>NW_027667834.1:1403750-2807500 GCF_963924665.1 Micromys minutus | reverse complement strand
TGCACATCGGAAGTATCTGAAAACGCTGCCCCTGTATCTGAAAAGTGGAAAAGACCCACGAAACACCCAAAACGACTAAGAAGTCCCCGGAATGGGTTGCATGTCAATATTTACTGAATACCCAGCCTCGGTGAATGAAAAGTTGAAAGGACAGTCTAACCAGCCAAAACGACTGGGAAGTCCTCGGAATAAACTGCACGTCCGATATGAATGAAAATGTGCCCCGGTGACTGAAAAGATGAAATGACCTGCGAAACACTCCACAGGACAGGTAAGTCCACGGAATGTGCTCAGTAATAGGTTGCATGTCGTAAATGACTGAAAACGCTTCCTTGGTGACTGAAAAGGTTACACGCTTCGCAAACCTTACTAAACAACTATAAAGTACCAGAAACATACTGCGCGTGGGTTATAACGGAAAACGTTGCCCCGGATACTGAAAGGGTAAAACGACCTGGAAAAGACCCAAAACGACTAGGAAGTTTTTGGAATAGGCTGCACATAAGTGACTGAAAACACTGCCCGACTGACAGAAAAGTTGAAAAGAACTGGGATCTATCAAAAGCGACAGGCATGTTCCCAGAATAGGCTGCACATTGGAAGTACCTGAAAACGCTTTCCTGGTGAATGAAAAGTTGAAATGAACTGAGTCCCACCCTAAGTGACTGGGAAGTCCACAGAGTAGACTGCACGTAGGGAGTGTTTGAAAACGCTGCCTCGGTAGAAACGATCTGCGAATAACCCAAAACGACTGTGAAGACCTTGGACGTTCCTTGGTAGTTCCTGAAAACGCTGCCCCGGTGACTGTAAGTAGAAACGACAGGCGAAACAGCAAAAACGACTAGGAAGTACCCGGAATAAGATGAACATCGGTTATGACTGAAAACGCTGTCCCGATGACTGAAGAGTTGAAAGAATATGTGATTTACAAAAAAAGACTTGGAAGTACCCAGAATGGACTGCACGTCGGAAGTGACTGCAAACTTCACCGGTAAATTTAAATAGACCCGCGAACCTGTCAATGTCTCTGGGAAGACCAAGGAATCAGTTGCACTTTGGGAGTGACTGAAAACAATGCCCGAGTGACTGAAGAGTTGAAACGACCTGGAAACCACACGAAACTACTGGTAATTTTTCGAAATGAGCTGCACATCGGAAATAAGTGAAAATGCTACACAGGTGACTGTAGATTTGAAACGATCAGCGAACCAGTCAAAGCAACTGGGAAGTCCACGGAGTGGGTTGCACGTCGGAAGTGATTCAAAATGCTACGCGGGTGACTGAAAAGTTGAAACGACCCGTGCACAATTCTAAAGGACTGGGTAGTCACAGGAATGGGTGGCATGTCAGAAGTGACTGAAAACGCTGCACTGTTGACTGAAAAGTTGAAACGAACCGGGAACCACCCGAAACTTCTTATAAGTCACTGGAAGGGGTGCCCGTAGAAAGTGACTAAAATCGGTGCGCTGGTGACTTACAAAATTATTCGACCCGCCAACCACACAAAACGACTGTCTCTGAAACGTATTTCATGTCGGTTGTGACGAAAAACACTGCCTCAGAGACTTAAAAAGTAGAAACTAACTGCTATCCACCAAAAGCGACTGGTGAAACCCTGGGACAGCGGCTATTTAAAAGTGACTAAAAACGCTACCCCTAAACAGTGAAATGTAGAAACGAACTGCCCCAGAAACTTTAAAGGTGATACGGGTGAACCACCCGAAATGACTGGGAAGTCCCAGAAATGTGCTGCATAACGTGACTGAAAATGCGTGTCTTGTTATTGAAAAGTTGAATGAAACCGAGAACCACACAAAACAAATGGTAAGTCCATGAAACGGTCTGCACGTCGGACATGACTGACAACGCTGCATCGGTAACTGAATATTGAAACGACACGCGAACCACACAAAAGGATTGAGAGGTCATCAGAACGGGATGCACTTAGAAATTGACAGAAGACACTGCCCATTGACTTAAAGTTGAAATGACCCGCGAATCACCCAAAATGACTAGGAAGTCCCGAGATTAAACTGCACGTTGGAATTAATTGAGAACGCTGCTCTGATGACAGAAAACTTGAACCGTGATCCTCCTTAAACGACTGGAAGACCCGGAATGTGCCGCAGTCCCGCTTACTGTAAAGTTGAAACAACTCACAAACCACCAAAAACGACTGGGAAGGTCAGCGAATGGGCTGCACGTAGGAAGTTACGGAAAACGCTGCCCCAAGTAAATGAAAATAGAAAACACTCGCGAACCTCTGAAAACGACTGGGAAGTCTCCGGAATGTGCTTCACACATTGACATGACTGAAACGTTGCTCATTTGACAGAAAAGTTAAAAAGACCCGCACACAGCTCAAAACGAGTTGGAAGACTACGGAACGAGTTGCATGTCTGAAGTGACTGAATCGCTGCCCCTTTGGCAGAAAAGTTGAAACGACCCGCACACAATTCAAAACGAGTGGGAAGACCACGGAACGGGTTGCACGTTGGAATTGACTGAAAACTTTTCTTCGGTGATTGAAAAGTTGAAATGACCCGCAAATCATGGAAAACGACTGGGAAGTCCTGAGAAAAAACTGTAAGTCGAAAGTGACTGAAAACATATCCCGGTGACTCAAAAGGTCAAACGACCCGTGAAGCTCCCAAAACGACTGGTAAGTCTTCTGAACGGGCTGCACGTCGGAGTTGACAGAAAATGCTGTACTGGTGACTAAAAAGTTGAAGCGACCCGCCAACCACCCAAAACGAACGGGAAGTTCTCGAAATGGGCTGCTCATAGAAAGTGTTTGAAAAAACTTTCAAAGACTGAAAAGGTGAAACAACCCGCAATCTACCAAAAACGACTGGGTACGCCCTGGAATCGGCTTCATGTCCTTTGTGATAGAAAACGCTGTCCCGGTGACTGAAAAGTTGATAGGTCTCGTGAACCACACATAACGAGTGGAAAGTCCCCGACACATACTGCACGTCGTTACTAAAAATGCTGAAACGGTGACTGAAAGTTGAAACTACACGCGAATCACCCAAAACAACTAGGAAGTACCCGAAACCTGCTGTACTTTGTTATTGACTGAAGACACTACCCCAGTGACTGAAAAGTTGAAACTACTACTTTCCCTTTTTTCTGTTTCTTTCTCTCTCCTACCTCTTCTCTCTTTTTCTCTTCATCTCTCCGTTCTTTCTCTTTACCTTTATCTCCTTTCTCTCCTCTTTCTCTCCATCTGTTTCCTCTCTCGACTCCTTTTCCTTTCTGTCATCTCAATTTTTCACTCTCCTCTTTCTTCTCTTTATCCTCTCTTTCTCTGTTTTTCTCTTTCTCTTTCTTTCTCCTCTCTATTTCTCTATCTCCTTTATCTCTCTTAACTCTCTTCTTCCCCTCTATCTTTCTGTCTCTCCCCTCTCTCTCTCGACTCTCTTTCTACTCTCTCTAATTCGTTCCTCTCTCTCCTCTCTCCTCTCCTCTTTCTCTCATTTTTTTCTCTTTCTCTCTCCTCTCTCTTTCTCTCTATTATCTATTATTCTCTCCCTCCTCTCTGTCCTCTTTCTCTTTCTCTTTCTCGCCTTTCTCCTATCTCTCACTTTCCTCGCTCCTTATTGTCTCTTTGTTGTGTCTTTCTCCTCTCTCTTCTCTCACTCTTTCTGTTTCTCCTCTCTCCTCTCTCCTCTGTCTTCTCTCCTCTCTTTCTCCTCTCTCTCTTTAACTTTCACTCCTCTCTCTTTTTTTGTCTCCTCTTTATTCTCTCTCTCCTCTATCTCTTTTTCTCTCTCCTCTCTCTTGCTTCTCCCCTGTCTCTTACGCTTCTCTCACTTCAAAACCCTAAACACTAAACCCTAAACCAAAACCACGATGAAATTTAAACAATCCTAAACCCAAAACCTTAAGCCCTAAACCCTAAACCCTAAACCTTAAACTTAACAATAACCATAACACTAACCATAACCCTAACCCTAACCCTAACCCTAACCCTAACCCTAACCCTAATCCTAACACTATACCCTAAACCCTAAACTTAACACTAACCCTAACCCTAACCCTAACCCTAACCCTAACTCTAACCCTAACCCTAACCCTAATCCTAACCCTAAGCCTGACCCTAACCCTAACCCTAACCCTAACCCTAACCCTAACCCTAACCCTAACCATAACCCTAAACCTAACCCTAACCCTAACCCTAACCCTAACCTTAACCCCCTAACCCTAACCCTAACCTTAAGCCTAACATAACCCCATAACCCCATAACCCTAAATCTAACCCTAACTCTAACCCTAATCTTAACGCTAACCTCAACCCTAACCCTAACCCTAACCCTAACGCTAACCCTAACTCTAACCCTAACCCTAAACCTTACCCTAACACTAACCCTAACCTTAACCCTAACCCTAACCCTAACCCTCACCATAAACCTAACCCTAATCCTAACACTTACCTTACCACCCTAAATTCTAAACCCTGAACAACCCTAAACCCTAAAACCTGAAAAACCCTGAACACTAATCCAAAAGCACCCTAAACACTAAACTCTAAACACTAAACGCTAAAAACCCCTAAACCATTAACACTATACCCTAAACAATCCTAAACCATAAACAACCATAACCCTAAACCCTAAAACACTATACAACCGTACACCCTAAATCTTAAAAAATCCTATATCATAAACCCTTAACAACCCTAAACACTAAATCCTAAACAACCCTAAACAACTCTAAACAACTCTAAACCCTAAACACTTAACAACCCTAAACATTAAACAATCTTAAACGCTATACCCTAAACCTAAACCACCCTAAAACTTAAACAATCCTAAACCCTAAACCTTAAACCCTAAACTCTAAATCCTAAACCATAATTCTAACAATAACCATAACCCTAACCCTAAACCTAAACCTAGCCCTAACCCTAACCCTAAGCCTAACATAACCCCATAACCCTAACTCTAACCCTAATGCTAACCCTAACCCTAACCCTAACCCTAACCCTAACCCTAACCCTAACTCCTTAACCTTAAACCCTAAATACTAAACCCTGAACGACCATAAATCCTAAACCCTGAACAACCCTAAATCCTAAACCCTGAATAACCCTAAACACTAAACTCTAAACAACCCTAAACAACCCTAATCACTATACCCTAAACAACACTAAACACTAAACCCAAAACAACCCTAAACCCTAAACCTTAAACACTAAACCCTAAACAACCCTAAACAACTTTAAACCCTAAACCCTAAACAACCCTAAACCTTAAAAAATCCTAAATTCTAAACCCTAAACCCTAAACCTAAACCACCCTAAATCTTAAACAATCCTAAACCCTAAACCTTAAACCCTAAACACTAAATCCTAAACCATAAAGAACCCTAAACCCTAAACCCTAAACCTAACAATAACCCTAACCCTAACCCTAACTCTAATTCTAACCACTCTGCACATGCGCACCACTCTAACTCTAGCCCTAACCCTAACTTTAACTTGAACCCGAACCCGAACCCTAACCCTAACCCTAACACTAACCCTAACCCGGGTACAAACCGAAAAGACTGGGACTCTCCAATATGAGCTGCACATCGGAAGTATCTGAAAACGCTGCCCCTGTAACTGAAAAGTTGAAAAGACCCACGAAACACCCAAAACGACTAAGAAGTCCCCGGAATGGGTTGCCTGTCAATATTTACTGAATACCCAGCCTCGGTGAATGAAAAGTTGAAAGGACAGTCTAACCAGCCAAAACGACTGGTAATTCCTCGGAATAAACTGCACGTCCGATATGAATGAAAACGTGCCCCGGTGACTGAAAAGATGAAATGACCTGCGAACCACTCCACAGGACAGGTAAGTCCAGTGAATGAGCTGCACGTCGGAGGTAAATGAAAAGTCTACCCGGTGATTGAAATGTTGAAACGACTCAAAATCACCTGAAACGACAGTGAAGTTCACAAAACGGGTTGCACGTCACAAGTCATTAAAAACGCTGCCCTGGTGACTAAGAAGTTTAAATGACACGCGAACCACACGAAACGACTGTAAAATCTCAGTAATAGGTTGCATGTCGTAAATGACTGAAAACGCTTCTTGGTGACTGAAAAGGTTACACGCTTCGCAAACCTTACTAAACGACTATAAAGTACCAGAAACATACTGCGCGTGGGTTATAACGGAAAACGTTGCCCCGGATACTGAAAGGGTAAAACGACATGGAAAAGACCCAAAACGACTAGGAAGTTTTTGGAATAGGCTGCACATAAGAAGTGACTGAAAACACTGCCCGACTGACAGAAAAGTTGAAAAGAATTGGGATCCATCAAAAGCGACAGGCATGTTCCCAGAATAGGCTGCACATTGGAAGTACCTGAAAACGCTTTCCTGGTGAATGAAAAGTTGAAATGAACTGAGTCCCACCCTAAGTGACTGGGAAGTCCACAGAGTAGACTGCACGTAGGGAGTGTTTGAAAACGCTGCCTCGGTAGAAACGATCTGCGAATAACCCAAAACGACTGTGAAGACCTTGGATTAGCTGCACGTTGGTAGTTCCTGAAAACGCTGCCCCGGTGACTGTAAGTAGAAACGACAGGCGAAACAGCAAAAACGACTAGGAAGTACCCGGAATAAGATGAACATCGGTTATGACTGAAAACACTGCCCCGCTGACTGAAGAGTTGAAAGAATATGTGATTTACAAAAAAAGACTTGGAAGTACCCAGAATGAACTGCACGTCGGAAGTGACTGCAAACTTCACCGGTAAATTTAAATAGACCCGCGAACCTGTCAATGACTCTGGGAAGACCAAGGAATCAGTTGCACTTTGGGAGTGACTGAAAACAATGCCCGAGTGACTGAAGAGTTGAAACGACCTGGAAACCACACGAAACTACTGGTAATTTTTCGAAATGAGCTGCACATCGGAAATAAGTGAAAATGCTACACAGGTGACTGTAGATTTGAAACGATCAGCGAACCAGTCAAAGCAACTGGGAAGTCCACGGAGTGGGTTGCACGTCGGAAGTGATTGAAAACGCTACGCGGGTGACTGAAAAGTTGAAACAACCCGTGCACAATCCTAAATAACTGGGTAGTCACAGGAATGGGTGGCATGTCAGAAGTGACTGAAAACGCTGCATTGTTGACTGAAAAGTTGAAACGAACCGGGAACCACCAGAAACATCTTAGAAGTCACCGGAAGGGTTGCTCGTAAAGTGACTAAAATCGGTGCGCTGGTGACTTACAAAATTATTCGACCCGCCAACGACAACAAACGAATGTCTCTGAAACGTATTTCATGTCGGTTGTGACTCAGAGACTTAAAAAGTTGAAACTAACTGCTATCCACCAAAAGCGACTGGTGAATCCCCGGCACAGCGGCTATTTAAAAGTGACTAAAAACGCTACCCCTAAACAGTGAAATGTAGAAACGAACTGCGATCCACACGAAACAAATATGGAGTCCCCGGAACTGACTACATGTCGGAAGTGACTCAAAAGTCTAAACTTTGACTGTAACTTTAAAACGACCAGCAAACCTCCCAAAACTACTGGGAAATCCCCAGAATAAGCTGCACGTCGGATATGACTGAAAACGCTGCCCTGGTGTTCAACAATTTAAAACGACTCGCGAACCACCGAAAACGACAATGAAGTCCGCAGAACATGCTACTCATCGGAACCGACTAAAAACTCTACCCGGTGACTGAATGGTTGAAACGACCTCCGAACCAAAAAAACAATTCGGAAGTCCCCATTACTGACTGCATGTCCATAGTGACTGAACACGCTACCCTGGTGACTGATACGTAGAAACGTCCATAAAACCACCCAAAACGACTGGGAAAACGCTGAAATGGGCTGCACATAGGAATTGACACAAAACGCTACTTCCATGACTGAAAAGTTGAAATGAACTGCGATCAACCCAAAACGACTTGGAATTCCCCGGAATTGGCTGCACGGCGGAAGTGATTGAAAAGTCTACCCTTTGACTGTAAACTTGAAACGACCCAAGAACTACCAAGTACAACTGGAGATTCTCCTGAATGAGCTGCATGTCAAATTTGACTGAAAACGCTGCCCAAGTGAATAAAAAGTTGAAACGCGAACCACCCAAAACATTTAGGAAGTACACGGAATGGTCAGCACGTCGGACGTGACTGAAAACGCTGACCCGGGGGCTGAAAGGTTGAAACGACCAGAAATGACTGGGAAATTTCCGTAAAGAGCTTGCAAATAGGAAGTGACGCAAATCTCTGCTTCAGTGACTGAAAAGTCGAAACGACCAGCGAAACAACAATAAAGACTGGAAAGTCCCCGCCATGGGCTGGACGTCGGAAGTGACTGAAAACGCTGCCCGGTTACTGATAAGTTGAAATGACATGCGAAACTTTTGAAACAACTGGGAAGTCCATGAAATGAGTTGTACGTCGGAAGTGACTGAAAACGCTGCCCGTGTGACTGAAAATTTGAAAACACAGGAGAACCACCCAAAACAACTGGGAAGTCTCCAGAATGGGTGCATGTCAGAAGTTACTGAAAAAGTTGCCCAAACGTTGCCATGGTGACTGAAAAATTGAAAGGAAGGGCGAACCACGCAAAACAACTGGGAAATTCACGGAATCGACTGCACGTAGGAAGTGATAGAAAACGCTGACCGGTGATTGAAAAGTTGAAACGACCTAAGAACTATTCTAAATGTCTGGAAAGTCCCCAGAATGGGCAGACTATACTGAAAACGCTGCCCCAGAAACTTTAAAGGTGAAACGGTATGTGAACCACCCGAAATGACTGGGAAGTCCCAGAAATGTGCTGCATAACGTGACTGAAAATGCGTGTCTTGTTACTGAAAAGTTGAATGAAACCGAGAACCACACAAAACAAATGGTAAGTCCATGAAACGGTCTGCACGTCGGACATGACTGACAACGCTGCATCGGTAACTGAATATTGAAACGACACGCGAACCACACAAAAGGATTGAGAGGTCATCAGAACGGGATGCACTTAGAAATTGACAGAAGACACTGCCCATTGACTTAAAGTTGAAATGACCCGCGAATCACCCAAAACGACTAGGAAGTCCCGAGATTAAACTGCACTTTGGAATTAATTGAGAACGCTGCTCTGATGACAGAAAACTTGAACCGTGATCCTCCTTAAACGACTGGAAGACCCGGAATGTGCCGCAGGTCGGAAGTGACTGAAAAAGCAGTCCCACTTACTGTAAATTTGAAACAACTCACAAACCACCAAAAACGACTGGGAAGGTCACCGAATGGGCTGCACGTAGGAAGTTACGGAAAATGCTGCCCCAAGTGAATGAAAATAGAAAACACTCGCGAACCTCTGAAAACGACTGTGAAGTCTCTGGAATGTGCTTCACATTGAAAGTGACTAAAACGCTTACCGGGTGACTGAAAAGTTCAAACGACCCACAAAATTCACAAATAGACTGGGAAGTCCTCAGAATGGGTTGCACGTCCGAATTAACTGAAAATGATTTTGCGGTGACTGAAGAGTTGAAACGACCCGAGAATTACCCAAAACAACTGGGAAGTTCCTGGAACGAGCTGCACGTTGAAATTGACTGAAAACGCTGTCCAGGTGAATGAAATATTCCAATTTCGAGCGAACCACGCAAAAAATACTCAGAAGTCATCGAAACGGGCTGCTCATAGGAATTGACTGAGAATAGTGCCCCAATGACTGAAAACTTGTAATGAAACACCAATCGCCCATCTTGACTGGGAAGTCACCGGTATGGGATGAACGTTGGAAGGTACTGAGAAAGTTTCCCCGGTGACTAAGAGGTTGAAACGACATGTGACTCACCAAAACGACTGGGAAGTATCCGGAATGGGATGCACGTCGGAAATGACTGAAAATTCTACCCGGTGACTGTAAAGTTTAAACGTTTCTAGAACCACCCAAAACGAATGGGAAGTCACCGGATGGGCTGCATGTCTGACATGACTGAAACGTTGCTCATTTGACAGAAAAGTTGAAAAGACCCGCACACAGCTCAAAACGAGTTGGAAGACTACGGAACGGGTTGCATGTCTGAAGTGACTGAATCGCTGCCCCTTTGGCAGAAAAGTTGAAACGACCTGCACACAACTCAAAACGAGTGGGAAGACCACGGAACAGGTTGCACGTTGGAATTGACTGAAAACTTTTCTTCGGTGATTGAAAAGTTGAAATGACCCGCAAATCATGGAAAACGACTGGGAAGTCCTGAGAAAGAACTGTACGTCGGAAGTGACTGAAAACATATCCCGGTGACTCAAAAGGTCAAACGACCCGTGAAGCTCCCAAAACGACTGGTAAGTCTTTTGAACGGGCTGCACGTCGGAGTTGACAGAAAATGCTGTACTGGTGACTAAAAAGTTGAAGCGACCCGCCAACCACCCAAAACGACTGGGAAGTTCTCGAAATGGGCTGCTCATAGAAAGTGATTGAAAAAACTGTTTCAGAGACTGAAAAGGTGAAACAACCCGCAATCCACCAAAAACGACTGGGTATGCCCTGGACGCTGTCCCGGTGACTGAAAAGTTGATACGTCTCGCGAACCACACATAACGAGTGGAAAGTCCCCGACACATGCTGCACGTCGTGAATAAAAATGCTGAACCGGTGACTGAAAAGTTGAAACTACACCCGAATCACCCAAAACAACTGGGAAGTACCCGAAACCTGCTGTACTTCGTTATTGACTGAAGACACTACCCCAGTAACTGAAAAGTTGAAACTACTACTCTCCCTTTTCTCTGTCTCTTTTTCCTACCTCTTCTCTCTTTTTCTCTTCATCTCTCCGTTCTTTCCCTTTACTTTTATCTCCTTTCTCTCCTCTCTCTCTCCATCTGTTGCCGCTTTCGCCTCTTTTTCCTCTGTCATCTCTCAATTTTTCACTCTCCTCTTTCTTCTCTTTATCCTCTTTCTCTATGATTTTCTCTTTCTCTCTCTCCTCTCTATCTCTCTATCTCCTTTATCTCTCTCCACTCTCTCCTTCCCCTCTATCTTTTTGTCTCTCCCCTCTCTCTCTCGACTCTCTCTTTCTACTCTCTCTCTTATTCGTTCCTCTCTCTCCTCTCTCCTCTCTCTCCTCTTTCTCTCATTTTTTTCTTTCTCTCTCCTCTTCTTTTTCTCTCCATTATCTATTATTCTCTCCCTCCTCTCTGTCCTCTTTCTTTTTCTCTCTTTCTCACCTTTCTCCTATTTCTATCTTTCCTCGCTCCTCTCTGTCTCTTTGTTTTGTCTTTCTCCTCTCTCTCTTTAACTTTCACTCCTCTCTCTTTTTTCTATCTCCTCTTTATTTTCTCTCTCCTCTATCTCCCTTTCTCTCTCCTCTCTCTCGCTTCTCTCTTGTCTCTTACGCTTCTCTCACTTTAATATCTCTCTCCTCTCCTCTCTCTTCACTCTCTCTTCTCTGTCTCACTCTTTCTCATCTGTCTTTCTCTTCCTTCCCTTTTTCTCTCTATCTCTCCTCTTTCTACTCTCTCCTCTCTATTTTCTCTCTCTTACACTCCTCTTTCTCCTCTTTCTCCTCTCTGTCTCTTACACTCTTCTCTAATCTCTTTCCTCTATCTCTTCTCTGTCTCTCTCTTTCTCATCTCTCTCTTTCTTTTTCTCTAAACTCTTTCTATTCTGTCTTTCCATCTTTCTATTCTCTCCTCTCTCTTCTCTCTTTGCTCTCTCCTCTCTCTTGCTTCAATCTCTCTCCTCTCTCTTCTCTCTCTTGCTTTCAATGTCTCTTTCTCTCTTCTCTGTCTCTGTTTATCATGTCTCTCCTCTCCTATCTCTCCTATCTCTCATCTTTCTCTCTTTGTCACTCTACCGTCTTTCTACTCTCTCTCCTCTCCTTTTTGAATCTTGACACACTCTTACACTCCTCTCTTTCTCTGCTCTCTCTCGCTGTCACCAAAAGTATTAATGTCACCAAAATTTTTGATGTCATCTAAATGATTAATGTCACTGAAATAATTAATGTTTACTAAAGAATTAACGTTACCAAAATAATCAATGTCAGAATAATTTATATACCCAAAATAATTGTCAACAAAATCATTAATGTGCAATTTTGCCCCAAAATAAATTTCTGGCTTTTTGCTCCAAAATAAAAAAAATTGCTGCAATTTTGCACAAAAATAAGGGCAATTTCTGGAATTTTGTCCAAAAAAACGGGGCATTTCTGCCTTTTCGACCCAAAACTGGGGGAATCTCTGCCTTTCTGGCCCAAAATAAGGGAAATTTCTGCAATTTTGCCCCAAAATGAGGGGAATTTCTGGAATTTTGCCCAAAAATAAAAGGAATTTCTGCCTCTCTGCCCCAAAATAAATGTCTGCAATTTTGCCACAAAATAAAAGAATTTTCTGCCTTTTTGCCATTAAATAAGGGAAATTTCTTCATTTTTGCCCCAAAATAAAAGTAATTTTTGCATTTTTGCGCCAAAATTAGAAGAATTTTTGCCTTTTTGCTCCAAAACAAAAAGAATTTCTGATTTTTGCCCCAAAATAAGTGGAATTTCTGAGATTTTTCCCTGAAATAAGTTAAATTTCTACAATTCTGCCCCAAATAAGCGAAATTTCAGCAATTTTGCCCTAAATTAGGTGAATTTCTGCAATTTTGCTCCAAAATATAAGGATTTTCTGCCTTTTTGGAAAAAAAATAAAGGGAATTTTTGCCATTTTGCTATAAAAAAAGGGAAATTTCTTCCTTTTTTCCTCAAAATAAGTTGAATTTCTGCCGTTTTACATCAATATACGTGGAATTTCTGCCTTTTTCCCCAAAATAGAGGGAATTTCTGTCTTTTTGCCCAAAAATAAAAGGAATTTCTAAATTTTGCCCTGAAATAATTGAAATTTCTGCAATTTTACCCCAAAATAAGGGGATATTCTACCTTTTTGCCACAAAATATGGGGAATTTCAGCCTTATTACCTCAAAATAAATAGAATTTCTGCCTTTTGCCCCAAAATTTCAGGAATATCTGCCTTTTTGCCCCAAAATAAGGAAAAATTTTTGCAATTTTGTACCAAATAAAAGAAATTTCCGCCTTTTTGCCTCAAAATAAGAGAAATTTCTGCCTTTTTCCCTGAAATAAGTGAAATTTCTGCAATTTTGCCCCCAAAAAAGGAAAATTTCTGCCTTTTTTTCCTGAAATAAGTGAAATTTCTGCAATTTTGCCCCCAAAAAAGAAAAATTTCTGCCTTTTTTTCCTGAAATAAGTGAAATTTCTGCAATTTTGCCCCAAAATAAGGGAAATTTCTGCAATTTTGCCCCAAAATAAGGGAAATTTCTGCAATTTTGCCCCAAAATAAAAGAAATTTCTAGAATTAATCCCCAAAGGGGAATTTTTGATTTTTGCCACGAAATTAGAAAATTTTCTGACTTTTTGCCCCAAAATAAAGGGAATTTCTGCCTTTATGACCCAGAATTAGGGGAATTTCTGCAATTTTGCCCAAAATACGAGGAATTTCTTCTTTTTTGCACGAAAATAAGGGGAATGTATACCTTTTGCCATAAAAAAAGAGAAATTTCTTCATTTTTGCCCCAAAATAAGGGGGATTTCTGCATTTTTACCTCAAAATAAATGGAATTTCTGCCTTTTTACCCAAAAATAAACGGAATTTCTGTCTTTTTGCCTCAAAATAAGAGGAATTTCTGATTTTTTGCCCTGAAATGAGTGAAATTTCTGCAATTTTGCCCCAAAATAAGAGAAATGTCTGCCTTTTTGCCCCAAAATGAGGGGAATTTCTGCATTTTTGCCCCAAAATAAAAGGAATTTCAGCGTTTATACCACATAAGAAGGAGAATCTCTGTCTTTTTGCCCCAAAATAAGGGGAATTTCTGATTTTTTGCCCTGAAATAAGTGAAATTTCTGCAATTTTGCCCCAGAATAAGAGAAATGTCTGCCATTTTGCCCCAAATTAAGGGGAATTTCTGCATTTTTTGCCCCAAAATAAGGGGAATTTCAGCCTTTTTACCACATAAGAAGGAAAATCTCTGCCTTTTTGTTCCAAAATAAGGGGAATTTCTGCCTTTTTGCCACAAAATAAGGGAAATTCAGCCTTTTTACCTCATAATAAGGGGAATCTCTGCCTTTTTGCTCCAAAATATGGAGAATTGCTGCCTTTTTGCCCCAAAATAAGGAAAATTTCTGCCTTTTTTCCCTGAAATAAGTGAAATTTCTGCAATTTTGCCCCAAAATAAGGGAAATTTTTGTCTTTTTGCCCCAAAATAAAAGGAATTTCTGATTTTTGCCCTGAAATAAGGAGAATTTCTGTATTTTTGCCCCAAATAAAGGGAATTTCTGCATTTTTGCCCCAAAATTAGGAGAGTTTCTGCAATTTTGCTTCAAAATACAGCAAATTTCTGCCTCTTTTCCCGAAAATAAGGGGAACTTCTGCCTTTTTGCCCCAAATAAAGGGAATTTCTGCATTTTTGACCCAATATTAGAAGAATTTCTGCAATTTTGCTCCAAAATAAGGGTAATTTCTGCCTTTTTGCCCGAAATTAAGGGGATTTTCTGCCTTTTTGCCCCAAAATAAGGAGAATTTCTGCCTTTTTGCCCTGAAATATATGAAATTTCTGCAATTTTACCCCAAAATAAGGTGAATTTCTGCCTTTTTGCCCTGAAATATATGAAATTTCTGCTTTTTTGCCCCAAAATAATGGGAATTTCTGCCTTTTTGCCCCAATATAAGAAAAATTTTTGCTTATTTTCTCTGAAATAAGTGAAATTCCTACAATTTTGCCCTAAAATAAGGGAAATTTCTGCAATTTATCCCCATAATAAGGGAAATTTCTGCAATTTTGCCCCAAATTAAGGGGAATTTCTGTTTTTGCCCCCAAATAAGGGAAATTTCTGTAATTTTGCCCTAAAATAAGGGGAAGTTCTGCCTTTTTGCCCTAAAATAAGGAGAATTTCGGCCTTTTTGCCGCAAAATAAAGAAAATTACTGTATTCTTTACCCCAAATTTAGGTGAATTTCTGCAATTTTGCTCCAAAATACGGGGATTTTCTGCCTTTTTTGCCGAAAATAAAAGGAATTTCTGACATTTTGCCACGAAATAAGTGAAATTTCTGCAGTTTTACCCCAAAATAAGGAGAATTTCTGCCTTTTTGCCCAAAAATTAGGGGAATTTCTGCAATTTTGCTCCAAAATATGGGGAATTTCTGCCTTTTTGCCCGAAAATAAAGGGAATGTATACCTTTTTGCCATAAAAAAAGAAAAATTTTTCATTTTTGCCCCAAAATAAGGGGATTTTCCACCTTTTTGACTCAAAATAAGTGCAATTTCTGCCTTTTCCCCAAAATAAACAAAATTTCTTTCTTTGTGCCCCAAAATAAAGGAAATTTCAGCCTTTTTACCTCAAAATAAGAGAAATTTCTGCCTTTCTGCCCCAAAATATGAGGAATTTCTGACTTTTTTCCCCAAAATAAGAAAAATTTCTGCAATTTTGTACCAAAATAAAAATATATCTGCCTTTTTGCCCCCCCAAAAAAATTTTCGCCTTTTTTTCCTAAAATAAGTGAAATTTCTGCAATTTTGCCCCAAAATAAGGGAAATTTCTGCAATTTTGCCCCAATGTAAAGGAAATTTCTGCAATTTTGCCCCAAAATAAAGGGAATTTCTGACTGTTTGCTCCTGAAAAAAGGAGATTTTCTGTCTTTTTGCCCCAAAATAAGGAGAATTTCTGCCTTTTTGCCCGAAAATTATGAGAATTTCTGAAATTTTGCTTCAAAATACGGGGAATTTCTGCCTTTTAGCCCCAAAATAAAGGGAATTTCTGCATTTTACCTCAAAATAAGAATAATTTTGGACTTTTGCCTCAAAATATGCGGAATTTCTGCATTTTTGTTTCAAAATAAGAAAAAATTTTCAATTTTGTACCATAATAAAAGAAATTTCTTCTTTTTGCCCCAAAATAAGGGGAATTTCTGACTTTTTGCCCCGAAATAAATGAAATTTCTGCAATTTTGCCCAAAAATAAGGAAAATTTGTGCCTTTTTGCCCTAAAAAAAGAATTTTTGCCTTTTGCCCCAAAATATGGGGAATTTCAGCATTTTACCTCAAAATAAGAAGAATTTCAGCCTTTTTGCACCAAAATATGGAAAATTTCTGCCTTTTTGCCCGAAATTAAGTGGAATTTCTGCTTTTTTGTCCGGAAATAAGTGAAATTTCTGCAATTTTAGCCAAAAATTAGGGATTTCATCTTTTTGCCCCAAAATAAGAGAAATTTCTGCCATTTTGCCCTGAAATATTTGAAATTTCTGCAATTTTACCCCAAAATAAAAGGAATTTCTGCCTTTTTGTCCCAAAATAAGGGGAATTTCAGCCTTATTACCTCAAAATAAGGGGAATTTCTGCCTTTTTGCCCCAAAATATAAGGAACTTCTGCCTTTTTGCCCCCAAATAAGGAAAATTTCTGCAATTTTGCCCCAAAATAAAGGGAATTTCTTCCTTTTGCCCCAAAATAAAGGATATTTCAGCCTTTTTGCCTGAAAATAAGTGAAATTTCTGCAATTTTGCCCCAAATAAGGAAAATTTCTGCAATTTTGCCCCAAAATAAGGTAAATTCCTGCAATTTGGCCCCAAAATAAGTGGAATTTCTGAGTTTTGCCCCAAAATAAGAAGAATTTCTGTCTTTTTGCCCCAACATATAGGGAATTTCTGCCTTTTTGCTTCACAATTAGGGGAATTTCTGCAATTTAGCTCCAAAATAAGGGGAATTTCTGCCTTTTTGCCTCTAAATAGTTTGAATTTTTGTCTTTTCCCCCCAAAACAAAGAGAATTTCTGTCTTTTTTGCCCCAAAATAAGGAAAATTTCTGACTTATTACCCTGAAATAAGTGAAATTTCTGCAATTTTGCCTTAAAATAAGGGAAATTTCTGCCTTTTTGCCTCCAAATAAGGGGAATTTCAGCCTTTTTACCTCAAAATAAGGGGAATTTCTGCATTTTTGCCACAAAATATTAGGAATTTCTGCCTTTTTGCCCAAAATAAGAAAAAATTCTGCCTTTTTTTACCTGAAATAAGTGAAATTTCTGAAATTTTGCCCCAAAATAAGGGACATTTCTGGAATTTTGCCCCAAAATAAGAGGAATTTCCGAGTTTTGCCCCAAAATAAGGAGAATTTCTGTCTTTTTGCCCCAACATATAGGGAATTTCTGCCTTTTTGCCCCCCAATTAGGGGATTTTCTGCAATTGTGCTCCAAAAAACGGGGAATTTCTGCTTTTTTGCCCGAAAATAAGGGGAATATAGACCTTTTGCCACAAAAAAGGGAAATTTCTTCATTTTTGCCCCAAAATAAGAGGAATTTCTTCCTTCTTACCTCAAAATAAGTGAAATTTGTGCCTTTTTACCCAAAAATAAACGAAATTTCTGTCTTTTTGCCCAAAAATAAAAGGAATTTTTGAATTTTGCCCTGAAATAAGTGAAATTTCTGCAATTTTGCCCCAAAATAAGGGAAATTTCTGCCTTTTTGCCACAAAATAAAGGGAATCTCTGCCTTTTTGCCCCAAAATATCGGGAATTTCTGCATTTTTGCCCCAAAATAAAGAAAATTTCTGCAATTTTGTACCAAAATAAAAGAAATTTCTGCGTTTTTGACCCAAAATAAGAGAAATTTCTGCGCTTTTTCCCTGAAATAAGTGAAATTTCTGCAATTTTGCCGCAAAATAAGGAAAATTTCTGCAATTTTGCCACAAAATAAAGGACATTTCTGCAATTTTGCCCCAAAATAAGAGGAATTTCTTTTTGCCCTGAAATAAGGAGAATTTCTGTCTTTTTGTTCCAAAATAATGTGAATTTCTGCATTTTTCCTAAAAATTAGGGGAATATGTGCAATTTTGCTTCAAAATACGGGGAAATCTGCCTTATTGCACAAAAATAAATGGAATTTCTGCATTTTTGCACCAATATAAGGGGAATTTCTGAAATTTAGCTTTAAAATACGGGGAATTTCTGCGTTATTGTCAGAAATAAAGTGGAATTTCTGCCTTTTTGCCCTGAAATATTTGAAATTTCTGCAATTTTACCCCAAAATAAGGGGAATTTCTGTTTTTGGCCCTAAAATTAGGGGAATTTCTGCTTTTTGCCCCAAAATAAGGTAAATTTCTGACTTTTTGCCCTGAAATAATTGAAATTTCTGCAATTTTGTCCCAAAATAATAGGAATTTCTGCCTCTTTGCCGAAAATAAGGGGAATTTCAGCATTTTACCTCCAAATAAGGGGAATTTCTGCCTTTTTTGCCACAAAATATCGGGAATTTCTGCCCTATTGCCCTTAAATAAGGAAAATTTCTGCTTTTCTGCCCCAATTAACGGGAATTTCTACCTTTTTGCCACAAAGTAAAGGGAATTTCTGCCTTTTTGCCCCAAAATAACGGGAATTTCAGCCTTTTTACCTCAAAATAAGGGGAATTTCTGCCTTTTTCCCCAAAATATGGGTAATTTTTGCCTTTTTGTTCCAAAATAAAGAAAATTTTTTATTTTTGCACCATAATAAAAGAAATTTCTGCTTTTTGCCCCAAAATAAGAGGAATTTCTGACTTTTTGCCCTGAATTAAATGAAATTCCTGCAATTATGCCCGAAAATAAGGGAAATTTGTGCCTTTTTGCCCCCAAATGAGGGGAATTTCTGCCTTTTTGCCCCAAAATATGGGGAATTTCAGGATTTTACCTCAAAATAAGGGGAATTTCAGCCTTTTTGCACCAAAATATGGGGAATTTCTGCCTTTTTGCCACAAAATAAGAAAAATTTCTGCAAGTCTGTAACAAAATAAAAGAAATTTCTAAAATTTTGCCCCAAAATAAGGGAAATTTCTGATTTTTGCCCCAAAATAAGGAGAATTTTTCTATTTTTGCCCCAAAAAAGGGAATTTCTGCCTTTTTGCCCCAAAATTAGGGGAGTTTCTGCAATTTTGCTCCAAAATAAGGGGAATTTCTGCCTTTTTACCCCAAAATAAGGGGAATTTCTGCCTTTTTGCTCTGAAATATGTAAAATTTCTGCAATATTACCCCAAAATAAGGTGAATTTCTGCCTCTTTGTCCCAAAATAATGGGAATTTCTGCCTTTTTGCCCCAAAATAAGAAAAATTTTTGCTTTTTTCTCTGAAATAAGTGAAATTTCTGCAATTTTGCCCTAAAATAAGGGAAATTTCTGTTTTTTGCCCCCAAATAAGGGAAATTTCTGCAATTTTGCCCTAAAATAAGGGGAATTTGTGCCTTTTGCCCCAAAATAAGGAGAATTTCTGCCTTTTTGCCCCAAAATAAAGAAAATTACTGTATTTTTTACCCCAAATCAGGTGAATATCTGCAATTTTGCTCCAAAATATGGGGATTTTCTGTTTTTTTCGCCAAAAATAAGGGGAATTTCTGCCATTATGCAGCGAAATAAGTGAAATTTCTGTAGTTTTACCCCAAAATAAGGGGAATTTCTGCCTTTTTGCTTAAAAATTAGGGGTATTTCTGCAATTTTACTCCAAAATACGGGGAATTTCTGCCTTTTTTCCCGAAAATAAAGGGAACGTATAACTTTTTGCCATAAAAAAGGAAATTTCTTCATTTTTGCTCCAAAATAAGAAGATTTTCCACCTTTTTGACTCAAAATAAGTGCAATTTCTGCCTTTTCCCCAAAATAAACGAAATTTCTGTCTTTTTGCCCCAAAATAAGGGGAATTTCAGCCTTATTACCTCAAAATAAAGGGAATTTCTGCCTTTTTGCCCCAAAATATGGAAAATTTCTGCCCTTTTCCCAAAAAATAAAGGGAATTTCTGCATTTTTGCACCAATATTAGGTGAATTTCTGCAATTTTGCTCCAAAATACGAGGAATTTCTGCCTTTTTACCCGAAATTAAGTGGATTTTCTGCCTTTTTGCCCCCAAATAAGGGAAATTTCTGCAATTTTATCCCAAATTATGGGGAATTTCAGCCTTTTTACCTCAAAATAAGGGGAATTTCTGCCTTTTTCCCCAAAATACGGGGAATTTCTGAATTTTTGCCCCAAAATAAGAAAAATTTCTGCAATTTTGTAACAAAATAATAAAATTTCTGCCTTTTTGCCCCAAAAAAGAAAATTTCCGCCTTTTTTCCCTGAAATAAGTGAAATTTCTGCAATTTTGCCCCAAAATAAGGAAAATTTCTGCAATTTTGCCCCAATGTAAAGGAAATTTCTGCAATTTTGACCCAAAATAAGGGGAATTTCTGACTGTTTGCTCCCAAAAAAAGGAGATTTTCTGTCTTTTTGCCCCAAAATAAGGAGAATTTCTGACTTTTTGCCCGAAAATTATGAGAATTTCTGCAATTTTGCTTCAAAATACGGGGAATTTCTGCCTTTTAGCCCCAAAATAAAGGGAATTTCTGCATTTTACCTCAAAATAAGAATAATTTCTGCCTTTTTCCCCAAATATGGAAAATTTCTGCCTTTTTGTTTAAAAATAAAAATTTCTTCAATTTTGTACCATAATAAAAGAAATTTCTTCTTTTTGCCCCAAAATAAGGGGAATTTCTGACTTTTTGCTCTGAAATAAATGAAATTTCTGCAATTTTGCCCAAAAATAAGAAAAATTTGTGCCTTTTTGCCCCCCAAAAAAAAGAATTTTTGCCTTTTGCCCCAAAATATGGGGAATTTCAGCATTTTACCTCAAAATAAGAAGAATTTCAGCCTTTTTGCACCAAAATATGGAAAATTTCTGCCTTTTTGCCCCGAAAATAAAGGGAATTTCTGCATTTATGCACCAATATTAGGAGAATTTCTGCAATTTTGCTCCACAATACGGGTCATTTCTGCTTTTTTGCCCGAAATTAAGTGGAATTTCTGCCTTTTTGTCCGGAAATAAGTGAAATTTCTGCAATTTTAGCCAAAAATTAGGGATTTCATCTTTTTGCCCCAAAATAAGGGATATTTCTGCCATTTTGCCCTGAAATATTTGAAATTTCTGCAATTTTACCCCAAAATAAGCAGATTTTTTGCCTTTTTGTCCCAAAATAAGGGGAATTTCAGCCTTATTACCTCAAAATAAGGGGAATTTCTGCCTTTTTGCCCTAAAATATAAGAAATTTCTGCCTTTTTGCCCCAAAATATGGGGAATTTCTGCAATTTTGCCCCAAAATAAGGGGAATTTCTTCCTTTTTGCCTTAAAATAAAGGATATTTCAGCCTTTTTACCTGAAAATAAGTGAAATTTCTGCAATTTTGCCCCAAAAAAAAGAAAATTTCTGCAATTTTGCCCCAAAAATAGGGTAAATTCCTGCAATTTGGCCCCAAAATAAGTGGAATTTCTGAATTTTGCCCCAAAATAAGGAGAATTTCTGTCTTTTTGCTCCAACATATAGGGAATTTCTACCTTTTTGCCCCACAATTAGGGGAATTTCTGCAATTTTGCTCCAAAATACGAGGAATTTCTGCCTTTTTGCCTGAAAATAAGGGGAATGCATATCTTTTTGCCATAAAAAGGGAAATTTCTTCATTTTTGCTCCAAAATAATTGAACTTTCTGCCTTTTTGCCTCTAAATAAGTGGAATTTCTGTCTTTTCCCCCCAAAATAAAGAGAATTTCTGTCTTTTTTGCCCCAAATAAGGAAAATTTCTGACTTATTACCCTGAAATAAGTGAAATTTCTGCAATTTTGCCCCAAAATAAGGGAAATTTCTGCCTTTTTGCCCCCAAATAAGGGGAATTTCAGCCTTATTACCTCAAAATAAGGGGAATTTCTGCCTTTTTGCCCCAAAATATAAGGAATTTCTGCCTTTTTGCCCCAAAATATGGGGAATTTCTGCAATTTTGCCCCAAAATAAGGGGAATTTCTTCCTTTTTGCCCCAAAATAAAGGATATTTCAGCCTTTTTACCTGAAAATAAGTGAAATTTCTGCAATTTTGCCCCCAAAAAAAGAAAATTTCTGCAATTTTGCCCCAAAAATAGGGTAAATTCCTGCAATTTGGCCCCAAAATAAGTGGAATTTCTGAATTTTGCCCCAAAATAAGGAGAATTTCTGTCTTTTTGCTCCAACATATAGGGAATTTCTACCTTTTTGCCCCACAATTAGGGGAATTTCTGCAATTTTGCTCCAAAATACGAGGAATTTCTGCCTTTTTGCCTGAAAATAAGGGGAATGCATATCTTTTTGCCATAAAAAGGGAAATTTCTTCATTTTTGCTCCAAAATAATTGAACTTTCTGCCTTTTTGCCTCTAAATAAGTGGAATTTCTGTCTTTTCCCCCCAAAATAAAGAGAATTTCTGTCTTTTTTGCCCCAAATAAGGAAAATTTCTGACTTATTACCCTGAAATAAGTGAAATTTCTTCAATTTTGCCCCAAAATAAGGGAAATTTCTGCCTTTTTGCCCCCAAATAAGGGGAATTTCAGCCTTATTACCTCAAAATAAGGGGAATTTCTGCCTTTTTGCCCCAAAATATAAGGAATTTCTGCCTTTTTGCCCCAAAATATGGGGAATTTCTGCAATTTTGCACCAAAATAAGTGAAAAATTTCTGAAATTTTGCCCCAAAATAAAAGAAATTTCTGGAATTTTGCCCCAAAATAAGTGGAATTTCTGAATTTTGCCCCCAAATAAGGAGAATTTCTGTCTTTTTGCCCCAACATATAGGGATTTCTGCCTTTTTGCTCCACAATTAGGGGATTTTCTGCAATTGTGCTCCAAAAATCGGGGAATTTCTGCTTTTTTGCCCTAAAATAAGGGGTATGTATAACTTTTGCCACAAAAGAGAAAAAATTTCTTCATTTTTGCCCCAAAATAAGAGGAATTTCTGCCTTCTTACCTCAAAATAAGTGAAATTTCTGCCCTTTTACCCAAAAATAAATGAAATTTCTGTCTTTTTGCTTCAAAATAAAAGGAATTTTTGAATTTTGCCCTGAAATAAGTGAAATTTCTGCAATTTTGCACCAAAATAAGGGAAATTTCTGCCTTTTTGCCACAAAATAAAGGGAATTTCTGTCTTTTTTCCCCAAAATAAGGGGAATTTCAGCATTTTACCTCATAATAAGGGGAATCTCTTCCTTTTTGCCCCCAAATATGGGGAATTTCTGCATTTTTGCCCCAAAATAAAGAAAGTTTCTGCAATTTTGTACCAAAATAAAAGAAATTTCTGCCTTTTTGCCCCAAAATAAGAGAAATTTCTGCGTTTTTTCCCTGAAATAAGTGAAATTTCTGCAATTTTGCCCCAAAATAAGGGAAATTTCTGACTTTTTGCCCTGAAATAAGGAGAATTTCTGTCTTTTTGTTTCAAAATAATGTGAATTTCTGCATTTTCCCTCAAAATTAGGGGAATATGTGCAATTTTGCTTCAAAATACGAGGAAATCTGCCTTATTGCACAAAAATAAAGGGAATTTCTGCATTTTTGCACCAATATAAGGGGAATTTCTGAAATTTAGCTTTAAAATACGGGGAATTTCTGCGTTATTGCCCGAAATATAGTGGAATTTCTGCCTTTTTGCCCTGAAATATTTGAAATTTCTGCAATTTTACCCCAAAATAAGGGGAATTTCTGTTTTTGGCCCCAAAATTAAGGGAATTTCTTCTTTTTGCCCCAAAATAAGGCAAATTTCTGACTTTTTGCCCTGAAATAATTGAAATTTCTGCAATTTTGCCCCAACATAATAGGAATTTCTGCCTTTTTGCCGAAAATAAGGGGAATTTCAGCATTTTACCTCCAAATAAGGGGAATTTCTGCCTTTTTGCCACAAAATATGGGGAATTTCTGCTCTATTGCCCTTAAATAAGGAAAATTTCTGCTTTTCTGCCCCAATTAACGGGAATTTCTGCCTTTTTGCCACAAAGTAAAGGGAATTTCTGCCTTTTTGCCCCAAAATAACGGGAATTTCAGCCTTTTTACCTCAAAATAAGGGGAATTTCTGCCTTTTTCCTCAAAATATGGGTAATTTTGTTTTTGTTCCAAAATAAATAAAATTTCTACAATTTTGTATCAAAATAAAAGAAATTTCTGCTTTTTGCCCCAAAATAAGGGGAATTTCTGACTTTTTGCCCTGAATTAAATGAAATTCCTGCAATTATGCCCGAAAATAAGGGAAATTTGTGCCTTTTTGCCCCAAAATGAGGGGAATTTCTGCCTTTTTGCCCCAAAATATGGGGAATTTCAGGATTTTACCTCAAAATAAGTCGAATTTCAGCCTTTTTGCACCAAAATATGGGGAATTTCTGCCTTTTTGCCACAAAATAAGAAAAATTTTTGCAAGTCTGTAACAAAATATAAGAAATTTCTAAAATTTTGCCCCAAGATAAATAAAATTTCTGATTTTTGCCTTAAAATAAGGAGAATTTTTCTATTTTTGCCCCAAAATAAAGGGAATTTCTGCCTTTTTGCCCCAAAATTAGGGGAGTTTCTGCAATTTTGCTTCAAAATACAGGGAATTTCTGCCTCTTTTCCCAAAAAATAAAAGGAACTTCTGCCTTTTTGCCCCAAATAAAGGGAATTTCTGCATTTTTGCCCCAATATTAGGGGAATTTCTGCGATTTTGCTCCAAAATACGAGGAATTTCTGCCTTTTTACCCGAAATTAAGTGGATTTTCTGCCTTTTTGCCCCCAAATAAGGGAAATTTCTGCAATTTTATCCCAAAATAAGGGGAATTTCTGCCTTTTTACCCCAAAATAAAAGGAATTTCTGCCTTTTTGCCCTGAAATATGTGAAATTTCTGCAATTTTACCCCAAAATAAGGTGAATTTCTGTCTCTTTGCCCCAATATAATGGGAATTTCTGCCTTTTTGCCCCAAAATAAGAAAAATTTTTGCTTTTTTCTCTGAAATAAGTGAAATTTCTGCAATTTTGCCCTAAAATAAGGGAAATTTCTGTTTTTTGCCCCCAAATAAGGGAAATTTCTGCAATTTTGCCCTAAAATAAGGGGAATTTGTGCCTTTTGCCCCAAAATAAGGAGAATTTCTGCCTTTTTACCCCAAAATAAAGAAAATTACTGTATTTTTTACCCCAAAATCAGGTGAATATCTGCAATTTTGCTCCAAAATATGGGGATTTTCTGCCTTTTTCGCCAAAAATAAGGGGAATTACTGCCATTTTGCGACGAAATAAGTGAAATTTCTGTAGTTTTACTCCAAAATAAGGGAAATTTCTGCCTTTTTGCCCAAAAATTAGGGGAATTTCTGCAATTTTACTCCAAAATACGGGGAATTTCTGCCTTTTTTCCCGAAAATAAAGGGAACGTATACCTTTTTGCCATAAAAAAAGGAAATTTCTTCATTTTTGCCCCAAAATAAGGGGATTTTCCATCTTTTTGACTCAAAATAAGTGCAATTTCTGCCTTTTCCCCAAAATAAATGAAATTTCTGTCTTTTTGCCCCAAAATAAGGGGAATTTCAGCCTTATTACCTCAAAATAAAGGGAATTTCTGCCTCTTGCCCCAAAATATGGAAAATTTCTGCCTTTTTCCCTAAAAATAAAGGGAATTTCTGCATTTTTGCACCAATATTAGGTGAATTTCTGCAATTATGCTCCAAAATACGAGGAATTTCTGCCTTTTTACCCGAAATTAAGTGGATTTTCTGCCTTTTTGCCCCCAAATAATGGAAATTTCTGCAATTTTATCCCAAAATATGGGGAATTTCAGCCTTTTTACCTCAAAATAAGGGGAATTTCTGCCTTTTTGCCCCAAAATATGGGGAATTTCTGAATTTTTGCCCCAAAATAAGAAAAATTTCTGCAATTTTGTTACAAAATAAAAAAAATTTCTGCCTTTTTGCCCCCAAAAAAGAAAATTTCTGCCTTTTTTCCCTGAAATAAGTGAAATTTCTGCAATTTTGCCCCAAAATAAGGGAAATTTCTGCAATTTTGCCCCAATGTAAAGGAAATTTCTGCAATTTTGCCCCAAAATAACGGGAATTTCTGACTGTTTACTCCCGAAAAAAAGAGATTTTCTGTCTTTTTGCCCCAAAATAAGGAGAATTTCTGCCTTTTTGCCCGAAAATTATGAGAATTTCTGCAATTTTGCTTCAAAATACGGGGAATTTCTGCCTTTTAGCCCCAAAATAAAGGGAATTTCTGCATTTACATGAAAATAAGAATAATTTCTGCCTTTTGCCCCAAATATGGGGAATTTCTGCCTTTTTGTTTCAAAATGAGGAAAATTTCTTCATTTTTGTACCATATTAAAAGAAATTTCTGCTTTTTGCCCCAAAATAAGGGGAATTTCTGACTTTTTGCCCTGAAATAAATGAAATTTCTGCAATTTTGCCCGAAAATAAGGGAAATTTGTGCTTTTTTGCCCCAAAATAAGAAGAATTTTTGCCTTTTGCCCCAAAATATGGGGAATTTCAGCATTTTACCTCAAAATAAGAAGAATTTCAGCCTTTTTGCACCAAAATATGGAAAATTTCTGCCTTTTTGCCCCCAAAATAAAGGGAATTTCTGCATTTTTGCACCAATATTAGGGGAATTTCTGCAATTTTGGTCCAAAATACGGGTCATTTCTGCCTTTTTGCCCGAAATTAAGTGGAATTTCTGCCTTTTTGTCTGGAAATAAGTGAAATTTCTGCAATTTTAGCCAAAAATTAGGGATTTCATCTTTTTGCCCCAAAATAAGGGAAATTTCTGCCATTTTGCCCTGAAATATTTGAAATTTCTGCAATTTTACCTCAAAATAAGGGGAATTTCTGCCTTTTTGTACCAAAATAATGGGAATTTCTACCTATTTGCCCCAAAATAAGGAAAATTTCTGCAATTTTGCCCCAAAATAAGGGGAATTTCTTCCTTTTTGCCCCAAAATAAAGGATATTTCAGCCTTTTTACCTGAGAATAAGTGAAATTTCTGCAATTTTGCCCCAAAAAGGGAAATTTCTGCAATTTTGCCCCAAAATGAGGTAAATTCCTGCAATTTTGCCCCAAAATAAGTGGAATTTCTGAGTTTTGCTTTAAAATAAGAAGAATTTCTGTCTTTTTGCCCCAACATATAGGGAATTTCTGCCTTTTTGCCCCACAATTAGGGGAATTTCTGCAATTTTGCTCCAAAATACGGGGAATTTCTGCCTTTTTGCCTGAAAATAAGGGGAATGCATATCTTTTTGCCATAAAAAAGGGAAATTTCTTCATTATTGCTCCAAAATAAGGGGAATTTCTGCCTTTTTGCCTCTAAATAAGTGGAATTTCTGTCTTTTCCCCCAAAAACAAAGGGAATTTCTGTCTTTTTTGCCCCAAAATAATAAAAATTTCTGACTTATTACCCTGAAATAAAGGAAATTTCTGCAATTTTGCCCCAAAATAAGGGAAATTTCTGCCTTTTTGCCCCCAAATAAGGGGAATTTCAGCCTTTTTACCTCAAAATAAGGAGAATTTCTGCATTTTTGTCACAAAATAAGAAAAATTTCTGACTTTTTTACCTGAAATAAGTGAAATTTCTGCAATTTTGCGCCAAAATAAGTGAAATTTCTGCAATTTTGTTCCAAAATAAGGGAAATTTCTGGAATTTTGCCCCAAAATAAGTGGAATTTCTGAGTTTTGCCACAAAATAAGGAGAATTTCTGTCTTTTTGCCCTAACATATAGGGAATTTCTGCCTTTTTGCCCCACAATTAGAGGATTTTCTGCAATTGTGCTCCAAAATACGAGGAATTAATGCTTTTTTGCCCGAAAATAAGGGGAATGTATACCTTTTGCCACAAAAAGGGAAATTTCTTCATTTTTACCCCAAAATAAGAGCAATTTCTGCATTCTTACCTCAAAATAAGTGAAATTTCTGCCTTTTTACCCAAAAATAAACGGAATTTCTGTCTTTTTGCCCCAAAATAAAAGGAATTTTTGAATTTTGTCCTGAAATAAGTGAAATTTCTGCAATTTTGCCCCAAAATAAGGGAAATTTCTGCCTTTTTGCAACAAAATAAAGGGAATTTCTGTCTTTTTGCCCCAAAATAAGGGGAATTTCAGCATTTTAACTCATAATAATGGGAATCTCTGCCTTTTTGCCCCAAAATATGGAGATTTTCTGCATTTTTGCCCCAAAATAAGGAAAATTTCTGCAATTTTGTACCAAAATAAAAGAAATTTCTGCCTTTTTGCCCCAAAATAAAGAAAATTTCTACGCTTTTTCCCTAAAATAAGTGAAATTTATGCAATTTTGCCCCAAAATAAGGGAAATTTCTGCAATTTTGCCCCAAAATAAAGAAAATTTCTGCAATTTTGCCCCAAAATAAGGGGAATTTCTGACTTTTTGCCCTGAAATAAGGAGAATTTCTGTCTTTTTGTTCCAAAATAATGTGAATTTCTGCATTTTTTCTCAAAATTAGGGGAATATGTGCAATTTTGCTTCAAAATACGGGGAAATCTGCCTTATTGCACAAAAATAAAGGGAATTTCTGCATTTTTGCACCAATATAAGGGAAATTTCTGAAATTTAGCTTTAAAATACGGGGAATTTCTGCATTACTGCCCGAAATAAAGTGGAATTTCTGCCTTTTTGCCCTGAAATATTTGAAATTTCTGCAATTTTACCCCAAAATAAGGGGAATTTCTGTTTTTGGCCCCAAAATTAGGGGAATTTCTTCTTTTTGCCCCAAAATAAGGCAAATTTCTGACTTTTTGCCCTGAAATAATTGAAATTTCTCCAATTTTGCCCCAAAATAATAGGAATTTCTTCCTTTTTGCCGAAAATAAGGGGAATTTCAGCATTTTACCTCCAAATAAGGGGAATTTCTGCCTTTTTGCCACAAAATATGAGGAATTTCTGCCCTATTGCCCTTAAATAAGGAAAATTTCTGCTTTTCTGCCCCAATTAACGGGAATTTCTGCGTTTTTGCCACAAAGTAAAGGGAATTTCTGCCTTTTTGCCCCAAAATAAGGGGAATTTCAGCCTTTTTACCTCAAAATAAGGTGAATTTCTGCCTTTTTCCCCAAAATATGGGTAATTTTTGCCTTTTTGTTCCAAAGTAAGGAAAATTTCTACAATTTTGTATCAAAATAAAAGAAATTTCGGCTTTTTGCCCCAAAATAAAAGGAATTTCTGAATTTTTGCCCTGAAATAAATGAAATTCCTGCAATTATGCCCGAAAATAAGGGAAATTTGTGCCTTTTTGCCCCAAAATGAGGGAAATTTCTGCCTTTTTTCCCCAAATATGTGGAATTTCAGGATTTTACCTCAAAATAAAAGGAATTTCAGCCTTTTTTCACCAAAATATAGGGAATTTCAGCCTTTTTACCTCAAAATAAGGAAAATTTCTGCCTTTTTGCCCCAAAATATGGGGAATTTCTTACTTTTTGCCCCAAAATAAGAAAAATTTCTGCAATTTTGTACCAAAAAAAAAAAAAATTTCTGCCTTTTTTCCCAAAAAAGAAAATTTCCGCCTTTTTTCTCTGAAATAAGTGAAATTTCTGCAATTTTGCCCCAAAATAATGGAAATTTCTGCAATTTTGCCCCAACATAAAGGAAATTTCTGCAATTTTGCCCCAAAATAAGGTGAATTTCTGACTGTTTGCTCCCGAAAAAAGGAGATTTTCGGTCTTTTTGCCCCAAAATAAGAATTTCTGCCTTTTTGCCCGAAAATTATGAGAATTTCTGCAATTTTGCTTCAAAATACGGGGAATTTCTGCCTTTTAGCCCCAAAATAAAGGGAATTTCTGCATTTTACCTCAAAATAATAATAATTTCTGCCTTTTGCCCCAAAATATGGGGAATTTCTGCCTTTTTGTTTCAAAATGAGGAAAATTTCTTCAATTTTGTACCATAATAAAAGAAATTTCTGCTTTTTGCCCAAAAATAAGGGGAATTTCTGACTTTTTGCCCTGAAATAAATGAAATTTCTGCAATTTTGCCCGAAATTAAGGAAATTTGTGCCTTTTTGCCCCAAAATAAGAAGAATTTTTGCCTTTTGCCCCAAAATATGGGGAATTTCAGCATTTTACCTCAAAATAAGAAGAATTTCAGCCTTTTTGCACCAAAATATGGAAAGTTTCTGCCTTCTTGCCTCCAAAATAAAGGGAATTTCTGCATTTTTGCACCAATATTAGGTGAATTTCTCCAATTTTGCTCCAAAATACGGGTCATTTCTGCCTTTTTGCCCGAAATAAAGTGGAATTTCTGCCTTTTTGTCTGGAAATAAGTGAAATTTCTGCAATTTTAACCAAAAATTAGGGATTTCATCTTTTTGCCCCAAAATAAGGGAAATTTCTGCCATTTTGCCCTGAAATATTTGAAATTTCTGCAATTTTACCTCAAAATAAGAGAAATTTCTGCCTTTTGTCCCAAAATAAGGGGAATTTCTACCTTTTTGCCCCCAAATAAGGAAAATTTCTGCAATTTTGCCCCAAAATATGGGGAATTTCTTCCTTTTTGCTCCAAAATAAAGGATATTTCAGCTTTTTTACCTGAAAATAAGTGAAATTTGTGCAATTTTGCCCCACAAAAGGGAAATTTCTGCAATTTTGCCCCAAAATAAGGTAAATTCCTGCAATTTTGCCCCAAAATAAGTGGAATTTCTTAGTTTTGCCCCAAAATAAGGAGAATTTCTGTCTTTTTGCCCCAACATATAGAGAATTTCTGCCTTTTTGCCCCACAATTAGAAGAATTTCTGCAATTTTGCTCCAAAATACGGGGAATTTCTGCCTTTTTGCCCGAAAATAAGAAGAATGCATATCTCTTTGCCATAAAAAAGGGAAATTTCTTCATTTTTGCTCCAAAATAAGGGGAATTTCTGCCTTTTTGCCTCTAAATAAGTGGAATTTCTGTCTTTTTCCCCCAAAACAAAGGGAATTTCTGTCTTTTTTGCCCCAAAATAAGGAAAATTTCTGACTTAAAACCCTGAAATAAGTGAAATTTCTTCAAGTTTGCCCCAAAATAAGGGAAATTTCTGCCTTTTTGCCCCCAAATAAGGGGAATTTCAGCCTTTTTACCTCAAAATAAGGGGAATTTCTGCATTTTTGCCACAAAATATTAGGAATTTCTGCCTTTTTGCCCCAAAATAAGAAAAATTTCTTCCTTTTTTACCTGAAATAAGTGAAATTTCTGCAATTTTGCACCAAAATAAGGGACATTTCTGAGTTTTGCCCCAAAATAAGGAGAATTTCTGTCTTTTTGCCCCAACATATTGGGAATTTCTGCATTTTTGCCCCACAATTAGGGGATTTTCTGCAATTTTGCTCCAAAAAAACGGGGAATTTCTGCTTTTTTGCCCGAAAATAAGGGGAATATATACCTTTTGCCACATAAAAGGGAAATTTCTTCATTTTTGCCCCAAAATAAGAGGAATTTCTGCCTTCTTACCTCAAAATAAGTGAAATTTCTGCCTTTTTACCCAAAAATAAACGAAATTTCTTTTTGCCCAAAAATAAAAGGAATTTTTGAATTTTGCCTTGAAATAAGTGAAATTTCTGCAATTTTGCCCCAAAATAAGAGAAATTTCTGCCTTTTCGCCACAAAATAAAGGGAATCTCTGCCTTTTTGCCCCAAAATATGGGGAATTTCTGCATTTTTGCCCCAAAATAAAGAAAATTTCTGCAATTTTGTACCAAAATAAAAGAAATTTCTGCCTTTTTGCCCCAAAATAAGAGAAATTTCTGCGCTTTCTCCCTGAAATAAGTGAAATTTCTGCAATTTTGCCGCAAAATAAGGAAAATTTCTGCAATTTTGCCCCAAAATAAAGGAAATTTCTGCAATTTTTCCCCAATATAAGGGGAATTTCTGACTTTTTGCCCTGAAATAAGGAGAATTTCTGTCTTTTTGTTCCAAAATAATGTGAATTTCTGCATTTTTCCTAAAAATTAGGGGAATATGTGCAATTTTGCTTCAAAATACGGGGAAATCTGCCTTATTGCACAAAAATAAATGGAATTTCTGCATTTTTGCACCAATATAAGGGGAATTTCTGAAATTTAGCTTTAAAATACGGGGAATTTCTGCGTTATTGTCCGAAATAAAGTGGAATTTCTGCCTTTTTGCCCTGAAATATGTGAAATTTCTGCAATTTTACCCCAAAATAAGGGGAATTTCTGTTTTTGGTCTTAAAATTAGGGGCATTTCTGCTTTTTGCCCCAAAATAAGGCAAATTTTTGACTTTTTGTCCTGAAATAATTGAAATTTCTGCAATTTTGCCCCAAAATAATAGGAATTTCTTTCTTTTGCCAAAAATAAGGGGAATTTCAGCATTTTACCTCCAAATAAAAGGAATTACTGCCTTTTTGCCACAAAATATGGGGAATTTCTGCCCTATTGCCCTTAAATAAGGAAAATTTCTGCTTTTGTGCCCCAATTAACGGGAATTTCTGCCTTTTTGCCACAAAGTAAAGGAAATTTCTGCCTTTTTGCCCCAAAATAACAAGATTTTCAGCCTTTTTACCTCAAAATAAGGGGAATTTCTGCCTTTTTCCCCAAAATATGGGTAATTTTTGCCTTTTTGTTTTAAAATAAGGAAAATTTCTATAATTTTGTATCAAAATAAAAGAAATTTCTGCTTTTTGCCCCAAAATAAAAGAAATTTCTGACTTTTTACCCTGAAATAAATGAAATTCCTGCAATTATGCCTGAAAATAAGGGAAATTTGTGCGTTTTTTCCCCAAAATGAGGGGAATTTTTTCCTTTTTGCCCCAAAATATGGGGAATTTCAGGATTTTACCTCAAAATAAGGGGAATTTCAGCCTTTTTGCACCAAAATATGGAAAATTTCTGCCTTTTTGCCCCCAAAATAATGGGAATTTCTGCATTTTTGCACCAATATTAGGTGAATTTCTCCAATTTTGCTCCAAAATACGGGTCATTTCTGCCTTTTTGCCCGAAATAAAGTGGAATTTCTGCCTTTTTGTCTGGAAATAAGTGAAATTTCTGCAATTTTAGCCAAAAATTAGGGATTTCATCTTTTTGCCCCAAAATAAGGGAAATTTCTGCCATTTTGCCCTGAAATATTTGAAATTTCTGAAATTTTACCTCAAAATAACAGGAACTTCTGCCTTTTTGTCCCAAAATAAGGGGAATTTCTGCCTTTTTGCCCCCAAATAAGGAAAATTTCTGCAATTTTGCCCCAAAATATGGAGAATTTCTTTTTTTTCCTCCAAAATAAAGGATATTTCAGCCTTTTTACCTGAAAATAAGTGAAATTTGTGCAATTTTGCCCCACAAAAGGGAAATTTCTGTTTTTTGCCCCAAAATAAGGTAAATTCCTGCAATTTTGCCCCAAAATAAGTGGAATTTCTGAGTTTTGCCCCAAAATAAGGAGAATTTCTGTCTTTTTGCCCCAACATATAGGGAATTTCTGCCTTTTTGCCCCACAATTAGAAGAATTTCTGCAATTTTGCTCCAAAATACGGGGAATTTCTGCCTTTTTGCCCGAAAATAAGAAGAATGCATATCTTTTTGCCATAAAAAAGGGAAATTTCTTCATTTTTGCTCCAAAATAAGGGGAATTTCTGCCTTTTTGCCTCTAAATAAGTGGAATTTCTGTCTTTTTCCCCCAAAACAAAGGGAATTTCTGTCTTTTTTGCCCCAAAATAAGGAAAATTTCTGACTTAATACCCTGAAATAAGTGAAATTTCTTCAATTTTGCCCCAAAATAAGGGAAATTTCTGCCTTTTTGCCCCCAAATAAGGGGAATTTCAGCCTTTTTACCTCAAAATAAGGGGAATTTCTGCATTTTTGCCACGAAATATTAGGAATTTCTGCCTTTTTGCCTCAAAATAAGGAAAATTTTTGCAATTTTGCCCCAAAATAAGAGGAATTTCTTCCTTTTTGCCCCAAAATAAAGGATATTTCAGTCTTTTTACCTGAAAATAAGTGAAATTTCTGCCTTTTTGCCCAAATAAGGAAAATTTCTGCAATTTTGCCCCAAAATAAGGTAAATTCCTGCAATTTGGCCCCAAAATAAGTGGAATTTCTGAGTTTTGCCCCAAAATAAAAAGAATTTCTGTCTTTTTGCCCCAACATATAGGGAATTTCTGCTTTTTTGCCCCACAATTAGGGGAATTTCTGCAATTTTGCTCCAAAAGAAGGAAAATTTCTGCCTTTTTGCCTCTAAATAAGTGGAATTTCTGTCTTTTCCTTTCAAAACAAAGAGAATTTCTGTCTTTATTGCCCCAAAATAAGGAAAATTTCTGACTTATTACCCTGAAATAAGTGAAATTTCTGCAATTTTGCCCCAACTTAAGAGAAATTTCTGCGTTTTTGCCCCCAAATAAGGGGAATTTCAGCCTTTTTACCTCAAAATAAGGGGAATTTCTGCATTTTTGCCACAAAATATTAGGAATTTCTGCCTTTTTGCCCCAAAATAAGAAAAATTTCTGCCTTTTTTACCTGAAATAAGTGAAATTTCTGCAATTTTGCACCAAAATAAGGGACATTTCTGAGTTTTGCCCCAAAATAAGGAGAATTTCTGTCTTTTTGCCCCAACATATTGGGAATTTCTGCATTTTTGCCCCACAATTAGGGGATTTTCTGCAATTTTGCTCCAAAAAAACGGGGAATTTCTGCTTTTTTGCCCGAAAATAAGGGGAATATATACCTTTTGCCACATAAAAGGGAAATTTCTTCATTTTTGCCCCAAAATAAGAGGAATTTCTGCCTTCTTACCTCAAAATAAGTGAAATTTCTGCCTTTTTACCCAAAAATAAACGAAATTTCTTTTTGCCCAAAAATAAAAGGAATTTTTGAATTTTGCCTTGAAATAAGTGAAATTTCTGCAATTTTGCCCCAAAATAAGAGAAATTTCTGCCTTTTCGCCACAAAATAAAGGGAATCTCTGCCTTTTTGCCCCAAAATATGGGGAATTTCTGCATTTTTGCCCCAAAATAAAGAAAATTTCTGCAATTTTGTACCAAAATAAAAGAAATTTCTGCCTTTTTGCCCCAAAATAAGAGAAATTTCTGCGCTTTCTCCCTGAAATAAGTGAAATTTCTGCAATTTTGCCGCAAAATAAGGAAAATTTCTGCAATTTTGCCCCAAAATAAAGGAAATTTCTGCAATTTTTCCCCAATATAAGGGGAATTTCTGACTTTTTGCCCTGAAATAAGGAGAATTTCTGTCTTTTTGTTCCAAAATAATGTGAATTTCTGCATTTTTCCTAAAAATTAGGGGAATATGTGCAATTTTGCTTCAAAATACGGGGAAATCTGCCTTATTGCACAAAAATAAATGGAATTTCTGCATTTTTGCACCAATATAAGGGGAATTTCTGAAATTTAGCTTTAAAATACGGGGAATTTCTGCGTTATTGTCCGAAATAAAGTGGAATTTCTGCCTTTTTGCCCTGAAATATGTGAAATTTCTGCAATTTTACCCCAAAATAAGGGGAATTTCTGTTTTTGGTCTTAAAATTAGGGGCATTTCTGCTTTTTGCCCCAAAATAAGGCAAATTTTTGACTTTTTGTCCTGAAATAATTGAAATTTCTGCAATTTTGCCCCAAAATAATAGGAATTTCTTTCTTTTGCCAAAAATAAGGGGAATTTCAGCATTTTACCTCCAAATAAAAGGAATTACTGCCTTTTTGCCACAAAATATGGGGAATTTCTGCCCTATTGCCCTTAAATAAGGAAAATTTCTGCTTTTGTGCCCCAATTAACGGGAATTTCTGCCTTTTTGCCACAAAGTAAAGGAAATTTCTGCCTTTTTGCCCCAAAATAACAAGATTTTCAGCCTTTTTACCTCAAAATAAGGGGAATTTCTGCCTTTTTCCCCAAAATATGGGTAATTTTTGCCTTTTTGTTTTAAAATAAGGAAAATTTCTATAATTTTGTATCAAAATAAAAGAAATTTCTGCTTTTTGCCCCAAAATAAAAGAAATTTCTGACTTTTTACCCTGAAATAAATGAAATTCCTGCAATTATGCCTGAAAATAAGGGAAATTTGTGCGTTTTTTCCCCAAAATGAGGGGAATTTTTTCCTTTTTGCCCCAAAATATGGGGAATTTCAGGATTTTACCTCAAAATAAGGGGAATTTCAGCCTTTTTGCACCAAAATATGGAAAATTTCTGCCTTTTTGCCCCCAAAATAATGGGAATTTCTGCATTTTTGCACCAATATTAGGTGAATTTCTCCAATTTTGCTCCAAAATACGGGTCATTTCTGCCTTTTTGCCCGAAATAAAGTGGAATTTCTGCCTTTTTGTCTGGAAATAAGTGAAATTTCTGCAATTTTAGCCAAAAATTAGGGATTTCATCTTTTTGCCCCAAAATAAGGGAAATTTCTGCCATTTTGCCCTGAAATATTTGAAATTTCTGAAATTTTACCTCAAAATAACAGGAACTTCTGCCTTTTTGTCCCAAAATAAGGGGAATTTCTGCCTTTTTGCCCCCAAATAAGGAAAATTTCTGCAATTTTGCCCCAAAATATGGAGAATTTCTTTTTTTTCCTCCAAAATAAAGGATATTTCAGCCTTTTTACCTGAAAATAAGTGAAATTTGTGCAATTTTGCCCCACAAAAGGGAAATTTCTGTTTTTTGCCCCAAAATAAGGTAAATTCCTGCAATTTTGCCCCAAAATAAGTGGAATTTCTGAGTTTTGCCCCAAAATAAGGAGAATTTCTGTCTTTTTGCCCCAACATATAGGGAATTTCTGCCTTTTTGCCCCACAATTAGAAGAATTTCTGCAATTTTGCTCCAAAATACGGGGAATTTCTGCCTTTTTGCCCGAAAATAAGAAGAATGCATATCTTTTTGCCATAAAAAAGGGAAATTTCTTCATTTTTGCTCCAAAATAAGGGGAATTTCTGCCTTTTTGCCTCTAAATAAGTGGAATTTCTGTCTTTTTCCCCCAAAACAAAGGGAATTTCTGTCTTTTTTGCCCCAAAATAAGGAAAATTTCTGACTTAATACCCTGAAATAAGTGAAATTTCTTCAATTTTGCCCCAAAATAAGGGAAATTTCTGCCTTTTTGCCCCCAAATAAGGGGAATTTCAGCCTTTTTACCTCAAAATAAGGGGAATTTCTGCATTTTTGCCACGAAATATTAGGAATTTCTGCCTTTTTGCCTCAAAATAAGGAAAATTTTTGCAATTTTGCCCCAAAATAAGAGGAATTTCTTCCTTTTTGCCCCAAAATAAAGGATATTTCAGTCTTTTTACCTGAAAATAAGTGAAATTTCTGCCTTTTTGCCCAAATAAGGAAAATTTCTGCAATTTTGCCCCAAAATAAGGTAAATTCCTGCAATTTGGCCCCAAAATAAGTGGAATTTCTGAGTTTTGCCCCAAAATAAAAAGAATTTCTGTCTTTTTGCCCCAACATATAGGGAATTTCTGCTTTTTTGCCCCACAATTAGGGGAATTTCTGCAATTTTGCTCCAAAAGAAGGAAAATTTCTGCCTTTTTGCCTCTAAATAAGTGGAATTTCTGTCTTTTCCTTTCAAAACAAAGAGAATTTCTGTCTTTATTGCCCCAAAATAAGGAAAATTTCTGACTTATTACCCTGAAATAAGTGAAATTTCTGCAATTTTGCCCCAACTTAAGAGAAATTTCTGCGTTTTTGCCCCCAAATAAGGGGAATTTCAGCCTTTTTACCTCAAAATAAGGGGAATTTCTGCATTTTTGCCACAAAATATTAGGAATTTCTGCCTTTTTGCCCCAAAATAAGAAAAATTTCTGCCTTTTTTACCTGAAATAAGTGAAATTTCTGCAATTTTGCACCAAAATAAGGGACATTTCTGAGTTTTGCCCCAAAATAAGGAGAATTTCTGTCTTTTTGCCCCAACATATAGGGAATTTCTGCATTTTTGCCCCACAATTAGGGGATTTTCTGCAATTGTGCTCCAAAAAAACGGGGAATTTCTGCTTTTTTGCCCGAAAATAAGGGGAATATATACCTTTTGCCACATAAAAGGGAAATTTCTTCATTTTTGCCCCAAAATAAGAGGAATTTCTGCCTTCTTACCTCAAAATAAGTGAAATTTCTGCCTTTTTACCCAAAAATAAACGAAATTTCTTTTTGCCCAAAAATAAAAGGAATTTTTGAATTTTGCCTTGAAATAAGTGAAATTTCTGCAATTTTGCCCCAAAATAAGAGAAATTTCTGTCTTTTCGCCACAAAATAAAGGGAATCTCTGCCTTTTTGCCCCAAAATATGGGGAATTTCTGCATTTTTGCCCCAAAATAAAGAAAATTTCTGCAATTTTGTACCAAAATAAAAGAAATTTCTGCCTTTTTGCCCCAAAATAAGAGAAATTTCTGCGCTTTCTCCCTGAAATAAGTGAAATTTCTGCAATTTTGCCGCAAAATAAGGAAAATTTCTGCAATTTTGCCCCAAAATAAAGGAAATTTCTGCAATTTTTCCCCAATATAAGGGGAATTTCTGACTTTTTGCCCTGAAATAAGGAGAATTTCTGTCTTTTTGTTCCAAAATAATGTGAATTTCTGCATTTTTCCTAAAAATTAGGGGAATATGTGCAATTTTGCTTCAAAATACGGGGAAATCTGCCTTATTGCACAAAAATAAATGGAATTTCTGCATTTTTGCACCAATATAAGGGGAATTTCTGAAATTTAGCTTTAAAATACGGGGAATTTCTGCGTTATTGTCCGAAATAAAGTGGAATTTCTGCCTTTTTGCCCTGAAATATGTGAAATTTCTGCAATTTTACCCCAAAATAAGGGGAATTTCTGTTTTTGGTCTTAAAATTAGGGGCATTTCTGCTTTTTGCCCCAAAATAAGGCAAATTTTTGACTTTTTGTCCTGAAATAATTGAAATTTCTGCAATTTTGCCCCAAAATAATAGGAATTTCTTTCTTTTGCCAAAAATAAGGGGAATTTCAGCATTTTACCTCCAAATAAAAGGAATTACTGCCTTTTTGCCACAAAATATGGGGAATTTCTGCCCTATTGCCCTTAAATAAGGAAAATTTCTGCTTTTGTGCCCCAATTAACGGGAATTTCTGCCTTTTTGCCACAAAGTAAAGGAAATTTCTGCCTTTTTGCCCCAAAATAACAAGATTTTCAGCCTTTTTACCTCAAAATAAGGGGAATTTCTGCCTTTTTCCCCAAAATATGGGTAATTTTTGCCTTTTTGTTTTAAAATAAGGAAAATTTCTATAATTTTGTATCAAAATAAAAGAAATTTCTGCTTTTTGCCCCAAAATAAAAGAAATTTCTGACTTTTTACCCTGAAATAAATGAAATTCCTGCAATTATGCCTGAAAATAAGGGAAATTTGTGCGTTTTTTCCCCAAAATGAGGGGAATTTTTTCCTTTTTGCCCCAAAATATGGGGAATTTCAGGATTTTACCTCAAAATAAGGGGAATTTCAGCCTTTTTGCACCAAAATATGGAAAATTTCTGCCTTTTTGCCCCCAAAATAATGGGAATTTCTGCATTTTTGCACCAATATTAGGTGAATTTCTCCAATTTTGCTCCAAAATACGGGTCATTTCTGCCTTTTTGCCCGAAATAAAGTGGAATTTCTGCCTTTTTGTCTGGAAATAAGTGAAATTTCTGCAATTTTAGCCAAAAATTAGGGATTTCATCTTTTTGCCCCAAAATAAGGGAAATTTCTGCCATTTTGCCCTGAAATATTTGAAATTTCTGAAATTTTACCTCAAAATAACAGGAACTTCTGCCTTTTTGTCCCAAAATAAGGGGAATTTCTGCCTTTTTGCCCCCAAATAAGGAAAATTTCTGCAATTTTGCCCCAAAATATGGAGAATTTCTTTTTTTTCCTCCAAAATAAAGGATATTTCAGCCTTTTTACCTGAAAATAAGTGAAATTTGTGCAATTTTGCCCCACAAAAGGGAAATTTCTGTTTTTTGCCCCAAAATAAGGTAAATTCCTGCAATTTTGCCCCAAAATAAGTGGAATTTCTGAGTTTTGCCCCAAAATAAGGAGAATTTCTGTCTTTTTGCCCCAACATATAGGGAATTTCTGCCTTTTTGCCCCACAATTAGAAGAATTTCTGCAATTTTGCTCCAAAATACGGGGAATTTCTGCCTTTTTGCCCGAAAATAAGAAGAATGCATATCTTTTTGCCATAAAAAAGGGAAATTTCTTCATTTTTGCTCCAAAATAAGGGGAATTTCTGCCTTTTTGCCTCTAAATAAGTGGAATTTCTGTCTTTTTCCCCCAAAACAAAGGGAATTTCTGTCTTTTTTGCCCCAAAATAAGGAAAATTTCTGACTTAATACCCTGAAATAAGTGAAATTTCTTCAATTTTGCCCCAAAATAAGGGAAATTTCTGCCTTTTTGCCCCCAAATAAGGGGAATTTCAGCCTTTTTACCTCAAAATAAGGGGAATTTCTGCATTTTTGCCACGAAATATTAGGAATTTCTGCCTTTTTGCCTCAAAATAAGGAAAATTTTTGCAATTTTGCCCCAAAATAAGAGGAATTTCTTCCTTTTTGCCCCAAAATAAAGGATATTTCAGTCTTTTTACCTGAAAATAAGTGAAATTTCTGCCTTTTTGCCCAAATAAGGAAAATTTCTGCAATTTTGCCCCAAAATAAGGTAAATTCCTGCAATTTGGCCCCAAAATAAGTGGAATTTCTGAGTTTTGCCCCAAAATAAAAAGAATTTCTGTCTTTTTGCCCCAACATATAGGGAATTTCTGCTTTTTTGCCCCACAATTAGGGGAATTTCTGCAATTTTGCTCCAAAAGAAGGAAAATTTCTGCCTTTTTGCCTCTAAATAAGTGGAATTTCTGTCTTTTCCTTTCAAAACAAAGAGAATTTCTGTCTTTATTGCCCCAAAATAAGGAAAATTTCTGACTTATTACCCTGAAATAAGTGAAATTTCTGCAATTTTGCCCCAACTTAAGAGAAATTTCTGCGTTTTTGCCCCCAAATAAGGGGAATTTCAGCCTTTTTACCTCAAAATAAGGGGAATTTCTGCATTTTTGCCACAAAATATTAGGAATTTCTGCCTTTTTGCCCCAAAATAAGAAAAATTTCTGCCTTTTTTACCTGAAATAAGTGAAATTTCTGCAATTTTGCACCAAAATAAGGGACATTTCTGAGTTTTGCCCCAAAATAAGGAGAATTTCTGTCTTTTTGCCCCAACATATTGGGAATTTCTGCATTTTTGCCCCACAATTAGGGGATTTTCTGCAATTTTGCTCCAAAAAAACGGGGAATTTCTGCTTTTTTGCCCGAAAATAAGGGGAATATATACCTTTTGCCACATAAAAGGGAAATTTCTTCATTTTTGCCCCAAAATAAGAGGAATTTCTGCCTTCTTACCTCAAAATAAGTGAAATTTCTGCCTTTTTACCCAAAAATAAACGAAATTTCTTTTTGCCCAAAAATAAAAGGAATTTTTGAATTTTGCCTTGAAATAAGTGAAATTTCTGCAATTTTGCCCCAAAATAAGAGAAATTTCTGCCTTTTCGCCACAAAATAAAGGGAATCTCTGCCTTTTTGCCCCAAAATATGGGGAATTTCTGCATTTTTGCCCCAAAATAAAGAAAATTTCTGCAATTTTGTACCAAAATAAAAGAAATTTCTGCCTTTTTGCCCCAAAATAAGAGAAATTTCTGCGCTTTCTCCCTGAAATAAGTGAAATTTCTGCAATTTTGCCGCAAAATAAGGAAAATTTCTGCAATTTTGCCCCAAAATAAAGGAAATTTCTGCAATTTTTCCCCAATATAAGGGGAATTTCTGACTTTTTGCCCTGAAATAAGGAGAATTTCTGTCTTTTTGTTCCAAAATAATGTGAATTTCTGCATTTTTCCTAAAAATTAGGGGAATATGTGCAATTTTGCTTCAAAATACGGGGAAATCTGCCTTATTGCACAAAAATAAATGGAATTTCTGCATTTTTGCACCAATATAAGGGGAATTTCTGAAATTTAGCTTTAAAATACGGGGAATTTCTGCGTTATTGTCCGAAATAAAGTGGAATTTCTGCCTTTTTGCCCTGAAATATGTGAAATTTCTGCAATTTTACCCCAAAATAAGGGGAATTTCTGTTTTTGGTCTTAAAATTAGGGGCATTTCTGCTTTTTGCCCCAAAATAAGGCAAATTTTTGACTTTTTGTCCTGAAATAATTGAAATTTCTGCAATTTTGCCCCAAAATAATAGGAATTTCTTTCTTTTGCCAAAAATAAGGGGAATTTCAGCATTTTACCTCCAAATAAAAGGAATTACTGCCTTTTTGCCACAAAATATGGGGAATTTCTGCCCTATTGCCCTTAAATAAGGAAAATTTCTGCTTTTGTGCCCCAATTAACGGGAATTTCTGCCTTTTTGCCACAAAGTAAAGGAAATTTCTGCCTTTTTGCCCCAAAATAACAAGATTTTCAGCCTTTTTACCTCAAAATAAGGGGAATTTCTGCCTTTTTCCCCAAAATATGGGTAATTTTTGCCTTTTTGTTTTAAAATAAGGAAAATTTCTATAATTTTGTATCAAAATAAAAGAAATTTCTGCTTTTTGCCCCAAAATAAAAGAAATTTCTGACTTTTTACCCTGAAATAAATGAAATTCCTGCAATTATGCCTGAAAATAAGGGAAATTTGTGCGTTTTTTCCCCAAAATGAGGGGAATTTTTTCCTTTTTGCCCCAAAATATGGGGAATTTCAGGATTTTACCTCAAAATAAGGGGAATTTCAGCCTTTTTGCACCAAAATATGGAAAATTTCTGCCTTTTTGCCCCCAAAATAATGGGAATTTCTGCATTTTTGCACCAATATTAGGTGAATTTCTCCAATTTTGCTCCAAAATACGGGTCATTTCTGCCTTTTTGCCCGAAATAAAGTGGAATTTCTGCCTTTTTGTCTGGAAATAAGTGAAATTTCTGCAATTTTAGCCAAAAATTAGGGATTTCATCTTTTTGCCCCAAAATAAGGGAAATTTCTGCCATTTTGCCCTGAAATATTTGAAATTTCTGAAATTTTACCTCAAAATAACAGGAACTTCTGCCTTTTTGTCCCAAAATAAGGGGAATTTCTGCCTTTTTGCCCCCAAATAAGGAAAATTTCTGCAATTTTGCCCCAAAATATGGAGAATTTCTTTTTTTTCCTCCAAAATAAAGGATATTTCAGCCTTTTTACCTGAAAATAAGTGAAATTTGTGCAATTTTGCCCCACAAAAGGGAAATTTCTGTTTTTTGCCCCAAAATAAGGTAAATTCCTGCAATTTTGCCCCAAAATAAGTGGAATTTCTGAGTTTTGCCCCAAAATAAGGAGAATTTCTGTCTTTTTGCCCCAACATATAGGGAATTTCTGCCTTTTTGCCCCACAATTAGAAGAATTTCTGCAATTTTGCTCCAAAATACGGGGAATTTCTGCCTTTTTGCCCGAAAATAAGAAGAATGCATATCTTTTTGCCATAAAAAAGGGAAATTTCTTCATTTTTGCTCCAAAATAAGGGGAATTTCTGCCTTTTTGCCTCTAAATAAGTGGAATTTCTGTCTTTTTCCCCCAAAACAAAGGGAATTTCTGTCTTTTTTGCCCCAAAATAAGGAAAATTTCTGACTTAATACCCTGAAATAAGTGAAATTTCTTCAATTTTGCCCCAAAATAAGGGAAATTTCTGCCTTTTTGCCCCCAAATAAGGGGAATTTCAGCCTTTTTACCTCAAAATAAGGGGAATTTCTGCATTTTTGCCACGAAATATTAGGAATTTCTGCCTTTTTGCCTCAAAATAAGGAAAATTTTTGCAATTTTGCCCCAAAATAAGAGGAATTTCTTCCTTTTTGCCCCAAAATAAAGGATATTTCAGTCTTTTTACCTGAAAATAAGTGAAATTTCTGCCTTTTTGCCCAAATAAGGAAAATTTCTGCAATTTTGCCCCAAAATAAGGTAAATTCCTGCAATTTGGCCCCAAAATAAGTGGAATTTCTGAGTTTTGCCCCAAAATAAAAAGAATTTCTGTCTTTTTGCCCCAACATATAGGGAATTTCTGCTTTTTTGCCCCACAATTAGGGGAATTTCTGCAATTTTGCTCCAAAAGAAGGAAAATTTCTGCCTTTTTGCCTCTAAATAAGTGGAATTTCTGTCTTTTCCTTTCAAAACAAAGAGAATTTCTGTCTTTATTGCCCCAAAATAAGGAAAATTTCTGACTTATTACCCTGAAATAAGTGAAATTTCTGCAATTTTGCCCCAACTTAAGAGAAATTTCTGCGTTTTTGCCCCCAAATAAGGGGAATTTCAGCCTTTTTACCTCAAAATAAGGGGAATTTCTGCATTTTTGCCACAAAATATTAGGAATTTCTGCCTTTTTGCCCCAAAATAAGAAAAATTTCTGCCTTTTTTACCTGAAATAAGTGAAATTTCTGCAATTTTGCACCAAAATAAGGGACATTTCTGAGTTTTGCCCCAAAATAAGGAGAATTTCTGTCTTTTTGCCCCAACATATAGGGAATTTCTGCATTTTTGCCCCACAATTAGGGGATTTTCTGCAATTGTGCTCCAAAAAAACGGGGAATTTCTGCTTTTTTGCCCGAAAATAAGGGGAATATATACCTTTTGCCACATAAAAGGGAAATTTCTTCATTTTTGCCCCAAAATAAGAGGAATTTCTGCCTTCTTACCTCAAAATAAGTGAAATTTCTGCCTTTTTACCCAAAAATAAACGAAATTTCTTTTTGCCCAAAAATAAAAGGAATTTTTGAATTTTGCCTTGAAATAAGTGAAATTTCTGCAATTTTGCCCCAAAATAAGAGAAATTTCTGTCTTTTCGCCACAAAATAAAGGGAATCTCTGCCTTTTTGCCCCAAAATATGGGGAATTTCTGCATTTTTGCCCCAAAATAAAGAAAATTTCTGCAATTTTGTACCAAAATAAAAGAAATTTCTGCCTTTTTGCCCCAAAATAAGAGAAATTTCTGCGCTTTCTCCCTGAAATAAGTGAAATTTCTGCAATTTTGCTGCAAAATAAGGAAAATTTCTGCAATTTTGCCCCAAAATAAAGGAAATTTCTGCAATTTTTCCCCAATATAAGGGGAATTTCTGACTTTTTGCCCTGAAATAAGGAGAATTTCTGTCTTTTTGTTCCAAAATAATGTGAATTTCTGCATTTTTCCTAAAAATTAGGGGAATATGTGCAATTTTGCTTCAAAATACGGGGAAATCTGCCTTATTGCACAAAAATAAATGGAATTTCTGCATTTTTGCACCAATATAAGGGGAATTTCTGAAATTTAGCTTTAAAATACGGGGAATTTCTGCGTTATTGTCCGAAATAAAGTGGAATTTCTGCCTTTTTGCCCTGAAATATGTGAAATTTCTGCAATTTTACCCCAAAATAAGGGGAATTTCTGTTTTTGGTCTTAAAATTAGGGGCATTTCTGCTTTTTGCCCCAAAATAAGGCAAATTTTTGACTTTTTGTCCTGAAATAATTGAAATTTCTGCAATTTTGCCCCAAAATAATAGGAATTTCTTCCTTTTTGCCAAAAATAAGGGGAATTTCAGCATTTTACCTCCAAATAAAAGGAATTTCTGCCTTTTTGCCACAAAATATGGGGAATTTCTGCCCTATTGCCCTTAAATAAGGAAAATTTCTGCTTTTGTGCCCCAATTAACGGGAATTTCTGCGTTTTTGCCACAAAGTAAAGGAAATTTCTGCCTTTTTGCCCCAAAATAACAAGATTTTCAGCCTTTTTACCTCAAAATAAGGGGAATTTCTGCCTTTTTCCCCAAAATATGGGTAATTTTTGCCTTTTTGTTTTAAAATAAGAAAAATTTCTATAATTTTGTATCAAAATAAAAGAAATTTCTGCTTTTTGCCCCAAAATAAAAGGAATTTCTGACTTTTTACCCTGAAATAAATGAAATTCCTGCAATTATGCCTGAAAATAAGGGAAATTTGTGCGTTTTTCCCCAAAATGAGGGGAATTTTTTCCTTTTTGCCCCAAAATATGGGGAATTTCAGGATTTTACCTCAAAATAAGGGGAATTTCAGCCTTTTTGCACCAAAATATGGAAAATTTCTGCCTTTTTGCCCCCAAAATAAAGGGAATTTCTGCATTTTTGCACCAATATTAGGTGAATTTCTCCAATTTTGCTCCAAAATACGGGTCATTTCTGCCTTTTTGCCCGAAATAAAGTGGAATTTCTGCCTTTTTGTCTGGAAATAAGTGAAATTTCTGCAATTTTAGCCAAAAATTAGGGATTTCATCTTTTTGCCCCAAAATAAGGGAAATTTCTGCCATTTTGCCCTGAAATATTTGAAATTTCTGAAATTTTACCTCAAAATAACAGGAACTTCTGCCTTTTTGTCCCAAAATAAGGGGAATTTCTGCCTTTTTGCCCCCAAATAAGGAAAATTTCTGCAATTTTGCCCCAAAATATGGAGAATTTCTTTTTTTTCCTCCAAAATAAAGGATATTTCAGCCTTTTTACCTGAAAATAAGTGAAATTTGTGCAATTTTGCCCCACAAAAGGGAAATTTCTGTTTTTTGCCCCAAAATAAGGTAAATTCCTGCAATTTTGCCCCAAAATAAGTGGAATTTCTGAGTTTTGCCCCAAAATAAGGAGAATTTCTGTCTTTTTGCCCCAACATATAGGGAATTTCTGCCTTTTTGCCCCACAATTAGAAGAATTTCTGCAATTTTGCTCCAAAATACGGGGAATTTCTGCCTTTTTGCCCGAAAATAAGAAGAATGCATATCTTTTTGCCATAAAAAAGGGAAATTTCTTCATTTTTGCTCCAAAATAAGGGGAATTTCTGCCTTTTTGCCTCTAAATAAGTGGAATTTCTGTCTTTTTCCCCCAAAACAAAGGGAATTTCTGTCTTTTTTGCCCCAAAATAAGGAAAATTTCTGACTTAATACCCTGAAATAAGTGAAATTTCTTCAATTTTGCCCCAAAATAAGGGAAATTTCTGCCTTTTTGCCCCCAAATAAGGGGAATTTCAGCCTTTTTACCTCAAAATAAGGGGAATTTCTGCATTTTTGCCACGAAATATTAGGAATTTCTGCCTTTTTGCCTCAAAATAAGGAAAATTTTTGCAATTTTGCCCCAAAATAAGAGGAATTTCTTCCTTTTTGCCCCAAAATAAAGGATATTTCAGTCTTTTTACCTGAAAATAAGTGAAATTTCTGCCTTTTTGCCCAAATAAGGAAAATTTCTGCAATTTTGCCCCAAAATAAGGTAAATTCCTGCAATTTGGCCCCAAAATAAGTGGAATTTCTGAGTTTTGCCCCAAAATAAAAAGAATTTCTGTCTTTTTGCCCCAACATATAGGGAATTTCTGCTTTTTTGCCCCACAATTAGGGGAATTTCTGCAATTTTGCTCCAAAAGAAGGAAAATTTCTGCCTTTTTGCCTCTAAATAAGTGGAATTTCTGTCTTTTCCTTCCAAAACAAAGAGAATTTCTGTCTTTATTGCCCCAAAATAAGGAAAATTTCTGACTTATTACCCTGAAATAAGTGAAATTTCTGCAATTTTGCCCCAACTTAAGAGAAATTTCTGCGTTTTTGCCCCCAAATAAGGGGAATTTCAGCCTTTTTACCTCAAAATAAGGGGAATTTCTGCATTTTTGCCACAAAATATTAGGAATTTCTGCCTTTTTGCCCCAAAATAAGAAAAATTTCTGCCTTTTTTACCTGAAATAAGTGAAATTTCTGCAATTTTGCACCAAAATAAGGGACATTTCTGAGTTTTGCCCCAAAATAAGGAGAATTTCTGTCTTTTTGCCCCAACATATAGGGAATTTCTGCATTTTTGCCCCACAATTAGGGGATTTTCTGCAATTGTGCTCCAAAAAAACGGGGAATTTCTGCTTTTTTGCCCGAAAATAAGGGGAATATATACCTTTTGCCACATAAAAGGGAAATTTCTTCATTTTTGCCCCAAAATAAGAGGAATTTCTGCCTTCTTACCTCAAAATAAGTGAAATTTCTGCCTTTGTACCCAAAAATAAACGAAATTTCTGTCTTTTTGCCCAAAAATAAAAGGAATTTTTGAATTTTGCCTTGAAATAAGTGAAATTTCTGCAATTTTGCCCCAAAATAAGAGAAATTTCTGCCTTTTCGCCACAAAATAAAGGGAATCTCTGCCTTTTTGCCCCAAAATATGGGGAATTTCTGCATTTTTGCCCCAAAATAAAGAAAATTTCTGCAATTTTGTACCAAAATAAAAGAAATTTCTGCCTTTTTGCCCCAAAATAAGAGAAATTTCTGCGCTTTCTCCCTGAAGTAAGTGAAATTTCTGCAATTTTGCCGCAAAATAAGGAAAATTTCTGCAATTTTGCCCCAAAATAAAGGAAATTTCTGCATTTTTTCCCCAATATAAGGGGAATTTCTGACTTTTTGCCCTGAAATAAGGAGAATTTCTGTCTTTTTGTTCCAAAATAATGTGAATTTCTGCATTTTTCCTAAAAATTAGGGGAATATGTGCAATTTTGCTTCAAAATACGGGGAAATCTGCCTTATTGCACAAAAATAAATGGAATTTCTGCATTTTTGCACCAATATAAGGGGAATTTCTGAAATTTAGCTTTAAAATACGGGGAATTTCTGTGTTTTTGTCCGAAATAAAGTGGAATTTCTGCCTTTTTGCCCTGAAATATGTGAAATTTCTGCAATTTAACCCAAAATAAGGGGAATTTCTGTTTTTGGTCTTAAAATTAGGGGCATTTCTGCTTTTTGCCCCAAAATAAGGCAAATTTTTGACTTTTTGTCCTGAAATAATTGAAATTTCTGCAATTTTGCCCCAAAATAATAGGAATTTCTTCCTTTTTGCCAAAAATAAGGGGAATTTCAGCATTTTACCTCCAAATAAAAGGAATTTCTGCCTTTTTGCCACAAAATATGGGGAATTTCTGCCCTATTGCCCTTAAATAAGGAAAATTTCTGCTTTTGTGCCCCAATTAACGGGAATTTCTGCGTTTTTGCCACAAAGTAAAGGAAATTTCTGCCTTTTTGCCCCAAAATAACAAGATTTTCAGCCTTTTTACCTCAAAATAAGGGGAATTTCTGCCTTTTTCCCCAAAATATGGGTAATTTTTGCCTTTTTGTTTTAAAATAAGAAAAATTTCTATAATTTTGTATCAAAATAAAAGAAATTTCTGCTTTTTGCCCCAAAATAAGAGGAATTTCTGACTTTTTGCCCTGAAATAAATGAAATTCCTGCAATTATGCCTGAAAATAAGGGAAATTTGTGCGTTTTTCCCCAAAAGGAGGGGAATTTTTTCCTTTTTGCCCCAAAATATGGGGAATTTCAGGATTTTACCTCAAAATAAGGGGAATTTCAGCCTTTTTGCACCAAAATATGGGGAATTTCTGACTTTTTGCCACAAAATAAGAAAAATTTCTGCAAGTCTGTAACAATATAAAAGAAATTTCTAAAATTTTGCCCCAAAATAAGGGAAATTTTTGATTTTTGCCACAAAATAAGGAGAATTTCTCTATTTTTGCCCCAAAATAAAGGGAATTTCTGACTTTATACCTCAAAATAAGGGGAATTTCTTCCTTTTTGCCCCAAAATATGGGGAATTTCTGACTTTTTGCCCAAAAATAAGGGGAATTTCTGAGTGTTTTCTCCCGAAAAAAGGATATTTTCTGTCTTTTTTCCCCAAAATAAGGAGAATTTCTGCCTTTTTGCCCGAAAATTATGAGAATTTCTGAAATTTTGCTTCAAAATACGGGGAATTTCTGCCTTTTAGCCACAAAATAAAGGGAATTTCTGCATTTTACCTCAAAATAAGAATAATTTCGGCCTTTTGCATCAAAATATGGGGAATTTCTGCCTTTTTGTTTAAAAATAAAAAAAATTTCTTCAATTTTGTACCATAATAAAAGAAATTTCTGCTTTTTGCCCCAAAATAAGGGGAATTTCTGACTTTTTGCCGTGAAATAAATGAAATTTCTGCAATTTTGCCCAAAAATAAGGAAAATTTGTGCCTTTTTGCCCCCAAAAAAGAAGAATTTTTGCCTTTTGCCCCAAAATATGGGGAATTTCAGCATTTTACCTCAAAATAAGAAGAATTTCAGCCTTTTTGCACCAAAATATGGAAAATTTCTGCCTTTTTGCCCCCAAAATAAAGGAAATTTCTGCATTTATGAACCAATATTAGGGGAATTTCTGCAATTTTGCTCCAAAATACGGGTCATTTCTGCCTTTTTGCCCGAAATTAAGTGGAATTTCTGCCTTTTTGTCCGGAAATAAGTGAAATTTCTGCAATTTTAGCCAAAAATTAGGGATTTCATCTTTTTGCTTCAAAATAAGGGAAATTTCTGCCATTTTGCCCTGAAATATTTGAAATTTCTGCAATTTTACCCTAAAATAAGGGGAATTTCTGCCTTTTTGTCCCAAAATAAGGGGAATTTCAGCCTTATTACCTCAAAATAAGGGGAATTTCTGCCTTTTTGCCCCAAAATATAAGGAATTTCTGCCTTTTTGCCCCAAAATATGGGGAATTTCTGCAATTTTGCCCCAAAATAAGGGGAATTTCTTCCTTTTTGCCCCAAAATAAAGGATATTTCAGCCTTTTTTCCTGAAAATAAGTGAAATTTCTGCAATTTTGCCCCAAAATAAGTGGAATTTCTGAGTTTTGCCCCAAAATAAGGAGAATTTCTGTCTTTTTGCTTCACAATTAGGGGAATTTCTGCAATTTTGCTTCAAAATACGGGGAATTTCTTCCTTTTTGCCCGAAAATAAAGGGAATGCATATCTTTTTGCCATGAAAAAGGGAAATTTCTTCATTTTTGCTCCAAAATAAGGGGAATTTCTGCTTTTTTGCCTCTAAATAAGTGGAATTTCTGTTTTTTCCCCCCAAAACAAAGGGAATTTCTTTCTTTTTTGCCCCAAAATAAAAAAAATTTCTGACTTATTACCCTGAAATAAGTGAAATTTCTGCAATTTTGCCCCAAAATAAGGAAAATTTCTGCCTTTTTGCCCCCAAATAAGGGGAATTTCAGCCTTTTTACCTCAAAATAAGGGGAATTTCTGCATTTTTGTCACAAAATAAGAAAAATTTCTGCCTTTTTTACCTGAAATAAGTGAAATTTCTGCAATTTTGCCCCAAAATAAGTGAAATTTCTACAATTTCGTTCCAAAATAAGGGAAATTTCTGGAATTTTGCTCCAAAATAAGTGGAATTTCTTAGTTTTGTCCCACAATAAACAGAATTTCTGTCTTTTTGCCCTAAAATATAGGGAATTTCTGCCTTTTTGCCCCACAACTAGGTGATTTTCTGCAATTGTGCTCCAAAATACAAGGAATTTCTGCTTTTTTGCCCGAAAATAAGGGGAATGTATTCCTTTTGCCACAAAAAAGGGAAATTTCTTCATTTTTACTTCAAAATAAGAGGAATTTCTGCCTTCTTACCTCAAAATAAATGAAATTTTTGCCTTTTTACCCAAAAATAAACGGAATTTCTGTCTTTTTGCCCCAAAATAAAAGGAATTTTTGAATTTTGCCCTGAAATAAGTGAAATTTCTGCAATTTTGCCCCTAAATAAGGGAAATTTCTGCAATTTGCCACAAAATATAGGGAATTTCTGTCTTTTTGCCCCAAAATAAGGGGAATTTCAGCATTTTAACTCATAATAATGGGAATCTCTGCCTTTTTTGCCCCAAAATATGGGGAATTTCTGCAATTTTGCCCCAAAATAAGGAAAATTTCTGCAATTTTGTACCAAAATAAAAGAAATTTCTGCCTTTTTGCCCCAAAATAAAAGAAATTTCTGCGCTTTTTCCCTGAAATAAGTGATATTTCTGCATTTTTGCCCCAAAATAAGGGAAATTTCTGCAATTTTGCGCCAAAATAAAGGAAATTTCTGCAATTTTGCCCCAAAATAAGGGGAATTTCTGACTTTTTGCCCTGAAATAAGAAGAATTTCTGTCTTTTTGTTCCAAAATAATGTGAATTTCTGCATTTTCCCTCAAAATTAGGGGAATATGTGCAATTTTGCTTCAAAATACGGGGAAATCTGCCTTATTGCACAAAAATAAAGGGAATTTCTGCATTTTTGCACCAATATAAGGGGAATTTCTGAAATTTAGCTTTAAAATACTGGGAATTTCTGCGTTATTGTCCGAAATAAAGTGGAATTTCTGCCTTTTTGCCCTGAAATATTTGAAATTTCTGCAATTTTACCCCAAAATAAGGGGAATTTCTGTTTTTGGTCTTAAAATTAGGGGCATTTCTGCTTTTTGCCCCAAAATAAGGCAAATTTCTGACTTTTTGCCCTGAAATAATTGAAATTTCTGCAATTTTGCCCCAAAATAATAGGAATTTTTGCCTTTTTGCCGAAAATAAGGAGAATTTCAGCATTTTACCTCCAAATAAGGGAAATTTCTGCCTCTTTGCCACAAAATATGGGGAATTTCTGCGATATTGCCCTTAAATAAGGAAAATTTCTTCTTTTCTGCCCCAATTAACGGGAATTTCTGCCCTTTTGCCACAAAGTAAAGGGAATTTCTGCCTTTTTGCCCCAAAATAACGGGAATTTCAGCCTTTTTACCTCAAAATAAGGTGAATTTCTGCCTTTTTCCCCAAAATATGGGTAATTTTTGCCTTTTTGTTCCAAAATAAGGAAAATTTCTACAATTTTGTATCAAAATAAAAGTAATTTCTGCTTTTTGCCCCAAAATAAAAGGAATTTCTGACTTTTTGCCCTTAAATAAATGAAATTCCTGCAATTATGCCCGAAAATAAGGGAAATTTGTGCCTTTTTGCCCCAAAATGAGGGGAATTTCTGCCTTTTTGCCCCAAAATATGGGGAATTTCAGGATTTTACCTCAAAATAAGGGGAATTTCAGCCTTTTCGCACCAAAATATGGGGAATTTCTGCCTTTTTGCCACAAAATAAGAAAAATTTATGCAAGTCTGTAACAAAATAAAAGAAATTTCTAAAATTTTGCCCCAAAATAAGTGAAATTTCTGATTTTGGCCCCAAAATAAGGAGAATTTTTCTATTTTTGCCCCAAAATAAAGGGAATTTCTGACTTTTTGCCCCAAAATTAGGGGAGTTTCTGCAATATTGCTTCAAAATACAGGGAATTTCTGCCTCTTTTCCCGAAAATCAAAGGAACTTCTGCCTTTTTGCTCAAAATTAAAAGAATTTCTGCATTTTTGCCCCAATATTAGGGGAGTTTCTGCAATTTTGCTCCAAAATACGAGGAATTTCTGCCTTTTTACCCGAAATTAAGTGGATTTTCTGCCTTTTTGCCCCCAAATAAGAGAAATTTCTGCAATTTTATCCCAAAATAAGGGGAATTTCTTCATTTTTGTTTCAAAATAAGGGGAATTTCTGCCTTTTTGCCCTGAAATATGTGAAATTTCTGCAATTTTTCACCAAAATAAGGTGAATTTCTGCCTTTTTGCCCCAAAATAATGGGAATTTCTGCCTCTTTGCCCCAAAATAAGAAAAATTTTTGCTTTTTTTCTCTGAAATAAGTGAAATTTCTGCAATTTTGCCCTAAAATAAGGGAAATTTCTGCAATTTTTCCTCATAATAAGGGAAATTTCTGCAATTTTGCCCCAAAATAAGGGGAATTTCTGTTTTTTGCCCCCAAATAAGGGAAATTTCTGCAATTTTGCCCTAAAATAAAAGGAATTTCTGCCTTTTGCCCCAAAATAAGAAGAATTTCAGCCTTATTACCTCAAAATAAAGGGAATTTCTGCCTTTTTGCCTAAAATATAGGGAATTTCTGCCTTTTTGCCCCAAAATAAAGGGAATTTCTGCATTTTTGCACCAAAATAACGGGAATTTCAGCCTTTTTACCTCAAAATAAGGAGAATTTCTGCCTTTTTCCCCAAAATATGGGTAATTTTTGCCTTTTTGTTCCAAAATAAAGAAAATTTTTTATTTTTGTACCATAATAAAAGAAATTTCTGCTTTTTGCCCCAAAATAAGAGGAATTTCTGACTTTTTGCCCTGAATTAAATGAAATTCCTGCAATTATGCCCGAAAATATGGGAAATTTGTGCCTTTTTGCCCCAAAATGAGGGGAATTTCTGCCTTTTTGCCCCAAAATATGGGGAATTTCAGGATTTTACCTCAAAATAAGGGGAATTTCAGCCTTTTTGCACCAAAATATGGGTAATTTCTGCCTTTTTGCCACAAAATAAGAAAAATTTCTGCAATTCTGTAACAAAATAAAAGAAATTTCTAAAATTTTGCCCCAAAATAAGGGAAATTTTTGATTTTTGCCCCAAAATAAGGAGAATTTTTCTATTTTTGCCCCAAAATAAAGGGAATATCTGCCTTTTTGCCCCAAAATTAGGGGAGTTTCTGCAATTTTGCTTCAAAATACAGGGAATTATTGCCTCTTTTCCCGAAAATAAAAGGAACTTCTGCCTTTTTGCCCCAAATAAAGGGAATTTCTGCATTTTTGCCCCAATATTAGGGGAGTTTCTGCAATTTTGCTCCAAAATACGAGGAATTTCTGCCTTTTTACCCGAAATTAAGTGGATTTTCTGCCTTTTTGCCCCCAAGTAAGGGAAATTTCTGCAATTTTATCCCAAAATAAGGGGAATTTCTTCATTTTTGCCCCAAAAGAAGGGGAATTTCTGCCTTTTTGCCCTGAAATATGTGAAATTTCTGCACTTTTACCACAAAATAAGGTGAATTTCTGTTTTTTTGCCCCAAAATAATGGGAATTTCTGCCTTTTCCCCAAAATAAAAAAAAATTTTGCTTTTTTCTCTGAAATAAGTGAAATTTCTGCAATTTTGCCCTAAAATAAGGGAAATTTCTGCAATTTTTCCCCATAATAAAGGAAATTTCTGCAATTTTGCCCCAAAATAAGGGGAATTTCTGTTTTTTGCCCCCAAATAAGGGAAATTTGTGCAATTTTGCCTTAAAATAAGGGGACTTTCTGCCTTTTGCCCCAAAATAAGGAGAATTTCTGCCTTTTTGCCCCAAAATAAAGAAAATTACTGTATTTTTTACCCCAAAATCAGGTGAATTTCTGCAATTTTGTTCCAAAATACGGGGATTTTCTGCCTTTTTCGCCGAAAATAAGGGAAATTTCTGCCATTTTGCGGCGAAATAAGTGAAATGTCTGCAGTTTTACCCTAAAATAAAAGGAATTTCTGCCTTTTTGCCCAAAAATTAGAGGAATTTCTGCAATTTTGCTCCAAAATACAGGGAATTTCTGCCTTTTTGCCCGAAAATAAAGGGAACGTATACCCTTTTTCCATAAAAAAAGGAAATTTCTTCATTTTTGCCACAAAATAAGGGGATTTTCCACCTTTTTAACTCAAAATAAGTGCAATTTCTGCCTTTTCTCCAAAATAAACGAAATTTCTGTCTATTTGCCCCAAAATAAGGGGAATTTCAGCCTTATTACCTCAAAATAAAGGGAATTTCTACCTTTTTGCCCCAAAATATGGAAAATTTCTGCCTTTTTGCCCCCAAAATAAAGGGAATTTCTGCATTTTTGCACCAAAATTAGGTGAATTTCTTCAATTTTGCTCCAAAATATGAGGAATTTCTGCCTTTTTACCCAAAATTAAGTGAATTTTCTGCCTTTTTGCCCCCAAATAAGGGAAATTTCTGCAATTTTATCCCAAAATATGGGGAATTTCAGCCTTTTTACCTCAAAATAAGGGGAATTTCTGCCTTTTTGCCCCAAAATAATGGGAATTTCTGCCTCTTTGCCCCAAAATAAGAAAAATTTCTGCAATTTTGTAACAAAATAAAAAAAATTTCTGCTTTTTTGCCCCAAAAAAAGAAAATTTCCGCCTTTTTTCCCTGAAATAATTGAAATTTCTGCAATTTTGCCCCAAAATAAAAGAAATTTCTGCAATTTTGCCCCAATGTAAATGAAATTTCTGCAATTTTGCCCCAAAATAAGGGGAATTTCTGACTGTTTGCTCCCGAAAAATGGAGATTTTCTGTCTCTTTGCCTTAAAATAAGTAGAATTTCTGCCTTTTTTCTCAAAAATTATGAGAATTTCTGCAATTTTACTTCAAAATACAAGGAATTTCTGACTTTTTGTTCCAAAATAAGAAAAATTTCTTCAATTTTGTACCATAATAAAAGAAATTTCTTCTTTTTGCCCCAAAATAAGGGGAATTTATGACTTTTTGCCCTGAAATAAATGAAATTTCTGCAATTTTGCCCGAAAATAAGGGAAATTTGTGCCTTTTTGGCCCAAAATGAAAGGAATTTCTGCATTTTGTCCCAAAATATGGGGAATTTCAGCATTTTACCTCAAAATAAAGGGAATTTCAGCCTTTTTACACCAAAATATGGAGAATTCCTGCCTTTTTGCCCCAAAATAAAGGGAATTTCTGCATTTTTGCACCAATATTAGGGGAATTTCTGCAATTTTGCGCCAAAATACGGGTCATTTCTGCCTTTTTGCCTGAAATTAAGTGGAATTTCTGCTTTTTGTCCCGAAATAAGTGAAATTTCTTCAATTTTAGCCAAAAATTAGGGATTTCATCTTTTTGCCCCAAAATAAGGGGATTTTCTGGCATTTTGCCCTGAAATATTTGAAATTTCTGCAATTTTACCCTAAAATAAGGTGAATTTCACCATTTTTGCTCTAAAATAAGGGGAATTTCAGCCTTATTACCTCAAAATAAGGGGAATTCCTGCCTTTTTGCCCCAAAATATAAGGAATTTCTGCCTTTTTGCCCCAAAATAAGAAAAATTTCTGCTAATTTGCTCCAAATAAGGGGAATTTCTCTCTTTTTGCCCCAAAATAAAGGAAATTTCAGCCTTTTTACCTGAAAATAAGTGAAATTTCTGCAATTTTGCCCAAATAAGGGAAATTTCTGCAATTTTGCCTGAAAATAAGGTAAATTTCTGCAATTTTGCCCCAAAATATGTGAAATTTCTGCAATTTTGCCCCAAAATAAGGGGAATTTCTGATTTTTGCCCCAAAGTAAAGGGAATTTCTGCCTTTTTGCCCGAAAATAAGGGGAATGCATACCTTTTTGCCATAAAAAAGGGAAATTTCTTTATTTTTGCTCCATAATAAGGGGAATTTCTGCCTTTTTGCCTCAAAATAAGTGGAATTTCTGTCTTTTTTCCCAAACAAAAGGATTTTCTGTCTTTTTTGCCCCAAAATAAGGGGAATTTCTGACTTTTTATCCTGAAATAAGTGAAATTTCTGCAATTTTGCCCCAAAATAAGGAAAATTTCTGCTTTTTTGCTCCCAAATAAAGGGAATTTCAGCCTTTTTACCTCAAAATAAGGGGAATTTCTGCATTTTTGCCACAAAATATTAGGAATTTCTGCCTTTTTGCCCCAAAATAAGAAAAGTTCTGCCTTTTTTCCCAGAAATTAGTGAAATTTCTGCAATTTTGCTTCAAAATAAGTGAAATTTCTGCAATTTTGCCCCAAAATAAGGGAAATTTCTGGAATTTTGCCCCAAAATAAGTGGAATTTCTGAGTTTTGCCCCGAAATATGGAGAATTTCTGTTTTTTTGCCCCAACATATAGGTAATTTCTACCTTTTTGCCACACAATTAGGGGAATTTCTTCAATTTTGCTCCAAAATACGGGGAATTTCTGCCTTTTTGCCCGAAAATAAGAAGAATGCATACCTTTTTGCCATAAAAAAGGGAAATTTCTTCATTTTTGCTCCAAAATAAGTGGAATTTCTGCTTTTTTGCCTCTAAATAAGTGGAATTTCTTTCTTTTTCCCCCAAAACAAAGGGAATTTCTGTCTTTTTTGCACCAAAATAAGGGAAATTTCTGACTTATTACCTTGAAATAAGTGAAATTTCTGCAATTTTGCCCCAAAATAAGGGAAATTTTTGACTTTTTGCCCCCAAATAAGGGGATTTTCATCCTTTTTACCTTGAAATAAGGGGAATATCTGCATTTTTGCCACAAAATATTAGGATTTTCTGCCTTTTTGCCCAAAAATAAAGAAAATTTCTGCCTTTTTTCCCTAAAATGAGTGAAATTTCTGCAATTTTGCCCCAAAATATGTGACATTTCTGCAATTTTGCCCCAAAATAAGGGAAATTTCTGGAAATTTTCCCCAAAATAAGTGGAATTTCTGAGTTTTGCCCCAACATAAGGAGAATTTCTCTCCTTTTGCCCAAACATATAGGGAATTTCTACCTTTTTGCCCCACAATTAGGGGAATTTCTGCAATTTTGCTCAAAAATACGGGGAATTTCTGCCTTTTTGCCCGAAAATAAGGGGAATGCATACCCTTTTGCCATAAAAAATTGAAATTTCTTCATTTTTGCTCCAAAATAAGGGGAATTTCTTCCTTTTTGCCTCTAAATAAGTCGAATTTCTGTATTTTTCCTCCAAAACAAAGGGAATTTCTGTCTTTTTTGCTTCAAAATAAGGAAAATTTTTAACTTATTACCCTGAAAGAAGTAAAATTTCTGCAATTTTGCCCCAAAATAAGGTTAATTTCTGCCTTTTTGCCCTTCAATATGTGAAATTTCTGCAATTTTACCCCAAAATAAGGTGAATTTCTGCCTTTTTGCCCGAAAATAATGGAAATTTCTGCCTTTCTACCTCAAAATAAGAAGAATTTCTGCATTTTTGCCGCAAAATATGGGAAATTTCTGCCTTTTTGCTCAAAATAAAAAAAATTTCGGCAATTTTGTACCAAAATAAAAGAAATTTCTGCCTTTTTGCCTCAAAATAAGCAAATTTTTCATTTTCCCCTGAAATAAGTGAAATTTCTGTAATTTTGCCAGAAAATAAGTGAAATTTCTGCAATTTTGCCCCAAAATTAGGGAAATTACTAAAATTTTGCCCCAAAATAAGTGGAATTTCTAAGTTTTGCGCCAAAATAAGGAGAATTTCTGTCTTTTTGCCCCAACATATAGGGAATTTGTGCCTTTTTGCCCTACAATTAGGGGAATTTCTGCAATTTTGCTTTAAAATACGGGGAATTTCTGCCTTTTTGCCCGAAAATAAGAAGAATGCATACCTTTTTGCCATAAAAAAGGGAAATTTCTTCATTTTTGCTCCAAAATAAGGGGAATTTCAGCCTTTTTACCTCTAAATAAGTGGAATTTCTGTCTTTTCCCCCCAAAACAAAGGGAATTTCTATCTTTTTTGCCCCAAAATAAGAAAAATTTCTGACTTATTACCCTGAAATAAGTGAAATTTCTGCCTTTTTGCCCAAAAATAAGGGAAATTTTTACCTTTTTGACCCAAATAAGGAGAATTTCTGGAATTTTGCCCCAAAATAAATGGAATATCTGAGTTTTGCCCCAAAACATTGAGAATTTCTGTTTTTTTGCCCCAACATATAGGAAATTTCTGCCTTTTTGCCGCACAATTAGGGGAATTTCTGCAATTTTGCTTCAAAATACGGGGAATTTCTGCCTTTTTGCCCGAAAATAAGAAGAATGCATACCTTTTTGCCATAAAAAAGGGAAATTTCTTCATTTTTGCTCCAAAATAAGTGGAATTTCTGCTTTTTTGACTCTAAATAAGTGGAATTTCTTTCTTTTTCCCCCAAAACAAAGGGAATTTCTGTCTTTTTTCCCCAAAATAAGGAAAATTTCTGACTTATTACCTTGAAATAAGTGAAATTTCTGCAATTTTGCCCCAAAATAAGGGAAATTTTTGACTTTTTGCCCCCAAATAAGGAGATTTTCATCCTTTTTACCTTGAATAAGGGGAATTTCTGCATTTTTGCCACAAAATATTAGGATTTTCTGCCTTTTTGCCCAAATATAAAGAAAATTTCTGCCTTTTTTTCCCGAAATGAGTGAAATTTCTGCAATTTTGTCCCAAAATAAGTGACATTTCTGCAATTTTTCCCCAAAATAAGCGAAATTTTTGGAATTTTTCCCTAAAATAAGTGGAATTTGTGAGTTTTGCCCCAACATAAGGAGAATTTCTCTCTTTTTGCCCCAACATATAGGGAATTTCTGCCTTTTTGCCCCACAATTAGGGGAATTTCTGCAATTTTGCTCAAAAATACAGGGAATTTCTGATTTTTTGCTCGAAAATAAAGGGAATGCATACACTTTTGCCATAAAAAATTGAAATTTCTTCATTTTTGCTCCAAAATAAGGGGAATTTCTGCCTTTTTGCCTCTAAATAAGTCGAATTTCTGTCTTTTTCCCCCAAAACAAAGGGAATTTCTGTCTTTTTTGCCCCAAAATAAGGAAAATTTCTAACTTATTACCCTGAAATAAGTAAAATTTCTGCAATTTTGCCCCAAAATATGGTTAATTTCGGCCTTTTTGCCCTTCAATATGTGAAATTTCTGCAATTTTACCCCAAAATAAGGTGAATTTCTGCCTTTTTGCCCCAAAATAATGGGAATTTCTGCCTTTTTACCTCAAAATATAAAGAATTTCTGCATTTTTGCCCCAAAATATGGGAAATTTCTTCCTTTTTGCCCAAAATAAGAAAAATTTCGGCAATTTTGTACCAAAATAAATTTCTGCCTTTTTGCACCAAAATAAGGAAATTTCTTCTTTTTTCCCCTGAAATAAGTGAAATTTCTGTAATTTTGCCAGAAAATAAGTGAAATTTCTGCAATTTTGCCCCAAAATAAGAAAAATTTCTGGAATTTTGCCCCAAAATAAGTAAAATTTCTAAGTTTTGCCCCAAAATAAGGAGAATTTCTGTCTTTCTGCCCCAACATATAGGGAAATTCTGCAATTTTGCGTCAAAATACGGGGAATTTCTGCCTTTTTGCCCCAAAATAAGAACAATTTCTGCAATTTTGTACCAAAATAAATGAAATTTCTGCCTTTTTGCCCCAAAATAAGGGAAATTTCTGCCTTTTTGCCCCCAAATAACGGGAATTTCAGCCTTTTTACTTCAAAATAAGGGGAATTTCTGCCTTTTGCCCAAAATATGGGGAATTTCAGACTTTTTGTTCCAAAATAAGGAGAATTTCTTCAATTTTGTACCAAAATAAAAGAAATTTCTGATTATTGCCCCAATATAAAAGTAATTTCTGACTTTTTGCCCTGAAAAAATGAAATTTCTGCAATTTGGCCCGAAAATGAGGGAAATTTGTGCCTTTTTGCCCAAAATGAGGGGAATTTCTTCCTTTTTGCCCAAAAATATGGGGAATTTCAGCATTTTACCTCAAAATGAGGGGAATTTCAGCCTTTTTGCACCAAAGTATGAAAAATTTCTGCCTTTTTGCCACAAAATAAGAATAATTTCTGCAATTTTGTACCAAAATAAAAGAAATTTCTAAAATTTTTCCCCAAAATAAGAGAAATTTCTGATTTTTGCCCCGAAATAAGGAGAATTTCTGTATTTTAGCCCCAAAATAAAGGGAATTTCTGCCTTTTTGCCCCCAAATTAGGGGAGTTTCTGCAATTTTGCATCAAAATACAGGGAATTTCTGCCTCTTTTCCCAAAAATAAGGGCAACTTCTGCCGATTTGCCCCAAATAAAGGGAATTTCTGCATTTTTGCCCCAATATTAGGGGAATTTCTGCAATTTTGCTCCAAAATACAGGAAATTTCTTCCTTTTTGCCCGAAATTAAGGGGATTTTCTGTTTTTTTTGCCCCCAAACAAGGGAAATTTCTGCAATTTTATCCCCAAATAAGGGGAATTTCTGCCTTTTTGCCCCCAAATAAGGAGAATTTCTGCCTTTTTGCCCTGAAATATGTGAAATGTCTGCAATTTTACACTAAAATAAGGTGAATTTCTGCCTTTTTGCCACAAAATAATGGGAATTTTTGCATTTTGCCATAAATAAGAAAAATTTTTGCTTTTTTTCTCTGAAATAAGTGAAATTTCTGCAATTTTGCCTTAAAATAAAATAAATTTCTGCAATTTTTCCCCATAAAAAAGGAAGCTTCTGCAATTTTGCCCCAAAATAAAGGGAATTTTTGTTTTTTGTCTTCAAATAAGGGCAATTTCTGCAATTTTGCCCGAAAATAAGGGGAATTTCTGCATTTGCCCCAAAATAAGGGGAATTTCTGTCTTTTTGCCCCAAAATAAAAAAAATTACTGCTTGTTTTACCCCAAAATTAGGTGAATTTCTGCAATTTTGCTCCAAAATACAGGGATTTTCTGCCTTTTTCGCTGAAAATAAAGGGAATTTCTGCCATTTTGCCGCGAAATAAGTGAAATTTCTGCAGTTTTACTCCAAAATAAGGGGAAGTTCTGCGTTTTTGCCCTAAAATTAGGGGAATTACTGCAATTTTGCTCCAAAATACGGGGAATTATTGCCTTTTTGCCTTAAAATAAAAGGAATGTATACCTTTTTGCCATAAAAAAGGGTAATTTCTTCATTTTTACCCCAAAATAAAGAAATTTTCCGCCTTTTTGACTCAAAATAAGTGCAATTTCTGACTTTTCCCTCTAAAATAAATGGAATTTCTGTCTTTTTGCCCCAAAATAAAGGGAATTTCTGACTTTTTGCCCTGAAATAAGTTAAATTTCTAAAATTTTTCCCCAAAATAAGGGAAATGTCTGCTTTTTGCCCCAAAATAAGGGGAATTTCTGCCTTTTTGCCCCAATATAAGGGGAATTTCAGACTTTTTACTTCAAAACTAAGGGAATTTCTGCATTTTTGCCCCAAAATATGGGAAATTTCTGCCTTTTTGTCCAAAATAAGAAAAATTTCTGCAATTTTGTACCAAAATAAAAGAAATTTCTGCCTTTTGGCCCCAAAATAAGAAAATTTCTGCTTTTTTTCCCTGCAATAAGTGAAATTTCTGAAATTTTGCCACAAAATAAGTGAAATTTCTGCAATTTTGCCCCAAAATAAGGGAAATTTCTAGAATTTTGCCCCAAAATAAGTGGAATTTCTGAGCTTTGCCCCAAAATAAGGAGAATTTCTGTCTTTTGCCCCAACATATAGGGAATTTCTGCCTTTTTGCCCCACAATTAGGGGAATTTCTGCAATTTTGCATCAAAATACAGGAAATTTCTGCCTCTTTTCCCAAAAATAAGGGCAACTTCTGCCGATTTGCCCCAAATAAAGGGAATTTCTGCATTTTTGCCCCAATATTAGGGGAATTTCTGCAATTTTGCTCTAAAATACAGGGAATTTCTTCCTTTTTGCCCGAAATTAAGGGGATTTTCTGTTTTTTTTGCCCCCAAACAAGGGAAATTTCTGCAATTTTATCCCCAAATAAGGGGAATTCCTGCCTTTTTGCCCCCAAATAAGGAGAATTTCTGACTTTTTGCCCTGAAATATGTGAAATGTCTGCAATTTTACACTAAAATAAGGTGAATTTCTGCCTTTTTGCCACAAAATAATGGGAATTTTTGCATTTTGCCATAAATAAGAAAAATTTTTGCTTTTTTTCTCTGAAATAAGTGAAATTTCTGCAATTTTGCCTTAAAATAAAATAAATTTCTGCAATTTTTCCCCATAATAAAGGAAGCTTCTGCAATTTTGCCCCAAAATAAAGGGAACTTTTGTTTTTTGTCTTCAAATAAGGGCAATTTCTGCAATTTTGCCCTAAAATAAGGGGAATTTCTGCATTTGCCCCAAAATAAGGGGAATTTCTGCCTTTTTGCCCCAAAATAAAAAAAATTACTGCTTGTTTTACCCCAAAATTAGGTGAATTTCTGCAATTTTGCTCCAAAATACAGGGATTTTTTGCCTTTTTCGCTGAAAATAAAGGGAATTTCTGCCATTTTGCCGCGAAATAAGTGAAATTTCTGCAGTTTTACTCCAAAATAAGGGGAAGTTCTGCGTTTTTGCCCTAAAATTAGGGGAATTACTGCAATTTTGCTCCAAAATACGGGGAATTATTGCCTTTTTGCCTTAAAATAAAAGGAATGTATACCTTTTTGCCATAAAAAAGGGTAATTTCTTCATTTTTACCCCAAAATAAAGAAATTTTCCGCCTTTTTGACTCAAAATAAGTGCAATTTCTGACTTTTCCCTCTAAAATAAATGGAATTTCTGTCTTTTTGCCCCAAAATAAAGGGAATTTCTGACTTTTTGCCCTGAAATAAGTTAAATTTCTAAAATTTTTCCCCAAAATAAGGGAAATGTCTGCTTTTTGCCCCAAAATAAGGGGAATTTCTGCCTTTTTGCCCCAATATAAGGGGAATTTCAGACTTTTTACTTCAAAACTAAGGGAATTTCTGCATTTTTGCCCCAAAATATGGGAAATTTCTGCCTTTTTGTCCAAAATAAGAAAAATTTCTGCAATTTTGTACCAAAATAAAAGAAATTTCTGCCTTTTGGCCCCAAAATAAGAAAATTTCTGCTTTTTTTCCCTGCAATAAGTGAAATTTCTGAAATTTTGCCACAAAATAAGTGAAATTTCTGCAATTTTGCCCCAAAATAAGGGAAATTTCTAGAATTTTGCCCCAAAATAAGTGGAATTTCTGAGCTTTGCCCCAAAATAAGGAGAATTTCTGTCTTTTGCCCCAACATATAGGGAATTTCTGCCTTTTTGCCCCACAATTAGGGGAATTTCTGCAATTTTGCATCAAAATACAGGAAATTTCTGCCTCTTTTCCCAAAAATAAGGGCAACTTCTGCCGATTTGCCCCAAATAAAGGGAATTTCTGCATTTTTGCCCCAATATTAGGGGAATTTCTGCAATTTTGCTCTAAAATACAGGGAATTTCTTCCTTTTTGCCCGAAATTAAGGGGATTTTCTGTTTTTTTTGCCCCCAAACAAGGGAAATTTCTGCAATTTTATCCCCAAATAAGGGGAATTCCTGCCTTTTTGCCCCCAAATAAGGAGAATTTCTGACTTTTTGCCCTGAAATATGTGAAATGTCTGCAATTTTACACTAAAATAAGGTGAATTTCTGCCTTTTTGCCACAAAATAATGGGAATTTTTGCATTTTGCCATAAATAAGAAAAATTTTTGCTTTTTTTCTCTGAAATAAGTGAAATTTCTGCAATTTTGCCTTAAAATAAAATAAATTTCTGCAATTTTTCCCCATAATAAAGGAAGCTTCTGCAATTTTGCCCCAAAATAAAGGGAACTTTTGTTTTTTGTCTTCAAATAAGGGCAATTTCTGCAATTTTGCCCTAAAATAAGGGGAATTTCTGCATTTGCCCCAAAATAAGGGGAATTTCTGCCTTTTTGCCCCAAAATAAAAAAAATTACTGCTTGTTTTACCCCAAAATTAGGTGAATTTCTGCAATTTTGCTCCAAAATACAGGGATTTTTTGCCTTTTTCGCTGAAAATAAAGGGAATTTCTGCCATTTTGCCGCGAAATAAGTGAAATTTCTGCAGTTTTACTCCAAAATAAGGGGAAGTTCTGCGTTTTTGCCCTAAAATTAGGGGAATTACTGCAATTTTGCTCCAAAATACGGGGAATTATTGCCTTTTTGCCTTAAAATAAAAGGAATGTATACCTTTTTGCCATAAAAAAGGGTAATTTCTTCATTTTTACCCCAAAATAAAGAAATTTTCCGCCTTTTTGACTCAAAATAAGTGCAATTTCTGACTTTTCCCTCTAAAATAAATGGAATTTCTGTCTTTTTGCCCCAAAATAAAGGGAATTTCTGACTTTTTGCCCTGAAATAAGTTAAATTTCTAAAATTTTTCCCCAAAATAAGGGAAATGTCTGCTTTTTGCCCCAAAATAAGGGGAATTTCTGCCTTTTTGCCCCAATATAAGGGGAATTTCAGACTTTTTACTTCAAAACTAAGGGAATTTCTGCATTTTTGCCCCAAAATATGGGAAATTTCTGCCTTTTTGTCCAAAATAAGAAAAATTTCTGCAATTTTGTACCAAAATAAAAGAAATTTCTGCCTTTTGGCCCCAAAATAAGAAAATTTCTGCTTTTTTTCCCTGCAATAAGTGAAATTTCTGAAATTTTGCCACAAAATAAGTGAAATTTCTGCAATTTTGCCCCAAAATAAGGGAAATTTCTAGAATTTTGCCCCAAAATAAGTGGAATTTCTGAGCTTTGCCCCAAAATAAGGAGAATTTCTGTCTTTTGCCCCAACATATACGGAATTTCTGCCTTTTTGCCCCACAATTAGGGGAATTTCTGCAATTTTGCTTCAAATTACAGGGAATTTTTGCCTTTTTGCCCGAAAATAAGAAGAATGCATACTTTTTGCCATAAAAAAGGAAATTTCTTTATTTTTGCTCCAAAATAAGGGGAATTTCTGCTTTTTTGCCTCTAAATAAGTGGAATTTCTTTCTTTTTCCACCAAAACAAAGGGAATTTCTGTCTTTTTTGCCCCAAAATAAAAAATAATTCTGACTTATTACCCTGAAATAAGTGAAATTTCTGCAATTTTGCCCCAAAATAAAGGAAATTTCTGCCTTTTTGCCCCCAAATAAAGGGAATTTCAGCCTTTTTCCTCAAAATAAGGGGAATTTCTGCATTTTTGCCGAAAATATGTGAAATTTCTGCCTTTTGACCCTAAAATATAAAAAATTTCTGCTATTTTGTACCAAAATAAAGAAATTTCTTCCTTTTTGCCCCAAAATAAGGAAATTTCTGCTTTTTTCTGAAATAAGTGAAATTTCTGCAATTTTGCCCCAAAATAAGTGAAATTTCTGAGTTTTGCCCCAAAATAAAAAGAGTTTCTGTCTTTTGCCCCAACATATAGGGAATTTCTGCCTATTTGCCCCATAATTAGGGGAATTTCTGCAATTTTGCTTCAAAATACAGGGAATTTTTGCCTTTTTGCCCGAAAATAAGAAGATGCATACCTCTTTGCCATAAAAAAGGGAAATTTCTTCATTTTTGCTCCAAAATAAAGGGAATTTCTGCTTTTTTGCCTCTAAATAAGTGGAATTTCTTTCTTTTTCCCCCAAAACAAAGGGAATTTCTTTCTTTTTTGCCCCAAAATAAGGATAATTTCTGACTTATTACCCTGAAATAAGTGAAATTTCTGCAATTTTGCCCCAAAATAAGGGAAATTTCTGCCTTTTGCCCCCAAATAAAGGGAATTTCAGCCCTTTTACCTCAAAATACGGAAAATTTCTGCATTTTTGCCCCAAAATATGGGAAATTTCTGCCTTTTTGCCCCAAAATAAGAAAAATTCCTGCAATTTTGTATCAAAATAAAAGAAATTTCTCACTTTTTCCCCAAAATAAGAAAATTTCTGCTTTTTTTTGAAATAATTGAAATTTCTGCAATTTTGCCCCAAAATAAGTGAAATTTCTGCCATTTTGCCCCAAAATAAGGGAAATTTCTGGAATTTTGCCCCAAAATAAGTGGAATTTCTGAGTTTTGCCCCAAAATATTGAGAATTTCTGTCTTTTTGCCACAACATATAGGGAATTTCTGCTTTTTGCCCCACAATTAGGGGAATTTCTGCAATTTTGCTACAAAATACGGGGAATTTCTGCCTTTTTGCCCAAAAATAAGAAGAATGCATACCTTTTTGCCATAAAAAGGAAATTTCTTCATTTTTGCTCCAAAATAAGGGGAATTTCTGCTTTTTTGCCTCTAAATAATTGGATTTCTTTCTTTTTCCACCAAAACAAAGGGAATTTCTGTCTTTTTTGCCCCAAAATAAGGAAAATTTCTGACTTATTACCCTGAAACAAGTGAAATTTCTGCAATTTTGCCCCAAAATAAGGGAAATTTCTGCCTTTTTGCCCCCAAATAAAGGGAATTTCAGCCTTTTTACCTCAAAATAAGGGGAATTTCTGCATTTTTGCCGAAAATATGTGAAATTTCTGCCTTTTGGCCCTAAAATATAAAAAATTTCTGCTATTTCGTACCAAAATAAAGAAATTGCTGCCTTTTTGCCCCAAAATAAGAATATTTCTGCTTTTTTTCTGAAATAAGTGAATTTTCTGCAATTTTGCCCCAAAATAAGTGAAATTTCTGAGTTTTGCCCTAAAATAAGGAGAATTTCTTTTATTTTGGCCCAGCATATTGGGAATTTCTGCCTTTTTGCCCCACAATTAGGGGAATTTCTGCAATTTTGCTTCAAAATATGGGGAATTTCTGCCTTTTTGCCCGAAAATAAGATGAATGCATACCGTTTTGCCATAAAAAAGGTAAATTTCTTCATTTTTGCTCCAAAATAAGGGGAATTTCTGCATTTTTGCCTCTAAATATGTGCAATTTCTGTCTTTTTCCCTCAAAACAAAGGGAATTTCCATCTTTTTTGCCCCAAAATAAGGAAAATTTCTGACTTATTACCCTGAAATAAGTGAAATTTCTGCAATTTTGCCCCAAAATAAGAAAAATTTCTGCCTTTTTGCCCCCAAATAAGGGGAATTTCAGCATTTTTACCTCAAAATATGGGGAATTTCTGCATTTTTGCCCCAAAATGTGGGAAACTTCTGCCTTTTTGCTCCAAAATAAAAAAAATTTCTGCAATTTTGTACCAAAATAAAAGAAATTTCTGCCTTTTTGCCCCAAAATAAGAAAAATTTCTGCTTTTTTGCCCCCAAATAAGGGGAATTTCAGCCTTTTTACCTCAAAATAAGGGGAATTTCTGCCTTTTGCCCAAAATATGGGGAATTTCTGACTTTTTGTTCCAAAATAAGACAAATTTCTTCAATTTTGTACCAAAATATAAGAAATTTCTGCTTTTTGCCCCAAAATAAAAGTAATTTCTGACTTTTTGCCCTGAAATAAATGAAATTTCTGCAATTTGGCCTGAAAATCAGGGAAATTTGTATTTTTTTGCCCCAAAATGAGGGAATTTTCTGCCTTTGAGCCCCAAAATATGGGGAATTTCAGCATTTTACCTCAAAATAAAAGGAATTTCTGCCTTTTTGCCTCAATATAAGAACAATTTCTGCAATTTTGTACCAAATAAAAGAAATTTCTGCCTTTTTGCCCCAAAGTAAGAAAAATTTCTGCTTTTTTGCCCCCAAATAAGGGGAATTTCAGCCTTTTTACCTCAAAATAAGGGGAGTTTCTCACTTTAGCCCAAAATATGGGTAAATTCTGACTTTTTGTTTCAAAATAAGGAAAATTTCTTCAATTTTGTACCAAAATAAATTTCTGCTTTTTGCCCCAAAATAAAAATAATTTCTGACTTTTTGCCCTGAAATAAATAAAATTTCTGCAATTTGTCCCGAAAATAAGGGAAATTTGTGCCTTTTTGCCCCAAAATGAGGGGAATTTCTTCCTTTTTGCCCCAAAATATGGGGAATATTAGCATTTGACCTCAAATAAGGGGAATTTCAGCCTTTTTGCACCAAAATATGGTGAATTTCTGCCTTTTTGCCACAAAATAAGAAAAATTTCTGCAATTCTGTACGAAAATAAAAGAAATTTCTAAAATTTTGCCCCAAAATAAGGGAAATTTCTGATTTTTGCCCTGAAATAAGGAGAATTTCTGTATTTTTGCCCCAAAATAAAGGGAATTTCTGCCTTTTTGCCCCCAAATTATGGAAGTTTCTGAAATTTTGCTTCAAAATACAGGGAATTTCTGTCTCTTTTCCCGAAAATAAGGGAACTTCTGCCGATTTGCTGCAAATATAGGGAATTTTTGCATTTTTGCCCCAATATTAGGGGAATTTCTGCAATTTTGCTTCAAAATATGGGAATTTCTGCCTTTTTGCCTGAAATTAAGGGGATTTTCTGCCTTTTTGTCCTGAAATATGTGAAATGTCTGCAATTTTACCCCAAAATAAGGTGAATTTCTGCCTTTTTGCCACAAAATAATGGGAATTTCTGCATTTTGCCCTAAAATAAGAAAAATTTTTGCTTTTTTTCTCTGAAATAAGTGAAATTTCTGCAATTTTGCCTTAAAATAAAAGAAATTTCTGCAATATTTCTCCATAATAAAGGAATTTTCTGCAATTTTGCTACAAAATAAAGGGAATTTCTGTTTTGTGTCCCCAAATAAGGGAAATTTCTGCAATTTTGCCCTAAAATAAGGGGAATTTCTGCGTTTTGCCCCAAAATAAGGGGAATTTCTGCCTTTTTGCCCCAAAATAAAGATAATGTCTGCATGTTTTACCCCAAAATTAGCTGAATTTCTGCAATTTTGCTCCAAAATACGGGGATTTTCTGCCTTTTTCGTCGAAAATAAAGGGAATTTCTGCCATTTTGCCGCGAAATAAGTGAAATTTCTGCAGTTTTACCCCAAAATAAGGGGAAGTTCTGCGTTTTTGCCCCAAAATTAGGGGAATTTCTGCAATTTTGCTCCAAAATACGGGGAATTTCTGCCTATTTGCACAAAAATAACGGGAATGTATACCTTTTTGCCATAAAAAGGGAAATTTCTTCATTTTTACACCAAAATAAGGGGATTTTCCGCCTTTTTGACTCAAAATAAGTGCAATTTCTTACTTTTCCCCCAAAATAAACGGAATTTCTGTATTTTTGCCCCAAAATATAGGGAATTTCTGACTTTTTGCCCTGAAATAAGTTAAATTTCTAAAATTTTTCCCCAAAACAAGGGAAATGTCTGTTTTTGCCCCAAAATAAGGGGAATTTCTGCCTTTTTGCCCCAAAATAAGAGGAATTTCAGCCTTTTTACCTCAAAATAAAGGGAATTTCTGCATTTTTGCCCCAAAATATGGGAAATTTCTGCCTTTTTGCCCAAAATAAAAAAATTTCTGCAATTTTGTACCAAAATAATATAAATTTCTGCCTTTTTGACCCAAAATAAGAAAATTTCTGCTTTTTTTCTGAAATAAGTGAAATTTCTGCAATACTGCCCCAAAATAAGTGAAATTTCTGCAATTTTGCCCCAAAATAAAGGAAATTTCTGGAATTTTGCCCCAAAATAAGTGGAATTTCTGAGTTTTGCCCCAAAATAAAGAGAATTTCTGTATTTTTGCCCCAACATATAGGGAATTTCTGCCTCTTTGCCCCACAATTAAGGGAATTTCTGAAATTTTGCTTCAAAATACTGGGAATTTCTGCATTTTTGCCCTAAAATAAGAAGATGCATACCTTTTTGCCATAAAAAAGGAAAATTTCTTCATTTTTGCTCCAAAATAAGGGGAATTTCTGCTTTTTTGGCTCTAAATAAGTGGAATTTCTGTTTTTTTTTCCTTCAATACAAAGGAAATTTCTGTCTTTTTTGCCCCAAAATAAGGAAAATTTCTGACTTATTACCCTGAAATAAGTGAAATTTCTGCAATTTTGTCCAAAAATAAGGGAAATTTCTGCCTTTTTGCCCCCAAATAAAGGGAATTTCAGCCTTTTTACCTCAAAATAATAGGAATTCCTGCATTTTTGCCCCAAAATATGGGAAATTTCTGCATTTTTGCCCCAAAATAAGAAAAATTTCTGCAATTTTGTACCAAAATAAAAGAAATTTCTGCTTTTTTGCCCCAAAATAAGAAAATTTCTGCTTTTTTTCTGAAATTAGTGAAATTTCTGCAATTTTGCCCCAAAATAAGTGAATCTTCAGAGTTTTGCCCCAAAATAAGAAGAATTTCTGTATTTTTCCCTCAACATATAGTGAATTTCTGCCTTTTTGCCCCACAATTAGGGGAATATCTGCAATTTTGCTCAAAAATACGGGGAATTTCTGCCTTTTTGCCCAAAAGTAAGAAGAATGCATTTCTTTTTGCCAAAAAAAGGGAAATTTCTTCATTTTTGCTCCAAAATCAGGGGAATTTCTGCTTTTTTGCCTCTAAATAAGTAGATTTCTGTCGTTTTCCCCAAAAACAAAAAAAATTTCTGTCTTTTTTGCCCCAAAATAAGGAAAATTTCTGACTTATTACACTGAAATAAGTGAAATTTCTGCAATTTTGCCCCAAAATGAGAGAAATTTTGCCTTTTTGCCCCCAAATAAAGGGAATTTCAGCCTTTTTACCTCAAAATAAAAGGAATTTCTGCATTTTTGCCCCAAAATATGGGAAATTTCTGCCTTTTTGCCCCAAAATAAGAACAATTTCTGCAATTTTGTACAAAAATAAAAGAAATTTCTGCCTTTTTGCCCCAAAATAAGAAAATTTCTGCCTTTTTTTCTGAAATAAGTGAAATTTCTGCAATTTTGCCCCAAAATATGTGAAATTTCTGAGTTTTGCCCCAAAATAAGGAGAAATTCTGTCTTTTTGCCCCACCATATAGGGAATTTCTCCTTTTTGCCCCACAATTAGTGGAATTTCTGCAATTTTGCTCCAAAATACGGGGAATTTCTACCTTTTCCCGAAAATAAGAAGAATGCATACCTTTTTGCCATAAAAAGGGAAATTTTTTCATTTTTGCTCCAAAATAATGGGAATTTCTGCTTTTTTGCCTCTAAATAAGTGGAATTTCTGTCTTTTCCCCCCAAAACAAAGGAAATTTCTGTTTTTTTTGCTCCAAAATAAGGAAAATCTCTGACTTATTACCCTAAATTAAGTGAAATTTCTGCAATTTTGCCCCAAAATAAGGGAAATTTCTGCCTTTTTGCCCCCAAATAAAAGGATTTTCAGCATTTTTACCTCAAAATAAGGGGAATTTCTGCATTTTTGCCCCAAAATATGGGAAATTTCTGCCTTTAGCCCCAAAATAAGAAAAATTTTTGCAATTTTGTACCAAAATAAAAGCAGTTTATGCCTTTTTTCCCCAAAATAAGAAAATTTCTGCTTTTTTTTTGAAATAATTGAAATTTCTGCAATTTTGCCCCAAAATAAGTGAAATTTCTGCAATTTTGCCCCAATATAAGGGAAATTTCTGGAATTTTGCCCCAAAATAAAGGAAATTTCTGCCTTTTTGCCCCCAAATAAAAGGAATTTCAGCATTTTTACCTCAAAATAAGGGGAATTTCTGCATTTTTGCCCCAAAATATGGGAAATTTCTGCCTTTTGCCCCAAAATAAGAAAAATTTCTGCAATTTTGTACCAAAATAAAAGCAGTTTCTGCCTTTTTTCCCCAAAATCAAAAATTTCTGCTTTTTTTCTGAAATAAGTGAAATTTCTGCAATTTTGCCCCAAAATAAGTGAAATTTCTGCAATTTTGCCCCAATATAAGGGAAATTTCTGGAATTTTGCCCCAAAATAAGTGGAATTTCTGAGTTTTGCCCCAAAATAAAGAGAATTTCTGTCTTTTTGTCCAACATATTGGGAATTTCTGCCTTTTTGCCCCACAATTAAAGGAATTTCTGCAATTTTGCTTCAAAATACGGGGAATTTCTGCTTTTTTGCCTCCAAATAAAAAGAATTTCAGCCTTTTTACCTCAAAATAAAGGGAATTTCTGCATTTTTGCCCCAAAATATGGGAGATTTCTGCCTTTTTGCCCCAAAATAAGAACAATTTCTGCAATTTTGTACCAAAATAAAATAAATTTCTGACTTTTTGCCTCAAAAAAGAAAATTTTTGCTTTTTTTTACTTAAATAAGTGAAATTTCTGCAATTTTTCCCCAAAATAAGTGAAATTTCTGCAATTTTGCCCCAAAATAAAGAAAATTTCTGGAATTTTGCCCCAAAATAAGTGAAATTTCTGAGTTTTGCCCCAAAATAAGGAGAATTTCTGTCTTTTTGCTCCAACATATAGGGAATTTCTGCCTTTTTGCCCCACAATTAAAGGAATTTCTGCAATTTTGCTCCAAAATACGGGGGATTTCTGCATTTTGCCCCCAAATAAAGGGAATTTCAGCCTTTTTATCTCAAAATAAGGGGAATTTCTGCATTTTTGCCCCAAAATATGGGAAATTCCTTCCTTTTTGCCCCAAAATAAGAACAATTTTTGCAATTTTGTACCAAAATAAAAGAAATTTCTGACTTTTTGCCCGAAAAAAGAAAATTTCTGCTTTTTTTTTATTAAATAAGTGAAATTTCTGCAATTTTTCCCCAAAATAAGTGAAATTTCTGCAATTTTGCCCCCCCAAAAAAAAATTTCTGGAATTTTGCCCCAAAATAAGTGGAATTTCTGAGTTTTGCCCCAAAATAAAGAGTATTTCTGTCTTTTTGTCCAACAGATTGGGAATTTCTGACTTTTTGCCCCACAATTAAAGGAATTTCTGCAATTTTGCTCCAAAATACGAGGAATTTCAGCCTTTTTGCCCCCAAATAAAGGGAATTTCAGCCTTTTTACCTCAAAATAAGGGGAATTTCTGCATTTTTCCCCAAAATATGAGAAATTTCTGCCTTATGCCCCAAAATAAGAACAATTTCTGCAATTTTATACCAAAATAAAAGAAATTTCTGACTTTTTGCCCAAAAAAGAAAATTTCTGCTTTTTTTTACTTAAATAAGTGAAATTTCTGCAATTTTTCCCCAAAATAAGTGAAATTTCTGCAATTTTGCCCAAAATAAGGGAAATTTCTGAAATTTTGCCCCAAAATAAGTGGGATTTCTGAGTTTTGCCCCAAAATAAGGAGAATTTCTCTCTTTTTGCCCTAACATATAGGAAATTTCTGCCTTTTTGCCCCACATATAGGGGAATTTCTGCAATTTTGCTTCAAAATACTGGGAATTTCTGCCTTTTTGCCCGAAAATAAGAAGATGCATACCTTTTTGCAATAAAAAAGGGAAATTTCTTCATATTTGCTCCAAAATAAAGGGAATTTCTGCTTTTTTGCCTCTAAATAAGTGGAATTTCTGTATTTTTCTTCCCAAACAAAGGGAATTTCTGTCTTTTTTGCCCCAAAATAAGGAAAATTACTGACTTATTATCCTGAAATAAGTGAAATTTCTGCAATTTTGCCCTAAAATGAGGGAAATTTCTGCCTTTTTGCCCCCAAATAAGGAAAATATCAGCCTTTTTACCTGAAAATAAGGGAAATTTCTGCATTTTTGCCCCAAAATATGGGAAATTTCTGCTCTTTTGCTTCAAAATAAGAACAAATTCTGCAATTTTGTACCTAAATAAAAGAAATTTCTGACTTTTTGCCCCAAAAAATAAAATTTCTGCTTTTTTTCTGAAATAAGTGAAATTTCTGCAATTTTGCCCCAAAATAAGTGACAATTCTGAGTTTTGCCCCCAAATAAGGAGAATTTCTGTATTTTTGCCCCAATATATAAGGAATTTCTGCCTATTTGACCCACAATTAATGGAATTTCTGCAATTTTGCTCCAAAATACGGGGATTTTCTGTCTTTTTGCCCGAAAATAAGGAAAATTTCTGACTTATTACCCTGAAATAAGTGAAATTTCTGCAATTTTGCCCCAAAATGAGGAAAATTTCTGTTTTTTGCCCCCAAATAAGGGGAATTTCAGCCTTTTTAACTCAAAATAAGGGGAATTTCTGCATTTTTGCCCCAAAATATGGGAAATTTTTGCCTTTTTGCCTCAAAATAAGAACAAATTCTGCAATTTTGTACCAAAATAAAAGAAATTTCTGACTTTTTGCCCCCAAAAAGAAAATTTTGCTTTTTTTTCTGAAATAAGTGAAATATCTGAAATTTTGCCCCAAAATATGTGAAATTTCTGCAATTTTGCCCCAAAATAAGGAAAAATTTCTGCAATTTTGCCCCAAAATAAGTGAAATTTCTGAGTTTTGCCCCAAAATAAGGAGAATTTCTGTCTTTTTGCCCAAACATATAGGGAATTTCTGCCTTTTTGCCCCACAATTAGGGGAATTTCTGCAATTTTGCTCCAAAATACGGGGAATTACTGCCTTTTCGCCCGAAAATAAAAAGAATGCATACTTTTTTGCCATAAAAAAAGGGAAATTTCTTAATTTTTGCTCCAAAATACGAAGAATTTCTGCTTTTTTGCCTCTAAATATGTGGAATTTCTGTTTTTTCCCCCAAAACAAAGGGAATTTCTGTCTTTTTTGCCCCAAAATAAGAAAAATTTCTGACTTATTACCCTGAAATATGTGAAATTTCTGCAATTTTGCCCCAAAATGAGGGAAATTTCTGTCTTTTTGCCCCCAAATAATAAAAATATGAGCCTTTTTACCTCAAAATAAGGGGAATTTCTGCATTTTTGCCCCAAAATATGGAAAATTTCTGCCTTTTTGCCCCAAAATAAGAACAAATTCTGCAATTTTGTACCTAAATAAAAGAAATTTCTGACTTTTTGCCTCAAAAAAGAAAATTTCTGCTTTTTTATGAAATAAGTGAAATTTCTGCAATTTTTCCCCAAAATATGTGAAATTTCTGCAATTTTGCCCCAAAATAAGTGAAATTTCTGAGTTTTGCCCCAAAATAAAGAGATTTTCTGTTTTTGCCCCAACATATAGGGAAATTGTGCCTTTTTGCGCCACAATTAGGGAAATTTCTGCAATTTTGCTCCAAAATACGGGGAATTACTGCCTTTTCGCCCGAAAATAAAAAGAATGCATACTTTTTTGCCATAAAAAAAGGGAAATTTCTAAATTTTTGCTCCAAAATACGAAGAATTTCTGCTTTTTTGCCTCTAAATAAGTGGAATTTCTGTTTTTTTCCCCAAAACAAAGGTAATTTCTGTCTTTTTTGCCCCAAAATAAGAAAAATTTCTGACTTATTACCCTGAAATAAGTGAAATTTCTGCAATTTTGCCCCAAAATGAGGGAAATTTCTGTCTTTTTGCCCCCAAATAATAAAAATATCAGCCTTTTTACCTCAAAATAAGGAAAATTTTTGCATTTTTGCCCCTAAATATGGGAAATTTCTGCCCTTTTGCCCCAAAATAAGAACAAATTCTGCAATTTTGTACCTAAATAAAAGAAATTTCTGACTTTTTGCCTCAAAAAAGAAAATTTCTACTTTTTTCTGAAATAAGTGAAATTTCTGCAATTTTTCCCAAAAATATGTGAAATTTCTGCAATTTTGCCCCAAAATAAGTGAAATTTCTGAGTTTTGCCTCAAAATAAGGAGAATTTTTGTTTTTGCCCCAACATATAGGGAATTTCTGCCTTTTTGCCCCACAATTAGGGGAATTTCTGCAATTTTGCTCCAAAATACGGGGAATTACTGCCTTTTTGCCCAAAAACAAGAAGAATGCATACCTTTTGGCCATAAAAAAGGGAAATTTCTTCATTTTGCTCCAAAATAAGGGGAATTTCTGCTTTCTGCCTCTAAATATGTGGAATTTCTTTTTTTTCCCCCAAAACAAAGGGAATTTCTGTCTTTTTTGCCCCAAAATAAGGAAAATTTCTGACTTATTACCCTGAAATAAGTGAAATTTTTGCAATTTTGCCCCTAAATAAGGGAAATTTCTGCATTTTTGCTTCCAAATAAAGGGATTTTTAGCCTTTTTACCTCAAAATAAGGGGAATTTCTGCATTTTTGCCCCAAAATATGGGAAATTTCTGCCTTTTTGCCCCAAAATAAGAACAATTTCTGCAATTTTGTACCAAAAGAAAAGAAATTTCTGTCTTTTTTCCCCAAAATAAGAAAATTTATGTTTTTTTTCTGAAATAAGTTAAATTTCTGCAATTTTGCCCCAAAATAATTGAAAATTCTGAGTTTTGCTTCCAAATAAGAAGAATTTCTGTATTTTTGCCCCAATATATAGGGAATTTCTGCCTTTTTGCCCCACAATTAAAGGAATTTCTGCTATTTTGCTCCAAAATACGAAGATTTTCTGCCTTTTTGCCCGAAAATAAGAAGAATGCATATCTTTTTGCCATAAAAAAGGGAAATTTCTTCATTTTTGCTCCAAAATAAGGGGAATTTCTGCTTTTTTGGCTCTAAATAACTGGAATTTCTGTTTTTTTCCCCTAAAACAAAGGGAATTTCTGTCTTATTTGCCCCAAATTAAGGAAAATTTCTGACTTATTACCCTGAAATAAGTGAATTTTCTGCAATTTTTTTCCAAAATGAGGACAATTTCTGCCTTTTTGCCCCCAAATAAGGGGAATTTCAGCATTTTTACCTCAAAATAAGGGGAATTTCTGCATTTTTGCCCCAAATTATGGGAAATTTCTGCCTTTTTGCCCCAAAATAAGAACAATTTCCACAATTTTGTACCAAAATAAAAGAAATTTCTGCCTTTTTTCCCCAAAATAAGAAAATTTCTGCTTTTTAACTGAAATATGTGAAATTTCTGCAATTTTGCCCTAAAATAAGTGAAATTTCTGAGTTTTGCCCCAAAATAAGGAGAATTTCTGTCTTTTTGCCCCAACATACAGGGAATTCCTGTCTTTTTGGCCCACAATTAGGGGGATTTCTGCAATTTTGCTCCAAAATACGGGGAATTTCTGTTTTTTTGCCCGAAAATAAGAAGAATGCATACCTTTTTGCCATAAAAAAGGGAAATTTCTTCATTTTTGCTCCAAAATAAGAAGAATTTCTGCTTTTTTGCCTCTAAATAAGTGGAATTTCTGTCTTTTTCCCCCAAAACAAAGGGAATTTCTTTCTTTTTGCCCCAAAATAAAGATAATTTCTGACTTATTATTCTGAAATAAGTGAAATTTCTGCAATTTTGCCCCAAAATAAGGGAAATTTCTGCATTTTTGCCCCCAAATAATGGGAATTTCAGCCTTTTTACCTCAAAATAAGGGGAATTTCTGCATTTTTGCCCCAAAATATGGGAAATTTCTGCCTTTTTGCCCCAAAATAAGAACAATTTCTGCAATTTTGTACCAAAATAAAAGAAATTTCTGCCTTTTTGCCCCAAAATAAGAAAATTTCTCCTTTTTTTCTGAAATAAGTGAAATTTCTGCAATTTTGCCCCAAAATAAGTGAAATTTCTGAGTTTTGCCCCAAAATAAGGAGAATTTCTGTCTTTTTGCCCAAACATATAGGGAATTTCTGCCTTTTTGCCCCACAATTAGGGGAATTTCTGCAATTTTGCTCCAAAATACGGGGAATTTCTGCCTTTTTGCCCGAAAATAAGAAGAATGCATACCTTTTTGCCATAAAAAAGGGAAATTTCTTCATTTTTGCTCCATAATACGGGGAATTTCTGCTTTTTTGCCCCTAAATAAGTGGAATTTCTGTCTTTGTCCCCCAAAACAAAGGGAATTTCTGTCTATATTGCCCCAAAATAAGGAAAATTTTTGACTTATTACCATGAAATAAGTGAAATTTCTGCAATTTTGCCCCAAAATGAGGGAAATTTCTGCATTTTTGCTCCCAAATAAGGAAAATATCAGCCTTTTTACCTCAAAATAAGGGAAATTTCTGCATTTTTGTCCCAAAATATGAAAAATTTCTGCCTTTTTGCCTCAAAATAAGAACAAATTCTGCAATTTTGTACCAAAATAAAAGAAATTTCTGACTTTTTGCCCCCAAAAAAAAATTTCTGCTTTTTTGTCTGAAATAAATGAAATTTCTGAAATTTTGCCCCAAAATATGTGAAATTTCTGCAATTTTGCCCCAAAATAAGAAAAATTTCTGCAATTTTGCCCCAAAATAAGTGAAATTTTTGAGTTTTGCTTCAAAATAAAAAGAATTTCTGTTTTTGCCCCAACATATAGAAAATTTCTGCCTTTTTGCCCCACAATTAAGGGCATTTCTGCAATTTTGCTCCAAAATACGGGGAATTACTGCCTTTTTGCCCGAAAATAAGAAGAATGCATACCTTTTTGCCATAAAAAAGAAAAATTTCTTCATTTTTGCTCCAAAATAAGAGACATTTCTGCTTTTTTGCCTCTAAATAAGTGGAATTTCTGTCTTTTTCCCCCAAAACAAAGGGAATTTCTGTCTTTTTTCCCAAAAATAAGAAAAATTTCTGAATTATTACCCTTAAATAAGTGAAATTTCTGCAATTTTGCCCCAAAATGAGGGAAATTTCTGCCTTTTTGCCCCCAAATAAGGAAAATATCAGCCTTTTTACCTGAAAATAAGGGAAATTTCTGCATTTTTGCCCCAAAATATGGGAAATATCTGCCCTTTTGCCCCAAAATAAGAACAAATTCTGCAATTTTGTACCTAAATAAAAGAAATTTCTGACTTTTTGCCCCAAAAAATAAAATTTCTGCTTTTTTGTCTGAAATAAGTGAAATTTCTGCAATTTTGCCCTAAAATAAGTGAAATTTCTGAGTTTTGCCCCAAAATAAGGAGAATTTCTGTCTTTTTGCCCCAACATATAGGGAATTTCTGCCTTTTTGGCTCACAATTAGGGGGATTTCTGCAATTTTGCTCAAAAATACGGGGAATTTCTGTCTTTTTGCTCGAAAATAAGAAGAATGCATACCTTTTTGCTATAAAAAAGGGAAATTTCTTCATTTTTGCTCCAAAATAAGGGGAATTTCTGCTTTTTTGCCTCTAAATAAGTGGAATTTCTGTCTTTTCCCCCACAACATAGAAAATTTCTGTCTTTTTGCCCCAATGTAAAGATAATTTCTGACTTATTATTCTGAAATAAGTGAAATTTCTGCAATTATGCCCCAAAATAGAAGAAATTTCCGCCTTTTTGCCCCCAAATGAGGGGAATTTCAGCCTTTTTACCTCAAAATAAGGGGAATTTCTGCATTTTTGCCCCCAAATATGGGAAATGTCATCCTTTTTGCCCCAAAATAAGGAAAATTTCTGCAATTTTGTACAAAAATAAAAGAAATATCTGCCTTTTGCCCCAAAATTAGAAAATTTCTTTTTTTTGGAAATAAGTGAAATTTCTGCTATTTGCCCCAAAATAATTGAAATTTCTAAGTTTTGCCCCAAAATAAGAAAAATTTCTGCCTTTTTGCTACCAAATGATGGGAAGTTCAGCATTTTTACCTTAAAATAAGAGGAATTTCTGCATTTTTGCCCAAAAATATGGGAAATTTCTGCCTTTTTCCCAAAATACGAAAAATTTCTGCAATTTTGTACCAAAATAAAAGAAATTTCTGCCTTTTTGCCCCAAAATAAGAAAATTTCTGCTTTTTTTTCTGAAATAAGTGAAATTTCTGCAATTTTGCCCCAAAATAAGTGAAATTTCTGAGTTTTGCCCTAAAATAAGGAGAATTTCTGTCTTTTTGCCCAAACATATAGGGAATTTCTGCCTTTTTGCCTTACAATTAGGGGAATTTCTGCAATTTTGCTCCAAAATACGGGGAATTTCTGCCTTTTTGCCCCCAAATAAGGGGAATTTCAGCATTTTACCTCAAAATAAGAGGAATTTCTGCATTTTTGCCCCCAAATAAGAACAATTTCTGCAATTTTGTACTAAAATAAAAGAAATTTCTCACTTTTAGCCCCAAAAAAGAAAATTTCTGCATTTTTCTCTGAAATAAATGAAATTTCTGCAATTTTGCCCCAAAATAAGAGAAATTTCTGCCTTTTTGCCCCCAAATAAAGGGAATTTCAGACTTTTTACCTCAAAATAAAAGGAATTTCTGAATTTTTGCCACAAAATATTTGGAATTTTTTCTCTTTTGCCCCAAAATAAGGAAAACTTCTGCCTTTTTTCCTGAAATAAGTGAAATTTCTGCAATTTTGCCGCAAAATAAGTGAAATATCTGCAATTTTGCCCCAAAATGAGGGAAATTTCTGCCTTTTTGCCCCAAATAAGGGGAATTTCAGCATTTTACCTCAAAATAAGGAGAATTTCTGCATTTTTGCCCTAAAATATGGGAAATTTCTGCCTTTTTGCCCCCAAATAAGAACATTTTCTGCAATTCTGTACCAAAATAAAAGAAATTTCTGACTTTTCGCCCCAAAAAAGAAAATTTCTGCTTTTTTTTTCTGAAATAAGTTAAATTTCCGCAATTTTGCCCCAAAATAAGTGAAATTTCTGCAGTTTTGTCCCAAAATAAGGGAAATTCCTGGAATTTTGCCCCAAAATAAGTGGAATTTCTGAGTTATGCCCCAAAATAATGTGAATTTCTGTCTTTTTGCCCAAAAATATAGAAAATTTCTGCCTTTTTGTCCCACAATTAGGGGAATTTCTGCAATTTTGCTCCAAAATACGGGGAATTTCTGCCTTTTTACCCGAAAACAAAAAGAATGCATAGCCTTTTGCCATAAAAAAGGGAAATTTCTTCATTTTTGCTCCAAAATAAGGGGAATTTCTGCTTTTTTGCCTCTTAATAAGTGGAATTTCTGTCTTTTTCTCCTAATACAAATGGAATTTCTGTCTTTTTTTGCCCCAAAAGAAGGAAAATTTCTGACTTGTTACCCTGAAGTAAGTGAAATTTCTGCAATTTTGCCCCAAAATTAGGAAAATTTCTGTCTTTTTTCCCCCAAATAAGGGGAATTTAAGCCTTTTTACCTCAAAATAAGGGGAATTTCTGCATTTTTGTCACAAAATATTTGGAATTTCTGCCTTTTTGCTTCAAAATAAGGAAAACTTCTGCCTTTTTTCCTGAAATAAGTGAAATTTCTGCAATTTTGCTTCAAAATAAGTGAAATTTCTGCAATTTTGCCACAAAATAAGGGAAATTTCTGGAATTTTGCCCCAAAATATTTGGAATTTCTGAGTTTTGCCCCAAAATAAGGAGAATTTCTGTCTTTTTGCCTCAACATATAGGGAATTTCTGCCTTTTTGCCCCACAATTAAAGGAATTTCTGCAATTTTGCTCCAAAATATGGGGGATTTCTGCCTTTTTGCCCCCAAATAAAAGGAATTTCAGCCTTTTTACCTCAAAATAAGAAGAATTATTGCATTTTTGCCCCAAAATATGGAAAATTTCTGCCTAATGCCCCAAAATAAGAACAATTTCTGCAATTTTGTACCAAAATAAAAGAAATTTCTGCCTTTTTGCCCCAAAATAAGAAAATTTGTGCTTTTTTACTGAAATAAGTGAAATTTCTGCAATTTTGCCCTAAAATAATTGAAATTTCTGAGTTTTGCGCCAAAATAAGAAGAATTACTGTCTTTTTGCCCCAACATATAGGGAATTCCTGCCTTTTTGGCCAACAATTAGGGGGTTTTCTGCAATTTTGCTCCAAAATATGGGGAATTTCTGTCTTTTTGCCCGAAAAAATGAAGAATGCATACCTTTTTGCCATAAAAAAGGGAAATTTCTTCATTTTTGCTCCAAAATAAGGGGAATTTCTGCTTTTATGCCCCAAAATATGGGAAATTTCTGCCTAATGCCCCAAAATAAGAACAATTTCTGCAATTTTGTACCAAAATAAAAGAAATATCTGCCTTTTTGCCCCCAAATTAGAAAATTTCTGCTTTTTTTCGGAAATAAGTGAAATTTCTGCAATTTTGCCCCAAAATAATTGAAATTTCTAAGTTTTGCTCCAAAATAAGGGAAATTTCTTCCTTTTTGCCCCCAAATAAGGGGAAGTTCAGCATTTTTACCTTAAAATAAGGGGAATTTCTGCATTTTTGCCCCAAAATATGGGAAATTTCTGCCTTTTTCCCAAAATAAAAAAAATTTCTGCAATTTTGTCAAAAAATAAATTTCTGCCTTTTTGCCCCCAAAAAAGAAAATTTCTGCTTTTTTTTCTGAAATAAGTGAAATTTCTGCAATTTTGCCCCAAAACAAGTGAAATTTCTGAGTTTTGCCCCAAAATAAGGAGAATTTCTGTCTTTGTGCCCCAACATATAGGGAATTTCTGCCTTTTTGCCCCACAATTAGGGGAATTTCTGCAATTTTGCTCCAAAATAGGGGTATTTCTGCCTTTTTGCCCGAAAATAAGAAGAATGCATTCCTTTTTGCCATAAAAAGGGAAATTTCTTCATTTTTGCTCCAAAATAAGGTGAATTTCTGCTTTTTTGCCTCTAAATAAGTGGAATTTCTGTCTTTTTCCCCGAAAACATAGAAAATTTCTGTCTTTTTGCCTCAAAATAAAGATAATTTCTGACATATTATTCTGAAATAAGTGAAATTTCTGCAATGTTGCCCCCAAATAAGTGAAATTTCTGAGTTTTGCCCTAAAATAAGGAGAATTTCTGTCTTTTTGCCCCAACATATAGGGAATTTCTGCCTTTTTGCCCCACAATTAGGGGAATTTCTGCAATTTTGTTCAAAAATACGGGTAATTTCTGCGTTTTTGCCCCCAAATAAAAGGAATTTCAGCATTTTACCTAAAATAAGGGGAATTTCTGCATTTTTGCCCCAAAATATGAAATTTTCTTCCTTTTTGCCCCAAAATAAGAACAATTTCTGCAATTTTGTACCAAAATAAAAGAAATTTCTGACTTTTTGCCCCAAAAAACAAAATTTCTGCTTTTTTTTTTCTGAAATAAGTGAAATTTCTGCAATTTTGCACCAAAATAAGTGAAATTCCTGCAGTTTTGCCCCAAAATAAGGGAAATTCCTAAAATTTTGCCCTAAAATAAGTGGAATTTCTGAGTTTTGCCCCAAAATAAGGAGAATTTCTGTGTTTTTGCCCCAACATATAGTGAATTTCTGCCTTTTTGCCCCACAATTAGGGGAATTTCTGCAATTTTGTTCCAAAATACGGGGAATTTCTGCATTTTTGCCTCCAAATAAAGAAAATTTCAGCATTTTACCTCAAAATAAGGGGAATTTCTGCATTTTTGCCCCAAAATATGGAAAATTTCTGCCCTTTTGCTTCAAAATAAGAACAAATTCTGCAATTTTGTACCTAAATAAAAGAAATTTCTGACTTTTTGCCCCAAAAAAGAAAATTTCTGCTTTTTTCTGAAATAAGTGAAATTTCTGCAATTTTTCCCCAAAATATGTGAAATTTCTGCAATTTTGCCCCAAAATAAGTGAAATTTCTGAGTTTTGCCTCAAAATAAGGAGAATTTCTGTTTTTGCCCCAACATATAGGGAATTTCTGCCTTTTTGCCCCACAATTAGGGGAATTTCTGCAATTTTGTTCCAAAATACGGGGAATTTCTGCCTTTTTGCCCAAAAACAAGAAGAATGCATATCTTTTTGCCATAAAAAAGGGAAATTTCTTCATTTTGCTCCAAAATAAGGGGAATTTCTGCTTTCTTGCCTCTAAATAAGTGGAATTTCTGTTTTTTCTCCCCAAAAAAAGGGAATTTCTATCTTTTTGCCCCGAAATAAGAAAAATTTCTGACTTATTACCCTGAAATAAGTGAAATTTCTGCAATTTTGCCCCTAAATAAGGGAAATTTCTGCATTTTTTCCCCCAAATAAAGGGAATTTCAGCCTTTTTACCTCAAAATATGGGGAATTTCTCCATTTTTGCCCCAAAATATGGGAAATTTCTGCCTTTTTGCCCCAAAATAAGAACAATTTCTGCAATTTTGTACCAAAATAAAAGAAATTTCTTCCTTTTTTCCCCAAAATAAGAAAATTTATGTTTTTTTCTGAAATAAGTGAAATTTCTGCAATTTTGCCCCAAAATAAGTGAAAATTATGAGTTTTGCCCCCAAATAAGGAGAATTTCTGTATTTTTGCCCCAATATATAGGGAATTTCTGCCTTTTTGCCCCACAATTAAAGAAATTTCTGCTATTTTGCTCCAAAATACGAAGATTTTCTGCCTTTTTGCCCGAAAATAAGAAGAATGCATATCTTTTTGCCATAAAAAAGGGAAATTTCTTCATTTTTGTTCCAAAATAAGGGGAATTTCTGCTTTTTTGGCTCTAAATAAGTGGAATTTCTGTTTTTTTCCCCTAAAACAAAGGGAATTTCTGTCTTTTTTGCCCAAAAATAAGGAAAATTTCTGACTTATTACCCTGAAATAAGTGAAATTTCTGCAATTTTTTTTTCAAAATGAGGAAAATTTCTGCCTTTTTGCCCCCAAATATGGGGAATTTCAGCATTTTTAACTCAAAATAAGGGGAATTTGTGCATTTTTGCCCCAAATTATGGGAAATTTCTGCCTTTTTGCCCCAAAATAAGAACAATTTCTGCAATTTTGTACCAAAATAAAAGAAATTTCTGCCTTTTTGCCCCAAAATAAGAAAATTTCTGCTTTTTTACTGAAATAAGTGAAATTTCTGCAATGTTGCCCTAAAATAAGTGAAATTTCTGAGTTTTGCCCCAAAATAAGGAGAATTTCTGTCTTTTTGCCCCAACATACAGGGAATTCCTGTCTTTTTGGCCCACAATTAGGGAGATTTCTGCAATTTTGCTCCAAAATACGGGGAATTTCTTTTTTTTTGCCCGAAAATAAGAAGAATGCATACCTTTTTGCCATAAAAAAGGGAAATTTCTTCATTTTTGCTCCAAAATAAGGGGAATTTCTGCTTTTTTGCCTCTAAATAAGTGGAATTTCTATCTTTTTCCCCCAAAACAAAGGGAATTTCTGTCTTTTTGCCCCAAAATAAAGATAATTTCTGACTTATTATTCTGAAATAAGTGAAATTTCTGCAATTTTGCCCCAAAATGAGGGAAATTTCTGCCTTTTTGCCCACAAATATTGGGAATTTCAGCCTTTTCACCCCAAAATAAGGGGAATTTCTGCATTTTTGCCCCAAAATATGGGAAATGTCTGCCTTTTTGCCCCAAAATATAAAAAATTTCTGCAATTTGTACCAAAATAAAAGAAATATCTGCCTTTTTTGCCCCAAAATTAGAAAATTTCTGCTTTTTTCGGAAATAAGTGAAATTTCTGCAATTTTGCCCCAAAATAAAGGAAATTTCTGCCTTTTTGTTCCAAAATAAGGGGAATTTAAGCCTTTTTACCTCAAAATAAGGGAAATTTCTGCATTTTTGTCCCAAAATATGAAAAATTTCTGCTTTTTTGCCTCAAAATAAGAACAAATTCTGCAATTTTGTACCAAAATAAAAGAAATTTCTGACTTTCTGCCCCAAAAAAGAAAATTTCTGCTTTTTTTCTGAAATAAGTGAAATTTCTGAAATTTTGCCCCAAAATATGTGAAATTTCTGCAATTTTGCCCCAAAATAAGAAAAATTTCTGCAATTTTGCCCCAAAATAATTGAAATTTCTAAGTTTTGCCCCAAAATAAGAGAAATTTCTTCATTTTTGCCCCCAAATAAGGGGAAGTTCAGCATTTTTACCTTAAAATAAGGGGAATTTCTGCATTTTTGCCCCAAAATATGGGAAATTTCTGCCTTTTTCCCAAAATAAGAAAAATTTCTGCAATTTTGTACCAAAATAAAAGAAATTTCTGCCTTTTTGCCCCAAAATAAAAAAATTTCTTCTTTTTTTCTGAAATAAGTGAAATTTCTGCAATTTTTCCCCAAAATAAGTGAAATTTCTGAGTTTTGCCACAAAATAAGGAGAATTTCTGTCTTTTTGCCAAAACATATAGGGAATTTCTGCCTTTTTGCCCCACAATTAGAAGAATTTCTGCAATTTTGCTCCAAAATACGGGGAATTTCTGCCTTTTTGCCCGAAAATAAGAAGAATGCATACCTTTTTGCCATAAAAAAGGGAAATTTCTTCATTTTTGCTCCAAAATAAGGGGAATTTCTGCTTTTTTGCCTCTAAATAAGTGGAATTTCTGTCTTTTTCCCCCAAAACAAAGGGAATTTCTGTCTATTTTGCCCCAAAATAAGGAAAATTTCTGACTTATTACCCTGAAATAAGTGAAATTTCTGCAATTTTGCCCCGAAATGAGGGAAATTTCTGCATTTTTGCCCCCAAATAAGGAAAATATCAGCCTTTTTACCTCAAAATAAGGGAAATTTCTGCATTTTTGTCCCAAAATATGAAAAATTTCTGCTTTTTTGCCTCAAAATAAGAACAAATTCTGCAATTTTGTACAAAAATAAAAGAAATTTCTGACTTTCTGCCCCAAAAAAGAAAATTTCTGCTTTTTTTCTGAAATAAGTGAAATTTCAGAAATTTTGCCCCAAAATATGTGAAATTTCTGCAATTTTGCCCCAAAATAAGAAAAATTTCTGCAATTTTGCCCCAAAATAATTGAAATTTCTAAGTTTTGCCCCAAAATAAGAGAAATTTCTTCATTTTTGCCCCCAAATAAGGGGAAGTTCAGCATTTTTACCTTAAAATAAGGGGAATTTCTGCATTTTTGCCCCAAAATATGGGAAATTTCTGCCTTTTTCCCAAAATAAGAAAAATTTCTGCAATTTTGTACCAAAATAAAAGAAATTTCTGCCTTTTTGCCCCAAAATAAAAAAATTTCTTCTTTTTTTCTGAAATAAGTGAAATTTCTGCAATTTTTCCCCAAAATAAGTGAAATTTCTGAGTTTTGCCACAAAATAAGGAGAATTTCTGTCTTTTTGCCAAAACATATAGGGAATTTCTGCCTTTTTGCCCCACAATTAGAAGAATTTCTGCAATTTTGCTCCAAAATACGGGGAATTTCTGCCTTTTTGCCCGAAAATAAGAAGAATGCATACCTTTTTGCCATAAAAAAGGGAAATTTCTTCATTTTTGCTCCAAAATAAGGGGAATTTCTGCTTTTTTGCCTCTAAATAAGTGGAATTTCTGTCTTTTTCCCCCAAAACAAAGGGAATTTCTGTCTATTTTGCCCCAAAATAAGGAAAATTTCTGACTCATTACCCTGAAATACGTGAAATTTCTGCAATTTTGCCCCGAAATGAGGAAAATTTCTGCATTTTTGCCCCCAAATAAGGAAAATATCAGCCTTTTTACCTCAAAATAAGGGAAATTTCTGCATTTTTGTCCCAAAATATGAAAAATTTCTGCTTTTTTGCCTCAAAATAAGAACAAATTCTGCAATTTTGTACAAAAATAAAAGAAATTTCTGACTTTCTGCCCCAAAAAAGAAAATTTCTGCTTTTTTTCTGAAATAAGTGAAATTTCTGAAATTTTGCCCCAAAATATGTGAAATTTCTGCAATTTTGCCCCAAAATAAGAAAAATTTCTGCAATTTTGCCCCAAAATAATTGAAATTTCTAAGTTTTGCCCCAAAATAAGAGAAATTTCTTCATTTTTGCCCCCAAATAAGGGGAAGTTCAGCATTTTTACCTTAAAATAAGAGGAATTTCTGCATTTTTGTCCCAAATTTTGGGAAATTTCTTCCTTTTTCCCAAAATAAGAAAAATTTCTGCAATTTTTACCAAAATAAAAGAAATTTCTGCCTTTTTGCCCCAAAATAAAAAAATTTCTCCTTTTTTTTCTGAAATAAGTGAAATTTCTGCAATTTTTCCCCAAAATAAGTGAAATTTCTGAGTTTTGCCACAAAATAAGGAGAATTTTTGTCTTTTGCCCAAACATATAGGGAATTTCTGCCTTTTTGTCCCACAATTAGAAGAATTTCTGCAATTTTGCTCCAAAATACGGGGAATTTCTGCCTTTTTGCCCGAAAATAAGAAGAATGCATACCTTTTTGCCATAAAAAAGGGAAATTTCTTCATTTTTGCTCCAAAATAAGGGGAATTTCTGCTTTTTTGCCTCTAAATAAGTGGAATTTCTGTCTTTTTCCCCCAAAACAAAGGGAATTTCTGTCTATTTTGCCCCAAAATAAAAAAAATTTCTGACTTATTACCCTGAAATAAGTGAAATTTCTGCAATTTTGCCCCGAAATGAGGGAAATTTCTGCATTTTTGCCCCCAAATAAGGAAAATATCAGCCTTTTTACCTCAAAATAAGGGAAATTTCTGCATTTTTGTCCCAAAATATGAAAAATTTCTGCTTTTTTGCCTCAAAATAAGAACAAATTCTGCAATTTTGTACCAAAATAAAAGAAATTTCTGACTTTCTGCCCCAAAAAAGAAAATTTCTGCTTTTTTTTCTGAAATAAGTGAAATTTCTGAAATTTTGCCCCAAAATATGTGAAATTTCTGCAATTTTGCCCCAAAATAAGAAAAATTTCTGCAATTTTGCCCCAAAATAAGTGAAATTTTTTAGTTTTGCCCCAAAATAAGGAGAATTTCTGTTTTTGCCCCAACATATAGGGAATTTCTGCCTTTTTGCCCCACAATTAAGGGAATTTCTGCAATTTTGCTCCAAAATACGGGGAATTACTGCCTTTTTGCCAGAAAATAAGAAGAATGCATACCTTTTTGCCATAAAAATGGGAAATTTCTTCATTTTTGCTCCAAAATAAGAGACATTTCTGCTTTTTTGCCTCTAAATAAGTGGAATTTCTGTCTTTTTCCCTCAAAACAAAGGGAATTTCTGTCTTTTTTGCTCCAAAATAAAAAAAATTTCTGAATTATTACCCTGAAATAAGTGAAATTTCTACAATTTTGCCCCAAAATGAGGGAAATTTCTGCCTTTTTGCCCCCAAATAAGGAAAATATCAGCCTTTTTACCTGAAAATAAGGGAAATTTCTGCATTTTTGCCCCAAAATATGGGAAATATCTGCCCTTTTGCCCCACAATAAGAACAAATTCTGCAATTTTGTACCTAAATAAAAGAAATTTCTGACTTTTTGCCCCAAAAAAGAAAATTTCTGCTTTTTTTTCTGAAATAAGTGAAATTTCTGCAATTTTGCCATAAAATAAGTGAAATTTCTGAGTTTTGCCCCAAAAATAAGGAGAATTTCTGTCTTTTTGCCCCAACATATAGGGAATTTCTGCCTTTTTGGCTCACAATTAGAAGGATTTCTGCAATTTTGGTCCAAAATACGGGGAATTTCTGTCTTTTTGCCCGAAAATAAGAAGAATGCATACCTTTTTGCCATAAAAAAGGGAAATTTCTTCATTTTTGCTTCAAAATAATGGGAATTTCTGCTTTTTTGCCTCTAAATAAGTGGAATTTCTGTCTTTTCCCCCAAAACATAGAAAATTTCTGTCTTTTTGCCCCAAAATAAAGATAATTTCTGACTTATTATTCTGAAATAAGTGAAATTTCTGCAATTATTCCCGACAATAAGGGAAATTTCCGCCTTTTTGCCCCCAAATAAGGGGAATTTCAGCCTTTTTACCTCAAAATAAGGAGAATTTCTGCATTTTTGCCCCAAAATATGGGAAATGTCATCCTTTTTGCCCCAAAATAAGGAAAATTTCTGCAATTTTGTACAAAAATAAAAGAAATATCTGCCTTTTGCCCCAAAATTAGAAAATTTCTGCTTTTTTTTTGGAAATAAGTGATATTTCTGTTATTTGCCCCAAAATAATTGAAATTTCTAAGTTTTGCCCCAAAATAAGGGAAATTTCTGCCTTTTTGCTACCAAATGATGGGAAGTTCAGCATTTTTACCTTAAAATAAGAGGAATTTCTGCATTTTTGCCCAAAAATATGGGAAATTTCTGCCTTTTTCCCAAAATACGAAAAATTTCTGCAATTTTGTACCAAAATAAAAGAAATTTCTGCCTTTTTGCCCCAAAATAAGAAAATTTCTGCTTTTTTTCTGAAATAAGTGAAATTTCTGCAATTTTGCCCCAAAATAAGTGAAATTTCTGAGTTTTGCCCTAAAATAAGGAGAATTTCTGTCTTTTTGCCCAAACATATAGGGAATTTCTGCCTTTTTGCCCCACAATTAGGGGAATTTCTGCAATTTTGCTCCAAAATACGGGGAATTTCTGCCTTTTTGCCCACAAATAAGGGGAATTTCAGCATTTTACCTCAAAATAAGAGGAATTTCTGCATTTTTGCCCCAAAATATGGGAAATTTCTGCCTTTTTGGCCCCAAATAAGAACAATTTCTGCAATTTTGTACCAAAATAAAAGAAATTTCTCACTTTTAGCCCCAAAAAATAAAATTTCTGCTTTTTTTTCTGAAATAAGTGAAATTTCTGCAATTTTGCCCCAAAATAAGAGAAATTTCTGCCTTTTTGCCCCCAAATTAAGGGAATTTCAGACTTTTTGCCTCAAAATAAGGGGAATTTCTGCATTTTTGCCACAAAATATTTGGATTTTTTTCTCTTTTGCCCCAAAATAAAGAAAACTTCTGCCTTTTTTCCTGAAATAAGTGAAATTTCTGCAATTTTGCCCCAAAATAAGTGAAATTTCTGCAATTTTGCCCCAAAATGAGGGAAATTTCTGCCTTTTTGTCCCAAATAAGGGGAATTTCAGCATTTTACCTCAAAATAAGGGGAATTTCTGCATTTTTGCCCTAAAATATGGGAAAATTCTGCCTTTTTGCCCCAAAATAAGAACATTTTCTGCAATTTTGTATCAAAATAAAAGAAATTTCTGACTTTTTGCCCCAAAAAAGAAAATTTCTGCTTTTTTTTTCTGAAATAAGTGAAATTTCTGCAATTTTGCCCCAAAATAAGTGAAATTTCTGCAGTTTTGCCCCAAAATAAGGGAAATTCCTGGAATTTTGCCCCAAAATAAGTGGAATTTCTGAGTTATGCTCCAAAATAAGGAGAATTTCTGTCTTTTTGCCCAAAAATATAGAAAATTTCTGCCTTTTTTGTCCCACAATTAGGGGAATTTCTGCAATTTTGCTCCAAAATACGGGGAATTTCTGCCTTTTTACCCGAAAACAAGAAGAATGCATACCTTTTTGCCATAAAAAAGGGAAATTTCTTCATTTTTGCTCCAAAATAAGGGGAATTTCTGCTTTTTTGCCTCTTAATAAGTGGAATTTCTGTCTTTTTCCCAAAATACAAATGGAATTTCTGTCTTTTTTGCCCCAAAATAAGGAAAATTTCTGACTTGTTACCCTGAAATAAGTGAAATTTCTGCAATTTTGCCCCAAAATAAGGAAAATTTCTGCCTTTTTTTCCCCAAATAAGGGGAATTTAAGCCTTTTTACCTCAAAATAAGGGGAATTTCTGCATTTTTGCCACAAAATATTTGGAATTTCTGCCTTTTTGCTTCAAAATAAGGAAAACTTCTGCCTTTTTTCCTGAAATAAGTGAAATTTCTGCAATTTTGCTTCAAAATAAGTGAAATTTCTGCAATTTTGCCCCAAAATAAGTGAAATTTCTGCAATTTTGCCCCAAAATAAGTGAAATTTCTTCAGTTTTGCCCCAAAATAAGGGAAATTCCTAAAATTTTGCCCCAAAATAAGTGGAATTTCTGAGTTTTGCCCCAAAATAAGGAGAATTTCTGTGTTTTTGCCCCAACATATAGGGAATTTCTGCCTTTTTGTCCCATAATTAGGGGAATTTCTGCAATTTTGCTCCAAAATACGGGGATTTACTCTTTTTGCCCGAAAACAAGAACAATGCATAACTTTTTGCCATAAAAAAGGGAAATTTCTTCATTTTTGCTTCAAAATAAGGGGAATTTCTGCTTTTTTGCCTCTTAATAAGTGGAATTTCTGTCTTTTTCCCCCAATACAAAGGGAATTTCTGTCTTTTTTGCCCCAAAATAAGGAAAATTTCTGACTTGTTACCCTGAAAGTAAGTGAAATTTCTGAAATTTTGCCCCAAAATAAGGGAAATTTCTGCCTTTTTTCCCCCAAATAAGGGGAATTTCAGCCTTTTGACCTCAAAATAAGGGGAATTTCTGCATTTTTGCCACAAAATATTTGGAATTTCTTCCTTTTTGCCCCAAAATAAGGAAAACTTCTGCCTTTTTTCCTGAAAAAAGTGAAATTTCTGCAATTTTGCTTCAAAATAAGTGAAATTTCTACAATTTTGCCACAAAATAAGGGAAATTTCTGGAATTTTGCCCCAAAATATTTGGAATTTCTGAGTTTTTTCCCAAAATAAAAAGAATTTCTGTCTTTTTGCCCCAACATATAGGGAATTTCTGCCTTTTTGCCCTACAATTAAAGGAATTTCTGGAATTTTGCTCCAAAATACGGGGAATTTCTGCCTTTTTGCCCCCAAATAAAGGGAATTTCAGCCTTTTTACCTCAAAATAAGGGGAATTTCTGCATTTTTGCCCCAAAATATAGAAAATTTCTGCCTAATGCACCAAAATAAGAACAATTTCTGCAATTTTGTACCAAAATAAAAGGAATTTCTGACTTTTTGCCCCAAAAAAGAAAATTTCTGCTTTTTTTAATTAAATAAGTGAAATTTCTGCAATTTTTCCCCAAAATAAGTGAAATTTCTTCAATTTTGCCGCAAAATAAGGGAAATTTCTGAAATTTTGCCCCAAAATAAGTCGATTTTCTGAGTTTTGCCCCAAAATAAGAAGAATTTCTGTCTTTTTGCCCTAACATATAGGAAATTTCTGCCTATTTGCCCCACAATTAGGGGAATTTCTGCAATTTTGCTTCAAAATTCAAAGAATTTCTGCCTTTTTGCCCGAAAATAAGAAGATGCATAACTTTTTGCCATAAAAAAGGGAAATTTTTTCATTTTTGCTCCAAAATAAGGGGAATTTCTGCTTTTTTGCCTCTAAATAAGTGAAATTTCTGTCTTTTTCCCCCAAAACATAGGGAATTTCTGCCTTTTTTGCCCCAAAATAAGGAAAATTTCTGACTTATTACAGTGAAATAAGTGAAATTTCTGCAATTTGCCTCAAAATAAGGGAAATTTCTCCCTTTTTGCCCCCAAATAAGAAGAATTTCAGAATTTTTACCTCAAAATAAGGGGAATTTTTGCCTTTTTGCCCCAAAATAAGAAAATTTCTAGTTTTTTCTGAAATAAGTGAAATTTCTGCAATTTTGCACCAAAATAAGGGAAATTTCTGAGTTTTGCCCCAAAATAAGGGGAATTTCTGCCTTTTATCCCCCAAATAATGGGAATTTCAGCATTTTTACCTCAAAATAAAAGAAATTTCTGCATTTTTGCCCTAAAATATGGGAAATTTCTGCCTCTTGGCCCAAAATAAAAATAATTTTTGCAATTTTGTACCAAAATAAAAGAAATTTCTGCCTATTTGCCCCTAAATAAAAAAATATCTGCTTTTTTTTCTGAAATAAGTGAAATTTCTGCAATTTTGCCCCCAAAAAAATGAAATTTCTGAGTTTTGCTCCAGAAAAAGGAGAATTTCTGTCTTTTTGCCGCAACATATATGGAATTTCTGCCTTTTTGTCCCACAATTAGGGGAATTTTTGTAATTTTGCTTCAAAATACAGGAAATTTCTGCCTTTTTGCCCGAAAATAAGAAGAATGCATACCTTTTTGCCATAAAAAAGGGAAATTTGTTCATTTTTGCTTCAAAATAAGGTGAATTTCTGCTTTTTTGCCTCTAAATAAGTGGAATTTCTGTCTTTTCCCCCCAAAACAAAGGGAATTTCTGTATTTTTGCCCCAAAATAAGGAAAATTTCTGACCTATTACACTGAAATAAGTGAAATTTCTACAATTTTGCCCCAAAATAAGGGAAATTTCTGCCTTTTTGCCCCCAAATAAGGGGAATTTCAGCATTTTACTTCAAAATAAGGGGAATTTTTGCATTTTTGCCCCAAAATATGGGAAATTTCTGCCTTTTTGCCCCAAAATAAGAAAAATTTCTGCAATTTTGTACCAAAATAAAAGAAATTTCTTCCTTTTTGCCCCAAAATATGAAAATTTCTGCTTTTTTTCTTAAATAAGTGAAATTTCTGCAATTTTGCCACAAAATAAGTGAAATTTCTGAGTTTTGCCCCAAAATAAGGGGAATTTCTGCCTTTTTGCCCCCAAATAAGAGGAATTTCAGCATTTTTACCTCAAAATAAGGGGAATTTCTGCATTTTCCCCAAAATATGGGAAATTTCTGCCTTTTTGCCCAAAATAAGAAAAATTTCTGCAATTTTGTACCAAAATAAAAGAAATTTCTGTTTTTTTGCCCCAAAATAAGAAAATTTTGCTTTTTTTCTGAAATAAGTGAAATTTCTGCAATTTTGCCCCAAAATAAGTGAAATTTCTGAGTTTTGCCCCAAAATAAGAGAATTTCTGTCTTTTTGCCCCAACATATAGTGAATTTCTGCATTTTTGCCCCACACTTAGGGGAATTTCTGCAATTTTGCTCCAAAATACGGGGAATTTCTGCCTTTTTGCCCGAAAATAAGAAGAATGCATATCTTTTTGCCATAAAAAAAGGAAATTTCTTCATTTTTGCTCCAAAAGAAGAAGAATTTCTGCTTTTTTGACTCTAAATAAGTGGAATTTCTGTCTTTTTCTCCCAAAGCAAAGGGAATTTCTGTCTTTTTTGCCCCAAAATAAGGAAAATTTCTGACTAATTACCCTGAAATAAGTGAAATTTCTGCAATTTTGCTCCAAAATAAGGAAAATTTCTGCCTTTTTGCTCCCAAATAAGGGGAATTTCAGCCTTTTTACTTCAAAACAAGGGCAATTTCTGCATTCTTGCTCCAAAATATGGGAAATTTCTGCCTTTTTGCCCCAAAATAAGAAAAATGTCTGCAATTTTGTACCAAAATAAAAGAAATTTCTGTTTTTTTGCCTCAAAATAAGAAAATTTCTGCTTTTTTTCTGAAATAAGTGAAATTTCTGCAATTTTGCCCCAAAATAAGTGAAATTTCTGAGTTTTGCCCCAAAATAAGAGAATTTCTGTCTTTTTGCCCCAACATATAGTGAATTTCTGCATTTTTGCCCCACACTTAGGGGAATTTCTGCAATTTTGCTCCAAAATACGGGGAATTTCTGCCTTTTTGCCCGAAAATAAGAAGAATGCATATCTTTTTGCCATAAAAAAAGGAAATTTCTTCATTTTTGCTCCAAAAGAAGAAGAATTTCTGCTTTTTTGACTCTAAATAAGTGGAATTTCTGTCTTTTTCCCCCAAAGCAAAGGGAATTTCTGTCTTTTTTGCCCCAAAATAAGGAAAATTTCTGACTAATTACCCTGAAATAAGTGAAATTTCTGCAATTTTGCCCCAAAATAAGGAAAATTTCTGCCTTTTTGCTCCCAAATAAAGGGAATTTCAGCCTTTTTACTTCAAAACAAGGGGAATTTCTGCATTTTTGCTCCAAAATATGGGAAATTTCTGCCTTTTTGCCCCAAAATAAGAAAAATTTCTGCAATTTTGTACCAAAATAAAAGAAATTTCTGCCTTTTTGCCCCAAAATAAGAAAATTTCTGCTTTTTTTCTTAAATAAGTGAAATTTCTGCAATTTTGCCCCAGAATAAGTGAAAATTTTGAGTTTTGCCCCCAAATAAGGAGAATTTCTGTATTTTTGCCCCAATATATAGGGAATTTCTGCATTTTGCCCCACAATTAAAGGAATTTCTGCAATTTTGCTCCAAAATACGGGGATTTTCTGCCTTTTTGCCCCAAAATAAGAAGAATGCATATCTTTTTGCCATAAAAAAGGGAAATTTCTTCATTTTTGCTCCAAAATAAGGGGAATTTTTGCTTTTTTGTCTCTAAATTAGTGGAATTTCTGTTTTTTTCCCCCAATACAAAGGGAATTTCTGTCTTTTTTGCCCAAAAATAAGAAAAATTTCTGACTTATTACCCTGAAATAAGTGAAATTTCTTCAATTTTGCCCCAAAATGAGGAAAATTTCTGCCTTTTTGCCCTCAAATAAGTGGAATTTCAGCTTTTTAAACTCAAAATAAGGGGAATTTCTGCACTTTTGCCTCAAAATATGGGAAATTTCTGCCTTTTTGCTCCAAAATAAGAACAATTTCTGCAATTTTGTACCAAAATAAAAGAAATTTCTGCCTTTTTGCCCCAAAATAAAAAAATTTCTGCTTTTTTTCTGAAATAAGTGAAATTTCTGCAATTTTGCCCTAAAATAAGTGAAATTTCTGAGTTTTGCCCAAAAATAAGGAGAATTTCTGTCTTTTTGCTCCAACATATAGGGAATCCCTGCCTTTTTGGCCCACAATTAGGGGGATTTCTGCAATATTGCTGCAAAATACGGGAAATTTCTGTCTTTTTGCCCGAAAATAAGAAGAATGCATACCTTTTTGCATTAAAAAGAGAAATTTCTTCATTTTTGCTCCAAAATAAGGGGAATTTCTGCTTTTTTGCCTCTAAATAAGTGGAATTTCTGTCTTTTTCCCCCAAAACAAAGGGAATTTCTGTCTTTTTGCCCCAAAATAAGATAATTTCTGATTTATTATTCTGAAATAATTGAAATTTCTTTAATTTTGCCCCAAAATAAGGGAAATTTCTGCCTTTTTGCCTCCAAATAATGGGAATTTCAGCATTTTTACCTCAAAATAAGGGGAATTTCTGCATTTTTGCCCTAAAATATGGGAAATTTCTGCCTTTTTGCCCCAAAATAATAACAATTTCTGCAATTTTGTACCAAAGTAAAAGAAATTTCTGACTTTTTGCCCCAAAAAGAAAATTTCTGCTTTTTTTTTCAGAAATAAGTGAAATTTCTGCAATTTTGCCCCAAAATAAGTGAAATTTCTGCAGTTTTGCCCCAAAATATGGGAAATTCCTAAAATTTTGCCCCAAAATAAGTGGAATTTCTGAGTTTTTTTCCAAAATAAGGAGAATTTCTGTCTTTTTGCCCCAACATATAGGGAATTTCTGCCTTTTTTTCCCACAATTAGGGGAATTTCTGCAATTTTGCTCCAAAATACGGGAAATTTCTGCCTTTTTGCCCGAAAACAAGAAGAATGCATACCTTTTTGCCATAAAAAAGGGAAATTTCTTTATTTTTGCTTCAAAATAAGGGGAATTTCTGCTTGTTTGCCTCTTAATAAGTGGAATTTCTGTCTTTTTCCCCCAATACAAAGGGAATTTTTGTCTTTTTTGCCCCAAAATAAGGAAAATTTCTGACTTGTTACCCTGAATTAAGTGAAATTTCTGCAATTTTGCCCCAAAATAAGGGAAATTTCTGCATTTTTCCCCAAAATAAGGGGAATTTCAGCCTTTTTACCTCAATATAAGGGGAATTTCCGCATTTTTGCCCCAAAATATGTGAAATTTCTGCCTTTTTGCCTCAAAATAAGAACAAATTCTGCAATTTTGTACCAAAATAAAAGAAATTTCTGACTTTTGCCCCAAAATAAGAACAATTTCTGCATTTTTTTTCTGAAATAAGTGAAATTTCTGAAATTTTGCCACAAAATATGTGAAATTTTGGCAATTTTGCCCCAAAATAAGAAAAATTTCTGCAATTTTGCCCCAAAATAATTGAAATTTCTAAGTTTTGCCCCAAAATAAGAGAAATTTCTTCATTTTTGCCCCCAAATAAGGGGAAGTTCAGCATTTTTACCTTAAAATAAGGGGAATTTCTGCATTTTTGCCCCAAAATATGGGAAATTTCTGCCTTTTTCCCAAAATAAGAAAAATTTCTGCAATTTTGTACCAAAATAAAAGAAATTTCTGCCTTTTTGCCCCAAAATAAAAAAATTTCTTCTTTTTTTCTGAAATAAGTGAAATTTCTGCAATTTTTCCCCAAAATAAGTGAAATTTCTGAGTTTTGCCACAAAATAAGGAGAATTTCTGTCTTTTTGCCAAAACATATAGGGAATTTCTGCCTTTTTGCCCCACAATTAGAAGAATTTCTGCAATTTTGCTCCAAAATACGGGGAATTTCTGCCTTTTTGCCCGAAAATAAGAAGAATGCATACCTTTTTGCCATAAAAAAGGGAAATTTCTTCATTTTTGCTCCAAAATAAGGGGAATTTCTGCTTTTTTGCCTCAAAATAAGTGGAATTTCTGTCTTTTTTCCCCAAAACAAAGGGAATTTCTGTCTATTTTGCCCCAAAATAAGGAAAATTTCTGACTCATTACCCTGAAATAAGTGAAATTTCTGCAATTTTGCCCCGAAATGAGGGAAATTTCTGCATTTTTGCCCCCAAATAAGGAAAATATCAGCCTTTTTACCTCAAAATAAGGGAAATTTCTGCATTTTTGTCCCAAAATATGAAAAATTTCTGCTTTTTTGCCTCAAAATAAGAACAAATTCTGCAATTTTGTACAAAAATAAAAGAAATTTCTGACTTTCTGCCCCAAAAAAGAAAATTTCTGCTTTTTTTCTGAAATAAGTGAAATTTCATAAATTTTGCCCCAAAATATGTGAAATTTCTGCAATTTTGCCCCAAAATAAGAAAAATTTCTGCAATTTTGCCCCAAAATAATTGAAATTTCTAAGTTTTGCCCCAAAATAAGAGAAATTTCTTCATTTTTGCCCCCAAATAAGGGGAAGTTCAGCATTTTTACCTTAAAATAAGAGGAATTTCTGCATTTTTGTCCCAAATTTTGGGAAATTTCTTCCTTTTTCCCAAAATAAGAAAAATTTCTGCAATTTTTACCAAAATAAAAGAAATTTCTGCCTTTTTGCCCCAAAATAAAAAAATTTCTCCTTTTTTTCTGAAATAAGTGAAATTTCTGCAATTTTTCCCCAAAATAAGTGAAATTTCTGAGTTTTGCCACAAAATAAGGAGAATTTTTGTCTTTTTGCCCAAACATATAGGGAATTTCTGCCTTTTTGTCCCACAATTAGAAGAATTTCTGCAATTTTGCTCCAAAATACGGGGAATTTCTGCCTTTTTGCCCGAAAATAAGAAGAATGCATACCTTTTTGCCATAAAAAAGGGAAATTTCTTCATTTTTGCTCCAAAATAAGGGGAATTTCTGCTTTTTTGCCTCTAAATAAGTGGAATTTCTGTCTTTTTCCCCCAAAACAAAGAGAATTTCTGTCTATTTTGCCCCAAAATAAAAAAAATTTCTGACTTATTACCCTGAAATAAGTGAAATTTCTGCAATTTTGCCCCGAAATGAGGGAAATTTCTGCATTTTTGCCCCCAAATAAGGAAAATATCAGCCTTTTTACCTCAAAATAAGGGAAATTTCTGCATTTTTGTCCCAAAATATGAAAAATTTCTGCTTTTTTGCCTCAAAATAAGAACAAATTCTGCAATTTTGTACCAAAATAAAAGAAATTTCTGACTTTCTGCCCCAAAAAAGAAAATTTCTGCTTTTTTTTCTGAAATAAGTGAAATTTCTGAAATTTTGCCCCAAAATATGTGAAATTTCTGCAATTTTGCCCCAAAATAAGAAAAATTTCTGCAATTTTGCCCCAAAATAAGTGAAATTTTTTAGTTTTGCCCCAAAATAAGGAGAATTTCTGTTTTTGCCCCAACATATAGGGAATTTCTGCCTTTTTGCCCCACAATTAAGGGAATTTCTGCAATTTTGCTCCAAAATACGGGGAATTACTGCCTTTTTGCCAGAAAATAAGAAGAATGCATACCTTTTTGCCATAAAAATGGGAAATTTCTTCATTTTTGCTCCAAAATAAGAGACATTTCTGCTTTTTTGCCTCTAAATAAGTGGAATTTCTGTCTTTTTCCCTCAAAACAAAGGGAATTTCTGTCTTTTTTGCTCCAAAATAAAAAAAATTTCTGAATTATTACCCTGAAATAAGTGAAATTTCTACAATTTTGCCCCAAAATGAGGGAAATTTCTGCCTTTTTGCCCCCAAATAAGGAAAATATCAGCCTTTTTACCTGAAAATAAGGGAAATTTCTGCATTTTTGCCCCAAAATATGGGAAATATCTGCCCTTTTGCCCCACAATAAGAACAAATTCTGCAATTTTGTACCTAAATAAAAGAAATTTCTGACTTTTTGCCCCAAAAAAGAAAATTTCTGCTTTTTTTTCTGAAATAAGTGAAATTTCTGCAATTTTGCCATAAAATAAGTGAAATTTCTGAGTTTTGCCCCAAAATAAGGAGAATTTCTGTCTTTTTGCCCCAACATATAGGGAATTTCTGCCTTTTTGGCTCACAATTAGAAGGATTTCTGCAATTTTGGTCCAAAATACGGGGAATTTCTGTCTTTTTGCCCGAAAATAAGAAGAATGCATACCTTTTTGCCATAAAAAAGGGAAATTTCTTCATTTTTGCTTCAAAATAATGGGAATTTCTGCTTTTTTGCCTCTAAATAAGTGGAATTTCTGTCTTTTCCCCCAAAACATAGAAAATTTCTGTCTTTTTGCCCCAAAATAAAGATAATTTCTGACTTATTATTCTGAAATAAGTGAAATTTCTGCAATTATGCCCGAAAATAAGGGAAATTTCCGCCTTTTTGCCCCCAAATAAGGGGAATTTCAGCCTTTTTACCTCAAAATAAGGAGAATTTCTGCATTTTTGCCCCAAAATATGGGAAATGTCATCCTTTTTGCCCCAAAATAAGGAAAATTTCTGCAATTTTGTACAAAAATAAAAGAAATATCTGCCTTTTGCCCCAAAATTAGAAAATTTCTGCTTTTTTTTTGGAAATAAGTGATATTTCTGTTATTTGCCCCAAAATAATTGAAATTTCTAAGTTTTGCCCCAAAATAAGGGAAATTTCTGCCTTTTTGCTACCAAATGATGGGAAGTTCAGCATTTTTACCTTAAAATAAGAGGAATTTCTGCATTTTTGCCCAAAAATATGGGAAATTTCTGCCTTTTTCCCAAAATACGAAAAATTTCTGCAATTTTGTACCAAAATAAAAGAAATTTCTGCCTTTTTGCCCCAAAATAAGAAAATTTCTGCTTTTTTTCTGAAATAAGTGAAATTTCTGCAATTTTGCCCCAAAATAAGTGAAATTTCTGAGTTTTGCCCTAAAATAAGGAGAATTTCTGTCTTTTTGCCCAAACATATAGGGAATTTCTGCCTTTTTGCCCCACAATTAGGGGAATTTCTGCAATTTTGCTCCAAAATACGGGGAATTTCTGCCTTTTTGCCCACAAATAAGGGGAATTTCAGCATTTTACCTCAAAATAAGAGGAATTTCTGCATTTTTGCCCCAAAATATGGGAAATTTCTGCCTTTTTGGCCCCAAATAAGAACAATTTCTGCAATTTTGTACCAAAATAAAAGAAATTTCTCACTTTTAGCCCCAAAAAATAAAATTTCTGCTTTTTTTTCTGAAATAAGTGAAATTTCTGCAATTTTGCCCCAAAATAAGAGAAATTTCTGCCTTTTTGCCCCCAAATTAAGGGAATTTCAGACTTTTTGCCTCAAAATAAGGGGAATTTCTGCATTTTTGCCACAAAATATTTGGATTTTTTTCTCTTTTGCCCCAAAATAAAGAAAACTTCTGCCTTTTTTCCTGAAATAAGTGAAATTTCTGCAATTTTGCCCCAAAATAAGTGAAATTTCTGCAATTTTGCCCCAAAATGAGGGAAATTTCTGCCTTTTTGTCCCAAATAAGGGGAATTTCAGCATTTTACCTCAAAATAAGGGGAATTTCTGCATTTTTGCCCTAAAATATGGGAAAATTCTGCCTTTTTGCCCCAAAATAAGAACATTTTCTGCAATTTTGTATCAAAATAAAAGAAATTTCTGACTTTTTGCCCCAAAAAAGAAAATTTCTGCTTTTTTTTTCTGAAATAAGTGAAATTTCTGCAATTTTGCCCCAAAATAAGTGAAATTTCTGCAGTTTTGCCCCAAAATAAGGGAAATTCCTGGAATTTTGCCCCAAAATAAGTGGAATTTCTGAGTTATGCTCCAAAATAAGGAGAATTTCTGTCTTTTTGCCCAAAAATATAGAAAATTTCTGCCTTTTTTGTCCCACAATTAGGGGAATTTCTGCAATTTTGCTCCAAAATACGGGGAATTTCTGCCTTTTTACCCGAAAACAAGAAGAATGCATACCTTTTTGCCATAAAAAAGGGAAATTTCTTCATTTTTGCTCCAAAATAAGGGGAATTTCTGCTTTTTTGCCTCTTAATAAGTGGAATTTCTGTCTTTTTCCCAAAATACAAATGGAATTTCTGTCTTTTTTGCCCCAAAATAAGGAAAATTTCTGACTTGTTACCCTGAAATAAGTGAAATTTCTGCAATTTTGCCCCAAAATAAGGAAAATTTCTGCCTTTTTTTCCCCAAATAAGGGGAATTTAAGCCTTTTTACCTCAAAATAAGGGGAATTTCTGCATTTTTGCCACAAAATATTTGGAATTTCTGCCTTTTTGCTTCAAAATAAGGAAAACTTCTGCCTTTTTTCCTGAAATAAGTGAAATTTCTGCAATTTTGCTTCAAAATAAGTGAAATTTCTGCAATTTTGCCCCAAAATAAGTGAAATTTCTGCAATTTTGCCCCAAAATAAGTGAAATTTCTTCAGTTTTGCCCCAAAATAAGGGAAATTCCTAAAATTTTGCCCCAAAATAAGTGGAATTTCTGAGTTTTGCCCCAAAATAAGGAGAATTTCTGTGTTTTTGCCCCAACATATAGGGAATTTCTGCCTTTTTGTCCCATAATTAGGGGAATTTCTGCAATTTTGCTCCAAAATACGGGGATTTACTCTTTTTGCCCGAAAACAAGAACAATGCATAACTTTTTGCCATAAAAAAGGGAAATTTCTTCATTTTTGCTTCAAAATAAGGGGAATTTCTGCTTTTTTGCCTCTTAATAAGTGGAATTTCTGTCTTTTTCCCCCAATACAAAGGGAATTTCTGTCTTTTTTGCCCCAAAATAAGGAAAATTTCTGACTTGTTACCCTGAAAGTAAGTGAAATTTCTGAAATTTTGCCCCAAAATAAGGGAAATTTCTGCCTTTTTTCCCCCAAATAAGGGGAATTTCAGCCTTTTGACCTCAAAATAAGGGGAATTTCTGCATTTTTGCCACAAAATATTTGGAATTTCTTCCTTTTTGCCCCAAAATAAGGAAAACTTCTGCCTTTTTTCCTGAAAAAAGTGAAATTTCTGCAATTTTGCTTCAAAATAAGTGAAATTTCTACAATTTTGCCACAAAATAAGGGAAATTTCTGGAATTTTGCCCCAAAATATTTGGAATTTCTGAGTTTTTTCCCAAAATAAAAAGAATTTCTGTCTTTTTGCCCCAACATATAGGGAATTTCTGCCTTTTTGCCCTACAATTAAAGGAATTTCTGGAATTTTGCTCCAAAATACGGGGAATTTCTGCCTTTTTGCCCCCAAATAAAGGGAATTTCAGCCTTTTTACCTCAAAATAAGGGGAATTTCTGCATTTTTGCCCCAAAATATAGAAAATTTCTGCCTAATGCACCAAAATAAGAACAATTTCTGCAATTTTGTACCAAAATAAAAGGAATTTCTGACTTTTTGCCCCAAAAAAGAAAATTTCTGCTTTTTTTAATTAAATAAGTGAAATTTCTGCAATTTTTCCCCAAAATAAGTGAAATTTCTTCAATTTTGCCGCAAAATAAGGGAAATTTCTGAAATTTTGCCCCAAAATAAGTCGATTTTCTGAGTTTTGCCCCAAAATAAGAAGAATTTCTGTGTTTTTGCCCTAACATATAGGAAATTTCTGCCTATTTGCCCCACAATTAGGGGAATTTCTGCAATTTTGCTTCAAAATTCAAAGAATTTCTGCCTTTTTGCCCGAAAATAAGAAGATGCATAACTTTTTGCCATAAAAAAGGGAAATTTTTTCATTTTTGCTCCAAAATAAGGGGAATTTCTGCTTTTTTGCCTCTAAATAAGTGAAATTTCTGTCTTTTTCCCCCAAAACATAGGGAATTTCTGCCTTTTTTGCCCCAAAATAAGGAAAATTTCTGACTTATTACAGTGAAATAAGTGAAATTTCTGCAATTTGCCTCAAAATAAGGGAAATTTCTCCCTTTTTGCCCCCAAATAAGAAGAATTTCAGAATTTTTACCTCAAAATAAGGGGAATTTTTGCCTTTTTGCCCCAAAATAAGAAAATTTCTAGTTTTTTCTGAAATAAGTGAAATTTCTGCAATTTTGCACCAAAATAAGGGAAATTTCTGAGTTTTGCCCCAAAATAAGGGGAATTTCTGCCTTTTATCCCCCAAATAATGGGAATTTCAGCATTTTTACCTCAAAATAAAAGAAATTTCTGCATTTTTGCCCTAAAATATGGGAAATTTCTGCCTCTTGGCCCAAAATAAAAATAATTTTTGCAATTTTGTACCAAAATAAAAGAAATTTCTGCCTATTTGCCCCTAAATAAAAAAATATCTGCTTTTTTTTCTGAAATAAGTGAAATTTCTGCAATTTTGCCCCCCAAAAAATGAAATTTCTGAGTTTTGCTCCAGAAAAAGGAGAATTTCTGTCTTTTTGCCGCAACATATATGGAATTTCTGCCTTTTTGTCCCACAATTAGGGGAATTTTTGTAATTTTGCTTCAAAATACAGGAAATTTCTGCCTTTTTGCCCGAAAATAAGAAGAATGCATACCTTTTTGCCATAAAAAAGGGAAATTTGTTCATTTTTGCTTCAAAATAAGGTGAATTTCTGCTTTTTTGCCTCTAAATAAGTGGAATTTCTGTCTTTTCCCCCCAAAACAAAGGGAATTTCTGTATTTTTGCCCCAAAATAAGGAAAATTTCTGACCTATTACACTGAAATAAGTGAAATTTCTACAATTTTGCCCCAAAATAAGGGAAATTTCTGCCTTTTTGCCCCCAAATAAGGGGAATTTCAGCATTTTACTTCAAAATAAGGGGAATTTTTGCATTTTTGCCCCAAAATATGGGAAATTTCTGCCTTTTTGCCCCAAAATAAGAAAAATTTCTGCAATTTTGTACCAAAATAAAAGAAATTTCTTCCTTTTTGCCCCAAAATATGAAAATTTCTGCTTTTTTTCTTAAATAAGTGAAATTTCTGCAATTTTGCCACAAAATAAGTGAAATTTCTGAGTTTTGCCCCAAAATAAGGGGAATTTCTGCCTTTTTGCCCCAAATAAGAGGAATTTCAGCATTTTTACCTCAAAATAAGGGGAATTTCTGCATTATCCCCAAAATATGGGAAATTTCTGCCTTTTTGCCCAAAATAAGAAAAATTTCTGCAATTTTGTACCAAAATAAAAGAAATTTCTGTTTTTTTGCCCCAAAATAAGAAAATTTTGCTTTTTTTCTGAAATAAGTGAAATTTCTGCAATTTTGCCCCAAAATAAGTGAAATTTCTGAGTTTTGCCCCAAAATAAGAGAATTTCTGTCTTTTTGCCCCAACATATAGTGAATTTCTGCATTTTTGCCCCACACTTAGGGGAATTTCTGCAATTTTGCTCCAAAATACGGGGAATTTCTGCCTTTTTGCCCGAAAATAAGAAGAATGCATATCTTTTTGCCATAAAAAAAGGAAATTTCTTCATTTTTGCTCCAAAAGAAGAAGAATTTCTGCTTTTTTGACTCTAAATAAGTGGAATTTCTGTCTTTTTCCCCCAAAGCAAAGGGAATTTCTGTCTTTTTTGCCCCAAAATAAGGAAAATTTCTGACTAATTACCATGAAATAAGTGAAATTTCTGCAATTTGCCCCAAAATAAGGAAAATTTCTGCCTTTTTGCTCCCAAATAAAGGGAATTTCAGCCTTTTTACTTCAAAACAAGGGGAATTTCTGCATTTTTGCTCCAAAATATGGGAAATTTCTGCCTTTTTGCCCCAAAATAAGAAAAATTTCTGCAATTTTGTACCAAAATAAAAGAAATTTCTGCCTTTTTGCCCCAAAATAAGAAAATTTCTGCTTTTTTTCTTAAATAAGTGAAATTTCTGCAATTTTGCCCCAAAATAAGTGAAATTTCTGCAATTTTGCCCCAAAATGAGGGAAATTTCTGCCTTTTTGTCCCAAATAAGGGGAATTTCAGCATTTTACCTCAAAATAAGGGGAATTTCTGCATTTTTGCCCTAAAATATGGGAAAATTCTGCCTTTTTGCCCCAAAATAAGAACATTTTCTGCAATTTTGTATCAAAATAAAAGAAATTTCTGACTTTTTGCCCCAAAAAAGAAAATTTCTGCTTTTTTTTTCTGAAATAAGTGAAATTTCTGCAATTTTGCCCCAAAATAAGTGAAATTTCTGCAGTTTTGCCCCAAAATAAGGGAAATTCCTGGAATTTTGCCCCAAAATAAGTGGAATTTCTGAGTTATGCTCCAAAATAAGGAGAATTTCTGTCTTTTTGCCCAAAAATATAGAAAATTTCTGCCTTTTTTGTCCCACAATTAGGGGAATTTCTGCAATTTTGCTCCAAAATACGGGGAATTTCTGCCTTTTTACCCGAAAACAAGAAGAATGCATACCTTTTTGCCATAAAAAAGGGAAATTTCTTCATTTTTGCTCCAAAATAAGGGGAATTTCTGCTTTTTTGCCTCTTAATAAGTGGAATTTCTGTCTTTTTCCCAAAATACAAATGGAATTTCTGTCTTTTTTGCCCCAAAATAAGGAAAATTTCTGACTTGTTACCCTGAAATAAGTGAAATTTCTGCAATTTTGCCCCAAAATAAGGAAAATTTCTGCCTTTTTTTCCCCAAATAAGGGGAATTTAAGCCTTTTTACCTCAAAATAAGGGGAATTTCTGCATTTTTGCCACAAAATATTTGGAATTTCTGCCTTTTTGCTTCAAAATAAGGAAAACTTCTGCCTTTTTTCCTGAAATAAGTGAAATTTCTGCAATTTTGCTTCAAAATAAGTGAAATTTCTGCAATTTTGCCCCAAAATAAGTGAAATTTCTGCAATTTTGCCCCAAAATAAGTGAAATTTCTTCAGTTTTGCCCCAAAATAAGGGAAATTCCTAAAATTTTGCCCCAAAATAAGTGGAATATCTGAGTTTTGCCCCAAAATAAGGAGAATTTCTGTGTTTTTGCCCCAACATATAGGGAATTTCTGCCTTTTTGTCCCATAATTAGGGGAATTTCTGCAATTTTGCTCCAAAATACGGGGATTTACTCTTTTTGCCCGAAAACAAGAACAATGCATAACTTTTTGCCATAAAAAAGGGAAATTTCTTCATTTTTGCTTCAAAATAAGGGGAATTTCTGCTTTTTTGCCTCTTAATAAGTGGAATTTCTGTCTTTTTCCCCCAATACAAAGGGAATTTCTGTCTTTTTTGCCCCAAAATAAGGAAAATTTCTGACTTGTTACCCTGAAAGTAAGTGAAATTTCTGAAATTTTGCCCCAAAATAAGGGAAATTTCTGCCTTTTTTCCCCCAAATAAGGGGAATTTCAGCCTTTTGACCTCAAAATAAGGGGAATTTCTGCATTTTTGCCACAAAATATTTGGAATTTCTTCCTTTTTGCCCCAAAATAAGGAAAACTTCTGCCTTTTTTCCTGAAAAAAGTGAAATTTCTGCAATTTTGCTTCAAAATAAGTGAAATTTCTACAATTTTGCCACAAAATAAGGGAAATTTCTGGAATTTTGCCCCAAAATATTTGGAATTTCTGAGTTTTTTCCCAAAATAAAAAGAATTTCTGTCTTTTTGCCCCAACATATAGGGAATTTCTGCCTTTTTGCCCTACAATTAAAGGAATTTCTGGAATTTTGCTCCAAAATACGGGGAATTTCTGCCTTTTTGCCCCCAAATAAAGGGAATTTCAGCCTTTTTACCTCAAAATAAGGGGAATTTCTGCATTTTTGCCCCAAAATATAGAAAATTTCTGCCTAATGCACCAAAATAAGAACAATTTCTGCAATTTTGTACCAAAATAAAAGGAATTTCTGACTTTTTGCCCCAAAAAAGAAAATTTCTGCTTTTTTTAATTAAATAAGTGAAATTTCTGCAATTTTTCCCCAAAATAAGTGAAATTTCTTCAATTTTGCCGCAAAATAAGGGAAATTTCTGAAATTTTGCCCCAAAATAAGTCGATTTTCTGAGTTTTGCCCCAAAATAAGAAGAATTTCTGTGTTTTTGCCCTAACATATAGGAAATTTCTGCCTATTTGCCCCACAATTAGGGGAATTTCTGCAATTTTGCTTCAAAATTCAAAGAATTTCTGCCTTTTTGCCCGAAAATAAGAAGATGCATAACTTTTTGCCATAAAAAAGGGAAATTTTTTCATTTTTGCTCCAAAATAAGGGGAATTTCTGCTTTTTTGCCTCTAAATAAGTGAAATTTCTGTCTTTTTCCCCCAAAACATAGGGAATTTCTGCCTTTTTTGCCCCAAAATAAGGAAAATTTCTGACTTATTACAGTGAAATAAGTGAAATTTCTGCAATTTGCCTCAAAATAAGGGAAATTTCTCCCTTTTTGCCCCCAAATAAGAAGAATTTCAGAATTTTTACCTCAAAATAAGGGGAATTTTTGCCTTTTTGCCCCAAAATAAGAAAATTTCTAGTTTTTTCTGAAATAAGTGAAATTTCTGCAATTTTGCACCAAAATAAGGGAAATTTCTGAGTTTTGCCCCAAAATAAGGGGAATTTCTGCCTTTTATCCCCCAAATAATGGGAATTTCAGCATTTTTACCTCAAAATAAAAGAAATTTCTGCATTTTTGCCCTAAAATATGGGAAATTTCTGCCTCTTGGCCCAAAATAAAAATAATTTTTGCAATTTTGTACCAAAATAAAAGAAATTTCTGCCTATTTGCCCCTAAATAAAAAAATATCTGCTTTTTTTTCTGAAATAAGTGAAATTTCTGCAATTTTGCCCCCAAAAAAATGAAATTTCTGAGTTTTGCTCCAGAAAAAGGAGAATTTCTGTCTTTTTGCCGCAACATATATGGAATTTCTGCCTTTTTGTCCCACAATTAGGGGAATTTTTGTAATTTTGCTTCAAAATACAGGAAATTTCTGCCTTTTTGCCCGAAAATAAGAAGAATGCATACCTTTTTGCCATAAAAAAGGGAAATTTGTTCATTTTTGCTTCAAAATAAGGTGAATTTCTGCTTTTTTGCCTCTAAATAAGTGGAATTTCTGTCTTTTCCCCCCAAAACAAAGGGAATTTCTGTATTTTTGCCCCAAAATAAGGAAAATTTCTGACCTATTACACTGAAATAAGTGAAATTTCTACAATTTTGCCCCAAAATAAGGGAAATTTCTGCCTTTTTGCCCCCAAATAAGGGGAATTTCAGCATTTTACTTCAAAATAAGGGGAATTTTTGCATTTTTGCCCCAAAATATGGGAAATTTCTGCCTTTTTGCCCCAAAATAAGAAAAATTTCTGCAATTTTGTACCAAAATAAAAGAAATTTCTTCCTTTTTGCCCCAAAATATGAAAATTTCTGCTTTTTTTCTTAAATAAGTGAAATTTCTGCAATTTTGCCACAAAATAAGTGAAATTTCTAAGTTTTGCCCCAAAATAAGGGGAATTTCTGCCTTTTTGCCCCAAATAAGAGGAATTTCAGCATTTTTACCTCAAAATAAGGGGAATTTCTGCATTATCCCCAAAATATGGGAAATTTCTGCCTTTTTGCCCAAAATAAGAAAAATTTCTGCAATTTTGTACCAAAATAAAAGAAATTTCTGTTTTTTTGCCCCAAAATAAGAAAATTTTGCTTTTTTTCTGAAATAAGTGAAATTTCTGCAATTTTGCCCCAAAATAAGTGAAATTTCTGAGTTTTGCCCCAAAATAAGAGAATTTCTGTCTTTTTGCCCCAACATATAGTGAATTTCTGCATTTTTGCCCCACACTTAGGGGAATTTCTGCAATTTTGCTCCAAAATACGGGGAATTTCTGCCTTTTTGCCCGAAAATAAGAAGAATGCATATCTTTTTGCCATAAAAAAAGGAAATTTCTTCATTTTTGCTCCAAAAGAAGAAGAATTTCTGCTTTTTTGACTCTAAATAAGTGGAATTTCTGTCTTTTTCTCCCAAAGCAAAGGGAATTTCTGTCTTTTTTGCCCCAAAATAAGGAAAATTTCTGACTAATTACCCTGAAATAAGTGAAATTTCTGCAATTTTGCTCCAAAATAAGGAAAATTTCTGCCTTTTTGCTCCCAAATAAGGGGAATTTCAGCCTTTTTACTTCAAAACAAGGGCAATTTCTGCATTCTTGCTCCAAAATATGGGAAATTTCTGCCTTTTTGCCCCAAAATAAGAAAAATGTCTGCAATTTTGTACCAAAATAAAAGAAATTTCTGTTTTTTTGCCTCAAAATAAGAAAATTTCTGCTTTTTTCTGAAATAAGTGAAATTTCTGCAATTTTGCCCCAAAATAAGTGAAATTTCTGAGTTTTGCCCCAAAATAAGAGAATTTCTGTCTTTTTGCCCCAACATATAGTGAATTTCTGCATTTTTGCCCCACACTTAGGGGAATTTCTGCAATTTTGCTCCAAAATACGGGGAATTTCTGCCTTTTTGCCCGAAAATAAGAAGAATGCATATCTTTTTGCCATAAAAAAAGGAAATTTCTTCATTTTTGCTCCAAAAGAAGAAGAATTTCTGCTTTTTTGACTCTAAATAAGTGGAATTTCTGTCTTTTTCCCCCAAAGCAAAGGGAATTTCTGTCTTTTTTGCCCCAAAATAAGGAAAATTTCTGACTAATTACCCTGAAATAAGTGAAATTTCTGCAATTTTGCCCCAAAATAAGGAAAATTTCTGCCTTTTTGCTCCCAAATAAAGGGAATTTCAGCCTTTTTACTTCAAAACAAGGGGAATTTCTGCATTTTTGCTCCAAAATATGGGAAATTTCTGCCTTTGCCCCAAAATAAGAAAAATTTCTGCAATTTTGTACCAAAATAAAAGAAATTTCTGCCTTTTTGCCCCAAAATAAGAAAATTTCTGCTTTTTTTCTTAAATAAGTGAAATTTCTGCAATTTTGCCCCAGAATAAGTGAAAATTTTGAGTTTTGCCCCCAAATAAGGAGAATTTCTGTATTTTTGCCCCAATATATAGGGAATTTCTGCATTTTGCCCCACAATTAAAGGAATTTCTGCAATTTTGCTCCAAAATACGGGGATTTTCTGCCTTTTTGCCCCAAAATAAGAAGAATGCATATCTTTTTGCCATAAAAAAGGGAAATTTCTTCATTTTTGCTCCAAAATAAGGGGAATTTTTGCTTTTTTGTCTCTAAATTAGTGGAATTTCTGTTTTTTTCCCCCAATACAAAGGGAATTTCTGTCTTTTTTGCCCAAAAATAAGAAAAATTTCTGACTTATTACCCTGAAATAAGTGAAATTTCTTCAATTTTGCCCCAAAATGAGGAAAATTTCTGCCTTTTTGCCCTCAAATAAGTGGAATTTCAGCTTTTTAAACTCAAAATAAGGGGAATTTCTGCACTTTTGCCTCAAAATATGGGAAATTTCTGCCTTTTTGCTCCAAAATAAGAACAATTTCTGCAATTTTGTACCAAAATAAAAGAAATTTCTGCCTTTTTGCCCCAAAATAAAAAAATTTCTGCTTTTTTTCTGAAATAAGTGAAATTTCTGCAATTTTGCCCTAAAATAAGTGAAATTTCTGAGTTTTGCCCAAAAATAAGGAGAATTTCTGTCTTTTTGCTCCAACATATAGGGAATCCCTGCCTTTTTGGCCCACAATTAGGGGGATTTCTGCAATATTGCTGCAAAATACGGGAAATTTCTGTCTTTTTGCCCGAAAATAAGAAGAATACATACCTTTTTGCATTAAAAAGAGAAATTTCTTCATTTTTGCTCCAAAATAAGGGGAATTTCTGCTTTTTTGCCTCTAAATAAGTGGAATTTCTGTCTTTTTCCCCCAAAACAAAGGGAATTTCTGTCTTTTTGCCCCAAAATAAGATAATTTCTGATTTATTATTCTGAAATAATTGAAATTTCTTTAATTTTGCCCCAAAATAAGGGAAATTTCTGCCTTTTTGCCTCCAAATAATGGGAATTTCAGCATTTTTACCTCAAAATAAGGGGAATTTCTGCATTTTTGCCCTAAAATATGGGAAATTTCTGCCTTTTTGCCCCAAAATAATAACAATTTCTGCAATTTTGTACCAAAGTAAAAGAAATTTCTGACTTTTTGCCCCAAAAAGAAAATTTCTGCTTTTTTTTTCAGAAATAAGTGAAATTTCTGCAATTTTGCCCCAAAATAAGTGAAATTTCTGCAGTTTTGCCCCAAAATATGGGAAATTCCTAAAATTTTGCCCCAAAATAAGTGGAATTTCTGAGTTTTTTTCCAAAATAAGGAGAATTTCTGTCTTTTTGCCCCAACATATAGGGAATTTCTGCCTTTTTTTCCCACAATTAGGGGAATTTCTGCAATTTTGCTCCAAAATACGGGAAATTTCTGCCTTTTTGCCCGAAAACAAGAAGAATGCATACCTTTTTGCCATAAAAAAGGGAAATTTCTTTATTTTTGCTTCAAAATAAGGGGAATTTCTGCTTGTTTGCCTCTTAATAAGTGGAATTTCTGTCTTTTTCCCCCAATACAAAGGGAATTTTTGTCTTTTTTGCCCCAAAATAAGGAAAATTTCTGACTTGTTACCCTGAATTAAGTGAAATTTCTGCAATTTTGCCCCAAAATAAGGGAAATTTCTGCATTTTTCCCCCAAATAAGGGGAATTTCAGCCTTTTTACCTCAAAATAAGGGGAATTTCTGCATTTTTGCCCCAAAATATGTGAAATTTCTGCCTTTTTGCCTCAAAATAAGAACAAATTCTGCAATTTTGTACCAAAATAAAAGAAATTTCTGACTTTTGCCCCAAAATAAGAACAATTTCTGCTTTTTTTTTCTGAAATAAGTGAAATTTCTGAAATTTTGCCACAAAATATGTGAAATTTCGGCAATTTTGCCCCAAAATAAGAAAAATTTCTGCAATTTGCCCCAAAATAAGTGAAATTTCTGAGTTTTGCCCCAAAATAAGGAGAATTTCTGTTTTTGCCCCAACATATAGTGAATTTCTGCCTTTTTGCCCCACAATTAGGGAAATTTCTGCAATTTTGCTCCAAAATAGAGGGAATTACTGCTTTTTTGCCCGAAAATAAGAAGAATGCATAACTTTTTGCCATAAAAAAGGAAAATTTCTTCATTTTTGCTCCAAAATAAGGGGAATTTCTGCTTTTTTGCCTCTAAATAAGTGGAATTTCTGTCTTTTTTCCCCCAATACAAAGGGAATTTCTGTCTTTTTTGCCCCAAAATAAAAAAAATTTCTGACTTATTACCCTGAAATAAGTGAAATTTCTGCAATTTTGCCCCAAAATGAGGGAAATTTCTGCCTTTTTGCCCCCAAATAAGGAAAATATCAGTCTTTTTACCTGAAAATAAGGAAAATTTCTGCATTTTTGCCCCAAAATATGGGAAATTACTGCCCTTTTGCCGCAAAATAAGAACAAATTATGCAATTTTGTACCTAAATAAAAGAAATTTCTGACTTTTGCCCCAACAAAGAAAATTTCTGCTTTTTTTTCTGAAATAAGTGAAATTTCTGCAATTTTGCCCCAAAATATGTGAATTTCTGCAGTTTTGCCCCAAAATAAGTGAAATTTCTGAGTTTTGCCCCAAAATAAGGAGAATTTCTGTTTTTCCCCAACATATAGGGAATTTCTGCCTTTTTGCCCCGCAATTAGGGGAATTTCTGCAATTTTGCTCCAAAATACGGGGAATTTCTGCCTTTTTGCCCACAAATAAGGGGAATTTCAGCATTTTACCTCAAAATAAGAGGAATTTCTGCATTTTTGCCCCAAAATATGGGAAATTTCTTCCTTTTTGGCCCCAAATAAGACCAATTTCTGCAATTTTGTACCAAAATCAAAGAAATTTCTCACTTTTAGCCCCAAAAAATAAAATTTCTGCTTTTTTTTCTGAAATAAGTGAAATTTCTGCAATTTTGCCCCAAAATAAGAGAAATTTCTGCCTTTTTGCCCCCAAATAAAGGGAATTTCAGACTTTTTGCCTCAAAATAAGGGGAATTTCTGCATTTTTGCCACAAAATATTTGGATTTTTTTCTCTTTTGCCCCAAAAGAAGGAAAACTTCTGCCTTTTTTCCTGAAATAAGTGAAATTTCTGCAATTTTGCCCCAAAATAAGTGAAATTTCTGCAATTTTGCCCCAAAATGAGAGAAATTTCTGCCTTTTTGTCCCAAATAAGGGGAATTTCAGCATTTTACCTCAAAATAAGGAGAATTTCTGCATTTTTGCCCTAAAATATGGGAAATTTCTGCCTTTTTGCCCCAAAATAAGAACATTTTCTGCAATTTTGTACCAAAATAAAAGAAATTTCTGACTTTTTGCCCCAAAAAAGAAAATTTCTGCTTTTTTTTTCTGAAATAAGTGAAATTTCCGCAATTTTGCCCCAAAATAAGTGAAATTTCTGCAGTTTTGTCCCAAAACAAGGGAAATTCCTGGAATTTTGCCCCAAAATAAGTGGAATTTCTGAGTTATGCCCCAAAATAAGGTGAATTTTTGTCTTTTTGCCCAAAAATATAGAAAATTTCTGCCTTTTTGTCCCACAATTAGGGGAATTTCTGCAATTTTGCTCCAAAATACGGGGAATTTCTGCCTTTTTACCCGAAAACAAGAAGAATGCATACCTTTTTGCCATAAAAAAGGGAAATTTCTTCATTTTTGCTCCAAAATAAGGGGAATTTCTGCTTTTTTGCCTCTTAATAAGTGGAATTTCTGTCTTTTTCCCCCAATACAAATGGAATTTCTGTCTTTTTTGCCCCAAAATAAGGAAAATTTCTGACTTGTTACCCTGAAGTAAGTGAAATTTCTGCAATTTTGCCCCAAAATAAGGAAAATTTCTGCCTTTTTTCCCCCAAATAAGGGGAATTTAAGCCTTTTTACCTCAAAATAAGGGGAATTTCTGCATTTTTGCCTTAAAATATTTGGAATTTCTGCCTTTTTGCTTCAAAATAAGGAAAACTTCTGCCTTTTTTCCTGAAATAAGTGAAATTTCTGCAATTTTGCTTCAAAATAAGTGAAATTTCTGCAATTTTGCCACAAAATAAGGGAAATTTCTGGAATTTTGCCCCAAAATATTTGGAATTTCTGAGTTTTGCCCCAAAATAAGGAGAATTTCTGTCTTTTTGCCTCAACATATAGGGAATTTCTGCCTTTTTGCCCCACAATTAAAGGAATTTCTGCAATTTTGCTCCAAAATACGGGGAATTTCTGCCTTTTTGCCCCCAAATAAAAGGAATTTCAGCCTTTTTACCTCAAAATAAGGGGAATTATTGCATTTTTGCCCCAAAATATGGGAAATTTCTGCCTAATGCCCCAAAATAAGAACAATTTCTGCAATTTTGTACCAAAATAAAAGAAATTTCTGCCTTTTTGCCCCTAAATAAGAAAATTTGTGCTTTTTTATTGAAATAAGTGAAATTTCTGCAATTTTGCCCTAAAATAAGTGAAATTTCTGAGTTTTGCGCCAAAATAAGAAGAATTTCTGTCTTTTTGCCCCAACATATAGGGAATTCCTGCCTTTTTGGCCCACAATTAGGGGGTTTTCAGCAATTTTGCTCCAAAATATGGGGAATTTCTGTCTTTTTGCCCGAAAAAATGAAGAATGCATACCTTTTTGCAATAAAAAAGGGAAATTTCTTCATTTTTGCTCCAAAATAAGGGGAATTTCTGCTTTTATGCCCCAAAATATGGGAAATTTCTGCCTAATGCCCCAAAATAAGAACAATTTCTGCAATTTTGTACCAAAATAAAAGAAATATCTGCCTTTTTGCCCCAAAATTAGAAAATTTCTGCTTTTTTTCGGAAATAAGTGAAATTTCTGCAATTTTGCCCCAAAATAATTGAAATTTCTAAGTTTTGCTCCAAAATAAGGGAAATTTCTTCCTTTTTGCCCCCAAATAAGGGGAAGTTCAGCATTTTTACCTTAAAATAAGGGGAATTTCTGCATTTTTGCCCCAAAATATGGGAAATTTCTGCCTTTTTCCCAAAATAAGAAAAATTTCTGCAATTTTGTCAAAAAATAAATTTCTGCCTTTTTGCCCCAAAAAAAGAAAATTTCTGCTTTTTTTTCTGAAATAATTGAAATTTCTGCAATTTTGCCCCAAAACAAGTGAAATTTCTGAGTTTTGCCCCAAAATAAGGAGAATTTCTGTCTTTGTGCCCCAACATATAGGGAATTTCTGCCTTTTTGCCCCACAATTAGGGGAATTTCTGCAATTTTGCTCCAAAATAGGGGTATTTCTGCCTTTTTGCCCGAAAATAAGAAGAATGCATTCCTTTTTGCCATAAAAAAGGGAAATTTCTTCATTTTTGCTCCAAAATAAGGGGAATTTCTGCTTTTTTGCCTCTAAATAAGTGGAATTTCTGTCTTTTTCCCCGAAAACATAGAAAATTTCTGTCTTTTTGCCCCAAAATAAAGATAATTTCTGACATATTATTCTGAAATAAGTGAAATTTCTGCAATGTTGCCCCCAAATAAGTGAAATTTCTGAGTTTTGCCCTAAAATAAGGAGAATTTCTGTCTTTTTGCCCCAACATATAGGGAATTTCTGCCTTTTTGCCCCACAATTAGGGGAATTTCTGCAATTTTGTTCAAAAATACGGGTAATTTCTGCGTTTTTGCCCCCAAATAAAGGGAATTTCAGCATTTTACCTCAAAATAAGGGGAATTTCTGCATTTTTGCCCCAAAATATGAAAAATTGCTTCCTTTTTGCCCCAAAATAAGAACAATTTCTGCAATTTTGTACCAAAATAAAAGAAATTTCTGACTTTTTGCCCCAAAAAACAAAATTTCTGCTTTTTTTTTCTGAAATAAGTGAAATTTCTGCAATTTTGCCCCAAAATAAGTGAAATTTCTGCAGTTTTGCCCCAAAATAAGGGAAATTCCTAAAATTTTGCCCCAAAATAAGTGGAATTTCTGAGTTTTGCCCCAAAATAAAGAGAATTTCTGTGTTTTTGCCCCAACATATAGGGAATTTCTGCCTTTTTGCCCCACAATTAGGGGAATTTCTGCAATTTTGTTCCAAAATACGGGGAATTTCTGCATTTTTGCCTCCAAATAAAGAAAATTTCAGCATTTTACCTCAAAATAAGGGGAATTTCTGCATTTTTGCCCCAAAATATGGAAAATTTCTGCCCTTTTGCTTCAAAATAAGAACAAATTCTGCAATTTTGTACCTAAATAAAAGAAATTTCTGACTTTTTGCCCCAAAAAAGAAAATTTCTGTTTTTTTCTGAAATAAGTGAAATTTCTGCAATTTTTCCCCAAAATATGTGAAATTTCTGCAATTTTGCCCCAAAATAAGTGAAATTTCTGAGTTTTGCCTCAAAATAAGGAGAATTTCTGTTTTTGCCCCAACATATAGGGAATTTCTGCCTTTTTGCCCCACAATTAGGGGAATTTCTGCAATTTTGTTCCAAAATACGGGGAATTTCTGCCTTTTTGCCCAAAAACAAGAAGAATGCATATCTTTTTGCCATAAAAAAGGGAAATTTCTTCATTTTGCTCCAAAATAAGGGGAATTTCTGCTTTCTTGCCTCTAAATAAGTGGAATTTCTGTCTTTTCCCCCAAAACAAAGGGAATTTCTGTCTATTTTGCCCCAAAATAAGGAAAATTTCTGACTTATTACCCTGAAATAAGTGAAATTTCTGCAATTTTGCCCCTAAATAAGGGAAATTTCTGCATTTTTTCCCCCAAATAAAGGGAATTTCAGCCTTTTTACCTCAAAATATGGGGAATTTCTGCATTTTTGCCCCAAAATATGGGAAATTTCTGCCTTTTTGCCCCAAAATAAGAACAATTTCTGCAATTTTGTACCAAAATAAAAGAAATTTCTGCCTTTTTTCCCCAAAATAAGAAAATTTATGTTTTTTTTCTGAAATAAGTGAAATTTCTGCAATTTTGCCCCAAAATAAGTGAAAATTCTGAGTTTTGCCCCCAAATAAGGAGAATTTCTGTATTTTTGCCCCAATATATAGGGAATTTCTGCCTTTTTGCCCCACAATTAAAGAAATTTCTGCTATTTTGCTCCAAAATACGAAGATTTTCTGCCTTTATGCCCGAAAATAAGAAGAATGCATATCTTTTTGCCATAAAAAAGGGAAATTTCTTCATTTTTGTTCCAAAATAAGGGGAATTTCTGCTTTTTTGGCTCTAAATAAGTGGAATTTCTGTTTTTTTCCCCTAAAACAAAGGGAATTTCTGTCTTTTTTGCCCAAAAATAAGGAAAATTTCTGACTTATTACCCTGAAATAAGTGAAATTTCTGCAATTTTTTTTCAAAATGAGAAAAATTTCTGCCTTTTTGCCCCCAAATAAGGGGAATTTCAGCATTTTTAACTCAAAATAAGGGGAATTTGTGCATTTTTGCCCCAAATTATGGGAAATTTCTGCCTTTTTGCCCCAAAATAAGAACAATTTCTGCAATTTTGTACCAAAATAAAAGAAATTTCTGCCTTTTTGCCCCAAAATAAGAAAATTTCTGCTTTTTTACTGAAATAAGTGAAATTTCTGCAATGTTGCCCTAAAATAAGTGAAATTCCTGAGTTTTGCCCCAAAATAAGGAGAATTTCTGTCTTTTTGCCCCAACATACAGGGAATTCCTGTCTTTTTGGCCCACAATTAGAAAGATTTCTGTAATTTTGCTCCAAAATACGGGGAATTTCTGTTTTTTTGCCCGAAAATAAGAAGAATGCATACCTTTTTGCCATAAAAAAGGGAAATTTCTTCATTTTTGCTCCAAAATAAGGGGAATTTCTGCTTTTTTGCCTCTAAATAAGTGGAATTTCTATCTTTTTCCCCCAAAACAAAGGGAATTTCTGTCTTTTTGCCCCAAAATAAAGATAATTTCTGACTTATTATTCTGAAATAAGTGAAATTTCTGCAATTTTGCCCCAAAATAAGGGAAATTTCTGGCTTTTTGCCCACAAATATTGGGAATTTCAGCCTTTTCACCCCAAAATAAGGGGAATTTCTGCATTTTTGCCCCAAAATATGGGAAATGTCTGCCTTTTTGCCCCAAAATATAAAAAATTTCTGCAATTTGTACCAAAATAAAAGAAATATCTACCTTTTTTGCCCCAAAATTAGAAAATTTCTGCTTCTTTCGGAAATAAGTGAATTTTCTGCAATTTTGCCCCAAAATAATTGAAATTTCTAAGTTTTGCCCCAAAATAAGAGAAATTTCTTCATTTTTGCCCCCAAATAAGGGGAAGTTGAGCATTTTTACCTTAAAATAAGGGGAATTTCTGCATTTTTGCCCCAAAATATGGGAAATTTCTGCCTTTTTCCCAAAATAAGAAAAATTTCTGCAATTTTGTACCAAAATAAAAGAAATTTCTGCCTTTTTGCTCCAAAATAAAAAAATTTCTCCTTTTTTTCTGAAATAAGTGAAATATCTGCAATTTTGCCCCAAAATAAGTGAAATTTCTGAGTTTTGCCACAAAATAAGGAGAATTTCTGTCTTTTTGCCCAAACATATAGGGAATTTCTGCCTTTTTGCCCCACAATTAGAAGAATTTCTGCAATTTTGCTCCAAAATACGGGGAATTTCTGCCTTTTTGCCCGAAAATAAGAAGAATGCATACCTTTTTGCCATAAAACAGGGAAATTTCTTCATTTTTGATCCAAAATAAGGGGAATTTCTGCTTTTTTGCCTCTAAATAAGTGGAATTTCTGTCTTTTTCCCCCAAAACAAAGGGAATTTCTGTCTATTTTGCCCCAAAATAAAACAAATTTCTGACTTATTACGCTGAAATAAGTGAAATTTCTGCAATTTTGCCCCGAAATGAGAAAAATTTCTGCATTTTTGCCCCCAAATAAGGAAAATATCAGCCTTTTTACCTCAAAATAAGGGAAATTTCTGCATTTTTGTCCCAAAATATGAAAAATTTCTGCTTTTTTGCCTCAAAATAAGAACAAATTCTGCAATTTTGTACCAAAATAAAAGAAATTTCTGACTTTCTGCCCCCAAAAAGAAAATTTCTGCTTTTTTTTCTGAAATAAGTGAAATTTCAGAAATTTTGCCCCAAAATATGTAAAATTTCTGCAATTTTGCCCCAAAAAAAAAAAAAATTTCTGCAATTTTGCCCCAAAATAATTGAAATTTCTAAGTTTTGCCCCAAAATAAGAGAAATTTCTTCATTTTTGCCCCCAAATAAGGGGAAGTTCTGCATTTTTACCTTAAAATAAGGGGAATTTCTGCATTTTTGCCCCAAAATATGGGAAATTTCTGCCTTTTTCCCAAAATAAGAAAAATTTCTGCAATTTTGTACCAAAATAAAAGAAATTTCTGCCTTTTTGCCCCAAAATAAAAAAATTTCTCCTTTTTTTCTGAAATAAGTGAAATTTCTGCAATTTTTCCCCAAAATAAGTGAAATTTCTGAGTTTTGCCACAAAATAAGGAGAATTTCTGTCTTTTTGCCCAAACATATAGGGAATTTCTGCCTTTTTGCCCCACAATTAGAAGAATTTCTGCAATTTTGCTCCAAAATACGGGGAATTTCTGCCTTTTTGCCCGAAAATAAGAAGAATGCATACCTTTTTGCCATAAAAAAGGGAAATTTCTTCATTTTTGCTCCAAAATAAGGGGAATTTCTGCTTTTTTGCCTCTAAATAAGTGGAATTTCTGTCTTTTCCCCCAAAACAAAGGGAATTTCTGTCTATTTTGCCCCAAAATAAGGAAAATTTCTGACTTATTACCCTGAAATAAGTGAAATTTCTGCAATTTTGCCCCGAAATGAGGGAAATTTCTGCATTTTTGCCCCCAAATAAGGAAAATATCAGCCTTTTTACCTCAAAATAAGGGAAATTTCTGCATTTTTGTCCCAAAATATGAAAAATTTCTGCTTTTTTGCCTCAAAATAAGAACAAATTCTGCAATTTTGTACCAAAATAAAAGAAATTTCTGACTTTCTACCCCAAAAAAGAAAATTTCTGCTTTTTTTCTGAAATAAGTGAAATTTCTGAAATTTTGCCCCAAAATATGTGAAATTTCTGCAATTTTGCCCCAAAATAAGAAAAATTTCTGCAATTTTGCCCCAAAATAATTGAAATTTCTAAGTTTTGCCCCAAAATAAGAGAAATTTCTTCATTTTTGCCCCCAAATAAGGAGAAGTTCAGCATTTTTACCTTAAAATAAGGGGAATTTCTGCATTTTTGCCCCAAAATATGGGAAATTTCTGCCTTTTTCCCAAAATAAGAAAAATTTCTGCAATTTTGTACCAAAATAAAAGAAATTTCTGCCTTTTTGCCCCAAAATAAAAAAATTTCTCCTTTTTTTCTGAAATAAGTGAAATTTCTGCAATTTTTCCCCAAAATAAGTGAAATTTCTGAGTTTTGCCACAAAATAAGGAGAATTTCTGTCTTTTTGCCCAAACATATAGGGAATTTCTGCCTTTTTGCCCCACAATTAGAAGAATTTCTGCAATTTTGCTCCAAATACGGGGAATTTCTGCCTTTTTGCCCGAAAATAAGAAGAATGCATACCTTTTTGCCATAAAAAAGGGAAATTTCTTCATTTTTGCTCCAAAATAAGGGGAATTTCTGCTTTTTTGCCTCTAAATAAGTGGAATTTCTGTCTTTTTCCCCCAAAACAAAGGGAATTTCTGTCTATTTTGCCCCAAAATAAGGAAAATTTCTGACTTATTACCCTGAAATAAGTGAAATTTCTGCAATTTTGCTCCGAAATGAGGGAAATTTCTGCATTTTTGCCCCCAAATAAGGAAAATATCAGCCTTTTTACCTCAAAATAAGGGAAATTTCTGCATTTTTGTCCCAAAATATGAAAAATTTCTGCTTTTTTGCCTCAAAATAAGAACAAATTCTGCAATTTTGTACCAAAATAAGAGAAATTTCTGACTTTCTGCCCCAAAAAAGAAAATTTCTGCTTTTTTTCTGAAATAAGTGAAATTTCTGAAATTTTGCCCCAAAATATGTGAAATTTCTGCAATTTTGCCCCAAAATAAGAAAAATTTCTGCAATTTTGCCCCAAAATAATTGAAATTTCTAAGTTTTGCCCCAAAATAAGAGAAATTTCTTCATTTTTGCCCCCAAATAAGGGGAAGTTCAGCATTTTTACCTTAAAATAAGGGGAATTTCTGCATTTTTGCCCCAAAATATGGGAAATTTCTGCCTTTTTCCCAAAATAAGAAAAATTTCTGCAATTTTGTACCAAAATAAAAGAAATTTCTGCCTTTTTGCCCCAAAATAAAAAAATTTCTTCTTTTTTTCTGAAATAAGTGAAATTTCTGCAATTTTTCCCCAAAATAAGTGAAATTTCTGAGTTTTGCCACAAAAATAAGGAGAATTTCTGTCTTTTTGCCAAAACATATAGGGAATTTCTGCCTTTTTGCCCCACAATTAGAAGAATTTCTGCAATTTTGCTCCAAAATACGGGGAATTTCTGCCTTTTTGCCCGAAAATAAGAAGAATGCATACCTTTTTGCCATAAAAAAGGGAAATTTCTTCATTTTTGCTCCAAAATAAGGGGAATTTCTGCTTTTTTGCCTCTAAATAAGTGGAATTTCTGTCTTTTTTCCCCAAAACAAAGGGAATTTCTGTCTATTTTGCCCCAAAATAAGGAAAATTTCTGACTTATTACCCTGAAATAAGTGAAATTTCTGCAATTTTGCCTCGAAATGAGGGAAATTTCTGCATTTTTGCCCCCAAATAAGGAAAATATCAGCCTTTTTACCTCAAAATAAGGGAAATTTCTGCATTTTTGTCCCAAAATATGAAAAATTTCTGCTTTTTTGCCTCAAAATAAGAACAAATTCTGCAATTTTGTACAAAAATAAAAGAAATTTCTGACTTTCTGCCCCAAAAAAGAAAATTTCTGCTTTTTTTTTCTGAAATAAGTGAAATTTCTGAAATTTTGCCCCAAAATATGTGAAATTTCTGCAATTTTGCCCCAAAATAAGAAAAATTTCTGCAATTTTGCCCCAAAATAATTGAAATTTCTAAGTTTTGCCCCAAAATAAGAGAAATTTCTTCATTTTTGCCCCCAAATAAGGAGAAGTTCAGCATTTTTACCTTAAAATAAGGGGAATTTCTGCATTTTTGCCCCAAAATATGGGAAATTTCTGCCTTTTTCCCAAAATAAGAAAAATTTCTGCAATTTTGTACCAAAATAAAAGAAATTTCTGCCTTTTTGCCCCAAAATAAAAAAATTTCTCCTTTTTTTCTGAAATAAGTGAAATTTCTGCAATTTTTCCCCAAAATAAGTGAAATTTCTGAGTTTTGCCACAAAATAAGGAGAATTTCTGTCTTTTTGCCCAAACATATAGGGAATTTCTGCCTTTTTGCCCCACAATTAGAAGAATTTCTGCAATTTTGCTCCAAATACGGGGAATTTCTGCCTTTTTGCCCGAAAATAAGAAGAATGCATACCTTTTTGCCATAAAAAAGGGAAATTTCTTCATTTTTGCTCCAAAATAAGGGGAATTTCTGCTTTTTTGCCTCTAAATAAGTGGAATTTCTGTCTTTTTCCCCCAAAACAAAGGGAATTTCTGTCTATTTTGCCCCAAAATAAGGAAAATTTCTGACTTATTACCCTGAAATAAGTGAAATTTCTGCAATTTTGCCCCGAAATGAGGGAAATTTCTGCATTTTTGCCCCCAAATAAGGAAAATATCAGCCTTTTTACCTCAAAATAAGGGAAATTTCTGCATTTTTGTCCCAAAATATGAAAAATTTCTGCTTTTTTGCCTCAAAATAAGAACAAATTCTGCAATTTTGTACCAAAATAAAAGAAATTTCTGACTTTCTGCCCCAAAAAAGAAAATTTCTGCTTTTTTTCTGAAATAAGTGAAATTTCTGAAATTTTGCCCCAAAATATGTGAAATTTCTGCAATTTTGCCCCAAAATAAGAAAAATTTCTGCAATTTTGCCCCAAAATAAGTGAAATTTTTTAGTTTTGCCCCAAAATAAGGAGAATTTCTGTTTTTGCCCCAACATATAGGGAATTTCTGCCTTTTTGCCCCACAATTAAGGGAATTTCTGCAATTTTGCTCCAAAATACGGGGAATTACTGCCTTTTTGCCAGAAAATAAGAAGAATGCATACCTTTTTGCCATAAAAATGGGAAATTTCTTCATTTTTGCTCCAAAATAAGAGACATTTCTGCTTTTTTGCCTCTAAATAAGTGGAATTTCTGTCTTTTTCCCTCAAAACAAAGGGAATTTCTGTCTTTTTTGCTCCAAAATAACAAAAATTTCTGAATTATTACCCTGAAATAAGTGAAATTTCTACAATTTTGCCCCAAAATGAGGGAAATTTCTGCCTTTTTGCCCCCAAATAAGGAAAATATCAGCCTTTTTACCTGAAAATAAGGGAAATTTCTGCATTTTTGCCCCAAAATATGGGAAATATCTGCCCTTTTGCCCCACAATAAGAACAAATTCTGCAATTTTGTACCTAAATAAAAGAAATTTCTGACTTTTTGCCCCAAAAAAGAAAATTTCTGCTTTTTTTTCTGAAATAAGTGAAATTTCTGCAATTTTGCCATAAAATAAGTGAAATTTCTGAGTTTTGCCCCAAAATAAGGAGAATTTCTGTCTTTTTGCCCCAACATATAGGGAATTTCTGCCTTTTTGGCTCACAATTAGAAGGATTTCTGCAATTTTGGTCCAAAATACGGGGAATTTCTGTCTTTTTGCCCGAAAATAAGAAGAATGCATACCTTTTTGCCATAAAAAAGGGAAATTTCTTCATTTTTGCTTCAAAATAATGGGAATTTCTGCTTTTTTGCCTCTAAATAAGTGGAATTTCTGTCTTTTCCCCCAAAACATAGAAAATTTCTGTCTTTTTGCCCCAAAATAAAGATAATTTCTGACTTATTATTCTGAAATAAGTGAAATTTCTGCAATTATGCCCGAAAATAAGGGAAATTTCCGCCTTTTTGCCCCCAAATAAGGGGAATTTCAGCCTTTTTACCTCAAAATAAAGAGAATCTCTGCATTTTTGCCCCAAAATATGGGAAATGTCATCCTTTTTGCCCCAAAATAAGGAAAATTTCTGCAATTTTGTACAAAAATAAAAGAAATATCTGCCTTTTGCCCCAAAATTAGAAAATTTCTGCTTTTTTTTGGAAATAAGTGATATTTCTGTTATTTGCCCCAAAATAATTGAAATTTCTAAGTTTTGCCCCAAAATAAGGGAAATTTCTGCCTTTTTGCTACCAAATGTTGGGAAGTTCAGCATTTTTACCTTAAAATAAGAGGAATTTCTGCATTTTTGCCCAAAAATATGGGAAATTTCTGCCTTTTTCCCAAAATACGAAAAATTTCTGCAATTTTGTACCAAAATAAAAGAAATTTCTGCCTTTTTGCCCCAAAATAAGAAAATTTCTGCTTTTTTTCTGAAATAAGTGAAATTTCTGCAATTTTGCCCCAAAATAAGTGAAATTTCTGAGTTTTGCCCTAAAATAAGGAGAATTTCTGTCTTTTTGCCCAAACATATAGGGAATTTCTGCCTTTTTGCCCCACAATTAGGGGAATTTCTGCAATTTTGCTCCAAAATACGGGGAATTTCTGCCTTTTTGCCCACAAATAAGGGGAATTTCAGCATTTTACCTCAAAATAAGAGGAATTTCTGCATTTGCCCCAAAATATGGGAAATTTCTGCCTTTTTGGCCCCAAATAAGAACAATTTCTGCAATTTTGTACCAAAATAAAAGAAATTTCTCACTTTTAGCCCCAAAAAATAAAATTTCTGCTTTTTTTTCTGAAATAAGTGAAATTTCTGCAATTTTGCCACAAAATAAGAGAAATTTCTGCCTTTTTGCCCCCAAATTAAGGGAATTTCAGACTTTTTGCCTCAAAATAAGGGGAATTTCTGCATTTTTGCCACAAAATATTTGGATTTTTTTCTCTTTTGCCCCAAAATAAGGAAAACTTCTGCCTTTTTTCCTGAAATAAGTGAAATTTCTGCAATTTTGCCCCAAAATAAGTGAAATTTCTGCAATTTTGCCCCAAAATGAGGGAAATTTCTGCCTTTTTGTCCCAAATAAAAGGAATTTCAGCATTTTACCTCAAAATAAGGGGAATTTCTGCATTTTTGCCCTAAAATATGGGAAATTTCTGCCTTTTTGCCCCAAAATAAGAACATTTTCTGCAATTTTGTATCAAAATAAAAAAAATTTCTGACTTTTTGCCCTAAAAAAGAAAATTTCTGCCTTTTTTTTCTGAAATAAGTGAAATTTCTGCAATTTTGCCCCAAAATAAGTGAAATTTCTGCAGTTTTGCCCCAAAATAAGGGAAATTCCTGGAATTTTGCCCCAAAATAAGTGGAATTTCTGAGTTATGCTCCAAAATAAGGAGAATTTCTGTCTTTTTGCCCAAAAATATAGAAAATTTCTGCCTTTTTGTCCCACAATTAGGGGAATTTCTGCAATTTTGCTCCAAAATACGGGGAATTTCTGCCTTTTTACCCGAAAACAAGAAGAATGCATACCTTTTTGCCATAAAAAAGGGAAATTTCTTCATTTTTGCTCCAAAATAAGGGGAATTTCTGCTTTTTTGCCTCTTAATAAGTGGAATTTCTGTCTTTTTCCCAAAATACAAATGGAATTTCTGTCTTTTTTGCCCCAAAATAAGGAAAATTTCTGACTTGTTACCCTGAAATAAGTGAAATTTCTGCAATTTTGCCCCAAAATAAGGAAAATTTCTGCCTTTTTTTCCCCAAATAAGGGGAATTTAAGCCTTTTTACCTCAAAATAAGGGGAATTTCTGCATTTTTGCCACAAAATATTTGGAATTTCTGCCTTTTTGCTTCAAAATAAGGAAAACTTCTGCCTTTTTTCCTGAAATAAGTGAAATTTCTGCAATTTTGCTTCAAAATAAGTGAAATTTCTGCAATTTTGCCCCAAAATAAGTGAAATTTCTGCAGTTTTGCCCCAAAATAAGGGAAATTCCTAAAATTTTGCCCCAAAATAAGTGGAATTTCTGAGTTTTGCCCCAAAATAAGGAGAATTTCTGTGTTTTTGCCCCAACATATAGGGAATTTCTGCCTTTTTGTCCCATAATTAGGGGAATTTCTGCAATTTTGCTCCAAAATACGGGGATTTTCTCTTTTTGCCCGAAAACAAGAACAATGCATACCTTTTTGCCATAAAAAAGGGAAATTTCTTCATTTTTGCTTCAAAATAAGGGGAATTTCTGCTTTTTTGCCTCTTAATAAGTGGAATTTCTGTCTTTTTCCCCCAATACAAAGGGAATTTCTGTCTTTTTTGCCCCAAAATAAGGAAAATTTCTGACTTGTTACCCTGAAAGTAAGTGAAATTTCTGAAATTTTGCCCCAAAATAAGGGAAATTTCTGCCTTTTTTCCCCAAAATAAGGGGAATTTCAGCCTTTTGACCTCAAAATAAGGGGAATTTCTGCATTTTTGCCACAAAATATTTGGAATTTCTTCCTTTTTGCTCCAAAATAAGAAAAACTTCTGCCTTTTTTCCTGAAAAAAGTGAAATTTCTGCAATTTTGCTTCAAAATAAGTGAAATTTCTACAATTTTGCCACAAAATAAGGGAAATTTCTGGAATTTTGCCCCAAAATATTTGGAATTTCTGAGTTTTTTCCCAAAATAAAAAGAATTTCTGTCTTTTTGCCCCAACATATAGGGAATTTCTGCCTTTTTGCCCTACAATTAAAGGAATTTCTGGAATTTTGCTCCAAAATACGGGGAATTTCTGCCTTTTTGCCCCCAAATAAAGGGAATTTCAGCCTTTTTACCTCAAAATAAGGGGAATTTCTGCATTTTTGCCCCAAAATATAGAAAATTTCTGCCTAATGCACCAAAATAAGAACAATTTCTGCAATTTTGTACCAAAATAAAAGGAATTTCTGACTTTTTGCCCCAAAAAAGAAAATTTCTGCTTTTTTTAATTAAATAAGTGAAATTTCTGCAATTTTTCCCCAAAATAAGTGAAATTTCCTCAATTTTGCCGCAAAATAAGGGAAATTTCTGAAATTTTGCCCCAAAATAAGTCGAATTTCTGAGTTTTACCCCAAAATAAGAAGAATTTCTGTCTTTTTGCCCTAACATATAGGAAATTTCTGCCTATTTGCCCCACAATTAGGGGAATTTCTGCAATTTTGCTTCAAAATTCAAAGAATTTCTGCCTTTTTGCCCGAAAATAAGAAGATGCATAACTTTTTGCCATAAAAAAGGGAAATTTTTTCATTTTTGCTCCAAAATAAGGGCAATTTCTGCTTTTTTGCCTCTAAATAAGTGAAATTTCTGTCTTTTTCCCCCAAAACATAGGGAATTTCTGCCTTTTTTGCCCCAAAATAAAGAAAATTTCTGACTTATTACAGTGAAATAAGTGAAATTTCTGCAATTTGCCTCAAAATAAGGGAAATTTCTCCCTTTTTGCCCCTAAATAAGAAGAATTTCAGAATTTTTACCTCAAAATAAGGGGAATTTTTGCCTTTTTGCCCCAAAATAAGAAAATTTCTAGTTTTTTCTGAAATAAGTGAAATTTCTGCAATTTTGCACCAAAATAAGGGAAATTTCTGAGTTTTGCCCCAAAATAAGGGGAATTTCTGCCTTTTATCCCCCAAATAATGGGAATTTCAGCATTTTTACCTCAAAATAAAAGAAATTTCTGCATTTTTGCCCTAAAATATGGGAAATTTCTGCCTCTTGGCCCAAAATAAGAATATTTTTTGCAATTTTGTACCAAAATAAAAGAAATTTCTGCCTATTTGTCCCTAAATAAAAAAATATCTGCTTTTTTTCTGAAATAAGTGAAATTTCTGCAATTTTGCCCCCAAAAAATGAAATTTCTGAGTTTTGCTCCAGAAAAAGGAGAATTTCTGTCTTTTTGCCGCAACATATATGGAATTTCTGCCTTTTTGTCCCACAATTAGGGGAATTTTTGCAATTTTGCTTCAAAATACAGGAAATTTCTGCCTTCTTGCCCGAAAATAAGAAGAATGCATACCTTTTTGCCATAAAAAAGGGAAATTTGTTCATTTTTGCTTCAAAATAAGGTGAATTTCTGCTTTTTTGCCTCTAAATAAGTGGAATTTCTGTCTTTTCCCCCCAAAACAAAAAGAATTTCTGTATTTTTGCCCCAAAATAAAGAAAATTTCTGACCTATTACACTGAAATAAGTGAAATTTCTACAATTTTGCCCCAAAATAAGGGAAATTTCTGCCTTTTTGCCCCCAAATAAGGGGAATTTCAGCATTTTACTTCAAAATAAGGGGAATTTTTGCATTTTTGCCCCAAAATATGGGAAATTTCTGCCTTTTTGCCCCAAAATAAGAAAAATTTCTGCAATTTTGTACCAAAATAAAAGAAATTTCTTCCTTTTTGCCCCAAAATATGAAAATTTCTGCTTTTTTTCTTAAATAAGTGAAATTTCTGCAATTTTGCCACAAAATAAGTGAAATTTCTGAGTTTTGCCCCAAAATAAGGGGAATTTCTGCCTTTTTGCCCCCAAATAAGAGGAATTTCAGCATTTTTACCTCAAAATAAGGGGAATTTCTGCATTTTCCCCAAAATATGGGAAATTTCTGCCTTTTTGCCCAAAATAAGAAAAATTTCTGCAATTTTGTACCAAAATAAAAGAAATTTCTGTTTTTTTGCCCCAAAATAAGAAAATTTTGCTTTTTTTCTGAAATAAGTGAAATTTCTGCAATTTTGCCCCAAAATAAGTGAAATTTCTGAGTTTTGCCCCAAAATAAGAGAATTTCTGTCTTTTTGCCCCAACATATATTGAATTTCTGCATTTTTGCCCCACACTTAGGGGAATTTCTGCAATTTTGCTCCAAAATACGGGGAATTTCTGCCTTTTTGCCCGAAAATAAGAAGAATGCATATCTTTTTGCCATAAAAAAAGGAAATTTCTTCATTTTTGCTCCAAAAGAAGAAGAATTTCTGCTTTTTTGACTCTAAATAAGTGGAATTTCTGTCTTTTTCTCCCAAAGCAAAGGGAATTTCTGTCTTTTTTGCCCCAAAATAAGGAAAATTTCTGACTAATTACCCTGAAATAAGTGAAATTTCTGCAATTTTGCTCCAAAATAAGGAAAATTTCTGCCTTTTTGCTCCCAAATAAGGGGAATTTCAGCCTTTTTACTTCAAAACAAGGGCAATTTCTGCATTCTTGCTCCAAAATATGGGAAATTTCTGCCTTTTTGCCCCAAAATAAGAAAAATGTCTGCAATTTTGTACCAAAATAAAAGAAATTTCTGTTTTTTTGCCTCAAAATAAGAAAATTTCTGCTTTTTTTCTGAAATAAGTGAAATTTCTGCAATTTTGCCCCAAAATAAGTGAAATTTCTGAGTTTTGCCCCAAAATAAGAGAATTTCTGTCTTTTTGCCCCAACATATAGTGAATTTCTGCATTTTTGCCCCACACTTAGGGGAATTTCTGCAATTTTGCTCCAAAATACGGGGAATTTCTGCCTTTTTGCCCGAAAATAAGAAGAATGCATATCTTTTTGCCATAAAAAAAGGAAATTTCTTCATTTTTGCTCCAAAAGAAGAAGAATTTCTGCTTTTTTGACTCTAAATAAGTGGAATTTCTGTCTTTTTCCCCCAAAGCAAAGGGAATTTCTGTCTTTTTTGCCCCAAAATAAGGAAAATTTCTGACTAATTACCATGAAATAAGTGAAATTTCTGCAATTTGCCCCAAAATAAGGAAAATTTCTGCCTTTTTGCTCCCAAATAAAGGGAATTTCAGCCTTTTTACTTCAAAACAAGGGGAATTTCTGCATTTTTGCTCCAAAATATGGGAAATTTCTGCCTTTTTGCCCCAAAATAAGAAAAATTTCTGCAATTTTGTACCAAAATAAAAGAAATTTCTGCCTTTTTGCCCCAAAATAAGAAAATTTCTGCTTTTTTTCTTAAATAAGTGAAATTTCTGCAATTTTGCCCCAGAATAAGTGAAAATTTTGAGTTTTGCCCCCAAATAAGGAGAATTTCTGTATTTTTGCCCCAATATATAGGGAATTTCTGCATTTTGCCCCACAATTAAAGGAATTTCTGCAATTTTGCTCCAAAATACGGGGATTTTCTGCCTTTTTGCCCCAAAATAAGAAGAATGCATATCTTTTTGCCATAAAAAAGGGAAATTTCTTCATTTTTGCTCCAAAATAAGGGGAATTTTTGCTTTTTTGTCTCTAAATTAGTGGAATTTCTGTTTTTTTCCCCCAATACAAAGGGAATTTCTGTCTTTTTTGCCCAAAAATAAGAAAAATTTCTGACTTATTACCCTGAAATAAGTGAAATTTCTTCAATTTTGCCCCAAAATGAGGAAAATTTCTGCCTTTTTGCCCTCAAATAAGTGGAATTTCAGCTTTTTAAACTCAAAATAAGGGGAATTTCTGCACTTTTGCCTCAAAATATGGGAAATTTCTGCCTTTTTGCTCCAAAATAAGAACAATTTCTGCAATTTTGTACCAAAATAAAAGAAATTTCTGCCTTTTTGCCCCAAAATAAAAAAATTTCTGCTTTTTTTCTGAAATAAGTGAAATTTCTGCAATTTTGCCCTAAAATAAGTGAAATTTCTGAGTTTTGCCCAAAAATAAGGAGAATTTCTGTCTTTTTGCTCCAACATATAGGGAATCCCTGCCTTTTTGGCCCACAATTAGGGGGATTTCTGCAATATTGCTGCAAAATACGGGAAATTTCTGTCTTTTTGCCCGAAAATAAGAAGAATACATACCTTTTTGCATTAAAAAGAGAAATTTCTTCATTTTTGCTCCAAAATAAGGGGAATTTCTGCTTTTTTGCCTCTAAATAAGTGGAATTTCTGTCTTTTTCCCCCAAAACAAAGGGAATTTCTGTCTTTTTGCCCCAAAATAAGATAATTTCTGATTTATTATTCTGAAATAATTGAAATTTCTTTAATTTTGCCCCAAAATAAGGGAAATTTCTGCCTTTTTGCCTCCAAATAATGGGAATTTCAGCATTTTTACCTCAAAATAAGGGGAATTTCTGCATTTTTGCCCTAAAATATGGGAAATTTCTGCCTTTTTGCCCCAAAATAATAACAATTTCTGCAATTTTGTACCAAAGTAAAAGAAATTTCTGACTTTTTGCCCCAAAAAGAAAATTTCTGCTTTTTTTTTCAGAAATAAGTGAAATTTTTGCAATTTTGCCCCAAAATAAGTGAAATTTCTGCAGTTTTGCCTCAAAATATGGGAAATTCCTAAAATTTTGCCCCAAAATAAGTGGAATTTCTGAGTTTTTTTCCAAAATAAGGAGAATTTCTGTCTTTTTGCCCCAACATATAGGGAATTTCTGCCTTTTTTTCCCACAATTAGGGGAATTTCTGCAATTTTGCTCCAAAATACGGGAAATTTCTGCCTTTTTGCCCGAAAACAAGAAGAATGCATACCTTTTTGCCATAAAAAAGGGAAATTTCTTTATTTTTGCTTCAAAATAAGGGGAATTTCTGCTTGTTTGCCTCTTAATAAGTGGAATTTCTGTCTTTTTCCCCCAATACAAAGGGAATTTTTGTCTTTTTTGCCCCAAAATAAGGAAAATTTCTGACTTGTTACCCTGAATTAAGTGAAATTTCTGCAATTTTGCCCCAAAATAAGGGAAATTTCTGCATTTTTCCCCCAAATAAGGGGAATTTCAGCCTTTTTACCTCAAAATAAGGGGAATTTCTGCATTTTTGCCCCAAAATATGTGAAATTTCTGCCTTTTTGCCTCAAAATAAGAACAAATTCTGCAATTTTGTACCAAAATAAAAGAAATTTCTGACTTTTGCCCCAAAATAAGAACAATTTCTGCTTTTTTTTTCTGAAATAAGTGAAATTTCTGAAATTTTGCCACAAAATATGTGAAATTTCGGCAATTTTGCCCCAAAATAAGAAAAATTTCTGCAATTTGCCCCAAAATAAGTGAAATTTCTGAGTTTTGCCCCAAAATAAGGAGAATTTCTGTTTTTGCCCCAACATATAGTGAATTTCTGCCTTTTTGCCCCACAATTAGGGAAATTTCTGCAATTTTGCTCCAAAATAGAGGGAATTACTGCTTTTTTGCCCGAAAATAAGAAGAATGCATAACTTTTTGCCATAAAAAAGGAAAATTTCTTCATTTTTGCTCCAAAATAAGGGGAATTTCTGCTTTTTTGCCTCTAAATAAGTGGAATTTCTGTCTTTTTTCCCCCAATACAAAGGGAATTTCTGTCTTTTTTGCCCCAAAATAAGAAAAATTTCTGACTTATTACCCTGAAATAAGTGAAATTTCTGCAATTTTGCCCCAAAATGAGGGAAATTTCTGCCTTTTTGCCCCCAAATAAGGAAAATATCAGTCTTTTTACCTGAAAATAAGGAAAATTTCTGCATTTTTGCCCCAAAATATGGGAAATTTCTGCCCTTTTGCCGCAAAATAAGAACAAATTCTGCAATTTTGTACCTAAATAAAAGAAATTTCTGACTTTTGCCCCAACAAAGAAAATTTCTGCTTTTTTTTCTGAAATAAGTGAAATTTCTGCAATTTTGCCCCAAAATATGTGAATTTCTGCAGTTTTGCCCCAAAATAAGTGAAATTTCTGAGTTTTGCCCCAAAATAAGGAGAATTTCTGTTTTTCCCCAACATATAGGGAATTTCTGCCTTTTTGCCCCGCAATTAGGGGAATTTCTGCAATTTTGCTCCAAAATACGGGGAATTTCTGCATTTTTGCCCGAAAACAAGAAGAATGCATACCTTTTTGCCATAAAAAGGGAAATTTCTTCATTTTGCTCCAAAATAAAAGGAATTTCTGCTTTTTTGCCTCTAAATAAGTGGAATTTCTGTTTTTTTCCCCCAAAACAAAGGGGATTTCTGTCTATTTTGCCCCCAAATAAGGAAAATTTCTGACTCATTACCCTGAAATAAGTGAAATTTCTGCAATTTTGCCCCAAAATGAGGAAAATTTCTGCCTCTTTGCCCCCAAATAAGGGGAATTTCAGCCTTTTTAACTCAAAATAAGGGGAATTTCTGCATTTTTGCCCCAAAATATGGGAAATTTCTGCCTTTTTGCCCCAAAATAAGAAAAATTTCTGCAATTTTTTACCAAAATAAAAGAAATTTCTGTCTTTTTGCCCCAAAATAAGAAAATTTCTGCTTTTTTTCTGAAATAAGTGAAATTTCTGCAATTTTGCCCTAAAATAAGTGAAATTTCTGAGTTTTGCCTCAAAATAAGGAGAATTTCTGTCTTTTTGCCCAAACATATAGGGAATTTCTGCCTTTTTGCCCCACAATTAGGGAAATTTCTGCAATTTTGCTCCAAAATAGAGGGAATTACTGCTTTTTTGCCCGAAAATAAGAAGAATGCATAACTTTTTGCCATAAAAAAGGAAAATTTCTTCATTTTTGCTCCAAAATAAGGGGAATTTCTGCTTTTTTAGCTCTAAATAAGTGGAATTTCTGTCTTTTTTCCCCCAATACAAAGGGAATTTCTGTCTTTTTTGCCCCAAAATAAGAAAAATTTCTGACTTATTACCCTGAAATAAATGAAATTTCTGCAATTTTGCCCCAAAATGAGGGAAATTTCTGCCTTTTTGCCCCCAAATAAGGAAAATATCAGTCTTTTTACCTGAAAATAAGGAAAATTTCTGCATTTTTGCCCCAAAATATGGGAAATTTCTGCCCTTTTGCCTCAAAATAAGAACAAATTCTGCAATTTTGTACCTAAATAAAAGAAATTTCTGACTTTTGCCCCAACAAAGAAAATTTCTGCTTTTTTTTCTGAAATAAGTGAAATTTCTGCAATTTTGCCCCAAAATATGTGAATTTCTGCAGTTTTGCCCCAAAATAAGTGAAATTTCTGAGTTTTGCCCCAAAATAAGGAGAATTTCGGTTTTTCCCCAACATATAGGGAATTTCTGCCTTTTTGCCCCGCAATTAGGGGAATTTCTGCAATTTTGCTCCAAAATACGGGGAATTTCTGCATTTTTGCCCGAAAACAAGAAGAATGCATACCTTTTTGCCATAAAAAGGGAAATTTCTTCATTTTTGCTCCAAAATAAAAGGAATTTCTGCTTTTTTGCCTCTAAATAAGTGGAATTTCTGTTTTTTTCCCCCAAAACAAAGGGGATTTCTGTCTATTTTGCCCCCAAATAAGGAAAATTTCTGACTCATTACCCTGAAATAAGTGAAATTTCTGCAATTTTGCCCCAAAATGAGGAAAATTTCTGCCTCTTTGCCCCCAAATAAGGGGAATTTCAGCCTTTTTAACTCAAAATAAGGGGAATTTCTGCATTTTTGCCCCAAAATATGGGAAATTTCTACCTTTTTGCCCCAAAATAAGAAAAATTTCTGCAATTTTTTACCAAAATAAAAGAAATTTCTGTCTTTTTGCCCCAAAATAAGAAAATTTCTGCTTTTTTTCTGAAATAAGTGAAATTTCTGCAATTTTGCCCTAAAATAAGTGAAATTTCTGAGTTTTGCCTCAAAATAAGGAGAATTTCTGTCTTTTTGCCCAAACATATAGGGAATTTCTGCCTTTTTGGCCCACAATTAGGGGGATTTCTGCAATTTTGCTCCAAAATACGGGGAATTTCTGCCTTTTTGCTCGAAAACAAGAAGAATGCATACCTTTTTGCCATAAAAAAGGGAAATTTCTTTATTTTTGCTCCAAAATAAGGGGAATTTCTGCTTGTTTGCCTCTTAATAAGTGGAATTTCTGTATTTTTCCCCCAATACAAAGGGAATTTCTGTCTTTTTTGCCCCAAAATAAGGAAAATTTCTGACTTGTTACCCTGAAGTAAGTGAAATTTCTGCAATTTTGCCCCAAAATAAGGGAAATTTCTGCATTTTTTCCCCCAAATAAGGGGAATTTCAGCCTTTTTACCTCAAAATAAGGGGAATTTCCGCATTTTTGCCCCAAAATATGTGAAATTTCTGCCTTTTTGCCTCAAAATAAGAACAAATTCTGCAATTTTGTACCAAAGTAAAAGAAATTTCTGACTTTTTGCCCCAAAATAAGAACAATTTCTGCTTTTTTTTACTGAAATAAGTGAAATTTCTGAAATTTTGCCTCAAAATATGTGAAATTTCGGCAATTTTGCCCCAAAATAAGAAAAATTTCTGCAATTTTGCCCCAAAATAAGTGAAATTTCTGAGTTTTGCCCCAAAATAAGGAGAATTTCTGTTTTTGCCCCAACATATAGGGAATTTCTGCCTTTTTGCCCCACAATTAGGGAAATTTCTGCAATTTTGCTCCAAAATAGAGGGAATTACTGCCTTTTTGCCCGAAAATAAGAAGAATGCATAACTTTTTGCCATAAAAAAGGAAAATTTCTTCATTTTTGCTCCAAAATAAGGGGAATTTTTGCTTTTTTGCCTCTAAATAAGTGGAATTTCTGTCTTTTTCCCCCAATACAAAGGGAATTTCTGTCTTTTTTGCCCCAAAATAAGAAAAATTTCTGACTTATTACCCTGAAATAAGTGAAATTTCTGCAATTTTGCCCCAAAATGAGGGAAATTTCTGCCTTTTTGCCCCCAAATAAGGAAAATATCAGTCTTTTTACCTGAAAATAAGGAAAATTTTTGCATTTTTGCCCCAAAATATGGAATATTTCTGCCCTTTTGCCGCAAAATAAGAACAAATTCTGCAATTTTGTACCTAAATAAAAGAAATTTCTGACTTTTGCCCCAACAAAGAAAATTTCTGCTTTTTTTTCTGAAATAAGTGAAATTTCTGCAATTTTGCCCCAAAATATGTGAATTTCTGCAGTCTTGCCCCAAAATAAGTGAAATTTCTGAGTTTTGCCCCAAAATAAGGAGAATTTCTGTTTTTCCCCAACATATAGGGAATTTCTGCCTTTTTGCCCCACAATTAGGGGAATTTCTGCAATTTTGCTCCAAAATACGGGGAATTTCTGCCTTTTTGCCCGAAAACAAGAAGAATGCATACCTTTTTGCGATAAAAAGGGAAATTTCTTCATTTTTGCTCCAAAATAAAAGGAATTTCTGCTTTTTTGCCTCTAAATAAGTGGAATTTCTGTTTTTTTCCCCCAAAACAAAGGGGATTTCTGTCTTTTTTGCCCCCAAATAAGGAAAATTTCTGACTCATTACCCTGAAATAAGTGAAATTTCTGCAATTTTGCCCCAAAATGAGGAAAATTTCTGCGTCTTTGCCCCCAAATAAGGGGAATTTCAGCCTTTTTAACTCAAAATAAGGGGAATTTCTGCATTTTTGCCCCAAAATATGGGAAATTTCTGCCTTTTTGCCCCAAAATAAGAAAAATTTCTGCAATTTTTTACCAAAATAAAAGAAATTTCTGTCTTTTTGCCCCAAAATAAGAAAAATTTCTGACTTGTTACCCTGAAGTAAGTGAAATTTCTGCAATTTTGCCCCAAAATAAGGGAAATTTCTGCATTTTTTCCCCCAAATAAGGGGAATTTCAGCCTTTTTACCTCAAAATAAGGGGAATTTCCGCATTTTTGCCCCAAAATATGTGAAATTTCTGCCTTTTTGCCTCAAAATAAGAACAAATTCTGCAATTTTGTACCAAAGTAAAAGAAATTTCTGACTTTTTGCCCCAAAATAAGAACAATTTCTGCTTTTTTTTACTGAAATAAGTGAAATTTCTGAAATTTTGCCTCAAAATATGTGAAATTTCGGCAATTTTGCCCCAAAATAAGAAAAATTTCTGCAATTTTGCCCCAAAATAAGTGAAATTTCTGAGTTTTGCCCCAAAATAAGGAGAATTTCTATTTTTGCCCCAACATATAGGGAATTTATGCCGTTTTGCACCACAATTAGGGAAATTTCTGCAATTTTGCTCCAAAATAGAGGGAATTACTGCCTTTTTGCCCGAAAATAAGAAGAATGCATAACTTTTTGCCATAAAAAAGGAAAATTTTTTCATTTTTGCTCGAAAATAAGGGGAATTTCTGCTTTTTTGCCTCTAAATAAGTGGAATTTCTGTTTTTTTCCCCCAAAACAAAGGGGATTTCTGTCTTTTTTGCCCCCAAATAAGGAAAATTTCTGACTCATTACCCTGAAATAAGTGAAATTTCTGCAATTTTGCCCCAAAATGAGGAAAATTTCTGCCTCTTTGCCCCCAAATAAGGGGAATTTCAGCCTTTTTAACTCAAAATAAGGGGAATTTCTGCATTTTTGCCCCAAAATATGGGAAATTTCTGCTTTTGGCCCCAAAATAAGAAAAATTTCCGCAATTTTGTACCAAAATAAAAGAAATTTCTGTCTTTTTGCCCCAAAATAAGAAAATTTCTGCTTTTTTTCTGAAATAAGTGAAATTTCTGCAATTTTGCCCTAAAATAAGTGAAATTTCTGAGTTTTGCCTCAAAATAAGGAGAATTTCTGTCTTTTTGCCCCAACATATAGGGAATTTCTGCCTTTTTGGCCCACAATTAGGGGGATTTCTGCAATTTTGCTCCCAAATACGGGGAATTTCTGCCTTTTTGCCCGAAAACAAGAAGAATGCATACCTTTTTGCCATAAAAAAGGGAAATTTCTTTATTTTTGCTCCAAAATAAGGGGAATTTCTGCTTGTTTGCCTCTTAATAAGTGGAATTTCTGTCTTTTTTTCCCAATACAAAGGGAATTTCTGTCTTTTTTGCCCCAAAATAAGGAAAATTCCTGACTTGTTACCCTGAAGTAAGTGAAATTTCTGCAATTTTGCCCCAAAATAAGGGAAATTTCTGCATTTTTTCCCCCATATAAGGGGAATTTCAGCCTTTTTACCTCAAAATAAGGGGAATTTCCGCATTTTTGCCCCAAAATATGTGAAATTTCTGCCTTTTTGCCTCAAAATAAGAACAAATTCTGCAATTTTGTACCAAAATAAAAGAAATTTCTGACTTTTTGCCCCAAAATAAGAACAATTTCTGCTTTTTTTTTTCTGAAATAAGTGAAATTTCTGAAATTTTGCCTCAAAATATGTGAAATTTCGGCAATTTTGCCCCAAAATAAGAAAAATTTCTGCAATTTTGCCCCAAAATAAGTGAAATTTCTGAGTTTTGCCCCAAAATAAGGAGAATTTCTGTTTTTGCCCCAACATATAGGGAATTTCTGCCTTTTTGCCCCACAATTAGGGAAATTTCTGCAATTTTGCTCCAAAATAGAGAGAATTACTGCCTTTTTGCCCGAAAATAAGAAGAATGCATAACTTTTTGCCATAAAAAAGGAAAATTTCTTCATTTTTGCTCCAAAATAAGGGGAATTTCTGCTTTTTTGCCTCTAAATAAGTGGAATTTCTGTATTTTTCCCCCAATACAAAGGGAATTTCTGTCTTTTTTGCCCCAAAATAAGAAAAATTTCTGACTTATTACCCTGAAATATGTGAAATTTCTGCAATTTTGTCCCAAAATGAGGGAAATTTCTGCCTTTTTGCCCCCAAATAAGGAAAATATCAGTCTTTTTACCTGAAAATAAGGAAAATTTCTGCATTTTTGCCCCAAAATATGGAAAATTTCTGCCCTTTTGCCGCAAAATAAGAACAAATTCTGCAATTTTGTACCTAAATAAAAGAAATTTCTGACTTTTGCCCCAACAAAGAAAATTTCTGCTTTTTTTCTGAAATAAGTGAAATTTCTGCAATTTTGCCCCAAAATATGTGAATTTCTGCAGTTTTGCCCCAAAATAAGTGAAATTTCTGAGTTTTGCCCCAAAATAAGGAGAATTTCTGTTTTTCCCCAACATATAGGGAATTTCTGCCTTTTTGCCCCACAATTAGGGGAATTTCTGCAATTTTGCTCCAAAATACGGGGAATTTCTGCCTTTTTGCCCGAAAACAAGAAGAATGCATACCTTTTTGCGATAAAAAGGGAAATTTCTTCATTTTTGCTCCAAAATAAAAGGAATTTCTGCTTTTTTGCCTCTAAATAAGTGGAATTTCTGTTTTTTTCCCCCAAAACAAAGGGGATTTCTGTCTTTTTTGCCCCCAAATAAGGAAAATTTCTGACTCATTACCCTGAAATAAGTGAAATTTCTGCAATTTTGCCTCAAAATGAGGAAAATTTCTGCCTCTTTGCCCCCAAATAAGGGGAATTTCAGCCTTTTTAACTCAAAATTAGGGGAATTTCTGCATTTTTGCCCCAAAATATGGGAAATTTCTGCCTTTTTGCCCCAAAATAAGAAAAATTTCTGCAATTTTGTACCAAAATAAAAGAAATTTCTGTCTTTTTGCCCCAAAATAAGAAAATTTCTGCTTTTTTTCTGAAATAAGTGAAATTTCTGCAATTTTGCCCTAAAATAAGTGAAATTTCTGAGTTTTGCCTCAAAATAAGGAGAATTTCTGTCTTTTTGCCCCAACATATAGGGAATTTCTGCCTTTTTGGCCCACAATTAGGGGGATTTCTGCAATTTTGCTCCCAAATACGGGGAATTTCTGTCTTTTTGCCCGAAAATAAAAAGAATGCATACCTTTTTGCCATAAAAAAGGGAAATTTCTTCATTTTTGCTCCAAAATAAAGGGAATTTCTGCTTTTTTGCCTCTAAATAAGTGGAATTTCTGTATTTTCCCCCAAAACAAAGGGAATTTCTGTCTTTTTTGCCCCAAAATAAGGAAAATTTTTGACTTATTACCCTGAAATAAGTGAAATTTCTGCAATTTTGCCCCAAAATGAGGGAAATTTCTGCCTTTTTTCCCCCAAATAAGGAAAATATCAGCCTTTTTACCTCAAAATAAGGGAAATTTCTGCATTTTTGCCCCAAAATATGGAAAATTTCTGCCTTTTTGCCCCAAAATAAGAACAAATTCTGCAATTTTGTACCTAAATAAAAGAAATTTCTGACTTTTTGCCCCAAAAAAGAAAATTTCTGCTTTTTTTTCTGAAATAAGTGAAATTTCTGCAATTTTGCCCCAAAATAACGGAAATTTCTGAGTTTTGCCCCAAAATAAGGAGAATTTCTGTCTTTTTGCAACAACATATAGGGAATTTCTGCCTTTTTGCCCCACAATTAGGGGATTTTCTGCAATTTTGCTCTAAAATACGGGGAATTTCTGCCTTTTTGCCCGAAAATAAGAAGAATGCATACCTTTTTGCCATAAGAGGGAAATTTCTTCATTTTTGCTCCAAAATAAGGGGAATTTCTGCTTTTTTGCCTCTAAATAAGTGGAATTTCTGTCTTTTTTCCCCAAAACAAAGGGAATTTCTGTCTTTTTTGCCCCAAAATAAGGAAAATTTCTGACTTATTACCCTGAAATAAGTGAAATTTCTGCAATTTTGCCCCAAAATGAGAGAAATTTCTGCCTTTTTGCCCCCAAATAAGGAAAATATCAGCCTTTTTACCTGAAAATAAGGGAAATTTCTGCATTTTTGCCCCAAAATATGGGAAATTTCTACCTTTTTGCCCCAAAATAAGAACAAATTCTGCAATTTTGTACCTAAATAAAAGAAATTTCTGACTTTTTGCCCCAAAAAAGAAAATTTTTGCTTTTTTTCTGAAATAAGTGATATTTCTGCAATTTTGCCCCAAAATATGTGAAATTTCTGCAATTTTGCCCCAAAATAAGTGAAATTTCTGAGTTTTGCCCCATAATAAAAAGAATTTCTGTCTTTTTGCCCAAACATATAGGGAATTTCTGGCTTTTTGCCCCACAATTAGGGGAATTTCTGCAATTTTGCTCGAAAATACGGGGAATTTCTGCCTTTTTGCCCGAAAATAAGAAGAATGCATACCTTTTTGCCATAAAAAAGGGAAATTTCTACATTTTTGCTCCAAAATAAGGGGAATTTCTGCTTTTTGCCTCTTAATAAGTGGAATTTCTGTCTTTTTCCCCCAATACAAAGGGAATTTCTGTCTTTTTTGCCCCAAAATAAGGAAAATTTCTGACTTGTTACCCAGAAGTAAGTGAAATTTCTGCAATTTTGTCCCAAAATAAGGGAAATTTCTGCCTTTTTTCCCCGATATAAGGGGAATTTCAGCATTTTTACCTCAAAATAAGGGGAATTTCTGCATTTTTGCCACAAAATATTTGGAATTTCTGCCTTTTTGCCCCAAAATAAGGAAAACTTCTGCCTTTTTTTCTGAAATAAGTGAAATTTCTGCAATTTTGCCTTAAAATAAAAGAAATTTCTGCAATTTTTCCCCATAATAAAGGAATTTTCTGCAATTTTGCCCCAAAATAAAGGGAATTTCTGTTTTTTGTCCCCAAATAAGGGAAATTTCTGCAATTTTGCACTAAAATAAGGGAAATTTCTGCCTTTTGCCCCCAAAAAAGGGGAATTTATGCCTTTTTGCCCCAAAATAAAGAAAATTACTGCATGTTTTACCCCAAAATTAGGTGAATTTCTGCAATTTTGCTCCAAAATATGGGGATTTTCTGCCTTTTTCGCTGAAAATAAAGGGAATTACTTCCATTTTTCCGCGAAATAAGTGAAATTTCTTCAGTTTTACCCCAAAATAAGGGGAAGTTCTGCGTTTTTGCCCAAAAATTAGGGGAATTTCTGCAATTTTGCTCCAAAATACGGGGAATTTCTGCCCTTTTTCCTCCAATAAAAAGGGAATGTATATCTTTTTGCCATAAAAAAGGGAAATTTCTTCATTTTTACCCCAAAATAAGGGACTTTTCCACCTTTTTGACTCAAAAGTAGTGCAATTTCTCACTTTTCCCCAAAAATAAACCGAATTTCTGTCTTTTTGCCCCAAAATAAGGGGAATTTCAGACTTTTTGCCCTGAAATAAGTTAAATTTCTAAAATTTTTTCCCAAAATAAGGGAAATGTCTGTTTTTGCCCCAAAATAATGGGAATTTCTGCCTTTTTGCCACAAAATAAGGGGAATTTCAGAATTTTTACCTCAAAATAAGGGGAATTTCTGCAATTTTGTACCAAAATAAAAGAAATTTCTGCCTTTTTGCCCAAAATAAGAAAAATTTCTGAAATTGTACAAAAATAAAAGAAATTTCTGCCTTTTTGCCCCAAAATAAGAAAATTTCTACATTTTTCCCTGAAATAAGTGAAATTTCTGCAATTTTGCCCTAAAATAACTGAAATTTCTGCAATTTCACCCCAAAATAAGGGAAATTTCTGGAATTTTGCCCCAAAATAAGGAATTTCTGAGTTTTGCCCTAAAATAAGAAGAATTTCTGTCTTTTTGACCCAACATATAGGGAATATCTGCCTTTTTGCCCCACAATTAGGGGAATTTCTGCAATTTTGCACCAAAATACGAGGAATTTCTGCATTTTTGGACGAAAACAAGAAGAATGCATAGCTTTTTGCCATAAAAAAGGGAAATTTCTTCATTTTTGCTCCAAAATAAGGGGAATTTCTGCATTTTTGCCTCTAAATAAGTGGAATTTCTGTCTCTTTACCCCAAAACAAAGGGAATTTCTGTCTTTTTTGCCCCAAAATTAAGAAAATTTCTGACTTATTATTCTGAAATAAGTGAAATTTCTGCAATTTTGCCCCTAAATAAGGGAAATTTCTGCTTTTGCCCCCAAATAAAGGGAATTTCTGCCTTTTTACCTCAAAATAAGGGGAATTTCTGCATTTTTGCCCCAAAATATGGGAAATGTTTGCCTTTTTGCCCCAAAATAAGAAAAATTTCTGCAATTTTGTACCAAAATAAAAGAAATATCTGCCTTTTTGCCCCAAAATTAGAAAATTTCTGCTTTTTTTTCGGAAATAAGTGAAATTTTTGCAATTTTGCCCCAAAATAATTGAAATTTCTAAGTTTTGCCCCAAAATAAGGGAAATTTCTGCCTTTTTGCCCCCAAATAAGGGGAAGTTCAGCATTTTTACCTTAAAATAAGGGGAATTTCTGCATTTTTGCCCCAAAATATGAGAAATTTCTGCCTTTTTCCCAAAAAAAGAATAATTTCTGCAATTTTGTATCAAAATAAAAGAAATTTCTGCCTTTTTGCCCCAAAATAAGAAAATTTTTACTTTTTTTCTGAAATAATTAAAATTTCTGCAATTTTGCCCCAGAATAAGTGAAATTTCTGAGTTTTGCCCCAAAATAAGGAGAATTTCTGTCTTTTTGCCCCAACATATAGGGAATTTCTGTCTTTTTTCCCCACAATTAGGGGAATTTCTGCAATTTTCTCCAAAATACGGGGAATTTCTGCCTTTTTGCCCGAAAATAAGAAGAATACATAACTTTTTGCCATAAAAAAGGGAAATTTCTTCATTTTTGCTCCAAAATAAGGGGAATTTCTGCTTTTTTTGCCTCCAAATAAGTGGAATTTCTGTCTTTTTACCCCAAAACAAAGGGAATTTCTTTCTTTTTAGCCCCAAAATAAGGAAAATTTCTGACTTATTACCCTGAAATAAGTGAAATTTCTGCAATTTTGCCCCAAAATGAGGGAAATTTCTGCCTTTTTGCCCCCAAATAAAGAAAATATCAGCCTTTTTACCTCAAAATAAGAGAAATTTCTGCATTTTACCCCAAAATATGGGAAATTTCTGCCTTTTTGCCCCAAAATAAGCAAAATTTCTGCAATTTTGTACCAAAATAAAAGAAATTTCTGCCTTTTTGCCCAAAAATAAGTGAAATTTCTGCTTTTTTTTCTGAAATAAGTGAAATTTCTGCAATTTTGCCCCAAAATAAATGAAAATTCTGAGTTTTGCCCCAAAATAAGGGAAATTTCCCGAATTTTGCCCCAAAATAAGTGGAATTTCTGAGTTTTGCCCCAAAATAAGGAGAATTTCTGTTATTTTGACCCAACATATAGGGAATTTCTGCCTTTTTGCCCCACAATTATGGGAATTTCTGCAATTTTGCTCGAAAATACGGGGAATTTCTGCCTTTTTGCCTGAAAACAAGAAGAATGCATAACTTTTTGCCATAAAAAAGGGAAATTTCTTCATTTTTGCTCCAAAATAAGGGGAACTTCTGCTTTTTTTGCCTCTTTATAATTGGAATTTCTGTCTTTTTCCCCCAAAACAAAGGGAATTTCTGTCTTTTTTGCTCCAAAATAAGGAAATTTTCTGACTTATTACCCTGAAGTAAGTGAAATTTCTGCAATTTTGCCCCAAAATAAGGGAAATTTCTGCCTTTTTGCTCCCAAATAAGGGGAATTTCAGCATTTTTACCTCAAAATGAGGGGAATTTCTGCATTTTTGCCACAAAATATTTGGAATTTCTGCCTTTTTGCTCCAAAATAAGGAAAACTTCTGCCTTTTTTCCTGAAATAAGTGAAATTTCTGCAATTTTGCCCCAAAATAAGTGAAATTTCTGCAATTTTGTCCCAAAATAAGTGAAATTTCTGAAATTTGGCCCAAAATAAGGGAAATTTCTGGAATTTTGCCCCAAAATAAGTGGAATTTCTGAGTTTTGCCCCAAAATGAGGAGAATTTCTGTCTTTTTGCCCTAACATATAGGGAATTTCTGCCTTTTTGCCCCACAATTAGGGGAATTTCTGCAATTTTGCATCAAAATACAGGGAATTTCTGCCTTTTTGCCTGAAAATAAGAAGATGCATACCTTTTTGCCATGAAAAAGGGAAATTTCTTCATTTTTGCTCCAAAATAAGGGGAATTTCTGATTTTTTGCCTCTAAATAAGTGGAATTTCTGTCTTTTTCCCCCAAAACAAAGGGAATTTCTGTCTTTATTGCCCCACAATATAGAAAATTTCAGACTTATTACCCTGAAATAAGTGAAATTTCTGCAATTTTGCTCCAAAATAATTGAAATTTCTGAGTTTTGCCCCAAAATAAGGGAAATTTCTGCCTTTTTGCCCCCAAATAAGGGGAATTTCAGCATTTTTACTTCAAAATAAGGGGAATTTCTGCATTTTTGCCCCAAAATATGGGAAATTTCTGCCTTATTGCCCATAATAAGAAAAATTTCTGCAATTTTGTACCAAAATAAAAGAAATTTCTGCCTTTTTGCTTCAAAATAAGAAAATTTCTGTTTTTTTTTCTGAAATAAGTGAAATTTCTGCAATTTTGCCCCAAAATAAGTGAAATTTCTGAGTTTTGCCCCAAAATAAGGAGAATTTCTGTGTTTTTGCCCCAACATATTGGGCATTTCTGCCTTTTTGCCCCACAATAAGGGAAATTTCTGCAATTTTGCTCCAAAAAACGGGGAATTTCTGCCTTTTTGCCCGAAAACAAGCAGAATGCATACCTTTTTGCCATAAAAAAGGGAAATTTCTTTATTTTTGCTCCAAAATAAGGGGAATTTCTGCTTTTTTGCTTGTAAATAAGTGGAATTTCTGTTTTTTTTCCCCCAGAACGAAGGGAATTTCTGTCTTTTTTGCCCCAAAATAAGGAAAATTTCTGACTTATTACTCTGAAATAAGTGAAATTTCTGCAATTTTGCCCCTAAATAAGGGAAATTTCTGCCTTTTTGCCCACAAATAAAGGGAATTTCAGCCTTTTTACCTCAAAATAAGGAGAATTTCTTCATTTTTGTTCCAAAATATGAGGAATTTCTGCCTTTTTGCCCAAAAATAAGAAAAATTTCTGCAATTTTGTACCAAAATGAAAGAAATTTCTGCCTTTTTGCCCCAAAATAAGTGAAATTTCTGCTTTTTTTTTGAAATAAGTGAAATTTCTGCAATTTTGCCCCAAAATAAGTGAAAATTCTGAGTTTTGCCCCAAAATAAGGAGAATTTCTGTATTTTTGCCCTAATGTATAGGGAATTTCTGCCTTTTAGTCCCACAATTAAAGGAATTTCTGCAATTTTGCTCAAAATACGGGGAATTTCTGCCTTTTTGCCCGAAAATAAGAAAAATGCATACCTTTTTGCCATAAAAAAGGAAAATTTCTTCATTTTTGCTCCAAAATAAGGGGAATTTCTGCTTTTTTGCCTCTAAATAAGTGGAATTTCTGTCTTTTTCCCCCAAAACAAAGGGAATTTCTGTCTTTTTTGCCCCAATATAAGGAAAATTTCTGACTTATTCCCTGAAATAAGTGAAATTTCTGCAATTTTGCCCCAAAATGAGGAAAATTTTTGCCTTTTTGCCCCCAAATAAAAGAAATTTCAGCCTTTTTACCACAAAATAATGGGAATTTCTGCATTTTTGCCTCAAAATATGGGAAATTTCTGCGTTTTTGCCCCAAAATAAGAACAATTTCTACAATTTTGTACCAAAATAAAAGAAATTTCTGACTTTTTGTTCCAAAAAAGAAAAGTTCTGCTTTTTTTTACTGACATAAGTGAAATTTGTGCAATTTTGCCCCAAAATAAGTGAAATTTCTGCAATTTCGCCTCAAAATAAGAGAAATTTCTGGAATTTTGCCCCAAAATAAGTGGAATTTCTGAGTTTTGCCCCAAAATAAAGAGAATTTCTGTCTTTTTGCCCCAACATATAGGGAATTTCTGCCTTTTTGCTCCACAATTAGGGGAATTTCTGCAATTTTGCTTTAAAACAGGGGGAATTTCTGCCTTTTTGCCCGAAAACAAGAAGAATGCATACCTTTTTGCCATAAAAAAAAGAAATTTCTTCATTTTTGCTCCAAAATAAGGGGAATTTCTGCTTTTTTGGCTCTTAATAAGTGGAATTTCTGTTTTTTCCCCCATAACAAAGGGATTTCCTGTCTTTTTTGCCCCAAAATAAGGAAAATTTCTGACTTATTACCTTGAAGTAAGTGAAATTTCTACAATTTTGCCCAAAAATTAGGGAAATTTCTGCCTTTTTGCCCCCAAAAAAGGGGAATTTCAGCCTTTTTACCTCAAAATAAGGGGAATTTCTGCATTTTTGCCAGAAAATATTTGGAATTTCTGCCTTTTTGCTCCAAAATAAGGAAAACTTCTGCCTTTTTTCCTGAAATAAGTGAAATTTCTGCAATTTTGCCTTAAAATAAGTGAAATTTCTGCAATTTTGCCCCAAAATAAGTGAAATTTCTGCAATTTTGCCCCAAAATAAGGGAAATTTCTGGAATTTTGCCTTAAAACAAGTGGAATTTCTGAGTTTTGCCCCAAAATAAGGAGAATTTCTGTCTTTTTGCCCTAACATATAGGGAATTTCTGCCTTTTTGCCCCACAATTAGGGGAATTTCTGCAATTTTGCTTCAAAAACAGGGAATTTCTGCCTTTTTGCCCGAAAATAAGAAGATGCATACCTTTTTGCCATAAAAAAGGGAAATTTCTTCAGTTTTCTTTAAAATAAGGGGAATTTCTGATTTTTTTGCCTCTAAATAAGTGGAATTTCTGTCTTTTTCCCCCAAAACAAAGGTTATTTCTGTCTTTTTTTGCCCCAAAATAAGGAAAATTTCAGACTTATTTCCCTGAAATAAGTGAAATTTCTGCAATTTTGCCCCAAAATAATTGAAATTTCTGAGTTTTGCCCCAAAATAAGGGGAATTTCTGCCCTTTTGCACACAAATAAGGGGAATTTCAGCTTTTTTACCTTAAAATAAGGGGAATTTCTGCATTTTTGCCCCAAAATATTGGAAATTTCTGCTTTTTTGCCCCAAAATAAGAACAAATTCTGAAATTTTGTACCTAAATAAAAGAAATTTTTGACTTTTTGCCCCCAAAAAGAAAATTTCTCCTTTTTTTTTCTGAAATAAGTGAAATTTCTTCAATTTTGCCCCAAAATATGTCATATTTCTGCAATTTTGCCCCAAAATAAGTGAAATTTCTGAGTTTTGTCCCATAATAAAAAGAATTTCTGTCTTTTTGCCCCAACATATAGGGAATTTCTGCCTTTTTGCCCCACAATTAGGGGAATTTCTGCAATTTTGCTCCAAAATACGGGGAATTTCTGCCTTATTGCCCGAAAATAAGAAGAATGCATACCTTTTTGCCATAAAAAAGGGAAATTTCTTCATTATTGCTCCAAAATAAGGGGAATATCTGGTTTTTTGCCTATTAATAAGTGGAATTTCTGTCTTTTTTCCCCAATACAAAGGGAATTTCTGTCTTTTTTGCCCCAAAATAAGGAAAATTTCTGACTTGTTACCCAGAAGTAAGTGAAATTTCTGCAATTTTGCCCCAAAATAAGGGAAATTTCTGTCTTTTTTCCCTGAAATAAGGGGAATTTCATCCCTTTTACCTCAAAATAATGGGAATTTCTGCCTTTTTGCCCCAAAATAAGGAAAACTTCTGCCTTTTTTCTGAAATAAGTGAAATTTCTGCAATTTTGCCTTAAAATAAAAGAAATTTCTGCAATTTTTCCCCATAATAAAGGAATTTTCTGCAATTTTGCCCCAAAATAAAGGGAATTTCTGTTTTTTGTCTTCAAATAACGGAAATTTCTGCAAATTTTCCCCTAAAATAAGGGAAATTTCTGCCTTTTGCCCCCAAATAAAGGGAATTTCTGTTTTTTGCCCCAAAATAAAGAAAATTACTGCATGTTTTACCCCAAATTAGGTGAATTTCTGCAATTTTGCTCCAAAATACGGGGATTTTTTGCCTATTTCGCTGAAAATAAAGGGAATTTCTGCCATTTTGCCGCGAAATAAGTGAAATTTCTGCAGTTTTACCCCAAAATAAGGGGAAGTTCTGCGTTTTTGCCCAAAAATTAGGGGAATTTCTGCAATTTTGCTCCAAAATACGGGGAATTTCTGCCTTTTTCCCCCAATAATAAAGGGAATGTATATCTTTTTGCCATAAAAAAGCGAAATTTCTTCATTTTTACCCCAAAATAAGGGAATTTTCTGCCTTTTTTACTCAAAAGAAGTGCAATTTCTCCCCTTTCCCCAAAAATAAACCAAATTTCTGTCTTTTTGCCCCAAAATAAGGAGAATTTCTGACTTTTTGCCCTGATATAAGTTAAATTTCTAAAATTTTTCTTCAAAATAAGGGAAATGTCTGCTTTTTGCCCCAAAATAAGGGGAATTTTTGCCTTTTTGCCACAAAATAAGGAAAATTTCAGAATTTTTACCTCAAAACAAGGGGAATTTCTGCATTTTTGCCCCTAAATATGGAAAATTTCTGCCTTTTTGCCCAAAATAAGAAAAATTTCTGCAATTTTGTACCAAAATAAAAGAAATTTTTGCCTTTTTGCCCCAAAATAAGAAAATTTCTATTTTTTCCCTGAAATAAGTGAAATTTCTGCAATTTTGCCCCAAAATAAGTAAAATTTCTGCAATTTTGCCCCCAAATAAGGGAAATTTCTGGAATTTTGCCCCAAAATAAGTGGAATTTCTGAGTTTTGCCCCAAATAAGGAGACTCTGTCTTTTTGCCCCAACATATAGGGAATTTCTGACTTTTTGCCCCACAATTAAGGGAATTTCTGCAATTTTGCTCCAAAATACGGGGAATTTCTGCCTTTTTGCCCGAAAATAAGAAGAATGCATAGCTTTTTGCCACAAAAAAGGGAAATTTCTTCATTTTTGCTCCAAAATAAGGGGAATTTCTGCTTTTTTGCCTCTAAATAAGTGGAATTTCTGTATTTTTCCCCCAAAACAAAGGGAATTTCTGTCTTTTTGCACCAAAATAAAGATAATTTCTGACTTATTATTCTGAAATAATTGTAATTTCTGCAATTTTGCCACTAAATAATGGAAATTTCTGTTTTTTTGCCCCCAAATAAGGAAAATTTCAGCCTTTTTACCTCAAAAGAAGGGGAATTTCTGCATTTTTGCCCCAAAATATGGGAAATGTTTGCCTTTTTGCCCCAAAATAAGGAAAATTTCTGCAATTTTGTACCAAAATAAAAGAAATATCTGCCCTTTTGCCCCAAAATTAGAAAATTTCTGCTTTTTTTCTGAAATAAGTGAAATTTCTGCAATTTTGCCCCAAAATATGTGAATTTCTGCAGTTTTGCCCCAAAATAAGTGAAATTTCTGAGTTTTGCCCCAAAATAAGGAGAATTTCTGTTTTTCCCCAACATATAGGGAATTTCTGCCTTTTTGCCCCACAATTAGGGGAATTTCTGCAATTTTGCTCCAAAATACGGGGAATTTCTGCCTTTTTGCCCGAAAACAAGAAGAATGCATACCTTTTTGCGATAAAAAGGGAAATTTCTTCATTTTTGCTCCAAAATAAAAGGAATTTCTGCTTTTTTGCCTCTAAATAAGTGGAATTTCTGTTTTTTTCCCCCAAAACAAAGGGGATTTCTGTCTTTTTTGCCCCCAAATAAGGAAAATTTCTGACTCATTACCCTGAAATAAGTGAAATTTCTGCAATTTTGCCTCAAAATGAGGAAAATTTCTGCCTCTTTGCCCCCAAATAAGGGGAATTTCAGCCTTTTTAACTCAAAATTAGGGGAATTTCTGCATTTTTGCCCCAAAATATGGGAAATTTCTGCCTTTTTGCCCCAAAATAAGAAAAATTTCTGCAATTTTGTACCAAAATAAAAGAAATTTCTGTCTTTTTGCCCCAAAATAAGAAAATTTCTGCTTTTTTTCTGAAATAAGTGAAATTTCTGCAATTTTGCCCTAAAATAAGTGAAATTTCTGAGTTTTGCCTCAAAATAAGGAGAATTTCTGTCTTTTTGCCCCAACATATAGGGAATTTCTGCCTTTTTGGCCCACAATTAGGGGGATTTCTGCAATTTTGCTCCCAAATACGGGGAATTTCTGTCTTTTTGCCCGAAAATAAAAAGAATGCATACCTTTTTGCCATAAAAAAGGGAAATTTCTTCATTTTTGCTCCAAAATAAAGGGAATTTCTGCTTTTTTGCCTCTAAATAAGTGGAATTTCTGTATTTTCCCCCAAAACAAAGGGAATTTCTGTCTTTTTTGCCCCAAAATAAGGAAAATTTTTGACTTATTACCCTGAAATAAGTGAAATTTCTGCAATTTTGCCCCAAAATGAGGGAAATTTCTGCCTTTTTTCCCCCAAATAAGGAAAATATCAGCCTTTTTACCTCAAAATAAGGGAAATTTCTGCATTTTTGCCCCAAAATATAAAAAATTTCTGCCTTTTTGCCCCAAAATAAGAACAAATTCTGCAATTTTGTACCTAAATAAAAGAAATTTCTGACTTTTTGCCCCAAAAAAGAAAATTTCTGCTTTTTTTTCTGAAATAAGTGAAATTTCTGCAATTTTGCCCCAAAATAACGGAAATTTCTGAGTTTTGCCCCAAAATAAGGAGAATTTCTGTCTTTTTGCAACAACATATAGGGAATTTCTGCCTTTTTGCCCCACAATTAGGGGATTTTCTGCAATTTTGCTCTAAAATACGGGGAATTTCTGCCTTTTTGCCCGAAAATAAGAAGAATGCATACCTTTTTGCCATAAGAGGGAAATTTCTTCATTTTTGCTCCAAAATAAGGGGAATTTCTGCTTTTTTGCCTCTAAATAAGTGGAATTTCTGTCTTTTTTCCCCAAAACAAAGGGAATTTCTGTCTTTTTTGCCCCAAAATAAGGAAAATTTCTGACTTATTACCCTGAAATAAGTGAAATTTCTGCAATTTTGCCCCAAAATGAGAGAAATTTCTGCCTTTTTGCCCCCAAATAAGGAAAATATCAGCCTTTTTACCTGAAAATAAGGGAAATTTCTGCATTTTTGCCCCAAAATATGGGAAATTTCTACCTTTTTGCCCCAAAATAAGAACAAATTCTGCAATTTTGTACCTAAATAAAAGAAATTTCTGACTTTTTGCCCCAAAAAAGAAAATTTTTGCTTTTTTTCTGAAATAAGTGATATTTCTGCAATTTTGCCCCAAAATATGTGAAATTTCTGCAATTTTGCCCCAAAATAAGTGAAATTTCTGAGTTTTGCCCCATAATAAAAAGAATTTCTGTCTTTTTGCCCAAACATATAGGGAATTTCTGGCTTTTTGCCCCACAATTAGGGGAATTTCTGCAATTTTGCTCGAAAATACGGGGAATTTCTGCCTTTTTGCCCGAAAATAAGAAGAATGCATACCTTTTTGCCATAAAAAAGGGAAATTTCTACATTTTTGCTCCAAAATAAGGGGAATTTCTGCTTTTTGCCTCTTAATAAGTGGAATTTCTGTCTTTTTCCCCCAATACAAAGGGAATTTCTGTCTTTTTTGCCCCAAAATAAGGAAAATTTCTGACTTGTTACCCAGAAGTAAGTGAAATTTCTGCAATTTTGTCCCAAAATAAGGGAAATTTCTGCCTTTTTTCCCCGATATAAGGGGAATTTCAGCATTTTTACCTCAAAATAAGGGGAATTTCTGCATTTTTGCCACAAAATATTTGGAATTTCTGCCTTTTTGCCCCAAAATAAGGAAAACTTCTGCCTTTTTTTCTGAAATAAGTGAAATTTCTGCAATTTTGCCTTAAAATAAAAGAAATTTCTGCAATTTTTCCCCATAATAAAGGAATTTTCTGCAATTTTGCCCCAAAATAAAGGGAATTTCTGTTTTTTGTCCCCAAATAAGGGAAATTTCTGCAATTTTGCACTAAAATAAGGGAAATTTCTGCCTTTTGCCCCCAAAAAAGGGGAATTTATGCCTTTTTGCCCCAAAATAAAGAAAATTACTGCATGTTTTACCCCAAAATTAGGTGAATTTCTGCAATTTTGCTCCAAAATATGGGGATTTTCTGCCTTTTTCGCTGAAAATAAAGGGAATTACTTCCATTTTTCCGCGAAATAAGTGAAATTTCTTCAGTTTTACCCCAAAATAAGGGGAAGTTCTGCGTTTTTGCCCAAAAATTAGGGGAATTTCTGCAATTTTGCTCCAAAATACGGGGAATTTCTGCCCTTTTTCCTCCAATAAAAAGGGAATGTATATCTTTTTGCCATAAAAAAGGGAAATTTCTTCATTTTTACCCCAAAATAAGGGACTTTTCCACCTTTTTGACTCAAAAGTAGTGCAATTTCTCACTTTTCCCCAAAAATAAACCGAATTTCTGTCTTTTTGCCCCAAAATAAGGGGAATTTCAGACTTTTTGCCCTGAAATAAGTTAAATTTCTAAAATTTTTTCCCAAAATAAGGGAAATGTCTGTTTTTGCCCCAAAATAATGGGAATTTCTGCCTTTTTGCCACAAAATAAGGGGAATTTCAGAATTTTTACCTCAAAATAAGGGGAATTTCTGCAATTTTGTACCAAAATAAAAGAAATTTCTGCCTTTTTGCCCAAAATAAGAAAAATTTCTGAAATTGTACAAAAATAAAAGAAATTTCTGCCTTTTTGCCCCAAAATAAGAAAATTTCTACATTTTTCCCTGAAATAAGTGAAATTTCTGCAATTTTGCCCTAAAATAACTGAAATTTCTGCAATTTCACCCCAAAATAAGGGAAATTCCTGGAATTTTGCCCCAAAATAAGGAATTTCTGAGTTTTGCCCTAAAATAAGAAGAATTTCTGTCTTTTTGACCCAACATATAGGGAATATCTGCCTTTTTGCCCCACAATTAGGGGAATTTCTGCAATTTTGCACCAAAATACGAGGAATTTCTGCATTTTTGGACGAAAACAAGAAGAATGCATAGCTTTTTGCCATAAAAAAGGGAAATTTCTTCATTTTTGCTCCAAAATAAGGGGAATTTCTGCATTTTTGCCTCTAAATAAGTGGAATTTCTGTCTCTTTACCCCAAAACAAAGGGAATTTCTGTCTTTTTTGCCCCAAAATTAGGAAAATTTCTGACTTATTATTCTGAAATAAGTGAAATTTCTGCAATTTTGCCCCTAAATAAGGGAAATTTCTGCTTTTGCCCCCAAATAAAGGGAATTTCTGCCTTTTTACCTCAAAATAAGGGGAATTTCTGCATTTTTGCCCCAAAATATGGGAAATGTTTGCCTTTTTGCCCAAAATAAGAAAAATTTCTGCAATTTTGTACCAAAATAAAAGAAATATCTGCCTTTTTGCCCCAAAATTAGAAAATTTCTGCTTTTTTTTCGGAAATAAGTGAAATTTTTGCAATTTTGCCCCAAAATAATTGAAATTTCTAAGTTTTGCCCCAAAATAAGGGAAATTTCTGCCTTTTTGCCCCCAAATAAGGGGAAGTTCAGCATTTTTACCTTAAAATAAGGGGAATTTCTGCATTTTTGCCCCAAAATATGAGAAATTTCTGCCTTTTTCCCAAAAAAAGAATAATTTCTGCAATTTTGTATCAAAATAAAAGAAATTTCTGCCTTTTTGCCCCAAAATAAGAAAATTTTTACTTTTTTTCTGAAATAATTAAAATTTCTGCAATTTTGCCCCAGAATAAGTGAAATTTCTGAGTTTTGCCCCAAAATAAGGAGAATTTCTGTCTTTTTGCCCCAACATATAGGGAATTTCTGTCTTTTTTCCCCACAATTAGGGGAATTTCTGCAATTTTCTCCAAAATACGGGGAATTTCTGCCTTTTTGCCCGAAAATAAGAAGAATACATAACTTTTTGCCATAAAAAAGGGAAATTTCTTCATTTTTGCTCCAAAATAAGGGGAATTTCTGCTTTTTTTGCCTCCAAATAAGTGGAATTTCTGTCTTTTTACCCCAAAACAAAGGGAATTTCTTTCTTTTTAGCCCCAAAATAAGGAAAATTTCTGACTTATTACCCTGAAATAAGTGAAATTTCTGCAATTTTGCCCCAAAATGAGGGAAATTTCTGCCTTTTTGCCCCCAAATAAAGAAAATATCAGCCTTTTTACCTCAAAATAAGAGAAATTTCTGCATTTTACCCCAAAATATGGGAAATTTCTGCCTTTTTGCCCCAAAATAAGCAAAATTTCTGCAATTTTGTACCAAAATAAAAGAAATTTCTGCCTTTTTGCCCAAAAATAAGTGAAATTTCTGCTTTTTTTTCTGAAATAAGTGAAATTTCTGCAATTTTGCCCCAAAATAAATGAAAATTCTGAGTTTTGCCCCAAAATAAGGGAAATTTCTCGAATTTTGCCCCAAAATAAGTGGAATTTCTGAGTTTTGCCCCAAAATAAGGAGAATTTCTGTTATTTTGACCCAACATATAGGGAATTTCTGCCTTTTTGCCCCACAATTATGGGAATTTCTGCAATTTTGCTCGAAAATACGGGGAATTTCTGCCTTTTTGCCTGAAAACAAGAAGAATGCATAACTTTTTGCCATAAAAAAGGGAAATTTCTTCATTTTTGCTCCAAAATAAGGGGAACTTCTGCTTTTTTTGCCGCTTTATAATTGGAATTTCTGTCTTTTTCCCCCAAAACAAAGGGAATTTCTGTCTTTTTTGCTCCAAAATAAGGTAATTTTCTGACTTATTACCCTGAAGTAAGTGAAATTTCTGCAATTTTGCCCCAAAATAAGGGAAATTTCTGCCTTTTTGCTCCCAAATAAGGGGAATTTCAGCATTTTTACCTCAAAATGAGGGGAATTTCTGCATTTTTGCCACAAAATATTTGGAATTTCTGCCTTTTTGCTCCAAAATAAGGAAAACTTCTGCCTTTTTTCCTGAAATAAGTGAAATTTCTGCAATTTTGCCCCAAAATAAGTGAAATTTCTGCAATTTTGTCCCAAAATAAGTGAAATTTCTGAAATTTGGCCCAAAATAAGGGAAATTTCTGGAATTTTGCCCCAAAATAAGTGGAATTTCTGAGTTTTGCCCCAAAATGAGGAGAATTTCTGTCTTTTTGCCCTAACATATAGGGAATTTCTGCCTTTTTGCCCCACAATTAGGGGAATTTCTGCAATTTTGCATCAAAATACAGGGAATTTCTGCCTTTTTGCCTGAAAATAAGAAGATGCATACCTTTTTGCCATGAAAAAGGGAAATTTCTTCATTTTTGCTCCAAAATAAGGGGAATTTCTGATTTTTTGCCTCTAAATAAGTGGAATTTCTGTCTTTTTCCCCCAAAACAAAGGGAATTTCTGTCTTTATTGCCCCACAATATAGAAAATTTCAGACTTATTACCCTGAAATAAGTGAAATTTCTGCAATTTTGCTCCAAAATAATTGAAATTTCTGAGTTTTGCCCCAAAATAAGGGAAATTTCTGCCTTTTTGCCCCCAAATAAGGGGAATTTCAGCATTTTTACTTCAAAATAAGGGGAATTTCTGCATTTTTGCCCCAAAATATGGGAAATTTCTGCCTTATTGCCCATAATAAGAAAAATTTCTGCAATTTTGTACCAAAATAAAAGAAATTTCTGCCTTTTTGCTTCAAAATAAGAAAATTTCTGTTTTTTTTTCTGAAATAAGTGAAATTTCTGCAATTTTGCCCCAAAATAAGTGAAATTTCTGAGTTTTGCCCCAAAATAAGGAGAATTTCTGTGTTTTTGCCCCAACATATTGGGCATTTCTGCCTTTTTGCCCCACAATAAGGGAAATTTCTGCAATTTTGCTCCAAAAAACGGGGAATTTCTGCCTTTTTGCCCGAAAACAAGCAGAATGCATACCTTTTTGCCATAAAAAAGGGAAATTTCTTTATTTTTGCTCCAAAATAAGGGGAATTTCTGCTTTTTTGCTTGTAAATAAGTGGAATTTCTGTTTTTTTTCCCCCAGAACGAAGGGAATTTCTGTCTTTTTTGCCCCAAAATAAGGAAAATTTCTGACTTATTACTCTGAAATAAGTGAAATTTCTGCAATTTTGCCCCTAAATAAGGGAAATTTCTGCCTTTTTGCCCACAAATAAAGGGAATTTCAGCCTTTTTACCTCAAAATAAGGAGAATTTCTTCATTTTTGTTCCAAAATATGAGGAATTTCTGCCTTTTTGCCCAAAAATAAGAAAAATTTCTGCAATTTTGTACCAAAATGAAAGAAATTTCTGCCTTTTTGCCCCAAAATAAGTGAAATTTCTGCTTTTTTTTTGAAATAAGTGAAATTTCTGCAATTTTGCCCCAAAATAAGTGAAAATTCTGAGTTTTGCCCCAAAATAAGGAGAATTTCTGTATTTTTGCCCTAATGTATAGGGAATTTCTGCCTTTTAGTCCCACAATTAAAGGAATTTCTGCAATTTTGCTCAAAATACGGGGAATTTCTGCCTTTTTGCCCGAAAATAAGAAAAATGCATACCTTTTTGCCATAAAAAAGGAAAATTTCTTCATTTTTGCTCCAAAATAAGGGGAATTTCTGCTTTTTTGCCTCTAAATAAGTGGAATTTCTGTCTTTTTCCCCCAAAACAAAGGGAATTTCTGTCTTTTTTGCCCCAATATAAGGAAAATTTCTGACTTATTCCCTGAAATAAGTGAAATTTCTGCAATTTTGCCCCAAAATGAGGAAAATTTTTGCCTTTTTGCCCCCAAATAAAAGAAATTTCAGCCTTTTTACCACAAAATAATGGGAATTTCTGCATTTTTGCCTCAAAATATGGGAAATTTCTGCGTTTTTGCCCCAAAATAAGAACAATTTCTACAATTTTGTACCAAAATAAAAGAAATTTCTGACTTTTTGTTCCAAAAAAGAAAAGTTCTGCTTTTTTTTACTGACATAAGTGAAATTTGTGCAATTTTGCCCCAAAATAAGTGAAATTTCTGCAATTTCGCCTCAAAATAAGAGAAATTTCTGGAATTTTGCCCCAAAATAAGTGGAATTTCTGAGTTTTGCCCCAAAATAAAGAGAATTTCTGTCTTTTTGCCCCAACATATAGGGAATTTCTGCCTTTTTGCTCCACAATTAGGGGAATTTCTGCAATTTTGCTTTAAAACAGGGGGAATTTCTGCCTTTTTGCCCGAAAACAAGAAGAATGCATACCTTTTTGCCATAAAAAAAAGAAATTTCTTCATTTTTGCTCCAAAATAAGGGGAATTTCTGCTTTTTTGGCTCTTAATAAGTGGAATTTCTGTTTTTTCCCCCATAACAAAGGGATTTCCTGTCTTTTTTGCCCCAAAATAAGGAAAATTTCTGACTTATTACCTTGAAGTAAGTGAAATTTCTACAATTTTGCCCAAAAATTAGGGAAATTTCTGCCTTTTTGCCCCCAAAAAAGGGGAATTTCAGCCTTTTTACCTCAAAATAAGGGGAATTTCTGCATTTTTGCCAGAAAATATTTGGAATTTCTGCCTTTTTGCTCCAAAATAAGGAAAACTTCTGCCTTTTTTCCTGAAATAAGTGAAATTTCTGCAATTTTGCCTTAAAATAAGTGAAATTTCTGCAATTTTGCCCCAAAATAAGTGAAATTTCTGCAATTTTGCCCCAAAATAAGGGAAATTTCTGGAATTTTGCCTTAAAACAAGTGGAATTTCTGAGTTTTGCCCCAAAATAAGGAGAATTTCTGTCTTTTTGCCCTAACATATAGGGAATTTCTGCCTTTTTGCCCCACAATTAGGGGAATTTCTGCAATTTTGCTTCAAAAACAGGGAATTTCTGCCTTTTTGCCCGAAAATAAGAAGATGCATACCTTTTTGCCATAAAAAAGGGAAATTTCTTCAGTTTTCTTTAAAATAAGGGGAATTTCTGATTTTTTTGCCTCTAAATAAGTGGAATTTCTGTCTTTTTCCCCCAAAACAAAGGTTATTTCTGTCTTTTTTTGCCCCAAAATAAGGAAAATTTCAGACTTATTTCCCTGAAATAAGTGAAATTTCTGCAATTTTGCCCCAAAATAATTGAAATTTCTGAGTTTTGCCCCAAAATAAGGGGAATTTCTGCCCTTTTGCACACAAATAAGGGGAATTTCAGCTTTTTTACCTTAAAATAAGGGGAATTTCTGCATTTTTGCCCCAAAATATTGGAAATTTCTGCTTTTTTGCCCCAAAATAAGAACAAATTCTGAAATTTTGTACCTAAATAAAAGAAATTTTTGACTTTTTGCCCCCAAAAAGAAAATTTCTCCTTTTTTTTTCTGAAATAAGTGAAATTTCTTCAATTTTGCCCCAAAATATGTCATATTTCTGCAATTTTGCCTTAAAATAAGTGAAATTTCTGAGTTTTGTCCCATAATAAAAAGAATTTCTGTCTTTTTGCCCCAACATATAGGGAATTTCTGCCTTTTTGCCCCACAATTAGGGGAATTTCTGCAATTTTGCTCCAAAATACGGGGAATTTCTGCCTTATTGCCCGAAAATAAGAAGAATGCATACCTTTTTGCCATAAAAAAGGGAAATTTCTTCATTATTGCTCCAAAATAAGGGGAATATCTGGTTTTTTGCCTATTAATAAGTGGAATTTCTGTCTTTTTTCCCCAATACAAAGGGAATTTCTGTCTTTTTTGCCCCAAAATAAGGAAAATTTCTGACTTGTTACCCAGAAGTAAGTGAAATTTCTGCAATTTTGCCCCAAAATAAGGGAAATTTCTGTCTTTTTTCCCTGAAATAAGGGGAATTTCATCCCTTTTACCTCAAAATAATGGGAATTTCTGCCTTTTTGCCCCAAAATAAGGAAAACTTCTGCCTTTTTTCTGAAATAAGTGAAATTTCTGCAATTTTGCCTTAAAATAAAAGAAATTTCTGCAATTTTTCCCCATAATAAAGGAATTTTCTGCAATTTTGCCCCAAAATAAAGGGAATTTCTGTTTTTTGTCTTCAAATAACGGAAATTTCTGCAAATTTTCCCCTAAAATAAGGGAAATTTCTGCCTTTTGCCCCCAAATAAAGGGAATTTCTGTTTTTTGCCCCAAAATAAAGAAAATTACTGCATGTTTTACCCCAAATTAGGTGAATTTCTGCAATTTTGCTCCAAAATACGGGGATTTTTTGCCTATTTCGCTGAAAATAAAGGGAATTTCTGCCATTTTGCCGCGAAATAAGTGAAATTTCTGCAGTTTTACCCCAAAATAAGGGGAAGTTCTGCGTTTTTGCCCAAAAATTAGGGGAATTTCTGCAATTTTGCTCCAAAATACGGGGAATTTCTGCCTTTTTCCCCCAATAATAAAGGGAATGTATATCTTTTTGCCATAAAAAAGCGAAATTTCTTCATTTTTACCCCAAAATAAGGGAATTTTCTGCCTTTTTTACTCAAAAGAAGTGCAATTTCTCCCCTTTCCCCAAAAATAAACCAAATTTCTGTCTTTTTGCCCCAAAATAAGGAGAATTTCTGACTTTTTGCCCTGATATAAGTTAAATTTCTAAAATTTTTCTTCAAAATAAGGGAAATGTCTGCTTTTTGCCCCAAAATAAGGGGAATTTTTGCCTTTTTGCCACAAAATAAGGAAAATTTCAGAATTTTTACCTCAAAACAAGGGGAATTTCTGCATTTTTGCCCCTAAATATGGAAAATTTCTGCCTTTTTGCCCAAAATAAGAAAAATTTCTGCAATTTTGTACCAAAATAAAAGAAATTTTTGCCTTTTTGCCCCAAAATAAGAAAATTTCTATTTTTTCCCTGAAATAAGTGAAATTTCTGCAATTTTGCCCCAAAATAAGTAAAATTTCTGCAATTTTGCCCCCAAATAAGGGAAATTTCTGGAATTTTGCCCCAAAATAAGTGGAATTTCTGAGTTTTGCCCCAAATAAGGAGACTCTGTCTTTTTGCCCCAACATATAGGGAATTTCTGACTTTTTGCCCCACAATTAAGGGAATTTCTGCAATTTTGCTCCAAAATACGGGGAATTTCTGCCTTTTTGCCCGAAAATAAGAAGAATGCATAGCTTTTTGCCACAAAAAAGGGAAATTTCTTCATTTTTGCTCCAAAATAAGGGGAATTTCTGCTTTTTTGCCTCTAAATAAGTGGAATTTCTGTATTTTTCCCCCAAAACAAAGGGAATTTCTGTCTTTTTGCACCAAAATAAAGATAATTTCTGACTTATTATTCTGAAATAATTGTAATTTCTGCAATTTTGCCACTAAATAATGGAAATTTCTGTTTTTTTGCCCCCAAATAAAGAAAATTTCAGCCTTTTTACCTCAAAAGAAGGGGAATTTCTGCATTTTTGCCCCAAAATATGGGAAATGTTTGCCTTTTTGCCCCAAAATAAGGAAAATTTCTGCAATTTTGTACCAAAATAAAAGAAATATCTGCCCTTTTGCCCCAAAATTAGAAAATTTCTGCTTTTTTTCGGAAATAAGTGAAATTTTTGCAATTTTGCCCCAAAATAATTGAAATTTCTAAGTTTTGCCCCAAAATAAGGGAAATTTCTGCCTTTTTGCCCCCAAATAAGGGGAAGTTCAGCATTTTTACCTTAAAATAAGAGGTATTTCTGCATTTTTGCCCCAAAATATGAGAAATTTCTGCCTTTTTCCCAAAAAAAGAAAAATTTCTGCAATTTTGTATCAAAATAAAAGAAATTTCTGCCTTTTTGCCCCAAATTAAGAAAATTTTTGCTTTTTTTTCTGAAATAAGTGAAATTTCTTCAATTTTGCCCCAGAATAAGTGAAATTTCTGAGTTTTGCCCCAAAATAAGGAGAATTTCTGTCTTTTTGCCCCAACATATAGGGAATTTCTGTCTTTTTGCCCCACAATTAGGGGAATTTCTGCAATTTTCTCCAAAATACGGGGAATTTCTGCCTTTTTGCCCGAAAATAAGAAGAATACATACCTTTTTGCCATAAAAAAGGGAAATTTCTTCATTTTTGCTCCAAAATAAGAAGAATTTCTGCTTTTTTGGCCTCCAAATAAGTGGAATTTCTTTCTTTTTACCCCAAAACAAAGGGAATTTCTTTCTTTTTAGCCCCAAAATAAGGAAAATTTCTGACTTATTACCCTGAAATAAGTGAAGTTTCTGCAATTTTGCCCCAAAATAAGGGAAATTTCTGCCTTTTTGCCCCCAAATAAAGAAAATATCAGCCTTTTTACCTCAAAATAAGAGAAATTTCTGCATTTTACCCCAAAATATGGGAAATTTCTGCCTTTTTGCCCCAAAATAAGCAAAATTTCTGCAATTTTGTACCAAAATAAAAGAAATTTCTGCCTTTTTGCCCAAAAATAAGTGAAATTTCTGCTTTTTTTTCTGAAATAAGTGAAATTTCTGCAATTTTGCCCCAAAATAAATGAAAATTCTGAGTTTTGCCCCAAAATAAGGGAAATTTCTCGAATTTTGCCCCAAAATAAGTGGAATTTCTGAGTTTTGCCCCAAAATAAGGAGAATTTCTGTTATTTTGACCCAACATATAGGGAATTTCTGCCTTTTTGCCCCACAATTATGGGAATTTCTGCAATTTTGCTCGAAAATACGGGGAATTTCTGCCTTTTTGCCTGAAAACAAGAAGAATGCATAACTTTTTGCCATAAAAAAGGGAAATTTCTTCATTTTTGCTCCAAAATAAGGGGAACTTCTGCTTTTTTTGCCTCTTAATAATTGGAATTTCTGTCTTTTTCCCCCAAAACAAAGGGAATTTCTGTCTTTTTTGCTCCAAAATAAGGAAATTTTCTGACTTATTACCCTGAAGTAAGTGAAATTTCTGCAATTTTGCCCCAAAATAAGGGAAATTTCTGCCTTTTTGCGCCCAAATAAGGGGAATTTCAGCATTTTTACCTAAAAATAAGGGGAATTTCTGCATTTTTGCCACAAAATATTTGGAATTTCTGCCTTTTTGCTCCAAAATAAGGAAAACTTCTGCCTTTTTTCCTGAAATAAGTGAAATTTCTGCAATTTTGCCCCAAAATAAGTGAAATTTCTGCAATTTCGTCCCAAAATAAGGGAAATTTCTGGAATTTTGCCCCAAAATAAGTGGAATTTCTGAGTTTTGCCCCAAAATGAGGAGAATTTCTGTCTTTTTGCCCTAATATATAGGGAATTTCTGCCTTTTTGCCCCACAATTAGGGGAATTTCTGCAATTTTGCATCAAAATACAGGGAATTTCTGCCCTTTTGCCTGAAAATAAGAAGATGCATACCTTTTTGCCATGATAAAGGGAAATTTCTTCATTTTTGCTCCAAAATAAGGGGAATTTCTGATTTTTTGCCTCTAAATAAGTGGAATTTCTTTTTTTTTCCCCCAAAACAAAGGGAATTTCTTTCTTTTTTGCCCCAAAATAAGGAAAATTTCAGACTTATTACCCTGAAATAAGTGAAATTTCTGCAATTTTGCTCCAAAATAATTGAAATTTCTGAGTTTTGCCCCAAAATAAGGGAAATTTCTGCCTTTTTGCCCCCAAATAAGGGGAATTTCAGCATTTTTACTTCAAAATAAGGGGAATTTCTGCATTTTTGCCCCAAAATATGGGAAATTTCTGCCTTATTGCCCATAATAAGAAAAATTTCTGCAATTTTGTACCAAAATAAAAGAAATTTCTGCCTTTTTGCCCCAAAATAAGAAAATTTCTGCTTTTTTTCTGAAATAAGTGAAATTTCTGCAATTTTGCCCCAAAATAAGTGAAATTTCTGAGTTTTGCCCCAAAATAAGGAGAATTTCTGTGTTTTTGCCCCAACATATTGGGCATTTCTGCCTTTTTGCCCCACAATAAGGGAAATTTCTGCAATTTTGCTCCAAAATACGGGGAATTTCTGCCTTTTTGCCCGAAAACAAGCAGAATGCATACCTTTTTGCCATAAAAAAGGGAAATTTCTTTATTTTTGCTCCAAAATAAGGGGAATTTCTGCTTTTTTGCTTGTAAATAAGTGGAATTTCTGTTTTTTTTCCCCCAGAATGAAGGGAATTTCTGTCTTTTTTGCCCCAAAATAAGGAAAATTTCTGACTTATTACCCTGAAATAAGTGAAATTTCTGCAATTTTGCCCCTAAATAAGAGAAATTTCTGCCTTTTTGCCCACAAATAAAGGGAATTTCAGCCTTTTTACCTCAAAATAAGGAGAATTTCTTCATTTTTGTTCCAAAATATGGGGAATTTCTGCCTTTTTGCCCAAAAATAAGAAAAATTTCTGCAATTTTGTACCAAAATGAAAGAAATTTCTGCCTTTTTGCCCCAAAATAAGTGAAATTTCTGCTTTTTTTCTGAAATAAGTGAAATTTCTGCAATTTTGCCCCAAAATAAGTGAAAATTCTGAGTTTTGCCCCAAAATAAGGAGAATTTCTGCATTTTTGCCCTAATGTATAGGGAATTTCTGCCTTTTTGCCCCACAATTAGGGGAATTTCTGCAATTTTGCTCAAAATACGGGGAATTTCTGCCTTTTTGCCCGAAAATAAGAAAAATGCATACCTTTTTGCCATAAAAAAGGAAAATTTCTTCATTTTTGCTCCAAAATAAGGGGAATTTCTGCTTTTTTGCCTCTAAATAAGTGGAATTTCTGTCTTTTTCCCCCAAAACAAAGGGAATTTCTGTCTTTTTTGCCCCAATATAAAGAAAATTTCTGACTTATTCCCTGAAATAAGTGCAATTTCTGCAATTTTGCCGCAAAATGAGGAAAATTTTTGCCTTTTTGCCCCCAAATAAAAGTCATTTCAGCCTTTTTACCACAAAATAATGGGAATTTCTGCATTTTTGCCTCAAAATATGGGAAATTTCTGCGTTTTTGCCCCAAAATAAGAACAATTTCTACAATTTTGTACCAAAATAAAAGAAATTTCTGACTTTTTGCCCCAAAAAAGAAAAGTTCTGCTTTTTTTTAATGACATAAGTGAAATTTGTGCAATTTTGCCCCAAAATAAGTGAAATTTCTGCAATTTCGCCTCAAAATAAGAGAAATTTCTGGAATTTTGCCCCAAAATAAGTGGAATTTCTGAGTTTTGCCCCAAAATAAAGAGAATTTCTGTCTTTTTGCCCCAACATATAGGGAATTTCTGCCTTTTTGCTCCACAATTAGGGGAATTTCTGCAATTTTGCTTTAAAACAGGGGGAATTTCTGCCTTTTTGCCCGAAAACAAGAAGAATGCATACCTTTTTGCCATAAAAAAAAGAAATTTCTTCATTTTTGCTCCAAAATAAGGGGAATTTCTGCTTTTTTGGCTCTTAAAAAGTGGAATTTCTGTTTTTTCCCCCAAAACAAAGGGATTTCCTGTCTTTTTTGCCCCAAAATAAGGAAAATTTCTGACTTATTACCTTGAAGTAAGTGAAATTTCTACAATTTTGCCCAAAAATTAGGGAAATTTCTGCCTTTTTGCCCCCAAAAAAGGGGAATTTCAGCCTTTTTACCTCAAAATAAGGGGAATTTCTGCATTTTTGCCAGAAAATATTTGGAATTTCTGCCTTTTTGCTCAAAAATAAGGAAAACTTCTGCCTTTTTTCCTGAAATAAGTGAAATTTCTGCAATTTTGCCTTAAAATAAGTGAAATTTCTGCAATTTTGCCCCAAAATAAGTGAAATTTCTGCAATTTTGCCCCAAAATAAGGGAAATTTCTGGAATTTTGCCTTAAAACAAGTGGAATTTCTGAGTTTTGCCCCAAAATAAGGAGAATTTCTGTCTTTTTGCCCTAACATATAGGGAATTTCTGCCTTTTTGCCCCACAATTAGGGGAATTTCTGCAATTTTGCTCCAAAATACGGGGAATTTCTGCCTTTTTGCCCGAAAATAAGAAGATGCATACCTTTTTGCCATAAAAAAGGGAAATTTCTTCAGTTTTCTCCAAAATAAGGGGAATTTCTGATTTTTTTGCCTCTAAATAAGTGGAATTTCTGTCTTTTTCCCCCAAAACAAAGGTTATTTCTGTCTTTTTTTGCCCCAAAATAAGGAAAATTTCAGACTTATTTCCCTGAAATAAGTGAAATTTCTGCAATTTTGCCCCAAAATAATTGAAATTTCTGAGTTTTGCCCCAAAATAAGGGGAATTTCTGCCCTTTTGCACACAAATAAGGGGAATTTCAGCTTTTTTACCTCAAAATAAGGGGAATTTCTGCATTTTTGCCCCAAAATATGGGAAATTTCTGCCTTTTTGCCCCAAAATAAGAACAAATTCTGAAATTTTGTACCTAAATAAAAGAAATTTTTGACTTTTTGCCCCCAAAAAGAAAATTTCTCCTTTTTTTTCTGAAATAAGTGAAATTTCTGCAATTTTGCCTCAAAATATGTTATATTTCTGAAATTTTGCCCCAAAATAAGTGAAATTTCTGAGTTTTGTCCCATAATAAAAAGAATTTCTGTCTTTTTGCCCCAACATATAGGGAATTTCTGCCTTTTTGCCCCACAATTAGGGGAATTTCTGCAATTTTTCTCCAAAATACGGGGAATTTCTGCCTTATTGCCCGAAAATAAGAAGAATGCATACCTTTTTGCCATAAAAAAGGGAAATTTCTTCATTTTTGCTCCAAAATAAGGGGAATTTCTGGTTTTTTGCCTCTTAATAAGTGGAATTTCTGTCTTTTTCCCCCAATACAAAGGGAATTTCTGTCTTTTTTGCCCCAAAATAAGGAAAATTTCTGACTTGTTACCCAGAAGTAAGTGAAATTTCTGCAATTTTGCCCCAAAATAAGGGAAATTTCTGTCTTTTTTCCCTGAAATAAGGGGAATTTCAGCCCTTTTACCTCAAAATAATGGGAATTTCTGCCTTTTTGCCCCAAAATAAGGAAAACTTCTGCCTTTTTTCTGAAATAAGTGAAATTTCTGCAATTTTGCCTTAAAATAAAAGAAATTTCTGCAATTTTTCCCCATAATAAAGGAATTTTCTGCAATTTTGCCCCAAAATAAAGGGAATTTCTGTTTTTTGTCCCCAAATAACGGAAATTTCTGCAAATTTTCCCCTAAAATAAGGAAAATTTCTGCCTTTTGCCCCCAAATAAAGAGAATTTCTGTTTTTTACCCCAAAATAAAGAAAATTACTGCATGTTTTACCCCAAATTAGGTGAATTTCTGCAATTTTGCTCCAAAATACGGGGATTTTTTTGCCTATTTCGCCGAAAATAAAGGGAATTTCTGCCATTTTGCCGCGAAATAAGTGAAATTTCTGCAGTTTTACCCCAAAATAAGGGGAAGTTCTGCGTTTTTGCCCAAAAATTAGGGGAATTTCTGCAATTTTGCTCCAAAATACGGGGAATTTCTGCCTTTTTCCCCCAATAATAAAGGGAATGTATATCTTTTTGCCATAAAAAAGCGAAATTTCTTCATTTTTACCCCAAAATAAGAGAATTTTCCGCCTTTTTGACTCAAAAGAAGTGCAATTTCTCCCTTTTCCCCAAAAATAAACCAAATTTCTGTCTTTTTGCCCCAAAATAAGGAGAATTTCTGACTTTTTGCCCTGATATAAGTTAAATTTCTAAAATTTTTCTTCAAAATAAGGGAAATGTCTGCTTTTTGCCCCAAAATAAGGGGAATTTCTGCCTTTTTGCCACAAAATAAGGAAAATTTCAGAATTTTTACCTCAAAATAAGGGGAATTTCTGCATTTTTGCCCCTAAATATGGAAAATTTCTGCCTTTTTGCCCAAAATAAGAAAAATTTCTGCAATTTTGTACCAAAATAAAAGAAATTTTTGCCTTTTTGCCCCAAAATAAGAAAATTTCTACTTTTTTCCCTGAAATAAGTGAAATTTCTGCAATTTTGCCCCAAAATAAGTAAAATTTCTGCAATTTTGCCCCCAAATAAGGGAAATTTCTGGAATTTTGCCCCAAAATAAGTGGAATTTCTGAGTTTTGCCCCAAATAAGGAGACTTTCGGTCTTTTTGCCCCAACATATAGGGAATTTCTGACTTTTTGCCCCACAATTAAGGGAATTTCTGCAATTTTGCTCCAAAATACGGGGAATTTCTGCCTTTTTGCCCGAAAATAAGAAGAATGCATAGCTTTTTGCCACAAAAAAGGGAAATTTCTTCATTTTTGCTCCAAAATAAGGGGAATTTCTGCTTTTTTGCCTCTAAATAAGTGGAATTTCTGTATTTTTCCCCCAAAACAAAGGGAATTTCTGTTTTTTGCACCAAAATAAAGATAATTTCTGACTTATTATTCTGAAATAATTGAAATTTCTGCAATTTTGCCCCAAAATAAAGGAAATTTCTGCCTTTTTGCCCCCAAATAAGGAAAATTTCAGCCTTTTTACCTCAAAAGAAGTGGAATTTCTGCATTTTTGCCCCAAAATATGGGAAATGTTTGCCTTTTTGCCCCAAAATAAGGAAAATTTCTGCAATTTTGTACCAAAATAAAAGAAATATCTGCCCTTTTGCCCCAAAATTAGAAAATTTCTGCTTTTTTTCGGAAATAAGTGAAATTTTTGCAATTTTGCCCCAAAATAATTGAAATTTCTAAGTTTTGCCCCAAAATAAGGGAAATTTCTGCCTTTTTGCCCCCAAATAAGGGGAAGTTCAGCATTTTTACCTTAAAATAAGAGGTATTTCTGCATTTTTGCCCCAAAATATGAGAAATTTCTGCCTTTTTCCCAAAAAAAGAAAAATTTCTGCAATTTTGTATCAAAATAAAAGAAATTTCTGCCTTTTTGCCCCAAATTAAGAAAATTTTTGCTTTTTTTCTGAAATAAGTGAAATTTCTGCAATTTTGCCCCAGAATAAGTGAAATTTCTGAGTTTTGCCCCAAAATAAGGAGAATTTCTGACTTTTTGCCCCAACATATAGGGAATTTCTGTCTTTTTGCCCCACAATTAGGGGAATTTCTGCAATTTTCTCCAAAATATGGGGAATTTTTGCCTTTTTGCCCGAAAATAAGAAGAATACATAACTTTTTGCCATAAAAAAGGGAAATTTCTTCATTTTTGCTCCAAAATAAGGGGAATTTCTGCTTTTTTTGCCTCCAAATAAGTGGAATTTCTGTCTTTTTACCCAAAACAAAGGGAATTTCTTTCTTTTTAGCCCCAAAATAAGGAAAATTTCTGACTTATTACCCTGAAATAAGTGAAATTTCTGCAATTTTGCCCCAAAATGAGGGAAATTTCTGCCTTTTTGCCCCCAAATAAAGAAAATATGAGCCTTTTTACCTCAAAATAAGAGAAATTTCTGCATTTTTACCCCAAAATATAAGAAATTTCTGCCTTTTTGCCCCAAAATAAGAAAAATTTCTGCAATTTTGTACCAAAATAAAAGAAATTTCTGCCTTTTTGCCCAAAAATAAGTGAAATTTCTGCTTTTTTTCTGAAATAAGTCAAATTTCTGCAATTTTGCCCCAAAATAAATGAAAATTCTGAGTTTTGCCCCAAAATAAGGGAAATTTCTCGAATTTTGCCCCAAAATAAGTGGAATTTCTGAGTTTTGCCCCAAAATAAGGAGAATTTCTGTTATTTTGACCCAACATATAGGGAATTTCTGCCTTTTTGCCCCACAATTATGGGAATATCTGCAATTTTGCTCGAAAATACGGGGAGTTTCTGCCTTTTTGCCTGAAAACAAGAAGAATGCATAACTTTTTGCCATAAAAAAGGGAAATTTCTTCATTTTTGCTCCAAAATAAGGGGAACTCCTGCTTTTTTTGCCTCTTAATAATTGGAATTTCTGTCTTTTTCCCCCAAAACAAAGGGAATTTCCGTCTTTTTTGCTCCAAAATAAGGAAATTTTCTGACTTATTACCCTGAAGTAAGTGAAATTTCTGCAATTTTGCCCCAAAATAAGGAAAATTTCTGCCTTTTTGCGCCCAAATAAGGGGAATTTCAGCCTTTTTACCTCAAAATAAGGGGAATTTCTGCATTTTTGCTACAAAATATTTAGAATTTCTGCCTTTTTGCTCCAAAATAAGGAAAACTTCTGCCTTTTTTCCTGAAATAAGTGAAATTTCTGCAATTTTGCCCCAAAATAAGTGAAATTTCTGCAATTTTGTCCCAAAATAAGTGAAATTTCTGAAATTTGGCCCAAAATAAGGGAAATTTCTGGAATTTTGCCCCAAAATAAGTGGAATTTCTGAGTTTTTCCCCAAAATGAGGAGAATTTCTGTCTCTTTGCCCTAACATATAGGGAATTTCTTTCTTTTTGCCCCACAATTAGGGGAATTTCTGCAATTTTGCGTCAAAATACAGGGAATTTCTGCCTTTTTGCCCGAAAATAAGAAGATGCATACCTTTTTGCCATAAAAAAGGGAAATTTCTTCATTTTTGCTCCAAAATAAGGGGAATTTCTGATTTTTTGCCTCTAAATAAGTGGAATTTCTGTCTTTTTCCCCCAAAACAAAGGGAATTTTTGTCTTTTTTGCCCCAAAAATAAGGAAAATTTCAGACTTATTACCCTGAAATAAGTGAAATTTCTGCAATTTTGCTCCAAAATAATTGAAATTTCTGAGTTTTGCCCCAAAATAAGGGGAATTTCTGCCTTTTTGCCCACAAATAAGGGGAATTTCAGCATTTTTACTTCAAAATAAGAGGAATTTCTGCATTTTTGCCCCAAAATATGGGAAATTTCTGCCTTATTGCCCATAATAAGAAAAATTTCTGCAATTTTGTACCAAAATAAAAGAAATTTCTGCCTTTTTACCCCAAAATAAGAAAATTTCTGTTTTTTTTTCTGAAATAAGTGAAATTTCTGCAATTTTGCCCCAAAATAAGTGAAATTTCTGAGTTTTGCCCCAAAATAAGGAGAATTTCTGTCTTTTTGCCCCAACATATAGGGCATTTCTGCCTTTTTGCCCCACAATAAGGGAAATTTCTGCAATTTTGCTCCAAAAAACGGGGAATTTCTGCCTTTTTGCCCGAAAACAAGAAGAATGCATACCTTTTTGCCTTAAAAAAGGGAAATTTCTTTATTTTTGCTCCAAAATAAGGAGAATTTCTGCTTTTTTGCTTGTAAATAAGTGGAATTTCTGTTTTTTTCCCCCAAAACGAAGGGAATTTCTGTCTTTTTTGCCCCAAAATAAGGAAAATTTCTGACTTATTACCCTGAAATAAGTGAAATTTCTGCAATTTTGCCCCTAAATAAGGGAAATTTCTGCCTTTTTGCCCACAAATAAAGGGAATTTCAGCCTTTTTACCTCAAAATAAGGGGAATTTCTTCATTTTTGTTCCAAAATATGGGAAATTTTCGCCTTTTTGCCCCAAAATAAGAAAAATTTCTGCAATTTTGTACCAAAATGAAAGAAATTTCTGCCTTTTTGCCCCAAAATAAGTGAAATTTCTGCTTTTTTTACTGAAATAAGTGAAATTTCTGCAATATTGAACCAAAATAAGTGAAAATTCTGAGTTTTGCCCCAAAATAAAGAGAATTTCTGTATTTTTGCCCTAATGTATAGGGAATTTCTGCCTTTTTGTCCCACAATTAAAGTAATTTCTGCCATTTTGCTCAAAATACAAGGAATTTCTGCCTTTTTGCCCGAAAATAAGAAAAATGCATACCTTTTTGCCATAAAAAAGGAAAATTTCTTCATTTTTGCTCCAAAATAAGGGGAATTTCTGCTTTTCTGCCTCTAAATAAGTGGAATTTCTGTCTATTTCCCCCAAAACAAAGGGAATTCCTGTCTTTTTAGCCCAAAAATAAGAAAAATTTCTGACTTATTACCCTGAAATAAGTGAAATTTCGGCAATTTTTCCCCAAAATGAGGGAAAATTCTGCCTTTTTGCCCCCAAATAAGAAAATATCAGCCTTTTTACCTTAAAATAAGGGAAATTTCTGCATTTTTGCCCCAAAATATGGGAAATTTCTGCCCTTTTGCCCCAAAATAAGAACAAATTCTGCAATTTTGTACCTAAATAAAAGAAATTTCTGACTTTTTGCCTCAAAAAAGAAAATTTCTGCTTTTTTTTCTGAAATAAGTGAAATTTATGCAATTTTGCCCCAAAATATGTGAAATTTCTGCAATTTTGCCCCAAAATAAGGGAAATTTCTGAGTTTTGCCCCAAAATAAGGAGAATTTCTGTCTTTTTGCCCCAACATATAAAGAATTTCGGCCTTTTTGCCCCACAATTAGGGGAGTTTCTTAAATTTTGCTCCAAAATACGGGGAATTTCTGCCTGTTTGCCCGAAAACAAGAAGAATGCATACCTTTTTGCCATAAAAAAGGGAAATTTCTTCATTTTTGCTCCAAAATAAGAGGAATTTCTGCTCTTTTGCCTCTAAATAAGTGGAATTTCTGTTTTTTTCCCCCAAAACAAATGGAATTTCTGTCTTTTTTGCCCCAAAATAAGGAAAATTTCTGACTTATTACCCTGAAATAAGTGAAATTTCTGCTATTTTGCCCCTAAATAAGGAAAATTTCTGCCTTTTTGCCCCCAAATAAAGGGAATTTCAGCCTTTTTACCTCAAAATAAGGGGAATTTCTGCATTTTTGCCCCAAAATATGGAAAATTTCTGCCTTTTTGCCCCAAAATAAGAACAAATTCTGCAATTTTGTACCAAAATAAAAAAATTTCTGCCTTTTTGCCCCAAAATAAGTGAAATTTCTGCTTTTTTTCTGAAATAAGTGAAATTTCTGCAATTTTGCTCCAAAATAATTGAAATTTCTGAGTTTTGCCCCAAAATAAGGGGAATTTCTGCCTTTTTGCCCCCAAATAAGGGGAATTTCAGCATTTTTACTTCAAAATAAGAGGAATTTCTGCATTTTTGCCTCAAAATATGGGAAATTTCTGCCTTATTGCCCATAATAAGAAAAATTTCTGCAATTTTGTACCAAAATAAAAGAAATTTCTGCCTTTTTGCCCCAAAATAAGAAAATTTCTGTTTTTTTTCTGAAATAAGTGAAATTTCTGCAATTTTGCCCCAAAATAAGTGAAATTTCTGAGTTTTGCCCCAAAATAAGGAGAATTTCTGTCTTTTTGCCCCAACATATAGGGCATTTCTGCCTTTTTGCCCCACAATAAGGGAAATTTCTGCAATTTTGCTCCAAAAAACGGGGAATTTCTGCCTTTTTGCCCGAAAACAAGAAGAATGCATACCTTTTTGCCTTAAAAAAGGGAAATTTCTTTATTTTTGCTCCAAAATAAGGAGAATTTCTGCTTTTTTGCTTGTAAATAAGTGGAATTTCTGTTTTTTTCCCCCAAAACGAAGGGAATTTCTGTCTTTTTTGCCCCAAAATATGGAAAATTTCTGCCTTTTTGCCCCAAAATAAGAACAAATTCTGCAATTTTGTACCAAAATAAAAAAAATTTCTGCCTTTTTGCCCCAAAATAAGTGAAATTTCTGCTTTTTTTTTGAAATAAGTGAAATTTCTGCAATTTTGCCCCAAAATAAGTGAAATTTCTGAGTTTTGCCCCAAAATAAGGAGAATTTCTGTCTTTTTGCCCCAACATATAGGGCATTTCTGCCTTTTTGCCCCACAATAAGGGAAATTTCTGCAATTTTGCTCCAAAAAACAAGGAATTTCTGCCTTTTTGCCCGAAAACAAGAAGAATGCATACCTTTTTGCCTTAAAAAAGGGAAATTTCTTTATTTTTGCTCCAAAATAAGGAGAATTTCTGCTTTTTTGCTTGTAAATAAGTGGAATTTCTGTTTTTTTTCCCCAAAACGAAGGGAATTTCTGTCTTTTTTGCCCCAAAATAAGGAAAATTTCTGACTTATTACCCTGAAATAAGTGAAATTTCTGCAATTTTGCTCCAAAATAATTGAAATTTCTGAGTTTTGCCCGAAAATAAGGGGAATTTCTGCCTTTTTGCCCCCAAATAAGGGGAATTTCAGCATTTTTACTTCAAAATAAGAGGAATTTCTGCATTTTTGCCCCAATATATGGGAAATTTCTGCCTTATTGCCCATAATAAGAAAAATTTCTGCAATTTTGTACCAAAATAAAAGAAATTTCTGCCTTTTTGCCCCAAAATAAGAAAATTTCTGTTTTTTTTCTGAAATAAGTGAAATTTCTGCAATTTTGCCCCAAAATAAGTGAAATTTCTGAGTTTTGCCCCAAAATAAGGAGAATTTCTGTCTTTTTGCCCCAACATATAGGGCATTTCTGCCTTTTTGCCCCACAATAAGGGAAATTTCTGCAATTTTGCTCCAAAAAACGAGGAATTTCTGCCTTTTTGCCCGAAAACAAGAAGAATGCATACCTTTTTGCCTTAAAAAAGGGAAATTTCTTTATTTTTGCTCCAAAATAAGGAAAATTTCTGCTTTTTTGCTTGTAAATAAGTGGAATTTCTGTTTTTTTTCCCCCAAAACGAAGGGAATTTCTGTCTTTTTTGCCCCAAAATAAGGAAAATTTCTGACTTATTACCCTGAAATAAGTGAAATTTCTGCAATTTTGCCCCTAAATAAGGGAAATTTCTGCCTTTTTGCCCACAAATAAAGGGAATTTCAGCCTTTTTACCTCAAAATAAGGGGAATTTCTTCATTTTTGTTCCAAAATATGGGAAATTTCTGCCCTTTTGCCCCAAAATAAGAAAAATTTCTGCAATTTTGTACCAAAATAAAAGAAATTTCTGCCTTTTTGCCCAAAAATAAGTGAAATTTCTGCTTTTTTTCTGAAATAAGTCAAATTTCTGCAATTTTGCCCCAAAATAAATGAAAATTCTGAGTTTTGCCCCAAAATAAGGGAAATTTCTCGAATTTTGCCCCAAAATAAGTGGAATTTCTGAGTTTTGCCCCAAAATAAGGAGAATTTCTGTTATTTTGACCCAACATATAGGGAATTTCTGCCTTTTTGCCCCACAATTATGGGAATATCTGCAATTTTGCTCGAAAATACGGGGAGTTTCTGCCTTTTTGCCTGAAAACAAGAAGAATGCATAACTTTTTGCCATAAAAAAGGGAAATTTCTTCATTTTTGCTCCAAAATAAGGGGAACTCCTGCTTTTTTTGCCTCTTAATAATTGGAATTTCTGTCTTTTTCCCCCAAAACAAAGGGAATTTCCGTCTTTTTTGCTCCAAAATAAGGAAATTTTCTGACTTATTACCCTGAAGTAAGTGAAATTTCTGCAATTTTGCCCCAAAATAAGGGAAATTTCTGCCTTTTTGCGCCCAAATAAGGGGAATTTCAGCCTTTTTACCTCAAAATAAGGGGAATTTCTGCATTTTTGCTACAAAATATTTAGAATTTCTGCCTTTTTGCTCCAAAATAAGGAAAACTTCTGCCTTTTTTCCTGAAATTAGTGAAATTTCTGCAATTTTGCCCCAAAATAAGTGAAATTTCTGCAATTTTGTCCCAAAATAAGTGAAATTTCTGAAATTTGGCCCAAAATAAGGGAAATTTCTGGAATTTTGCCCCAAAATAAGTGGAATTTCTGAGTTTTTCCCCAAAATGAGGAGAATTTCTGTCTCTTTGCCCTAACATATAGGGAATTTCTTTCTTTTTGCCCCACAATTAGGGGAATTTCTGCAATTTTGCGTCAAAATACAGGGAATTTCTGCCTTTTTGCCCGAAAATAAGAAGATGCATACCTTTTTGCCATAAAAAAGGGAAATTTCTTCATTTTTGCTCCAAAATAAGGGGAATTTCTGATTTTTTGCCTCTAAATAAGTGGAATTTCTGTCTTTTTCCCCCAAAACAAAGGGAATTTTTGTCTTTTTTGCCCTAAAAATAAGAAAAATTTCAGACTTATTACCCTGAAATAAGTGAAATTTCTGCAATTTTGCTCCAAAATAATTGAAATTTCTGAGTTTTGCCCCAAAATAAGGGGAATTTCTGCCTTTTTGCCCACAAATAAGGGGAATTTCAGCATTTTTACTTCAAAATAAGAGGAATTTCTGCATTTTTGCCCCAAAATATGGGAAATTTCTGCCTTATTGCCCATAATAAGAAAAATTTCTGCAATTTTGTACCAAAATAAAAGAAATTTCTGCCTTTTTGCCCAAAAATAAGTGAAATTTCTGCTTTTTTTCTGAAATAAGTCAAATTTCTGCAATTTTGCCCCAAAATAAATGAAAATTCTGAGTTTTGCCCCAAAATAAGGGAAATTTCTCGAATTTTGCCCCAAAATAAGTGGAATTTCTGAGTTTTGCCCCAAAATAAGGAGAATTTCTGTTATTTTGACCCAACATATAGGGAATTTCTGCCTTTTTGCCCCACAATTATGGGAATATCTGCAATTTTGCTCGAAAATACGGGGAGTTTCTGCCTTTTTGCCTGAAAACAAGAAGAATGCATAACTTTTTGCCATAAAAAAGGGAAATTTCTTCATTTTTGCTCCAAAATAAGGGGAACTCCTGCTTTTTTTGCCTCTTAATAATTGGAATTTCTGTCTTTTTCCCCCAAAACAAAGGGAATTTCCGTCTTTTTTGCTCCAAAATAAGGAAATTTTCTGACTTATTACCCTGAAGTAAGTGAAATTTCTGCAATTTTGCCCCAAAATAAGGGAAATTTCTGCCTTTTTGCGCCCAAATAAGGGGAATTTCAGCCTTTTTACCTCAAAATAAGGGGAATTTCTGCATTTTTGCTACAAAATATTTAGAATTTCTGCCTTTTTGCTCCAAAATAAGGAAAACTTCTGCCTTTTTTCCTGAAATTAGTGAAATTTCTGCAATTTTGCCCCAAAATAAGTGAAATTTCTGCAATTTTGTCCCAAAATAAGTGAAATTTCTGAAATTTGGCCCAAAATAAGGGAAATTTCTGGAATTTTGCCCCAAAATAAGTGGAATTTCTGAGTTTTTCCCCAAAATGAGGAGAATTTCTGTCTCTTTGCCCTAACATATAGGGAATTTCTTTCTTTTTGCCCCACAATTAGGGGAATTTCTGCAATTTTGCGTCAAAATACAGGGAATTTCTGCCTTTTTGCCCGAAAATAAGAAGATGCATACCTTTTTGCCATAAAAAAGGGAAATTTCTTCATTTTTGCTCCAAAATAAGGGGAATTTCTGATTTTTTGCCTCTAAATAAGTGGAATTTCTGTCTTTTTCCCCCAAAACAAAGGGAATTTTTGTCTTTTTTGCCCTAAAAATAAGAAAAATTTCAGACTTATTACCCTGAAATAAGTGAAATTTCTGCAATTTTGCTCCAAAATAATTGAAATTTCTGAGTTTTGCCCCAAAATAAGGGGAATTTCTGCCTTTTTGCCCACAAATAAGGGGAATTTCAGCATTTTTACTTCAAAATAAGAGGAATTTCTGCATTTTTGCCCCAAAATATGGGAAATTTCTGCCTTATTGCCCATAATAAGAAAAATTTCTGCAATTTTGTACCAAAATAAAAGAAATTTCTGCCTTTTTGCCCCAAAATAAGAAAATTTCTGTTTTTTTTTTCTGAAATAAGTGAAATTTCTGCAATTTTGCCCCAAAATAAGTGAAATTTCTGAGTTTTGCCCCAAAATAAGGAGAATTTCTGTCTTTTTGCCCCAACATATAGGGCATTTCTGCCTTTTTGCCCCACAATAAGGGAAATTTCTGCAATTTTGCTCCAAAAAACGGGGAATTTCTGCCTTTTTGCCCGAAAACAAGAAGAATGCATACCTTTTTGCCTTAAAAAAGGGAAATTTCTTTATTTTTGCTCCAAAATAAGGAGAATTTCTGCTTTTTTGCTTGTAAATAAGTGGAATTTCTGTTTTTTTCCCCCAAAACGAAGGGAATTTCTGTCTTTTTTGCCCCAAAATAAGGAAAATTTCTGACTTATTACCCTGAAATAAGTGAAATTTCGGCAATTTTTCCCCAAAATGAGGGAAAATTCTGCCTTTTTGCCCCCAAATAAGAAAATATCAGCCTTTTTACCTTAAAATAAGGGAAATTTCTGCCCTTTTGCCCCAAAATAAGAACAAATTCTGCAATTTTGTACCTAAATAAAAGAAATTTCTGACTTTTTGCCTCAAAAAAGAAAATTTCTGCTTTTTTTTTCTGAAATAAGTGAAATTTATGCAATTTTGCCCCAAAATATGTGAAATTTCTGCAATTTTGCCCCAAAATAAGGGAAATTTCTGAGTTTTGCCCCAAAATAAGGAGAATTTCTGTCTTTTTGCCCCAACATATAAAGAATTTCGGCCTTTTTGCCCCACAATTAGGGGAGTTTCTTAAATTTTGCTCCAAAATACGGGGAATTTCTGCCTGTTTGCCCGAAAACAAGAAGAATGCATACCTTTTTGCCATAAAAAAGGGAAATTTCTTCATTTTTGCTCCAAAATAAGAGGAATTTCTGCTCTTTTGCCTCTAAATAAGTGGAATTTCTGTTTTTTTCCCCCAAAACAAATGGAATTTCTGTCTTTTTTGCCCCAAAATAAAAAAAATTTCTGACTTATTACCCTGAAATAAGTGAAATTTCTGCTATTTTGCCCCTAAATAAGGAAAATTTCTGCCTTTTTGCCCCCAAATAAAGGGAATTTCAGTCTTTTTACCTCAAAATAAGGGGAATTTCTGCATTTTTGCCCCAAAATATGGAAAATTTCTGCCTTTTTGCCCCAAAATAAGAACAAATTCTGCAATTTTGTACCAAAATAAAAAAAATTTCTGCCTTTTTGCCCCAAAATAAGTGAAATTTCTGCTTTTTTTCTGAAATAAGTGAAATTTCTGCAATTTTGCTCCAAAATAATTGAAATTTCTGAGTTTTGCCCCAAAATAAGGGGAATTTCTGCCTTTTTGCCCCCAAATAAGGGGAATTTCAGCATTTTTACTTCAAAATAAGAGGAATTTCTGCATTTTTGCCCCAAAATATGGGAAATTTCTGCCTTATTGCCCATAATAAGAAAAATTTCTGCAATTTTGTACCAAAATAAAAGAAATTTCTGCCTTTTTGCCCCAAAATAAGAAAATTTCTGTTTTTTTTCTGAAATAAGTGAAATTTCTGCAATTTTGCCCCAAAATAAGTGAAATTTCTGAGTTTTGCCCCAAAATAAGGAGAATTTCTGTCTTTTTGCCCCAACATATAGGGCATTTCTGCCTTTTTGCCCCACAATAAGGGAAATTTCTGCAATTTTGCTCCAAAAAACAAGGAATTTCTGCCTTTTTGCCCGAAAACAAGAAGAATGCATACCTTTTTGCCTTAAAAAAGGGAAATTTCTTTATTTTTGCTCCAAAATAAGGAGAATTTCTGCTTTTTTGCTTGTAAATAAGTGGAATTTCTGTTTTTTTTCCCCAAAACGAAGGGAATTTCTGTCTTTTTTGCCCCAAAATAAGGAAAATTTCTGACTTATTACCCTGAAATAAGTGAAATTTCTGCAATTTTGCTCCAAAATAATTGAAATTTCTGAGTTTTGCCCGAAAATAAGGGGAATTTCTGCCTTTTTGCCCCCAAATAAGGGGAATTTCAGCATTTTTACTTCAAAATAAGAGGAATTTCTGCATTTTTGCCCCAAAATATGGGAAATTTCTGCCTTATTGCCCATAATAAGAAAAATTTCTGCAATTTTGTCCCAAAATAAAAGAAATTTCTGCCTTTTTGCCCCAAAATAAGAAAATTTCTGTTTTTTTTCTGAAATAAGTGAAATTTCTGCAATTTTGCCCCAAAATAAGTGAAATTTCTGAGTTTTGCCCCAAAATAAGGAGAATTTCTGTCTTTTTGCCCCAACATATAGGGCATTTCTGCCTTTTTGCCCCACAATAAGGGAAATTTCTGCAATTTTGCTCCAAAAAACGAGGAATTTCTGCCTTTTTGCCCGAAAACAAGAAGAATGCATACCTTTTGCCTTAAAAAAGGGAAATTTCTTTATTTTTGCTCCAAAATAAGGAAAATTTCTGCTTTTTTGCTTGTAAATAAGTGGAATTTCTGTTTTTTTTCCCCCAAAACGAAGGGAATTTCTGTCTTTTTTGCCCCAAAATAAGGAAAATTTCTGACTTATTACCCTGAAATAAGTGAAATTTCTGCAATTTTGAACCAAAATAAGTGAAAATTCTGAGTTTTGCCCCAAAATAAGGAGAATTTCTGTATTTTTGCCCTAATGTATAGGGAATTTCTGCCTTTTTGTCCCACAATTAAAGGAATTTCTGCAATTTTGCTCAAAATACGGGGAATTTCTGCCTTTTTGCCCGAAAATAAGAAAAATGCATACCTTTTTGCTATAAAAAAGGAAAATTTCTTCATTTTTGCTCCAAAATAAGGGGAATTTCTGCTTTTCTGCCTCTAAATAAGTGGAATTTCTGTCTATTTCCCACAAAACAAAGGGAATTCCTGTCTTTTTAGCCCAAAAATAAGAAAAATTTCTGACTTATTACCCTGAAATAAGTGAAATTTCGGCAATTTTTCCCCAAAATGAGGGAAAATTCTGCCTTTTTGCCCCCAAATAAGAAAATATCAGCCTTTTTACCTTAAAATAAGGGAAATTTCTGCATTTTTGCCCCAAAATATGGGAAATTTCTGCCCTTTTGCCCCAAAATAAGAACAAATGCTGCAATTTTGAACCTAAATAAAAGAAATTTCTGACTTTTTGCCTCAAAAAAGAAAATTTCTGCTTTTTTTTCAGAAATAAGTGAAATTTATGCAATTTTGCCCCAAAATATGTGAAATTTCTGCAATTTTGCCCCAAAATAAGGGAAATTTCTGAGTTTTGCCCCAAAATAAGGAGAATTTCTGTCTTTTTGCCCCAACATATAAAGAATTTCGGCCTTTTTGCTCCACAATTAGGGAGTTTCTTAAATTTTGCTCAAAAATACGGGGAATTTCTGCCTGTTTGCCCGAAAACAAGAAGAATGCATACCTTTTTGCCATAAAAAAGGGAAATTTCTTCATTTTTGCTCCAAAATAAGAGGAATTTCTGCTCTTTTGCCTCTAAATAAGTGGAATTTCTGTTTTTTTCCCCCAAAACAAATGGAATTTCTGTCTTTTTTGCCCCAAAATAAGGAAAATTTCTGACTTATTACCCTGAAATAAGTGTAATTTCTGCTATTTTGCCCCTAAATAAGGGAAATTTCTGCCTTTTTGCCCCCAAATAAAGGGAATTTCAGCCTTTTTACCTCAAAATAAGGGGAATTTCTGCATTTTTGCCCCAAAATATGGAAAATTTCTGCCTTTTTGCCCCAAAATAAGAACAAATTCTGCAATTTTGTACCAAAATAAAAAAAATTTCTGCCTTTTTGCCCCAAAATAAGTGAAATTTCTGCTTTTTTTCTGAAATAAGTGAAATTTCTGCAATTTTGCCCCCAAATATGTGAAATTTCTGCAATTTTGCCCCAAAATAAGGGAAATTTCTGAGTTTTGCCCCAAAATAAGGAGAATTTCTGTCTTTTTGCCCCAACATATAGGGAATTTCTGCCTTTTTGCCCCACAATTAGGGGAATTTCTGCAATTTTGCTCCAAAATACAAGGAATTTCTGCCTTTTTGCCCGAAAATAAGAAGAATGCATACCTTTTTGCCATAAAAAAGGGAAATTTCTTCATTTTTGCTATAAAATAAGGGGAATTTCTGCTTTTTTGCCTCTAAATAAGTGAAATTTTTGTCTTTTTCTCCCAAAACAAAGGGAATTTCTGTCTTTTTTGCCCCAAAATTAAGAAAATTTCTGACTTATTACCCTGAAATAAATGAAATTTCTGAAATTTTGCCCCAAAATAAGTGAAATTTCTGCAATTTTGCCCCAAAATAAGTGAAATTTCTGCAATTTTGCCCCAAAATAAGGGAAATTTCCTGAATTTTTCCCCAAAATAAGTGGAATTTCTGAGTTTTGCCCCAAAATAAGTGGAATTTCTGTCTTTTTTCCCCAACATATAGGCAATTTCTGCCTTTTTGCCCAACAATTAGGGGAATTTCTGCAATTTTGCTCCAAAATACGGGTAATTTCTGCGTTTTTGCCCAAAAATAAGAAGAATGCATACTTTTTTGCCATAAAAAGGAAATTTCTTCATTTTTGCTCCAAAAAAGGGGAATTTCTGCTTTTTTGCCTCTAAATAAGTGGAATTTTTGTCTTTTTCTCCCAAAACAAAGGGAATTTCTGTCTTTTTTGCCCCAAAATTAAGAAAATTTCTGACTTATTACCCTGAAATAAATGAAATTTCTGAAATTTTGCCCCAAAATAAGGGAAATTTCTGCATTTTTGCCCCTAAAGTAGGGGAATTTTAGCCTTTTTACCTCAAAATAAGAAGAATTTCTGCATTTTTGCCCCAAAATATTGGAAATTTCTGCCTTTTTGCCCCAAAACAAAAAATTTCTGCTTTTTTTTCTGAAATAAGTGAAATTTCTGCAATTTTGCCCCAAAATAAGTGAAAATTCTGAGTTTTGCTCCCAAATAAGGAGAATTTCTGTATTTTTGTTCCAATATATAGGGAATTTCTGCCTTTTGCCCCACAATTAAAGGAATTTCTGCAATTTTGCTGTAAAATACGGGGATTTTCTGCCTTTTTGCCTGAAAATAAAAAGAATGCATATCTTTTTGCCATAAAAAAGGGAAATTTCTTCCTTTTTTCTCCAAAATAAGGGGAATTTCTGCTTTTTTGGCTCTAAATAAGTGGAATTTCTGTTTTTTCCCCCAAAACAAAGGGAATTTCTTCTTTTTTGCCCCAAAATAAGGAAAATTTCTGACTTATTACCCTGAAAGAAGTGAAATTTCTGCAATTTTGCCCCAATATGAGGAAAATTTCTGCCTTTTTGTCCCCAAATAAGGGGAATTTCAGCCTTTTTAACTCAAAATAATAGGATTTTCTGCATTTTTGCCTCAAAATATGGGAAATTTCTGCCTTTTTGACCCAAAATGAGAACAATTTCTGCAATTTTCTACCAAAATTAAAGAAATTTCTGCCTTTTTGCCCCAAAATGAGAAAATTTCTGCTTTTTTTTCTGAAATACGTTAAATTTCTGCAATTTTGCCCTAAAATAAGTGAAATTTCTGAGTTTTGCCCCAAAATAAGGAGAATTTCTGTCTTTTTGCCCCAACATATAGGGAATTTCTGCCTTTTGGCCCACAATTAGGGGGATTTCTGCAATTTTGCTCCAAAAAACGAAAAATTTCTGTCTTTTTGCCCGAAAATAAGAAGAATGCATACCTTTTTGCCATCAAAAAGGGAAATTTCTTCATTTTTGCTCCAAAATAAGGGGAATTTCTGCTTTTTTGCCTCTAAATAAGTGGAATTTCTGTCTTTTTACCCCAATACAAAGGGAATTTCTGTATTTTTGCACCAAAATAAAGATAATTTCTGACTTATTATTCTGAATTAAGTGAAATTTCTGCAATTTTGCCCCAAAATAAGGGAAATTTCTGCCTTTTTGCCCCCAAATAAGGGGAATTTCAGCCTTTTTACCTCAAAATATGGGGAATTTCTGCATTTTTGCCCCAAAATATGGGAAATGTCTGCCTTTTTGACCCAAAATAAGGAAAATTTCTGCAATTTTGTACCAAAATAAAAGAAATATCTGCCTTTTTGCCCCAAAATTAGAAAATTTCTGCTTTTTTTTTCGGAAATAAGTGAAATTTCTGCAATTTTGCCCCAAAATAATTGAAATTTCTAAGTTTTGCCCCAAAATAAAGGAAATTTCTGCCTTTTTGCCACCAAATAAGGGGAAGTTCAGCATTTTTACCTTAAAATAAGGGGAATTTCTGCATTTTTGCCCCAAAATATGAGAAATTTCTGCCTTTTTCCCAAAATAAGAAAAATTTCTGCAATTTTGTACCAAAATAAAAGAAATTTCTGCCTTTTTGCCCTCAAATAAAGGGAATTTCCGCCTTTATACCTCAAAATAAGAGGAATTTCTGCATTTTTGCCCCAAAATATGGGAAATTTCTGCCATTTTGCCCCAAAATAAGAAAAATTTCTGCAATTTTGTACCAAAATAGAAGAAATTTCTGCCTTTTTCCCCAAAATAAGTGAAATTTCTGCTTTTTTTCTGAAATAAGTGAAATTTCTGCAATTTTGCCCCAAAATAAGTGAAAATTCTGAGTTTTGCCCCAAAATAAGGAGAATTTCTCTATTTTTACCCTAATATATAGGGAATTTCTGCCTTTTTGTACCACAATTGAAGGAATTTCTGCAATTTTGCTCCCAATATGGGGAATTTCTGCCTTTTTTCCTGGAAATAAGAAAAATGCATATCTTTTTGCCATAAAAAAGGAAAATTTCTTCATTTTTGCTCCAAAATAAGGGGAATTTCTGCTTTTCTGCCTCTAAATAAGTGGAATTTCTGTCTATTTCCCCCAAAACAAAGGGAATTCCTGTCTTTTTAGCCCCAAAATAAGTAAAATTTCTGACTTATTACCCTGAAATAAGAGAAATTTCTGCAATTTTTCCCCAAAATGAGGGAAATTTCTGCCTTTTTACCACAAATAAGAAAATATCAGCCTTTTTACCTTAAAGTAAAAAAAATTTCTGCATTTTTGCCCCAAAATATGGGAAATTTCTGCCCTTTTGCCCCAAAATAAGAACAAATTCTGCAATTTTGTACCTAAATAAAAGATATTTCTGACTTTTTGCCCCAAAAAAGAAAATTTCTGCTTTTTTTTCTGAAATAAGTGAAATTTATGCAATTTTGCCCCAAAATATGTGAAATTTCTGCAATTTTGCCCCAAAATAAGGGAAATTTCTGAGTTTTGCCCCAAAATAAGGAGAATTTCTGTCTTTTTGCCCCAACATATAAAGAATTTCGGCCTTTTTGCCCCACAATTAGGGGAATTTCTTCAATTTTGCTCCAAAATACGGGGAATTTCTGCCTGTTTGCCCGAAAACAAGAAGAATGCATACCTTTTTGCCAAAAAAAGGGAAATTTCTTCATTTTTGCTCCAAAATAAGAGGAATTTCTGCTTTTTTGCCTCTAAATAAGTGGAATTTCTGTTTTTTTCCTCCAAAACAAATGGAATTTCTGACTTTTTTGCCCCAAAATAAGGAAAATTTCTGACTTATTACCCTGAAATAAGTGAAATTTCTGCTATTTTGCCCCTAAATAAGGGAAATTTCTGCCTTTTTGCCCCTAAATAAAGGGAATTTCAGCCTTTTTACCTCAAAATAAGGGGAATTTCTGCATTTTTGCCCCAAAATATGGGAAATTTCTGCCTTTTTGCCCCAAAATAAGAACAAATTCTGCAATTTTGTACCAAAATAAAAGAAATTTCTGCCTTTTTGCCCCAAAATAAGTGAAATTTCTGCTTTTTTCTGAAATAAGTGAAATTTCTGCAATTTTGCCCTAAAATATGTGAAATTTCTGCAATTTTGCTCCAAAATACGGGGATTTTCTGCCTTTTTGCCCGAAAATAAAAAGAATGAATATCTTTTTGCCATAAAAAAGGGAAATTTCTTCATTTTTGCTCCAAAATAAGGGGAATTTCTGCTTTTTGGTCTAAATAAGTGGAATTTCTGTTTTTTCCCCCAAAACAAAGGGAATTTCTGTCTTTTTTGCCCCAAAATAAGGAAAATTTCTGACTTATTATTCTGAAATAAGTGAAATTTCTGCAATATTGCCCCAAAATAAGGGAAATTTCTGCCTTTTTGCCCCCAAATAAGGGGAATTTCAGCATTTTTACCTCAAAATAAGGGGAATTTCTGCATTTTTGCCCCAAAATATGGGAAATGTCTGCCTTCTTGCCCCAAAATAAGGAAAATTTCTGCAGTTTTGTACCAAATTAAAAGAAATATCTGCCTTTTTGCCCCAAAATTAGAAAATTTCTGCTTTTTTTTCAGAAATAAGTGAAATTTCTGCAATTTTGCCCCAAAATAATTGAAATTTCTAAGTTTTGCCCCAAAATAAAGGAAATTTCTGCCTTTTTGCCCCCAAATAAGGGGAAGATCAGCATTTTTACCTTAAAATAAGGGGAATTTCTGCATTTTTGCTCCAAAATATGAGAAATTTCTTCCTTTTTCCCAAAATAAGAAAAATTTTTGCAATTTTGTACCAAAATAAAAGAAATTTCTGCCTTTTTGCCCCAAAATAAGAAAATTTCTGCTTTTTTTCTGAAATAAGTGAAATTTCTGCAATTTTGCCCCAAAGTAAGTGAAATTTCTGAGTGTTGCCCCAAAATAAGGAGAATTTCTGTCTATTTGCCCCAACATATAGGGAATTTCTGCCTTTTTGCCCCACAATTAGGGGAATTTCTGCAATTTTGCTCCAAAATACGGGGAATTTCTGCCTTTTTGTCCGAAAATAAGAAGAATGCATACCTTTTTGCCATAAAAAAAGGAAATTTCTTTATTTTTGCTCCAAAATAAGGGGAATTTCTGCTTTTTTGCTTGTAAATAAGTGGAATTTCTGTTTTTTTACCCCAAAGCAAAGGGAATTTCTGTCTTTTTTGCCCCAAAATAAGGAAAATTTCTGACTTATTACCCTGAAATAAGTGAAATTTCTTCAATTTTGCCCCTTAAAAGGGAAATTTCTGCCTTTTTGCCCTCAAATAAAGGGATTTTCAGCCTTTATACCTCAAAATAAGAGGAATTTCTGCATTTTTGCCCCAAAATATGGGAAATTTTTGCCTTTTTGCCCCAAAATAAGAAAAATTTCTGCAATTTTGTACCAAAATAAAAGAAATTTCTGCCTTTTTGCCCCAAAATAAGTGAAATTTCTGCTTTTTTTCTGAAATAATGAAATTTCTGCAATTTTGCCCCAAAATAAGTGAAAAATCTGAGTTTTGCCCCAAAATAAGGAGAATTTCTCTATTTTTGCCCTAATATATAGGGAATTTCTGCCTTTTAGTCCCACAATTGAAAGAATTTCTGCAATTTTGCTCCCAATACGGGGAATTTCTGCCTTTTTGCCCGAAAATAAGAAAAATGCATACCTTTTTGCCATAAAAAAGGAAAATTTCTTCATTTTTGCTCCAAAATAAGGGGAATTTCTGCTTTTTTGCCTCTAAATAAGTGGAATTTCTGTCTTTTTCCCCCAAAACAAAGGGAATTTCTGTCTTTTTTGCCCCAAAATAAGGAAAATTTCTGACTTATTACCCTGAAATAAGTGAAATTTCTGCAATTTTGCCCCAAAATGAGGAAAATTTCTGCCTATTTGCTCCCAAATTAAAGAAATTTCAGCCTTTTTACCACAAAATAAGGGGAATTTCTGCATTTTTGCCCCAAAATATGGGAAATTTCTGCGTTTTTGCCCCCAAATAAGAACAATTTCTGCAATTTTGTACCAAAATAAAAGAAATATCTGACTTTTTGCCACAAAAAAGAAAAGTTCTGCTTTTTTTTACTGACATAAGTGAAATTTCTGCAATTTTGCCTCAAAATAAGTGAAATTTCTGCAATTTCACCCCAAAATAAGAGAAATTTCTGGAATTTTGCCCCAAAATAAGTGGAATTTCTGAGTTTTGCCCCAAAATAAGTGAAATTTCTGTCTTTTTGCCCCAACATATAGGGAATTTCTGCCTTTTTGCCCCACAATTAGGGGAGTTTCTGCAATTTTGCGCCAAAAGAGAGGGAATTTCTGACTTTTTGCCCGAAAAATAAGAAGAATGCATACCTTTTTGCCATAAAAAAGGGAAATTTCTTCATTTTTGCTCCAAAATAAGGGGAATTTCTGCTTTTTTGCCTCTTAATAAGTGGAATTTCTGTCTTTTTCCCCCAAAACAAAGGGAATTTATGTATTTTTTGCCCCAAAATAAGGAAAATTTCTGACTTATTACCCTGAAGTCAGTGAAATTTCTGCAATTTTGCCCCAAAATAAGTGAAATTTCTGAGTGTTGCCCCAAAATAAGGAAAATTTCTGTCTTTTTGCCCCAACATATAGGAAATTTCTGCCTTTTTGCCCCACAATTAGGGGAATTTCTGCAATTTTGCTCCAAAATACGGGGAATTTCTGCCTTTTTGTCCGAAAATAAGAAGAATGCATACCTTTTTGCCATAAAAAAGGGAAATTTCTTTATTTTTGCTCCAAAATAAGGGGAATTTCTGCTTTTTTGCTTGTAAATAAGTGAAATTTCTGTTTTTTTACCCCAAAGCAAAGGGAATTTCTGTCTTTTTTGCCCCAAAATAAGGAAAATTTCTGACTTATTACCCTGAAATAAGTGAAATTTCTTCAATTTTGCCCCTAAATAAGGGAAATTTCTGCCTTTTTGCCCTCAAATAAAGGGATTTTCAGCCTTTATACCTCAAAATAAGAGGAATTTCTGCATTTTTGCCCCAAAATATGGGAAATTTCTGCCTTTTTGCCCCAAAATAAGAAAAATTTCTGCAATTTTGTACCAAAATAAAAGAAATTTCTGCCTTTTTGCCCCAAAATAAGTGAAATTTCTGCTTTTTTTCTGAAATAAATGAAATTTCTGCAATTTTGCCCCAAAATAAGTGAAAATTCTGCTTTTTTTCTGAAATAAATGAAATTTCTGCAATTTTGCCCCAAAATAAGTGAAAATTCTGAGTTTTGCCCCAAAATAAGGAGAATTTCTCTATTTTTGCCCTAATATATAGGGAATTTCTGCCTTTTTGTACCACAATTGAAGGAATTTCTGCAATTTTGCTCCCAATACGGGGAATTTCTGCCTTTTTGCCTGAAAATAAGAAAAATGCATACCTTTTTGCCATAAAAAAGGAAAATTTCTTCATTTTTGCTCCAAAATAAGGGGAATTTCTGCATTTTTGCCTCTTAATAAGTGGAATTTCTGTCTTTTTCCCCCAAAACAAAGGGAATTTCTGTCTTTTTTGCCCCAAAATAAGGAAAATTTCTGACTTATTACCCTGAAATAAGTGAAATTTCTGCAATTTTGCCCCAAAATGAGGAAAATTTCTGCCTTTTTGCCCCCAAATTAAAGAAATTTCAGCCTTTTTACCACAAAATAGGGGAATTTCTGCATTTTTGCCCCAAAATATGGGAAATTTCTGCGTTTTTGCCCCCAAATAAGAACAATTTCTGCAATTTTGTACCAAAATAAAAGAAATATCTGACTTTTTGCCACAAAAAAGAAAAGTTCTGCTTTTTTTTACTGACATAAGTGAAATTTCTGCAATTTTGCCCCAAAATAAGTGAAATTTCTGCAATTTCGCCCCAAAATAAGAGAAATTTCTGGAATTTTGCCCCAAAATAAGTGGAATTTCTGAGTTTTGCCCCAAAATAAGTGAAATTTCTGTCTTTTTGCCCCAACATATAGGGAATTTCTGCCTTTTTGCCCCACAATTAGGGGAATATCTGCAATTTTGCTCCAAAAGAGAGGGAATTTCTGACTTTTTGCCCGAAAAATAAGAAGAATGCATACCTTTTTGCCATAAAAAAGGGAAATTTCTTCATTTTTGCTCCAAAATAAGGGGAATTTCTGCTTTTTTGCCTCTTAATAAGTGGAATTTCTGTCTTTTTCCCCCAAAACAAAGGGAATTTATGTCTTTTTTGCCCCAAAATAAGAAAAAATTTCTGACTTATTACCCTGAAGTAAATGAAATTTCTGCAATTTTGCCCCAAACATAAGTGAAATTTCTGAGTGTTGCCCCAAAATAAGGAAAATTTCTGTCTTTTTGCCCCAACATATAGGGAATTTCTGCCTTTTTGCCCCACAATTAGGGGAATTTCTGCAATTTTGCTCCAAAATACGGGGAATTTCTGCCTTTTTGTCCGAAAATAAGAAGAATGCATACCTTTTTGCCATAAAAAAGGGAAATTTCTTTATTTTTGCTCCAAAATAAGGGGAATTTCTGCTTTTTTGCTTGTAAATAAGTGGAATTTCTGTTTTTTTACCCCAAAGCAAAGGGAATTTCTGTTTTTTTGCCCCAAAATAAGGAAAATTTCTGACTTATTACCCTGAAATAAGTGAAATTTCTTTAATTTTGCCCCTAAATAAGGGAAATTTCTGCCTTTTTGCCCTCAATAAAGGGATTTTCAGCCTTTATACCTCAAAATAAGAGGAATTTCTGCATTTTTGCCCCAAAATATGGGAAATTTCTGCCTTTTTGCCCCAAAATAAGAAAAATTTCTGCAATTTTGTACCAAAATAAAAGAAATTTCTGCCTTTTTGCCCCAAAATAAGTGAAATTTCTGCTTTTTTTCTGAAATAAATGAAATTTCAGCAATTTTGCCCCAAAATAAGTGAAAATTCTGAGTTTTGCCCCAAAATAAGGAGAATTTCTCTATTTTTGCCCTAATATATAGGGAATTTCTGCCTTTTTGTCCCACAATTGAAGGAATTTCTGCAATTTTGCTCCCAATACGGGGAATTTCTGCCTTTTTTCCTGAAAATAAGAAAAATGCATAGCTTTTTGCCATAAAAAAGGAAAATTTCTTCATTTTTGCTCCAAAATAAGGGGAATTTCTGCATTTTTGCCTCTTAATAAGTGGAATTTCTGTCTTTTTCCCCCAAAACAAAGGGAATTTCTGTCTTTTTTGCCCCAAAATAAGGAAAATTTCTGACTTATTACCCTGAAATAAGTGAAATTTCTGCAATTTTGCCCCAAAATGAGGAAAATTTCTGCCTTTTTGCCCCCAAATTAAAGAAATTTCAGCCTTTTTACCACAAAATAAGGGGAATTTCTGCATTTTTGCCCCAAAATATGGGAAATTTCTGCGTTTTTGCCCCCAAATAAGAACAATTTCTGCAATTTTGTACCAAAATAAAAGAAATATCTGACTTTTTGCCACAAAAAAGAAAAGTTCTGCTTTTTTTTACTGACATAAGTGAAATTTCTGCAATTTTCCCCAAAATAAGTGAAATTTCTGCAATTTCGCCCCAAAATAAGAGAAATTTCTGGAATTTTGCCCCAAAATAAGTGGAATTTCTGAGTTTTGCCCCAAAATAAGTGAAATTTCTGTCTTTTTGCCCCAACATATAGGGAATTTCTGCCTTTTTGCCCCACAATTAGGAGAATTTCTGCAATTTTGCTCCAAAAGAGAGGGAATTTCTGACTTTTTGCCCGAAAAATAAGAAGAATGCATACCTTTTTGCCATAAAAAAGGGAAATTTCTTCATTTTTGCTCCAAAATAAGGGGAATTTCTGCTTTTTTGCCTCTTAATAAGTGGAATTTCTGTCTTTTTCCCCCAAAACAAAGGGAATTTATGTATTTTTTGCCCCAAAATAAGGAAAATTTCTGACTTATTACCCTGAAGTAAGTGAAATTTCTGCAATTTTGCCCCAAAATAAGTGAAATTTCTGAGTGTTGCCCCAAAATAAGGAAAATTTCTGTATTTTTGCCCCTACATATTGGAAATTTCTGCCTTTTTGCCCCACAATTAGGGGAATTTCTGCAATTTTGCTCCAAAATACGGGGAATTTCTGCCTTTTTGTCCGAAAATAAGAAGAATGCATACCTTTTTGCCATAAAAAAGGGAAATTTCTTTATTTTTGCTCCAAATAAGGGGAATTTCTGCTTTTTTGCTTGTAAATAAGTGGAATTTCTGTTTTTTTACCCCAAAGCAAAGGGAATTTCTGTCTTTTTTGCCCCAAAATAAGGAAAATTTCTGACTTATTACCCTGAAATAAGTGAAATTTCTTCAATTTTGTCCCTAAATAAGGGAAATTTCTGCCTTTTTGCCCTCAAATAAAGGGATTTTCGGCCTTTATACCTCAAAATAAGAGGAATTTCTGCATTTTTGCCCCAAAATATGGGAAATTTCTGCCTTTTTGCCCCAAAATAAGAAAAATTTCTGCAATTTTGTACCAAAATAAAAGAAATTTCTGCCTTTTTGCCCCAAAATAAGTGAAATTTCTGATTTTTTTCTGAAATAATGAAATTTCTGCAATTTTGCCCCAAAATAAGTGAAAAATCTGAGTTTTGCCCCAAAATAAGGAGAATTTCTCTATTTTTGCCCTAATATATAGGGAATTTCTGCCTTTTAGTCCCACAATTGAAAGAATTTCTGCAATTTTGCTCCCAATACGGGGAATTTCTGCCTTTTTGCCCGAAAATAAGAAAAATGCATACCTTTTTGCCATAAAAAAGGAAAATTTCTTCATTTTTGCTTCAAAATAAGGGGATATTCTGCTTTTTTGCCTCTAAATAAGTGGAATTTCTGTCTTTTTCCCCCAAAACAAAGGGAATTTCTGTCTTTTTTGCCCCAAAATAAGGAAAATTTCTGACTTATTACCCTGAAATAAGTGAAATTTCTTCAATTTTGTCCCTAAATAAGGGAAATTTCTGCCTTTTTGCCCTCAAATAAAGGGATTTTCAGCCTTTATACCTCAAAATAAGAGGAATTTCTGCATTTTTGCCCCAAAATATGGGAAATTTCTGCCTTTTTGCCCCAAAATAAGAAAAATTTCTGCAATTTTGTACCAAAATAAAAGAAATTTCTGCCTTTTTGCCCCAAAATAAGTGAAATTTCTGCTTTTTTTCTGAAATAATGAAATTTCTGCAATTTTGCCCCAAAATAAGTGAAAAATCTGAGTTTTGCCCCAAAATAAGGAGAATTTCTCTATTTTTGCCCTAATATATAGGGAATTTCTGCCTTTTAGTCCCACAATTGAAAGAATTTCTGCAATTTTGCTCCCAATACGGGGAATTTCTGCCTTTTTGCCCGAAAATAAGAAAAATGCATACCTTTTTGCCATAAAAAAGGAAAATTTCTTCATTTTTGCTTCAAAATAAGGGGATATTCTGCTTTTTTGCCTCTAAATAAGTGGAATTTCTGTCTTTTTCCCCCAAAACAAAGGGAATTTCTGTCTTTTTTGCCCCAAAATAAGGAAAATTTCTGACTTATTACCCTGAAATAAGTGAAATTTCTGCAATTTTGCCCCAAAATGAGGAAAATTTCTGCCTTTTTGCCCCCAAATAAAAGAAATTTCAGCCTTTTTACCACAAAATAAGGGGAATTTCTGCATTTTTGCCCCAAAATATGGGAAATTTCTGCGTTTTTGCCCCCAAATAAGAACAATTTCTGCAATTTTGTACCAAAATAAAAGAAATATCTGACTTTTTGCCACAAAAAAGAAAAGTTCTGCTTTTTTTTTACTGACATAAGTGAAATTTCTGCAATTTTGCCCCAAAATAAGTGAAATTTCTGCAATTTCACCCCAAAATAAGAGAAATTTCTGGAATTTTGCCCCAAAATAAGTGGAATTTCTGAGTTTTGCCCCAAAATAAGTGAAATTTCTGTCTTTTTGCCCCAACATATAGGGAATTTCTGCCTTTTTGCCCCACAATTAGGGGAATTTCTGCAATTTTGCTCCAAAAGAGAGGGAATTTCTGACTTTTTGCCCGAAAAATAAGAAGAATGCATACCTTTTTGCCATAAAAAAGGGAAATTTCTTCATTTTTGCTCCAAAATAAGGGGAATTTCTGCTTTTTTGCCTCTTAATAAGTGGAATTTTTGTCTTTTTCCCCCAAAACAAAGGGAATTTATGTCTTTTTTGCCCTAAAATAAGGAAAATTTCTGACTTATTACCCTGAAGTAAGTGAAATTTCTGCAATTTTGCCCCAAAATAAGGGAAATTTCTCCCTTTTGCCCCCAAATAAGGAGAATTTCTGCATTTTTGCCTCTTAATAAGTGGAATTTCTGTCTTTTTCCCCCAATACAAAGGGAATTTCTGTCTTTTTTGCCCCAAAATAAGGAAAATTTCTGACTTGTTTCCCAGAAGTAAGTGAAATTTCTGCAATTTTGCCCCAAAATAAGGGAAATTTCTGCCTTTTTTCCCCGAAATAAGGGGAATTTCAGCCTTTTTACCTCAAAATAAGGGGAATTTCTGCATTTTTGCCACAAAATATTTGGAATTTCTGCCTTTTTGCCCCAAAATAAGGAAAACTTCTGCCTTTTTTCCTTAAATAAGTGAAATTTCTGCAATTTTGCCTTAAAATAAAAGAAATTTCTGCAATTTTTCCCCATAATAAAGGAATTTTCTGCAATTTTGCCCCAAAAGAAAGGGAATTTCTGTTTTTTGTCCCCAAATAAGGGAAATTTCTGCAATTTTGCCCTAAAATAAGGGATATTTCTGCCTTTTGCCCCCAAATAAGGGGAATTTCTGCATTTTTGCCCCAAAATAAAGAAAATTACTGCATGTTTTACCCCAAATTAGGTGAATTTCTGCAATTTTGCTCCAAAATACGAGGATTTTCTTCCTATTTCGCCGAAAATAAACGGAATTTCTGCCATTTTGCCGCGAAATAAGTGAAATTTCTGCAGTTTTACCCCAAAATAAGGGGAAGTTCTGCGTTTTTGCCCAAAAATTAGGGGAATTTCTGCAATTTTGCTCCAAAATACGGGGAATTTCTGCCTTTTTTCCCCAATAATAAAGGGAATGTATATCTTTTTGCCATAAAACAGCGAAATTTCTTCATTTTTACCCCAAAATAAGGGAAGTTTCCACCTTTTTGACTCAAAAGAAGTGCAATTTCTCCCTTTTCCCTAAAATAAACCAAATTTCTGTCTTTTTGCCCCAAAATAGGGGAATTTCTGACTTTTTGCCCTGAAATAAGTTAAATTTCTAAAATTTTTCCCCAAAATAAGGGAAATGTCTGCTTTTTGCCCCAAATTAAGGGGAATTTCTGCCTTTTTGCCACAAAATAAGGGGAATTTCAGAATTTTTACCTCAAAATAAGGGGAATTTCTGCATTTTTGCCCCTAAATATGGGAAATTTCTGCCTTTTTGCCCAAAATAAGAAAAATTTCTGCAATTTTGTACCAAAATAAAAGAAATTTCTGCCTTTTTGCCCCAAAATAGAAAATTTCTACTTTTTTTCCCTGAAATAAGTTAAATTTCTGCAATTTTGCCCCAAAATAAGGGAAATTTCTGGAATTTTGCCCCAAAATAAGTGGAATTTCTGAGTTTTGCCCCAAAATAAGTGAAATTTCTGTCTTTTTGCCCCAACATATAGGGAATTTCTGCCTTTTTTCCCCACAATTAGGGGAATTTCTGCAATTTTGCTTCAAAACAGAGGGAATTTCTGACTTTTTGCCCGAAAAATAAGAAGAATGCATACCTTTTTGCCATAAAAAAGGGAAATTTCTTCATTTTTGCTCCAAAATAAGGGGAATTTCTGCTTTTTTGCCTCTTAATAAGTGGAATTTCTGTCTTTTTCCCCCAAAATAAAGGGAATTTATGTCTTTTTTGCCCCAAAATAAAAAAAATTTCTGACTTATTCCCCTGAAGTAAGTGAAATTTCTGCAATTTTGCCCCAAAATAAGGGAAATTTCTGCCTTTTGCCCCCAAATAAAGAGAATTTCTGCATTTTTGCCTCTTAATAAGTGGAATTTCTGTCTTTTTCCCAAAATACAAAGGGAATTTCTGTCTTTTTTGCCCCAAAATAAGGAAAATTTCTGACTTGTTTCCCAGAAGTAAGTGAAATTTCTGCAATTTTGCCCCAAAATAAGGAAAATTTCTGCCTTTTTCCCCGAAATAAGGGGAATTTCAGCCTTTTTACCTCAAAATAAGAGGAATTTCTGCATTTTTGCCACAAAATATTTGGAATTTCTGCCTTTTTGCCCCAAAATAAGAAAAATTTCTGCAATTTTGTACCAAAATAAAAGAAATTTCTGCCTTTTTGCCCCAAAATAAGAAAATTTCTGCTTTTTTTCTGAAATAAGTGAAATTTCTGCAATTTTGCCCTAAAATAAGTGAAATTTCTGAGTTTTGCCCCAAAATAAGTGAAATTTCTGTCTTTTTGCCCCAACATATAGGGAATTTCTGCCTTTTTGTCCCACAATTAGAGGGATTTCTGCAATTTTGCTCCAAAAAACGGGGAATTTCTGTCTTTTTGCCCGAAAATAAGAAGAATGCATACCTTTTTGCCATCGAAAAGGGAAATTTTTTCATTATTGCTCCTAAATAAGGGGAATTTCTGCTTTTTTGCCTCTAAATAAGTGGAATTTCTGTCTTTTTCCCCCAAAACAAAGGGAATTTCTGTATTTTTGTACCAAAATAAAGATAATTTCTGACTTATTATTCTGAAATAAGTGAAATTTCTGCAATTTTGTCCCAAAATAAGGGAAATTTCTGCCTTTTTGCCCCCAAATAAGGGGAATTTCAGCCTTTTTACCTCAAAATAAGGGGAATTTCTGGGTTTTTGCCCCAAAATATGGGAAATGTCTGCCTTTTTGCCCCAAAATAAGGAAAATTTCTGCAATTTTGTACCAAAATAAAAGAAATATCTGCCTTTTTGCCCCAAAATTAGAAAATTTCTGCTTTTTTTTCGGAAATAAGTGAAATTTCTGCAATTTTGCCCCAAAATAATTGAAATTTCTAAGTTTTGCCCAAAAATAAAGGAAATTTCTGCCTTTTTGCCCCCAAATAAGGGGAAGTTCAGCATTTTTACCTTAAAATAAGGGGAATTTCTGCATTTTTGCCCCAAAATATGAGAAATTTCTTTCTTTTTCCCAAAATAAGAAAAATTTTTGCAATTTTGTACCAAAATAAAAGAAATTTCTGCCTTTTTGCCCCAAAATAAGAAAATTTCTGCTTTTTTTCTGAAATAAGTGAAATTTCTGCAATTTTGCCCCAAAGTAAGTGAAATTTCTGAGTGTTGCCCCAAAATAAGGAGAATTTCTGTCTTTTTGCCCCAACATATAGGGAATTTCTGCCTTTTTGCCCCACAATTAGGGGAATTTCTGCAATTTTGCTCCAAAATACGGGGAATTTCTGCCTTTTTGTCCGAAAATAAGAAGAATGCATACCTTTTTGCCATAAAAAAAGGAAATTTCTTTATTTTTGCTCCAAAATAAGGGGAATTTCTGCTTTTTTGCTTGTAAATAAGTGGAATTTCTGTTTTTTTACCCCAAAGCAAAGGGAATTTCTGTCTTTTTTGCCCCAAAATAAGGAAAATTTCTGACTTATTACCCTGAAATAAGTGAAATTTCTTCAATTTTGCCCCTAATAAGGGAAATTTCTGCCTTTTTGCCCTCAAATAAAGGGATTTTCAGCCTTTATACCTCAAAATAAGAGGAATTTCTGCATTTTTGCCCCAAAATATGGGAAATTTCTGCCTTTTTGCCCCAAAATAAGAAAAATTTCTGCAATTTTGTACCAAAATAAAAGAAATTTCTGCCTTTTTGCCCCAAAATAAGTGAAATTTCTGCTTTTTTTCTGAAATAATGAAATTTCTGCAATTTTGCCCCAAAATAAGTGAAAAATCTGAGTTTTGCCCCAAAATAAGGAGAATTTCTCTATTTTTGCCCTAATATATAGGGAATTTCTGCCTTTTAGTCCCACAATTGAATTTCTGCAATTTTGCTCCCAATACGGGGAATTTCTGCCTTTTTGCCCGAAAATAAGAAAAATGCATACCTTTTTGCCATAAAAAAGGAAAATTTCTTCATTTTTGCTCCAAAATAAGGGGAATTTCTGCTTTTTTGCCTCTAAATAAGTGGAATTTCTGTCTTTTTCCCCCAAAACAAAGGGAATTTCTGTCTTTTTTGCCCCAAAATAAGGAAAATTTCTGACTTATTACCCTGAAATAAGTGAAATTTCTGCAATTTTGCCCCAAAATGAGGACAATTTCTGCCTATTTGCTCCCAAATTAAAGAAATTTCAGCCTTTTTACCACAAAATAAGGGGAATTTCTGCATTTTTGCCCCAAAATATGGGAAATTTCTGCGTTTTTGCCCCCAAATAAGAACAATTTCTGCAATTTTGTACCAAAATAAAAGAAATATCTGACTTTTTGCCACAAAAAAGAAAAGTTCTGCTTTTTTTTACTGACATAAGTGAAATTTCTGCAATTTTGCCTCAAAATAAGTGAAATTTCTGCAATTTCACCCCAAAATAAGAGAAATTTCTGGAATTTTGCCCCAAAATAAGTGGAATTTCTGAGTTTTGCCCCAAAATAAGTGAAATTTCTGTCTTTTTGCCCCAACATATAGGGAATTTCTGCCTTTTTGCCCCACAATTAGGGGAATTTCTGCAATTTTGCGCCAAAAGAGAGGGAATTTCTGACTTTTTGCCCGAAAAATAAGAAGAATGCATACCTTTTTGCCATAAAAAAAGGGAAATTTCTTCATTTTTGCTCCAAAATAAGGGGAATTTCTGCTTTTTTGCCTCTTAATAAGTGGAATTTCTGTCTTTTTCCCCAAAACAAAGGGAATTTATGTATTTTTTGCCCCAAAATAAGGAAAATTTCTGACTTATTACCCTGAAGTCAGTGAAATTTCTGCAATTTTGCCCCAAAATAAGTGAAATTTCTGAGTGTTGCCCCAAAATAAGGAAAATTTCTGTCTTTTTGCCCCAACATATAGGAAATTTCTGCCTTTTTGCCCCACAATTAGGGGAATTTCTGCAATTTTGCTCCAAAATACGGGGAATTTCTGCCTTTTTGTCCGAAAATAAGAAGAATGCATACCTTTTTGCCATAAAAAAGGGAAATTTCTTTATTTTTGCTCCAAAATAAGGGGAATTTCTGCTTTTTTGCTTGTAAATAAGTGAAATTTCTGTTTTTTTACCCCAAAGCAAAGGGAATTTCTGTCTTTTTTGCCCCAAAATAAGGAAAATTTCTGACTTATTACCCTGAAATAAGTGAAATTTCTTCAATTTTGCCCCTAAATAAGGGAAATTTCTGCCTTTTTGCCCTCAAATAAAGGGATTTTCAGCCTTTATACCTCAAAATAAGAGGAATTTCTGCATTTTTGCCCCAAAATATGGGAAATTTCTGCCTTTTTGCCCCAAAATAAGAAAAATTTCTGCAATTTTGTACCAAAATAAAAGAAATTTCTGCCTTTTTGCCCCAAAATAAGTGAAATTTCTGCTTTTTTTCTGAAATAAATGAAATTTCTGCAATTTTGCCCCAAAATAAGTGAAAATTCTGCTTTTTTTCTGAAATAAATGAAATTTCTGCAATTTTGCCCCAAAATAAGTGAAAATTCTGAGTTTTGCCCCAAAATAAGGAGAATTTCTCTATTTTTGCCCTAATATATAGGGAATTTCTGCCTTTTTGTACCACAATTGAAGGAATTTCTGCAATTTTGCTCCCAATACGGGGAATTTCTGCCTTTTTGCCTGAAAATAAGAAAAATGCATACCTTTTTGCCATAAAAAAGGAAAATTTCTTCATTTTTGCTCCAAAATAAGGGGAATTTCTGCATTTTTGCCTCTTAATAAGTGGAATTTCTGTCTTTTTCCCCCAAAACAAAGGGAATTTCTGTCATTTTTGCCCCAAAATAAGGAAAATTTCTGACTTATTACCCTGAAATAAGTGAAATTTCTGCAATTTTGCCCCAAAATGAGGAAAATTTCTGCCTTTTTGCCCCCAAATTAAAGAAATTTCAGCCTTTTTACCACAAAATAGGGGAATTTCTGCATTTTTGCCCCAAAATATGGGAAATTTCTGCGTTTTTGCCCCCAAATAAGAACAATTTCTGCAATTTTGTACCAAAATAAAAGAAATATCTGACTTTTTGCCACAAAAAAGAAAAGTTCTGCTTTTTTTTACTGACATAAGTGAAATTTCTGCAATTTTGCCCCAAAATAAGTGAAATTTCTGCAATTTCGCCCCAAAATAAGAGAAATTTCTGGAATTTTGCCCCAAAATAAGTGGAATTTCTGAGTTTTGCCCCAAAATAAGTGAAATTTCTGTCTTTTTGCCCCAACATATAGGGAATTTCTGCCTTTTTGCCCCACAATTAGGGGAATTTCTGCAATTTTGCTCCAAAAGAGAGGGAATTTCTGACTTTTTGCCCGAAAAATAAGAAGAATGCATACCTTTTTGCCATAAAAAAGGGAAATTTCTTCATTTTTGCTCCAAAATAAGGGGAATTTCTGCTTTTTTGCCTCTTAATAAGTGGAATTTCTGTCTTTTTCCCCCAAAACAAAGGGAATTTATGTCTTTTTTGCCCCAAAATAAGAAAAAATTTCTGACTTATTACCCTGAAGTAAATGAAATTTCTGCAATTTTGCCCCAAAATAAGTGAAATTTCTGAGTGTTGCCCCAAAATAAGGAAAATTTCTGTCTTTTTGCCCCAACATATAGGGAATTTCTGCCTTTTTGCCCCACAATTAGGGGAATTTCTGCAATTTTGCTCCAAAATACGGGGAATTTCTGCCTTTTTGTCCGAAAATAAGAAGAATGCATACCTTTTTGCCATAAAAAAGGGAAATTTCTTTATTTTTGCTCCAAAATAAGGGGAATTTCTGCTTTTTTGCTTGTAAATAAGTGGAATTTCTGTTTTTTTACCCCAAAGCAAAGGGAATTTCTGTTTTTTTGCCCCAAAATAAGGAAAATTTCTGACTTATTACCCTGAAATAAGTGAAATTTCTTTAATTTTGCCCCTAAATAAGGGAAATTTCTGCCTTTTTGCCCTCAAATAAAGGGATTTTCGGCCTTTATACCTCAAAATAAGAGGAATTTCTGCATTTTTGCCCCAAAATATGGGAAATTTCTGCCTTTTTGCCCCAAAATAAGAAAAATTTCTGCAATTTTGTACCAAAATAAAAGAAATTTCTGCCTTTTTGCCCCAAAATAAGTGAAATTTCTGCTTTTTTTCTGAAATAATGAAATTTCTGCAATTTTGCCCCAAAATAAGTGAAAAATCTGAGTTTTGCCCCAAAATAAGGAGAATTTCTCTATTTTTGCCCTAATATATAGGGAATTTCTGCCTTTTAGTCCCACAATTGAAAGAATTTCTGCAATTTTGCTCCCAATACGGGGAATTTCTGCCTTTTTGCCCGAAAATAAGAAAAATGCATACCTTTTTGCCATAAAAAAGGAAAATTTCTTCATTTTTGCTTCAAAATAAGGGGATATTCTGCTTTTTTGCCTCTAAATAAGTGGAATTTCTGTCTTTTTCCCCCAAAACAAAGGGAATTTCTGTCTTTTTTGCCCCAAAATAAGGAAAATTTCTGACTTATTACCCTGAAATAAGTGAAATTTCTTCAATTTTGTCCCTAAATAAGGGAAATTTCTGCCTTTTTGCCCTCAAATAAAGGAATTTTCAGCCTTTATACCTCAAAATAAGAGGAATTTCTGCATTTTTGCCCCAAAATATGGGAAATTTCTGCCTTTTTGCCCCAAAATAAGAAAAATTTCTGCAATTTTGTACCAAAATAAAAGAAATTTCTGCCTTTTTGCCCCAAAATAAGTGAAATTTCTGCTTTTTTTCTGAAATAATGAAATTTCTGCAATTTTGCCCCAAAATAAGTGAAAAATCTGAGTTTTGCCCCAAAATAAGGAGAATTTCTCTATTTTTGCCCTAATATATAGGGAATTTCTGCCTTTTAGTCCCACAATTGAAAGAATTTCTGCAATTTTCCTCCCAATACGGGGAATTTCTGCCTTTTTGCCCGAAAATAAGAAAAATGCATACCTTTTTGCCATAAAAAAGGAAAATTTCTTCATTTTTGCTTCAAAATAAGGGGATATTCTGCTTTTTTGCCTCTAAATAAGTGGAATTTCTGTCTTTTTCCCCCAAAACAAAGGGAATTTCTGTCTTTTTTGCCCCAAAATAAGAAAAATTTCTGACTTATTACCCTGAAATAAGTGAAATTTCTGCAATTTTGCCCCAAAATGAGGAAAATTTCTGCCTTTTTGCCCCCAAATAAAAGAAATTTCAGCCTTTTTACCACAAAATAAGGGGAATTTCTGCATTTTTGCCCCAAAATATGGGAAATTTCTGCGTTTTTGCCCCCAAATAAGAACAATTTCTGCAATTTTGTACCAAAATAAAAGAAATATCTGACTTTTTGCCACAAAAAAGAAAAGTTCTGCTTTTTTTTACTGACATAAGTGAAATTTCTGCAATTTTGCCCCAAAATAAGTGAAATTTCTGCAATTTCACCCCAAAATAAGAGAAATTTCTGGAATTTTGCCCCAAAATAAGTGGAATTTCTGCGTTTTGCCCCAAAATAAGTGAAATTTCTGTCTTTTTGCCCCAACATATAGAGAATTTCTGCCTTTTTGCCCCACAATTAGGGGAATTTCTGCAATTTTGCTCCAAAAGAGAGGGAATTTCTGACTTTTTGCCCGAAAAATAAGAAGAATGCATACCTTTTTGCCATAAAAAAGGGAAATTTCTTCATTTTTGCTCCAAAATAAGGGGAATTTCTGCTTTTTTGCCTCTTAATAAGTGGAATTTTTGTCTTTTTCCCCCAAAACAAAGGGAATTTATGTCTTTTTTGCCCTAAAATAAGGAAAATTTCTGACTTATTACCCTGAAGTAAGTGAAATTTCTGCAATTTTGCCCCAAAATAAGGGAAATTTCTCCCTTTTGCCCCCAAATAAGGAGAATTTCTGCATTTTTGCCTCTTAATAAGTGGAATTTCTGTCTTTTTCCCCCAATACAAAGGGAATTTCTGTCTTTTTTGCCCCAAAATAAGGAAAATTTCTGACTTGTTTCCCAGAAGTAAGTGAAATTTCTGCAATTTTGCCCCAAAATAAGGGAAATTTCTGCCTTTTTTCCCCGAAATAAGGGGAATTTCAGCCTTTTTACCTCAAAATAAGGGGAATTTCTGCATTTTTGCCACAAAATATTTGGAATTTCTGCCTTTTTGCCCCAAAATAAGGAAAACTTCTGCCTTTTTTCCTTAAATAAGTGAAATTTCTGCAATTTTGCCTTAAAATAAAAGAAATTTCTGCAATTTTTCCCCATAATAAAGGAATTTTCTGCAATTTTGCCCCAAAAGAAAGGGAATTTCTGTTTTTTGTCCCCAAATAAGGGAAATTTCTGCAATTTTGCCCTAAAATAAGGGATATTTCTGCCTTTTGCCCCCAAATAAGGGGAATTTCTGCATTTTTGCCCCAAAATAAAGAAAATTACTGCATGTTTTACCCCAAATTAGGTGAATTTCTGCAATTTTGCTCCAAAATACGAGGATTTTCTTCCTATTTCGCCGAAAATAAACGGAATTTCTGCCATTTTGCCGCGAAATAAGTGAAATTTCTGCAGTTTTACCCCAAAATAAGGGGAAGTTCTGCGTTTTTGCCCAAAAATTAGGGGAATTTCTGCAATTTTGCTCCAAAATACGGGGAATTTCTGCCTTTTTTCCCCAATAATAAAGGGAATGTATATCTTTTTGCCATAAAACAGCGAAATTTCTTCATTTTTACCCCAAAATAAGGGAAGTTTCCACCTTTTTGACTCAAAAGAAGTGCAATTTCTCCCTTTTCCCTAAAATAAACCAAATTTCTGTCTTTTTGCCCCAAAATAGGGGAATTTCTGACTTTTTGCCCTGAAATAAGTTAAATTTCTAAAATTTTTCCCCAAAATAAGGGAAATGTCTGCTTTTTGCCCCAAATTAAGGGGAATTTCTGCCTTTTTGCCACAAAATAAGGGGAATTTCAGAATTTTTACCTCAAAATAAGGGGAATTTCTGCATTTTTGCCCCTAAATATGGGAAATTTCTGCCTTTTTGCCCAAAATAAGAAAAATTTCTGCAATTTTGTACCAAAATAAAAGAAATTTCTGCCTTTTTGCCCCAAAATAGAAAATTTCTACTTTTTTTCCCTGAAATAAGTTAAATTTCTGCAATTTTGCCCCAAAATAAGTGAAATTTCTCCAATTTTGCCCCATAATAAGGGAAATTTCTGGAATTTTGCCCCAAAATAAGTGGAATTTCTGAGTTTTGCCCCAAAATAAGGAGATTTTCTGTCTTTTTGCCCCAACATATTGTAAATTTTGATTTTTGCCCCACAATTAAGGGAATTTCTGCAATTTTGCTCCAAAATACGGGGAATTTCTGCCATTTTGCCCGAAAATAAGAAGAATGCATAGCTTTTTGCCATAAAAAAAGGAAATTTCTTCATTTTTGCTCCAAAATAAGGGGAATTTCTGCTTTTTTGCCTCTCAATAAGTGGAATTTCTGTCTCTTTCCCCCAAAACAAAGGGAATTTCTGTCTTTTTTGCCCCAAAATAAGAAAAATTTCTGACTTATTACCCTGAAATAAGTGAAATTTCTGCAATTTTGCCCCAAAATAAGGGAAATTTCTTCCTTTTTGCCACAAAATAAGGAAAATTTCTGTCTTTTTGCCCCAAAATAAGGGAAATTTCAGCCTTTTTACCTCATAATATGGGTAATCTTTGCTTTTTGCCCTAAAATATGGGGAATTTCTGTATTTTGCCCTAAAATAAAGAAAATTTCTGCAATTTTGTACCAAAATAAAAGCAATTTTTGCCTTTTTGCCCCAAAATAAGAAAAATTTCTGCATTTTTTCCCTGAAATAAGTGAAATTTCTGTAATTTTGCCACAAAATAAGGGAGATTTCTGCAATTTTGCCCCAAAATAATAAAATTTTCTGGAATTTTGCCCCAATATAAGGAAAATTTCTGCCTTTTTGCCCCCAAATAAAGGGAATTTCAGCCTTTTTACCTGAAAATATGGGGAATTTCTGCATTTTTGCCCAAAAATATAAGGAATTTTTGCCTTTTGCCCCAAAATAAGAAAAATTTCTGGAATTTTGTACCAAAATAAAAGAAATTTCTGCCTTTTGGCCCCAAAATAAGAAAACTTCTGCATTTTTTCTGAAATAAGTGAAATTTCTGAAATTTTGCCCCAAAATAAAGGAAATTTCTTCAATTTTGCCCCAAAATAAGAACAATTTCTGCAATTTTGTACCAAAATAAAAGAAATTTCTGCCTTTTTGCCCCAAAATAAAAAAATTTCTGCTTTTTTTTTGGAAATAAGTGAAATTTCTGCAATTTTGCCCCAAAATAATTGAAATTTCTAAGTTTTGCTCCAAAATAAGGGAAATTTCTGCCTTTTTGACCCAAATAAGGGGAAGTTCAGCATTTTTACCTTAAAATAAGGGGAAATTCTGCATTTTTGCCCCAAAATATGAGATATTTCTGCCTTTTTCCCAAAATAAGAAAAATTTCTGCAATTTTGCACCAAAATAAAAGAAATTTCTGCCTTTTTGCCCCAAAATAAGAAAATTTCTGCTTTTTATTCTGAAATAAGTGAAATTTCTGCAATTTTGCCCCAAAATAAGTGAAATTTCTGAGTTTTGCCCCAAAATAAGGAGAATTTCTGTCTTTTTGTCCCAACATATAGGGAATTTCTTCCTTTTTGCCCCACAATTTGGGGAATTTCTGCAATTTTGCTACAAAACAGGGGGAATTTCTGCCTTTTTGCCCGAAAACAAGAAGAATGCATAACTTTTGGCCATAAAAAAGGGAAATTTCTTTATTTTTGCTTTAAAATAAGGGGAATTTCTGCTTTTTTGCCTCTTAATAAGTGGAATTTCTGTCTTTTTCCCCCAAAACAAAGGGAATTTCTGTCTTTTTTGCCCCAAAATAAGGAAAATTTCTGACTTATTACCCTGAAGTAAGTGAAATTTCTGCAATTTTGCCCCAAAGGAGGGAAATTTCTGCCTTTTTGCCTCCAAATAAGGAAAATATCAGCCTTTTTACCTCAATATAAGGGAAATTTCTGCATTTTTGCCCCAAAATATGGGAAATTTCTGCCTTTTTGTTCCAAAATAAGAACAAATTCTGCAATTTTGTACAAAAATAAAAGAAATTTCTGACTCTTTCCCAAAAAGAAAATTTCTGCTTTTTTTTTCTGAAATAAGTGAAATTTCTGCAATTTTGCCCCAAAATATGTAAAATTTCTGCAATTTTGCCCCAAAATAAGGGAAATTTCTGAGTTTTGCCCCAAAATAAGAGGAATTTCTGTTTTTACCCCAACATATAGGGAATTTCTGACTTTTTGCCCCACAATTAAAGGAATTTCTGCAATTTTGCTCCAAAACACGGGGATTTTCTGCCTTTTTGACCAAAAATAAGAAGAATGCATACCTTTTTGCCAGAAAAAATGGAAATTTCTTCATTTTTTGCTCCAAAATAAAGAGAATTTCTGCTTTTTTGCCTGTAAATAAGTGGAATTTCTGTTTTTTTCCCCCAAAACAAAGGGAACTTCTGTCTTTTTTGCCCCAAAATAAGGAAAATTTCTGACTTATTACCCTGAAATAAGTGAAATTTCTGCAATTTTGCCCCAAAATAATTGAAATTTCTGAGTTTTGTCCTAAAATAAGGGGAATTTCTGCCTTTTTGCCCTCAAATAAGGAGAATTTCAGCATTTTTACCTCAAAATAAGGATAATTTCAGCATTTTGCCCCCAAATATGGGAAATTTCTGCCTTTTTGCCCAAAATAAGAAAAATTTCTGCAATTTTGTACCAAAATAAAAGAAATTTCTGCCTTTTTATCCCAAAATAAGAAAATTTCTGCTTTTTTTTCTGAAATAAGTGAAATTTCTGCAATTTTGCCCCAAAATAAGTGAAATTTCTGAGTTTTGCCCCAAAATAAGGAGAATTTCTGTCTTTTTGCCCCAACATATAGGGAATTTCTGCCTTGTTGCCCCACAATTAGAAGAATTTCTGCAAATTGCTCCAAAATACGGGGAATTTCTGCCTTTTTGCCCGAAAATAAGAAGAATGCATACCTTTTTGCCATAAAAAAGTGAAATTTCTTCATTTTTGCTCCAAAATAAGTGGAATTTCTGCTTTTTTGCTTGTAAATAAGTGGAATTTCTGTTTTTTTACCCCAAAGCAAAGGGAATTTCTGTCTTTTTTGCCCCAAAATAAGGAAAGTTTTTGACTTATTACCCTGAAATAAGTGAAATTTCTGCAATTTTGCCCCTAAATAAGGGAAATTTCTGCCTTTTTGCCCCCAAATAAAGGGAATTTCAGCCTTTATACCTCAAAATAAGGGGAATTTCTGCATTTTTGCCCCAAAATATGGAAAATTTCTGCCTTTTTGCCCCAAAATAAGAAAAATTTCTGCAATTTTGTACCAAAATAAAAGAAATTTCTGCCTTTTTGCCCCAAAATAAGTGAAATTTCTGCTTTTTTTCTGAAATAAATGAAATTTCTGCAATTTTGCCCCAAAATAAGTGAAAATTCTGAGTTTTGCCCCAAAATAAGGAGAATTTCTGTATTTTTGCCCTAATATATAGGGAATTTCTGCCTTTTTGTCCCACAATTAAAGGAATTTCTGCAATTTTGCTCCTAATACAGGGAATTTCTGCCTTTTTGCCCGAAAATAAGAAAAATGCATACCTTTTTGCCAGAATAAAAGGGAAATTTCTTCATTTTTGCTCCAAAATAAGGGGAATTTCTGCTTTTTTGCCTCTCAATAAGTGGAATTTCTGTCTCTTTCCCCCAAAACAAAGGGAATTTCTGTCTTTTTTGCCCCAAAATAAGGAAAATTTCTGACTTATTACCCTGAAATAAGTGAAATTTCTGTAATTTTGCCCCAAAATAAGGGAAATTTCTTCCTTTTTGCCACAAAATAAGGGACATTTCTGTGTTTTTGCCCCAAAATAAGGGAAATTTCAGCCTTTTTACCTCATAATATGGGTAATCTTTGCTTTTTGCCCTAAAATATGGGGAATTTCTGTATTTTGTCCTAAAATAAAGAAAATTTCTGCAATTTTGTACCAAAATAAAAGCAATTTTTGCCTTTTTGCCCCAAAATAAGAGAAATTTCTGCATTTTTTTCCCTGAAATAAGTGAAATTTCTGTAATTTTGCCACAAAATAAGGGAGATTTCTGCAATTTTGCCCCAAAATAAAGAAATTTTCTGGAATTTTGCCCCAATATAAGGAAAATTTCTGCCTTTTTGCCCCCAAATAAAAGGAATTTCAGCCTTTTTCCCTCAAAATATGGGGAATTTCTGCATTTTTGCCCAAAAATATAAGGAATTTTGCCTTTTGCCCCAAAATAAGAAAAATTTCTGGAATTTTGTACCAAAATAAAAGAAATTTCTGCCTTTTGGCCCCAAAATAAGAAAACTTCTGCATTTTTTCTGAAATAAGTGAAATTTCTGAAATTTTGCCCCAAAATAAAGGAAATTTCTTCAATTTTGCCCCAAAATAAGAACAATTTCTGCAATTTTGTACCAAAATAAAAGAAATTTCTGCCTTTTTGCCCCAAAATAAAAAAATTTCTGCTTTTTTTTTGGAAATAAGTGAAATTTCTGCAATTTTGCCCCAAAATAATTGAAATTTCTAAGTTTTGCTCCAAAATAAGGGAAATTTCTGCCTTTTTGACCCAAATAAGGGGAAGTTCAGCATTTTTACTTTAAATTAGGGGAAATTCTGCATTTTTGCCACAAAATATGAGATATTTCTGCCTTTTTCCCAAAATAAGAAAAATTTCTGCAATTTTGCACCAAAATAAAAGAAATTTCTGCCTTTTTGCCCCAAAATAAGAAAATTTCTGCTTTTTATTCTGAAATAAGTGAAATTTCTGCAATTTTGCCCCAAAATAAGTGAAATTTCTGAGTTTTGCCCCAAAATAAGGAGAATTTCTGTCTTTTTGTCCCAACATATAGGGAATTTCTTCCTTTTTGCCCCACAATTAGGGGAATTTCTGCAATTTTGCTACAAAACAGGGGGAATTTCTGCCTTTTTGCCCGAAAACAAGAAGAATGCATAACTTTTGGCCATAAAAAAGGGAAATTTCTTTATTTTTGCTCCAAAATAAGGGGAATTTCTGCTTTTTTGCCTCTTAATAAGTGGAATTTCTGTCTTTTTCCCCCAAAACAAAGGGAATTTCTGTCTTTTTTGCCCCAAAATAAGGAAAATTTCTGACTTATTACCCTGAAGTAAGTGAAATTTCTGCAATTTTGCCCCAAAGGAGGGAAATTTCTGCCTTTTTGCCTCCAAATAAGGAAAATATCAGCCTTTTTACCTCAAAATAAGGGAAATTTCTGCATTTTTGCCCCAAAATATGGGAAATTTCTGCCTTTTTGCCCCAAATAAGAACAAATTCTGCAATTTTGTACAAAAATAAAAGAAATTTCTGACTCTTTCCCAAAAAGAAAATTTCTGCTTTTTTTTTCTGAAATAAGTGAAATTTCTGCAATTTTGCCCCAAAATATGTAAAATTTCTGCAATTTTGCCCCAAAATAAGGGAAATTTCTGAGTTTTGCCCCAAAATAAGAGGAATTTCTGTTTTTACCCCAACATATAGGGAATTTCTGACTTTTTGCCCCACAATTAAAGGAATTTCTGCAATTTTGCTCCAAAACACGGGGATTTTCTGCCTTTTTGACCAAAAATAAGAAGAATGCATACCTTTTTGCCAGAAAAAATGGAAATTTCTTCATTTTTTGCTCCAAAATAAGGGGAATTTCTGCTTTTTTGCCTGTAAATAAGTGGAATTTCTGTTTTTTTCCCCCAAAACAAAGGGAACTTCTGTCTTTTTTGCCCCAAAATAAGGAAAATTTCTGACTTATTACCCTGAAATAAGTGAAATTTCTGCAATTTTGCCCCAAAATAATTGAAATTTCTGAGTTTTGTCCTAAAATAAGGGGAATTTCTGCCTTTTTGCCCTCAAATAAGGAGAATTTCAGCATTTTTACCTCAAAATAAGGATAATTTCAGCATTTTGCCCCCAAATATGGGAAATTTCTGCCTTTTTGCCCAAAATAAGAAAAATTTCTGCAATTTTGTACCAAAATAAAAGAAATTTCTGCCTTTTTATCCCAAAATAAGAAAATTTCTGCTTTTTTTTCTGAAATAAGTGAAATTTCTGCAATTTTGCCCCAAAATAAGTGAAATTTCTGAGTTTTGCCCCAAAATAAGGAGAATTTCTGTCTTTTTGCCCCAACATATAGGGAATTTCTGCCTTGTTGCCCCACAATTAGAAGAATTTCTGCAAATTGCTCCAAAATACGGGGAATTTCTGCCTTTTTGCCCGAAAATAAGAAGAATGCATACCTTTTTGCCATAAAAAAGTGAAATTTCTTCATTTTTGCTCCAAAATAAGTGGAATTTCTGCTTTTTTGCTTGTAAATAAGTGGAATTTCTGTTTTTTTACCCCAAAGCAAAGGGAATTTCTGTCTTTTTTGCCCCAAAATAAGGAAAGTTTTTGACTTATTACCCTGAAATAAGTGAAATTTCTGCAATTTTGCCCCTAAATAAGGGAAATTTCTGCCTTTTTGCCCCCAAATAAAGGGAATTTCAGCCTTTATACCTCAAAATAAGGGGAATTTCTGCATTTTTGCCCCAAAATATGGAAAATTTCTGCCTTTTTGCCCCAAAATAAGAAAAATTTCTGCAATTTTGTACCAAAATAAAAGAAATTTCTGCCTTTTTGCCCCAAAATAAGTGAAATTTCTGCTTTTTTTCTGAAATAAGTGAAATTTCTGCAATTTTGCCCCAAAATAAGTGAAAATTCTGAGTTTTGCCCCAAAATAAGGAGAATTTCTGTATTTTTGCCCTAATATATAGGGAATTTCTGCCTTTTTGTCCCACAATTAAAGGAATTTCTGCAATTTTGCTCCTAATACAGGGAATTTCTGCCTTTTTGCCCGAAAATAAGAAAAATGCATACCTTTTTGCCAGAATAAAAGGGAAATTTCTTCATTTTTGCTCCAAAATAAGGGGAATTTCTGCTTTTTTGCCTCTCAATAAGTGGAATTTCTGTCTCTTTCCCCCAAAACAAAGGGAATTTCTGTCTTTTTTGCCCCAAAATAAGGAAAATTTCTGACTTATTACCCTGAAATAAGTGAAATTTCTGTAATTTTGCCCCAAAATAAGGGAAATTTCTTCCTTTTTGCCACAAAATAAGGGACATTTCTGTGTTTTTGCCCCAAAATAAGGGAAATTTCAGCCTTTTTACCTCATAATATGGGTAATCTTTGCTTTTTGCCCTAAAATATGGGGAATTTCTGTATTTTGTCCTAAAATAAAGAAAATTTCTGCAATTTTGTACCAAAATAAAAGCAATTTTTGCCTTTTTGCCCCAAAATAAGAGAAATTTCTGCATTTTTTTCCCTGAAATAAGTGAAATTTCTGTAATTTTGCCACAAAATAAGGGAGATTTCTGCAATTTTGCCCCAAAATAAAGAAATTTTCTGGAATTTTGCCCCAATATAAGGAAAATTTCTGCCTTTTTGCCCCCAAATAAAAGGAATTTCAGCCTTTTTCCCTCAAAATATGGGGAATTTCTGCATTTTTGCCCAAAAATATAAGGAATTTTGCCTTTTGCCCCAAAATAAGAAAAATTTCTGGAATTTTGTACCAAAATAAAAGAAATTTCTGCCTTTTGGCCCCAAAATAAGAAAACTTCTGCATTTTTTCTGAAATAAGTGAAATTTCTGAAATTTTGCCCCAAAATAAAGGAAATTTCTTCAATTTTGCCCCAAAATAAGAACAATTTCTGCAATTTTGTACCAAAATAAAAGAAATTTCTGCCTTTTTGCCCCAAAATAAAAAAATTTCTGCTTTTTTTTTGGAAATAAGTGAAATTTCTGCAATTTTGCCCCAAAATAATTGAAATTTCTAAGTTTTGCTCCAAAATAAGGGAAATTTCTGCCTTTTTGACCCAAATAAGGGGAAGTTCAGCATTTTTACTTTAAATTAGGGGAAATTCTGCATTTTTGCCACAAAATATGAGATATTTCTGCCTTTTTCCCAAAATAAGAAAAATTTCTGCAATTTTGCACCAAAATAAAAGAAATTTCTGCCTTTTTGCCCCAAAATAAGAAAATTTCTGCTTTTTATTCTGAAATAAGTGAAATTTCTGCAATTTTGCCCCAAAATAAGTGAAATTTCTGAGTTTTGCCCCAAAATAAGGAGAATTTCTGTCTTTTTGTCCCAACATATAGGGAATTTCTTCCTTTTTGCCCCACAATTAGGGGAATTTCTGCAATTTTGCTCCAAAACAGGGGGAATTTCTGCCTTTTTGCCCGAAAACAAGAAGAATGCATAACTTTTGGCCATAAAAAAGGGAAATTTCTTTATTTTTGCTCTAAAATAAGGAGAATTTCTGCTTTTTGCCTCTTAATAAGTGGAATTTCTGTCTTTTTCCCCCAAAACAAAGGGAATTTCTGTCTTTTTTGCCCCAAAATAAGGAAAATTTCTGACTTATTACCCTGAAGTAAGTGAAATTTCTGCAATTTTGCCCCAAAGGAGGGAAATTTCTGCCTTTTTGCCTCCAAATAAGGAAAATATCAGCCTTTTTACCTCAAAATAAGGGAAATTTCTGCATTTTTGCCCCAAAATATGGGAAATTTCTGCCTTTTTGCCCCAAAATAAGAACAAATTCTGCAATTTTGTACAAAAATAAAAGAAATTTCTGACTCTTTCCCAAAAAGAAAATTTCTGCTTTTTTTTCTGAAATAAGTGAAATTTCTGCAATTTTGCCCCAAAATATGTAAAATTTCTGCAATTTTGCCCCAAAATAAGGGAAATTTCTGAGTTTTGCCCCAAAATAAGAGGAATTTCTGTTTTTACCCCAACATATAGGGAATTTCTGACTTTTTGCCCCACAATTAAAGGAATTTCTGCAATTTTGCTCCAAAACACGGGGATTTTCTGCATTTTTGATCAAAAATAAGAAGAATGCATACCTTTTTGCCAGAAAAAATGGAAATTTCTTCATTTTTGCTCCAAAATAAGGGGAATTTCTGCTTTTTTGCCTGTAAATAAGTGGAATTTCTGTTTTTTTCCCCCAAAACAAAGGGAACTTCTGTCTTTTTTGCCCCAAAATAAGGAAAATTTCTGACTTATTACCCTGAAATAAGTGAAATTTCTGCAATTTTGCCCCAAAATAATTGAAATTTCTGAGTTTTGTCCTAAAATAAGGGGAATTTCTGCCTTTTTGCCCTCAAATAAGGAGAATTTCAGCATTTTTACCTCAAAATAAGGATAATTTCAGCATTTTGCCCCCAAATATGGGAAATTTCTGCCTTTTTGCCCAAAATAAGAAAAATTTCTGCAATTTTGTACCAAAATAAAAGAAATTTCTGCCTTTTTATCCCAAAATAAGAAAATTTCTGCTTTTTTTTCTGAAATAAGTGAAATTTCTGCAATTTTGCCCCAAAATAAGTGAAATTTCTGAGTTTTGCCCCAAAATAAGGAGAATTTCTGTCTTTTTGCCCCAACATATAGGGAATTTCTGCCTTTTTGCCCCACAATTAGAAGAATTTCTGCAAATTGCTCCAAAATACGGGGAATTTCTGCCTTTTTGCCCGAAAATAAGAAGAATGCATACCTTTTTGCCATAAAAAAGTGAAATTTCTTCATTTTTGCTCCAAAATAAGTGGAATTTCTGCTTTTTTGCTTGTAAATAAGTGGAATTTCTGTTTTTTTACCCCAAAGCAAAGGGAATTTCTGTCTTTTTTGCCCCAAAATAAGGAAAGTTTTTGACTTATTACCCTGAAATAAGTGAAATTTCTGCAATTTTGCCCCTAAATAAGGGAAATTTCTGCCTTTTTGCCCCCAAATAAAGGGAATTTCAGACTTTATACCTCAAAATAAGGGGAATTTCTGCATTTTTGCCCCAAAATATGGGAAATTTCTGCCTTTTTGCCCCAAAATAAGAAAAATTTCTGCAATTTTGTACCAAATTAAAAGAAATTTCTGACTTTTTGCCCCAAAAAAGAAAAGTTCTGCTTTTTTTTACTGACATAAGTGAAATTTCTGCAATTTTGCCCCAAAATAAGTGAAATTTCTGCAATTTCGCCCCAAAATAAGTGAAAATTCTGAGTTTTGCCCCAAAATAAGGAGAATTTCTCTATTTTTGCCCTAATAATTGGGAATTTCTGCCTTTTTGTCCCACAATTAAAGGAATTTCTGCAATTTTGCTCCAAATACGGGGAATTTCTGCCTTTTTGCCCGAAAATAAGAAAAATGCATACCTTTTTGCCAGAAAAAAGGGAAATTTCTTCATTTTTGCTCCAAAATAAGGGGAATTTCTGCTTTTTTGCCTCTCAATAAGTGAAATTTCTGTCTCTTTCCCCCAAAACAAAGGTAATTTCTGTCTTTTTTGCCCCAAAATAAGGAAAATTTCTGACTTATTACCCTGAAATAAGTGAAGTTTCTGCAATTTTGCCCCAAAATGAGGAAAATTTCTGCCTTTTTGCCCCCAAATAAGGAGAATTTCAGCCTTTTTACCACAAAATAAGGGGAATTTCTGCATTTTTGCCCCAAAGTATGGGAAATTTCTGCGTTTTTGCCCCAAAATAAGAACAATTTCTGCAATTTTGTACCAAAATAAAAGAAATTTCTGACTTTTTGCCCCAAAAAAGAAAAGTTCTGCTTTTTTTTACTGACATAAGTGAAATTTCTGCAATTTTGCACCAAAATAAGTGGAATTTCTGAGTTTTGCCCCAAAATAAAGAGAATTTCTGCCTTTTTGCCCCAACATATAGGGAATTTCTGCCTTTTTGCCCCACAATTAGGGGAATTTCTGCAATTTTGCTCCAAAAAAACGGGGAATTTCTGCTTTTTTGCCCGAAAACAAGAAGAATGCATACCTTTTTGCCATAAAAAAGGGAAATTTCTTCATTTTTGCTCCAAAATAAGGGGAATTTCTGATTTTTTGCCTCTTAATAAGTGGAATTTCTGTCTTTTTCCCCCAAAACAAAGGGAATTTCTGTCTTTTTGCCCCAAAATAAGGGGAATTTCTGACTTTTTGCCCTGAAATAAGTTAAATTTCTAAAATTTTTTTCCAAAATAAGGGAAATGTCTGCTTTTTGCCCCAAAATAAGGGGAATTTCTGCCTTTTTGCCACAAAATAAAGGGAATTTCAGAATTTTTACCTCAAAATAAGGGGAATTTCTGCATTTTTGCCCCTAAATATGGGAAATTGCTGCCTTTTTGCCCAAAATAAGAAAAATTTCTGCAATTTTGTACTAAAATAAAAGAAATTTCTGCCTTTTTGCCCCAAAATAAGAAAATTTCTACTTTTTTCCCTGAAATAAGTTAAATTTCTGAGATTTTTCCCCAAAATAAGTGAAATTTCTCCAATTTTGCCCCAAAATAAGGGAAATTTCTGGAATTTTGCCCCAAAATAAGTGGAATTTCTGAGTTTTGCCCCAAAATAAGAAGAATTTCTGTCTTTTTGCCTCAACATATAGGGAATTTCTGACTTTTTGCCCTACAATTAAGGGAATTTCTGCAATTTTTTTCCAAAATACGGGGAATTTCTGCCTTTTTGCCCGAAAATAAGAAGAATGCATAGCTTTTTGCCATAAAAAAGGGAAATTTCTTCATTTTTGCTCCAAAATAAGGGGAATTTCTGCTTTTTTGCCTCTAAATAAGTGGAATTTCTGTCTTTTTCCCCCAAAACAAAGGGAATTTCTGTCTTTGTGCCCCAAAATAAGGAAAATTTCTGACTTATTACCCTGAAATAAGTGAAATTTCTGCAATTTTGCCCCAAAATAAGGGAAATTTCTGTCTTTTTGCCACAAAATTATGAAAATTTCAGTCTTTTTGCCCCAAAATAAGGGAAATTTCAGCCTTTTTACCTCATAATAAGATTAATCTCTGCTTTTTGCCCTAAAATATGGGAAATTTCTGTATTTTGCCCCAAAATAACGAAAATTTCTGCAATTTTGTACCAAAATAAAAGCAATTTCTGCCTTTTTGCCCCAAAATAAGAGAAATTTCTGCTTTTTTTCCCTGAAATAAGTGAAATTTCTGTAATTTTGCCACAAAATAAGGGAGATTTGTTTAATTTTGCCCCAAAATAAAGAAAATTTCTGGAATTTTACCCCAAAATAAGGAAAATTTCTGCCTTTTTGCCCCCAAATAAAGGGAATTACAGCCTTTTTACCTCAAAATAAGGGAAATTTCTGCATTTTTGCCCCAAAATATGGGAAATTTCTGCCTTTTTGCCCCAAAATAAGAACAATTTCTGCAATTTTGTAACAAAATAAAAGAAATTTCTGACTTTTTGCCCCAAAAAAGAAAAGTTCTGCTTTTTTTTACTGACATAAGTGAAATATCTGCAATTTTGCCCCAAAATAAGTGAAATTTCTGCAATTTTGCCCCAAAATAAGTGAAATTTCTGAGTTTTGCCCCAAAATAAGGAGAATTTCTGTCTTTTTGCCCCAACATAAAGGGAATTTCTGCCTTTTTGCCCCACAATTAGGAAAATTTCTGCAATTTTGCTCCAAAACAGGGGGAATTTTTGCCTTTTTGCCCGAAAACAAGAAGAATGCATAACTTTTGGCCATAAAAAAGGGAAATTTCTTCATTTTTGCTCCAAAATAAGGGGAATTTCTGCTTTTTTGCCTCTTAATAAGTGGAATTTCTGTCTTTTTCCCCCAAAACAAAGGGAATTTCTGTCTTTTTTGCCCCAAAATAAGGAAAATTTCTTACTTATTACCCTGAAATAAGTGAAATTTCTGCAATTTTGCCCCAAAAGGAGGGAAATTTCTGCCTTTTTGCCTCCAAATAAGGAAAATATCAGCCTTTTTACCTCAAAATAAGGAAAATTTCTGCATTTTTGCCCCAAAATATGGGAAATTTCTGCCTTTTTGCCCCAAAATAAGAACAATTTCTGCAATTTTGTACAAAAATAAAAGAAATTTCTGACTTTTTTCCCAAAAAGAAAATTTCTGCTTTTTTTTTCTGAAATAAGTGAAATTTCTGCAATTTTGCCCCAAAATATGTGAAATTTCTGCAATTTTGCCCCAAAATAAGGGAAATTTCTGAATTTGCCCCAAAATAAGAGGAATTTCTGTTTTTACCCCAACATATAGGGAATTTCTGCCTTTTTGCTTCACAATTAAAGGAATTTCTGCAATTTTGCTCCAAAACACGGGGATTTTCTGCCTTTTTGACCAAAAATAAGAAGAATGCATACCGTTTTGCCATAAAAAATGGAAATTTCTTCATTTTTGCTCCAAAATAAGGGGAATTTCTGCTTTTTTGCCTCTAAATAAGTGGATTTTCTGTCTTTTTCTCCCAAAACAAAGGGAATTTCTGTCTTTTTTGCCCCAAAATAAGGAAAATTTCTGACTTATTACCCTGAAATAAGTGAAATTTCTGCAATTTTGCCCCAAAATAATTGAAATTTCTGAGTTTTGCCCTAAAATAAGGGGAATTTCTGCCTTTTTGCCCTCAAATAAGGAGAATTTCAGCATTTTTACCTCAAAATAAGGATAATTTATGCATTTTTGCCCCCAAATATGGGAAATTTCTGCCTTTTTGCCCAAAATAAGAAAAATTTCTGCAATTTTGTACCAAAATAAAAGAAATTTCTGCCTTTTTGCCCCAAAATAAGAAAATTTCTGCTTTTTTTTCTGAAATAAGTAAATTTCTGCAATTTTGCCCCAAAATAAGGGAAATTTCTGAGTTTTGCCCCAAAATAAGGAGAATTTCTATCTTTTTGCCACAACATATAGGGAATTTCTGCCTTTTTGCCCCACAATTAGAAGAATTTCTGCAAATTGCTCCAAAATACGAGGAATTTCTGCCTTTTTGCTTGAAAATAAGAAGAATGCATACATTTTTGCCATAAAAAAGTGAAATTTCTTCATTTTTGCTCCAAAATAAGGGGAATTTCTGCTTTTTTGCTTGTAAATAAGTGGAATTTCTGTTTTTTTACCCTAAAGCAAAGGGAATTTCTGTCTTTTTTGCCCCAAAATAAGGAAAATTTTTGACTTATTACCCTGAAATAAGTGAAATTTCTGCAATTTTGCCCCTAAATAAGGGAAATTTCTGCCTTTTTGCCTCCAAAAAAAGGGAATTTCAGCCTTTATACCTCAAAATAAGGGAATTTCTGCATTTTTGCCCCAAATATGGGAAATTTTTGCCTTTTTGCCCCAAAATAAGAAAAATTTCTGCAATTTTGTACCAAAATAAAAGAAATTTCTGCCTTTTTGCCCCAAAATAAGTGAAATTTCTGCTTTTTTTCTGAAATAAGAGAAATTTCTGCAATTTTGCCCCAAAATAAGTGAAAATTCTGAGTTTTGCCCCAAGATAAGGAGAATTTCTGTATTTTTGCCCTAATATATAGAGAATTTCTGCCTTTTTGTCCCACAATTAAAGGAATTTCTGCAATTTTGCTCCAAATACGGGGAATTTCTGCCTTTTTGCCCGAAAATAAGAAAAATGCATAACTTTTTGCCAGAAAAAAGGGAAATTTCTTCATTTTTGCTCCAAAATAAGGGGAATTTCTGCTTTTTTGCCTCTAAATAAGTGGAATTTCTGTCTTTTTCCCCCAAAACAAAGGGAATTTCTGTCTTTTTTGCCCCAAAATAAGAAAAATTTTTGACTTATTACACTGAAATACGTGAAATTTCTGAAATTTTGCCCCAAAATGAGGAAAATTTCTGCCTTTTTGCTCCCAAATAAGGGGAATTTCAGCCTTTTTACCACAAAATAAGGGGAATTTCTACATTTTTGCCCTAAAGTATGGGAAATTTCCACGTTTTTGCCCCAAAATAAGAACAATTTCTGCAATTTTGTACCAAAATAAAAGAAATTTCTGACTTTTTGCCCCAAAAAAGAAAAGTTCTGCTTTTTTTTACTGACATAAGTGAAATTTCTGCAATTTTGCCCCAAAATAAGTGAAATTTCTGCAATTTTGCCCCAAAATAAAAGAAATTTCTGGAATTTTGCACCAAAATAAGTGGAATTTCTGAGTTTTGCCCCAAAATAAGGAGAATTTCTGCCTTTTTGCCCCAACATATAGGGAATTTCTGCCTTTTTGCCCCACAATTAGGGGAATTTCTGCAATTTTGCTCCAAAAAACGAGGAATTTCTGCCTTTTTGCCCGAAAACAAGAAGAAGGCATACCTTTTTGCCATAAAAAAGGGAAATTTCTTCATTTTTGCTTTAAAATAAGGGGAATTTCTGCTTTTTTGCCTCTTAATAAGTGGAATTTCTGTCTTTTTCCCCCAAAACAAAGGAAATTTCTGTCTTTTTGCCCCAAAATAAGGGGAATTTCTGACTTTTTGCCCTGAAATAAGTTAAATTTCTAAAATTTTTTTCCAAAATAAGGGAAATGTCTGCTTTTTGCCCCAAAATAAGGGGAATTTCTGCCTTTTTGCCACAAAATAAAGGGAATTTCAGAATTTTCACCTCAAAATAAGGGGAATTTCTGCATTTTTGCCCCTAAATATGGGAAATTTCTGCCTTTTTGCCCAAAATAAAAAAATTTCTGCAATTTTGTACTAAAATAAAAAAAATTTCTGCCTTTTTGCCCCAAAATAAGAAAATTTCTACTTTTTTCTCTGAAATAAGTTAAATTTCTGCAATTTTGCCCCAAAATAAGTGAAATTTCTGCAATTTTGCCCTAAATAAGGGAAATTTCTGGAATTTTGCCCCAAAATAAGTGGAATTTCTGAGTTTTGCCCCAAAATAAGAAGAATTTCTGTCTTTTTGCCCCAACATATAGGGAATTTCTGAGTTTTTGCCCCACAATTAAGGGAATTTCTGCAATTTTTCTCCAAAATACGGGGAATTTCTGCCTTTTTGCCCGAAAATAAGAAGAATGCATAGCTTTTTGCCATAAAAAAGAGAAATTTCTTCATTTTTGCTCCAAAATAAGGGGAATTTCTGCTTTTTTGCCTCTAAATCAGTGGAATTTCTGTCTGTTTCCCCCAAAACAAAGGGAATTTCTATCTTTTTGCCCCAAAATAAGGAAAATTTCTGACTTATTACCCTGAAATAGGTGAAAAATCTGCAATTTTGCCCCAAAATGAGGGAAATTTCTGCCTTTTTGCCACAAAATTAGGGAAATTTCTGTCTTTTTGCCCCCAAATAAGGGAAATTTCAGCATTTTTACCTCATAATAAGGGTAATCTCTGCTTTTTGCCCTAAAATATGGGAAATTTCTGTATTTTGCCCCAAAATAAAGAAAATTTCTGCAATTTTGTACCAAAATAAAAGCAATTTCTGCCTTATTGCTCCAAAATAAGAGAAATTTCTGCGTTTTTTCCCTGAAATAAGTGAAATTTCTGTAATTTTGCCACAAAATAAGGGAGATTTGTTCAATTTTGCCCCAAAATAAAGAAAATTTCTGGAATTTTGCCCCAAAATAAGGAAAATTTCTGCCTTTTTGCCCCCAAATAAAGGGAATTACAGACTTTTTACCTCAAAATAAGGGAAATTTCTGCATTTTTGCCCCAAAATATGGGAAATTTCTGCCTTTTTGCCCCAAAATAAGCACAATTTCTGCAATTTTGTAACAAAATAAAAGAAATTCCTGACTTTTTGCCCCAAAAGAGAAAAGTTCTGCCTTTTTTTACTGACATAAGTGAAATTTCTGCAATTTTGCCCCAAAATAAGTGAAATTTCTGCAATTTTGCCCCAAAATAAGGGAAATTTCTGAAATTTTGCCCCAAAATAAGTGGAATTTCTGAGTTTTGCCCCAAAATAAGGAGAATTTCTGTCTTTTTGCCCCAACATATAGGGTATTTCTGCCTTTTTGCCCCACAATTAGGGGAATTTCTGCAATTTTGCTTCAAAAATGGGGAATTTCTGCCTTTTTGCCCAAAAACAAGAAGAATGCATACGTTTTTGCCATAAAAAAAGAAATTTCTTCATTTTTTCTCCAAAATCAGGGGAATTTCTGCTTTTTTGCCTCTAAATAAGTGGAATTTCTGTCTTTTCCCCCCAAAACAAAGGGAATTTCTGTTTTTTTTGCCCCAAAATAAGGAAAATTTGTGACTTATTACCCTGAAATAAGTGAAATTTCTGCAATTTTGCACCAAAATAAGGGAAATTTCTGCCTTTTTGCCCCCAAATTAGGGGAATTTCAGCCTTTATACCTCAAAATAAGGGGAATTTCTGCATTTTTGCCCCAAAATATGGGAAATTTCTGTATTTTTGCCCCAAAATAAGAAAAATTTCTGGAATTTTGTACCAAAATAAAAGAAATTTCTGCCTTTTTTGCCCAAAAATAAGTGAAATTTCTCCTTTTTTTCTGAAATAAGTGAAATTTCTGCAATTTTGCCCCAAAATAAGTGAAAATTCTGAGTTTTGCCCCAAAATAAGGAGAATTTCTGTATTTTTGCCCTAATATATAGGGAATTTCTGCCTTTTTGTCCCACAATTAAAGGAATTTCTGCAATTTTGCTCCAAATACGGGGAATTTCTGCCTCTTTGCCCCAAAATAAGAAAAATGCATACCTTTTTGCCATAAAAAAGGGAAATTTCTTCATTTTTGCTCCAAAATAAGGAGAATTTCTGCATTTTTGCCTCTAAATAAGTGGAATTTCTGTCTTTTTCCCCCTAAACAAAGGGAATTTCTGTCTTTTTTGCCCCAAAATAAGGAAAATTTCTGACTTATTACCCTTAAATACGTGAAATTTCTGCAATTTTGCCACAAAATGAGGAAAATTTCTGCCTATTTGCCCCCAAATAAGGGGAATTTCAGCCTTTTTACCATAAAATAAGGGGAATTTCTGCATTTTTGCCCCAAAGTATGGGAAATTCCGCGTTTTTGCCCCAAAATAAGAACAATTTCTGCAATTTTGTACCAAAATAAAAGAAATTTCTGACTTTTTGCCCCAAAAAAGAAAAGTTCTGCTTTTTTTTACTGACATAAGTGAAATTTCTGCAATTTTGCCCCAAAATAAGTGAAATTTCTGCAATTTCGCCCCAAAATAAAAGAAATTTCTGGAATTTTGCTCCAAAATAAGTGGAATTTCTGAGTTTTGCCCTAAAATAAGGAGAATTTCTGCCTTTTTGCCCCAACATATAGGAAATTTCTACCTATTGCCCCACAATTAGGGGAATTTCTGCAATTTTGCTCCAAAAAACGGGGAATTTCTGCCTTTTTGCCCGAAAACAAGAAGAATGCATACCTTTTTGCCATAAAAAAGGGAAATTTCTTCATTTTTGCTCCAAAATAAGGGGAATTTCTGATTTTTGCCTCTTAGTAAGTGGAATTTCTGTCTTTTTCCCCCAAAACAAAGGAAATTTCTGTCTTTTTGCCCCAAAATAAGGGGAATTTCTGACTTTTTGCCCTGAAATAAGTTAAATTTCTAAAATTTTTTTCCAAAATAAGGGAAATGTCTGCTTTTTGCCCCAAAATAAGGGGAATTTCTGCCTTTTTGCCACAAAATAAAAGGAATTTCAGAATTTTTACCTCAAAATAAGGGGAATTTCTGCATTTTTGCCCCTAAATATGGGAAATTTCTGCCTTTTTGACCAAAATAAGAAAAATTTCTGCAATTTTGTACTAAAATAAAAGAAATTTCTGCCTTTTTGCCCAAAAATAAGAAAATTTCTGACTTATTACTCTGAAATAAGTGAAATTTCTGCAATTTTGCCCCAAAATAAAAGAAAATTCTGTAATTTGGCCCAAAAATAAGTGGAATTTCTGAGTTTTGCCCCAAAATAAGGGAAATTTCTGGAATTTTTCCCCAAAATAATTGGAATTTCTGAGTTTTGCCCCAAAATAAGGAGAATTTCTGTCTTTTTGCCCCAACATATAGGGAATTTCTGACTTTTTGCCCCACAATTAAGGGAATTTCTGCAATTGTGCTCCAAAATACGGGGAATTTTCGCCTTTTTGCCCGAAAATAAGAAGAATGCATAGCTTTTTGCCATAAAAAAGGGAAATTTCTTCATTTTTGCTCCAAAATAAGGGAAATTTCTGCTTTTTTGCCTCTAAATAAGTGGAATTTCTGTCTCTTTCCCCCATAACAAAGGAAATTTCTGTCTTTTTGCCCCAAAATAAGGAAAATTTCTGACTTATTACCCTGAAATAAGTGAAATTTCTGCAATTTTGCACCAAAATAAGAGAAATTTCTGCATTTTTGCCTCCAAATAAAGGGAATTTCAGCCTTTTTACCTCAAAATAAGGGGAATTTCTGCACTTTTGCCCCAAAATATGGGAAATTTCTGCCTTTTTGTCCCAAAATAAGAAAAATTTCTGCAATTTTGTATCAAAATAAAAAAATTTCTGCCTTTTTGCCCTAAAATAAGTGAAATTTCTGCTTTTTTTCTGAAATAAGTGAAATTTCTGCAATTTTGCCCCAAAATAAGTGAAAATTCTGAGTTTTGCCCCAAAATAAGGGAAATTTCTGGAATTTTGCCCAAAAATAAGTGGAATTTCTGAGTTTTGCCCCAAAAAAAGGAAATTTTCTGTCTTTTTGCCCCAACATATAGGGAATTTCTGCCTTTTTGCCCCACAATTAGGGGAATTTCTGCAATTGTGCTCCAAAATACGGGGAATTTCTGCCTTTTTGCCCGAAAACAAGAAGAATGCATATCTTTTTGCCATAAAAAAGGAAAATTTCTTCATTTTTGCTCCAAAATAAGGGGAATTTCTGCATTTTTGCCTCTTAATAAGTGGAATTTCTGTCTTTTTCCCCCAAAACAAAGGGAATTTCCGTCTTTTTTGCCCAAAAATAAGGAAAATTTCTGACTTATTACCCTGAAGTAAGTGAAATTTTTGCAGTTTTGCCCCAAAATAAGGGAAATTTATGCCTTTTTGCTCCCAAATAAGGGGAATTTCAGCATTTTTACCTAAAAATAAGGGGAATTTCTGCGTTTTTGCCACAAAATATTTGGAATTTCTGCCTTTTTGCTCCAAAATAAGGAAAACTTCTGCCTTTTTTCCTGAAATAAGTGAAATTTCTGCAATTTTGCCCCAAAATAAGTGAAATTTCTGCAATTTTGTCCCAAAATAAGTGAAATTTCTGAAATTTGGCCCAAAATAAGGGAAATTTCTGAAATTTTTCCCCAAAATAATTGAAATTTCTGAGTTTTGCCCCAAAATAAAAGGAATTTCTCCCTTTTTGCCCCCAAAAAATAGGAATTTCAGCATTTTTACCTCAAAATAAGGGGAATTTCTGCATTTTTGCCCCAAAATATGGGAAATTTCAGCCTTTTTGCCCAAAATAAGAAAAATTTCTGCAATTTTGTACCAAAATAAAAAAAATTTCTGCCTTTTTGCCCCAAAATAAGAAAATTTCTGCTTTTTTTCTGAAATGAGTGAAATTTCTGCAATTTTACCCCAAAATAAGTGAAATTTCTGAGTTTTGCCCCAAATAAGGAGAATTTTTGTATTTTGCCCCAATATATAGGGAATTTTTGCCTTTTTGCCCCACAATTAGGGGAATTTCTGCAATTTTGCTCCAAAATACGGGGAATTTCTGCCTTTTTGTTCGAAAATCAGAAGAATGCATAACTTTTTGCCATAAAAAAGGGAAATTTCTTCATTTGTGCTCCAAAATAAGGGTAATTTCTGCTTTTTTGCTTCTAAATAAGTGGAATTTCTGTTTTTTCCCCCAAAACAAAGAAAATTTCTGTCTTTTTTGCCCCAAAATAAGAAAAATTTCTGACTTATTATCCTGAAATAAGTGAAATTTCTGCAATTTTGCCCCTAAATAGGGGAAATTTCTGCCTTTTTGCCCCCAAATAAAGGGAATTTCAGCCTTTTTACCTCAAAATAAGGGGAATTTCTTCATTTTTGCCCCAAAATATGGGAAATTTTTGCCTTTTTGCCGCAAAATAATAAAAATTTCTGCAATTTTGTACCAAAATAAAAGAAATTTCTGCCTTTTTGCCCCCAAATAAGTGAAATTTCTGCTTTTTTTCTGAAATAAGTGAAATTTCTGCAATTTTGCCCCAAAATAAGTGAAAATTCTGAGTTTTGCCCCAAAATAAGGAGAATTTCTGTATTTTTGCCATAATATATAGGGAATTTCTGCCTTTTTGTGCTACAATTAAAGAATTTCTGCAATTTTGATCCAAAATACGGGGAATTTCTGCCTTTTTGCCCAAAAATAAGAAAAATGCATACCTTTTTGCCAAAAAAGGGAAATTTCTTCATTTTTGCTCCAAAATAAGGGGAATTTCTGCTTTTTTTGCCTCTAAATAAATGTAATTTCTGTCTTTTTTCCCCAAAACAAAGGGAATTTCTGTCTTTTTTGCCCCAAAATAAGGAAAATTTCTGGCTTATCACCCTGAAATAAGTGAAATATCTGCAATTTTCCCCCAAAATGAGAAAAATTTCTGCTTTTTGCCCCCAAATAAAAGGAATTTCAGCCTTTTTCCACAAAATAAGGGGAATTTCTGCATTTTTGCCCCAAAATATGGGAAATTTCTGCGTTTTTGCCCCAAAATAAGAACAATTTCTGCAATTTTGTACCAAAATAAAAAAAATTTCTGACTTTTTGCCCCAAAAAAGAAAAGTTCTGCTTTTTTTTACTGACATAAGTGAAATTTCTGCAATTTTGCCCCAAAATAAGTGAAATTTCTGCAATTTTGCCCCAAAATAAAGGAAATTTCTGGAATTTATCCTTAAAACAAGTGGAATTTCTGAGTTTTGCCCCAAAATAAGGAGAATTTCTGTTTTTTGCCCCACCATATAGGGAATTTCTGCCTTTTTGCCCCACAATTAGGGGAATTTCTGCAATTTTGCTCCAAAATACGGGGAATTTCTGTTTTTTTGCCTTAAAACAAGAAGAATGCATACTTTTTTGCCATAAAAAAGGGAAATTTCTTCATTTTTGCTCCAAAATAAGGGGAATTTCTGCTTTTTTGCCTCTTAATAAGTGGAATTTCTGTCTTTTCCCACCAAAACAAAGGGAATTTCTGTCTTTTTTGCCCCAAAATAAGGAAAATTTCTGACTTATTACCCTGAAGTAAGTGAAATTTCTGCAATTTTGCCCCAAAATAAGGGAAATTTCTGCCTTTTTACCCCCAAATAAGGGGAATTTCAGCCTTTTTACCTCAAAATAAGGGGATCTTCTGCATTTTTGCCACAAAATATTTGGAATTTCTGCCTTTTTGCCCCAAAATAAGGAAAACTTCTGCCCTTTTTCCTGAAATAAGTAAAATTTCTGCAATTTTGCCTTAAAATAAGTAAAATTTTTGCAACTTTGCCCCAAAATAAGTGAAATTTCTGCAATTTTGCCCCAAAATAAGGGAAATTTCTGGAATTTTGCCCCAAAACAAGTTGAATTTCTGAGTTTTGCCCCAAAATAAGGAGAATTTCTGTCTTTTTGCCCTAACATACATGGTATTTCTGTTTTTTTGCCCCACAATTAGGGGAATTTCTGCAATTTTGCTTCAAAATACAGGGAATTTCTGCCTTTTTGCCCGAAAATAAGAAGATGAATACCTTTTTGCCATAAAAAAGGGAAATTTCTTCATTTTTCTCCAAAATAAGGGGAATTTCTGATTTTTTGCCTCTAAATAAGTGGAATTTCTGTCTTTTTCCCCCAAAACAAAGAGAATTTCTGTCTTTTTTGCCCCAAAATAAGGAAAATTTCAGACTTATTACCCTGAAATAAGTGAAATTTCTGCAATTTTGCTCCAAAATATTTGAAATTTCTGAGTTTTGTTCCAAAATAAGGGGAATTTCTGCATTTTTGCCCCCAAATAAGGGGAATTTCAGCATTTTTACCTCAAAATAAGCGGAATTTCTGCAATTTTGCCCCAAAATATGGGAAATTGCTGCCTTTTTGCCCCAAAATAAGAACAAATTCTGCAATTTTGTACCTAAAAAAAAAATTTCTGACTTTTTGCCCCCAAAAAGAAAATTTCTCCTTTTTTTTCTGAAATAAGTGAAATTTCTGCAATTTTGCCCCAAAATATGTGAAATTTCTGCAATTTTGCCCCAAAATAAGAAAAATTTCTGCAATTTTGCCCCAAAATAAGTGAAATTTCTTAGTTTTGCCCCTAAATAAGGAGAATTTCTGTTTTTGCCCCAACATATAGGGAATTTCTGCCTTTTTGCCCCACAATTAGGGGAATTTCTTCAATTTTGCTCCAAAATACGGGGAATTTCTGCCTTTTTGCCCGAAAATAAGAAGAATGCATACCTTTTTGCCATAAAAAAGAGAAATTTCTTCATTTTTGCTCCAAAATAAGGGGAATTTCTGCTTTTTTGCCTCTAAATAAGTAGAATTTCTGTCTTTTTCCCCCAAAACAAAGGGAATTCCTGTCTTTTTTGTCCCAAAATAAGAAAAATTTCTGACTTATTACCCTGAAATAAGTGAAATTTCTGCAATTTTGCCCCAAAATGAGGGAAATTTCTGCCTTTTTGCCCCCAAATAAGAAAATATCAGCATTTTTACCTCAAAATAAGGGAAATTTCTGCATTTTTGCCGCAAAATATGGGAAATTTCTGCCCTTTTGCCCCAAAATAAGAACAAATTCTGAAATTTTGTACCTAAATAAAAGAAATTTCTGACTTTTTGCCCCAAAAAAGAAAATTTCTGCTTTTTTTTCTGAAATAAGTGAAATTTCTGCAATTTTGCCCCAAAATATGTGAAATTTCTGCAATTTTGCCCCAAAATATGTGAAATTTCTGCAATTTTGCCCCAAAATAAGGGAAATTTCTGAGTTTTGCCCCAAAATAAGGAGAATTTCTGTCTTTTTGCTTCAACATATAGGGAATTTCGGCTTTTTTGCCCCACAAGTAGGGGAATTTCTTCAATTTTGCTCCAAAATTCGGGGAATTTCTGCCTTTTTGCCCGAAAACAAGAAGAATGCATACCTTTTTGCCATAAAAATGAGGAATTTCTTCATTTTTGCTCCAAAATAAGGGGAATTTCTGCTTTTTTGCCTCTAAATAAGTGGAATTTCTGTTTTTTTCCCCCAAAACAAATGTAATTTCTGTCTTTTTTGTTTCAAAATACGGAAAATTTCTGACTTATTACCCTGAAATAAGTGAAATTTCTGCAATTTTACCCCAAAATGAGGAAAATTTCTGCCTTTTTGCCCCCAAATAAGAAAATATCAGCATTTTTACCTCAAAATAAGGGAAATTTCTGCATTTTTGCCCCAAAATATGGGAAATTTCTGCCCTTTTGCCCCAAAATAAGAACAAATTCTGCAATTTTGTACCTAAATAAAAGAAATTTCTGACTTTTTGCCCCAAATAGATAATTTCTGCTTTTTTTTCTGAAATAAGTGAAATTTTTGTAATCTTGCCCCAAAATATGTGAATTTTCTGCAATTTTGCCCCAAAATAAGGGAAATATCTAAGTTTTGCCCCAAAATAAGGAGAATTTCTGTCTTTTTGCCCCAACATATAGGGAATTTCGGCCTTTTTGCCCCACAATTAAGGGAATTTCTTCAATATTGCTCCAAAATTTGGGGAATTTCTGCCTTTTTGCCCGAAAACAATAAGAATGCATACCTTTTGCCATAAAAGAGGGAAATTTCTTCATTTTTTGCTCCAAAATAAGGGGAATTTCTTTTTTTTTGCCTCTAAATAAGTGGAATTTCTGTTTTTTCCCCCAAACAAAGGGAATTTCTGTCTTTTTGCCCCAAAATAAGGAAAATTTCTGACTTATTACCCTGAATAAGTAAAATTTCTGCAATTTTGCCCCTAAATAAGGGAAATTTCTGCCTTTTTGCCCCCAAATAAAGGGAATTTCAGCCTTTTTACCTCAAAATAAGGGGAATTTCTGCATTTTTGCCCCAAAATATGGGAAATTTCTGCCTTTTTGCGCCAAAATAAGAAAATTTCTGCTTTTTTTCTGAAATAAGTGAAATTTCTGCAATTTTGCCCCAAAATAAGTGAAAATTCTGAGTTTTGCCCCCAAATAAGAGGAATTTCTGTATTTTTGCCCCAATATATAGGGAATTTTTGCCTTTTTGCCCCACAATTAAAGGAATTTCTGCAATTTTGCTCCAAAATACGGGGATTTTCTGCCTTTTTGCCCAAAAATAATAAGAATGCATATCTTTTTGCCATAAAAAAGGGAAATTTCTTCATTTTTGCTCCAAAATAAGGGGAATTTCTGCTTTTTTTGCTCTAAATAAGTGTAATTTTTGTTTTTTTCCTTCAAAACAAAGGAAATTTCTGTATTTTTTGCCCCAGAAGAAGGAAAATTTCTGACTTATTACCCTGAAATAAGTGAAATTTCTGCAATTTTGCCCCAAAATAAGGAAATTTTCTGCCTTTTTGCCCCCAAATAAGGGGAATTTCAGCCTTTTTAACTCAAAATAATAGGAATTTCTGCATTTTTGTCCCAAAATATGGGAAATTTCTACCTTTTTGCCCCAAAATAAGAACAATTTCTGCAATTTTGTACCAAAATAAAAGAAATTTCTGCCTTTTTGCCCCAAAATAAGAAAATTTCTGCTTTTATTCTGAAATAAGTGAAATTTCTGCAATTTTGCCGTAAAATAAGTGAAATTTCTGAGTTTTGCCCCAAAATAAGGAGAATTTCTGTCTTTTCGCCCCAACATATAGGGAATTTCTGCCTTTTTGGCCCACAATTAAAGGGATTTCTGCAATTTTGCTCCAAGAAACGGGGAATTTCTGTCTTTTTGCCCGAAAATATGAAGAATGCATACCTTTTTGCCATAGAAAAGGGAAATTTCTTCATTTTTGCTCCAAAATAAGGGGAATTTCTGCTTTTTGGCCTCTAAATAAGTGGAATATCTCTCTTTTTCCCCCAAAACAAGGGAATTACTGTCTTTTTTGACCCAAAATAAGGAAAATTTCTGACTTATTACCCTGAAATAAGTGAAATTTCTGCAATTTTGCCCCAAAATGAGGAAAATTTCTGCCTTTTTGCCCCCAAATAAAAGGAATTTCAGCTTTTATACCACAAAATAAGTGGAATTTCTGCATTTTTGCCCCAAAATATGGGAAATTTCGGCGTTTTTGCCCCAAAATAAGAACAATTTCTGCAATTTTGTACCAAAATAAAAGAAATTTCTGACTTTTTGCCCCAAAAAAGAAAAGTTCTGCTTTTTTTACTGACATAAGTGAAATTTCTGCAATTTTGCCCCAAAATAAGTGAAATTTCTGCAATTTTGCCCCAAAATAAGGGAAATTTCTGGAATTTTGCCTTAAAACAAGTGGAATTTCTGAGTTTTGCCCCAAAATAAGCAGAATTTCTGTCTTTTTGCCCTAACATACAGGGAATTTCTGCCTTTTTGCCCCACAATTCGGGGAATTTCTGCAATTTTGCTTCAAAATTTAGGGAATTTCTGCCTTTTTGACCAAAAATAAGAAGATGAATACCTTTTTGCCATAAAAAAGAGAAATTTCTTCATTTTTCTCCAAAATAAGGGGAATTTCTGATTTTTTGCCTCTAAATAAGTGGAATTTTTGTCTTTTTCCCCCAAAACAAAGGGAATTTCTGTCTTTTTTGCCCCAAAATAAGGAAAATTTCAGACTTATTACAATGAAATAAGTGAAATTTCTGCAATTTTGCACCAAAATAATTGAAATTTCTGAGTTTTGCCCCAAAATAAGAGGAATTTCTGGATTTTTGTCCCCAAATAAGGGGAATTTCAGCATTTTTACCTCAAAATAAGGGGAATTTCTGCAATTTTGCCCCAAAATATGGGAAATTTCTGCCTTTTTGCCCCAAAATAAGAACAAAGTCTGCAATTTTGTACAAAAATAAAAGAAATTTCTGACTTTTTGCCCCAAAAAGAAAATTTCTTCTTTTTTTTCTGAAATAAGTGAAATTTCTGCAATTTTGCCCCAAAATAAGTGAAATTTCTGAGTTTTGCCCCAAAATAAAGAGAATTTCTGTCTTTTTGCCCCAACATATAGGGAATTTCTGTCTTTTTGCCCCACAATTAGGGGAATTTCTGCAATTTTGCTCCAAAACAGGGGGAATTTCTGCCTTTTTGAACGATAACAGGAAGAATGCATAACTTTTTGCCATAAAAAGGGGAAATTTCTTAATTTTTGCTCCAAAATAAGGGAAATTACTGCTTTTTTTGCCTCTTAATAAGTGGAATTTCTGTCTTTTTCCCCCAAAACAAAGGGAATTTCTGTCTTTTTTGCCCCAAAATACGGAAAATTTCTGACTTATTACCCTGAAGTAAGTGAAATTTCTTCAATTTTGCCACAAAATGAGGGTAATTTCTGCCTTTTTGCCCCCAAATAAGGAAAATATCAGCCTTTTTACCTCAAAATAAGGGAAATTTCTGCATTTTTGCCCCAAAATATGGGAAATTTCTGCCTTTTTGCCCCAAAATAAGAACAAATTCTGCAATTTTGTACAAAAATAAAAGAAATTTCTGACTTTTTGCCCCCAAAAGCAAATTTCTGCTTTTTTTTCCTGAAATAAGTGAAATTTCTGCAATTTTGCCCCAAAATATGTGAAATTTCTGCAATTTTGCCCCAAAATAATGGAAATTTTTGCAATTTTGCCACAAAATAAGTGAAATGTCTGAGTTTTGCCCCAAAATAAGAGGAATTTCTGTTTTTGCCCCAAAATATAGGGAATTTCTGCCTTTTTGCCCCACAATTAGGAAAATATCTGCAATTTTGCTCCAAAATACGGGGATTTTCTGCCTTATTGCCCGAAAATAAGAAGAATGCATATCTTTTTGCCATAAAAAAGGGAAATTTCTTCATTTTTGCTCCAAAATAAGGGGAATTTCTGCTTTTTTGGCTCTAAATATGTGGAATTTCTGTTTTTTTCCCCCAAAACAAAAGGAATTTCTGTGTTTTTTGCCCCAAAATAAAAAAAATTTCTGACTTATTACCCTGAAATAAGTGATATTTCTGCAATTTTGCCCCAAAATGAGAAAAATTTCTACCTTTTTGCCCCCAAATAAGGGGAATTTCAGCCTTTTTATCTCAAAATAATAGGAATTTCCGCATTTTAGCCCCAAAATATGGGAAATTTCTGCCTTTTTGCCCCAAAATAAGAACAATTTCTGCAATTTTGTACCAAAATAAAAGAAATTTCTGCCTTTTTGCCCCAAAATAAGAAAATATCTGCTTTTTTCAGAAATAAGTGAAATTTCTGCAATTTTGCCCTAAAATAAGTGAAATTTCTGAGTTTTGCCCCAAAATAAGGAGAATTTCTGTCTTTTTGCCCCAACATATAGGGAATTTCTGCCTTTTTGGCCCACAATTAGGGGGATTTCTGCAATTTTGCTCCAAAAAACGGTGAATTTCTGTCTTTTTGCCCGAAAATAAGAAGAATGCATACCTTTTTGCCATAGAAAAGGGAAATTTCTTCATTTTTGCTCCGAAATAAGGTGAATTTCTGCTTTTTGCCTCTAAATAAGTGGAATTTCTGTCTTTTTTTCCCAAAACAAAGGGAATTTCGGTCTTTTTGCACCAAAATAAAGATAATTTCTGACTTATTATTCTGAAATAAGTGAAATTTCTGCAATTTTGCCCCAAAATAAGGGAAATTTCTGCATTCTTTGCACCCAAATAAGGGGAATTTCAGCCTTTTTACCTCAAAATAAGGGGAATTTCTGCATTTTTGCCCCAAAATATGGGAAATGTCTGCCTTTTTGACCCAAAATAAGGAAAATTTCTGCAATTTTGTACCAAAATAAAAGAAATATCTGCCCTTTTGCCCCAAAATTAGAAAATTTCTGCTTTTTTTTCGGAAATAAGTGAAATTTCTGCAATTTTGCCCCAAAATAATTGAAATTTCTAAGTTTTGCCCCAAAATAAGGGAAATTTCTGCCTTTTTGCCCCCAAATAAGAGGAAGTTCAGCATTTTTACCTGAAAATAAGGGGAATTTCTGCATTTTTGTCCCAAAATATGAGAAATTCCTGCCTTTTCCCAAAATAAGAAAAATTTCTGCAATTTTGTACCAAAAGAAAAGAAAATTCTGCCTTTTTGCCCCAAAATAAGAAAATTTCTGCTTTTTTTCTGAAATAAGTGAAATTTCTGCAATTTTACCCCAAAATAAGTAAAATTTCTGAGTTTTGTTCCAAAATAAAGAGAATTTCTGTCTTTTTGCCCCAACATATAGGGAATTTCTGTCTTTTTGCCCCACAATTAGGGACATTTCTGCAATTTTGCTTTAAAACAGGGGGAATTTCTGCCTTTTTTCCCGAAAACAAAAGAATGCATACCTTTTTGCCATAAAAAAAGGAAATTTCTTAATTTTTGCTCCAAAATAAGAGGAATTTCTGCTTTTTTGCCTCTTAATAAGTGGAATTTCTGTCTTTTTTCCCCAAAACAAAGGGAATTTCTGTATTTTTTGCCCCAAAATACGGAAAATTTCTGACTTATTACCCTGACGTAAATGAAATTTCTGTAATTTTGCCCCAAAATGAGGGAAATTTCTGCCTTTTTGCCCCCAAATAAGGAAAATATCAGCCTTTTTACCTCAAAATAAGGGAAATTTCTGCATTTTTGCCCCAAAATATGGGAAATTTCTGCCTTTTTGCTCCAAAATAAGAACAAATTCTGCAATTTTCTACAAAAATAAAAGAAATTTCTGACTTTTTGCCCCAAAAAGAAAATTTTTGCTTTTTTTCTGAAATAAGTGAAATTTCTGCAGTTTTGCCCCAAAATAAGGGAAATTTCTGCATTTTTTGCCCCCAAATAAGGGAAATTTCAGATTTTACCTCAAAATAAGGGGAATTTCTGCATTTTTGCCCCAAAATATGGGAAATGTCTGCTTTTTTGCCCCAAAATAAAGAAAATTTCTGCAATTTTGTACCAAAATAAAAGAAATATCTGCCTTTTTGCCCCAAAATTAGAAAATTTCTGCTTTTTTTTGGAAATAAGTGAAATTTCTGCAATTTTGCCCCAAAATAATTGAAATTTCTAAGTTTTGCCCCAAAATAAGGGAAATTTCTGCTTTTTTGCCCCCAAATAAGGGGAAGTTCAGCATTTTTACCTTAAAAGAAAGGGAATTTCTGCATTTTTGCCCCAAATTATGAGAAATTTCTGCCTTTTTCCCAAAATAAGAAAAATTTCTGCAATTTTGCACCAAAATAAGGGAAATTTCTGCCTTTTTGCCCCAAAATAAATGAAATTTCTGCTTTTTTTCTGAAATAAGTGAAATTTCTGCAATTTTGCCCCAAAATAAGTCAAAATTCTGAGTTTTCCCCCAAAATAAGAAGAATTTCTGTCTTTTTGCCCCACAATTAGGGGAATTTCTGCAATTGTGCTCCAAAATACGAGGAATTTCTGCCTTTTTGCCCGAAAACAAGAAGAATGCATACCTTTTTGCCATAAAAAAGGAAAATTTCTTCATTTTTGCTCCAAAATAAGGGGACTTTCTGCTCTTTTGCCTCTTAAGTGGAATTTCTGTCTTTTTCCCCCAAAACAAAGAGAATTTCCATCTTTTTTGCCCCAAAATTAAGAAAATTTCTGACTTATTACCCTGAAGTAAGTGAAATTTCTGCAATTTTGCCCCAAAATAAGGGAAATTTATGCCTTTTTGCCCCCAAATAAGGGGAATTTCAGCATTTTTACCTCAAAATAAGGGGAATTTCTGCATTCTTGCCACAAATTATTTGGTATTTCTGCCTTTTTGCTCCAAAATAAGGAAAACTTCTGCTTTTTTTCCTGAAATAAGTGAAATTTCTGCAATTTTGCCCCAAAATAAGTGAAATTTCTGCAATTTTGTCCCAAAATAAGTGAAATATCTGAAATTTGGCCCAAAATAAGGGAAATTTCTGGAATTTTGCCCCAAAATAATTGAAATTTCTGAGTTTTGCCCCAAAATAAGGGGAATTTCTGCCTTTTTGCCCCCAAATAATAGGAATTTCAGCATTTTTACCTCAAAATAAGGGGAATTTCTGCATTTTTGCCCCAAAATATGGGAAATGTCTGCCTTTTTGCCCCAAAATAAGAAAAATTTCTGCAATTTTGTACCAAAATAAAAGAAAGTTCTGCCTTTTTGCCCCAAAATAAGAAAATTTCTGCTTTTTTTCTAAAATAAGTGAAATTTCTGCAATTTTACCCCAAAATAAGTGAAATTTCTGAGTTTTGCCCCAAATAAGGAGAATTTTTGTATTTTGCCCCAACATATAGTGAATTTTTGCCTTTTTGCCCCACAATTAGGGGAATTTCTGCAATTTTGCTCCAAAATACGGGGAATTTCTGCCTTTTTGTCCGAAAATAAGAAGAATGCATACCTTTTTGCCATAAAAAAGGGAAATTTCTTCATTTGTGCTCCAAAATAAGGGGAATTTCTGCTTTTTTGCTTCTAAAGAAGTGGAATTTCTGTTTTTTCCCCCAAAACAAAGAAAATTTCTGTCTTTTTTGCCCCACAATAAGGAAAATTTCTGACTTATTACCCTGAAATAAGTGAAATTTCTGCAATTTTGCCCCTAAATAGGGGAAATTTCTGGCTTTTTGCCCCCAAATAAAGGGAATTTCAGCCTTTTTACCTCAAAATAAAGGGAATTTCTTCATTTTTGCCCCAAAATAAGGGAAATTTCTGCCTTTTTGCCCCAAAATAAAAAAATTTTCTGCAATTTTCTACCAAAATAAAAGAAATTTCTGCCTTTTTGCCCCAAAATAAGTGAAATTTCTGCTTTTTTTCTGAAATAAGTGAAATTTCTGCAATTTTGCTCCAAAATAAGTGAACATTCTGAGTTTTGTCCCAAAATAAGGAGAATTTCTGTATTTTTGCCTTAATATATAGGGAATTTCTGCCTTTTTGTCCTACAATTAAAGGAATTTCTGCAGTTTTGATCCAAAATACAGGGAATTTCTGCCTTTTTGCCCGAAAATAATCAAAATGCATACCTTTTTGCCATAAAAAGGGAAATTTTTTTATTTTTGCTCCAAAATAATGGGAATTTCTGCTTTTTTGCCTCTAAATAAGTGTAATTTCTGTCTTTTTCCCCCAAAACAATGGGAATTTCTTTCTTTTTTGCCCCAAAATAAGGAATATTTCTGGCTTATTATCCTGAAATAAGTGAAATTTCTGCAATTTTGCCCCAAAATGAAGAAAATTTCTGCCTTTTTGCCCCCAAATAAGGGGAATTTCAGCCTTTTTACCACAAAATAAAGGGAATTTCTGCATTTTTGCCCTAAAATATGGGAAATTTCTGCGTTTTTGCCCCAAAATAAGAACAATTTCTGCAATTTTGTAACAAAATAAAAGAAATTTCTGACTTTTTGCCCCAAAAAAGAAAAGTTCTGCTTTTTTTTACTGACATAAGTGAAATTTCTGCAATTTTGCCCCAAAATAAGTGGAATTTCTGAGTTTTGCCCCAAAATAAGGAGAATTTCTGTCTTTTTGCTCTAACATATAGGGAATTTCTGCCTTTTTGCCCCACAATTAGGGGAATTTCTGCAATTTTGCTCCAAAAACGGGGAATTTCTGCCTTTTTGCCCGAAAACAAAAAGAATGTATACCTTTTTGCCATAAAAAAGGGAAATTTCTTCATTTTTGCTCCAAAATAAGGGGAATTTCTGCTTTTTTGCCTCTAATAAGTGGAATTTCTGTCTTTTCCCCCCAAAACAAAGTGAATTTCTGTCTTTTTTGCCCCAAAATAAGGAAAATTTCTGACTTATTACCCTGAAGTAAGTGAAATTTCTGCAATTTTGCCCCAAAATAAGGGAAATTTCTGCCTTTTTGCCCCCAAATAAGGGGAATTTCAGCCTTTTTACCTCAAAATAAAAGGAATTTATGCATTTTTGCCCCAAAATATGGGAAATTTCTGCCTTTTTGCCCCACAATAAGAACAATTTCTGCAATTTTGTACCAAAATAAAAGAAATTTTTGCCTTTTTGCCCCGAAATAAGAAAATTTCTGCTTTTTTTCTGAAATAAGTTAAATTTCTGCAATTTTGCCCTAAAATAACTGAAATTTCTGAGTTTTGCTCCAAAATAAAGAGAATTTCTGTCTTTTTGCCCCAACATATAGGGAATTTCTGCCTTTTTGCACCACAATTAGAGGAATTTCTGCAATTTTGCTCCAAAATACGGGGAATTTCTGCCTTTTTGCCCGAAAATAAGAAGAATGCATACTTTTTTGCTATAAAAAAGGAAAATTTGTTCATTTTTGCTCCAAAATAAGAGGAATTTCTGCTTTTTTGCCTCTAAATAAGTGGAATTTCTATCTTTTTCCCCCAAAACAAAGGAAATTTCTGTCTTTTTTGCCCCAAAATAAGAAAAATTTCTGACTTATTACCCTGAAATAAGTGAAATTTCTGCAATTTTGCACCAAAATAAGGGAAATTTCTGTCTTTTTGCCCCCAAATAAGGGGAATTTCAGCCATTTTACCTCAAAATAAGGGGAATTTCTGCATTTTTGCCCCAAAATATGGGAAATGTCTGCCTTTTTGCCCCAAAATAAGAAAAATTTCTGCAATTTTGTACCAAAATAAAAGAAATATCTGCCTTTTTGCCCCAAAATTAGAAAATTTCTACTTTTTTTTTCGGAAATAAGTGAAATTTCTGCAATTTTGCCCCAAAATAATTGAAATTTCTAAGTTTTGCCCCAAAATAAGGGAAATTTCTGCCTTTTTGCCCCCAAATGAGGGGACGTTCAGCATTTTTACCTTAAAATAAGGGGAATTTCTGCATTTTTGCCACAAAATATGAGAAATTCCTTCCTTTTTCCCAAAATAAGAAAAATTTCTGCAATTTTGTACCAAAATAAAAGAAATTTCTTTTTTTTTGTCTCAAAATAAGTGAAATTTCTGCTTTTTTTTTCTGAAATAAGTGAAATTTCTGCAATTTTGACCCAAAATAATTGAAGATTCTGAGTTTTGCCCCAAAATAAGGGAAATTTCTGGAATTTTGCCCCAAAATAAGTGGAATTTCTTAGTTTTGCCCAAATTAAGGAGAATTTCTGTCTTTTTGAACCAACATATAGGGAATTTCTGTCTTTTTGCCCCACAATTAGGGGAATTTCTGCAATTGTGCTCCAAAATACCGGGAATTTCTGCCTTTTTGCCCGAAAACAAGAAGAATGCATACCTTTTTGCCATAAAAAAGGAAAATTTCTTCATTTTTGCTCCAAAATAAGGGGAATTTCTGCATTTTTGCCTCTTAATAAGTGGAATTTCTGTATTTTCCCCAAAACAAAGGGAATTTCCGTCTTTTTTGCCCAAAAATAAGGAAAATTTCTGACTTATTACCCTGAAGTAAGTGAAATTTCTGCAATTTTGCCCCAAAATAAGGGAAATTTCTGCCTTTTTGCCCCCAAATAAGGGGAATTTCAGCCTTTTTACCTCAAAATAAAAGGAATTTATGCATTTTTGCCCCAAAATATGGGAAATTTCTGCCTTTTTGCCCCACAATAAGAACAATTTCTGCAATTTTGTACCAAAATAAAAGAAATTTTTGCCTTTTTGCCCCGAAATAAGAAAATTTCTGCTTTTTTTCTGAAATAAGTTAAATTTCTGCAATTTTGCCCTAAAATAACTGAAATTTCTGAGTTTTGCTCCAAAATAAAGAGAATTTCTGTCTTTTTGCCCCAACATATAGGGAATTTCTGCCTTTTTGCACCACAATTAGAGGAATTTCTGCAATTTTGCTCCAAAATACGGGGAATTTCTGCCTTTTTGCCCGAAAATAAGAAGAATGCATACTTTTTTGCTATAAAAAAGGAAAATTTGTTCATTTTTGCTCCAAAATAAGAGGAATTTCTGCTTTTTTGCCTCTAAATAAGTGGAATTTCTATCTTTTTCCCCCAAAACAAAGGAAATTTCTGTCTTTTTTGCCCCAAAATAAGAAAAATTTCTGACTTATTACCCTGAAATAAGTGAAATTTCTGCAATTTTGCACCAAAATAAGGGAAATTTCTGTCTTTTTGCCCCCAAATAAGGGGAATTTCAGCCATTTTACCTCAAAATAAGGGGAATTTCTGCATTTTTGCCCCAAAATATGGGAAATGTCTGCCTTTTTGCCCCAAAATAAGAAAAATTTCTGCAATTTTGTACCAAAATAAAAGAAATATCTGCCTTTTTGCCCCAAAATTAGAAAATTTCTACTTTTTTTTTCGGAAATAAGTGAAATTTCTGCAATTTTGCCCCAAAATAATTGAAATTTCTAAGTTTTGCCCCAAAATAAGGGAAATTTCTGCCTTTTTGCCCCCAAATGAGGGGACGTTCAGCATTTTTACCTTAAAATAAGAAGAATTTCTGCATTTTTGCCACAAAATATGAGAAATTCCTTCCTTTTTCCCAAAATAAGAAAAATTTCTGCAATTTTGTACCAAAATAAAAGAAATTTCTTTTTTTTTGTCTCAAAATAAGTGAAATTTCTGCTTTTTTTTTCTGAAATAAGTGAAATTTCTGCAATTTTGACCCAAAATAATTGAAGATTCTGAGTTTTGCCCCAAAATAAGGGAAATTTCTGGAATTTTGCCCCAAAATAAGTGGAATTTCTTAGTTTTGCCCAAATAAGGAAAATTTCTGTCTTTTTGAACCAACATATAGGGAATTTCTGTCTTTTTGCCCCACAATTAGGGGAATTTCTGCAATTGTGCTCCAAAATACCGGGAATTTCTGCCTTTTTGCCCGAAAACAAGAAGAATGCATACCTTTTTGCCATAAAAAAGGAAAATTTCTTCATTTTTGCTTCAAAATAAGGGGAATTTCTGCATTTTTGCCTCTTAATAAGTGGAATTTCTGTATTTTCCCCAAAACAAAGGGAATTTCCGTCTTTTTTGCCCAAAAATAAGGAAAATTTCTGACTTATTACCCTGAAGTAAGTGAAATTTCTGCAGTTTTGCCCCAAAATAAGGGAAATTTATGCCTTTTTGCTCCAAAATAAGGGGAATTTCAGCATTTTTACCTCAAAATAAGGGGAATTTCTGCATTTTTGCCACAAAATATTTGGTATTTCTGCCTTTTTGCTCCAAAATAAGGAATACTTCTGCCTTTTTTCCTGAAATAAGTGAAATTTCTGCTATTTTGCTCCAAAATAAGTGAAATTTCTGCAATTTTGTCTCAAAATAATTGAAATTTCTGCAATTTTGCCCAAAAATAAAGGAAATTTGTGGAATTTTGCCCCAAAACAAGTGGAATTTCTGAGTTTTGCCCCAAAATAAGGAGAATTACTGTCTTTTTGCCCTAACATACAGGGTATTTCTTTTTTTTTGCCCCACAATTAGGGAAATTTCTGCAATTTTGCTTCAAAATACAGGGAATTTCTGCCTTTTTGCCCGAAAATAAGAAGAATGCATACCTTTTTGCCATAAAAAGGGAAATTTCTTCATTTTTGCTCCAAAATAAGGGGAATTTCTTTTTTTTGCCTCTAAATAAGTGGAATTTCTGTTTTTTCCCCCAAAACAAAGGGAATTTCTGTCTTTTTTGCCCCAAAATAAGGAAAATTTCTAACTAATTACCCTGAATAAGTAAAATTTCTGCAATTTTGCCCCTAAATAAGGGAAATTTCTGCCTTTTTGCCCCCAAATAAAGTGAATTTCAGCCTTTTTACCTCAAAATAAGGAAAATTTCTGCATTTTTGCCCCAAAATATGGGAAATTTCTGCCTTTTTGCGCCAAAATAAGAAAATTTCTGCTTTTTTTCTGAAATAAGTGAAATTTCTGCAATTTTGCCCCAAAATAAGTGAAAATTCTGAGTTTTGCCCCCACATAAGAGGAATTTCTGTATTTTTGCCCCAATATATAGGGAATTTCTGCCTTTTTGCCCCACAATTGAAGGAATTTCTGCAATTTTGCTCCAAAATACGGGGATATTCTGCCTTTTTGCCCAAAAATAATAAGAATGCATATCTTTTTGCCATAAAAAAGGGAAATTTTTTCATTTTTGCTCCAAAATAAGAGGAATTTCTGCTTTTTTGGCTCTAAATAAGTGGAATTTCTGTTTTTTTCCCCCAAAACAAAGGGAATTTCTGTCTTTTTTGCCCCAGAATAAGGAAAATTTCTGACTTATTACCCTGTAATAAGTGAAATTTCTGCAATTTTGCCCCAAAATGAGGAAATTTTCTGCCTTTTTGCTTCCAAATAAGGGGAATTTCAGCCTTTTTAACTCAAAATAATAGGAATTTCTGCATTTTTGTCCCAAAATATGGGAAATTTCTGCCTTTTTGCCCCAAAATAAGAATAATTTCTGCAATTTTGTACCAAAATAAAAGAAATTTCTGCCTTTTTGCCCCAAAATAAGAAAATTTCTGCTTTTATTCTGAAATAAGTGAAATTTCTGCCATTTTGCTGTAAAATAAGTGAAATTTCTGAGTTTTGCCCCAAAATAAGGAGAATTTCTGTATTTTCGCCACAACATATAGGGAATTTCAGCCTTTTTGGCCCACAATTAAAGGGATTTCTGCAATTTTGCTCTAAGAAACGGGGAATTTCTGTCTTTTTGCCCGAAAATATGAAGAATGCATACCTTTTTGCCATAGAAAAGGGAAATTTCTTCATTTTTGCTCCAAAATAAGGGGAATTTCTGCTTTTTTGCCTCTAAATAAGTGGAATTTCTGTCTTTTTCCTCCAATACAAAAGGAATTCCTGTCTTTTTTGTCCCAAAATAAGAAAAATTTCTGACTTATTACCCTGAAATAAGTGAAATTTCTGCAATTTTGCCCCAAAATGAGGGAAATTTCTGCCTTTTTGCCCCCAAATAAGGAAAATATCAGCCTTTTTACCTCAAAATAAGGGAAATTTCTGCATTTTTGCCGCAAAATATGGGAAATTTCTGCCCTTTTGCCTCAAAATAAGAACAAATTCTGCAATTTTGTACCTAAATAAAAGAAATTTCTGACTTTTTGCCCCAAAAAAGTAAATTTCTGCTTTTTTTTCTGAAATAAGTGAAATTTCTGCAATTTTGCCCCAAAATATGTGAAATTTCTGCAATTTTGCCCCAAAATAAGGGAAATTTCTGAGTTTTGCCCCAAAATAAGGAGAATTTCTGTCTTTATGCCTCAACAAATAGGGAATTTCGGCCTTTTTGCCCCACAAGTAGGGGAATTTCTTCAATTTTGCTCCAAAATTCGGGGAATTTCTGCCATTTTGCCCGAAAACAAGAAGAATGCATACCTTTTTGCCATAAAAAAGAGAAATTTCTTCATTTTTGCTCCAAAATAAGGGGAATTTCTGCTTTTTTGCCTCTAAATAAGTGGAATTTCTGTTTTTTTCCCCCAAAACAAAGGGAATTTCTGTCTTTTTTGTCCCAAAATACGGAAAATTTCTGACTTATTACCCTGAAATAAGTGAAATTTCTGCAATTTTGCCCCAAAATGAGGGAAATTTCTGCCTTTTTGCCCCCAAATAAGAAAATATCAGCCTTTTTACCTCAAAATAAGGGAAATTTCTGCATTTTTGCCCCAAAATATGGGAAATTTCTGCCCTTTTGCCCCAAAATAAGAACAAATTCTGCAATTTTGTACCTAAATAAAAGAAATTTCTGAATTTTTGCCCCAAAAAAGATAATTTCTGTTTTTTTTCTGAAATACGTGAAATTTTTGTAATTTTGCCCCAAAATATGTGAAATTTCTGCAATTTTGCCCCAAAATAAGGGAAATTTCTGAGTTTTGCCCCATAATAAGGAGAATTTCTGTCTTTTTGCCCCAACATATAGGGAATTTCGGCCTTTTTGCCCCACAATTAAGGGAATTTCTTCAATATTGCTCCAAAATTCGGGGAATTTCTGCCTTTTTACCCGAAAACAAGAAGAATGCATACCTTTTTGCCATAAAAAAGGGAAATTTCTTTATTTTTGCTCCAAAATAAGGGGAATTTCTTTTTTTTGCCTGTAAATAAGTGGAATTTCTGTTTTTCCCCCAAAACAAAGGGAATTTCTGTTTTTTTTGTCCTAAAATAAGGAAAATTTCTGACTTATTACCCTGAATAAGTAAAATTTCTGCAATTTTGCCCCTAAATAATGGAAATTTCTGCCTTTTTGCCCCCAAATAAAGGGAATTTCAGCTTTTTTACCTCAAAATAAAGGGAATTTCTGCATTTTTGCCCCAAAATATGGGAAATTTCTGCCTTTTTGCACCAAAATAAGAAAATTTCTGCTTTTTTTCCGAAATAAGTGAAATTTCTGCAATTTTGCCCCAAAATAAGTGAAAATTCTGAGTTTTGCCCCCACATAAGAGGAATTTCTGTATTTTTGCCCCAATATATAGGGAATTTCTGCCTTTTTACCCCACAATTAAAGGAATTTCTGCAATTTTGCTCCAAAATACGCGGATTTTCTGCCTTTTTGCCCAAAAATAATAAGAATGCATATCTTTTTGACATAAAAAAGGGAAATTTCTTCATTTTTGCTCCAAAATAAGGGGAATTTCTGCTTTTTTGGCTCTAAATAAGTGGAATTTCTGTTTTTTTCCCCCAAAACAAAGGGAATTTCTGTCTTTTTTGCCCCAGAATAAGGAAAATTTCTGACTTATTACCCTGTAATAAGTGAAATTTCTGCAATTTTGCCCCAAAATGAGGAAATTTTCTGCCTTTTTGCCCCCAAATAAGGGGAATTTCAGCCTTTTTAACTCAAAATAATAGGAATTTCTGCATTTTTGTCCCAAAATATGGGAAATGTCTGCCTTTTTGCCCCAAAATAAGAACAATTTCTGCAATTTTGTACCAAAATAAAAGAAATTTCTGCCTTTTTGCCCCCAAATAAGAAAATTTCTGCTTTTATTCTTAAATAAGTGAAATTTCTGCAATTTTGCCGTAAAATAAGTGAAATTTCTGAGTTTTGCCCCAAAATAAGGAGAATTTCTGTCTTTTCGCCCCAACATATAGGGAATTTCTGCCTTTTTGGACCACAATTAAAGGGATTTCTGCAATTTTGCTCGAAGAAACGGGGAATTTCTGTCTTTTTGCCCGAAAATATGAAGAATGCATACCTTTTTGCCATAGAAAAGGGAAATTTCTTCATTTTTGCTCCAAAATAAGGGGAATTTCTGCTTTTTTGCCTCTAAATAAGTGGAATTTCTGTCTTTTTCCCCCAAAACAAAGGGAATTTCTGTCTTTTTGCACCAAAATAAAGATAATTTCTGACTTATTATTCTGAAATAAGTGAAATTTCTGAAATTTTGCCCCAAAATAAGGGAAATTTCTGCATTTTTTGCCCCCAAATAAGGGGAATTTCAGCCTTTTTACCTCAAAATAAGGGGAATTTCTGCATTTTTGCCCCAAAATATGGGAAATGTCTGCCTTTTTGCCCCAAAATAAGGAAAATTTCTGCAATTTTGTACCAAAATAAAAGAAATATCTGCCTTTTTGCCCCAAAATTAGAAAATTTCTTCTTTTTTTTCGGAAATTATTGAAATTTCTGCAATTTTGCCCCAAAATAATTGAAATTTCTAAGTTTTGCCCCAAAATAAGGGAAATTTCTGCCTTTTTGCCCCCAAATAAGAGTAAGTTCAGCATTTTTACCTTAAAATAAGGGGAATTTTTGCATTTTTGTCCCAAAATATGAGAAATTTCTGCCTTTTTCCCAAAATAAGAAAAATTTCTGCAATTTTGTACCAAAAGAAAAGAAATTTCTGCCTTTTTGCCCCAAAATAAGAAAATTTCTGCTTTTTTTCTGAAATAAGTGAAATTTCTGCAATTTTGCCCCAAAATAAGTAAAATTTCTGAGTTTTGTTCCAAAATAAAGAGAATTTCTGTCTTTTTGCCCCAACATATAGGGAATTTCTGTCTTTTTGCCCCACAATTAGGGAAATTTCTGCAATTTTGCTTTAAAACAGGGGGAATTTCTGCCTTTTTGCCCGAAAACAAGAAGAATGCATACCTTTTTGCCTTAAAAAAAGGAAATTTCTTAATTTTTGCTCCAAAATAAGGGGAATTTCTTCTTTTCTGCCTCTTAATAAGTGGAATTTCTGTCTTTTTTTCCCCAAAACAAAGGGAATTTCTGTATAGTTTGCCCCAAAATACGGAAAATTTCTGACTTATTACCCTGACGTAAATGAAATTTCTGCAATTTTGCCCCAAAATGAGGGAAATTTCTGCCTTTTTGCCCCCAAATAAGGAAAATATCAGCCTTTTTACCTCAAAATAAGGGAAATTTCTGCATTTTTGCCCCAAAATATGGGAAATTTCCACCTTTTTGCTCCAAAATAAGAACAAATTCTGCAATTTTCTACAAAAATAAAAGAAATTTCTGACTTTTTGCCCCAAAAAGAAAATTTTTGCTTTTTTTTCTGAAATAACTGAAATTTCTGCAGTTTTGCCCCAAAATAAGGGAAATTTCTGCATTTTTTGCCCCCAAATAAGGGGAATTTCAGACTTTTTACCTCAAATTAAGGGAAATTTCTGCATTTTTGCCCCAAAATATGGGAAATGTCTGCTTTTTTGCCCCAAAATAAGGAAAATTTCTGCAATTTTGTACCAAAATAAAAGAAATATCTGCCTTTTTGCCCCAAAATTAGAAAATTTCTACTTTTTTTTTCGGAAATAAGTGAAATTTCTGCAATTTTGCCCCAAAATAATTGAAATTTCTAAGTTTTGCCCCAAAATAAGGGAAATTTCTGCCTTTTTGCCCCCAAATGAGGGGACGTTCAGCATTTTTACCTTAAAATAAGGGGAATTTCTGCATTTTTGCCACAAAATATGAGAAATTCCTTCCTTTTTCCCAAAATAAGAAAAATTTCTGCAATTTTGTACCAAAATAAAAGAAATTTCTTTTTTTTTGTCTCAAAATAAGTGAAATTTCTGCTTTTTTTTTTCTGAAATAAGTGAAATTTCTGCAATTTTGACCCAAAATAATTGAAGATTCTGAGTTTTGCCCCAAAATAAGGGAAATTTCTGGAATTTTGCCCCAAAATAAGTGGAATTTCTTAGTTTTGCCCAAATTAAGGAGAATTTCTGTCTTTTTGAACCAACATATAGGGAATTTCTGTCTTTTTGCCCCACAATTAGGGGAATTTCTGCAATTGTGCTCCAAAATACCGGGAATTTCTGCCTTTTTGCCCGAAAACAAGAAGAATGCATACCTTTTTGCCATAAAAAAGGAAAATTTCTTCATTTTTGCTCCAAAATAAGGGGAATTTCTGCATTTTTGCCTCTTAATAAGTGGAATTTCTGTATTTTCCCCAAAACAAAGGGAATTTCCGTCTTTTTTGCCCAAAAATAAGGAAAATTTCTGACTTATTACCCTGAAGTAAGTGAAATTTCTGCAGTTTTGCCCCAAAATAAGGGAAATTTATGCCTTTTTGCTCCAAAATAAGGGGAATTTCAGCATTTTTACCTCAAAATAAGGGGAATTTCTGCATTTTTGCCACAAAATATTTGGTATTTCTGCCTTTTTGCTCCAAAATAAGGAATACTTCTGCCTTTTTTCCTGAAATAAGTGAAATTTCTGCTATTTTGCTCCAAAATAAGTGAAATTTCTGCAATTTTGTCTCAAAATAATTGAAATTTCTGCAATTTTGCCCAAAAATAAAGGAAATTTGTGGAATTTTGCCCCAAAACAAGTGGAATTTCTGAGTTTTGCCCCAAAATAAGGAGAATTACTGTCTTTTTGCCCTAACATACAGGGTATTTCTGTTTTTTTGCCCCACAATTAGGGAAATTTCTGCAATTTTGCTTCAAAATACAGGGAATTTCTGCCTTTTTGCCCGAAAATAAGAAGAATGCATACCTTTTTGCGATAAAAAAGGGAAATTTCTTCATTTTTGCTCCAAAATAAGGGGAATTTCTTTTTTTTGCCTCTAAATAAGTGGAATTTCTGTTTTTTCCCCCAAAACAAAGGGAATTTCTGTCTTTTTTGCCCCAAAATAAGGAAAATTTCTAACTAATTACCCTGAATAAGTAAAATTTCTGCAATTTTGCCCCTAAATAAGGGAAATTTCTGCCTTTTTGCCCCCAAATAAAGTGAATTTCAGCCTTTTTACCTCAAAATAAGGAAAATTTCTGCATTTTTGCCCCAAAATATGGGAAATTTCTGCCTTTTTGCGCCAAAATAAGAAAATTTCTGCTTTTTTTCTGAAATAAGTGAAATTTCTGCAATTTTGCCCCAAAATAAGTGAAAATTCTGAGTTTTGCCCCCACATAAGAGGAATTTCTGTATTTTTGCCCCAATATATAGGGAATTTCTGCCTTTTTGCCCCACAATTGAAGGAATTTCTGCAATTTTGCTCCAAAATACGGGGATATTCTGCCTTTTTGCCCAAAAATAATAAGAATGCATATCTTTTTGCCATAAAAAAGGGAAATTTTTTCATTTTTGCTCCAAAATAAGGGGAATTTCTGCTTTTTTGGCTCTAAATAAGTGGAATTTCTGTTTTTTTCCCCCAAAACAAAGGGAATTTCTGTCTTTTTTGCCCCAGAATAAGGAAAATTTCTGACTTATTACCCTGTAATAAGTGAAATTTCTGCAATTTTGCCCCAAAATGAGGAAATTTTCTGCCTTTTTGCTTCCAAATAAGGGGAATTTCAGCCTTTTTAACTCAAAATAATAGGAATTTCTGCATTTTTGTCCCAAAATATGGGAAATTTCTGCCTTTTTGCCCCAAAATAAGAATAATTTCTGCAATTTTGTACCAAAATAAAAGAAATTTCTGCCTTTTTGCCCCAAAATAAGAAAATTTCTGCTTTTATTCTGAAATAAGTGAAATTTCTGCCATTTTGCTGTAAAATAAGTGAAATTTCTGAGTTTTGCCCCAAAATAAGGAGAATTTCTGTATTTTCGCCACAACATATAGGGAATTTCAGCCTTTTTGGCCCACAATTAAAGGGATTTCTGCAATTTTGCTCTAAGAAACGGGGAATTTCTGTCTTTTTGCCCGAAAATATGAAGAATGCATACCTTTTTGCCATAGAAAAGGGAAATTTCTTCATTTTTGCTCCAAAATAAGGGGAATTTCTGCTTTTTTGCCTCTAAATAAGTGGAATTTCTGTCTTTTTCCTCCAATACAAAAGGAATTCCTGTCTTTTTTGTCCCAAAATAAGAAAAATTTCTGACTTATTACCCTGAAATAAGTGAAATTTCTGCAATTTTGCCCCAAAATGAGGGAAATTTCTGCCTTTTTGCCCCCAAATAAGGAAAATATCAGCCTTTTTACCTCAAAATAAGGGAAATTTCTGCATTTTTGCCGCAAAATATGGGAAATTTCTGCCCTTTTGCCTCAAAATAAGAACAAATTCTGCAATTTTGTACCTAAATAAAAGAAATTTCTGACTTTTTGCCCCAAAAAAGTAAATTTCTGCTTTTTTTTCTGAAATAAGTGAAATTTCTGCAATTTTGCCCCAAAATATGTGAAATTTCTGCAATTTTGCCCCAAAATAAGGGAAATTTCTGAGTTTTGCCCCAAAATAAGGAGAATTTCTGTCTTTATGCCTCAACAAATAGGGAATTTCGGCCTTTTTGCCCCACAAGTAGGGGAATTTCTTCAATTTTGCTCCAAAATTCGGGGAATTTCTGCCATTTTGCCCGAAAACAAGAAGAATGCATACCTTTTTGCCATAAAAAAGAGAAATTTCTTCATTTTTGCTCCAAAATAAGGGGAATTTCTGCTTTTTTGCCTCTAAATAAGTGGAATTTCTGTTTTTTTCCCCCAAAACAAAGGGAATTTCTGTCTTTTTTGTCCCAAAATACGGAAAATTTCTGACTTATTACCCTGAAATAAGTGAAATTTCTGCAATTTTGCCCCAAAATGAGGGAAATTTCTGCCTTTTTGCCCCCAAATAAGAAAATATCAGCCTTTTTACCTCAAAATAAGGGAAATTTCTGCATTTTTGCCCCAAAATATGGGAAATTTCTGCCCTTTTGCCCCAAAATAAGAACAAATTCTGCAATTTTGTACCTAAATAAAAGAAATTTCTGAATTTTTGCCCCAAAAAAGATAATTTCTGTTTTTTTTCTGAAATACGTGAAATTTTTGTAATTTTGCCCCAAAATATGTGAAATTTCTGCAATTTTGCCCCAAAATAAGGGAAATTTCTGAGTTTTGCCCCATAATAAGGAGAATTTCTGTCTTTTTGCCCCAACATATAGGGAATTTCGGCCTTTTTGCCCCACAATTAAGGGAATTTCTTCAATATTGCTCCAAAATTCGGGGAATTTCTGCCTTTTTACCCGAAAACAAGAAGAATGCATACCTTTTTGCCATAAAAAAGGGAAATTTCTTTATTTTTGCTCCAAAATAAGGGGAATTTCTTTTTTTTGCCTGTAAATAAGTGGAATTTCTGTTTTTCCCCCAAAACAAAGGGAATTTCTGTTTTTTTTGTCCCAAAATAAGGAAAATTTCTGACTTATTACCCTGAATAAGTAAAATTTCTGCAATTTTGCCCCTAAATAATGGAAATTTCTGCCTTTTTGCCCCCAAATAAAGGGAATTTCAGCTTTTTTACCTCAAAATAAAGGGAATTTCTGCATTTTTGCCCCAAAATATGGGAAATTTCTGCCTTTTTGCACCAAAATAAGAAAATTTCTGCTTTTTTTCCGAAATAAGTGAAATTTCTGCAATTTTGCCCCAAAATAAGTGAAAATTCTGAGTTTTGCCCCCACATAAGAGGAATTTCTGTATTTTTGCCCCAATATATAGGGAATTTCTGCCTTTTTACCCCACAATTAAAGGAATTTCTGCAATTTTGCTCCAAAATACGCGGATTTTCTGCCTTTTTGCCCAAAAATAATAAGAATGCATATCTTTTTGACATAAAAAAGGGAAATTTCTTCATTTTTGCTCCAAAATAAGGGGAATTTCTGCTTTTTTGGCTCTAAATAAGTGGAATTTCTGTTTTTTTCCCCCAAAACAAAGGGAATTTCTGTCTTTTTTGCCCCAGAATAAGGAAAATTTCTGACTTATTACCCTGAAATAAGTGAAATTTCTGCAATTTTGCCCCAAAATGAGGAAATTTTCTGCCTTTTTGCCCCCAAATAAGGGGAATTTCAGCCTTTTTAACTCAAAATAATAGGAATTTCTGCATTTTTGTCCCAAAATATGGGAAATGTCTGCCTTTTTGCCCCAAAATAAGAACAATTTCTGCAATTTTGTACCAAAATAAAAGAAATTTCTGCCTTTTTGCCCCCAAATAAGAAAATTTCTGCTTTTATTCTTAAATAAGTGAAATTTCTGCAATTTTGCCGTAAAATAAGTGAAATTTCTGAGTTTTGCCCCAAAATAAGGAGAATTTCTGTCTTTTCGCCCCAACATATAGGGAATTTCTGCCTTTTTGGACCACAATTAAAGGGATTTCTGCAATTTTGCTCGAAGAAACGGGGAATTTCTGTCTTTTTGCCCGAAAATATGAAGAATGCATACCTTTTTGCCATAGAAAAGGGAAATTTCTTCATTTTTGCTCCAAAATAAGGGGAATTTCTGCTTTTTTGCCTCTAAATAAGTGGAATTTCTGTCTTTTTCCCCCAAAACAAAGGGAATTTCTGTCTTTTTGCACCAAAATAAAGATAATTTCTGACTTATTATTCTGAAATAAGTGAAATTTCTGAAATTTTGCCCCAAAATAAGGGAAATTTTTGCATTTTTTGCCCCCAAATAAGGGGAATTTCAGCCTTTTTACCTCAAAATAAGGGGAATTTCTGCATTTTTGCCCCAAAATATGGGAAATGTCTGCCTTTTTGCCCCAAAATAAGGAAAATTTCTGCAATTTTGTACCAAAATAAAAGAAATATCTGCCTTTTTGCCCCAAAATTAGAAAATTTCTTCTTTTTTTTCGGAAATTATTGAAATTTCTGCAATTTTGCCCCAAAATAATTGAAATTTCTAAGTTTTGCCCCAAAATAAGGGAAATTTCTGCCTTTTTGCCCCCAAATAAGAGTAAGTTCAGCATTTTTACCTTAAAATAAGGGGAATTTTTGCATTTTTGTCCCAAAATATGAGAAATTTCTGCCTTTTTCCCAAAATAAGAAAAATTTCTGCAATTTTGTACCAAAAGAAAAGAAATTTCTGCCTTTTTGCCCCAAAATAAGAAAATTTCTGCTTTTTTTCTGAAATAAGTGAAATTTCTGCAATTTTGCCCCAAAATAAGTAAAATTTCTGAGTTTTGTTCCAAAATAAAGAGAATTTCTGTCTTTTTGCCCCAACATATAGGGAATTTCTGTCTTTTTGCCCCACAATTAGGGAAATTTCTGCAATTTTGCTTTAAAACAGGGGGAATTTCTGCCTTTTTGCCCGAAAACAAGAAGAATGCATACCTTTTTGCCTTAAAAAAAGGAAATTTCTTAATTTTTGCTCCAAAATAAGGGGAATTTCTTCTTTTCTGCCTCTTAATAAGTGGAATTTCTGTCTTTTTTTCCCCAAAACAAAGGGAATTTCTGTATAGTTTGCCCCAAAATACGGAAAATTTCTGACTTATTACCCTGACGTAAATGAAATTTCTGCAATTTTGCCCCAAAATGAGGGAAATTTCTGCCTTTTTGCCCCCAAATAAGGAAAATATCAGCCTTTTTACCTCAAAATAAGGGAAATTTCTGCATTTTTGCCCCAAAATATGGGAAATTTCCACCTTTTTGCTCCAAAATAAGAACAAATTCTGCAATTTTCTACAAAAATAAAAGAAATTTCTGACTTTTTGCCCCAAAAAGAAAATTTTTGCTTTTTTTTCTGAAATAACTGAAATTTCTGCAGTTTTGCCCCAAAATAAGGGAAATTTCTGCATTTTTTGCCCCCAAATAAGGGGAATTTCAGACTTTTTACCTCAAATTAAGGGAAATTTCTGCATTTTTGCCCCAAAATATGGGAAATGTCTGCTTTTTTGCCCCAAAATAAGGAAAATTTCTGCAATTTTGTACCAAAATAAAAGAAATATCTGCCTTTTTGCCCCAAAATTAGAAAATTTCTGCTTTTTTTGGAAATAAGTGAAATTTCTGCAATTTTGCCCCAAAATAATTGAAATTTCTAAGTTTTGCCCCAAAATAAGGGAAATTTCTGCTTTTTTGCTCCTAAATAAGGGGAAGTTCAGCATTTTTACCTTAAAAGAAAGGGAATTTCTGCATTTTTTCCCCAAATTATGAGAAATTTCTGCCTTTTTCCCAAAATAAGAAAAATTTCTGCAATTTTGCACCAAAATAAGGGAAATTTCTGCCTTTTTGCCCCAAAATAAGTGAAATTTCTGCTTTTTTTCTGAAATAAGTGAAATTTCTGCAATTTTGCCCCAAAATAAGTGAAAATTCTGAGTTTTGCCCCAAAATAAGGAGAATTTCTGTCTTTTTGCCCCACAATTAGGGGAATTTCTGCAATTGTGCTCCAAAATACGAGGAATTTCTGCCTTTTTGCCCGAAAACAAGAAGAATGCATACCTTTTTGCCATAAAAAAAGGAAAATTTCTTCATTTTTGCTCCAAAATAAGGGGACTTTCTGCTCTTTTGCCTCTTAATAAGTGGAATTTCTGTCTTTTTCCCCCAAAACAAAGGGAATTTCCACCTTTTTTGCCTCAAAATAAGGAAAATTTCTGACTTATTACCCTGAAGTAAGTGAAATTTCTGCAATTTTGCCCCAAAATAAGGGAAATTTATGCCTTTTTACCCCCAAATAAGGGGAATTTCAGCATTTTTACCTCAAAATAAAAGGAACTTCTGCATTTTTGCCACAAAATATTTGGAATTTCTGCCTTTTTGCTCCAAAATAAGAAAAACTTCTGCCTTTTTTCCTGAAATAAGTGAGATTTCTGCAATTTTGCCCCAAAATGAGGAAAATTTCTGCCTTTTTGCCCCCAAATAAGGGGAATTTCAGCCTTTTTATCTCAAAATAATAGGAATTTCTGCATTTTTGCCCCAAAATATGGGAAATTTCTGCCTTTTTGCCCCAAAATAAGAACAATTTCTGCAATTTTGTACCAAAATAAAAGAAATTTCTGCCTTTTTGCCCCAAAATAAGAAAATTTCTGCTTTTTTTTCTGAAATAAGTGAAATTTCTGCAATTTTGCCCTAAAATAAGTGAAATTTCTGAGTTTTGCCCCAAAATAAGGAGAATTTCTGTCTTTTTGCCCCAACATATAGGGAATTTCTGCCTTTTTGGCCCACAATTAGGGGGATTTTTGCAATTTTGCTCCAAAAAACGGGGAATTTCTGTCTTTTTGCCCGAAAATAAGAAGAATGCATACCTTTTTGCCATAGAAAAGGGAAATTTCTTCATTTTTGCTCCAAAATAAGGGGAATTTCTGCTTTTTGCTTCTAAATAAGTGGAATTTCTGTCTTTTTATCCCAAAACAAAGGGAATTTCTGTCTTTTTGCACCAAAATATAGATAATTTCTGACTTATTAATCTGAAATAAGTGAAATTTCTGCAATTTTGCCCCAAAATAAGGGAAATTTCTGCATTTTTTGCCCCCAAATAAGGGGAATTTCAGCCTTTTTACCTCAAAATAAGGGGAATTTCTGCATTTTTGCCCCAAAATATTGGAAATGTCTGCCTTTTTGCCCCAAAATAAGGAAAATTTCTGCAATTTTGTACCAAAATAAAAGAAATATCTGCCTTTTTGCCCCAAAATTAGAAAATTTCTGCTTTTTTTTTGGAAATAAGTGAAATTTCTGCAATTTTGCCCCAAAATAATTGAAATTTCTAAGTTTTGCCCCAAAATAAAAGAAATTTCTGCCTTTTTGCCCCCAAATAAGAGGAATTTCAGCATTTTTACCTTAAAATAAGGGGAATTTTTGCATTTTTGTCCCAAAATATGAGAAATTTCTGCCTATTTCCCAAAATAAGAAAAATTTCTGCAATTTTGTACCAAAAGAAAAGAAATTTCTGCCTTTTTGCCCCAAAATAAGAAAATTTCTGCTTTTTTTTCTGAAATAAGTGAAATTTCTGCAATTTTGCCCCAAAATAAGTAAAATTTCTGAGTTTGGTTCCAAAATAAAGAGAATTTCTGACTTTTTGCCCCAACATATAGGGAATTTCTGTCTTTTTGCCCCAAAATTATAGAAATTTCTGCAATTTTGCTTTAAAACAGGGGGAATTTCTGCCTTTTTGCCCGAAAACAAGTAGAATGTATACCTTTTTGCCATAAAAAAAGGAAATTTCTTAATTTTTGCTTCAAAATAAGGGGAATTTCTGCTTTTTTGCCTCTTAATAAGTGGAATTTCTGTCTTTTTCCCCAAAACAATGGGAATTTCTTTATTTTTTGCCCCAAAATACAGAAAATTTCTGACTTATTACCCTGACGTTAATGAAATTTCTGCAATTTTGCCCCAAAATGAGGGAAATTTCTGCCTTCTTGCTACCAAAGAAGAAAATATCAGCCTTTTTACCTCAAAATAAGGGAAATTTCTGCATTTTTGCCCCAAAATAATGGGACATTTCTGCCCTTTTGCCCCAAAATAAGAACAAATTCTGCAATTTTGTACCTAAATAAAAGAAATTTCTGACTTTTTGACCTAAAAAGAAAATTTCTGCTTTTTTTTCTGAAATAAGTGAAATTTCTGCAATTTTGCCCAAAATATGTGAAATTTCTGCAATTTTGCCTTAAAATAAGGGAAATTTCTGCATTTTTTGCCCCCAAATAAGGGGAATTTCCGCCTTTTTACCTCAAAATATGGGGAATTTCTGGATTTTTGCTCCAAAATATGGGAAATGTCTGCCTTTTTGCCCCAAAATAAGGAAAATTTCTGCAATTTTGTACCAAAATAAAAGAAATATCTGCCTTTTTGCCCCAAAATTAGAAAATTTCTGCTTTTTTTTCGGAAATAAGTGAAATTTCTGCAATTTTGCCCCAAAATAAATGAAATTTCTAAGTTTTGCCCCAAAATAAGGGAAATTTCTGCTTTTTTGCCCCCAAATAAGAAGAAGTTCAGCATTTTTACCTTAAAATAAGGGGAATTTCTGCATTTTTGCCCCAAAATATGAGAAATTTCTGCCTTTTTCCCATAATAAGAAAAATTTCTGCAATTTTGTACAAAAATAAAAGAAATTTCTGCCTTTTTGCCCCAAAATAAGAAAATTTCTGCTTTTTTTTCTGAAATCAGTGAAATTTCTGCAATTTTGCCCCAAAATAAGTGAAATTTCTGAGTTTTGCCCCAAAATAAGGAGAATTTCTGTCTTTTTGCCCCAACATATAGGGAATTTCTGCCTTTTTGCCCCACAATTAGGGGAATTTCTGCAATTTTGCTCCAAAACAGAAGGAATTTCTGCCTTTTTGCCCGAAAACAAGAAGAATGCATACCTTTTTGCCATAAAAAATAGAAATTTCTTAATTTTTGCTCCAAAATAAGGGGAATTTCTGCTTTTTTGCCTCTTAATAAGTGGAATTTCTGTCTTTTTTCCCCAAAACAAAGGGAATTTCTGTCTTTTTTGCCCCAAAATACGGAAAATTTCTGACTTATTACCCTGAAGTAAATGAAATTTCTGCAATTTTGCCCCAAAATGAGGGAAATTTCTGCCTTTTTGCCCCCAAATAAGAAAAATATCAGCCTTTTTATCTCAAAATAAGGGAAATTTCTGCATTTTTGCCCCAAAATAAGTGAAATTTCTGCTTTTTTTCTGAAATAAGTGAAATTTCTGCAATTTTGCCCCAAAATAAGTGAAAATTCTGAGTTTTGCCCCAAAATAAGGAGAATTTCTGTCTTTTTGCCCCACAATTAGGGGAATTTCTGCAATTGTGCTCCAAAATACGAGGAATTTCTGCCTTTTTGCCCGAAAACAAGAAGAATGCATACCTTTTTGCCATAAAAAAGGAAAATTTCTTCATTTTTGCTCCAAAATAAGGGGACTTTCTGCTCTTTTGCCTCTTAATAAGTGGAATTTCTGTCTTTTTCCCCCAAAACAAAGGGAATTTCCATCTTTTTTGCCTCAAAATAAGGAAAATTTCTGACTTATTACCCTGAAGTAAGTGAAATTTCTGCAATTTTGCCCCAAAATAAGGGAAATTTATGCCTTTTTACCCCCAAATAAGGGGAATTTCAGCATTTTTACCTCAAAATAAAAGGAACTTCTGCATTTTTGCCACAAAATATTTGGAATTTCTGCCTTTTTGCTCCAAAATAAGAAAAACTTCTGCCTTTTTTCCTGAAATAAGTGAGATTTCTGCAATTTTGCCCCAAAATAAGGGAAATTTCTGCATTTTTGCCTCCAAATAAAGGGAATTTCAGCATTTTTACCTCAAAATAAGGGGAATTTCTGCACTTTTGCCCTAAAATATGGGAAATTTCTGCCTTTTTGTCCCAAAATAAGAAAAATTTCTGCAATTTTGTATCAAAATAAAAAATTTCTGCCTTTTTGCCCCAAAATAAGTGAAATTTCTGCTTTTTTTTCTGAAATAAGTGAAATTTCTGCAATTTTGCCCCAAAATAAGTGAAAATTCTGAGTTTTGCCCCAAAATAAGGGAAATTTCTGGAATTTTGCCCCAAAATAAGTGGAATTTCTGAGTTTTGCCCCCAAAAAAGGAAAATTTCTGTCTTTTTGCCCCAACATATAGGGAATTTCTGCCTTTTTGCCCCACAATTAGGGGAATTTCTACAATTGTGCTCCAAAATACGGGGAATTTCTGCCTTTTTGCCCGAAAACAAGAAGAATGCATACCTTTTTGCCATAAAAAAGGAAAATTTCTTCATTTTTGCTCCAAAATATGGGGAATTTCTGCTTTTTTGCCTCTTAATATGTCGAATTTATGTCTTTTTTCCCCAAAACAAAGAGAATTTCCATCTTTTTTGCCCCAAAATAAAGAAAATTTCTGACTTATTACCCTGAAGTAAGTGGAATTTCTGCAATTTTGCCCCAAAATAAGGGAAATTTATGCCTTTTTGCCTCCAAATAAGGGGAATTTCAGCATTTTTAACCTCAAAATAAGGGGAATTTCTGCATTTTAGCCACAAAATATTTGGAATTTCTGCCTTTTTGCTCCAAAATAAGGAAAACTTCTGCCTTTTTTCCTGAAATAAGTGAAATTTCTGCAATTTTGCCCCAAAATAAGTGAAATTTCTGCAATTTTGTCCCAAAATAAGTGAAATTTCTGAAATTTGGCCCAAAATAAGGGAAATTTCTGGAATTTTGCCCCAAAATAATTGAAATTTCTGAGTTTTGCCCCAAAATAAGGGGAATTTCTGCCTTTTTGCCCCCAAATAATAGGAATTTCAGCTTTTATACCACAAAATAAGGGGAATTTCTGCATTTTTGCCCCAAAATATGGGAAATTTCTGCGTTTTTGCCCCAAAATAAGAACAATTTCTGCAATTTTGTACCAAAATAAAAGAAATTTCTGACTTTTTGCCCCAAAAAAGAAAAGTTCTCCTTTTTTTTACTGACATAAGTGAAATTTCTGCAATTTTGCCCCAAAATAAGTGAAATTTCTGCAATTTTGCCCTAAAATAAGGGAAATTTCTGGAATTTTGCCCCATAACAAGTGGAATTTCTGAGTTTTGCCCCAAAATAAAGAAAATTTCTGTCTTTTTGCCCTAACATACAGGGAATTTCTGCCTTTTGCCCCACAATTCGGGGAATTTCTGCAATTTTGCTTCAAAATTCAGGGAATTTCTGCCTTTTTGACCGAAAATAAGAAGATGAATAACTTTTTGCCATAAAAAAGGGAAATTTCTTCATTTTTCTCCAAAATAAGGGGAATTTCTGATTTTTTGCCTCTAAATAAGTGGAATTTTTGTCTTTTTCCCCCAAAACAAAGGGAATTTTTGTCTTTTTTGCCCCAAAATAAGGAAAATTTCAAAATTATTACCATGAAATAAGTGAAATTTCTGCAATTTTGCTCCAAAATAATTGAAATTTCTGAGTTTTGCCCCAAAATAAGAGGAATTTCTGGATTTTTGTCCCCAAATAAGGGGAATTTCAGCATTTTTACCTCAAAATAAGGGGAATTTCTGCAATTTTGCCCCAAAATATGGGAAATTTCTGCCTTTTTGCCCCAAAATAAGAACAAATTCTGCAATTTTGTACAAAAATAAAAGAAATTTCTGACTTTTTGCCCCAAAAAGAAAATTTCTGCTTTTTTTTCTGAAATAAGTGAAATTTCTGCAATTTTGCCCCAAAATAAGTGAAATTTCTGAGTTTTGCCCCAAAATAAAGAGAATTTCTGTCTTTTTGCCCCAACATATAGGGAATTTCTGTCTTTTTGCCCCACAATTAGGGTAATTTCTGCAATTTTGCTCCAAAACAGGGGGAATTTCTGCCTTTTTGAACGAAAACAGGAAGAATGCATACCTTTTTGCCATAAAAAAGGGAAATTTCTTAATTTTTGCTCCAAAATAAGGGGAATTACTGCTTTTTTTGCCTCTTAATAAGTGGAATTTCTGTCTTTTTCCCCCAAAACAAAGGGAATTTCTGTTTTTTTTGCCCCAAAATACAGAAAATTTCTGACTTATTACCCTGAAGTAAGTGAAATTTCTGCAATTTTGCCAGAAAATGAGGGAAATTTCTGCCTTTTTGCCCCCAAATAAGGAAAATATCAGCCTTTTAACCTCAAAATAAGGGAAATTTCTGCATTTTTGCCCCAAAATATGGGAAATTTCTGCCTTTTTACCCAAAATAAGAACAAATTCTGCAATTTTGTACAAAAATAAAAGAAATTTCTGACTTTTTGCCCCAAAAAGAAAATTTCTGCTTTTTTTTTCCTGAAATAAGTGAAATTTCTGCAATTTTGCCCCAAAATATGTGAAATTTCTGCTATTTTGCCCCAAAATAATGGAAATTTTTGCAATTTTGCCACAAAATAAGTGAAATGTCTGAGTTTTGCCCCAAAATAAGAGGAATTTCTGTTTTTGCCCCAACATATAGGGAATTTCTGCCTTTTTGCCCCACAATTAGGGGAATATCTGCAATTTTGCTCCAAAATACGGGGATTTTCTGCCTTTTTGCCTGAAAATAAGAAGAATGCATATCTTTTTGCCATAAAAAAGGAAAGTTTCTTCATTTTTGCTCCAAAATAAGGGGAATTTCTGCTTTTTTGGATCTAAATATGTGGAATTTCTGTTTTTTTCCCCCAAAACGAAAGGAATTTCTGTCTTTTTTGCCCCAAAATAAGGAAAATTTCTGACTTATTACCCTGAAATAAGTGAAATTTCTGCAATTTTGCCCCAAAATGAGGAAAATTTCTGCCTTTTTGCCCCCAAATAAGGGGAATTTCAGCCTTTTTATCTCAAAATAATAGGAATTTCTGCATTTTTGCCCCAAAATATGGGAAATTTCTGCCTTTTTGCCCCAAAATAAGAACAATTTCTGCAATTTTGTACCAAAATAAAAGAAATTTCTGCCTTTTTGCCCCAAAATAAGAAAATTTCTGCTTTTTTTTCTGAAATAAGTGAAATTTCTGCAATTTTGCCCTAAAATAAGTGAAATTTCTGAGTTTTGCCCCAAAATAAGGAGAATTTCTGTCTTTTTGCCCCAACATATAGGGAATTTCTGCCTTTTTGGCCCACAATTAGGGGGATTTTTGCAATTTTGCTCCAAAAAACGGGGAATTTCTGTCTTTTTGCCCGAAAATAAGAAGAATGCATACCTTTTTGCCATAGAAAAGGGAAATTTCTTCATTTTTGCTCCAAAATAAGGGGAATTTCTGCTTTTTGCTTCTAAATAAGTGGAATTTCTGTCTTTTTTTCCCAAAACAAAGGGAATTTCTGTCTTTTTGCACCATAATATAGATAATTTCTGACTTATTAATCTGAAATAAGTGAAATTTCTGCAATTTTGCCCCAAAATAAGGGAAATTTCTGCATTTTTTGCCCCCAAATAAGGGGAATTTCAGCCTTTTTACCTCAAAATAAGGGGAATTTCTGCATTTTTGTCCCAAAATATTGGAAATGTCTGCCTTTTTGCCCCAAAATAAGGAAAATTTCTACAATTTTGTAGCAAAATAAAAGAAATATCTGCCTTTTTGCCCCAAAATTAGAAAATTTCTGCTTTTTTTTCGGAAATAAGTGAAATTTCTGCAATTTTGCCCCAAAATAATTGAAATTTCTAAGTTTTGCCCCAAAATAAAAGAAATTTCTGCCTTTTTGCCCCCAAATAAGAGGAATTTCAGCATTTTTACCTTAAAATAAGGGGAATTTTTGCATTTTTGTCCCAAAATATGAGAAATTTCTGCCTATTTCCCAAAATAAGAAAAATTTCTGCAATTTTGTACCAAAAGAAAAGAAATTTCTGCCTTTTTGCCCCAAAATAAGAAAATTTCTGCTTTTTTTCTGAAATAAGTGAAATTTCTGCAATTTTGCCCCAAAATAAGTAAAATTTCTGAGTTTTGTTCCAAAATAAAGAGAATTTCTGTCTTTTTGCCCCAACATATAGGGAATTTCTGTCTTTTTGCCCCACAATTATAGAAATTTCTGCAATTTTGCTTTAAAACAGGGGGAATTTCTGCCTTTTTGCCCGAAAACAAGAAGAATGTATACCTTTTTGCCATAAAAAAAGGAAATTTCTTAATTTTTGCTCCAAAATAAGGGGAATTTCTGCTTTTTTGCCTCTTAATAAGTGGAATTTCTGTCTTTTTCCCCAAAACAATGGGAATTTCTTTATTTTTTGCCCCAAAATACGGAAAATTTCTGACTTATTACCCTGACGTTAATGAAATTTCTGCAATTTTGCCCCAAAATGAGGGAAATTTCTGCCTTTTTGCCCCTAAATAAGGAAAATATCAGCCTTTTTACCTCAAAATAAGGGAAATTTCTGCATTTTTGCCCCAAAATATGTGAAATTTCTGCAATTTTGCCTTAAAATAAGGGAAATTTCTGCAATTTTGCCACAAAATAAGTGAAATTTCTGAGTTTTGCCCCAAAATAAGAGGAATTTCTGTTTTTGCCCCAACATATAGGGAATTTCTGCCTTTTTGGCCCACAATTAGGGGATTTTCTGCAATTTTGCTCCAAAATACGGGGATTTTCTGCCTTTTTGCCCGAAAATAACAAGAATGCATATCTTTTTGCCATAAAAAAGAGAATTTACTTCATTTTTGCTCCAAAATAAGGGGAATTTCTGCTTTTTTGGCTCTAAATATGTGGAATTTCTGTTTTTTTCCCCCAAAACAAAGGGAATTTCTGTCTTTTTTGCCCCAAAATAAGGAAAATTTCTGACTCATTACCCTGAAATAAGTGAAATTTCTGCAATTTTGCCAGAAAATGAGGGAAATTTCTGCCTTTTTGCCCCCAATTAAGGAAAATATCAGCCTTTTAACCTCAAAATAAGGGAAATTTCTGCATTTTTGCCCCAAAATATGGGAAATTTCTGCTTTTTTGCCCCAAAATAAGAACAATTTCTGCAATTTTGTACCAAAATAAAAGAAATTTCTGCCTTTTTGCCCCAAAATAAGAAAATTTCTGCTTTTTTTCTGAAATAAGTGAAATTTCTGCAATTTTGCCCTAAAATAAGTGAAATTTCTGAGTTTTGCCCCAAAATAAGGAGAATTTCTGTCTTTTTGCCCCAACATATAGGGAATTTCTGCCTTTTTGGCCCACAATTACGGGAATTTCTGCAATTTCGCTCCAAAAAACGGGTAATTTCTGTCCTTTTGCCCGAAAATAAGAAGAATGCATACCTTTTTGCCATAGAAAAGGGAAATTTCTTCATTTTTGCTCTAAAATAATGGAAATTTCTGCTTTTTGCCTCTAAATAAGTGGAATTTCTGTCTTTTTTTTCAAAACAAAGGAAATTTCTGTCTTTTTGCACCAAAATAAAGATAATTTCTGACTTATTATTCTGAAATAAGTGAAATTTCTGCAATTTTGCCCCAAAATAAGGGAAATTTTTGCATTTTTTGCCCCCAAATAAGGGGAATTTCAGACTTTTTACCTCAAAATAAGGGGAATTTCTGCATTTTTGCCACAAAATATTTGGAATTTCTGCCTTTTTGCCCCAAAATAAGGAAAACTTCTGCCTTGTTTCCTGAAATAAGTAAAATTTCTGCAATTTTGCCTTAAAATAAGTGAAATTTCTGCAATTTTGCCCCAAAATAACTGAAATTTCTGCAATTTTGCCCCAAAATAAGGGAAATTTCTGGAATTTTGCCCCATAACAAGTGGAATTTCTGAGTTTTGCCCCAAAATAAAGAGAATTTCTGTCTTTTTACCCTAACATACAGGGAATTTCTGCCTTTTTGCCCCACAATTAGGGGAATTTCTGCAATTTTGCTTCAAAATTCAGGGAATTTCTGCCTTTTTGCCCAAAAATAAGAAGATGAATACCTTTTTGCCATAAAAAAGGGAAATTTCTTCATTTTTCTTCAAAATAAGGGGAATTTCTGATTTTTTGCCTCTAAATAAGTGGAATTTCTGTCTTTTTCCCCCAAAACAAAGGGAATTTCTGTCTTTTTTGCCCCAAAATAAAAAAAAAATTTCAGACTTATTACCCTGAAATAAGTGAAATTTCTGCAATTTCGCTCCAAAATAATTGAAATTTCTGAGTTTTGCCCCAAAATAAGGGGAATTTTTGGATTTTTGTCCCCAAATAAGAAGAATTTCAGCATTTTTACCTCAAAATAAGGGGAATTTCTGCAATTTTGCCCCAAAATATGGGAAATTTCTGCCTTTTTGCCCCAAAATAAGAACAAATTCTGCAATTTTGTACCTAAATAAAAGAAATTTCTGACTTTTTTTCCCAAAAAAGAAAATTTCTGCTATTTTCTTCTGAAATAAGTGAAATTTCTGCAATTTTGCCCCAAAATATGTGAAATTTCTGCAATTTTGCCCCAAAATATGTGAAATTTCTGCAATTTTGCCCCAAAATAAGAAAAATTTCTGCAATTTTGCCCCAAAATAAGTGAAATTTCTGAGTTTTGCCCCTAAATAAGGAGAATTTCTGTTTTTGCTCCAACATATAGGGAATTTCTGCCTTTTTGCCCCACAATTAGGGGAATATCTGCAATTTTGCTCCAAAATACGGGGAATTTCTGCCTTTTTGCCCGAAAATAAGAAGAATGCATACCTTTTTGCCATAAAAAAAAGAAATTTCTTCATTTTTGCTCCAAAATAAAGGGAATTTCTGCTTTTTTCCCTCTACATAAGTGGAATTTCTGTCTTTTTCCCCCAAAACAAAGGGAATTCCTGTCTTTTTGCCCCAAAATAAGAAAAATTTCTGACTTATTACCCTGAAATAAGTGAAATTTCTGCAATTTTGCCCCAAAATGAGGGAAATTTCTGCCTTCTTGCTCCCAAAGAAGAAAATATCAGCCTTTTTACCTCAAAATAAGGGAAATTTCTGCATTTTTGCCCCAAAATAATGGGACATTTCTGCCCTTTTGCCCCAAAATAAGAACAAATTCTGCAATTTTGTACCTAAATAAAAGAAATTTCTGACTTTTTGACCTAAAAAGAAAATTTCTGCTTTTTTTCTGAAATAAGTGAAATTTCTGCAATTTTGCCCAAAAATATGTGAAATTTCTGCAATTTTGCCTTAAAATAAGGGAAATTTCTGCATTTTTTGCCCCCAAATAAGGGGAATTTCCGCCTTTTTACCTCAAAATATGGGGAATTTCTGGATTTTTGCTCCAAAATATGGGAAATGTCTGCCTTTTTGCCCCAAAATAAGGAAAATTTCTGCAATTTTGTACCAAAATAAAAGAAATATCTGCCTTTTTGCCCCAAAATTAGAAAATTTCTGCTTTTTTTTCGGAAATAAGTGAAATTTCTGCAATTTTGCCCCAAAATAAATGAAATTTCTAAGTTTTGCCCCAAAATAAGGGAAATTTCTGCTTTTTTGCCCCCAAATAAGAAGAAGTTCAGCATTTTTACCTTAAAATAAGGGGAATTTCTGCATTTTTGCCCCAAAATATGAGAAATTTCTGCCTTTTTCCCATAATAAGAAAAATTTCTGCAATTTTGTACAAAAATAAAAGAAATTTCTGCCTTTTTGCCCCAAAATAAGAAAATTTCTGCTTTTTTTTTCTGAAATCAGTGAAATTTCTGCAATTTTGCCCCAAAATAAGTGAAATTTCTGAGTTTTGCCCCAAAATAAGGAGAATTTCTGTCTTTTTGCCCCAACATATAGGGAATTTCTGCCTTTTTGCCCCACAATTAGGGGAATTTCTGCAATTTTGCTCCAAAACAGAAGGAATTTCTGCCTTTTTGCCCGAAAACAAGAAGAATGCATACCTTTTTGCCATAAAAAATAGAAATTTCTTAATTTTTGCTCCAAAATAAGGGGAATTTCTGCTTTTTTGCCTCTTAATAAGTGGAATTTCTGTCTTTTTTCCCCAAAACAAAGGGAATTTCTGTCTTTTTTGCTCCAAAATACGGAAAATTTCTGACTTATTACCCTGAAGTAAATGAAATTTCTGCAATTTTGCCCCAAAATGAGGGAAATTTCTGCCTTTTTGCCCCCAAATAAGAAAAATATCAGCCTTTTTATCTCAAAATAAGGGAAATTTCTGCATTTTTGCCCCAAAATAAGTGAAATTTCTGCTTTTTTTCTGAAATAAGTGAAATTTCTGCAATTTTGCCCCAAAATAAGTGAAAATTCTGAGTTTTGCCCCAAAATAAGGAGAATTTCTGTCTTTTTGCCCCACAATTAGGGGAATTTCTGCAATTGTGCTCCAAAATACGAGGAATTTCTGCCTTTTTGCCCGAAAACAAGAAGAATGCATACCTTTTTGCCATAAAAAAAGGAAAATTTCTTCATTTTTGCTCCAAAATAAGGGGACTTTCTGCTCTTTTGCCTCTTAATAAGTGGAATTTCTGTCTTTTTCCCCCAAAACAAAGGGAATTTCCACCTTTTTTGCCTCAAAATAAGGAAAATTTCTGACTTATAACTCTGAAGTAAGTGAAATTTCTGCAATTTTGCCCCAAAATAAGGGAAATTTATGCCTTTTTACCCCCAAATAAGGGGAATTTCAGCATTTTTACCTCAAAATAAAAGGAACTTCTGCATTTTTGCCACAAAATATTTGGAATTTCTGCCTTTTTGCTCCAAAATAAGAAAAACTTCTGCCTTTTTTCCTGAAATAAGTGAGATTTCTGCAATTTTGCCCCAAAATAAGGGAAATTTCTGCATTTTTGCCTCCAAATAAAGGGAATTTCAGCATTTTTACCTCAAAATAAGGGGAATTTCTGCACTTTTGCCCTAAAATATGGGAAATTTCTGCCTTTTTGTCCCAAAATGAGAAAAATTTCTGCAATTTTGTATCAAAATAAAAAAATTTCTGCCTTTTTGCCCCAAAATAAGTGAAATTTCTGCTTTTTTTTCTGAAATAAGTGAAATTTCTGCAATTTTGCCCCAAAATAAGTGAAAATTCTGAGTTTTGCTCCAAAATAAGGGAAATTTCTGGAATTTTGCCCCAAAATAAGTGGAATTTCTGAGTTTTGCCCCAAAAAAAGGAAAATTTCTGTCTTTTTGCCCCAACATATAGGGAATTTCTGCCTTTTTGCCCCACAATTAGGGGAATTTCTGCAATTGTGCTCCAAAATACGGGGAATTTCTGCCTTTTTGCCCGAAAACAAGAAGAATGCATACCTTTTTGCCATAAAAAAGGAAAATTTCTTCATTTTTGCTCCAAAATATGGGGAATTTCTGCTTTTTTGCCTCTTAATAAGTCGAATTTATGTCTTTTTTCCCCAAAACAAAGAGAATTTCCATCTTTTTTGCCCCAAAATAAAGAAAATTTCTGACTTATTACCCTGAAGTAAGTGGAATTTCTGCAATTTTGCCCCAAAATAAGGGAAATTTATGCCTTTTTGCCTCCAAATAAGGGGAATTTCAGCATTTTTACCTCAAAATAAGGGGAATTTCTGCATTTTTGCCACAAAATATTTGGAATTTCTGCCTTTTTGCTCCAAAATAAGGAAAACTTCTGCCTTTTTTCCTGAAATAAGTGAAATTTCTGCAATTTTGCCCCAAAATAAGTGAAATTTCTGCAATTTTGTCCCAAAATAAGTGAAATTTCTGAAATTTGGCCCAAAATAAGGGAAATTTCTGGAATTTTGCCCCAAAGTAATTGAAATTTCTGAGTTTTGCCCCAAAATAAGGGGAATTTCTGCCTTTTTGCCCCCAAATAATAGGAATTTCAGCTTTTATACCACAAAATAAGGGGAATTTCTGCATTTTTGCCCCAAAATATGGGAAATTTCTGCGTTTTTGCCCCAAAATAAGAACAATTTCTGCAATTTTGTACCAAAATAAAAGAAATTTCTGACTTTTTGCCCCAAAAAAGAAAAGTTCTCCTTTTTTTACTGACATAAGTGAAATTTCTGCAATTTTGCCCCAAAATAAGTGAAATTTCTGCAATTTTGCCCCAAAATAAGGGAAATTTCTGGAATTTTGCCCCATAACAAGTGGAATTTCTGAGTTTTGCCCCAAAATAAAGAAAATTTCTGTCTTTTTGCCCTAACATACAGGGAATTTCTGCCTTTTGCCCCACAATTCGGGGAATTTCTGCAATTTTGCTTCAAAATTCAGGGAATTTCTGCCTTTTTGACCGAAAATAAGAAGATGAATAACTTTTTGCCATAAAAAAGGGAAATTTCTTCATTTTTCTCCAAAATAAGGGGAATTTCTGATTTTTTGCCTCTAAATAAGTGGAATTTTTGTCTTTTTCCCCCAAAACAAAGGGAATTTCTGTCTTTTTTGCCCCAAAATAAGGAAAATTTCAGAATTATTACCATGAAATAAGTGACATTTCTGCAATTTTGCTCCAAAATAATTGAAATTTCTGAGTTTTGCCCCAAAATAAGAGGAATTTCTGGATTTTTGTCCCCAAATAAGGGGAATTTCAGCATTTTTACCTCAAAATAAGGGGAATTTCTGCAATTTTGCCCCAAAATATGGGAAATTTCTGCCTTTTTGCCCCAAAATAAGAACAAATTCTGCAATTTTGTACAAAAATAAAAGAGATTTCTGACTTTTTGCCCCAAAAAGAAAATTTCTGCTTTTTTTTCTGAAATAAGTGAAATTTCTGCAATTTTGCCCCAAAATAAGTGAAATTTCTGAGTTTTGCCCCAAAATAAAGAGAATTTCTGTCTTTTTGCCCCAACATATAGGGAATTTCTGTCTTTTTGCCCCACAATTAGGGTAATTTCTGCAATTTTGCTCCAAAACAGGGGGAATTTCTGCCTTTTTGAACGAAAACAGGAAGAATGCATACCTTTTTGCCATAAAAAAGGGAAATTTCTTAATTTTTGCTCCAAAATAAGGGGAATTACTGCTTTTTTTGCCTCTTAATAAGTGGAATTTCTGTCTTTTTCCCCCAAAACAAAGGGAATTTCTGTTTTTTTTGCCCCAAAATACAGAAAATTTCTGACTTATTACCCTGAAGTAAGTGAAATTTCTGCAATTTTGCCAGAAAATGAGGGAAATTTCTGCCTTTTTGCCCCCAAATAAGGAAAATATCAGCCTTTTAACCTCAAAATAAGGGAAATTTCTGCATTTTTGCCCCAAAATATGGGAAATTTCTGCCTTTTTACCCAAAATAAGAACAAATTCTGCAATTTTGTACAAAAATAAAAGAAATTTCTGACTTTTTGCCCCAAAAAGAAAATTTCTGCTTTTTTTTCCTGAAATAAGTGAAATTTCTGCAATTTTGCCCCAAAATATGTGAAATTTCTGCTATTTTGCCCCAAAATAATGGAAATTTTTGCAATTTTGCCACAAAATAAGTGAAATGTCTGAGTTTTGCCCCAAAATAAGAGGAATTTCTGTTTTTGCCCCAACATATAGGGAATTTCTGCCTTTTTGCCCCACAATTAGGGGAATATCTGCAATTTTGCTCCAAAATACGGGGATTTTCTGCCTTTTTGCCTGAAAATAAGAAGAATGCATATCTTTTTGCCATAAAAAAGGAAAGTTTCTTCATTTTTGCTCCAAAATAAGGGGAATTTCTGCTTTTTTGGATCTAAATATGTGGAATTTCTGTTTTTTTCCCCCAAAACGAAAGGAATTTCTGTCTTTTTTGCCCCAAAATAAGGAAAATTTCTGACTTATTACCCTGAAATAAGTGAAATTTCTGCAATTTTGCCCCAAAATGAGGAAAATTTCTGCCTTTTTGCCCCCAAATAAGGGGAATTTCAGCCTTTTTATCTCAAAATAATAGGAATTTCTGCATTTTTGCCCCAAAATATGGGAAATTTCTGCCTTTTTGCCCCAAAATAAGAACAATTTCTGCAATTTTGTACCAAAATAAAAGAAATTTCTGCCTTTTTGTCCCAAAATAAGAAAATTTCTGCTTTTTTTTCTGAAATAAGTGAAATTTCTGCAATTTTGCCCTAAAATAAGTGAAATTTCTGAGTTTTGCCCCAAAATAAGGAGAATTTCTGTCTTTTTGCCCCAACATATAGGGAATTTCTGCCTTTTTGGCCCACAATTAGGGGGATTTTTGCAATTTTGCTCCAAAAAACGGGGAATTTCTGTCTTTTTGCCCGAAAATAAGAAGAATGCATACCTTTTTGCCATAGAAAAGGGAAATTTCTTCATTTTTGCTCCAAAATAAAGGGAATTTCTGCTTTTTGCTTCTAAATAAGTGGAATTTCTGTCTTTTTTTCCCAAAACAAAGGGAATTTCTGTCTTTTTGCACCAAAATATAGATAATTTCTGACTTATTAATCTGAAATAAGTGAAATTTCTGCAATTTTGCCCCAAAATAAGGGAAATTTCTGCATTTTTTGTCCCCAAATAAGGGGAATTTCAGCCTTTTTACCTCAAAATAAGGGGAATTTCTGCATTTTTGTCCCAAAATATTGGAAATGTCTGCCTTTTTGCCCCAAAATAAGGAAAATTTCTACAATTTTGTACCAAAATAAAAGAAATATCTGCCTTTGTGCCCCAAAATTAGAAAATTTCTGCTTTTTTTTCGGAAATAAGTGAAATTTCTGCAATTTTGCCCCAAAATAATAGAAATTTCTGCCTTTTTGCCCCCAAATAAGAGGAATTTCAGCATTTTTACCTTAAAATAAGGGGAATTTTTGCATTTTTGTCCCAAAATATGAGAAATTTCTGCCTATTTCCCAAAATAAGAAAAATTTCTGCAATTTTGTACCAAAAGAAAAGAAATTTCTGCCTTTTTGCCCCAAAATAAGAAAATTTCTGCTTTTTTTCTGAAATAAGTGAAATTTCTGCAATTTTGCCCCAAAATAAGTAAAATTTCTGAGTTTTGTTCCAAAATAAAGAGAATTTCTGTCTTTTTGCCCCAACATATAGGGAATTTCTGTCTTTTTGCCCCACAATTATAGAAATTTCTGCAATTTTGCTTTAAAACAGGGGGAATTTCTGCCTTTTTGCCCGAAAACAAGAAGAATGTATACCTTTTTGCCATAAAAAAAGGAAATTTCTTAATTTTTGCTCCAAAATAAGGGGAATTTCTGCTTTTTTGCCTCTTAATAAGTGGAATTTCTGTCTTTTTCCCCAAAACAATGGGAATTTCTTTATTTTTTGCCCCAAAATACGGAAAATTTCTGACTTATTACCCTGACGTTAATGAAATTTCTGCAATTTTGCCCCAAAATGAGGGAAATTTCTGCCTTTTTGCCCCTAAATAAGGAAAATATCAGCCTTTTTACCTCAAAATAAGGGAAATTTCTGCATTTTTGCCCCAAAATATGTGAAATTTCTGCAATTTTGCCTTAAAATAAGGGAAATTTCTGCAATTTTGCCACAAAATAAGTGAAATTTCTGAGTTTTGCCCCAAAATAAGAGGAATTTCTGTTTTTGCCCCAACATATAGGGAATTTCTGCCTTTTTGGCCCACAATTAGGGGATTTTCTGCAATTTTGCTCCAAAATACGGGGATTTTCTGCCTTTTTGCCCGAAAATAACAAGAATGCATATCTTTTTGCCATAAAAAAGAGAATTTACTTCATTTTTGCTCCAAAATAAGGGGAATTTCTGCTTTTTTGGCTCTAAATATGTGGAATTTCTGTTTTTTTCCCCCAAAACAAAGGGAATTTCTGTCTTTTTTGCCCCAAAATAAGGAAAATTTCTGACTCATTACCCTGAAATAAGTGAAATTTCTGCAATTTTGCCAGAAAATGAGGGAAATTTCTGCCTTTTTGCCCCCAATTAAGGAAAATATCAGCCTTTTAACCTCAAAATAAGGGAAATTTCTGCATTTTTGCCCCAAAATATGGGAAATTTCTGCTTTTTTGCCCCAAAATAAGAACAATTTCTGCAATTTTGTACCAAAATAAAAGAAATTTCTGCCTTTTTGCCCCAAAATAAGAAAATTTCTGCTTTTTTTCTGAAATATGTGAAATTTCTGCAATTTTGCCCTAAAATAAGTGAAATTTCTGAGTTTTGCCCCAAAATAAGGAGAATTTCTGTCTTTTTGCCCCAACATATAGGGAATTTCTGCCTTTTTGGCCCACAATTACGGGAATTTCTGCAATTTCGCTCCAAAAAACGGGTAATTTCTGTCCTTTTGCCCGAAAATAAGAAGAATGCATACCTTTTTGCCATAGAAAAGGGAAATTTCTTCATTTTTGCTCTAAAATAATGGAAATTTCTGCTTTTTGCCTCTAAATAAGTGGAATTTCTGTCTTTTTTTTCAAAACAAAGGAAATTTCTGTCTTTTTGCACCAAAATAAAGATAATTTCTGACTTATTATTCTGAAATAAGTGAAATTTCTGCAATTTTGCCCCAAAATAAGGGAAATTTTTGCATTTTTTGCCCCCAAATAAGGGGAATTTCAGACTTTTTACCTCAAAATAAGGGGAATTTCTGCATTTTTGCCACAAAATATTTGGAATTTCTGCCTTTTTGCCCCAAAATAAGGAAAACTTCTGCCTTGTTTCCTGAAATAAGTAAAATTTCTGCAATTTTGCCTTAAAATAAGTGAAATTTCTGCAATTTTGCCCCAAAATAACTGAAATTTCTGCAATTTTGCCCCAAAATAAGGGAAATTTCTGGAATTTTGCCCCATAACAAGTGGAATTTCTGAGTTTTGCCCCAAAATAAAGAGAATTTCTGTCTTTTTACCCTAACATACAGGGAATTTCTGCCTTTTTGCCCCACAATTAGGGGAATTTCTGCAATTTTGCTTCAAAATTCAGGGAATTTCTGCCTTTTTGCCCAAAAATAAGAAGATGAATACCTTTTTGCCATAAAAAAGGGAAATTTCTTCATTTTTCTTCAAAATAAGGGGAATTTCTGATTTTTTGCCTCTAAATAAGTGGAATTTCTGTCTTTTTCCCCCAAAACAAAGGGAATTTCTGTCTTTTTTGCCCCAAAATAAAAAAAAAATTTCAGACTTATTACCCTGAAATAAGTGAAATTTCTGCAATTTCGCTCCAAAATAATTGAAATTTCTGAGTTTTGCCCCAAAATAAGGGGAATTTTTGGATTTTTGTCCCCAAATAAGAAGAATTTCAGCATTTTTACCTCAAAATAAGGGGAATTTCTGCAATTTTGCCCCAAAATATGGGAAATTTCTGCCTTTTTGCCCCAAAATAAGAACAAATTCTGCAATTTTGTACCTAAATAAAAGAAATTTCTGACTTTTTTTCCCAAAAAAGAAAATTTCTGCTATTTTCTTCTGAAATAAGTGAAATTTCTGCAATTTTGCCCCAAAATATGTGAAATTTCTGCAATTTTGCCCCAAAATATGTGAAATTTCTGCAATTTTGCCCCAAAATAAGAAAAATTTCTGCAATTTTGCCCCAAAATAAGTGAAATTTCTGAGTTTTGCCCCTAAATAAGGAGAATTTCTGTTTTTGCTCCAACATATAGGGAATTTCTGCCTTTTTGCCCCACAATTAGGGGAATATCTGCAATTTTGCTCCAAAATACGGGGAATTTCTGCCTTTTTGCCCGAAAATAAGAAGAATGCATACCTTTTTGCCATAAAAAAAAGAAATTTCTTCATTTTTGCTCCAAAATAAAGGGAATTTCTGCTTTTTTCCCTCTACATAAGTGGAATTTCTGTCTTTTTCCCCCAAAACAAAGGGAATTCCTGTCTTTTTGCCCCAAAATAAGAAAAATTTCTGACTTATTACCCTGAAATAAGTGAAATTTCTGCAATTTTGCCCCAAAATGAGGGAAATTTCTGCCTTCTTGCTCCCAAAGAAGAAAATATCAGCCTTTTTACCTCAAAATAAGGGAAATTTCTGCATTTTTGCCCCAAAATAATGGGACATTTCTGCCCTTTTGCCCCAAAATAAGAACAAATTCTGCAATTTTGTACCTAAATAAAAGAAATTTCTGACTTTTTGACCTAAAAAGAAAATTTCTGCTTTTTTTTCTGAAATAAGTGAAATTTCTGCAATTTTGCCCAAAAATATGTGAAATTTCTGCAATTTTGCCTTAAAATAAGGGAAATTTCTGCATTTTTTGCCCCCAAATAAGGGGAATTTCCGCCTTTTTACCTCAAAATATGGGGAATTTCTGGATTTTTGCTCCAAAATATGGGAAATGTCTGCCTTTTTGCCCCAAAATAAGGAAAATTTCTGCAATTTTGTACCAAAATAAAAGAAATATCTGCCTTTTTGCCCCAAAATTAGAAAATTTCTGCTTTTTTTCGGAAATAAGTGAAATTTCTGCAATTTTGCCCCAAAATAAATGAAATTTCTAAGTTTTGCCCCAAAATAAGGGAAATTTCTGCTTTTTTGCCCCCAAATAAGAAGAAGTTCAGCATTTTTACCTTAAAATAAGGGGAATTTCTGCATTTTTGCCCCAAAATATGAGAAATTTCTGCCTTTTTCCCATAATAAGAAAAATTTCTGCAATTTTGTACAAAAATAAAAGAAATTTCTGCCTTTTTGCCCCAAAATAAGAAAATTTCTGCTTTTTTTTCTGAAATCAGTGAAATTTCTGCAATTTTGCCCCAAAATAAGTGAAATTTCTGAGTTTTGCCCCAAAATAAGGAGAATTTCTGTCTTTTTGCCCCAACATATAGGGAATTTCTGCCTTTTTGCCCCACAATTAGGGGAATTTCTGCAATTTTGCTCCAAAACAGAAGGAATTTCTGCCTTTTTGCCCGAAAACAAGAAGAATGCATACCTTTTTGCCATAAAAAATAGAAATTTCTTAATTTTTGCTCCAAAATAAGGGGAATTTCTGCTTTTTTGCCTCTTAATAAGTGGAATTTCTGTCTTTTTTCCCCAAAACAAAGGGAATTTCTGTCTTTTTTGCCCCAAAATACGGAAAATTTCTGACTTATTACCCTGAAGTAAATGAAATTTCTGCAATTTTGCCCCAAAATGAGGGAAATTTCTGCCTTTTTGCCCCCAAATAAGAAAAATATCAGCCTTTTTATCTCAAAATAAGGGAAATTTCTGCATTTTTGCCCCAAAATAAGTGAAATTTCTGCTTTTTTTCTGAAATAAGTGAAATTTCTGCAATTTTGCCCCAAAATAAGTGAAAATTCTGAGTTTTGCCCCAAAATAAGGAGAATTTCTGTCTTTTTGCCCCACAATTAGGGGAATTTCTGCAATTGTGCTCCAAAATACGAGGAATTTCTGCCTTTTTGCCCGAAAACAAGAAGAATGCATACCTTTTTGCCATAAAAAAAGGAAAATTTCTTCATTTTTGCTCCAAAATAAGGGGACTTTCTGCTCTTTTGCCTCTTAATAAGTGGAATTTCTGTCTTTTTCCCCCAAAACAAAGGGAATTTCCACCTTTTTTGCCTCAAAATAAGGAAAATTTCTGACTTATTACCCTGAAGTAAGTGAAATTTCTGCAATTTTGCCCCAAAATAAGGGAAATTTATGCCTTTTTACCCCCAAATAAGGGGAATTTCAGCATTTTTACCTCAAAATAAAAGGAACTTCTGCATTTTTGCCACAAAATATTTGGAATTTCTGCCTTTTTGCTCCAAAATAAGAAAAACTTCTGCCTTTTTTCCTGAAATAAGTGAGATTTCTGCAATTTTGCCCCAAAATAAGGGAAATTTCTGCATTTTTGCCTCCAAATAAAGGGAATTTCAGCATTTTTACCTCAAAATAAGGGGAATTTCTGCACTTTTGCCCTAAAATATGGGAAATTTCTGCCTTTTTGTCCCAAAATGAGAAAAATTTCTGCAATTTTGTATCAAAATAAAAAAATTTCTGCCTTTTTGCCCCAAAATAAGTGAAATTTCTGCTTTTTTTTCTGAAATAAGTGAAATTTCTGCAATTTTGCCCCAAAATAAGTGAAAATTCTGAGTTTTGCTCCAAAATAAGGGAAATTTCTGGAATTTTGCCCCAAAATAAGTGGAATTTCTGAGTTTTGCCCCAAAAAAAGGAAAATTTCTGTCTTTTTGCCCCAACATATAGGGAATTTCTGCCTTTTTGCCCCACAATTAGGGGAATTTCTGCAATTTTGCTTCAAAATTCAGGGAATTTCTGCCTTTTTGCCCAAAAATAAGAAGATGAATACCTTTTTGCCATAAAAAAGGGAAATTTCTTCATTTTTCTTCAAAATAAGGGGAATTTCTGATTTTTTGCCTCTAAATAAGTGGAATTTCTGTCTTTTTCCCCCAAAACAAAGGGAATTTCTGTCTTTTTTGCCCCAAAATAAAAAAAAAATTTCAGACTTATTACCCTGAAATAAGTGAAATTTCTGCAATTTCGCTCCAAAATAATTGAAATTTCTGAGTTTTGCCCCAAAATAAGGGGAATTTTTGGATTTTTGTCCCCAAATAAGGGGAATTTCAGCATTTTTACCTCAAAATAAGGGGAATTTCTGCAATTTTGCCCCAAAATATGGGAAATTTCTGCCTTTTTGCCCCAAAATAAGAACAAATTCTGCAATTTTGTACCTAAATAAAAGAAATTTCTGACTTTTTTTCCCAAAAAAGAAAATTTCTGCTATTTTCTTCTGAAATAAGTGAAATTTCTGCAATTTTGCCCCAAAATATGTGAAATTTCTGCAATTTTGCCCCAAAATATGTGAAATTTCTGCAATTTTGCCCCAAAATAAGAAAAATTTCTGCAATTTTGCCCCAAAATAAGTGAAATTTCTGAGTTTTGCCCCTAAATAAGGAGAATTTCTGTTTTTGCTCCAACATATAGGGAATTTCTGCCTTTTTGCCCCACAATTAGGGGAATATCTGCAATTTTGCTCCAAAATACGGGGAATTTCTGCCTTTTTGCCCGAAAATAAGAAGAATGCATACCTTTTTGCCATAAAAAAAAGAAATTTCTTCATTTTTGCTCCAAAATAAAGGGAATTTCTGCTTTTTTCCCTCTACATAAGTGGAATTTCTGTCTTTTTCCCCCAAAACAAAGGGAATTCCTGTCTTTTTGCCCCAAAATAAGAAAAATTTCTGACTTATTACCCTGAAATAAGTGAAATTTCTGCAATTTTGCCCCAAAATGAGGGAAATTTCTGCCTTCTTGCTCCCAAAGAAGAAAATATCAGCCTTTTTACCTCAAAATAAGGGAAATTTCTGCATTTTTGCCCCAAAATAATGGGACATTTCTGCCCTTTTGCCCCAAAATAAGAACAAATTCTGCAATTTTGTACCTAAATAAAAGAAATTTCTGACTTTTTGACCTAAAAAGAAAATTTCTGCTTTTTTTTCTGAAATAAGTGAAATTTCTGCAATTTTGCCCAAAAATATGTGAAATTTCTGCAATTTTGCCTTAAAATAAGGGAAATTTCTGCATTTTTTGCCCCCAAATAAGGGGAATTTCCGCCTTTTTACCTCAAAATATGGGGAATTTCTGGATTTTTGCTCCAAAATATGGGAAATGTCTGCCTTTTTGCCCCAAAATAAGGAAAATTTCTGCAATTTTGTACCAAAATAAAAGAAATATCTGCCTTTTTGCCCCAAAATTAGAAAATTTCTGCTTTTTTTCGGAAATAAGTGAAATTTCTGCAATTTTGCCCCAAAATAAATGAAATTTCTAAGTTTTGCCCCAAAATAAGGGAAATTTCTGCTTTTTTGCCCCCAAATAAGAAGAAGTTCAGCATTTTTACCTTAAAATAAGGGGAATTTCTGCATTTTTGCCCCAAAATATGAGAAATTTCTGCCTTTTTCCCATAATAAGAAAAATTTCTGCAATTTTGTACAAAAATAAAAGAAATTTCTGCCTTTTTGCCCCAAAATAAGAAAATTTCTGCTTTTTTTTCTGAAATCAGTGAAATTTCTGCAATTTTGCCCCAAAATAAGTGAAATTTCTGAGTTTTGCCCCAAAATAAGGAGAATTTCTGTCTTTTTGCCCCAACATATAGGGAATTTCTGCCTTTTTGCCCCACAATTAGGGGAATTTCTGCAATTTTGCTCCAAAACAGAAGGAATTTCTGCCTTTTTGCCCGAAAACAAGAAGAATGCATACCTTTTTGCCATAAAAAATAGAAATTTCTTAATTTTTGCTCCAAAATAAGGGGAATTTCTGCTTTTTTGCCTCTTAATAAGTGGAATTTCTGTCTTTTTTCCCCAAAACAAAGGGAATTTCTGTCTTTTTTGCCCCAAAATACGGAAAATTTCTGACTTATTACCCTGAAGTAAATGAAATTTCTGCAATTTTGCCCCAAAATGAGGGAAATTTCTGCCTTTTTGCCCCCAAATAAGAAAAATATCAGCCTTTTTATCTCAAAATAAGGGAAATTTCTGCATTTTTGCCCCAAAATAAGTGAAATTTCTGCTTTTTTTCTGAAATAAGTGAAATTTCTGCAATTTTGCCCCAAAATAAGTGAAAATTCTGAGTTTTGCCCCAAAATAAGGAGAATTTCTGTCTTTTTGCCCCACAATTAGGGGAATTTCTGCAATTGTGCTCCAAAATACGAGGAATTTCTGCCTTTTTGCCCGAAAACAAGAAGAATGCATACCTTTTTGCCATAAAAAAAGGAAAATGTCTTCATTTTTGCTCCAAAATAAGGGGACTTTCTGCTCTTTTGCCTCTTAATAAGTGGAATTTCTGTCTTTTTCCCCCAAAACAAAGGGAATTTCCACCTTTTTTGCCTCAAAATAAGGAAAATTTCTGACTTATAACTCTGAAGTAAGTGAAATTTCTGCAATTTTGCCCCAAAATAAGGGAAATTTATGCCTTTTTACCCCCAAATAAGGGGAATTTCAGCATTTTTACCTCAAAATAAAAGGAACTTCTGCATTTTTGCCACAAAATATTTGGAATTTCTGCCTTTTTGCTCCAAAATAAGAAAAACTTCTGCCTTTTTTCCTGAAATAAGTGAGATTTCTGCAATTTTGCCCCAAAATAAGGGAAATTTCTGCATTTTTGCCTCCAAATAAAGGGAATTTCAGCATTTTTACCTCAAAATAAGGGGAATTTCTGCACTTTTGCCCTAAAATATGGGAAATTTCTGCCTTTTTGTCCCAAAATGAGAAAAATTTCTGCAATTTTGTATCAAAATAAAAAAATTTCTGCCTTTTTGCCCCAAAATAAGTGAAATTTCTGCTTTTTTTTCTGAAATAAGTGAAATTTCTGCAATTTTGCCCCAAAATAAGTGAAAATTCTGAGTTTTGCTCCAAAATAAGGGAAATTTCTGGAATTTTGCCCCAAAATAAGTGGAATTTCTGAGTTTTGCCCCAAAAAAAGGAAAATTTCTGTCTTTTTGCCCCAACATATAGGGAATTTCTGCCTTTTTGCCCCACAATTAGGGGAATTTCTGCAATTGTGCTCCAAAATACGGGGAATTTCTGCCTTTTTGCCCGAAAACAAGAAGAATGCATACCTTTTTGCCATAAAAAAGGAAAATTTCTTCATTTTTGCTCCAAAATATGGGGAATTTCTGCTTTTTTGCCTCTTAATAAGTCGAATTTATGTCTTTTTTCCCCAAAACAAAGAGAATTTCCATCTTTTTTGCCCCAAAATAAAGAAAATTTCTGACTTATTACCCTGAAGTAAGTGGAATTTCTGCAATTTTGCCCCAAAATAAGGGAAATTTATGCCTTTTTGCCTCCAAATAAGGGGAATTTCAGCATTTTTACCTCAAAATAAGGGGAATTTCTGCATTTTTGCCACAAAATATTTGGAATTTCTGCCTTTTTGCTCCAAAATAAGGAAAACTTCTGCCTTTTTTCCTGAAATAAGTGAAATTTCTGCAATTTTGCCCCAAAATAAGTGAAATTTCTGCAATTTTGTCCCAAAATAAGTGAAATTTCTGAAATTTGGCCCAAAATAAGGGAAATTTCTGGAATTTTGCCCCAAAATAATTGAAATTTCTGAGTTTTGCCCCAAAATAAGGGGAATTTCTGCCTTTTTGCCCCCAAATAATAGGAATTTCAGCTTTTATACCACAAAATAAGGGGAATTTCTGCATTTTTGCCCCAAAATATGGGAAATTTCTGCGTTTTTGCCCCAAAATAAGAACAATTTATGCAATTTTGTACCAAAATAAAAGAAATTTCTGACTTTTTGCCCCAAAAAAGAATAGTTCTCCTTTTTTTTACTGACATAAGTGAAATTTCTGCAATTTTGCCCCAAAATAAGTGAAATTTCTGCAATTTTGCCCCAAAATAAGGGAAATTTCTGGAATTTTGCCTTAAAACAAGTGGAATTTCTGAGTTTTGCCCCAAAATAAAGAAAATTTCTGTCTTTTTGCCCTAACATACAGGGAATTTCTGCCTTTTGCCCCACAATTCGGGGAATTTCTGCAATTTTGCTTCAAAATTCAGGGAATTTCTGCCTTTTTGACCGAAAATAAAAAGATGAATAACTTTTTGCCATAAAAAAGGGAAATTTCTTCATTTTTCTCCAAAATAAGGGGAATTTCTGATTTTTTGCCTCTAAATAAGTGGAATTTCTGTCTTTTTCCCCCAAAACAAAGGGAATTTCTGTCTTTTTTGCCCCAAAATAAAAAAAAAAATTTCAGACTTATTACCCTGAAATAAGTGAAATTTCTGCAATTTCGCTCCAAAATAATTGAAATTTCTGAGTTTTGCCCCAAAATAAGGAGAATTTCTGGATTTTTGTCCCCAAATAAGGGGAATTTCAGCATTTTTACCTCAAAATAAGGGGAATTTCTGCAATTTTGCCCCAAAATATGGGAAATTTCTGCCTTTTTGCCCCAAAATAAGAACAAATTCTGCAATTTTGTACCTAAATAAAAGAAATTTCTGACTTTTTGCCCCAAAAAAGAAAATTTCTGCTATTTTCTTCTGAAATAAGTGAAATTTCTGCAATTTTGCCCCAAAATATGTGAAATTTCTGCAATTTTGCCCCAAAATAAGAAAAATTTCTGCAATTTTTCCCCAAAATAAGTGAAATTACTGAGTTTTGCCCCTAAATAAGAATTTCTGTTTTTGCCCCAACATATAGGGAATTTCTGCCTTTTTGCCCCACAATTAGGGGAATATCTGCAATTTTTCTCCAAAATACGGGGAATTTCTGCCTTTTTGCCCAAAAATAAGAAGAATGCATCCCTTTTTGCCATAAAAAAGGGAAATTTCTCCATTTTTGCTCCAAAATAAGGGGAATTTCTGCTTTTTTGCCTCTTAATAAGTGGAATTTCTGTCTTTTTCTCCCAAAACAAAGGGAATTCCTGTGTTTTTGCCCCAAAATAATAAAAAAATTTCTGACTTATTACACTGAAATAAGTGAAATTTCTGCAATTTTGCCCCAAAATGAGGGAAATTTCTGCCTTTTTGCCCCCAAATAAGGAAAGTATCAGCCTTTTTACCTCAAAATAAGGAATATTTCTGCATTTTTGCCCCAAAATATGGGAAATTTCTGCAATTTTGCCCCAAAATAAGGGAAATTTCTGCAATTTTGCCAGAAAATAAGTGAAATTTCTGAGTTTTGCCCCAAAATAAGAGGAATTTCTGTTTTTGCCCCAACATATAAGGAATTTCTGCCTTTTTGCCCCACAATTAGGGAAATTTCTGCAATTTTGCTCCAAAATACGGGGATTTTCTGCCTTTTTGCCCGAAAATAAGAAGAATGCATATCTTTTTGTCATAAAAAAGGGAAATTTCTTCATTTTTGCTCCAAAATAAGGGGAATTTCTGCTTTTTTGGCTCTAAATATGTAGAATTTGTTTTTTTCCCACAAAACAAAGGGAATTTCTGTCTTTTTTGAACCAAAATAAGGAAAATTTCTGACTTATTACCCTTAAATAAGTGAAATTTCTGCAATTTTGCCCCAAAATGAGGAAAATTTCTGCCTTTTTGCCCCCAAATAAGGGGAATTTTAGCCTTTTTATCTCAAAATAATAGGAATTTCTGCATTTTTGCCCCAAAATATGAAAAATTTCTGCCTTTTTGCCCCAAAATAAGAACAATTTCTGCAATTTTGTACCAAAATAAAAGAAATTTCTGCCTTTTTGCCCCAAAATAAGAAAATTTCTGCCTTTTTTTTGAAATAAGTGAAATTTCTGCAATTTTGCCCTAAAATAAGTGAAATTTCTGAGTTTTGCCCCAAAATAAGGAGAATTTCTGTCTTTTTGCCCCAACATATAGGGAATTTCTGCCTTTTTGGCCCACAATTAGGGGGATTTCTGCAATTTTGCTCCAAAAAACGGGGAATTTCTGTCTTTTTGCCCGAAAATAAGAAGAATGCATACCTTTTTGCCATAGAAAAGGGAAATTTCTTCATTTTTGCTCCAAAATAAGGGGAATTTCTGCTTTTTGCCTCTAAATAAGTGGAATTTCTGTCTTTTTTCCCAAAACAAAGGGAATTTCTGTCTTTTTGCACCAAAATAAAGATAATTTCTGACTTATTATTCTGAAATAAGTGAAATTTCTGCAATTTTCCCAAAAATAAGGCAAATTTCTGCATTTTTGCCCCAAAATATGGGAAATGTCTGCCTTTTTGCCCCAAAATAAGGAAAATTTCTGCAATTTTGTACCAAAATAAAAGAAATATCTGCCTTTTTGCCCCAAATTAGAAAATTTCTGCTTTTTTTTCGGAAATAAGTGAAATTTCTGCAATTTTGCCCCAAAATAATTGAAATTTCTAAGTTTTGCCCCAAAATAAGGGAAATTTCTGCTTTTTTGCCCCCAAATAAGAAGTTCAGCATTTTTACCTTAAAATAAGGGGAATTTCTGCATTTTTGCCCCAAAATATGAGAAATTTCTGCCTTTTTCCCAAAATAAGAAAAATTTCTGCAATTTTGTACCAAAAGAAAAGAAATTTCTGCCTTTTTGCCCCAAAATAAGAAAATTTCTGCTTTTTTTCTGATATCAGTGAAATTTCTGCAATTTTGCCCCAAAATAAGTGAAATTTCTGAGTTTTGCCCCAAAATAAGGAGAATTTCTGTCCATTTGCCCCAACATATAGGGAATTTCTGCCTTTTTGCCCCACAATTAGGAGATTTCTGCAATTTTGCTCCAAAACAGAAGGAATTTCTGCCTTTTTGCCCGAAAACAAGAAGAATGCATACCTTTTTGCCATAAAAATAGAAATTTCTTCATTTTTGCTCCAAAATAAGGGGAATTTCTGCTTTTTTGCCTCTAAATAAGTGGAATTTCTGTCTTTTTCCCCCAAAACAAAGGGAATTTCTGTCTTTTTTGCTCCAAAATAAGGAAAATTTCTGACTTATTACCCTGGAATAAGTGAAATTTCTGCAATTTTGCCCCAAAATGAGGGAAATTTCTGCCTTTTTGCCCCCAAATAAGAAAAATATCAGCCTTTTTATCTCAAAATAAGAGAAATTTCTGCATTTTTGCCCCAAAATATGGGAAATTTCTGCCTTTTTGCCCCAAAATAAGAACAAATTCTGCAATTTTGTACCAAAATAAAAGAAATTTCTGACTTTTTGCCCCCAAATAAGGGGAATTTCAGCCTTTTTACCTCAAAATAAAAGGAATTTCTGCATTTTTGCCACAAAATATTTGGAATTTCTGCCTTTTTGCCCCAAAATAAGAAAAACTTCTGCCTTTTTTCCTGAAATAAGTAAAATTTCTGCAATTTTGCCTTAAAATAAGTGAAATTTCTGCAATTTTGCCCCAAAATAAGTGAAATTTCTGCAATTTTGCCCCAAAATAAGGGAAATTTCTGGAATTTTGCCCCATAACAAGTGGAATTTCTGAGTTTTGCCCCAAAATAAAGAGAATTTCTGTCTTTTTACCCTAACATAAAGGGAATTTCTGCCTTTTTGCCCCACAATTAGGGGAATTTCTGCAATTTTGCTTCAAAATTCAGGGAATTTCTACCTTTTTGCCCGAAAATAAGAAGATGAATACCTTTTTGCCATAAAAAAGGGAAATTTCTTCATTTTTCTCCAAAATAAGGGGAATTTCTGATTTTTTGCCTCTAAATAAGTGGAATTTCTGTCTTTTTCCCCCAAAACAAAGGGAATTTCTGTCTTTTTTGCCCCAAAATAAAAAAAAAAATTTCAGACTTATTACCCTGAAATAAGTGAAATTTCTGCAATTTCGCTCCAAAATAATTAAAATTTCTGAGTTTTGCCCCAAAATAAGGGGAATTTCTGGATTTTTGTCCCCAAATAAGGGGAATTTCAGCATTTTTATCTCAAAATAAGGGGAATTCCTGCAATTTTGCCCCAAAATATGGGAAATTTCTGCCTTTTTGCCCCAAAGTAAGAACAAATTCTACAATTTTGTACCTAAATAAAAGAAATTTCTGACTTTTTGCCCCAAAAAAGAAAATTTCTGCTATTTTCTTCTGAAATAAGTGAAATTTCTGCAATTTTGCCCCAAAATATGTGAAATTTCTGCAATTTTGCCCCAAAATAAGAAAAATTTCTGCAATTTTGCCCCAAAATAAATGAAATTTCTGAGTTTTGCCCCTAAATAAGGAGAATTTCTGTTTTTGCCCCAACATATAGGGAATTTCTGCCTTTTTGCCCCACAAAGAGGGGAATTTCTGCAATTTTGCTCCAAAATACGGGGAATTTCTGCCTTTTTGCCCGAAAATAAGAAGAATGCATACCTTTTTGCCATAAAAAAGGGAAATTTCTTCATTTTTGCTCCAAAATAAGGGGAATTTCTGCTTTTTTGCCTCTTAATAAGTGGAATTTCTGTCTTTTTCCCCCAAAACAAAGGGAATTTCTGTCTTTTTTGCCCCAAAATACGGAAAATTTCTGACTTATTACCCTGAAGTTAGTGAAATTTCTGCAATTTTGCCCAAAATGAGGGAAATTTCTGATTTTTGCCCCCAAATAAGGAAAATATCAGCCTTTTTACCTCAAAATAAAGAATATTTCTGCATTTTTGCCCCAAAATATGGGAAATTTCTGCAATTTTGCCCTTAAATAAGGGAAATTTCTGCAATTTTGCCACAAAATAAGTGAAATTTCTGAGTTTTGCCCCAAAATAAGAGGAATTTCTGTTTTTGCCCCAACATATAGGGAATTTCTGCCTTTTTGCCCCACATAGGGAAATTTCTGCAATTTTGCTCCAAAATACGTGGATTTTCTGACTTTTTGCCCGAAAATAAGAAGAATGCATATCTTTTTGTCATAAAAAAGGGAAATTTCTTCATTTTTGCTCCAAAATAAGGGGAATTTCTGCTTTTTTGGCTCTAAATATGTAGAATTTGTTTTTTTTCCCCAAAACAAAGGGAATTTCTGTCTTTTTTGCCCCAAAATAATGAAAATTTATGACTTATTACCCTGAAGTATGTGAAATTTCTGCAATTTTGCCCCAAAATGAGGAAAATTTCTGCCTTTTTGCCCCCAAATAAGAAGAATTTCAGCCGTTTTATATCAAAATAATAGGAATTTCTGCATTTTTGCCCCAAAATATGGGAAATTTCTGCCTTTTTGCCCCAAAATAAGAACAATTTCTGCAATTTTGTACCAAAATAAAAGAAATTTCTGCCTTTTTGCCCCAAAATAAGAATATTTCTGCTTTTTTTCTGAAATAAGTGAAATTTCTGCAATTTTGCCCTAAAATAAGTGAAATTTCTGAGTTTTGCCCCAAAATAAGGAGAATTTCTGTCTTTTTGCCCCAACATATAGGGAATTTCTGCCTTTTTGGCCCACAATTAGGGGGATTTCTACAATTTTGCTCCAAAAAACGGGGAATTTCTGTCTTTTTGCCCCACAATTAGGGAAATTTCTGAAATTTTGCTCCAAAATACGGGGATTTTCTGCCTTTTTTACCGAAAATAAGAAGCATGCATATCTTTTTGTCATAAAAAAGGGAAATTTCTTCATTTTTGCTTCAAAATAAGGGGAATTTCTGCTTTTTTGGCTCTAAATATGTAGAATTTGTTTTTTTCCCCCAAAACAAAGGGAATTTCTGTCTTTTTTGCCCCAAAATAAAGAAAATTTATGACTTATTACCCTGAAATAAGAAAATTTCTGCAATTTTGCCCCAATATGAGAAAAATTTCTGCCTTTTTGCCCCCAAATAAGGGGAATTTCAGCCTTTTTATCTCAAAATAATAGGAATTTCTGCATTTTTGCCCCAAAATATGGGAAATTTCTGCCTTTTTGCCCCACAATTAGGGGAATATCTGCAATTTTTCTCCAAAATACGGGGAATTTCTGCCTTTTTGCCCAAAAATAAGAAGAATGCATCCCTTTTTGCCATAAAAAAGGGAAATTTCTCCATTTTTGCTCCAAAATAAGGGGAATTTCTGCTTTTTTGCCTCTTAATAAGTGGAATTTCTGTCTTTTTCTCCCAAAACAAAGGGAATTCCTGTGTTTTTGCCCCAAAATAATAAAAAAATTTCTGACTTATTACACTGAAATAAGTGAAATTTCTGCAATTTTGCCCCAAAATGAGGGAAATTTCTGCCTTTTTGCCCCCAAATAAGGAAAGTATCAGCCTTTTTACCTCAAAATAAGGAATATTTCTGCATTTTTGCCCCAAAATATGGGAAATTTCTGCAATTTTGCCCCAAAATAAGGGAAATTTCTGCAATTTTGCCAGAAAATAAGTGAAATTTCTGAGTTTTGCCCCAAAATAAGAGGAATTTCTGTTTTTGCCCCAACATATAAGGAATTTCTGCCTTTTTGCCCCACAATTAGGGAAATTTCTGCAATTTTGCTCCAAAATACGGGGATTTTCTGCCTTTTTGCCCGAAAATAAGAAGAATGCATATCTTTTTGTCATAAAAAAGGGAAATTTCTTCATTTTTGCTCCAAAATAAGGGGAATTTCTGCTTTTTTGGCTCTAAATATGTAGAATTTGTTTTTTTCCCACAAAACAAAGGGAATTTCTGTCTTTTTTGAACCAAAATAAGGAAAATTTCTGACTTATTACCCTTAAATAAGTGAAATTTCTGCAATTTTGCCCCAAAATGAGGAAAATTTCTGCCTTTTTGCCCCCAAATAAGGGGAATTTTAGCCTTTTTATCTCAAAATAATAGGAATTTCTGCATTTTTGCCCCAAAATATGAAAAATTTCTGCCTTTTTGCCCCAAAATAAGAACAATTTCTGCAATTTTGTACCAAAATAAAAGAAATTTCTGCCTTTTTGCCCCAAAATAAGAAAATTTCTGCCTTTTTTTTGAAATAAGTGAAATTTCTGCAATTTTGCCCTAAAATAAGTGAAATTTCTGAGTTTTGCCCCAAAATAAGGAGAATTTCTGTCTTTTTGCCCCAACATATAGGGAATTTCTGCCTTTTTGGCCCACAATTAGGGGGATTTCTGCAATTTTGCTCCAAAAAACGGGGAATTTCTGTCTTTTTGCCCGAAAATAAGAAGAATGCATACCTTTTTGCCATAGAAAAGGGAAATTTCTTCATTTTTGCTCCAAAATAAGGGGAATTTCTGCTTTTTGCCTCTAAATAAGTGGAATTTCTGTCTTTTTTCCCAAAACAAAGGGAATTTCTGTCTTTTTGCACCAAAATAAAGATAATTTCTGACTTATTATTCTGAAATAAGTGAAATTTCTGCAATTTTCCCAAAAATAAGGCAAATTTCTGCATTTTTGCCCCAAAATATGGGAAATGTCTGCCTTTTTGCCCCAAAATAAGGAAAATTTCTGCAATTTTGTACCAAAATAAAAGAAATATCTGCCTTTTTGCCCCAAATTAGAAAATTTCTGCTTTTTTTTCGGAAATAAGTGAAATTTCTGCAATTTTGCCCCAAAATAATTGAAATTTCTAAGTTTTGCCCCAAAATAAGGGAAATTTCTGCTTTTTTGCCCCCAAATAAGAAGTTCAGCATTTTTACCTTAAAATAAGGGGAATTTCTGCATTTTTGCCCCAAAATATGAGAAATTTCTGCCTTTTTCCCAAAATAAGAAAAATTTCTGCAATTTTGTACCAAAAGAAAAGAAATTTCTGCCTTTTTGCCCCAAAATAAGAAAATTTCTGCTTTTTTTTCTGATATCAGTGAAATTTCTGCAATTTTGCCCCAAAATAAGTGAAATTTCTGAGTTTTGCCCCAAAATAAGGAGAATTTCTGTCCATTTGCCCCAACATATAGGGAATTTCTGCCTTTTTGCCCCACAATTAGGAGATTTCTGCAATTTTGCTCCAAAACAGAAGGAATTTCTGCCTTTTTGCCCGAAAACAAGAAGAATGCATACCTTTTTGCCATAAAAATAGAAATTTCTTCATTTTTGCTCCAAAATAAGGGGAATTTCTGCTTTTTTGCCTCTAAATAAGTGGAATTTCTGTCTTTTTCCCCCAAAACAAAGGGAATTTCTGTCTTTTTTGCTCCAAAATAAGGAAAATTTCTGACTTATTACCCTGGAATAAGTGAAATTTCTGCAATTTTGCCCCAAAATGAGGGAAATTTCTGCCTTTTTGCCCCCAAATAAGAAAAATATCAGCCTTTTTATCTCAAAATAAGAGAAATTTCTGCATTTTTGCCCCAAAATATGGGAAATTTCTGCCTTTTTGCCCCAAAATAAGAACAAATTCTGCAATTTTGTACCAAAATAAAAGAAATTTCTGACTTTTTGCCCCCAAATAAGGGGAATTTCAGCCTTTTTACCTCAAAATAAAAGGAATTTCTGCATTTTTGCCACAAAATATTTGGAATTTCTGCCTTTTTGCCCCAAAATAAGAAAAACTTCTGCCTTTTTTCCTGAAATAAGTAAAATTTCTGCAATTTTGCCTTAAAATAAGTGAAATTTCTGCAATTTTGCCCCAAAATAAGTGAAATTTCTGCAATTTTGCCCCAAAATAAGGGAAATTTCTGGAATTTTGCCCCATAACAAGTGGAATTTCTGAGTTTTGCCCCAAAATAAAGAGAATTTCTGTCTTTTTACCCTAACATAAAGGGAATTTCTGCCTTTTTGCCCCACAATTAGGGGAATTTCTGCAATTTTGCTTCAAAATTCAGGGAATTTCTACCTTTTTGCCCGAAAATAAGAAGATGAATACCTTTTTGCCATAAAAAAGGGAAATTTCTTCATTTTTCTCCAAAATAAGGGGAATTTCTGATTTTTTGCCTCTAAATAAGTGGAATTTCTGTCTTTTTCCCCCAAAACAAAGGGAATTTCTGTCTTTTTTGCCCCAAAATAAAAAAAAAAATTTCAGACTTATTACCCTGAAATAAGTGAAATTTCTGCAATTTCGCTCCAAAATAATTAAAATTTCTGAGTTTTGCCCCAAAATAAGGGGAATTTCTGGATTTTTGTCCCCAAATAAGGGGAATTTCAGCATTTTTATCTCAAAATAAGGGGAATTCCTGCAATTTTGCCCCAAAATATGGGAAATTTCTGCCTTTTTGCCCCAAAGTAAGAACAAATTCTACAATTTTGTACCTAAATAAAAGAAATTTCTGACTTTTTGCCCCAAAAAAGAAAATTTCTGCTATTTTCTTCTGAAATAAGTGAAATTTCTGCAATTTTGCCCCAAAATATGTGAAATTTCTGCAATTTTGCCCCAAAATAAGAAAAATTTCTGCAATTTTGCCCCAAAATAAATGAAATTTCTGAGTTTTGCCCCTAAATAAGGAGAATTTCTGTTTTTGCCCCAACATATAGGGAATTTCTGCCTTTTTGCCCCACAAAGAGGGGAATTTCTGCAATTTTGCTCCAAAATACGGGGAATTTCTGCCTTTTTGCCCGAAAATAAGAAGAATGCATACCTTTTTGCCATAAAAAAGGGAAATTTCTTCATTTTTGCTCCAAAATAAGGGGAATTTCTGCTTTTTTGCCTCTTAATAAGTGGAATTTCTGTCTTTTTCCCCCAAAACAAAGGGAATTTCTGTCTTTTTTGCCCCAAAATACGGAAAATTTCTGACTTATTACCCTGAAGTTAGTGAAATTTCTGCAATTTTGCCCAAAATGAGGGAAATTTCTGATTTTTGCCCCCAAATAAGGAAAATATCAGCCTTTTTACCTCAAAATAAAGAATATTTCTGCATTTTTGCCCCAAAATATGGGAAATTTCTGCAATTTTGCCCTTAAATAAGGGAAATTTCTGCAATTTTGCCACAAAATAAGTGAAATTTCTGAGTTTTGCCCCAAAATAAGAGGAATTTCTGTTTTTGCCCCAACATATAGGGAATTTCTGCCTTTTTGCCCCACATAGGGAAATTTCTGCAATTTTGCTCCAAAATACGTGGATTTTCTGACTTTTTGCCCGAAAATAAGAAGAATGCATATCTTTTTGTCATAAAAAAGGGAAATTTCTTCATTTTTGCTCCAAAATAAGGGGAATTTCTGCTTTTTTGGCTCTAAATATGTAGAATTTGTTTTTTTTCCCCAAAACAAAGGGAATTTCTGTCTTTTTTGCCCCAAAATAATGAAAATTTATGACTTATTACCCTGAAGTATGTGAAATTTCTGCAATTTTGCCCCAAAATGAGGAAAATTTCTGCCTTTTTGCCCCCAAATAAGAAGAATTTCAGCCGTTTTATATCAAAATAATAGGAATTTCTGCATTTTTGCCCCAAAATATGGGAAATTTCTGCCTTTTTGCCCCAAAATAAGAACAATTTCTGCAATTTTGTACCAAAATAAAAGAAATTTCTGCCTTTTTGCCCCAAAATAAGAATATTTCTGCTTTTTTTCTGAAATAAGTGAAATTTCTGCAATTTTGCCCTAAAATAAGTGAAATTTCTGAGTTTTGCCCCAAAATAAGGAGAATTTCTGTCTTTTTGCCCCAACATATAGGGAATTTCTGCCTTTTTGGCCCACAATTAGGGGGATTTCTACAATTTTGCTCCAAAAAACGGGGAATTTCTGTCTTTTTGCCCCACAATTAGGGAAATTTCTGAAATTTTGCTCCAAAATACGGGGATTTTCTGCCTTTTTTACCGAAAATAAGAAGCATGCATATCTTTTTGTCATAAAAAAGGGAAATTTCTTCATTTTTGCTTCAAAATAAGGGGAATTTCTGCTTTTTAGGCTCTAAATATGTAGAATTTGTTTTTTTCCCCCAAAACAAAGGGAATTTCTGTCTTTTTTGCCCCAAAATAAAGAAAATTTATGACTTATTACCCTGAAATAAGAAAATTTCTGCAATTTTGCCCCAATATGAGAAAAATTTCTGCCTTTTTGCCCCCAAATAAGGGGAATTTCAGCCTTTTTATCTCAAAATAATAGGAATTTCTGCATTTTTGCCCCAAAATATGGGAAATTTCTGCCTTTTTGCCCCAAAATAAGAACAATTTCTGCAATTTTGTACCAAAATAAAAGAAATTTCGGCCTTTTTGCCCCAAAATAAGAAAATTTCTGCTTTTTTTCTGAAATAAGTGAAATTTCTGCAATTTTGCCCTAAAATAAGTGAAATTTCTGAGTTTTGCCCCAAAATAAGGAGAATTTCTGTTTTTTTGCCCCAACATATAGGGAATTTCTGCCTTTTTGGCCCACAATTAGGGGGATTTCTGCAATTTTGCTCCAAAAAACGGGGAATTTCTGTCTTTTTGCCCCACAATTAGGGAAATTTCTGCAATTTTGCTCCAAAATACGGGGATTTTCTGCCTTTTTGACCGAAAATAAGAAGCATGCATATCTTTTTGTCATAAAAAAGGGAAATTTCTTCATTTTTGCTCCAAAATAAGGGGAATTTCTGCTTTTTTGGCTCAAAATATGTAGAATTTGTTTTTTTCCCCCAAAACAAAGGGAATTTCTGTCTTTTTTGCCCCAAAATAAAGAAAATTTATGACTTATTACCCTGAAATAAGTGAAATTTCTGCAATTTTGCCCCAAAATGAGGAAAATTTCTGCCTTTTTGCCCCCAAATAAGGGGAATTTCAGCCTTTTTATCTCAAAATAATAGGAATTTCTGCATTTTTGCCCCAAAATATAGGAAATTTCTGCCTTTTTGCCCCAAAATAAGAACAATTTCTGCAATTTTGTTCAAAATAAAAGAAATTTCTGCCTTTTTGCCCCAAAATAAGAAAATTTCTGCTTTTTTTCTGAAATAAGTGAAATTTCTGCAATTTTGCCCTAAAATAAGTGAAATTTCTGAGTTTTGCCCCAAAATAAGGAGAATTTCTGTTTTTTTGCCCCAACATATAGGGAATTTCTGCCTTTTTGGCCCACAATTAGGGGGGTTTCTGCAATTTTGCTCCAAAAAACGGGGAATTTCTGTCTTTTTGCCCGAAAATAAGAAGAATGCATACCTTTTTGCCATAGAAAAGAGAAATTTCTTCATTTTTGCCCCAAAATAAGTGAAATTTCTGAGTTTTGCCCCAAAATAAGAAGAATTTCTGTCCTTTTGCCCCAACATATAGGGAATTTCTGCCTTTTTGCCCCACAATTAGGGGAATTTCTGCAATTTTGCTCCAAAACAGAAGGAATTTCTGCCTTTTTGCCCGAAAACAAGAAGAATGCATACCTTTTAGCCATAAAAAATAGAAATTTCTTAATTTTTGCTCCAAAATAAGGGGAATTTCTGCTTTTTTGCCTCTAAATAAGTGGAATTTCTGTCTTTTTCCCCCCAAAAAAAGGGAATTTCTGTCTTTTTTGCCACATAATAAGGAAAATTTCTGACTTATTACCCTGAAATAAGTGAAATTTCTGCAATTTTGCCCCAAAATGAGGGAAATTTCTGCCTTTTTGCCCCCAAATAAGAAAAATATCAGCCTTTTTATCTCAAAATAAGGGAAATTTCTGCATTTTTGCCCCAAAATATGGGAAATTTCTGCCTTTTTGCCCCAAAATAAAAACAAATTCTGCAATTTTGTACCAAAATAAAAGAAATTTCTGAATTTTTGCCCCCAAATAAGGGGAATTTCAGACCTTTTACCTCAAAATAAGGGGAATTTCTGCATTTTTGCCACAAAATATTTGGAATTTCTGCCTTTTTGCCCCAAAATAAGGAAAACTTCTGCCTTTTTTCCTGAAATAAGTAAAATTTCTGCAATTTTGCCTTAAAATAAGTGAAATTTCTGCAATTTTGCCCCATAATAAGTGAAATTTCTGCAATTTTGCCCCAAAATAAGGGAAATTTCTGGAATTTTGCCCCATAACAAGTGGAATTTCTGAATTTTGCCCCAAAATAAAGAGAATTTCTGTCTTTTTACCCTAACATAAAGGGAATTTCTGCCTTTTTGCCCCACAATTAGGGGAATTTCTGCAATTTTGCTTCAAAATTCAGGGAATTTCTACCTTTTTGCCCGAAAATAAGAAGATGAATACCTTTTTGCCATAAAAAAGAGAAATTTCTTCATTTTTTTCAAAAATAAGGGAAATTTCTGATTTTTTGCCTCTAAATAAGTGGAATTACTGTCTTTTTCCCCCAAAACAAAGTGAATTTCTGTCTTTTTTGCCCCAAAATAAAAAAAATTTCAGACTTATTACCCTGAAATAAGTGAAATTTCTGCAATTTCGCTCCAAAATAATTGAAATTTCTGAGTTTTGCCCCAAAATAAGGGGAATTTCTGGATTTTTGTCCCCAAATAAGGGAAATTTTAGCATTTTTACCTCAAAATAAGGGGAATTTTTGCAATTTTGCCCCAAAATATGGGAAATTTCTGCCTTTTTGCCCCAAAATAAAAACAAATTCTGCAATTTTGTACCTAAATAAAAGAAATTTCTGACTTTTTGACCCAAAAAAGAAAATTTCTGTTATTTTCTTCTGAAATAAGTGATATTTCTGCAATTTTGCCCCAAAATATGTGAAATTTCTGCAATTTTGCCCCAAAATAAGAAAAATTTCTGCAATTTTGCCCCAAAATAAGTGAAATTTCTGAGTTTTGCCCCTAAATAAGAAGAATTTCTGTTTGTGCCCCAACATATAGGGAATTTCTGCCTTTTTGCCCCACAATTAGGGGAATTTCTGCAATTTTGCTCTAAATACGGGGAATTTCTGCCTTTTTGCCCGAAAATAAGAAGAATGCATACCTTTTTGCCATAAAAAAGGGAAATTTCTTCATTTTTGCTCCAAAATAAGGGGAATTTCTGCTTTTTTGCCTCTTAATAAGTGGAATTTCTGTCTTTTTCCCCCCAAACAAAGGGAATTTCTGTCTTTTTTGCCCCAAAATATGGAAAATTTCTGACTTATTACCCTGAAGTTAGTGAAATTTCTGCAATTTTGCCCCAAAATGAGGGAAATTTCTGCCTTTTTGCCCCCAAATAAGGAAAATATCAGCCTTTTTACCTCAAAATAAGAGATATTTCTGCATTTTTGCCCCAAAATATGAGAAATTTCTGCAATTTTGCCCCAAAATAAGGGAAATTTCTGCAATTTTGCCACAAAATAAGTGAAATTTCTGAGTTTTGCCCCAAAATAAGAGGAATTTCTGCTTTTACCCCAACATATATGGAATTTCTGCCTTTTTGCCCCACAATTAGGGGAATTTCTGCAATTTTGCTCCAAAATACGGGGATTTTCTGCCTTTTTGCCCGAAAATAAGAAGAATGCATATCTTTTTGTCATAAAAAAGGGAAATTTCTTCATTTTTGCTCCAAAATAAGGGGAATTTCTGCTTTTTTGGCTCTAAATATGTAGAATTTGTTTTTTTCCCCTAAAACAAAGGGAATTTCTGTCTTTTTTGCCCCAAAATAAGGAAAATTTCTTACTTATTACCCTGAAATAAGTGAAATTTCTGCAATTTTGCCCCAAAATGAGGAAAATTTCTGCCTTTTTGCCCTTAAATAAGGGGAATTTCAGCCTTTTTATCTCAAAATAATAGGAATTGCTGCATTTTTGCCCCAAATATGGGAAATTTCTGCCTTTTTGCCCCAAAATAAGAACAATTTCTGCAATTTTGTACCAAAATAAAAGAAATTTCTGCCTTTTTGCCCCAAAATAAGAAAATTTCTGCTTTTTTTCTGAAATAAGTGAAATTTCTGCAATTTTGCCCTAAAATAAGTGAAATTTCTGAGTTTTGCCCCAAAATAAGGAGAATTTCTGTCTTTTTGCCCCAACATATATGGAATTTCTGCCTTTTTGCCCCACAATTAGGGGGATTTCTGCAATTTTGCTCCAAAAAACGGGGAATTCTGTCTTTTTGCCCGAAAATAAGAAGAATGCATACCTTTTTGCCATAGAAAAGGGAAATTTCTTCATTTTTGCTCCAAAATAAGGGGAATTTCTGCTTTTTGCCTCTAAATAAGTGGAATTTCTGTCTTTTTTTCCCAAAACAAAGGGAATTTCTGTCTTTTTGCACCAAAATAAAGATAATTTCTGACTTATTATTCTGAAATAAGTGAAATTTCTGCAATTTTGCCCCAAAATAAGGGAAATTTCTGCATTTTTTGCCCCCAAATAAGGGGAATTTCAGCCTTTTTACCTCAAAATAAGGGGAATTTCTGCATTTTTGCCCCAAAATATGGGAAATGTCTGCCTTTTTGCCCCAAAATAAGGAAAATTTCTGCAATTTTGTACCAAAATAAAAGAAATATCTGCCTTTTTGCCCCAAAATTAGAAAATTTCTGCTTTTTTTTGGAAATAAGTGAAATTTCTGCAATTTTGCCCCAAAATAATTGAAATTTCTAAGTTTTGCCCCAAAATAAGGGAAATTTCTGCTTTTTTGCCCCCAAATAAGAAGTTCAGCATTTTTAACCTTAAAATAAGGGGAATTTCTGCATTTAAGCCCCAAAATATGAGAAATTTCTGCCTTTTTCCCAAAATAAGAAAAATTTCTGCAATTTTGTACCAAAATAAAAGAAATTTCTGCCTTTTTGCCCCAAAATAAGAAAATTTCTGCTTTTTTTCTGAAATAAGTGAAATTTTTGCAATTTTGCCCCAAAGAAAGTGAAATTTCTGAGTGTTGCCTCAAAATAAGGAGAATTTCTGTCTTTTTCCCCAACATATAGGGAATTTCTGCCTTTTTGTCCCACAATTAGGGGAATTTCTGCAATTTTGCTCCAAAACAGAAGGAATTTCTGCCTTTTTGCCCGAAAACTAGAAGAATGCATACCTTTTTGCCATAAAAAATAGAAATTTCTTTATTTTTGCTCCAAAATAAGGGGAATTTCTGCTTTTTTGCCTCTAAATAAGTGGAATTTCTGTCATTTTCCCCCAAAACAAAGGGAATTTCTGTCTTTTTTGCCCCAAAATAAGGAAAATTTCTGACTTATTACCCTGAAATAAGTGAAATTTCTGCAATTTTGCCCCAAAATGAGGGAAATTTCTGCCTTTTTGCCCCCAAATAAGAAAAATATCAGCCTTTTTACCTCAAAATAAGGGGAATTTCTGCATTTTTGCCCCAAAATATGGGAAATTTCTGCTTTTTTGCCCCAAAATAAGAACAAATTCTGCAATTTTGTACCAAAATAAAAGAAATTTCTGCCTTTTTGCCCCAAAATAAGAAAATTTCTGCTTTTTTTTCTAAAATAAGTGAAATTTCTGCAATTTTGCCCCAAAATATGTGAAATTTCTGCAATTTTGCCCCAAAATAAGGGAAATTTCTGCAATTTTGCCCCAAAATATGTGAAATTTCTGAGTTTTGCCCCAAAATAAGGAGAATTTCTGTCTTTCTGCCCCAACATAGAGGGAATTTCTGCCTTTTTGCCCCAGAATTAGGGGAATTGCTGCAATTTTGCTCTAAAATACGGGGAATTTCTGCCTTTTTGCCCAAAAATAAGAAGAATGCATACCTTTTGCCATAAAAAAGGGAAATTTTTTCATTTTTGCTCCAAAATAAGGGGAATTTCTGCTTTTTTGACTCTTAATAAGTGGAATTTCTGTCTTTTTCCCCCAATACAAAGGGAATTTCTGTATTTTTTGCCCCAAAATAAGGAAAATTTCTGACTTGTTACCCTGAAGTAAGTGAAATTTCTGCAATTTTGCCCCAAAATAAGGGAAATTTCTGCCTTTTTCCCCCAAATTAGGGGGAATTTCAGCCTTTTTACCTCAAAATAAGGGGAATTTCTGCATTTTTGCCACAAAATATTTGGAATTTCTGCCTTTTTGCTCCAAAATAAGAAAAATTTCTGTGTTTCTTCCCTGAAATAAAGGAAATTTCTGCAATTTTGCCCCAAAATAAGTGAAATTTCTGCAATTTTGCCCCAAAATAAGTGGAATTTCTGAGTTTTTCTCCAAAATTAGAAGAATTTCTGTCTTTTTGCCCCAACAAATAGGGAATTTCTCACTTTTTGCCCCACAACTAGGGGAATTTCTGCAATTTTGCTCCAAAATACAGGGAATTTCTGCTTTTTTTCCCAAAAATAAGGGGAATGTATACCTTTTGCCACAAAAAAGGGAAATTTCTTCATTTTTGCCCCAAAATAATGGGAATTTCTGCCTTTTTACCTCAAAATAAGTGAAATTTCTGACTTTAAACCCAAAAATAAACGGAATTTCTGTCTTTTTGCCCCAAAATAAAAGTAATTTTTGAATTTTGCCCTGAAATAAGGGAAATTTCTGCAATTTTGCCCCAACATAAAAGAAATTTCTGCCTTTTTGACACAAAATAAAGGGAATTTCTGCATTTTTGCCACAAAATATTAGGAATTTCTGACTTTTTGCCCCAAAATAAGAAAATTCCTGCCTTTTTCCCTGAAATAAGTGAAATTTCTGCAATTTTGCCCCAAAATAAGAGAAATTTCTGCCTTTTTGTTCCGAAAAAAGGGGAATTTCAGCCTTTTTACCTCAAAATAGGGGATTTCTGCATTTTTGCCAAAAAATATTGAGAATTTCTGCCATTTTGCTCCAAAATATCAAAAATTTCTGCCTTTTTTCTTTGAAATAAGTGAAATTTATGCAATGTTGCCCCAAAATAAGTGAAATTTCTGCAATTTTGCCCCAAAATAAGGGAAATTTCTGGAATTTTCCCCAAAATAAATGGAATTTCTGAGTTTTGCCCCGAAATAAAAAGAATTTTTGTCTTTTTGCCCAAACATATAGGGAATTTCTGCATTTTTGCCCCACAATTAGAGGAATTTCTGCAATTTTGCTCCAAAATACAGGGAATTTCTTCTTTTTAGCCCGAAAATAAAAATAATGTATACCTTTTGCCACAAAAAAAGAAATTTCTTCATTTTTGCCCCAAAATAAGAGGAATTTCTGCATTTTTACCTCAAAATAAGTGAAATTTCTGCCATTTACCCAAAAATAAACAGAATTTCTGTCTTTTTGTCCCAAAATAAAAGGAATTTCTGAATTATGCCCTGAAATAAGTGATATTTCTGCAATTTTTCTCCAAAATAAAAGAAATTTCTGCCTTTTTGCCACAAAATAAGGGCAATTTCTGTCTTTTTGCCCCAAAATAAGGGAAATTTATGCCTTTTTGCCCCCAAATAAGGGGAATTTCAAACTTTTTCCCTCAAAATAAGAGGAATTTCTGCATTTTTGCCACAAAATATTAGGAATTTCTGCCTTTTTGCTCCAAAATAAGGAAAATTTCTGCCTTTTTTCCGTGAAATAAGTGAAATTTCTGCAATTTTGCCCTAAAATAAGGGAAATTTCTGCAATTTTGCCCCAAAATAAGTGAAATTTCTGCAATTTTGCCCCAAAATAAGTGGAATTTCTGAGTTTTTCTCCAAAATTAGAAGAATTTCTGTCTTTTTGCCCCAACAAATAGGGAATTTCTCACTTTTTGCCCCACAACTAGGGGAATTTCTGCAATTTTGCTCCAAAATACAGGGAATTTCTGCTTTTTTTCCCAAAAATAAGGGGAATGTATACCTTTTGCCACAAAAAAGGGAAATTTCTTCATTTTTGCCCCAAAATAATGGGAATTTCTGCCTTTTTACCTCAAAATAAGTGAAATTTCTGACTTTAAACCCAAAAATAAACGGAATTTCTGTCTTTTTGCCCCAAAATAAAAGTAATTTTTGAATTTTGCCCTGAAATAAGGGAAATTTCTGCAATTTTGCCCCAACATAAAAGAAATTTCTGCCTTTTTGACACAAAATAAAGGGAATTTCTGCATTTTTGCCACAAAATATTAGGAATTTCTGACTTTTTGCCCCAAAATAAGAAAATTCCTGCCTTTTTCCCTGAAATAAGTGAAATTTCTGCAATTTTGCCCCAAAATAAGAGAAATTTCTGCCTTTTTGTTCCGAAAAAAGGGGAATTTCAGCCTTTTTACCTCAAAATAGGGGATTTCTGCATTTTTGCCAAAAAATATTGAGAATTTCTGCCATTTTGCTCCAAAATATCAAAAATTTCTGCCTTTTTTCTTTGAAATAAGTGAAATTTATGCAATGTTGCCCCAAAATAAGTGAAATTTCTGCAATTTTGCCCCAAAATAAGGGAAATTTCTGGAATTTTCCCCAAAATAAATGGAATTTCTGAGTTTTGCCCCGAAATAAAAAGAATTTTTGTCTTTTTGCCCAAACATATAGGGAATTTCTGCATTTTTGCCCCACAATTAGAGGAATTTCTGCAATTTTGCTCCAAAATACAGGGAATTTCTTCTTTTTAGCCCGAAAATAAAAATAATGTATACCTTTTGCCACAAAAAAAGAAATTTCTTCATTTTTGCCCCAAAATAAGAGGAATTTCTGCATTTTTACCTCAAAATAAGTGAAATTTCTGCCATTTACCCAAAAATAAACAGAATTTCTGTCTTTTTGTCCCAAAATAAAAGGAATTTCTGAATTATGCCCTGAAATAAGTGATATTTCTGCAATTTTTCTCCAAAATAAAAGAAATTTCTGCCTTTTTGCCACAAAATAAGGGCAATTTCTGTCTTTTTGCCCCAAAATAAGGGAAATTTATGCCTTTTTGCCCCCAAATAAGGGGAATTTCAAACTTTTTCCCTCAAAATAAGAGGAATTTCTGCATGTTTGCCACAAAATATTAGGAATTTCTGCCTTTTTGCTCCAAAATAAGGAAAATTTCTGCCTTTTTTCCGTGAAATAAGTGAAATTTCTGCAATTTTGCCCTAAAATAAGGGAAATTTCTGCAATTTTGCCCCAAAATAAGGGAAATTTCTGAAATTTTGCCCCAGAATAAGTGGAATTTCTGAGTTTGCCCAAAAATGTGAAGAATTTTTGTCTTTTTGCCTCAACATATAGGGAATTTCTGCCTTTTTTTCCCACAATTAGGGAAATTTCTGCAATTTTGCTCCAAAATATGGGAATTTCTGCTTTTTTGCCCGAAAATGAGGGGAATGTATACCTTTTGCCACAAAAAAATGGAAATTTCTTCATTTTTGCCCCAAAATAAGAGGAATTTCTGCATTTTTACCTCAAAATAAGTGAAATTTCTACCTTTTTACCCAAAATAAAGGGAATTTCTGTCTTTTTGCCCCAAAATAAAAGGAATTTTTAAATTATGCCCTGAAACATGTGAAATTTCTGCAATTTTGCCTCAAAATAAGGGAAATTTCTGCCTTTTTGACACACAATAAAAAAAATTTCTGCATTTTTACCAAAAAATATTAAGAATTTCTGCCTTTTTGCCCCAAAATAAGGAAAATTTCTGCATTTTTTCCCTGAAATAAGTGAAATTTCTGCAATTTTGCCCCAAAATAAGTGAAATTTCTGCAATTTTGCCCCAAAATAAGTAAAATTTCTGCAATTTTGCCCAAAAATAAGGGAAATTTCTGGAATTTGCCCCATAATAAGTGGAATTTCTGAGTTTTGACCCAAAATAAAAAGAATTTCTTTCTTTTTACCCCCACATATATGGAATTTCTCCATTTTTGCCCCACAATTAGGAGAATTTCTGCAATTTTGCTCCAAAATACGGGGAATTTCTGCTTTTTAGCCCGAAAACAAGGGGAATGTATACCTTTTGCCACAAAAAGGGAAATTTCTTCATTTTTGCTCCAAAATAAGAGGAATTTCTGCCTTTTTACCTCAAAATAAGTGAAATTTCTGCCTTTTTTACCCAAAAATAAACGGAATTTCTGTCTTTTTGCCCCAAAATAAAAGGAATTTTTGAATTTGCCCTGAAATAAGTGAAATTTCTTCAATTTTGCCCCAAAATAAAGAAAATTTCTGACTTTTTGATACAAAATAAGGGGAATTTCTGCATTTTTGCCACAAAATATTAGGAATTTCTGCCTTTTTGCCCCAAAATAAGGAAAATTTCTGTCTTTCTTCCCTGAAATATAGGAAATTTCTGCAATTTTGCCCCAAAATAAGTGAAATTTCTGCAATTTTGCCCCAAAATAAGTGGAATTTCTGAGTTTTGTCCCAAAATAAGGAGAATTTCTGTCTTTTTGCCCCAACAAATAGGGAATTTCTCCTTTTTGTCCCACAACTAGGGGAATTTCTGCAATTTTGCTCCAAAATACGGGGAATTTCTGCTTTTTAGCCCGAAAATAAAAATAATGTATACCTTTTGCCACAAAAAAAAGAAATTTCTTCATTTTTGCCTCAATATAAGAGGAATTTCTGCATTTTTACCTCAAAATAAGTGAAATTTCTTCCTTTTTACCCAAAAATAAACAGAATTTTTGTCTTTTTGCCCCAAAATAATAGAAATTTTTGAATTATGCCCTGAAATAAGTGATATTTCTGCAATTTTTCTCCAAAATAAAAGAAATTTCTGCCTTTTTGCCACAAAATAACAAGAATTTCTGTCTTTTTGAAGCAAAATAAGGGAAATTTATATTTTTTTGCCCCCAAATATGGGTAATTTCAGCATTTTTACCTCAAAATAATGGTAATTTCTGCATTTTTGCCACAAAATATTTGGAATTTCTGCCTTTTTGCTCCAAAATAAAGAAAATTTCTGCCTTTTTTCCATGAAATAAGTGAAATTTCTGCAATTTTGCCATAAAATAAGGGAAATTTCTGCAATTTTGCCCCAAAATAAGGGAAATTTCTGGAATTTTGCCCCAGAATAAGTGGAATTTCTGAGTTTTGCCCAAAAATGTGGAGAATTTTTGTCTTTTTGCCTCAACATATGGGGAATTTCTGCCTTGTTGCCCCACAACTAGGGGAATTTCTGCAATTTTGCACCAAAATACGGGAATTTCTGCTTTTTTGCCCGAAAATAAAGGGAATGTATACATTTTGCCACAAAAAATGGAAATTTCTTCATTTTTGCCACAAAATAAGAGGAATTTCTGCATTTTTACCTCAAAATATGTGAAATTTCTGCCTTTTTACCCAAAATAAATGGAATTTCTGTCTTTTTGCCCCAAAATAAAAGGATTTTTTGAATTATTCCCTGAAATAAGTGAAATTTCTGCAATTTTGCCCCAAAATAAGGGAAATTTCTGCCTTTTTGACACAAAATAAGGGAAATTTCTGCATTTTTACCAAAAAATATTAAGAATTTCTGCCTTTTTCCCCCAAAATAAGGAAAATTTCTGCATTTTTTCCCTGAAATAAGTGAAATTTCTGCAATTTTGCCCCAAAATAAGTGAAATTTCTGCAATTTTGCCCCAAAATAAGTAAAATTTCTGCAATTTTGCCCAAAAATAAGGGAAATTTCTGGAATTTTGCCCAAATAAGTGGAATTTCTGAGTTTTGCCCCAAAATAAATAGAATTTCTGTCTTTTTACCCCCACATATAGGGAATTTCTGCATTTTTGCCCTACAATTAGGAGAATTTCTGCAATTTTGCTCCAAAATACGGGAAATTTCTGCTTTTTAGCCCGAAAATAAGGGGAATGTATACCTTATGCCACAAAAAAGGAAAATTTCTTCATTTTTGCCCCAAAATAAGAGGAATTTCTGCCTTTTTACCTCAAAATAAGTGAAATTTCTGCCTTTTTTACCCAAAAATAAACGGAATTTCGGTCTTTTTGCCCCAAAATAAAAGGAATTTTTGAATTATGTCCTGAAATAAGTGAAATTTCTGTTATTTTGCCCCAAAATAAGGAAAATTTCTGACTTTTTGACACAAAATAAGGGGAATTTCTGCATTTTTGCCACAAAATATTAGAAATTTCTGCCTTTTTGCCCCAAAATAAGGAAAATTTCTGTCTTTCTTCCCTGAAATAAAGGAAATTTCTGCAATTTTGCCCCAAAATAAGTGAAATTTCTGCAATTTTGCCCCAAAATAAGTGGAATTTCAGAGTTTTGCCCCAAAATAAGGAGAATTTCTGTCTTTTTGCCCCAACAAATAGGGAATTTCTCCCTTTTTGCCCCACAACTAGGGGAATTTCTGCAATTTTGCTCCAAAATACAGGGAATTTCTGCTTTTTTCCAAAAATAAGGGGAATGTATAATTTTTGCCACAAAAAGGGGAAATTTCTTCATTTTTGCTCCAAAATAAGAGGAATTTTTGCCTTTTTACATCAAAATAAGTGAAATTTCTGCCTTTTTACCCAAAAATAAATGGAATTTCTGTCTTTTTGCCTCAAAATAAAAGGAATTTTTGAATTTTTCCCTGAAATAAGGGAAATTTCTGCAATTTTGCCCCAACATAAAAGAAATTTCTGCCTTTTTGACACAAAATAAAAGGAATTTCTGCATTTTTGCCACAAAATATTAGGAATTTCTGACTTTTTGCCCCAAAATAAGAAAATTTCTGCCTTTTTTCTCTGAAATAAGTGAAATATCTGCAATTTTGCCCCAAAATAAGGGAAATTTCTCCCTTTTTGACACAAAATAAGGGGAATTTCTGCATTTTTGCCACAAAATATTAGGAATTTCTGACTTTTTACCCCAAAATAAGAAAATTTCTGCTTTTTTTCCTTGAAATAAGTGAAATTTCTGCAATTTTGACAGAAAATAAGGGAAATTTTTGGAATTTTGACCCAAAATAAGTTGAATTTCTGAGTTTTTCCCCAAAATAAGGAGAATTTCTGTCTTTTTGCCCCAACATATAGTGAATTTCTCACTTTTTGCCCCACAATTAGGGGATTTTCTGCAATTTTGCTGCAAAATACTAGGAATTTCTGCTTTTTTGCCTGAAAATATGGTTAATGTATACCTTTTGCCACAAAAAAAAGAAATTTCTTCATTTTTGCCCCAAAATAAAAAGAATTTCTTCCTTTTTACATCAAAATAAGTGAAATTTCTGCCTTTTTACCCAAAAATATATGGAATTTCTGTCTTTTTGCCCCAAAATAAAAGAAATTTTTGAATTTTGCCCTGAAATATGTTAAATTTCTGCAATTTTGCCCCAAAATAAGGGAAATTTCTGGAATTTTGCCCCAAAATAAGTGGGATTTCTGAGTTTTTTTTCAAAATAAGGAGAATTTCTGTCTTTTTGCCCCAACATATAGGGAATTTCTGCCTTTTTGCCCCACAATTAGGGGATTTTCTGCAATTTTGCCCCAAAATAAGGGAAATTTCTGCCTTTTTGCCCCCAAATAAGTGGAATTTCAGCCTTTTACCTCAAAATAAGGGGAATTTCTGCATTTTTGCCACAAAATATTAGGAATTTCTGACTTTTTGCCCCAAAATACGAAAATTTCTGCTTTATTTCTTTGAAATAAGTGAAATTTCTGCAATTTTGACAGAAAATAGGGGAAATTTTAGGAATTTTGCCCCAAAATAAGTGGAATTTCTTAGTTTTTCTCCAAAATAAGGAGAATTTCTGCCTTTTTGTCCCAACATATAGAAAATTTCTGCCTCTTTGCCCCACAATTAGGGGATTTTCTGCAATTTTGTTCCAAAATACGAGGAATTTCTGCTTTTTTGCCGGAAAATAAGGGGAATGTATACCTTTTGCCACAAAAAAGAAAAATTTCTTCATTTTTGCCCCAAAATAAGAGGAATTTCTTCCTTTTTACCTCAAAATAAGTGAAATTTCTGACTTTTTACCCAAAAATACATGGAATTTCTGTCTTTTTGCCCCAAAATAAAAGGAATTTTTGAATTTTGCCCTGAAATAAGTGAAATTTCTGCAATTTTGCCCCAAAATAAGGGAAATTTCTGGAATTTTGCCCCAAAATAAGTGGAATTTCTGAGTTTTTCCCCCAAATAAGGAGAATTTCTGTCTTTTTGCCCCAACATATAGGAAATTTCTGCCTTTTTGCCCCACAATTAGGGGATTTTCTGCAATTTTGCTCCAAAATGCGGGCAATTTCTGCTTTTTTGCCCGAAAATAAGGGGTATGAATACCTTTTTCCACAAAAAGGGAAATTTCTTCATTTTTGCCCCAAAATAAGAGGAATTTCTGCCTTTTTACCTCAAATTAAGTGAAATTTCTGCCTTTTTACCCAGAAATAAACGGAATTTCTGTATTTTTGGACCAAAATAAGGGGAATTTTTGAATTTTGCACTGAAATAAGTGAAATTTCTTCAATTTTCCCCCAAAATAAGGAAAATTTCTGACTTTTTGACACAAAATAAAGGGAATTTCTGTATTTTTGGCACAAAATCTTAGGAATTTCTGCCTTTTTGCCCCAAAATAAGGAAAATTTCTGTCTTTCTTTCCTGAAATAAGGGAATTTTCTGCAATTTTGCCCCAAAATAAGTGAAATTTCTGCAATTTTGCCCCAAAATACATGGAATTTCTGAATCTTGCCAGAAAATAAGGAGATTTTCTGTCTTTTTGCCCCAACAAATAGGGAATTTCTCCCTTTTTGCCCCACAACTAGGAAAATTTGTTCAATTTTGCTCCAAAATACAGGTAATTTCTGCTTTTTTTCCCAAAAATAAAGGGAATGTATACCTTTTGCCACAAAAAAGGGAAATTTCTTCATTTTTGTCCCAAAATAATAGGAATTTCTTCCTCTTTACTTCAAAATAAGTGAAATTTCTGCCTTTTTACCCAAATATAAACGGAATTTCTGTCTTTTTGCCCCAAAATAAATGGAATTTTTGAATTTTGCCCTGAAATAAGTGAAATTTCTGTAATTTTGCCCCAAAATAAGTGAAATTCTGCCTTTTGACACAAAATAAGTGGAATTTCTGAATTTTTGCCACAAAATATTAGGAATTTCTGACTTTTTGCCCCAAAATACGAAAATTTCTGCCTTTTTTCCCTGAAATAAGTGAAATTTCTGGAATTTTGCCCCAAAAAAGTGGAATTTCCGAGTTTTTCCTCAAAATAAGGAGAATCTGTCTTTTTGACCCAACATATAGGGAATTTCTGCCTTTTTGCCCCACAATTAGGGGATTGTCTGCAATTCTGCTCCAAAATACGGGAAATTTCTGCTTTTTGCCCGAACATAAGTGGAATGTATACCTTTTGCCACAAAAAAGTAAAATTTCTTCATTTTTGCCCCAAAATAAGAGGAATTTCTTCCTTTTTACCTCAAAATAACTGAAATTTCTGCCTTTTTACCCCAAAATAAACGGAATTTCTGTATTTTTGCCCCAAAATAAGGGGAATTTTTGAATTTTGCCCTGAAATAAGTGAAATTTCTGCAATTTTGCCCAAAAAGAAGAGAAATTTATGCCTTTTTGCCACAAAATAAGGGGAATTTCTGTCTTCTTGCCCCAAAATAAGGGGAATTTTAGCATTTTACCTCATAATAAGGGGAATCTCTCCTTTTTCGCCCCCAAGTATAGAGAATTTCTGCATTTTTGCCCCAAAATAAGAGAAATTTCTGCATTTTTTCTTTGAAATAATGAAATTTCTGTAATTTTACCACAAAATAAGGGAGATTTCTACAATTTTGCCCCCAAATAAAGGAAATTTCTGGAATTTTGCCCCAAAATAAGGGGAATTTCTGACTTTTTGCCCTGAAATAAAGAGAATGTCTGTCTTTTTTCCCCAAAATAATGTGAATTTCTGCATTTTCCCTCAAAATTAGGGGAATATGTGCAATTTTGCTTCAAAATACGGAGAATTTCTGCCTTATTGCACCAAAATAAAAAGAATTTCTGCATTTTTGCACCAACATAAGGGGAATTTCTGAAATTTTGCTCCAAAATACGGGGAATTTCTGCCTTATTGCCCGAAATAAAGTGGAATTTCTGCCTTTTTGCCCTGAAATATTTGAAATTTCCACAATTTTACCCCAAAATAAGGGGAATTTCTGTTTTTGGCCCCAAAATTAGGAGAATTTCTGCTTTTTGCCCCAAAATGAGGCAAATTTCTGACTTTTTGCCCTGAAATAAGTGAAATTTCTGCAATTTTGCCCCAAAATAAGGGGAATTTCTGCCTTTTTGCCAAAATAAGGGGAATTTCAGCATTTTACCTCCAAATAAGGGGAATTTCTGCCTTATTGCCTCAAAATAATGGGAATTTCAGCCTTTTTATCTCAAAATAATGAAAATTTTTTCCTTTTGCCCAAAATATGGAGAATTTCTGACTTTTTGTTCCAAAATAAGGAAAATTTCTTCAATTTTGTACCAAAATAAAAGAAATTTCTGCTTTGTACCCCAAAATAAAAGTAATTTCTAACTTTTTGCCCTTAAATAAATGTAATTTCTGCAATTTTGCCCGAAAATAAGGGAAATTTGTGCCTTTTTGCCCCAAAATGTGTGGAATTTCTGCCCTTTTGCCCCAAAATATGGGGAATTTCAGCATTTTACCTCAAAATAAGGGGAATTGCAGCCTTTTTGCACCAAAATATGGAAAATTTCTGCCTTTTTGCCACAAAATAAGAAAAATTTCTGCAATTCTGTACCAAAATAAAATAGATTTCTAAAATTTTGCCCCAAAATAAGGGAAATTTCTGATTTTTGCCCCGAAATAAAGAGAATTTCTGTATTTTTGCCCCAAAATAAAGGGAATTTCTGCTTTTTCCCCCAAAATTAGGGGAGTTTCTGCAAGTTTGCTTCAAAATACAGGGAATTTCTGCCTCTTTTCCCGAAAATAAGGGGAACTTCTGCCGATTTGCCCCAAATAAAGAGAATTTCTGCATTTTTGGCCCAATATTAGGGGAATTTCTGAAATTTTGCTCCAAAATACGGGGAATTTCTGCCTTTTTGCCCTCAAACAAGGGAAATTTCTGCAATTTTATTCCACAATAAGGGGAATTTCTGCCTTTTTGCCCCCAAATAAGAAGAATTTCTGGCTTTTTGCCTTGAAATATGTAAAATGTCTGCAATTTTACCCCAAAATAAGGTGAATTTCTGCCTTTTTGCCCCAAAATCATGGGAATTTCTGTTTTTTTGCCTTGAAATAAGAAAAATTTTTGCTTTTTTTCTCTGACATAAGTGAAATTTCTGCAAATTTGCCTTAAAATAAAAGAAATTTCTGCAATTTTCCCCATAATAAAGGAATTTTCTTCAATTTTGCCCCAAAATAAAGGGAATTTCTGTTTTTTGTCCCCAAATAAGGGAAATTTCTGCAATTTTTCCCTAAAATAAAAAGAATTTCTGCCTTTTGCCCCAAAATAAGGGGAATTTTTGCTTTTTTGCCCCAAAATAAAGAAAATTACTGCATATTTTACCCCAAAATTAGGTGAATTTCTGCAATTTTGCTCCAAAATACGGGGATTTTCTGCCTTTTTCACCGAAAATAAAGGGAATTTCTGCCATTTTGCTGCGAAATAAGTGAAATGTCTGCAGTTTTACCCCCAAATAAGAGGAAGTTCTGCATTTTTGCCCCAAAATTAGGGAAATTTCTGCAATTTTGCTCCAAAATACGGGGAATTTCTGCCTTTTTGCCCGAAAATAAAGGGAATGTATGACTTTTTGCCATAAAAAAGGTAAATTTCTTAATTTTTACCCCAAAATAAGGTTATTTTCCGCCTTTTTGACTCAAAATAAATGCGATTTCTGACTTTTCCCGAAAAATAAACGGAATTACTGTCTTTTTGCCCCAAAATAAGGGGAATTTCTGACTTTTTGCTCTGAAATAAGTTAAATTTCTAAAATTTTTTCCCTAAATAAGGGAAATGTCTGTTTTTTGCCCCAAAATAAGGGGAATTTCTGCCTTTTTGCCCCAAAATAAAGAAAATTACTGCATGTTTTACCCCAAAATTAGGTGAATTTCTGCAATTTTGCTCCAAAATACGGGGATTTTCTGCCTTTTTCGCCGAAAATAAAGGGAATTTCTGCCATTTTGCCGCAAAATAAGTGAAATTTCTGCAGTTTTACCACAAAATAAGGGTAAGTTCTGCGTTTTTGCCCCACAACTAGGGGAATTTCTGCAATTTTGCTCCAAAATACGGAGAATTTCTGCTTTTTTTCCCAAAAATAAGGGGAATGTATAACTTTGGCCACAAAAAGGGAAATTTCTTCATTTTTGCCCCAAAATAAAAGGAATTTCAGCCTTTTTACCTCAAAATAAGTGAAATTTCTGCCTTTTTACCCAAAAATAAACGGAATTTCTGTCTTTTTGCACGAAAATAAAAGGAATTTTTGAATTTTGCCCTGAAATAAGTGAAATTTCTGTTATTTTGCCCCAAAATAAAGGAAATTTCTGCTTTTTTGACACAAAATAAGGGGAATTTCTGAATTTTTGCCCCAAAATAAGAAAATTTCTGCCTTTTTTCCCTGAAATAAGTGAAATTTCTTCAATTTTGCTCCCAAATAAGGGAAATTTCTGGAATTTTGCCCCAAAATAATTGGAATTTTTTAGTTTTTCTCCAAAATAAGGAGAATTTCTGTCTTTTTGCCCCAACATATAGGGAATTTCTGCCTTTTTGCCTCACAATTAGGGGATTTTCTGCAATTTTGCTCCAAAATATGGGAATTTCTGCTTTTTTGCCTGAAAATAAGGGGGATGTATACCTTTTGCCACAAAAAAGTGAAATTTTTTCATTTTTGCCCCAAAATAAGAGGAATTTCTTCCTTTTTATTTCAAAATAAGTGAAATTTCTGCCTTTTTGCCCCACAAGTAGGGGAATTTCTTCAATTTTGCTCCAAAATTCGGGGAATTTCTGCCTTTTTGCCCGAAAACAAGAAGAATGCATACCTTTTTGCCATAAAAAAGAGGAATTTCTTCATTTTTGCTCCAAAATAAGGTGAATTTCTGCTTTTTTGCCTCTAAATAAGTGGAATTTCTGTTTTTTTCCCCCAAAACAAATGGAATTTCTGTCTTTTTTGTCCCAAAATATGGAAAATTTCTGACTTATTACCCTGAAATAAGTGAAATTTCTGCAATTTTGCCCCAAAATGAGGAAAATTTCTGCCTTTTTGCCCCCAAATAAGAAAATATCAGCATTTTTACCTCAAAATAAGGGAAATTTCTGCATTTTTGCCCCAAAATATGGGAAATTTCTGCCCTTTTGCCCCAAAATAAGAACAAATTCTGCAATTTTGTACCTAAATAAAAGAAATTTCTGACTCTTTGCCCCAAATAGATAATTTCTGCTTTTTTTCTGAAATAAGTGAAATTTTTGTAATTTTGCCCCAAAATATGTGAATTTTCTGCAATTTTGCCCCAAAATAAGGGAAATATCTAAGTTTTGCCCCAAAATAAGGAGAATTTCTGTCTTTTTGCCCCAACATATAGGGAATTTCGGCCTTTTTGCCCCACAATTAAGGGAATTTCTTCAATATTGCTCCAAAATTTGGGGAATTTCTGCCTTTTTGCCCGAAAACAATAAGAATGCATACCTTTTTGCCATAAAAGAGGGAAATTTCTTTATTTTTGCTCCAAAATAAGGGGAATTTCTTTTTTTTTGCCTCTAAATAAGTGGAATTTCTGTTTTTTCCCCCAAACAAAGGGAATTTCTGTCTTTTTGCCCCAAAATAAGGAAAATTTCTGACTTATTACCCTGAATAAGTAAAATTTCTGCAATTTTGCCCCTAAATAAGGGAAATTTCTGCCTTTTTGCCCCCAAATAAAGGGAATTTCAGCCTTTTTACATCAAAATAAGGGGAATTTCTGCATTTTTGCCCCAAAATATGGGAAATTTCTGTCTTTTTGCCGCAAAATAATTAAATTTCTGCTTTTTTTCTGAAATAAGTGAAATTTCTGCAATTTTGCCCCAAAATAAGTGAAAATTCTGAGTTTTGCCCCCAAATAAGAGGAATTTCTGTATTTTTGCCCCAATATATAGGGAATTTCTGCCTTTTTGCCCCACAATTAAAGGAATTTCTGCAATTTTGCTCCAAAATACGGGGATTTTCTGACTTTTTGCCCAAAAATAATAAGAATGCATATCTTTTTGCCATAAAAAAGGGAAATTTCTTCATTTTTGCTCCAAAATAAGGGGAATTTCTGCTTTTTTTGCTCTAAATAAGTGTAATTTCTGTTTTTTTCCTTCAAAACAAAGGGAATTTCTGTCTTTTTTGCCCCAGAAGAAGGAAAATTTCTGACTTATTACCCTGAAATAAGTGAAATTTCTGCAATTTTGCCCCAAAATGAGGAAATTTTCTCCCTTTTTGCCCCCAAATAAGGGGAATTTCAGCCTTTTTAACTCAAAATAATAGGAATTTCTGCATTTTTGTCCCAAAATATGGGAAATTTCTACCTTTTTGCCCCAAAATAAGAACAATTTCTGCAATTTTGTACCAAAATAAAAGAAATTTCTGCCTTTTTGCCCCAAAATAAGAAAATTTCTGCTTTTATTCTGAAATAAGTGAAATTTCTGCAATTTTGCCGTAAAATAAGTGAAATTTCTGAGTTTTGCCCCAAAATAAGGAGAATTTCTGTCTTTTCGCCCCAACATATAGGGAATTTCTGCCTTTTTGCCCCACAATTAAAGGGATTTCTGCAATTTTGCTCCAAGAAACGGGGAATTTCTGTCTTTTTGCCCGAAAATATGAAGAATGCATACCTTTTTGCCATAGAAAAGGGAAATTTCTTCATTTTTGCTCCAAAATAAGGGGAATTTCTGCTTTTTTGCCTCTAAATAAGTGGAATTTCTGTCTTTTTCCCCCAAAACAAAGGGAATTTCTGTCTTTTTGCACCAAAATAAAGATAATTTCTGACTTATTATTCTGAAATAAGTGAAATTTCTGCAATTTTGCCCCAAGATAAGGGAAATTTCTGCATTTTTTGCCCCCAAGTAAGGGGAATTTCAGACTTTTTACCTCAAAATAAGGGGAATTTCTGCATTTTTGCCCCAAAATATGGGAAATGTCTGCCTTTTTGCCCCAAAATAAGGAAAATTTCTGCAATTTTGTACCAAAATAAAAGAAATATCTGCCTTTTTGCCCCCAAATTAGAAAATTTCTGTTTTTTTTTTGGAAATAAGTGAAATTTCTGCAATTTTGCCCCAAAATAATTGAAATTTCTAAGTTTTGCCCCAAAATAAGGGAAATTTCTGCTTTTTTGCCCCCATAAAAGGGGAAGTTCAGCCTTTTTACCTTAAAAGAAAGGGAATTTCTGCATTTTTGCCCCAAAATATGAGAAATTTCTGCCTTTTTCCCAAAATAAGAAAAATTTCTGCAATTTTGCACCAAAATAAGGGAAATTTCTGACTTTTTGCCCCAAAATAAGTGAAATTTCTGCTTTTTTTCTGAAATAAGTGAAATTTCTGCAATTTTGCCCCACAATAAGTGAAAATTCTGAGTTTTGCCCCAAAATAAGGAGAATTTCTGTCTTTTTGCCCCAACATATAGGGAATTTCTGTCTTTTTGCCCCACAATTAGGGGAATTTCTGCAATTGTGCTCCAAAATACGAGGAATTTCTGCCTTTTTGCCCGAAAACAAGAAGAATGCATACCTTTTTGCCATAAAAAAAGAAAATTTCTTCATTTTTCCTCCAAAATAAGGGGACTTTCTGCTCTTTTGCCTCTTAATAAGTGGAATTTCTGTCTTTTTCCCCCAAAACAAAGGGAATTTCCATCTTTTTTGCCTCAAAATAAGGAAAATTTCTGACTTATTTCCCTGATGTAAGTGAAATTTCTGCAATTTTGCCCCAAAATAAGGAAAATTTATGTCTTTTTACCCCCAAATAAGGGGAATTTCAGCATTTTTACCTCAAAATAAGGGGAATTTCTGCATTTTTGCCACAAAATATTTGGAATTTCTGCCTTTTTGCTCCAAAATAAGAAAAACTTCTGCCTTTTTTCCTGAAATAAGTGAAATTTCTGCAATTTTGCCCCAAAATAAGTGAAATTTCTGCAATTTTGTCCCAAAATAAGTGAAATTTCTGAAATTTGGCCCAAAATAAGGGAAATTTCTGGAATTTTGCCCCAAAATAATTGAAATTTCTGAGTTTTGCCCCAAAATAAGGGGAATTTCTGCCTTTTTGCCCCCAAATAAGGGGAATTTCAGCATTTTTACCTCAAAATAAGGGGAATTTCTGCATTTTTGCCCCAAAATATTGGAAATTTCTGCCTATTTGCCCAAAATAAGAAAAATTTTTGCAATTTTGTACCAAAATAAAAGAAATTTCTGCCTTTTTGCCCCAAAATAAGAAAATTTCTGCTTTTTTTCTGAAATAAGTGAAATTTCTGCAATTTTACCCCAAAATAAGTGAAATTTCTGAGTTTTGCCCCAAAATAAGGAGAATTTCTGTATTTTTGCCACAATATATAGGGAATTTCTGCCTTTTTGTGCTACAATTAAAGGAATTTCTGCAATTTTGATCCAAAATACGGGGAATTTCTGCCTTTTTGCCCGAAAAAAAGAAAAATGCATACCTTTTTGCCATAAAAAAGGAAAATTTCTTCATTTTTGCTCCAAAATAAGGGGAATTTCTGCTTTTTGGCCTCTAAATAAGTGGAATATCTCTCTTTTTCCCCCAAAACAAGGGAATTACTGTCTTTTTTGCCCCAAAATAAGAAAAATTTCTGGCTTATTACCCTGAAATAAGTGAAATTTCTGCAATTTTGCCCCAAAATGAGGAAAATTTCTGCCTTTTTGCCCCCAAATAAAAGGAATTTCAGCTTTTATACCACAAAATAAGAGGAATTTCTGCATTTTTGCCCCAAAATATGGGAAATTTCGGCGTTTTTGCCCCAAAATAAGAACAATTTCTGCAATTTTGTACCAAAATAAAAGAAATTTCTGACTTTTTGCCCCAAAAAAGAAAAGTTCTGCTTTTTTTACTGACATAAGTGAAATTTCTGCAATTTTGCCCCAAAATAAGTGAAATTTCTGCAATTTTGCCCCAAAATAAGGGAAATTTCTGGAATTTTGCCTTAAAACAAGTGGAATTTCTGAGTTTTGCCCCAAAATAAGAAGAATTTCTGTCTTTTTGCCCTAACATACAGGGAATTTCTGCCTTTTTGCCCCACAATTCGGGGAATTTCTGCAATTTTGCTTCAAAATTTAGGGAATTTCTGCCTTTTTGACCAAAAATAAGAAGATGAATACCTTTTTGCCATAAAAAAGGGAAATTTCTTCATTTTTCTCCAAAATAAGTGGAATTTCTGATTTTTTGCCTCTAAATAAGTGGAATTTTTGTCTTTTTCCCCCAAAACAAAGGGAATTTCTGTCTTTTTTGCCCCAAAATAAGGAAAATTTCAGACTTATTACAATGAAATAAGTGAAATTTCTGCAATTTTGCTCCAAAATAATTGAAATTTCTGAGTTTTGCCCCAAAATAAGAGGAATTTCTGGATTTTTGTCCCCAAATAAGGGGAATTTCAGCATTTTTACCTCAAAATAAGGGGATTTTCTGCAATTTTGCCCCAAAATATGGGAAATTTCTGCCTTTTTGCCCCAAAATAAGAACAAAGTCTGCAATTTTGTACAAAAATAAAAGAAATTTCTGACTTTTTGCCCCAAAAAGAAAATTTCTGCTTTTTTTTCTGAAATAAGTGAAATTTCTGCAATTTTGCCCCAAAATAAGTGAAATTTCTGAGTTTTGCCCCAAAAAAAAGAGAATTTCTGTCTTTTTGCCCCAACATATAGGGAATTTCTGTCTTTTTGACCCACAATTAGGGGAATTTCTGCAATTTTGCTCCAAAACAGGGGGAATTTCTGCCTTTTTGAACGATAACAGGAAGAATGCATACCTTTTTGCCATAAAAAGGGGAAATTTCTTAATTTTTGCTCCAAAATAAGGGGAATTACTGCTTTTTTGCCTCTTAATAAGTGGAATTTCTGTCTTTTTCCCCCAAAACAAAGGGAATTTCTGTCTTTTTTGCCCCAAAATACGGAAAATTTCTGACTTATTACCCTGAAGTAAGTGAAATTTCTTCAATTTTGCCACAAAATGAGGGTAATTTCTGCCTTTTTGCCCCCAAATAAGGAAAATATCAGCCTTTTTACCCCAAAATAAGGGAAAATTCTGCATTTTTGCCCCAAAATATGGGAAATTTCTGCCTTTTTGCCCCAAAATAAGAACAAATTCTGCAATTTTGTACAAAAATAAAAGAAATTTCTGACTTTTTGCCCCCAAAAGCAAATTTCTGCTTTTTTTTCCTGAAATAAGTGAAATTTCTGCAATTTTGCCCCAAAATATGTGAAATTTCTGCAATTTTGCCCCAAAATAATGGAAATTTTTGCAATTTTGCCACAAAATAAGTGAAATGTCTGAGTTTTGCCCCAAAATAAGAGGAATTTCTGTTTTTGCCCCAACATATAGGGAATTTCTGCCTTTTTGCCCCACAATTAGGGAAATATCTGCAATTTTGCTCCAAAATACGGGGATTTTCTGCCTTATTGCCCGAAAATAAGAAGAATGCATATCTTTTTGCCATAAAAAAGGGAAATTTCTTCATTTTTGCTCCAAAATAAGGGGAATTTCTGCTTTTTTGGCTCTAAATATGTGGAATTTCTGTTATTTTCCCCCAAAACAAAAGGAATTTCTGTCTTTTTTGCCCCAAAATAAGGAAAATTTCTGACTTATTACCCTGAAATAAGTGATATTTCTGCAATTTTGCCCCAAAATGAGGAAAATTTCTACCTTTTTGCCCCCAAATAAGGGGAATTTCAGCCTGTTTTATCTCAAAATAATAGGAATTTCCGCATTTTTGCCCCAAAATATGGGAAATTTCTGCCTTTTTGCCCCAAAATAAGAACAATTTCTGCAATTTTGTACCAAAATAAAAGAAATTTCTGCCTTTTTGCCCCAAAATAAGAAAATTTCTGCTTTTTTCAGAAATAAGTGAAATTTCTGCAATTTTGCCCTAAAATAAGTGAAATTTCTGAGTTTTGCCCCAAAATAAGGAGAATTTCTGTCTTTTTGCCCCAACATATAGGGAATTTCTGCCTTTTTGGCCCACAATTAGGGGGATTTCTGCAATTTTGCTCCAAAAAACGGTGAATTTCTGTCTTTTTGCCTGAAAATAAGAAGAATGCATACCTTTTTGCCATAGAAAAGGGAAATTTCTTCATTTTTGCTCCAAAATAAGGGGAATTTCTGCTTTTTGCCTCTAAATAAGTGGAATTTCTGTCTTTTTTTCCCAAAACAAAGGGAATTTCGGTTTTTTTGCACCAAAATAAAGATAATTTCTGACTTATTATTCTGAAATAAGTGAAATTTCTGCAATTTTGCCCCAAAATAAGGGAAATTTCTGCATTCTTTGCCCCCAAATAAGGGGAATTTCAGCCTTTTTACCTCAAAATAAGGGGAATTTCTGCATTTTTGCCCCAAAATATGGGAAATGTCTGCCTTTTTGCCCCAAAATAAGAAAAATTTCTGCAATTTTGTACCAAAATAAAAGAAATATCTGCCTTTTTGCCCCAAAATAAGAAAATTTCTGCTTTTTTTTTTGGAAATAAGTGAAATTTCTGCAATTTTGCCCCAAAATAATTGAAATTTCTAAGTTTTGCCCCAAAATAAGGGAAATTTCTGCTTTTTTGCCCCCAAATAAGAAGTTCAGCATTTTTACCTTAAAATAAGGGGAATTTCTGCATTTTTGCCCCAAAATATGAGAAATTTCTGCCTTTTTCCCAAAATAAGAAAAATTTCTGCAATTTTGTACCAAAATAAAAGAAATTTCTGCCTTTTTGCCCCAAAATAAGAAAATTTCTGCTTTTTTTTCTGATATCAGTGAAATTTCTGCAATTTTGCCCCAAAATAAGTGAAATTTCTGAGTTTTGCCCCAAAATAAGGAGAATTTCTGTCCATTTGCCCCAACATATAGGGAATTTCTGCCTTTTTGCCCCACAATTAGGAGATTTCTGCAATTTTGCTCCAAAACAGAAGGAATTTCTGCCTTTTTGCCCGAAAACAAGAAGAATGCATACCTTTTTGCCATAAAAATAGAAATTTCTTCATTTTTGCTCCAAAATAAGGGGAATTTCTGCTTTTTTGCCTCTAAATAAGTGGAATTTCTGTCTTTTTCCCCCAAAACAAAGGGAATTTCTGTCTTTTTTGCTCCAAAATAATAAAAATTTCTGACTTATTACCCTGAAATAAGTGAAATTTCTGCAATTTTGCCCCAAAATGAGGGAAATTTCTGCCTTTTTGCCCCCAAATAAGAAAAATATCAGCCTTTTTATCTCAAAATAAGGGAAATTTCTGCATTTTTGACCCAAAATATGGGAAATTTCTGCCTTTTTGCCCCAAAATAAGAACAAATTCTGCAATTTTGTACCAAAATAAAAGAAATTTCTGACTTTTTGCCTCCAAATAAGGGGAATTTCAGCCTTTTTACCTCAAAATAAGGGGAATTTCTGCATTTTTGCCACAAAATATTTGGAATTTCTGCCTTTTTGCCCCAAAATAAGGAAAACTTCTGCCTTTTTTCCTGAAATAAGTAAAATTTCTGCAATTTTGCCTTAAAATAAGTGAAATTTCTGCAATTTTGCCCCAAAATATGTGAAATTTCTGCAATTTTGCCCCAAAATAAGAAAAATTTCTGCAATTTTGCCCCAAAATAAATGAAATTTCTGAGTTTTGCCCCTAAATAAGGAGAATTTCTGTTTTTGCCCCAACATATAGGGAATTTCTGCCTTTTTGCCCCACAATTAGGGGAATTTCTGCAATTTTGCTCCAAAATACGGGGAATTTCTGCCTTTTTGCCCGAAAATAAGAAGAATGCATACCTTTTTGCCATAAAAAAGGGAAATTTCTTCATTTTTGCTTCAAAATAAGGGGAATTTCTGCTTTTTTGCCTCTTAATAAGTGGAATTTCTGTCTTTTTCCCCCAAAACAAAGGGAATTTCTGTCTTTTTTGCCCCAAAATACGAAAAATTTCTGACTTATTACCCTGAAGTTAGTGAAATTTCTGCAATTTTGCCCAAAATGAGGGAAATTTCTGATTTTGCCCCCAAATAAGGAAAATATCAGCCTTTTTACCTCAAAATAAAGAATATTTCTGCATTTTTGCCCCAAAATATGGGAAATTTCTGCAATTTTGCCCTTAAATAAAGGAAATTTTTGCAATTTTGCCACAAAATAAGTGAAATTTCTGAGTTTTGCCCCAAAATAAGAGGAATTTCTGTTTTTGCCCCAGCATATAGGGAATTTCTGCCTTTTTGCCCCACATAGGGAAATTTCTGCAATTTTGCTCCAAAATACGTGGATTTTCTGCCTTTTTGCCCCAAAATAAGAAGAATGCATATCTTTTTGTCATAAAAAAGGGAAATTTCTTCATTTTTGCTCCAAAATAAGGGGAATTTCTGCTTTTTTGGCTCTAAATATGTAGAATTTGTTTTTTTTCCCCAAAACAAAGGGAATTTCTGTCTTTTTTGCCCCAAAATAATGAAAATTTATGACTTATTACCCTGAAGTATGTGAAATTTCTGCAATTTTGCCCCAAAATGAGGAAAATTTCTGCCTTTTTGCCCCCAAATAAGAAGAATTTCAGCCTTTTTATATCAAAATAATAGGAATTTCTTCATTTTTGCCCCAAAATATGGGAAATTTCTGCCTTTTTGCCCCAAAATAAGAACAATTTCTGCAATTTTGTACCAAAATAAAAGAAATTTCTGCATTTTTGCCCCAAAATAAGAATATTTCTGCTTTTTTTCTGAAATAAGTGAAATTTCTGCAATTTTGCCCTAAAATAATTGAAATTTCTGAGTTTTGCCCCAAAATAAGGAGAATTTCTGTCTTTTTGCCCCAACATATAGGGAATTTCTGCCTTTTTGGCCCACAATTAGGGGGATTTCTACAATTTTGCTCCAAAAAACGGGGAATTTCTGTCTTTTTGCCCCACAATTAGGGAAATTTCTGCAATTTTGCTCCAAAATACTAGGATTTTCTGCCTTTTTTACCGAAAATAAGAAGCATGCATATCTTTTTGTCATAAAAAAGGGAAATTTCTTCATTTTTGCTCCAAAATAAGGGGAATTTCTGCTTTTTTGGCTCTAAATATGTAGAATTTGTTTTTTTCCCCCAAAACAAAGGGAATTTCTGTCTTTTTTGCCCCAAAATAAAGAAAATTTATGACTTATTACCCTGAAATAAGTGAAATTTCTGCAATTTTGCCCCAAAATGAGGAAAATTTCTGCCTTTTTGCCCCCAAATAAGGGGAATTTCAGCCTTTTTATCTCAAAATAATAGGAATTTCTGCAATTTTGCCCCAAAATATGGGAAATTTCTGCCTTTTTGCCCCAAAATAAGAACAATTTCTGCAATTTTGTATCAAAATAAAAGAAATTTCGGCCTTTTTGCCCCAAAATAAGAAAATTTCTGCTTTTTTTTTGAAATAAGTGAAATTTCTGCAATTTTGCCCTAAAATAAGTGAAATTTCTGAGTTTTGCCCCAAAATAAGGAGAATTTCTGTTTTTTTGACTTAACATATAGGGAATTTCTGCCTTTTTGGCCCACAATTAGGGGGATTTCTGCAATTTTGCTCCAAAAAACGGGGCATTTCTGTCTTTTTGCCCTACAATTAGGGAAATTTCTGCAATTTTGCTCCAAAATAAGGGGAATTTCTGCTTTTTTGGCTCTAAATATGTAGAATTTGTTTTTTTCCCCCAAAACAAAGGGAATTTCTGTCTTTTTTGCCCCAAAATAAAGAAAATTTATGACTTATTACCCTGAAATAAGTGAAATTTCTGCAATTTTGCCCCAAAATGAGGAAAATTTCTGCCTTTTTGCCCCCAAATAAGGGGAATTTCAGCCTTTTTATCTCAAAATAATAGGAATTTCTGCATTTTTGCCCCAAAATATAGGAAATTTCTGCCTTTTTGCCCCAAAATAAGAACAATTTCTGCAATTTTGTTCAAAATAAAAGAAATTTCTGCCTTTTTGCCCCAAAATAAGAAAATTTCTGCTTTTTTTCTGAAATAAGTGAAATTTCTGCAATTTTGCCCTAAAATAAGTGAAATTTCTGAGTTTTGCCCCAAAATAAGGAGAATTTCTGTTTTTTTGCCCCAACATATAGGGAATTTCTGCCTTTTTGGCCCACAATTAGGGGGGTTTCTGCAATTTTGCTCCAAAAAACGGGGAATTTCTGTCTTTTTGCCCGAAAATAAGAAGAATGCATACCTTTTTGCCATAGAAAAGAGAAATTTCTTCATTTTTGCCCCAAAATAAGTGAAATTTCTGAGTTTTGCCCCAAAATAAGAAGAATTTCTGTCCTTTTGCCCCAACATATAGGGAATTTCTGCCTTTTTGCCCCACAATTAGGGGAATTTCTGCAATTTTGCTCCAAAACAGAAGGAATTTCTGCCTTTTTGCCCGAAAACAAGAAGAATGCATACCTTTTAGCCATAAAAAATAGAAATTTCTTAATTTTTGCTCCAAAATAAGGGGAATTTCTGCTTTTTTGCCTCTAAATAAGTGGAATTTCTGTCTTTTTCCCCCCAAAAAAAGGGAATTTCTGTCTTTTTTGCCACATAATAAGGAAAATTTCTGACTTATTACCCTGAAATAAGTGAAATTTCTGCAATTTTGCCCCAAAATGAGGGAAATTTCTGCCTTTTTGCCCCCAAATAAGAAAAATATCAGCCTTTTTATCTCAAAATAAGGGAAATTTCTGCATTTTTGCCCCAAAATATGGGAAATTTCTGCCTTTTTGCCCCAAAATAAAAACAAATTCTGCAATTTTGTACCAAAATAAAAGAAATTTCTGAATTTTTGCCCCCAAATAAGGGGAATTTCAGACCTTTTACCTCAAAATAAGGGGAATTTCTGCATTTTTGCCACAAAATATTTGGAATTTCTGCCTTTTTGCCCCAAAATAAGGAAAACTTCTGCCTTTTTTCCTGAAATAAGTAAAATTTCTGCAATTTTGCCTTAAAATAAGTGAAATTTCTGCAATTTTGCCCCATAATAAGTGAAATTTCTGCAATTTTGCCCCAAAATAAGGGAAATTTCTGGAATTTTGCCCCATAACAAGTGGAATTTCTGAATTTTGCCCCAAAATAAAGAGAATTTCTGTCTTTTTACCCTAACATAAAGGGAATTTCTGCCTTTTTGCCCCACAATTAGGGGAATTTCTGCAATTTTGCTTCAAAATTCAGGGAATTTCTACCTTTTTGCCCGAAAATAAGAAGATGAATACCTTTTTGCCATAAAAAAGAGAAATTTCTTCATTTTTTTCAAAAATAAGGGAAATTTCTGATTTTTTGCCTCTAAATAAGTGGAATTACTGTCTTTTTCCCCCAAAACAAAGTGAATTTCTGTCTTTTTTGCCCCAAAATAAAAAAAATTTCAGACTTATTACCCTGAAATAAGTGAAATTTCTGCAATTTCGCTCCAAAATAATTGAAATTTCTGAGTTTTGCCCCAAAATAAGGGGAATTTCTGGATTTTTGTCCCCAAATAAGGGAAATTTTAGCATTTTTACCTCAAAATAAGGGGAATTTTTGCAATTTTGCCCCAAAATATGGGAAATTTCTGCCTTTTTGCCCCAAAATAAAAACAAATTCTGCAATTTTGTACCTAAATAAAAGAAATTTCTGACTTTTTGACCCAAAAAAGAAAATTTCTGTTATTTTCTTCTGAAATAAGTGATATTTCTGCAATTTTGCCCCAAAATATGTGAAATTTCTGCAATTTTGCCCCAAAATAAGAAAAATTTCTGCAATTTTGCCCCAAAATAAGTGAAATTTCTGAGTTTTGCCCCTAAATAAGAAGAATTTCTGTTTGTGCCCCAACATATAGGGAATTTCTGCCTTTTTGCCCCACAATTAGGGGAATTTCTGCAATTTTGCTCTAAATACGGGGAATTTCTGCCTTTTTGCCCGAAAATAAGAAGAATGCATACCTTTTTGCCATAAAAAAGGGAAATTTCTTCATTTTTGCTCCAAAATAAGGGGAATTTCTGCTTTTTTGCCTCTTAATAAGTGGAATTTCTGTCTTTTTCCCCCCAAACAAAGGGAATTTCTGTCTTTTTTGCCCCAAAATATGGAAAATTTCTGACTTATTACCCTGAAGTTAGTGAAATTTCTGCAATTTTGCCCCAAAATGAGGGAAATTTCTGCCTTTTTGCCCCCAAATAAGGAAAATATCAGCCTTTTTACCTCAAAATAAGAGATATTTCTGCATTTTTGCCCCAAAATATGAGAAATTTCTGCAATTTTGCCCCAAAATAAGGGAAATTTCTGCAATTTTGCCACAAAATAAGTGAAATTTCTGAGTTTTGCCCCAAAATAAGAGGAATTTCTGCTTTTACCCCAACATATATGGAATTTCTGCCTTTTTGCCCCACAATTAGGGGAATTTCTGCAATTTTGCTCCAAAATACGGGGATTTTCTGCCTTTTTGCCCGAAAATAAGAAGAATGCATATCTTTTTGTCATAAAAAAGGGAAATTTCTTCATTTTTGCTCCAAAATAAGGGGAATTTCTGCTTTTTTGGCTCTAAATATGTAGAATTTGTTTTTTTCCCCTAAAACAAAGGGAATTTCTGTCTTTTTTGCCCCAAAATAAGGAAAATTTCTTACTTATTACCCTGAAATAAGTGAAATTTCTGCAATTTTGCCCCAAAATGAGGAAAATTTCTGCCTTTTTGCCCTTAAATAAGGGGAATTTCAGCCTTTTTATCTCAAAATAATAGGAATTGCTGCATTTTTGCCCCAAATATGGGAAATTTCTGCCTTTTTGCCCCAAAATAAGAACAATTTCTGCAATTTTGTACCAAAATAAAAGAAATTTCTGCCTTTTTGCCCCAAAATAAGAAAATTTCTGCTTTTTTTCTGAAATAAGTGAAATTTCTGCAATTTTGCCCTAAAATAAGTGAAATTTCTGAGTTTTGCCCCAAAATAAGGAGAATTTCTGTCTTTTTGCCCCAACATATATGGAATTTCTGCCTTTTTGCCCCACAATTAGGGGGATTTCTGCAATTTTGCTCCAAAAAACGGGGAATTCTGTCTTTTTGCCCGAAAATAAGAAGAATGCATACCTTTTTGCCATAGAAAAGGGAAATTTCTTCATTTTTGCTCCAAAATAAGGGGAATTTCTGCTTTTTGCCTCTAAATAAGTGGAATTTCTGTCTTTTTTTCCCAAAACAAAGGGAATTTCTGTCTTTTTGCACCAAAATAAAGATAATTTCTGACTTATTATTCTGAAATAAGTGAAATTTCTGCAATTTTGCCCCAAAATAAGGGAAATTTCTGCATTTTTTGCCCCCAAATAAGGGGAATTTCAGCCTTTTTACCTCAAAATAAGGGGAATTTCTGCATTTTTGCCCCAAAATATGGGAAATGTCTGCCTTTTTGCCCCAAAATAAGGAAAATTTCTGCAATTTTGTACCAAAATAAAAGAAATATCTGCCTTTTTGCCCCAAAATTAGAAAATTTCTGCTTTTTTTTTGGAAATAAGTGAAATTTCTGCAATTTTGCCCCAAAATAATTGAAATTTCTAAGTTTTGCCCCAAAATAAGGGAAATTTCTGCTTTTTTGCCCCCAAATAAGAAGTTCAGCATTTTTAACCTTAAAATAAGGGGAATTTCTGCATTTAAGCCCCAAAATATGAGAAATTTCTGCCTTTTTCCCAAAATAAGAAAAATTTCTGCAATTTTGTACCAAAATAAAAGAAATTTCTGCCTTTTTGCCCCAAAATAAGAAAATTTCTGCTTTTTTTCTGAAATAAGTGAAATTTTTGCAATTTTGCCCCAAAGAAAGTGAAATTTCTGAGTGTTGCCTCAAAATAAGGAGAATTTCTGTCTTTTTCCCCAACATATAGGGAATTTCTGCCTTTTTGTCCCACAATTAGGGGAATTTCTGCAATTTTGCTCCAAAACAGAAGGAATTTCTGCCTTTTTGCCCGAAAACAAGAAGAATGCATACCTTTTTGCCATAAAAAATAGAAATTTCTTTATTTTTGCTCCAAAATAAGGGGAATTTCTGCTTTTTTGCCTCTAAATAAGTGGAATTTCTGTCATTTTCCCCCAAAACAAAGGGAATTTCTGTCTTTTTTGCCCCAAAATAAGGAAAATTTCTGACTTATTACCCTGAAATAAGTGAAATTTCTGCAATTTTGCCCCAAAATGAGGGAAATTTCTGCCTTTTTGCCCCCAAATAAGAAAAATATCAGCCTTTTTACCTCAAAATAAGGGGAATTTCTGCATTTTTGCCCCAAAATATGGGAAATTTCTGCTTTTTTGCCCCAAAATAAGAACAAATTCTGCAATTTTGTACCAAAATAAAAGAAATTTCTGCCTTTTTGCCCCAAAATAAGAAAATTTCTGCTTTTTTTTCTAAAATAAGTGAAATTTCTGCAATTTTGCCCCAAAATATGTGAAATTTCTGCAATTTTGCCCCAAAATAAGGGAAATTTCTGCAATTTTGCCCCAAAATATGTGAAATTTCTGAGTTTTGCCCCAAAATAAGGAGAATTTCTGTCTTTCTGCCCCAACATAGAGGGAATTTCTGCCTTTTTGCCCCAGAATTAGGGGAATTGCTGCAATTTTGCTCTAAAATACGGGGAATTTCTGCCTTTTTGCCCAAAAATAAGAAGAATGCATACCTTTTGCCATAAAAAAGGGAAATTTTTTCATTTTTGCTCCAAAATAAGGGGAATTTCTGCTTTTTTGACTCTTAATAAGTGGAATTTCTGTCTTTTTCCCCCAATACAAAGGGAATTTCTGTATTTTTTGCCCCAAAATAAGGAAAATTTCTGACTTGTTACCCTGAAGTAAGTGAAATTTCTGCAATTTTGCCCCAAAATAAGGGAAATTTCTGCCTTTTTCCCCCAAATTAGGGGGAATTTCAGCCTTTTTACCTCAAAATAAGGGGAATTTCTGCATTTTTGCCACAAAATATTTGGAATTTCTGCCTTTTTGCTCCAAAATAAGAAAAATTTCTGTGTTTCTTCCCTGAAATAAAGGAAATTTCTGCAATTTTGCCCCAAAATAAGTGAAATTTCTGCAATTTTGCCCCAAAATAAGTGGAATTTCTGAGTTTTTCTCCAAAATTAGAAGAATTTCTGTCTTTTTGCCCCAACAAATAGGGAATTTCTCACTTTTTGCCCCACAACTAGGGGAATTTCTGCAATTTTGCTCCAAAATACAGGGAATTTCTGCTTTTTTTCCCAAAAATAAGGGGAATGTATACCTTTTGCCACAAAAAAGGGAAATTTCTTCATTTTTGCCCCAAAATAATGGGAATTTCTGCCTTTTTACCTCAAAATAAGTGAAATTTCTGACTTTAAACCCAAAAATAAACGGAATTTCTGTCTTTTTGCCCCAAAATAAAAGTAATTTTTGAATTTTGCCCTGAAATAAGGGAAATTTCTGCAATTTTGCCCCAACATAAAAGAAATTTTTGCCTTTTTGACACAAAATAAAGGGAATTTCTGCATTTTTGCCACAAAATATTAGGAATTTCTGACTTTTTGCCCCAAAATAAGAAAATTCCTGCCTTTTTCCCTGAAATAAGTGAAATTTCTGCAATTTTGCCCCAAAATAAGAGAAATTTCTGCCTTTTTGTTCCGAAAAAAGGGGAATTTCAGCCTTTTTACCTCAAAATAGGGGATTTCTGCATTTTTGCCAAAAAATATTGAGAATTTCTGCCATTTTGCTCCAAAATATCAAAAATTTCTGCCTTTTTTCTTTGAAATAAGTGAAATTTATGCAATGTTGCCCCAAAATAAGTGAAATTTCTGCAATTTTGCCCCAAAATAAGGGAAATTTCTGGAATTTTCCCCAAAATAAATGGAATTTCTGAGTTTTGCCCCGAAATAAAAAGAATTTTTGTCTTTTTGCCCAAACATATAGGGAATTTCTGCATTTTTGCCCCACAATTAGAGGAATTTCTGCAATTTTGCTCCAAAATACAGGGAATTTCTTCTTTTTAGCCCGAAAATAAAAATAATGTATACCTTTTGCCACAAAAAAAGAAATTTCTTCATTTTTGCCCCAAAATAAGAGGAATTTCTGCATTTTTACCTCAAAATAAGTGAAATTTCTGCCATTTACCCAAAAATAAACAGAATTTCTGTCTTTTTGTCCCAAAATAAAAGGAATTTCTGAATTATGCCCTGAAATAAGTGATATTTCTGCAATTTTTCTCCAAAATAAAAGAAATTTCTGCCTTTTTGCCACAAAATAAGGGCAATTTCTGTCTTTTTGCCCCAAAATAAGGGAAATTTATGCCTTTTTGCCCCCAAATAAGGGGAATTTCAAACTTTTTCCCTCAAAATAAGAGGAATTTCTGCATTTTTGCCACAAAATATTAGGAATTTCTGCCTTTTTGCTCCAAAATAAGGAAAATTTCTGCCTTTTTTCCGTGAAATAAGTGAAATTTCTGCAATTTTGCCCTAAAATAAGGGAAATTTCTGCAATTTTGCCCCAAAATAAGTGAAATTTCTGCAATTTTGCCCCAAAATAAGTGGAATTTCTGAGTTTTTCTCCAAAATTAGAAGAATTTCTGTCTTTTTGCCCCAACAAATAGGGAATTTCTCACTTTTTGCCCCACAACTAGGGGAATTTCTGCAATTTTGCTCCAAAATACAGGGAATTTCTGCTTTTTTTCCCAAAAATAAGGGGAATGTATACCTTTTGCCACAAAAAAGGGAAATTTCTTCATTTTTGCCCCAAAATAATGGGAATTTCTGCCTTTTTACCTCAAAATAAGTGAAATTTCTGACTTTAAACCCAAAAATAAACGGAATTTCTGTCTTTTTGCCCCAAAATAAAAGTAATTTTTGAATTTTGCCCTGAAATAAGGGAAATTTCTGCAATTTTGCCCCAACATAAAAGAAATTTCTGCCTTTTTGACACAAAATAAAGGGAATTTCTGCATTTTTGCCACAAAATATTAGGAATTTCTGACTTTTTGCCCCAAAATAAGAAAATTCCTGCCTTTTTCCCTGAAATAAGTGAAATTTCTGCAATTTTGCCCCAAAATAAGAGAAATTTCTGCCTTTTTGTTCCGAAAAAAGGGGAATTTCAGCCTTTTTACCTCAAAATAGGGGATTTCTGCATTTTTGCCAAAAAATATTGAGAATTTCTGCCATTTTGCTCCAAAATATCAAAAATTTCTGCCTTTTTTCTTTGAAATAAGTGAAATTTATGCAATGTTGCCCCAAAATAAGTGAAATTTCTGCAATTTTGCCCCAAAATAAGGGAAATTTCTGGAATTTTCCCCAAAATAAATGGAATTTCTGAGTTTTGCCCCGAAATAAAAAGAATTTTTGTCTTTTTGCCCAAACATATAGGGAATTTCTGCATTTTTGCCCCACAATTAGAGGAATTTCTGCAATTTTGCTCCAAAATACAGGGAATTTCTTCTTTTTAGCCCGAAAATAAAAATAATGTATACCTTTTGCCACAAAAAAAGAAATTTCTTCATTTTTGCCCCAAAATAAGAGGAATTTCTGCATTTTTACCTCAAAATAAGTGAAATTTCTGCCATTTACCCAAAAATAAACAGAATTTCTGTCTTTTTGTCCCAAAATAAAAGGAATTTCTGAATTATGCCCTGAAATAAGTGATATTTCTGCAATTTTTCTCCAAAATAAAAGAAATTTCTGCCTTTTTGCCACAAAATAAGGGCAATTTCTGTCTTTTTGCCCCAAAATAAGGGAAATTTATGCCTTTTTGCCCCCAAATAAGGGGAATTTCAAACTTTTTCCCTCAAAATAAGAGGAATTTCTGCATTTTTGCCACAAAATATTAGGAATTTCTGCCTTTTTGCTCCAAAATAAGGAAAATTTCTGCCTTTTTTCCGTGAAATAAGTGAAATTTCTGCAATTTTGCCCTAAAATAAGGGAAATTTCTGCAATTTTGCCCCAAAATAAGGGAAATTTCTGAAATTTTGCCCCAGAATAAGTGGAATTTCTGAGTTTGCCCAAAAATGTGAAGAATTTTTGTCTTTTTGCCTCAACATATAGGGAATTTCTGCCTTTTTTTCCCACAATTAGGGAAATTTCTGCAATTTTGCTCCAAAATATGGGAATTTCTGCTTTTTTGCCCAAAAATGAGGGGAATGTATACCTTTTGCCACAAAAAAATGGAAATTTCTTCATTTTTGCCCCAAAATAAGAGGAATTTCTGCATTTTTACCTCAAAATAAGTGAAATTTCTACCTTTTTACCCAAAATAAAGGGAATTTCTGTCTTTTTGCCCCAAAATAAAAGGAATTTTTAAATTATGCCCTGAAACATGTGAAATTTCTGCAATTTTGCCTCAAAATAAGGGAAATTTCTGCCTTTTTGACACACAATAAAAAAAATTTCTGCATTTTTACCAAAAAATATTAAGAATTTCTGCCTTTTTGCCCCAAAATAAGGAAAATTTCTGCATTTTTTCCCTGAAATAAGTGAAATTTCTGCAATTTTGCCCCAAAATAAGTGAAATTTCTGCAATTTTGCCCCAAAATAAGTAAAATTTCTGCAATTTTGCCCAAAAATAAGGGAAATTTCTGGAATTTGCCCCATAATAAGTGGAATTTCTGAGTTTTGACCCAAAATAAAAAGAATTTCTTTCTTTTTACCCCCACATATATGGAATTTCTCCATTTTTGCCCCACAATTAGGAGAATTTCTGCAATTTTGCTCCAAAATACGGGGAATTTCTGCTTTTTAGCCCGAAAACAAGGGGAATGTATACCTTTTGCCACAAAAAGGGAAATTTCTTCATTTTTGCTCCAAAATAAGAGGAATTTCTGCCTTTTTACCTCAAAATAAGTGAAATTTCTGCCTTTTTTACCCAAAAATAAACGGAATTTCTGTCTTTTTGCCCCAAAATAAAAGGAATTTTTGAATTTGCCCTGAAATAAGTGAAATTTCTTCAATTTTGCCCCAAAATAAAGAAAATTTCTGACTTTTTGATACAAAATAAGGGGAATTTCTGCATTTTTGCCACAAAATATTAGGAATTTCTGCCTTTTTGCCCCAAAATAAGGAAAATTTCTGTCTTTCTTCCCTGAAATATAGGAAATTTCTGCAATTTTGCCCCAAAATAAGTGAAATTTCTGCAATTTTGCCCCAAAATAAGTGGAATTTCTGAGTTTTGTCCCAAAATAAGGAGAATTTCTGTCTTTTTGCCCCAACAAATAGGGAATTTCTCCTTTTTGTCCCACAACTAGGGGAATTTCTGCAATTTTGCTCCAAAATACGGGGAATTTCTGCTTTTTAGCCCGAAAATAAAAATAATGTATACCTTTTGCCACAAAAAAAAGAAATTTCTTCATTTTTGCCTCAATATAAGAGGAATTTCTGCATTTTTACCTCAAAATAAGTGAAATTTCTGCCTTTTTACCCAAAAATAAACAGAATTTTTGTCTTTTTGCCCCAAAATAATAGGAATTTTTGAATTATGCCCTGAAATAAGTGATATTTCTGCAATTTTTCTCCAAAATAAAAGAAATTTCTGCCTTTTTGCCACAAAATAACAAGAATTTCTGTCTTTTTGAAGCAAAATAAGGGAAATTTATATTTTTTTGCCCCCAAATATGGGTAATTTCAGCATTTTTACCTCAAAATAATGGTAATTTCTGCATTTTTGCCACAAAATATTTGGAATTTCTGCCTTTTTGCTCCAAAATAAAGAAAATTTCTGCCTTTTTTCCATGAAATAAGTGAAATTTCTGCAATTTTGCCATAAAATAAGGGAAATTTCTGCAATTTTGCCCCAAAATAAGGGAAATTTCTGGAATTTTGCCCCAGAATAAGTGGAATTTCTGAGTTTTGCCCAAAAATGTGGAGAATTTTTGTCTTTTTGCCTCAACATATGGGGAATTTCTGCCTTGTTGCCCCACAACTAGGGGAATTTCTGCAATTTTGCACCAAAATACGGGAATTTCTGCTTTTTTGCCCGAAAATAAAGGGAATGTATACATTTTGCCACAAAAAATGGAAATTTCTTCATTTTTGCCACAAAATAAGAGGAATTTCTGCATTTTTACCTCAAAATATGTGAAATTTCTGCCTTTTTACCCAAAATAAATGGAATTTCTGTCTTTTTGCCCCAAAATAAAAGGATTTTTTGAATTATTCCCTGAAATAAGTGAAATTTCTGCAATTTTGCCCCAAAATAAGGGAAATTTCTGCCTTTTTGACACAAAATAAGGGAAATTTCTGCATTTTTACCAAAAAATATTAAGAATTTCTGCCTTTTTCCCCCAAAATAAGGAAAATTTCTGCATTTTTTCCCTGAAATAAGTGAAATTTCTGCAATTTTGCCCCAAAATAAGTGAAATTTCTGCAATTTTGCCCCAAAATAAGTAAAATTTCTGCAATTTTGCCCAAAAATAAGGGAAATTTCTGGAATTTTGCCCAAATAAGTGGAATTTCTGAGTTTTGCCCCAAAATAAATAGAATTTCTGTCTTTTTACCCCCACATATAGGGAATTTCTGCATTTTTGCCCTACAATTAGGAGAATTTCTGCAATTTTGCTCCAAAATACGGGAAATTTCTGCTTTTTAGCCCGAAAATAAGGGGAATGTATACCTTATGCCACAAAAAAGGAAAATTTCTTCATTTTTGCCCCAAAATAAGAGGAATTTCTGCCTTTTTACCTCAAAATAAGTGAAATTTCTGCCTTTTTTACCCAAAAATAAACGGAATTTCGGTCTTTTTGCCCCAAAATAAAAGGAATTTTTGAATTATGTCCTGAAATAAGTGAAATTTCTGTTATTTTGCCCCAAAATAAGGAAAATTTCTGACTTTTTGACACAAAATAAGGGGAATTTCTGCATTTTTGCCACAAAATATTAGAAATTTCTGCCTTTTTGCCCCAAAATAAGGAAAATTTCTGTCTTTCTTCCCTGAAATAAAGGAAATTTCTGCAATTTTGCCCCAAAATAAGTGAAATTTCTGCAATTTTGCCCCAAAATAAGTGGAATTTCAGAGTTTTGCCCCAAAATAAGGAGAATTTCTGTCTTTTTGCCCCAACAAATAGGGAATTTCTCCCTTTTTGCCCCACAACTAGGGGAATTTCTGCAATTTTGCTCCAAAATACAGGGAATTTCTGCTTTTTACCAAAAATAAGGGGAATGTATAATTTTTGCCACAAAAAGGGGAAATTTCTTCATTTTTGCTCCAAAATAAGAGGAATTTTTGCCTTTTTACATCACAATAAGTGAAATTTCTGCCTTTTTACCCAAAAATAAATGGAATTTCTGTCTTTTTGCCTCAAAATAAAAGGAATTTTTGAATTTTTCCCTGAAATAAGGGAAATTTCTGCAATTTTGCCCCAACATAAAAGAAATTTCTGCCTTTTTGACACAAAATAAAAGGAATTTCTGCATTTTTGCCACAAAATATTAGGAATTTCTGACTTTTTGCACCAAAATAAGAAAATTTCTGCCTTTTTTCTCTGAAATAAGTGAAATATCTGCAATTTTGCCCCAAAATAAGGGAAATTTCTCCCTTTTTGACACAAAATAAGGGGAATTTCTGCATTTTTGCCACAAAATATTAGGAATTTCTGACTTTTTACCCCAAAATAAGAAAATTTCTGCTTTTTTTCCTTGAAATAAGTGAAATTTCTGCAATTTTGACAGAAAATAAGGGAAATTTTTGGAATTTTGACCCAAAATAAGTTGAATTTCTGAGTTTTTCCCCAAAATAAGGAGAATTTCTGTCTTTTTGCCCCAACATATAGTGAATTTCTCACTTTTTGCCCCACAATTAGGGGATTTTCTGCAATTTTGCTGCAAAATACTAGGAATTTCTGCTTTTTTGCCTGAAAATAAGGTTAATGTATACCTTTTGCCACAAAAAAGGGAAATTTCTTCATTTTTGCCCCAAAATAAAAAGAATTTCTTCCTTTTTACATCAAAATAAGTGAAATTTCTGCCTTTTTACCCAAAAATATATGGAATTTCTGTCTTTTTGCCCCAAAATAAAAGAAATTTTTGAATTTTGCCCTGAAATATGTTAAATTTCTGCAATTTTGCCCCAAAATAAGGGAAATTTCTGGAATTTTGCCCCAAAATAAGTGGGATTTCTGAGTTTTTTTTCAAAATAAGGAGAATTTCTGTCTTTTTGCCCCAACATATAGGGAATTTCTGCCTTTTTGCCCCACAATTAGGGGATTTTCTGCAATTTTGCCCCAAAATAAGGGAAATTTCTGCCTTTTTGCCCCCAAATAAGTGGAATTTCAGCCTTTTACCTCAAAATAAGGGGAATTTCTGCATTTTTGCCACAAAATATTAGGAATTTCTGACTTTTTGCCCCAAAATACGAAAATTTCTGCTTTATTTCTTTGAAATAAGTGAAATTTCTGCAATTTTGACAGAAAATAGGGGAAATTTTAGGAATTTTGCCCCAAAATAAGTGGAATTTCTTAGTTTTTCTCCAAAATAAGGAGAATTTCTGCCTTTTTGTCCCAACATATAGAAAATTTCTGCCTCTTTGCCCCACAATTAGGGGATTTTCTGCAATTTTGTTCCAAAATACGAGGAATTTCTGCTTTTTTGACGGAAAATAAGGGGAATGTATACCTTTTGCCACAAAAAAAAAATTTCTTCATTTTTGCCCCAAAATAAGAGGAATTTCTTCCTTTTTACCTCAAAATAAGTGAAATTTCTGACTTTTTACCCAAAAATACACAGAATTTCTGTCTTTTTGCCCCAAAATAAAAGGAATTTTTGAATTTTGCCCTGAAATAAGTGAAATTTCTGCAATTTTGCCCCAAAATAAGGGAAATTTCTGGAATTTTGCCCCAAAATAAGTGGAATTTCTGAGTTTTTCCCCCAAATAAGGAGAATTTCTGTCTTTTTGCCCCAACATATAGGAAATTTCTGCCTTTTTGCCCCACAATTAGGGGATTTTCTGCAATTTTGCTCCAAAATGCGGGCAATTTCTGCTTTTTTGCCCGAAAATAAGGGGTATGAATACCTTTTTCCACAAAAAGGGAAATTTCTTCATTTTTGCCCCAAAATAAGAGGAATTTCTGCCTTTTTACCTCAAATTAAGTGAAATTTCTGCCTTTTTACCCAGAAATAAACGGAATTTCTGTATTTTTGGACCAAAATAAGGGGAATTTTTGAATTTTGCACTGAAATAAGTGAAATTTCTTCAATTTTCCCCCAAAATAAGGAAAATTTCTGACTTTTTGACACAAAATAAAGGGAATTTCTGTATTTTTGGCACAAAATATTAGGAATTTCTGCCTTTTTGCCCCAAAATAAGGAAAATTTCTGTCTTTCTTTCCTGAAATAAGGGAATTTTCTGCAATTTTGCCCCAAAATAAGTGAAATTTCTGCAATTTTGCCCCAAAATACATGGAATTTCTGAATCTTGCCAGAAAATAAGGAGATTTTCTGTCTTTTTGCCCCAACAAATAGGGAATTTCTCCCTTTTTGCCCCACAACTAGGAAAATTTGTTCAATTTTGCTCCAAAATACAGGTAATTTCTTCTTTTTTTCCCAAAAATAAAGGGAATGTATACCTTTTGCCACAAAAAAGGGAAATTTCTTCATTTTTGTCCCAAAATAATAGGAATTTCTTCCTCTTTACTTCAAAATAAGTGAAATTTCTGCCTTTTTACCCAAATATAAACGGAATTTCTGTCTTTTTGCCCCAAAATAAATGGAATTTTTGAATTTTGCCCTGAAATAAGTGAAATTTCTGTAATTTTGCCCCAAAATAAGTGAAATTCTGCCTTTTGACACAAAATAAGTGGAATTTCTGAATTTTTGCCACAAAATATTAGGAATTTCTGACTTTTTGCCCCAAAATACGAAAATTTCTGCCTTTTTTCCCTGAAATAAGTGAAATTTCTGGAATTTTGCCCCAAAAAAGTGGAATTTCCGAGTTTTTCCTCAAAATAAGGAGAATCTGTCTTTTTGACCCAACATATAGGGAATTTCTGCCTTTTTGCCCCACAATTAGGGGATTGTCTGCAATTCTGCTCCAAAATATGGGAAATTTCTGCTTTTTGCCCGAACATAAGTGGAATGTATACCTTTTGCCACAAAAAAGTAAAATTTCTTCATTTTTGCCCCAAAATAAGAGGAATTTCTTCCTTTTTACCTCAAAATAACTGAAATTTCTGCCTTTTTACCCCAAAATAAACGGAATTTCTGTATTTTTGCCCCAAAATAAGGGGAATTTTTGAATTTTGCCCTGAAATAAGTGAAATTTCTGCAATTTTGCCCAAAAAGAAGAGAAATTTATGCCTTTTTGCCACAAAATAAGGGGAATTTCTGTCTTCTTGCCCCAAAATAAGGGGAATTTTAGCATTTTACCTCATAATAAGGGGAATCTCTCCTTTTTCGCCCCCAAGTATAGAGAATTTCTGCATTTTTGCCCCAAAATAAGAGAAATTTCTGCATTTTTTCTTTGAAATAATGAAATTTCTGTAATTTTACCACAAAATAAGGGAGATTTCTACAATTTTGCCCCCAAATAAAGGAAATTTCTGGAATTTTGCCCCAAAATAAGGGGAATTTCTGACTTTTTGCCCTGAAATAAAGAGAATGTCTGTCTTTTTTCCCCAAAATAATGTGAATTTCTGCATTTTCCCTCAAAATTAGGGGAATATGTGCAATTTTGCTTCAAAATACGGAGAATTTCTGCCTTATTGCACCAAAATAAAAAGAATTTCTGCATTTTTGCACCAACATAAGGGGAATTTCTGAAATTTTGCTCCAAAATACGGGGAATTTCTGCCTTATTGCCCGAAATAAAGTGGAATTTCTGCCTTTTTGCCCTGAAATATTTGAAATTTCCACAATTTTACCCCAAAATAAGGGGAATTTCTGTTTTTGGCCCCAAAATTAGGAGAATTTCTGCTTTTTGCCCCAAAATGAGGCAAATTTCTGACTTTTTGCCCTGAAATAAGTGAAATTTCTGCAATTTTGCCCCAAAATACGTGGAATTTCTGAATCTTGCCAGAAAATAAGGAGATTTTCTGTCTTTTTGCCCCAACAAATAGGGAATTTCTCCCTTTTTGCCCCACAACTAGGAAAATTTCTTCAATTTTGCTCCAAAATACAGGTAATTTCTGCTTTTTTTCCCAAAAATAAAGGGAATGTATACCTTTTGCCACAAAAAAGGGAAATTTCTTCATTTTTGTCCCAAAATAATAGGAATTTCTTCATTTTTACTTCAAAATAAGTGAAATTTCTGCCTTTTTACCCAAATATAAAAGGAATTTCTGTCTTTTTGCCCCAAAATAAATGGAATTTTTGAATTTTGCCCTGAAATAAGTGAAATTTCTGTAATTTTGCCCCAAAATAAGTGAAATTCTGCCTTTTGACACAAAATAAGTGGAATTTCTGAATTTTTGCCACAAAATATTAGGAATTTCTGACTTTTTGCCCCAAAATAAGAAAATTTCTGCCTTTTTTCCCTGAAATAAGTGAAATTTCTGGAATTTTGCCCCAAAAAAGTGGAATTTCTGAGTTTTTCCTCAAAATAAGGAGAATCTGTCTTTTTGACCCAACATATAGGGAATTTCTGCCTTTTTGCCCCACAATTAGGGGATTGTCTGCAATTCTGCTCCAAAATACGGGAAATTTCTGCTTTTTGCCCGAACATAAGTGGAATGTATACCTTTTGCCACAAAAAAGTAAAATTTCTTCATTTTTGCCCCAAAATAAGAGGAATTTCTTCCTTTTTACCTCAAAATAACTGAAATTTCTGCCTTTTTACCCCAAAATAAACGGAATTTCTGTATTTTTGCCCCAAAATAAGGGGAATTTTTGAATTTTGCCCTGAAATAAGTGAAATTTCTGCAATTTTGCCCAAAAAGAAGAGAAATTTATGCCTTTTTGCCACAAAATAAGGGGAATTTCTGTCTTCTTGCCCCAAAATAAGGGGAATTTTAGCATTTTACCTCATAATAAGGGGAATCTCTCCTTTTTCGCCCCCAAGTATAGAGAATTTCTGCATTTTTGCCCCAAAATAAGAGAAATTTCTGCATTTTTTCTTTGAAATAAGTGAAATTTCTGTAATTTTACCACAAAATAAGGGAGATTTCTACAATTTTGCCCCCAAATAAAGGAAATTTCTGGAATTTTGCCCCAAAATAAGGGGAATTTCTGAGTTTTTGCCCTGAAATAAAGAGAATGTCTGTCTTTTTTCCCCAAAATAATGTGAATTTCTGCATTTTCCCTCAAAATTAGGGGAATATGTGCAATTTTGCTTCAAAATACGGAGAATTTCTGCCTTATTGCACCAAAATAAAAAGAATTTCTGCATTTTTGCACCAACATAAGGGGAATTTCTGAAATTTTGCTCCAAAATACGGGGAATTTCTGCCTTATTGCCCGAAATAAAGTGGAATTTCTGCCTTTTTGCCCTGAAATATTTGAAATTTCCACAATTTTACCCCAAAATAAGGGGAATTTCTGTTTTTGGCCCCAAAATTAGGAGAATTTCTGCTTTTTGCCCCAAAATGAGGCAAATTTCTGACTTTTGCCCTGAAATAAGTGAAATTTCTGCAATTTTGCCCCAAAATAAGGGGAATTTCTGCCTTTTTGCCAAAATAAGGGGAATTTCAGCATTTTACCTCCAAATAAGGGGAATTTCTGCCTTATTGCCTCAAAATAATGGGAATTTCAGCATTTTTATCTCAAAATAATGAAAATTTTTTCCTTTTGCCCAAAATATGGAGAATTTCTGACTTTTTGTTCCAAAATAAGGAAAATTTCTTCAATTTTGTACCAAAATAAAAGAAATTTCTGCTTTGTACCCCAAAATAAAAGTAATTTCTAACTTTTTGCCCTTAAATAAATGTAATTTCTGCAATTTTGCCCGAAAATAAGGGAAATTTGTGCCTTTTTGCCCCAAAATGTGGGGAATTTCTGCCCTTTTGCCCCAAAATATGGGGAATTTCAGCATTTTACCTCAAAATAAGGGGAATTGCAGCCTTTTTGCACCAAAATATGGAAAATTTCTGCCTTTTTGCCACAAAATAAGAAAAATTTCTGCAATTCTGTACCAAAATAAAATAGATTTCTAAAATTTTGCCCCAAAATAAAGGAAATTTCTGATTTTTGCCCCGAAATAAAGAGAATTTCTGTATTTTTGCCCCAAAATAAAGGGAATTTCTGCTTTTTCCCCCAAAATTAGGGGAGTTTCTGCAAGTTTGCTTCAAAATACAGGGAATTTCTGCCTCTTTTCCCGAAAATAAGGGGAACTTCTGCCGATTTGCCCCAAATAAAGAGAATTTCTGCATTTTTGGCCCAATATTAGGGGAATTTCTGAAATTTTGCTCCAAAATACGGGGAATTTTTGCCTTTTTGCCCGAAATTAAGGATATTTTCTTCCTTTTTGCCCCCAAACAAGGGAAATTTCTGCAATTTTATCCCTCAATAAGGGGAATTTCTGCCTTTTTGTCCCCAAATAAGAAGAATTTCTGGCTTTTTGCCCTGAAAAATGTAAAATGTCTGCAATTTTACCCCAAATTAAGGTGAATTTCTGCCTTTTTGCCCCAAAATAATGGGAATTTCTGCCTTTTTGCCCTGAAATAAGAAAAATTTTTGCTTTTTTTCTCTGAAATAAGTGAAATTTCTGCAATTTTGCCTTAAAATAAAAAAAATTTCTGCAATTTTTCCCCATAATAAAGGAATTTTCTGCAATTTTGCCCCAAAATAAAGGGAATTTCTGTTTTTTGTCCCTAAATAAGGGAAATTTCTGCAATTTTGCCCTAAAATAAAGGGAATTTCTGCCTTTTGCCCAAAAATAAGGGGAATTTCTGCATTTTGCCCCAAAATAAAGAAAATTACTGCATATTTTACCCCAAAATTAGGTGAATTTCTGCAATTTTGCTCCAAAATACGGGGATTTTCTGCCTTTTTCGCCGAAAATAAAGGGAATTTCTGCCATTTTGCCGCGAAATAAATGAAATTTCTGCAGTTTTACCCCAAAATAAGGGGAAGTTTAGCATTTTTGCCACAAAATTAGGGAAATTTCTGCAATTTTGGTCCAAAATACTGAGAATTTCTGCCTTTTTGCCCGAAAATAAAGGGAATGTATGACTTTTTGCCATAAAAAAAGGGAAATTTCTTCATTTTTACCCCAAAATAAGGGGATTTTCCGCCTTTTTGACTCAAAATATGTGCGATTTCTGACTTTTCCCTAAAAATAAACGGAATTTCTGTCTTTTTGCTCCAAAATAAGGGTTATTTCTGACTTTTTGCCCTGAAATAAGATAAATTTCTAAAATTTTTCCCCAAAATAAGGGAAATGTCTGCTTTTTGCCCCAAAATAAGGGGAATTTCTGCCTTTTTGCCCCAAAATAAAGAAAATTACTGCATGTTTTACCCCAAAATTAAGTGAATTTCTGCAATTTTGCTCCAAAATACGGGGATTTTCTGCCTTTTTCGCCGAAAATAAAGGGAATTTCTGCCATTTTGCCACGAAATAAGTGAAATGTCTGCAGTTTTACCCAAAAATAAGGGGAAGTTCTGCGTTTTTGCCCCAAAATTAGGGAAATTTCTGCAATTTTGCTCCAAAATACGGGGAATTTCTGCCTTTTTGCCCGAAAATAAAGGGAATGTATGACTTTTTGCCATAAAAAAGGGAAATTTCTTCATTTTTACCCCAAAATAAGGGGATTTTCCGCCTTTTTGACTCAAAATTAGTGCGATTTCTGACTTTTCCCGAAAAATAAACTGAATTTCTGACTTTTTGCCCCAAAATAAGGGGAATTTCTGACTTTTGCACTGAAATAAGTTAAATTTCTAAAATTTTTCCCCTAAATAAGGGAAATGTCTCCTTTTTGCCCCAAAATAAAAGAAATTTCTGCCTTTTTGCCCCAAAATAAAGAAAACTACTGCATGTTTTACCCCAAAATTAGGTGAATTTCTGCAATTTTGCTCCAAAATACGGGGATTTTCTGCCTTTTTCGCCGAAAATAAAGGGAATTTCTGCCATTTTGCCGCGAAATAAGTGAAATTTTTGCAGTTTTACCTCAAAATAAGGGTAAGTTCTGCGTTTTTGCCCCACAACTAGGGGAATTTCTGCAATTTTGCTCCAAAATACGGGGAATTTCTGCTTTTTTTCCCAAAAATAAGAAGAATGTATACCTTTTGCCACAAAAAGGGAAATTTCTTCATTTTTGCCCCAAAATAAGAGGAATTTCTGCCTTTTTACCTCAAAATAAGTGAAATTTCTGCTTTTTTACCCAAAAATAAATGGAATTTATGTCTTTTTGCCCCAAAATAAAAGGAATTTTTGAATTTTGCCCTGAAATAAGTGAAATTTCTGTTATTTTGCCCCAAAATAAGGGAAATTTCTGCCTTTTTGACACAAAATAAGGGGAATTTCTGAATTTTTGCCACAAAATATTAGGAATTTCTGACTTTTTGCCCCAAAATAAGAAAATTTCCGCCTTTTTTCCCTGAAATAAGTGAAATTTCTGTAATTTTGCCCCAAAATAAGGGAAATTTTTGGAATTTTTCCCCAAAATAAGTGGAATTTCTGAGTTTTCCCCAAAATAAGGAGAATTTCTGTCTTTTTGCCCCAACATATAGGGAATTTCTGCCTTTTTGCCCCACAATTAGGGGATTTTCTGCAATTTTGCTCCAAAATATGGGAATTTCTGCTTTTTTGCCCGAAAATAAGGAGAATGTATACGTTTTGCCACAAAAACGTGAAATTTTTTCATTTTTGCCCCAAATTAAGAGGAATTTCTTCCTTTTTATTTCAAAATAAGTTAAATTTCTGCCTTTTTACCCAAAAATAAACGGAATTTCTGTCTTTTTGCCCCAAAATAAGGGTTATTTCTGAATTTTTGCCCTGAAATAAGTTAAATTTCTAAAATTTTTCCCCTAAATAAGGGAAATGTCTGTTTTTTGCCCCAAAATAAGGGGAATTTCTGCCTTTTTGCCCCATAATAAAGAAAATTACTGCATGTTTTACCCCAAAATTAGGTGAATTTCTGCAATTTTGCTCCAAAATACGGGGATTTTCTGCCTTTTTCGCCGAAAATAAAGGAAATTTCTGCCATTTTGCCGCGAAATAAGTGAAATTTCTGCAGTTTTACCACAAAATAAGGGTAAGTTCTGCGTTTTTGCCCCACAACTAGGGGAATTTCTGCAATTTTGCTCCAAAATACAGGGAATTTCTGCTTTTTTTCCCAAAAATAAGGGGAATGTATAACTTTTGCCACAAAAAGGGAAATTTCTTCATTTTTGCCCCAAAATAAGAGGAATTTCAGCCTTTTTACCTCAAAATAAGTGAAATTTCTGCCTTTTTACCCAAAAATAAATGGAATTTCTGTCTTTTTCCCCAAAATAAAAGGAATTTTTGAATTTTGCCCTGAAATAAGTGAAATTTCTGTTATTTTGCCCCAAAATAAGGGAAATTTCTGCCTTTTTGACACAAAATAAGGGAAATTTCTGAATTTATGCCACAAAATATCTGGAATTTCTGACTTTTTGCCCCAAAATAAGAAAATTTCCACCTTTCGTCCCTGAAATAAGTGAAATTTCTGCAATTTTGCCCCAAAAGAAGGGAAATTTTTGGAATTTTTCCCCAAAATAAGTGGAATTTCTGAGTTTTTCCCCAAAATAAGGAGAATTTCTGTCTTTTTGCCCCAACATATAGGGAATTTCTGCCTTTTTGCCCCACAATTAGGGGATTTTCTGCAATTTTGCTCCAAAATATGGGAATTTCTGCTTTTTTGCCCGAAAATAAGGGGAATGTATACCTTTTGCCACAAAAACGTGAAATTTTTTCATTTTTGCCCCAAAATAAGAGGAATTTTTTCCTTTTTATTTCAAAATAAATTAAATTTCTGCCTTTATACCCAAAAATAAACGGAATTTCTGTCTTTTTGCCCCAAAATAAAAGGAATTTTTGAATTTTGCCCTGAAATCAGTGAAATTTCTGCAATTTTGCCCTAAAATAAGGGAAATTTCTAGAAATTTGCCCCAAAATAAGTGGAATTTCTGAGTTTTTCCCCAAAATAAAGAGAATTCCTGTTTTTTTGCCCCAACAAATAGGGAATTTCTGCCTTTTTGCCCCACAATTAGGGGATTTTCTGCAATTTTGCTCCAAAATACGGGGAATTTCTGCCAGAAAATAAGGGGAATGCATACCTTTTGCCACAAAAAAGTAAAATTTCTTCATTTTTGCCCCCAAAATAAGAGGAATTTCTTCCTTTTTACCTCAAAATAAGTGAAATTTCTGCCTTTTTACCCAAAAATAAACGGAATTTTTGTTTTTTGCCCCAAAATAACTGGAATTTTTGAATTTTGCCCTGAAATAAGTGAAATTTCTGCAATTTTGCCCAAAAATAAGAGAAATTTCTGCCTTTTTGCTACAAAATAAGGGGAATTTCTGTCTTTTTGCCCCAAAATAAGGGGAATTTTAGCATTTTACCTCATAATAAGGGGAATCTCTGCTTTTTGCCCCCAAATATGGGGAATTTCTGCATTTTTGCCCCAAAATAAGAGTAATTTCTGCATTTTTTCTTTGAAATAAGTCTAATTTCTGTAATTTTATCACAAAATAAGGGAGATTTCTCCAATTTTGCCCCAAAATAAAGGAAATTTCTGGAATTTTGCCCCAAAATAAGGGGAATTTCTGACTTTTTGCCCTGAAATAAAGAGAATGTCTGTCTTTTTGCCCCAAAATAATGTGAATTTCTGCATTTTCCCTCAAAATTAGGGGAATATGTGCAATTTTGCTTCAAAATACAAAGAATTTCTGCCTTATTGCACCAAAATAAAAAGAATTTCTGCATTTTTGCACCAACATAAGGGGAATTTCTGAAATTTTGCTCCAAAATACGGGGAATTTCTGCCTTATTGCCCGAAATAAAGTGGAATTTCTGCCTTTTTGCCCATAAATATTTGAAATTTCCACAATTTTACCCCAAAATAAGGGGAATTTCTGTTTTTGGCCCCAAAATTAGGAGAATTTCTATTTTTGCCCCAAAATGAGGCAAATTTCTGACTTTTTGCCCTGAAATAAGTGAAATTTCTGCAATTTTGCCCCAAAATAAGGGGAATTTCTGCCTTTTTGCCAAAATAAGGGGAATTTCAGCATTTTACCTCCAAATAAGGGGAATTTCTGCCTTTTTGCCACAAAGTAAAGGGAATTTCTGCCTTTTTGCTCCAATATAACGGGAATTTCAGCCTTTTCATCTCAAAATAAGGGGAATTTATTCCTTTTGCCCAAAATATGGAGAATTTCTGACTTTTTGTTCCAAAATAAGGAAAATTTCTTCAATTTTGTACCAAAATAAAAGAAATTTCTCCTTTTTACCCCAAAATAAAAGTAATTTCTGACTTTTTGCCCTGAAATAAATGTAATTTCTGCAATTTTGCCCAAAAATAAGGGAAATTTGTGCCTTTTTGCCTCAAAATATGGGGAATTTCTGCATTTTACCTCAAAATAAGGGGAATTTCAGCCTTTTTGCACCAAAATATGGAAAATTTCTGCATTTTTGCCCCAAAATAAGAGAAATTTCTGCATTTTTTCTTTGAAATAAGTCTAATTTCTGTAATTTTATCCCACAATAAGGGGAATTTCTGCCTTTTTGCCCCAAAATATGGGGAATTTCAGCATTTTACCTCAAAATAAGGGGAATTTCAAATTGTTGCACCAAAATAAGAAAAATTTCTGCAATTCTGTACCAAAATAAAAGAAATTTCTAAATTTTACCCCTAAATAAGGGAAATTTCTGATTTTTGCCCCGAAATAAGAAGAATTTCTGTAATTTTGCCCCAAAATTAGGGGAGTTTCTGCAAGTTTGCTTCAAAATACAGGGAATTTCTGCCTCTTTTCCCGAAAATAAGGGGAACTTCTGCCGATTTGCCCCAAATAAAGGGAATTTCTGCATTTTTGCCCCAATATTAGGGGAATTTCTGCAATTTTGCTCCAAAATACGGGGAATTTCTGCCTTTTTGCCCGAAATTAAGGGGATTTTCTGCCTTTTTGCCCCCAAACAAGGGAAATTTCTGCAATTTTATCCCACAATAAGGGGAATTTCTGCCTTTTTGCCCGAAATTAAGGGGATTTTCTGCCTTTTTGCCCCCAAACAAGGGAAATTTCTGCAATTTTATCCAAAAATTATGGGAATTTATGCCTTTTTGCCCCCAAATAAGGGAAATTTCTGCCTTTTTGCCATATAATAAAAAAAAATTTATTTTTTTTCTCTGAAATAAGTGAAATTTCTAAAATTTTGCCTTAAAATAAAGAAATTTCTTCAATTTTTCCCAATAATAAAGGAATTTTCTGCAATTTTGCCCAAAATAAAGGGAATTTCTGTTTTTTGTCCCCAAATAAGGGAAATTTGTGCAATTTTGCCCTAAAATAAGGGGAATTTCTGCCTTTTGCCCCAAAATAAGGGGAATTTCTGCCTTTTTGCCCCAAAATAAAGAAAATTACTGCATGTTTTACCCCAAAATTAGGTGAATTTTTGCAATTTTGCTCCAAAATACGGGGATTTTTTGCCTTTTTCGCTGAAAATAAAGGGAATTTCTGCGATTTCGCCGCGAAATAAGTGAAATTTCTTCAGTTTTACCCCAAAATAAAAGGAAGTTCTGTGTTTTTGCCCCAAATTTAGAGGAATTTCTGTAATTTTGCTCCAAAATACGGGGAATTTCTGCCTTTTTGCCCGAAAATAAAGGGAATGTATGCCTTTTTGCCATAAAAAAGGGAAATTTCTTCATTTTTACCCCAAAATAAGGGGATTTTCTGCCTTTTTGACTCAAAATAAGTGCGATATCTGACTTTTCCCCAAAAATAAACGGAATTTCTGACTTTTTGCCCCAAAATAAGGGTTATTTCTGACTTTTTGCCCTGAAATAAGTTAAATTTCTAAAATTTTTCCCCAAAATAAGGGAAATGTCTGCTTTTTGCCCCCAAATAAGGGGAATTTCTGCCTTTTTGCCCCAAAATAAAGAAAATTACTGCATGTTTTACCACAAAATTAGGTGAATTTCTGCAATTTTGCTCCAAAATACAGGGATTTTCTGCCTTTTTGGCCGAAAATAAAGGGAATTTCTGTCATTTTGCCGCGAAATAAGTGAAATTTCTGCAGTTTTACCCCAAAATAAGAGGAAGTTCTGCGTTTTTTCCCCCAAATTAGGGGAATTTCTGCAATTTTGCTCCAAAATACGGGGAATGTCTGCCTTTTTGCCCGAAAATAGAGGGAATGTATAACTTTTTGCCATAAAAAAATTACTTTATTTTTACCCCAAAATAAGGGGATTTTCCGCCTTTTTGACTCAAAATAAGTGCGATTTCTGACTTTTTCCCAAAAATAAACGGAATTTCTGTCTTTTTGCCCCAAAATAAGGGGAATTTCTGACTTTTTACCCTGAAATAATTTAAATTTCTAAAATTTTTCCCCAAAATAAGGGAAATGTCTGCTTTTTGCCCGAAAATAAGAGGAATTTCTGACTTTTTGCCCCAAAATAAGAGGAATTTCAGCCTTTTTACCTCAAAATAAGGGGAATATCTGAATTTTTGCCCCAAAATATGGGAAATTTCTGCCTTTTTGCCACAAAATAAGAAAAATTTCACAATTTTGTACCAAAATAAAAGAAATTTCTGCCTTTTTGCCTCAAAATAAGAAAATTTCTGCTTTTTTCCCTGAAATAAGTGAAATTTCTGTAATTTTGCCCCAAAATAAGTGAAATTTCTACAATTTTACCCCAAAATAAGAGAAATTTCTGGAATTTTGCCCCAAAATAAGTGGAATTTCTGAGTTTTGCCCCAAAATAAGGAGAATTTCTGTCTTTTTGCCCCAACATATAGGGATTTTCTGCCTTTTTGCTCCACAATTAGGGGAATTTCTTCATTTTTGCCACAAAATATTAGGAATTTCTGCTTTTTTGCTCCAAAATACGGAAAATTTCTGCATTTTTTCCCTGAAATAAGTGAAATTTCTGCAATTTTGCCCCAAAATAAGTTAAATTTCTGCAATTTTGCCCCAAAATAAGGGAAATTTCTGGAATTTTGACCCAAAACAAGTGGAATTTCTGAGTATTGCCCCAAAATAAGAAGAATTTCTGTCTTTTTGCCCCAAGAAATAGGGAATTTCTTCCTTTTTGCCCCACAACCAGGGGAATTTCTGCAATTTTGCTCCAAAATATATGGAATTTCTGCTTTTTTTTCCCAAAAATAAGGGGAATGTATACTTTTTGCCACAAAAAAGGGAAATTTCTTCATTTTTGCCCTAAAATAAGAGGAATTTCTGCCTTTTTACCTCAAAATAAGTGAAATTTCTGCTTTTTTACCCAAAAATAAATGGTATTTCTGTCTTTTTACCCCAAAATAAAAGGAATTTTTGAATTATGCTCTGAAATAAGTGAAATTTCTGCAATTATGCCCCAAAATATGGGAAATTTCCTGAATTTTGCCCCAAAATAATTGGAATTTCTGAGTTTTGCCCCAAAATAAAAAGAATTTCTGTCTTTTTTGCCCCAACATATAGGGAATTTCTGCCTTTTTGCCCCACAAATAGGGGAATTTCTGCAGTTTTGCTCCAAAGTACGGGGAATTTCTGCTTTTTAGCCCGAAAATAAGGGGAATGTATACCTTTTGCCACAAAAAAGGGAAATTTCTTGATTTTTGCCCCAAAATAAAAAGAATTTCTGCCTTTATACCACAAAATAAGTGAAATTTCTGCCTTTTTACCCAAAAATAAATGGAATTTCTGTCTTTTTGCCCCGAAATAAAAGGAATTTTTGAATTTTGCCCTGAAATAAGTGAAATTTCTGCAATTTTGCCCCAAAATAAGAGAAATTTCTGCCTTTTTGCCACAAAATAAGGGGAATTTCTTTTTTTTTTGCCCCAAAATAAGGGGAATTTCAGCCTTTTTACATCATAATAAGGGGAATCTCTTCCTTTTTGCCCTAAAATATGGGGAATTTCTGTATTTTTGCCCCAAAATAAAGAAAATTTCTGCAATTTTGTACCAAAAGAAAAGTAATTTCTTCCTTTTTGCCCCAAAATAAGAGAAATTTCTGTGTTTTTTCCCTGAAATAAGTGAAATTTCTGTAATTTTCCCCCAAAATAAGGGAGATTTCTGCAATTTTGCCCCAAAATAAAAAAAAATTTCTGGAATTTTGCCACAAAATATGGGGAATTTCTGAATTTTTGCCCTGAAATAAGGAGAATTTCTGTCTTTTTGCCCCAAAATAATGTGAATTTGTGCACTTTCCCTCAAAATTAGGGGAGTATGTGCAATTTTGCTTCAAAGTACGGGGAATTTCTGCATTATTGCACCAAAATAAAGGGAATTTCTGCCTTTTTGCCCTAAAATATTTGAAATTTCCACAATTTTACCCCAAAATAAGGGGTATTTCTGGTTTTGGCCTCTAAATTAGGAGGATTTCTGCTTTTTGCCACAAAATAAGGCAAATTTCTGACTTTTTGCCCTGAAATAAGTGAAATTTCTACAATTTTGCCCCAAAATAAGGGGAATTTCTGCCTTTTTGCCACTAAGTAAAAGGAATTTCTGCCTTTTTGCCTCAAAATAACAGGAATTTCAGCGTTTTTACCTCAAAATAAGGGGAATTTTTGCCTTTTGCCCAAAATATGGGGAATTTCAGCATTTTACCTCCAAATAAGGGGAATTTCAGCTTTTTTGCACCAAAATATGGAAAATTTCTGTTTTTTTGCCACAAAATAAAAAAAATTCTGCAATTCTGTACCAAAATAAAAGAAATTTCTAAAATTTTGCCCCAAAATAAGGGAAATTTCTGATTTTTGCCCCAAAATAAGGAGAATTTCTGTATTTTTGCCCGAAAATAAAGGGAATTTCTGCCTTTTTGCCCCAAAATTAGGGGAGTTTCTGCAATTTTGCTTCAAAATACAGGGAATTTCTGCCTCTTTATCCGAAAATAAGGGGAACTTCTGCCGATTTGCCCCAAATAAAGGGAATTTCTGCATTTTTGGCCCAATATTAGGGGAATTTCTGCAATTTTGCTCCAAAATACGGTTAATTTCTGCCTTTTTGCCCGAAATTAAGGGGATTTTCTGCCTTTTTTCCCCCAAACAAGGGAAATTTCTGCAATTTTATCCAAAAATTATGGGAATTTATGCCTTTTTGCCCCCAAATAAGGGAAATTTCTGCCTTTTTGCCATATAATAAAAAAAATTTTATTTTTTTTTCTCTGAAATAAGTGAAATTTCTAAAATTTTGCCTTAAAATAAAGAAATTTCTTCAATTTTTCCCAATAATAAAGGAATTTTCTGCAATTTTGCCCTAAAAGAAGGGAATTTCTGTTTTTTGTCCCCAAATAAGGGAAATTTCTGCAATTTTGCCCTAAAATAAGGGGAATTTCTGCCTTTTGCCCCAAAATAAGGGGAATTTCTGCCTTTTTGCCCCAAATAAAAAAAATTACTGCATGTTTTACCCCAAAATTAGGTGAATTTCTGCAATTTTGCTCCAAAATACCGGGATTTTTTGCCTTTTTTACTGAAAATAAAGGCAATTTCTGCCTTTTTGCCGCGAAATAAGTGAAATTTCTGCAGTTTTACCCCAAAATAAGGGGAAGTTCTGCGTTTTTGCCCCAAAATTAGGGGAATTTCTGCAATTTTGCTTCAAAATACGGGGAATTTCTGCCTTTTTGCCCGAAAATAAACGGAATGTATAACTTTTTGCCATAAAAGAGAGAAATTTCTTCATTTTTACTCTAAAATAAGGGGATTTTTCGTCTTTTTGACTCAAAATAAGTGCGATTTCTGACTTTTTCCCAAAAATAAACGGAATTTCTGTCTTTTTGCCCCAAAATAAGAGGAATTTCTGACTTTTTGCGCTGAAATAAGTTAAATTTCTAAAATTTTTTCCCAAAATAAGGAAAATGTCTGCTTTTTGCCTGAAAATAAGAGGAATTTCTGACTTTTTCCCCAAAATAAGGGGAATTTCAGCCTTTTTACCTCAAAATAAGGGAAATTCAGCATTTTTGCCCCAAAATATGGGAAATTTCTGCCTTTTTGCCCAAAAATAAAAAAAATTTCTGCAATTTTGTACCAAAATAAAAGAAATTTCTGCCTTTTTGCCCCAAAATAAGAAAATTTCTTCTTTTTTCCCTGAAATAAGTAAAATTTCTGCAATTTTGCCCCAAAATAAGTGAAATTTCTCCAATTTTGCCCCAAAATAAGAGAAATTTCTGGAATTTTGCCCCAAAATAAGTGGAATTTCTGAGTTTTACCCCAAAATAGGAAGAATTCCTGTCTTTTGCCCCAACATATAGGGAATTTCTGCCTTTTTGCCCCACAATTAGGGGAATTTCTGCAATTTTGCTCCAAAATATGAGGAATTTCTGCCTTTTTGCCCGAAAATAAGGGGAATGTATACCTTTTGCCACAAAAAAGGAAATTTCTTCATTTTTGACACAAAATAAGAGGAATTTCTGTCCTTTTACCTCAAAATAAGTGAAATTTCTACATTTTTACACAAAAATAAACGAAATTTCTATCTTTTGGCCCCAAAATAAAATGAATTTTTGAATTATGCCCTGAAATAAGTCAAATTTCTGCCTTTTTGACACAAAATAAGGGGAATTTCTGCATTTTTGCCCCAAAAGAAGTGGAATTTCTGCCTTTTTGCTCCAAAATAAGGAAAATTTCTGCCTTTTTTTCCTGAATAAAGTGAAATTTCTGCAATTTTGCCCCAAATAAGTGAAATTTCTGCAATTTTGTCCCAAAATAAGGGAAATTTCTGGAATTTTGCCAAAAATAATTGGAATTTCTGAGTTTTTCCCCAACATAAGGGGAATTTCTGATTTTTGCCCTAAAATAAGTTAAATTTCTAAAATTTTTCCCCAAAATAAGGGAAATGTCTGCTTTTGCCCCAAAATAAGGGGAATTTCTGACTTTTTGCCCCAAATAAGGGGAATTTTAGCCTTTTTACCTCAAAATAAGGGGGAATTTCTGCATTTTTGCCCCAAAATATGGAAAATTTCTGCCTTTTTGCCCCAAAATAAGAAAAAAGTTTTGCAATTTTTTACCAAAATAAAAGAAATTTCTGCCTTTTTGCCCCAAAATAAAAAAAATTTCTGCATTTTTTCCCTGAAATAAGTGAAATTTCTGCAATTTTGCACCAAAATAAGTGAAATTTCTGCTATTTTGCCCCAAAATAAAAGAAATTTCTGCCTTTTTGCCACAAAATAAGGGGAATTTCTGTCATTTTGCCCCAAAATAAGGGAAATTTCTGCCTTTTTGACCTCAAATAAGGGGAATTTCAGCCTTTTTACCTCAAAATAAGTGGAATTTCTGAGTTTTGCCCCAAAATAAAAAGAATTTCTGTCTTTTTACCCCAACATTTAGGGAATTTCTGCATTTTTGCCCCACAATTAGAAGAATTTCTGACTTTTTGCCCCAAAATAAGGGGAATTTCAGCCTTTTTACCTCAAAATAAGAGGAATTTCTTCATTTTTGCCCCAAAATATGAGAAATTTCTGACTTTTTGCCCCAAAATAAGAAAAATTTTTGCAATTTTGTACCAAAATAAAAGAAATTTCTGCTTTTTGCCCCAAAATAAGTGAAATTTCTGCAATTTTGTACCAAAATAGAAGAAATTTCTGCTTTTTTCCCCAAAATAAGAAAATTTCTCCTTTTTTTCCCTGAAATAAGTGAAATTTCTTGAATTTTGCCCCAAAATAAGTGAAATTTCTGCAATTTTGCCCCAAAATAAAAGAAATTTCTGCCTTTTTGCCACAAAATAAGAGGTATTGCTGTCTTTTTGCCCCAAAATAAGGGAAATTTCTGCCTATATGACCAAAAATAAGGGGAATTTCAGCCTTTTTACCTCAAAATAAGTGGAATTTCTGAGTTTTGCCCCAAAATAAAAAGAATTTCTGTCTTTTTACCCCAACATTTAGGGAATTTCTGCATTTTTGCCCCACAATTAGAAGAATTTCTGACTTTTTGCCCCAAAATAAGGGGAATTTCAGCCTTTTTACCTCAAAATAAGAGGAATTTCTTCATTTTTGCCCCAAAATATGAGAAATTTCTGACTTTTTGCCCCAAAATAAGAAAAATTTTTGCAATTTTGTACCAAAATAAAAGAAATTTCTGCTTTTTGCCCCAAAATAAGTGAAATTTCTGCAATTTTGTACCAAAATAGAAGAAATTTCTGCTTTTTTCCCCAAAATAAGAAAATTTCTCCTTTTTTTCCCTGAAATAAGTGAAATTTCTTGAATTTTGCCCCAAAATAAGTGAAATTTCTGCAATTTTGCCCCAAAATAAAAGAAATTTCTGCCTTTTTGCCACAAAATAAGAGGTATTGCTGTCTTTTTGCCCCAAAATAAGGGAAATTTCTGCCTATTTGACCAAAAATAAGGGGAATTTCAGCCTTTTTACATCAAAATAAGTGGAATTTTTGAGTTTTGCCCGAAAATAAAAAGAATTTCTGTTTTTTCGCCCCAACATTTAGGGAATTTTTGCATTTTTGCCCAACAATTAGGGGAATTTCTGACTTTTTGCCCCAAAATAAGGGGAATTTCAGCCTTTTTACCTCAAAATAAGGGGAATTTCTTCATTTTTGCCCCAAACATGGGAAATTTTTTCTCTTTTGCCCCAAAATAAGAAAAAATTTTGCAATTTTGTACCAAAATAAAAGAAATTTCTTCCTTTTTGCCACAGAATAAGAAAATTTCTGCTTTTTTCCCTGAAATAAGTGAAATTTCTGCAATTTTGCCCCAAAATAAGTGAAATTTCTGCAATTTTGCCCCAAAATAAAAGAAATTTCTGCCTTTTTGCCACAAAATGAGGGGAGTTTCTGTCTTTTTGCCATAAATAAGGGAAATGTCTGCCTTTTTGCTCCAAAATAAGGCGAATTTAAGCCTTTTTACCTCAAAATAATAGGAATTTCTCCATTTTTGATACAAAATAAGGGGAATTTCTGCATTTTTACCACAAAATATTAGGAATTTCTTCTTTTTTGCCACAAAATAAGGAAAATTTCTGACTTTTTTCTCTGAAATAAGTGAAATTTCTGCAATTTTGCCCCAAAATAAGTGAAATTTCTGCAATTTTGCTCCAAAATACGGGGAATTTCTGCTTTTTTTCCCAAAAATAAGGGGAATGTATACCTTTTGCCCAAAAGAGGGAAATATCTTCATTTTTGCCCCAAAATAAGAGGAATTTCTGCCTTTTTACCTCAAAATAAGTGAAATTTCTGCCTTTTTACTCAAAAATAAACGGAATTTCTGTCTTTTTGCCGCAAAATAAAAGGAATTTTTGAATTATGCCCTGAAATAAGTGAAATTTCTGCAATTTTGCCCCCAAATAAGGGAAATTTCTGCCTTTTTGACACAAAAATAAAAGGAATTTCTGCATTTATGCCACAAAATAATAGGAATTTCTGCTTTTTTGCTTCAAAATAAGGAAAATTTCTTCCTTTTTCCCTGAAATAAGTGTAATTTCTGCAATTCTGCCCGAAAATAAGTAAAATTTCTGCAATTTTGCCCCAAAATAAGTGGAATTTCTGAGTTTTGTTCCAAAATAAGGGAAATTTCTGCAATTTTGCCCCAAAATAATGGAAATTTCTGCCTTTTTGACACAAAATAAGGGGAATTTCTGCTTTTTTGCCACAAAATATTAGGAATTTCTGCCTTTTTGCCCTAAAATAAGGAAAATTTCTGCCTTTTTTCCCTGAAATAAGTGAAATTTCTGGAATTTTGCCCCAAAATAAGTAAAATTCTGCAATTTTGCCCCAAAATAAGGGAAATTTCTGGAATTTTGCCCCAAAATAAGTGGAATTTCTGAGTTTTGCCCCAAAATAAGAAGAATTCCTGTCTTTTTGCCCCAACATATAGGGAATTTCTGCCTTTTTGCCCCACAATTAGAAGATTTTCTGCAATTTTGCTCCAAAATATGGGGAATTTCTGCTTTTTTGCCGAAAATAAGGCGAATGTATACCTTTTGCCACAAAAAAGGGAAATTTCTTCATGTTTGCCACAAAATAAGAGGAATTTCTGCCTTTTTACCTCAAAATAAGTGAAATTTCTGCCTTTTTACCCCAAAATAAACGGAATTTCTGTCTTTTTATCCCAAAAAAAGGAATTTTTGAATTATGCCCTGAAATAAGTGAAATTTCTGCCTTTTTGAGACAAAATAAGGGGAATTTCTGCATTTTTGCCCCAAAATAATTGGAATTTCTGCCTTTTTACCCCAAAATAAGGAAAATTTCTGCCTTTTTTTCTTGAATTAAGTGAAATTTCTGCAATTTTGCCCCAAAATAAGTGAAATTTCTGCAATTTTGCCCCAAAATAAGGGAAATTACTGGAATTTTGCCCCTAAATAAGTGGAATTTCTGAGTTTTGCCCCAAAATAATGGGAATTTCTGACTTTTTGCACTGAAATAACTTAAATTTCTAAAATTTTTTCCCAAAATAAGGGAAATGTCTGCTTTTTGCCCCAAAATAAGGGGAATTTCTGACTTTTTGCCCCAAAATAAGGGGAATTTCAGCCTTTTTACCTCAAAATAAGGGGAATTTCTGCATTTTTGCCCCAAAATATGGAAAATTTCTGCCATTTTCCCCCAAAATAAAAAATTTCTGCTTTTTTTCCCTGAAATAAGTGAAATTTCTACAGTTTTGCACCAAAATAAGTGAAATTTCTGCTATTTTGCCCCAAAATAAAAGAAATTTCTGCTTTTGCCTCAAAATAAGGGGAATTTCTATCTTTTTGCTCCAAAATAAGGAAAATTTCTATTTTTGACTCTAAATAAGGTTAATTTCAGCCTTTTTACCTCAAAATAATTGGAATTTCTGAATTTTGACCCAAAATAAAAAGAATTAATGTCTTTTTGCCCCAACATTTAGGGAATTTCTGCATTTTTGCCCAACAATTAGGGGAATTTCTGACTTTTTGCCCCAAAATAAGGGAAATTTCTGCCTTTTTGCCTCCAAATAAGGTGAATTTCAGCCTTTTTACCTCAAAATAAAAGGAATTTCTGCATTTTTGACACAAAATAAGGAAAATTTCTTCATTTTTGCCACGAAATATTAGGAATTTCTGCCTTTTTGCCCCAAAATAAGGAAAATTTTTGCCTTTTTTTCCTTAATTTAGTTAAAAATCTGCAATTTTGCCCCAAAATAAGTGAAATTTCTGCAATTTTGCCCCAAAATAAGTGAAATTTCTCGAATTTTACACCTAAATAAGTGGAATTTCTGATTTTTGCCAGAAAATAAGGGGAATTTCTGACTTTTTGCCCTGAAATAAGTTAAATTTCTAAAATTTTTTCCCAAAATAAGGGAAATGTCTGCTTTTTGCCCGATAATAAGAGGAATTTCTGATTTTTGCCCCAAAATAAGAAGAATTTCAGCCTTTTTTACCTCAAAATAAGATGAATTTCTTCATTTTTGCCCCAAAATATGGGAAATTTCTGCCTTTTTGCCCCAAAATTAAAAAAAAATTTTGCTATTTTGTACCAAAATAAAAGAAAGTTCTGCCATTTTGCCCCAAAATAAAAATATTTATGCTTTTTTTCATTGTAATAAGTGAAATTTCTGCAATTTTGCCCCAAAATAAGTGAAATTTCTGCAATTTTGCTCCAAAATAAAAGAAATTTCTGCGTTTTTGCCACAAAATAAGGGGAATTTCTGTCTTTTCGCCCTAAAATAAGGGAAATTTCTGCCTTTTTGCCTCCAAATAAGGGAAATTTCAGCATTTTTACCTCAAAATAAGGAGAATTTCTGCATTTTTGACACAAAATAAGGGGAATTCCTGAATTTTTGCCACAAAATATTAGGAATTTCGGCCTTTTGGCCCCAAAATAAGGAAAATTTCTGCCTTTATTCTCTGAAATAAGTGAAATTTCTGAAATTTTGCCCCAAAATAAGTGAAATTTCTGCAATTTTGCCACAAAATAAGTGGAATTTATGAGTTTTGCCCCAAAATAAAGAGAATTTCTGTATTTTTGCCCCAACAAATAGGGAATTTCTCCCTTTTTGCCCCACAACTAGGGGAATTTCTGCAATTTTGCTCCAAAATACAAGGAATTTCTGCTTTTTTTTTCAAAAATAAGTGGAATGTATACCTTTTGCCACAAAAAAGAGAAATTTCTTCATTTTTACCCCAAAATAAGAAGAATTTCTGCCTTTTTACCTCAAAATAAGTGAAATTTATGCCTTTTTACCCAAAAATAAACAAAATTTCTGTCTTTTTGCCACAAAATAAAAGAAATTTTTGAAATATGCCCTGAAATAAGTGAAATTTCTGCAATTTTGCCCCCAAATAAGGGAAATTTCTGCTTTTTGACACAAAATAAGGGGAATTTTTGCATTTTTGCCACAAAATATTAGGACTTTCTGCCTTTTTGCCCCAAAATCAGAAAATTTCTGCCTTTTTTCCCTGAAATAAGTGAAATTTCTGCAATTTTGCCCCAAAATAAGTGAAATTTCTGCAATTTTGCCGAAAAATAAAGGAAATTTCTGCAATTTTGCCCCAAAATAAGTGGAATTTCTGAGTTTTGCCCCAAAATAAGAAGAATTTCTGTCTTTTTGCCCCAACATATAGGGAATTTTTGCCTTTTTGCCCCACAATTAGGGGATTTTCTGCAATTTTGCCCAAAATACAAGGAATTTCTGCTTTTTTTCCCGAAAATAAAGGGAATGTATACCTTTTGCCAAAAAAAGGGAAATTTCTACATTTTTGCCTCAAAATAAAAGGAATTTCTGCCTTTTTACCTCAAAATAAGTGAAATTTCTGCCTTTTTACCCAAAAATAAACGGAATTTCTGTCTTTTTGCCCCAAAATAAAAGGAATTTTTGAATTTTGCCCTGAAATAAGTGAAATTTTTACAATTTTGCCCCAAAATAATGAAAATTTCTGCCTTTTTGCCACAAAATAAGGGGAATTTCTGTCTTTTTGCCCCAAAATAAGGGGAATTTCAGCCTTTTTACCTCATAATAAGGGGAATCTCTGCCTTTTTGCCCTAAAATATGGGGAATTTCTGTATTTTTGCCCCAAAATAAAGAAAATTTCTGCAATTTTGTACCAAATTAAAAGTAATTTCTGCCTTTTTGCCCCAAAATAAGAGAAATTTCTTCCTTTTTTCCCTAAAATAAGTGAAATTTCTGTAATTTTTTCCAAAATAAGGGAGATTTCTACAATTTTGCCCCAAAATAATGGAAATTTGTGGAATTTTGCCCAAAAATAAGAGGAATTTCTGACTTTTTGCCCTGAAATAAGGAGAATTTCTGTCTTTTTTCCCCAGAATAATGTGAATTTCTGCATTTTCCCTCAAAATTAGGGGTATATGTGCAATTTTGCTTCAAAATACAGGGATCTTCTGCCTTATTGCACCAAAATAATGGGAATTTCTTCATTTTTGCACCAATATAAGGAGATTTTCTGAAATTTTCCACCAAAATACGGGGAATTTCTGCCTTACTGCCCGAAATAAAGTGGAATTTCTGCCTTTTTGCCCTGAAATATTTGAAATTTCCACAATTTTACCCCAAAATAAGGAGAATTTCTCTTTTTGACCCCAAAATTAGAAGAATTTCTGTTTTTGCCCCAAAATAAGGCAATTTTCTGACTTTTTGCTCTGAAATATGTGAAATTTCTGCAATTTTGCTTCAAAATAAGGGGAATTTATGCCTTTTTGCCAAAATAAGGGGAATTTCAGCATTTTACCTCCAAATAAAAGCAGTTTCTGCCTTTTTTCCACAAAATATGGGAAATTTCTGCCTTATTGCCCCCAAATAAGGAAAATTTTTGCTTTTCTGCCCCAATTAACGGGAATTTCTGCCTTTTTACCACAAAGAAAAAGGAATTTCTGCCTTTTTGCCCCAAAATAACGGGAATTTCAGCCATTTCACCTCAAAATAAGGGGAATTTCTGCCTTTTGCCCAAAATATGGGGAATTTCTGACTTTTTGTTCCAAAATAAGAAAAATTTCTTCAATTTTTTACCAATATAAATAAAATTTCTGCTTTTTGCCCCAAAATAAAAGTAATTTCTGACTTTTTGCCCTGAAATAAATGAAATTTCTGCAATTTGGCCCGAAAATAAGAAAAATTTGTTCCTTTTTGCCCCAAAATGAGGGGAATTTCTGCCTTTTTGCCCCAAAATATGGGGAATTTCAGCATTTTACCTCAAAATAAGAGGAATTTTAGCCTTTTTGCACCAAAATATGGAAAATTTCTGCCTTTTTGCCACAAAATAAGAAAAATTTCTGCAATTCTGTACCAAAATAAAAGAAATTTCTAAAATTTTGTCCCAAAATAAGGGAAATTTCTGATTTTTGACCCGAAATAAAGAGAAATTCTGTATTTTTGCCCCAAAATAAAGGGAATTTCTGCCTTTTTGCCTCAAAATTAGAGGAGTTTCTGCAATTTTGCTTCAAAATACAGGGAATTTCTGCCTCTTTTCAGAAAATAAGGGGAACTTCTGCCGATTTGCCCCAAATAAAGGGAATTTCTGCATTTTTGCCCTAATATTAGGGGAATTTCTGCAATTTTGCTCCAAAATACGGGGAATTTCTGCCTTTTTGCCCGAAATTAAGGGGATTTTCTGTGTTTTTGCCCCCAAACAAGGGAAATTTCTGCAATTTTATCCCAAAATAAGGGGAATTTATGCCTTTTTGCCCACAAATAAGGGTAATATCTGCCTTTTTGCCCTGAAATGTGTGAAATGTCTGCAATTTTATCCCAAAATAAGGTGAATTTCTGCCTTTTTGCCCCAAAATAATGAGAATTTCTGCCTTTTTGCTCAAAAATCAGAAAAATTTTTGCTTTTTTTCTCTGAAATAAGTGAAATTTCTGCACTTTTGCCTTAAAATAAAAGAAATTTCTGCAATTTTTCCCCATAATAAAGGAATTTTCTGCAATTTTGCCCCAAAATAAAGGGAATTTCTGTTTTTGTCCCCAAATAAGGGAAATTTCTGCAATTTTGCCCTAAAATAATGAGAATTTCTGCCTTTTGCCCCAAAATAAGGGGAATTTCTGCCTTTTTGCCCCAAAATAAAGAAAATTACTGCATGTTTTACCCCAAAATTAGGTGAATTTCTGCAATTTTGCTCTAAAATACAGGGATTTTCTGCCTTTTTCGCCGAAAATAAAGGGAATTTCTGCAATTTTGCCGCGAAATAAGTGAAATTTCTCCAGTTTTACCCCAAAATGAGGGGAAGTTCTGCGTTTTGCCCCAAAATAAGGGAATTTCTGCAATTTTGCTCCAAAATACGGTGAATTTCTTCCTTTTTGCCCGAAAATAAAGGGAATGTATAGCTTTTGGCCATAAAAAAGGGAAATTTAATCATTTTTGCTCCAAAATAAAAGAAATTTCTGACTTATTACCCTGAAATAAGTGAAATTTCTGCAATTTGGCCCCAAAATAAGGAAAATTTCTGCCTTTTTGCCACAAAATAAGGGCAATTTCTGTCTTTTTGCCTTCAAAAAAAGGAAATTTCAGCATTTTAACCTCATAATAATGGGAATCTCTTCCTTTTTGCCCTAAAATATGGGGAATTTCTGTATTTTTGCCCCAAAATCAAGAAAATTTCTGCAATTTTGTACCAAAATAAAAGTATTTTCTGCATTTTTGTCCCAAAAAAAGAGAAATTTCTGCGTTTTTTCTTTGAAATAAGTGAAATTTCTGCAATTTTGCCCCAAAATAAGGGAGATTTTTGCAATTTTGCCCCCAAATAAAGGAAATTTTTGAAATTTCGCCGCAAAATAAGGGGAATTTCTGACATTTTGCCACAAAATATGGGGAATTTCTGCCTTATTGCCCCCAAATAAGGAAAATTTTTGCTTTTCTGCCCCAATTAACGGGAATTTCTGCCTTTTTGCCACAAAGTAAAGAGAATTTCTACCTTTTTGCCCCAAAATAACGGGAATTTCAACCTTTTAACCTCAAAATAAGGGGAATTTCTGCAATTTTGCCACAAAATATTAGAAATTTCTGCCTTTTTGCCCCAAAATAATGAAAATTTCTGCCTTTTTTCCTGAATTAAGTTAAATTTCTGCAATTTTGCCCCAAATAAGTGAAATTTCTGCAATTTTGCCCCAAAATAAGGAAAATTTCTGGAATTTTGCCCCAAAATAAGTGGAATTTCTGAGTTTTGCCCCAAAATAAGGGGAATTTCTGACTTTTTGCCCTGAAATAAATTAAATTTCTAAAATTTTTCCCCAAAATAAGGGAAATGTCAGTTTTTGCCCCAAAATAAGTGGAATTTCTGACTTTTTGCCCCAAAAGAGGAGGAATTTCAGCCTTTTTACCTCAAAATAAGGGGAATTTCTGCAATTTTGCCACAAAATATTAGGAATTTCTGCCTTTTTGCCCCAAAATAATGAAAATTTCTGCCTTTTTTCCTGAATTAAGTGAAATTTCTGCAATTTTGCCCCAAATAAGTGAAATTTCTGCAATTTTGCCCCAAAATAAGGGAAATTTCTGGAATTTTGCCCCAAAATAAGTGGAATTTCTGAGTTTTGCCCCAAAATAAGGGGAATTTCTGACTTTTTGCCCTGAAATAAATTAAATTTCTAAAATTTTTCCCCAAAATAAGGGAAATGTCTGTTTTTGCCCCAAAATAAGTGGAATTTCTGACTTTTTGCCCCAAAATAGGAGGAATTTCAGCCTTTTTACCTCAAAATAATGGAAATTTCTTCATTTTTGCCCCAAAATATGAGAAATTTCTGCCTTTTTGCCCCAAAATAAGAAAAATTTTTGCAATTTTGTACCAAAATGAAAGAAATTTCTGCTTTTTGCCCCAAAATAAGAAAATTTCTGCTTTTTTTCCCTGAAATAAGTAATTTCTGCAATTTTGCCCCAAAATAAGTGAAATTTCTGCAATTTTGCTCCAAAATAAAAGAAATTTCTGCCTTTTTGCCACAAAATAAGGGGAATTTCTGTCTTTTTGCCCTAAAATAAGGGAAATTTCTGCCTTTTTGCCCCCAAATAAGGCAAATTTCAGCCTTTTTACCTCAAAATATTAGGAATTTCTGCCTTTTTCCCAAAATAAAGAAAATTTCTTCCTTTTTTCTCTGAAATAAGTGAAATTTCTGCAATTTTACCCCAAAATAAGTGAAATTTCTGCAATTTTGCCCCAAAATAAGTGGAATTTCTGAGTTTTGCCCCAAAATAAGGAGAGTTTTTGTCTTTTTGCCCCAACAAATAGGGAATTTCTCCCTTTTTGCCCCACAAGTAGGGAAATTTCTGCAATTTTGCTCCAAAATATTGGGAATTTCTGCTTTTTTTTCCCAAAAATGAGGAGAATGTATACCTTTTGCCACAAAAAAGGGAAATTTCTTCATCTTTGCCCCAAAATAAGAAGAATTTCTGCCCTTTTACCTCAAAATAAGTTAAATTTCTGCCTTTTTACCCCAAAATAAAGAAAATTACTGCATGTTTTATCCCAAAATTAGGTGAATTTCTGCAATTTTGCTCCAAAATACGGGGATTTTCTGCCTTTTTCGCCGAAAATAAAGGGAATTTCTGCCATTTTGCCGCGAAATAAGTGAAATTTCTGCAGTTTTACCCCAAAATTAAGGGAATTTCTGCAATTTTGCTCCAAAATACGAGGAATTTCTGCCTTTTTGCCCGAAAATAAAGGGAATGTATACCTTTTTGCCATAAAAAAGGGAAATTTCTTCATTTTTACCCCAAAATAAGGGGATTTTTCACCTTTTGGCTCAAAATAAGTGCAATTTCTGACTTTTCCCCAAAAATAAACGGAATTTCTGCCTTTTTGCCCCAAAATAAGGGGAATTTCTGACTTTTTGCCCCAAAATAAGGGGAATTTCAGCCTTTTTACCTCATAATAAGGGGAATCTCTGCCTTTTTGCCCTAAAATATGAAGAATTTCTGTATTTTTGCCCCAAAATAAAGAAAATTACTGCATGTTTTACCCCAAAATTAGGTGAATTTCTGCAATTTTGCTCCAAAATACGGGGATTTTCTGCCTTTTTCGCCGAAAATAAAGGGAATTTCTGCCATTTTGCCGCAAAATAAGTGAAATTTCTGCAGTTTTACCCCAAAATAAGGGGAAGTTCTGCGTTTTGCCCCAAAATTAAGGGAATTTCTGCAATTTTGCTCCAAAATACGGGAAATTTCTGCCTTTTTGCCTGAAAATAAAGGGAATGTATACGTTTTGCCATAAAAAAGAAAAATTTCTTCATTTTTACCCCAAAATAAGGGGATTTTTCGCCTTTTGGCTCAAAATAAGTGCAATTTCTGACTTTTTACGCAAAAATAAACGGAATTTCTGTCTTTTTGCCCCAAAATAAAAGCAATTTTTGAATTATGCCCTGAAATAAATGAAATTTCTGCAATTTTGCTCCAAAATAAGAAAAATTTCTGCCTTTTTTCCACACAATAAGGGGAATTTCTGCATTTTTGCCACAAAATATTAGGAATTTCTGCCTTTTTGCCCCAAAAGAAGGAAAATTTCTGCCTTTTTTCCCTGAAATAAGTGAAATTTCTGCAATTTTGCCCCAAAATAAGGGAAATTTCTGCCTTTTTGACACAACATAAGGGGAATTTCTGTCTTTTTGCTCCAAAATAAGGGGAATTTCCGCCTTTTTGCCTCATAATAACAGGAATCTCTGCCTTTTTTCCCTAAAATATGGGGAAATTCTATATTTTTGCCCCAAAATAAAGAAAATTTCTGCAATTTTGTACCAAATTAAAAGTAATTTCTGCGTTTTTGCCCTAAAATAAGAGAAATTTCTGCGTTTTTTCCCTGAAATAAGTGAAATTTCTGTAATTTTTCCCCAAAATAAGGGAGATTTCTGCAATTTTGCCCCAAAATAAAGGAAATTTATGGAATTTTGCCCCAAAATAATGGGAATTTCTGACTTTTTGCCCTGAAATAAGAAGAATTTCTTTCTTTTTGCCCCAAAATAATGTGAATTTCTGCATTTTCCCTCAAAATTAAGGGAATATGTGCAATTTTGCTTCAAAATACGGGGAATTTCTGCCTTATTGCATCAAAATAATGGGAATTTCTGCATTTTTGCTCCAATATAAGGGGAATTTCTGAAATTTTGCTCCAAAATACGGGGAATTTCTCCCTTATTGCCTGAAATAAAGTGGAACTTCTCCCTTTTTGCCCTGAAATATTTGAAATTTCCACAATTTTACCCCAAAATGAGGGGAATTTCTGTTTTTGACCCCAAAATTAGGAGAATTTCTACTTTTTGCCCCAAAATAAGGCAATTTTCTGACTTTTTGCCTTGAAATAAGTGAAATTTCTGCAATTTTGCCCCAAAATAAGGGGAATTTCTGCCTTTTTGCCAAAATAAGGGGAATTTCAGCATTTTACCTCCAAATAAAAGCAGTTTCTGCCTTTTTGCCACAAAATATGGGAAATTTCTGCCTTATTGCCCCCAAATAAGGAAAATTTTTGCTTTTCTGCCCCAATTAACGAGAATTTCTGCCTTTTTGCCACAAAGTAAAGGGAATTTCTGTCTTTTTGAACCAAAATAACGGGAATTTCAGCCTTTTTACCTCAAAATAAGGGGAATTTCTGCCTTTTGCCGAAAATATGGGGAATTTCTGAATTTTTGTTCCAAAATAAGAAAAATTTCTTCAATTTTGTACCAAAATAAAAGAAATTTCTGATTTTTACCCCAAAATAAAAGTAATTCCTGACTTTTTGCCCTGAAATAAATGAAATTTCTGCAATTTGGCCCGAAAATAAGGAAAATTTGTGCCTTTTTGCCCCAAAATATGGGGAATTTCAGCATTTTACCTCAAAAAAGAAAAATTTCAGCCTTTTGCACCAAAGTATGGAAAATTTCTGCCTTTTTGCCACAAAATAAGAAAAATTTCTGCAATTCTGTACCAAAATAAAAGAAATTTCTAAAATTTTGCCCCAAAATAAGGGAAATTTCTGATTTTTGCCCCGAAATAAGGAGAATTTCTGTTTTTTTGCCCCAAAATAAAGGGAATTTCTGCCTTTTTGCCTCAAATTAGGGGAGTTTCTGCAATTTTGCTTCAAAATGCAGGGAATTTCTGCCTCTTTTCCTGAAAATAAGGGGATCTCCTGCCGATTTGCCCCAAATAAAGGGAATTTCTGCATTTTTACCCCAATATTAGGGGAATTTCTGCAATTTTGCTCCAAAATACGGGGAATTTCTGCCTTTTTGCCTGAAATTAAGGGGATTTTCTGCCTTTTTGCCCCCAAACAAGGGAAATTTCTGCAATTTTATCCCAAAATAAGGGGAATTTCCGCCTTTTTGCCCCCAAATAAGGGGAATTTCTGCCTTTTTGCCATGAAATATGTGAAATGTCTGCAATTTTACACCAAAATAAGGTGAATTTCTGCCATTTTGCCCCAAAATAATGGGAATTTCTGCATTTTGCCCTAAAATAAGAAAAATTTTAGTTTTTTTCTCTGAAATAAGTGAAATTTCTGCAATTTTGCCTTAAAATAAAAGAAATTTCTGCAATTTTTCCCCATAATAAAGGAATTTTCTGCAATTTTGCCCCAAAATAAAAGGAATTTCTGTTTTTTGTCCCAAAATAAGGGAAATTTCTGCAATTTACCATAAATTAAGGGGAATTTCTGACTTTTGCCCCAAATAAAAAGAAATTTCTGCCTTTTTACCCCAAAATAAAGAAAATTACTGCATGTTTTACCCCAAAATTAGGTGAATTTCTGCAATTTTGCTCCAAAATACGGGGATTTTCTGCCTTTTTCACCGAAAATAAAGGGAATTTCTGCCATTTTGCCGCCAAATAAGTGAAATTTCTGCAGTTTTACCCCAAAATAAGGGGAAGTTCTGCGATTTTGCCCCAAAATTAGGGGAATTTCTGCAATTTTGCTTCAAAATACGGGGAATTTCTGCCTTTTTGCCCGAAAATAAAGGGAAGGTATACCTTTTTGCCATAAAAAAGGGAAATTTCTTCATTTTTACCCCAAAATAAGGGGATTTTTCGCTTTTTGGCTCAAAAGAAGTGCAATTTCTGACTTTTCCTCAAAAATAAACGGAATTTCTGCCTTTTTGCCCCAAAATAAGGGGAATTTCTGACTTTTTGCCCTGAAATAAGTTAAATTTCTAAAATTTTTCCCCAAAATAAGGGTAATCTCTGCTTTTTGCCCCAAAATAAGGGGAATTTCTGACTTTTTGTCCCAAAATAAGAGGAATTTCAGCCTTTTCACCTCAAAATAAGGGGAATTTCTTCATTTTTGCCCCAAAATATGGGAAATTTCTGCATTTTTGCCCCAAAATAATAAAAATTTTTGCAATTTTGTACCAAAATAAAAGAAATTTTTGCCTTTTTGCCCCAAAATAAGAAAATTTCTGCTTTTTTCCCTAAAATAAATGAAATTTCTGCAATTTTGCCCCAAAATAAGTTAAATTTCTGCAATTTTGCCCCAAAATAACAGAAATTTCTGCCTTTTTGCCACAAAATAAGAGGAATTTCTGTTTTTTTGCCCCAAAATAAGTGAAATTTCTGCCTTTCTGTCCCCAAATAAGGCGAATTTCAGCCTTTTTACCTCAAAATAAGAGGAATTTCTCCATTTTTGAAACAAAATAAGGAGAATTTCTGCATTTTTTCCACAAAGTATTAGGAATTTCTGCCTTTTTGCCCCAAAATAAGGAAAATTTCTGCCTTTTTTCCCTGAAATTATTGAAATTTTTGCAATTTTGCCCCAAAATAAGTGAAATTTCTGCAATTTTGCCCCAAAATAAGTGGAATTTCTGAGTTTTGCCCCAATATAAGGAGAATTTCTGTCTTTTTGCCCCAACAAATAGGAAATTTCTCCCTTTTTGCCCCACAACTAGGGGAATTTCTGCAATTTTGCTCCAAAATACGGGGAATTTCTGCTTTTTTTCACAAAAATAAAGGGAATGTATACCTTTTCCCACAAAAAAGGGAAATTTTTTCATTTTTGCCCCAAAATAAGAAGAATTTCTGCCTTTTGACCTCAAAATAAGTGAAATTTCTGCCTTTTTACCCAAAAATAAACGGAATTTCTGTCTTTTTGCCCCAAAATAAAAGCAATTTTTGAATTATGCCCTGAAATAAGTGAAATTTCTGCAATTTTTCCCCCAGATAAGGGAAATTTCTGCCTTTTTGACACAAAATAAGGGGCATTTCTGCATCTTTGCCACAAAATATTAGGAATTTCTGACTTTTGCCCCAAAATAAGGGAAATTTCTGCCTTTTTTCCCTGAAATAAGTGAAATTTCTGCAATTTTGCCCCAAAATAAGGGAAATTTCTGCCTTTTTGACACAAAATAAGGGGAATTTCTGTCTTTTTGCTCCAAAATAAGGGGAATTTCCGCCTTTTTACCTCATAATAAGGGGAATCTCTGCCTTTTTGCCCTAAAATATGGGGAAATTCTGTATTTTTGCCCCAAAATAGAGAAAATTTCTGCAATTTTGTAGCAAATTAAAAGTAATTTCTGCCTTTTTGCCCCAAAATAAGAAAAATTTTTGCGATTTTTTCCCTGAAATAAGTGAAATTTCTGTAATTTTTCCCCAAAATAAGGAAGATTTCTGCATTTTTGCCCCAAAATAATAAAAATTTTTGCAATTTTGTACCAAAATAAAAGAAATTTTTGCCTTTTTGCCCCAAAATAAAAAATTTCTGCTTTTTTCCCTGAAATAAATGAAGTTTCTGCAATTTTGCCCCAAAATAAGTTAAATTTCTGCAATTTTGCCCCAAAATAAAAGAAATTTCTGCCTTTTTGCCACAAAATAAGAGGAATTTCTGGTTTTTTGCCCCAAAATAAGTGAAATTTCTGCCTTTCTCCCCCAAATAAGGCGAATTTCAGCCTTTTTACCTCAAAATAAGAGGAATTTCTCCATTTTTGAAACAAAATAAGGGGAATTTCTGCATTTTTTCCACAAAGTATTAGGAATTTTTGACTTTTTGCCCCAAAATAAGGAAAATTTCTGCCTTTTTTCCCTGAAATTATTGAAATTTTTGCAATTTTGCCCCAAAATAAGTGAAATTTCTGCAATTTTGTCCCAAAATAAGTGGAATTTCTGAGTTTTGCCCCAATATAAGGAGAATTTCTGTCTTTTTGCCCCAACAAATAGTGAATTTCTTTCTTTTTGCCCCACAACTAGGGGAATTTCTGCAATTTTGCTCCAAAATATGGGGTATTTCTGCTTTTTTCCCCAAAAATAAGGGGAATGTATACCTTTTGCCACAAAAAAATAGAAATTTCTTTATTTTTGCCCCAAAATAAGAGGAATTTCTGCCTTTTTACCTCAAAATAAGTGAAATTTCTGCCTTTTTACCAAAAAATAAACGGAATTTCTGTCTTTTTGCCCCAAAATAAAATGAATTTTTGAAATATGCCCTGAAATAAGTGAAATTTCTGCAATTTTGCCCCCAAATAAGGGAAATTTCTGCTTTTTCGACACAAAATAAGGAAAATTTCTGCATTTTTGCCACAAAATATTAGGAATTTCTGCCTTTTTGCCCCAAAATAAGGAAAATTTCTGTCTTTTTTCCCTGAAATAAGTGAAATTTCTGCAATTTTGCCTCAAAATAAGTGAAATTTCTACAATTTTGCCCCAAAATAAAGGAAATTTCTGGAATTTTGCCCCAAAATATGTGGAATTCTGAGTTTTGCCCCAAAATAAGGAGAATTTCGGTGTTTTTGCCCCAACATATAAGGAATTTCTGACTTTTTGCCCCACAATTAGGGGATTTTCTGCAATTTTGCTCCAAAATATGGGGAATTTCTGCAATTTTGCCATAAATAAATGAAATGGATACTTTTTGCCACAAAGAAGGGAAATTTCTTCATTTTTGCCACAAAATAAGAGGAATTTCTGCCTTTTTACCTCAAAATAAGTGAAATTTCTGCCTTTTTACCCCAAAATAAACGGAATTTCTGTCTTTTTGCCCCAAAATAAAAGAAATTTTTGAATTATGCCCTGAAATAAGTGAAATTTCTGCCTTTTTGACACAAAATAAGGGGAATTTCTGCATTTATGCCACAAAATATTAGGAATTTCTGCCTTTTTGCCCCAAAATAATGAAAATTTCTGCCTTTTTTCCTGAATTAAGTGAAATTTCTGCAATTTTGCCCCAAATAAGTGAAATTTCTGCAATTTTGCCCCAAAATAAGGGAAATTTCTGGAATTTAGCCCCAAAATAAGTGGAATTTCTGAGTTTTGCCCCAACATAAGGGGAATTTCTGACTTTTTGCCCTGAAATAAATTAAATTTCTAAAATTTTTCCCCAAAATAAGGGAAATGTCTGTTTTTGCCCCAAAATAAGCGGAATTTCTGACTTTTTGCACCAAAATAAGAGAAATTTCAGCCTTTTTACCTCAAAATAAGAAAAATTTCTGCCTTTTTGCCCCAAAATAAGAAAAATTTTTGCAATTTTGTACCAAAATGAAAGAAATTTCTGCTTTTTGCCCCAAAATAAGAAAATTTCTGCTTTTTTTCCCTGAAATAAGTGAAATTTCTGCAATTTTGCCCCAAAATAAGTGAAATTTCTGCAATTTTGCTCCAAAATGAAAGAAATTTCTGCCTTTTTGCCACAAAATAAGGGGAATTTCTGTCTTTTTGCCCTAAAATAAGGGAAAATTCTGCCTTTTTGCCACCAAATAAGGCGAATTTCAGCCTTTTTACCTCAAAATATTAGGAATTTCTGCCCTTTTTCCCCAAAATAAAGAAAATTTCTGCCTTTTTTCTCTGAAATAAGTGAAATTTCTGCAATTTTGCCCCAAAATAAGTGAAATTTCTGCAATTTTGCCCCAAAATAAGTGGAATTTCTGAGTTTTGCCCCAAAATAAGGAGAATTTCTGTCTTTTTGCCCCAACAAATAGGGAATTTCTCCCTTTTTGCCCCACAACTAGGGGAATTTCTGCAATTTTGCTCCAAAATACGGGGAATTTCTGCTTTTTTTCCCAAAAATAAGGGGAATGTATACCTTTTGCCACAAAAAGGGAAATTTCTTCATTTTTGCCCCAAAATAAGAAGAATTTCTGCCTTTTTACCTCAAAATATGTGAAATTTCTGCCTTTTTACCCAAAAAGAAATGGAAGTTCTGTCTTTTTGCCCCAAAATAAAAGCAATTTTTGAATTATGCTCTGAAATAATTGAAATTTCTGCAATTGTGCCCCCAGATAAGGGAAATTTCTGCCTTTTTGACACAAAATAAGGGGAATTTCTGCATTTTTGCCACAAAATATTAGGAATTTCTGCCTTTTTGCCCCAAATTAAGAAAAATTTCTGCTTTTTTCCCTGAAATAAGTGAAATTTCTGCAATTTTGCCCCAAAATAAGTGATATTTCTGCAATTTTGCTCCAAAATAAAAGAAATTACTGTTTTTTGGCCACAAAATAAGGGAAATTTCTGTCTTTTTGCCCTAAAATAAGGGAAATTTATGCCTTTTTGCCCCCAAATAAGGCGAATTTCAGCCTTTTTACCTCAAAATATTAGGAATTTCTGCCTTTTTGCCCCAAAATAAAGAAAATTTCTGCCTTTTTTCTCTGACATAAGTGAAATTTCTGCAATTTTGCCCCAAAATAAGTGAAATTTCTGCAATTTTGCCCCAAAATAAGTGGAATTTCTGAGTTTTGCCCCAAAATAAGGAGAATTTCTGTCTTTTTGCCCCAAAAAATAGGAAATTTCTCCCTTTTTGCCCCACAACTAGGGAAATTTCTGCAATTTTGCTTCAAAATACGGGGAATTTCTGCTTTTTTTCAAAAAAATAAAGGAAATGTATACCTTTTCCCACAAAAAAGGGAAATTTTTTCATTTTTGCCCCAAAATAAGAAGAATTTCTGCCTTTTTACCTCAAAATAAGTGAAATTTCTGCCTTATTACCCAAAAATAAACGGAATTTCTGTCTTTTTGCCCCAAAATAAAAGCAATTTTTGAATTATGCCCTGACATAAGTGAAATTTCTGTAATTTTGCCCCCAGATAAGGGAAATTTCTGCCTTTTTGACACAAAATAAGGGGCATTTCTGCATTTTTGCCACAAAATATTAGGAATTTCTGACTTTTGCCCCAAAATAAGGAAAATTTCTGCCTTTTTTCCCTGAAATAAGTGAAATTTCTGCAATTTTGCCCCAAAATAAGGGAAATTTCTGCCTTTTTGACACAAAATAAGGGGAATTTCTGTCTTTTTGCTCCAAAATAAGGGGAATTTCCGCCTTTTTACCTCATAATAAGGGGAATCTCTGCCTTTTTGCCCTAAAATATGGGAAAATTCTGTATTTTTGCCCCAAAATAGAGAAAATTTCTGCAAATTTGTAGCAAATTAAAAGTAATTTCTGCCTTTTTGCCCCAAAATAAGAGAAATTTTTGCGTTTTTTCCCTGAAATAAGTGAAATTTCTGTAATTTTTCCCCAAAATAAGGAAGATTTCTGCATTTTTGCCCCAAAATACTAAAAATTTTTGCAATTTTGTACCAAAATAAAAGAAATTTTTGCCTTTTTGCCCCAAAATAAGAAAATTTCTGCTTTTTTCCCTGAAATAAATGAAGTTTCTGCAATTTTGCCCCAAAATAAGTGAAATTTCCGCAATTTTGTCCCAAAATAAGTGGAATTTCTGAGTTTTGCCCCAATATAAGGAGAATTTCTGTCTTTTTGCCCCAACAAATAGTGAATTTCTCCCTTTTTGCCCCACAACTAGGGGAATTTCTGCAATTTTGCTCCAAAATATGGGGTATTTCTGCTTTTTTCCCCAAAAATAAGGGGAATGTATACCTTTTGCCACAAAAAAATAGAAATTTCTTTATTTTTGCCCCAAAATAATAGGAATTTCTGCCTTTTTACCTCAAAATAAGTGAAATTTCTGCCTTTTTACCAAAAAATAAACGGAATTTCTGTCTTTTTGCCCCAAAATAAAATGAATTTTTGAAATATGCCCTGAAATAAGTGAAATTTCTGCAATTTTGCCCCCAAATAAGGGAAATTTCTGCTTTTTCGACACAAAATAAGGAAAATTTCTGCATTTTTGCCACAAAATATTAGGAATTTCTGCCTTTTTGCCCCAAAATAAGGAAAATTTCTGTCTTTTTTCCCTGAAATAAGTGAAATTTCTGCAATTTTGCCTCAAAATAAGTGAAATTTCTACAATTTTGCCCCAAAATAAAGGAAATTTCTGGAATTTTGCCCCAAAATATGTGGAATTCTGAGTTTTGCCCCAAAATAAGGAGAATTTCGGTGTTTTTGCCCCAACATATAAGGAATTTCTGACTTTTTGCCCCACAATTAGGGGATTTTCTGCAATTTTGCTCCAAAATATGGGGAATTTCTGCAATTTTGCATTAATAAATGAAATGGATACTTTTTGCCACAAAGAAGGGAAATTTCTTCATTTTTGCCACAAAATAAGAGGAATTTCTGTCTTTTTACCTCAAAATAAGTGAAATTTCTGCCTTTTTACCCCAAAATAAACAGAATTTCTGTCTTTTTGCCCCAAAATAAAAGAAATTTTTGAATTATGCCCTGAAATAAGTGAAATTTCTGCCTTTTTGACACAAAATAAGGGGAATTTCTGCATTTATGCCACAAAATATTAGGAATTTCTGCCTTTTTGCCCCAAAATAATGAAAATTTCTGCCTTTTTTCCTGAATTAAGTGAAATTTCTGCAATTTTGCCCCAAATAAGTGAAATTTCTGCAATTTTGCCCCAAAATAAGGGAAATTTCTGGAATTTAGCCCCAAAATAAGTGGAATTTCTGAGTTTTGCCCCAACATAAGGGGAATTTCTGACTTTTAGCCCTGAAATAAATTAAATTTCTAAAATTTTTCCCCAAAATAAGGGAAATGTCTGTTTTTGCCCCAAAATAAGCGGAATTTCTGACTTTTTCCCCCAAAATAAGAGAAATTTCAGCCTTTTTACCTCAAAATAAGAAAAATTTCTGCCTTTTTGCCCCAAAATAAGAAAAATTTTTGCAATTTTGTACCAAAATGAAAGAAATTTCTGCTTTTTGCCCTAAAATAATAAAATTTCTGCTTTTTTCCCTGAAATAAGTGAAATTTCTGCAATTTTGCCCCAAAATAAGTGAAATTTCTGCAATTTTGCTCCAAAATGAAAGAAATTTCTGCCTTTTTGCCACAAAATAAGGCGAATTTCTGTCTTTTTGCCCTAAAATAAGGGAAATTTATGCCTTTTTGCCACCAAATAAGGCGAATTTCAGCCTTTTTACCTCAAAATATTAGGAATTTCTGCCCTTTTTCCCCAAAATAAAGAAAATTTCTGCCTTTTTTCTCTGAAATAAGTGAAATTTCTGCAATTTTGCCCCAAAATAAGTGAAATTTCTGCAATTTTGCCCCAAAATAAGTGGAATTTCTGAGTTTTGCCCCAAAATAAGGAGAATTTCTGTCTTTTTGCCCCAACAAATAGGGAATTTCTCCCTTTTTGCCCCACAACTAGGGGAATTTCTGCAATTTTGCTCCAAAATACGGGGAATTTCTGCTTTTTTTCCCAAAAATAAGGGGAATGTATACCTTTTGCCACAAAAAGGGAAATTTCTTCATTTTTGCCCCAAAATAAGAAGAATTTCTGCCTTTTTACCTCAAAATATGTGAAATTTCTGCCTTTTTACCCAAAAAGAAATGGAAGTTCTGTCTTTTTGCCCCAAAATAAAAGCAATTTTTGAATTATGCTCTGAAATAATTGAAATTTCTGCAATTGTGCCCCCAGATAAGGGAAATTTCTGCCTTTTTGACACAAAATAAGGGGAATTTCTGCATTTTTGCCACAAAATATTAGGAATTTCTGCCTTTTTGCCCCAAATTAAGAAAAATTTCTGTTTTTTTCCCTGAAATAAGTGAAATTTCTGCAATTTTGCCCCAAAATAAGTGATATTTCTGCAATTTTGCTCCAAAATAAAAGAAATTACTGTTTTTTTGCCACAAAATAAGGGAAATTTTTGTCTTTTTGCCCTAAAATAAGGGAAATTTCTGCCTTTTTGCACCCAAATAAGGCGAATTTCAGCCTTTTTACCTCAAAATATTAGGAATTTCTGCCTTTTTGCCCCAAAATAAAGAAAATTTCTGCCTTTTTTCTCTGACATAAGTGAAATTTCTGCAATTTTGCCCCAAAATAAGTGAAATTTCTGCAATTTTGCCCCAAAATAAGTGGAATTTCTGAGTTTTGCCCCAAAATAAGGAGAATTTCTGTCTTTTTGCCCCAAAAAATAGGAAATTTCTCCCTTTTTGCCCCACAACTAGGGAAATTTCTGCAATTTTGCTCCAAAATACGGGGAATTTCTGCTTTTTTTCACAAAAATAAAGGGAATGTATACCTTTTCCCACAAAAAAGGGAAATTTTTTCATTTTTGCCCCAAAATAAGAAGAATTTCTGCCTTTTTACCACAAAATAAGTGAAATTTCTGCCTTTTTACCCAAAAATAAACGGAATTTCTGTCTTTTTGCCCCAAAATAAAAGCAATTTTTTAATTATGCCCTGAAATAAGTGAAATTTCTGCAATTTTGCCCCCAGATAAGGGAAATTTCTGCCTTTTTGACACAAAATAAGGAGCATTTCTGCATTTTTGCCACAAAATATTAGGAATTTCTGACTTTTGCCCCAAAATAAAGAAAATTTCTGCCTTTTTTTCCTGAAATAAGTGAAATTTCTGCAATTTTGCCCCAAAATAAGGGAAATTTCTGCCTTTTTGACACAAAATAAGGGGAATTTCTGTCTTTTTGCTCCAAAATAAGGGGAATTTCCGCCTTTTTACCTCATAATAAGGGGAATCTCTGCCTTTTTGCCCTAAAATATGGGGAAATAATGTATTTTTGCCCCAAAATAGAGAAAATTTCTGTCTTTTTTCCCTGAAATAAGTGAAATTTCTGCAATTTTGCCTCAAAATAAGTGAAATTTCTACAATTTTGCCCCAAAATAAAGGAAATTTCTGGAATTTTGCCCCAAAATATGTGGAATTCTGAGTTTTGCCCCAAAATAAGGAGAATTTCGGTGTTTTTGCCCCAACATATAAGGAATTTCTGACTTTTTGCCCCACAATTAGGGGATTTTCTGCAATTTTGCTCCAAAATATGGGGAATTTCTGCAATTTTGCCATAAATAAATGAAATGGATACTTTTTGCCACAAAGAAGGGAAATTTCTTCATTTTTGCCACAAAATAAGAGGAATTTCTGCCTTTTTACCTCAAAATAAGTGAAATTTCTGCCTTTTTACCCCAAAATAAACGGAATTTCTGTCTTTTTGCCCCAAAATAAAAGAAATTTTTGAATTATGCCCTGAAATAAGTGAAATTTCTGCCTTTTTGACACAAAATAAGGGGAATTTCTGCATTTATGCCACAAAATATTAGGAATTTCTGCCTTTTTGCCCCAAAATAATGAAAATTTCTGCCTTTTTTCCTGAATTAAGTGAAATTTCTGCAATTTTGCCCCAAATAAGTGAAATTTCTGCAATTTTGCCCCAAAATAAGGGAAATTTCTGGAATTTAGCCCCAAAATAAGTGGAATTTCTGAGTTTTGCCCCAACATAAGGGGAATTTCTGACTTTTTGCCCTGAAATAAATTAAATTTCTAAAATTTTTCCCCAAAATAAGGGAAATGTCTGTTTTTGCCCCAAAATAAGCGGAATTTCTGACTTTTTGCCCCAAAATAAGAGAAATTTCAGCCTTTTTACCTCAAAATAAGAAAAATTTCTGCCTTTTTGCCCCAAAATAAGAAAAATTTTTGCAATTTTGTACCAAAATGAAAGAAATTTCTGCTTTTTGCCCCAAAATAAGAAAATTTCTGCTTTTTTTCCCTGAAATAAGTGAAATTTCTGCAATTTTGCCCCAAAATAAGTGGAATTTCTGAGTTTTGCCCCAAAATAAGGAGAATTTCTGTCTTTTTGCCCCAACAAATAGGGAATTTCTCCCTTTTTGCCCCACAACTAGGGGAATTTCTGCAATTTTGCTCCAAAATACGGGGAATTTCTGCTTTTTTTCCCAAAAATAAGGGGAATGTATACCTTTTGCCACAAAAAGGGAAATTTCTTCATTTTTGCCCCAAAATAAGAAGAATTTCTGCCTTTTTACCTCAAAATATGTGAAATTTCTGCCTTTTTACCCAAAAAGAAATGGAAGTTCTGTATTTTTGCCCCAAAATAAAAGCAATTTTTGAATTATGCTCTGAAATAATTGAAATTTCTGCAATTGTGCCCCCAGATAAGGGAAATTTCTGCCTTTTTGACACAAAATAAGGGGAATTTCTGCATTTTTGCCACAAAATATTAGGAATTTCTGCCTTTTTACCCCAAATTAAGAAAAATTTCTGCTTTTTTCCCTGAAATAAGTGAAATTTCTGCAATTTTGCCCCAAAATAAGTGATATTTCTGCAATTTTGCTCCAAAATAAAAGAAATTACTGTTTTTTGGCCACAAAATAAGGGAAATTTCTGTCTTTTTGCCCTAAAATAAGGGAAATTTATGCCTTTTTGCCCCCAAATAAGGCGAATTTCAGCCTTTTTAACCTCAAAATATTAGGAATTTCTGCCTTTTTGCCCCAAAATAAAGAAAATTTCTGCCTTTTTTCTCTGACATAAGTGAAATTTCTGCAATTTTGCCCCAAAATAAGTGAAATTTCTGCAATTTTGCCCCAAAATAAGTGGAATTTCTGAGTTTTGCCCCAAAATAAGGAGAATTTCTGTCTTTTTGCCCCAAAAAATAGGAAATTTCTCCCTTTTTGCCCCACAACTAGGGAAATTTCTGCAATTTTGCTTCAAAATACGGGGAATTTCTGCTTTTTTTCAAAAAAATAAAGGAAATGTATACCTTTTCCCACAAAAAAGGGAAATTTTTTCATTTTTGCCCCAAAATAAGAAGAATTTCTGCCTTTTTACCTCAAAATAAGTGAAATTTCTGCCTTATTACCCAAAAATAAACGGAATTTCTGTCTTTTTGCCCCAAAATAAAAGCAATTTTTGAATTATGCCCTGAAATAAGTGAAATTTCTGTAATTTTGCCCCCAGATAAGGGAAATTTCTGCCTTTTTGACACAAAATAAGGGGCATTTCTGCATTTTTGCCACAAAATATTAGGAATTTCTGACTTTTGCCCCAAAATAAGGAAAATTTCTGCCTTTTTTCCCTGAAATAAGTGAAATTTCTGCAATTTTGCCCCAAAATAAGGGAAATTTCTGCCTTTTTGACACAAAATAAGGGGAATTTCTGTCTTTTTGCTCCAAAATAAGGGGAATTTCCGCCTTTTTACCTCATAATAAGGGGAATCTCTGCCTTTTTGCCCTAAAATATGGGGAAATTCTGTATTTTTGCCCCAAAATAGAGAAAATTTCTGCAATTTTGTAGCAAATTAAAAGTAATTTCTGCCTTTTTGCCCCAAAATAAGAGAAATTTTTGCGTTTTTTCCCTGAAATAAGTGAAATTTCTGTAATTTTTCCCCAAAACAAGGAAGATTTCTGCATTTTTGCCCCAAAATAATAAAAATTTTTGCAATTTTGTACCAAAATAAAAGAAATTTTTGCCTTTTTGCCCCAAAATAAGAAAATTTCTGCTTTTTTTCCTGAAATAAATGAAGTTTCTGCAATTTTGCCCCAAAATAAGTGAAATTTCCGCAATTTTGTCCCAAAATAAGTGGAATTTCTGAGTTTTGCCCCAATATAAGGAGAATTTCTGTCTTTTTGCCCCAACAAATAGTGAATTTCTCCCTTTTTGCCCCACAACTAGAAGAATTTCTGCAATTTTGCTCCAAAATATGGGGTATTTCTGCTTTTTTCCCCAAAAATAAGGGGAATGTATACCTTTTGCCACAAAAAAATAGAAATTTCTTTATTTTTGCCCCAAAATAAGAGGAATTTCTGCCTTTTTACCTCAAAATAAGTGAAATTTCTGCCTTTTTACCAAAAAATAAACGGAATTTCTGTCTTTTTGCCCCAAAATAAAATGAATTTTTGAAATATGCCCTGAAATAAGTGAAATTTCTGCAATTTTGCCCCCAAATAAGGGAAATTTCTGCTTTTTCGACACAAAATAAGGAAAATTTCTGCATTTTTGCCACAAAATATTAGGAATTTCTGCCTTTTTGCCCCAAAATAAGGAAAATTTCTGTCTTTTTTCCCTGAAATAAGTGAAATTTCTGCAATTTTGCCTCAAAATAAGTGAAATTTCTACAATTTTGCCCCAAAATAAAGGAAATTTCTGGAATTTTGCCCCAAAATATGTGGAATTCTGAGTTTTGCCCCAAAATAAGGAGAATTTCTGTGTTTTTGCCCCAACATATAAGGAATTTCTGACTTTTTGCCCCACAATTAGGGGATTTTCTGCAATTTTGCTCCAAAATATGGGGAATTTCTGCAATTTTGCCATAAATAAATGAAATGGATACTTTTTGCCACAAAGAAGGGAAATTTCTTCATTTTTGCCACAAAATAAGAGGAATTTCTGTCTTTTTACCTCAAAATAAGTGAAATTTCTGCCTTTTTACCCCAAAATAAACAGAATTTCTGTCTTTTTGCCCCAAAATAAAAGAAATTTTTGAATTATGCCCTGAAATAAGTGAAATTTCTGCCTTTTTGACACAAAATAAGGGGAATTTCTGCATTTATGCCACAAAATATTAGGAATTTCTGTCTTTTTGCCCCAAAATAATGAAAATTTCTGCCTTTTTTCCTGAATTAAGTGAAATTTCTGCAATTTTGCCCCAAATAAGTGAAATTTCTGCAATTTTGCCCCAAAATAAGGGAAATTTCTGGAATTTAGCCCCAAAATAAGTGGAATTTCTGAGTTTTGCCCCAACATAAGGGGAATTTCTGACTTTTTGCCCTGAAATAAATTAAATTTCTAAAATTTTTCCCCAAAATAAGGGAAATGTCTGTTTTTGCCCCAAAATAAGCGGAATTTCTGACTTTTTCCCCCAAAATAAGAGAAATTTCAGCCTTTTTACCTCAAAATAAGAAAAATTTCTGCCTTTTTGCCCCAAAATAATAAAAATTTTTGCAATTTTGTACCAAAATGAAAGAAATTTCTGCTTTTTGCCCCAAAATAAGAAAATTTCTGCTTTTTTTCCCTGAAATAAGTGAAATTTCTGCAATTTTGCCCCAAAATAAGTGAAATTTCTGCAATTTTGCTCCAAAATGAAAGAAATTTCTGCCTTTTTGCCACAAAATAAGGGGAATTTCTGTCTTTTTGCCCTAAAATAAGGGAAATTTCTGCCTTTTTGCCACCAAATAAGGCGAATTTCAGCCTTTTTACCTCAAAATATTAGGAATTTCTGCCCTTTTTTGCCAAAATAAAGAAAATTTCTGCCTTTTTTCTCTGAAATAAGTGAAATTTCTGCAATTTTGCCCCAAAATAAGTGAAATTTCTGCAATTTTGCCCCAAAATAAGTGGAATTTCTGAGTTTTGCCCCAAAATAAGGAGAATTTCTTTCTTTTTGCCCCAACAAATAGGGAATTTCTCCCTTTTTGCCCCACAACTAGGGGAATTTCTGCAATTTTGCTACAAAATACGGGGAATTTCTGCTTTTTTTCCCAAAAATAAGGGGAATGTATACCTTTTGCCACAAAAAGGGAAATTTCTTCATTTTTGCCCCAAAATAAGAAGAATTTCTGCCTTTTTACCTCAAAATATGTGAAATTTCTGCCTTTTTACCCAAAAAGAAATGGAAGTTCTGTATTTTTGCCCCAAAATAAAAGCAATTTTTGAATTATGCTCTGAAATAATTGAAATTTCTGCAATTGTGCCCCCAGATAAGGGAAATTTCTGCCTTTTTGACACAAAATAAGGGGAATTTCTGCATTTTTGCCACAAAATATTAGGAATTTCTGCCTTTTTGCCCCAAATTAAGAAAAATTTCTGTTTTTTCCCTGAAATAAGTGAAATTTCTGCAATTTTGCCCCAAAATAAGTGATATTTCTGCAATTTTGCTCCAAAATAAAAGAAATTACTGTTTTTTTGCCACAAAATAAGGGAAATTTCTGTCTTTTTGCCCTAAAATAAGGGAAATTTCTGCCTTTTTGCCCCCAAATAAGGCGAATTTCAGCCTTTTTACCTCAAAATATTAGGAATTTCTGCCTTTTTGCCCCAAAATAAAGAAAATTTCTGCCTTTTTTCTCTGACATAAGTGAAATTTCTGCAATTTTGCCCCAAAATAAGTGAAATTTCTGCAATTTTGCCCCAAAATAAGTGTTATTTCTGAGTTTTGCCCCAAAATAAGGAGAATTTCTGTCTTTTTGCCCCCAAAAATAGGAAATTTCTCCCTTTTTGCCCCACAACTAGGGAAATTTCTGCAATTTTGCTCCAAAATACGGGGAATTTCTGCTTTTTTTCACAAAAATAAAGGGAATGTATACCTTTTCCCACAAAAAAGGGAAATTTTTTCATTTTTGCCCCAAAATAAGAAGAATTTCTGCCTTTTTACCTCAAAATAAGTGAAATTTCTGCCTTTTTACCCAAAAATAAACGGAATTTCTGTCTTTTTGCCCCAAAATAAAAGCAATTTTTGAATTATGCCCTGAAATAAGTGAAATTTCTGCAATTTTGCCCCCAGATAAGGGAAATTTCTGCCTTTTTGACACAAAATAAGGGGCATTTCTGCATTTTTGCCACAAAATAAGGGAAATTTCTGCCTTTTTGACACAAAATAAGGGGAATTTCTGTCTTTTTGCTCCAAAATAAGGGGAATTTCCGCCTTTTTACCTCATAATAAGGGGAATCTCTGCCTTTTTGCCCTAAAATATGGGGAAATTCTGTCTTTTTGCTCCAAAATAAGGGGAATTTCCGCCTTTTTACCTCATAATAAGGGGAATCTCTGCCTTTTTGCCCTAAAATATGGGGAAATTCTGTATTTTTGCCCCAAAATAGAGAAAATTTCTGCAATTTTGTAGCAAATTAAAAGTAATTTCTGCCTTTTTGCCCCAAAATAAGAGAAATTTTTGCGTTTTTTCCCTGAAATAAGTGAAATTTCTGTAATTTTTCCCCAAAATAAGGAAGATTTCTGCATTTTTGCCCCAAAATAATAAAAGTTTTTGCAATTTTGTACCAAAATAAAAGAAATTTTTGCCTTTTTGCCCCAAAATAAGAAAATTTCTTTTTTCCCTGAAATAAATGAAGTTTCTGCAATTTTGCCCCAAAATAAGTTAAATTTCTGCAATTTTGCCCCAAAATAAAAGAAATTTCTGCCTTTTTGCCACAAAATAAGAGGAATTTCTGGTTTTTTGCCCCAAAATAAGTGAAATTTCTGCCTTTCTGCCCCCAAATAAGGCGAATTTCAGCCTTTTTACTTCAAAATAAGAGGAATTTCTCCATTTTTGAAACAAAATAAGGGGAATTTCTGCATTTTTTCCACAAAGTATTAGGAATTTCTGCCTTTTGCCCCAAAATAAAAAAAATTTCTGCCTTTTTTCCCTGAAATTATTGAAATTTTTGCAATTTTGCCCCAAAATAAGTGAAATTTCTGCAATTTTGTCCCAAAATAAGTGGAATTTCTGAGTTTTGCCCCAATATAAGGAGAATTTCTGTCTTTTTGCCCCAACAAATAGTGAATTTCTCCCTTTTTGCCTTACAACTAGGGGAATTTCTGCAATTTTGCTCCAAAATATGGGGTATTTCTGCTTTTTTCCCCAAAAATAAGGGGAATGTATACCTTTTGCCACAAAAAAATAGAAATTTCTTTATTTTTGCCCCAAAATAAGAGGAATTTCTGCCTTTTTACCTCAAAATAAGTGAAATTTCTGCCTTTTTACCAAAAAATAAACGGAATTTCTGTCTTTTTGCCCCAAAATAAAATGAATTTTTGAAATATGCCCTGAAATAAGTTAAATTTCTGCAATTTTGCCCCCAAATAAGGGAAATTTCTGCTTTTTCGACACAAAATAAGGAAAATTTCTGCATTTTTGCCACAAAATATTAGGAATTTCTGCCTTTTTGCCCCAAAATAAGGAAAATTTCTGTCTTTTTTCCCTGAAATAAGTGAAATTTCTGCAATTTTGCCTCAAAATAAGTGAAATTTCTACAATTTTGCCCCAAAATAAAGGAAATTTCTGGAATTTTGCCCCAAAATATGTGGAATTCTGAGTTTTGCCCCAAAATAAGGAGAATTTCCGTGTTTTTGCCCCAACATATAAGGAATTTCTGACTTTTTGCCCCACAATTAGGGGATTTTCTGCAATTTTGCTCCAAAATATGGGGAATTTCTGCAATTTTGCCATAAATAAATGAAATGGATACTTTTTGCCACAAAGAAGGGAAATTTCTTCATTTTTGCCACAAAATAAGAGGAATTTCTGCCTTTTTACCTCAAAATAAGTGAAATTTCTGCCTTTTTACCCCAAAATAAACGGAATTTCTGTCTTTTTGCCCCAAAATAAAGAAATTTTTGAATTATGCCCTGAAATAAGTGAAATTTCTGCCTTTTTGACACAAAATAAGGGGAATTTCTGCATTTATGCCACAAAATATTAGGAATTTCTGCCTTTTTGCCCCAAAATAATGAAAATTTCTGCCTTTTTTCCTGAATTAAGTGAAATTTCTGCAATTTTGCCCCAAATAAGTGAAATTTCTGCAATTTTGCCCCAAAATAAGGGAAATTTCTGGAATTTAGCCCCAAAATAAGTGGAATTACTGAGTTTTGATAAGGGGAATTTCTGACTTTTTGCCCTGAAATAAATTAAATTTCTAAAATTTTTCCCCAAAATAAGGGAAATGTCTGGTTTTGCCCCAAAATAAGCAGAATTTCTGACTCTTTGCCCCAAAATAAGAGGAATTTCAGCCTTTTTACCTCAAAATAAGGGAAATTTCTTCATTTTTGCCCCAAAATATGAGAAATTTCTGCCTTTTTGCCCCAAAATAAGAAAAATTTTTGCAATTTTGTACCAAAATGAAAGAAATTTCTGCTCTTTGCCCCAAAATAAGAAAATTTCTGCTTTTTTTCCCTGAAATAAGTGAAATATCTGCAATTTTGCCCCAAAATAAGTGAAATTTCTGCAATTTTGCTTCAAAATGAAAGAAATTTCTGCGTTTTTGCCACAAAATAAGGGGAATTTCTGTATTTTTGCCCTAAAATAAGGGAAATTTCTGCCTTTTTGCCACCAAATAAGGCGAATTTCAGCCTTTTTACCTCAAAATATTAGGAATTTCTGCCCTTTTTCCCCAAAATAAAGAAAATTTCTGGCTTTTTTCTCTGAAATAAGTGAAATTTCTGCAATTTTGCCCCAAAATAAGTGAAATTTCTGCAATTTTGTCCCAAAATAAGTGGAATTTCTGAGTTTTGCCCCAAAATAAGGAGAATTTCTGTCTTTTTGCCCCAACAAATAGGGAATTTCTCCCTTTTTGCCCCACAACTAGGGGAATTTCTGCAATTTTGCTCCAAAATACGGGGAATTTCTGCTTTTTTTCCCAAAAATAAGGGGAATGTATACCTTTTATCACAAAAAGGGAAATTTCTTCATTTTTGCCCCAAAATAAGAAGAATTTCTGCCTTTTTACCTCAAAATATGTGAAATTTCTGCCTTTTTACCCAAAAAGTAATGGAAGTTCTGTCTTTTGCCCCAAAATAAAAGCAATTTTTGAATTATGCTCTGAAATAATTGAAATTTCTGCAATTGTGCCCCCAGATAAGGGAAATTTCTGCCTTTTTGACACAAAATAAGGGGAATTTCTGCATTTTTGCCACAAACTATTAGGAATTTCTGCCTTTTTGCCTCAAATTAAGAAAAATTTCTGGCTTTTTCCCTGAAATAAGTGAAATTTCTGCAATTTTGCCCCAAAATAAGTGATATTTCTGCAATTTTGCTCCAAAATAAAAGAAATTTCTGTTTTTTTGCCACAAAATAAGGGAAATTTCTATCTTTTTGCCCTAAAATAAGGGAAATTTCTGCCTTTTTGCCCCCAAATAAGGCGAATTTCAGCCTTTTTACTTCAAAATATTAGGAATTTCTGCCTTTTTGCCCCAAAATAATAAAAATTTCTGCCTTTTTTCTCTGACATAAGTGAAATTTCTGCAATTTTGCCCCAAAATAAGTGAAATTTCTGCAATTTTGCCCCAAAATAAGTGGAATTTCTGAGTTTTGCCCCAAAATAAGGAGAATTTCTGTCTTTTTGCCCCAACAAATAGGAAATTTCTCCCTTTTTGCCCCACAACTAGGGGAATTTCTGCAATTTTGCTCCAAAATACGGGGAATTTCTGCTTTTTTTCACAAAAATAAAGGGAATGTATACCTTTTCCCACAAAAAAGGGAAATTTTTTCATTTTTGCCCCAAAATAAGAAGAATTTCTGCCTTTTTACCTCAAAATAAGTGAAATTTCTGCCTTTTTACCCAAAAATAAACGGAATTTCTGTCTTTTTGCCCCAAAATAAAAGCAATTTTTTAATTATGCCCTGAAATAAGTGAAATTTCTGCAATTTTGCCCCCAGATAAGGGAAATTTCTGCCTTTTTGACAAAAATAAGGGGCATTTCTGCATTTTTGCCACAAAATATTAGGAATTTCTGACTTTTGCCCCAAAATAAGGAAAATTTCTGCCTTTTTCCCTGAAATAAGTGAAATTTCTGCAATTTTGCCCCAAAATAAGGGAAATTTCTGCCTTTTTGACACAAAATAAGGGGAATTTCTGTCTTTTTGCTCCAAAATAAGGGGAATTTCCGCCTTTTTACCTCATAATAAGGGGATTCTCTGCCTTTTTGCCCGAAAATATGGGGAAATTCTGTATTTTTGCCCCAAAATAGAGAAAATTTCTGCAATTTTGTAGCAAATTAAAAGTAATTTCTGCCTTTTTGCCCCAAAATAAGAGAAATTTTTGCGTTTTTTCCCTGAAATAAGTGAAATTTCTGTAATTTTTCCCCAAAATAAGGAAGATTTCTGCATTTTTGCCCCAAAATAATAAAAATTTTTGCCTTTTTGCCCCAAAATAAGAAAATTTCTGCTTTTTTCCCTGAAATAAAAGAAATTTCTGCAATTTTGCCCCAAAATAAGTTAAATTTCTGCAATTTTGCCCCAAAATAAAAGAAATTTCTGCCTTTTTGCCACAAAATAAGAGGAATTTCTGTTTTTTTGCCCCAAAATAAGTGAAATTTCTGCCTTTCTGCCCCCAAATGAGGCGAATTTCAGCCTTTTTACCTCAAAATAAGAGGAATTTCTCCATATTGAAACAAAATAAGGGGAATTTCTGCATTTTTTCCACAAAGTATTAGGAATTTCTGCATTTTTGCCCCAAAATAAGGAAAATTTCTGCCTTTTTTCCCTGAAATTATTGAAATTTTTGCAATTTTGCCCCAAAATAAGTGAAATTTCTGCAATTTTGTCCCAAAATAAGTGGAATTTCTGAGTTTTGCCCCAATATAAGGAGAATTTCTGTCTTTTTGCCCCAACAAATAGTGAATTTCTCCCTTTTTGCCCCACAACTAGGGGAATTTCTGCAATTTTGCTCCAAAATATGGGGTATTTCTGCTTTTTTCCCCAAAATAAGGGGAATGTATACCTTTTGCCACAAAAAATAGAAATTTCTTTATTTTTGCCCCAAAATAAGAGAAATTTCTGCCTTTTTACCTCAAAATAAGTGAAATTTCTGCCTTTTTACCAAAAAATAAACGGAATTTCCTTCTTTTTGCCCCAAAATAAAATGAATTCTTGAAATATGCCCTGAAATAAGTGAAATTTCTGCAATTTTGCCCCCAAATAAGGGAAATTTCTGCTTTTTCGACACAAAATAAGGAAAATTTCTGCATTTTTGCCACAAAATATTAGGAATTTCTGCCTTTTTGCCCCAAAATAAGGAAAATTTCTGTCTTTTTTCCCTGAAATAAGTGAAATTTCTGCAATTTTGCCTCAAAATAAGTGAAATTTCTACAATTTTGCCCCAAAATAAAGGAAATTTCTGGAATTTTGCCCCAAAATATGTGGAATTCTGAGTTTTGCCCCAAAATAAGGAGAATTTCGGTGTTTTTGCCCCAACATATAAGGAATTTCTGACTTTTTGCCCCACAATTAGGGGATTTTCTGCAATTTTGCTCCAAAATATGGGGAATTTCTGCAATTTTGCCATAAATAAATGAAATGGATACTTTTTGCCACAAAGAAGGGAAATTTCTTCATTTTTGCCACAAAATAAGAGGAATTTCTGCCTTTTTACCTCAAAATAAGTGAAATTTCTGCCTTTTTACCCCAAAATAAACGGAATTTCTGTCTTTTTGCCCCAAAATAAAAGAAATTTTTGAATTATGCCCTGAAATAAGTGAAATTTCTGCCTTTTTGACACAAAATAAGGGGAATTTCTGCATTTATGCCACAAAATATTAGGAATTTCTGCTTTTTTGCCCCAAAATAATGAAAATTTCTGCCCTTTTTCCTGAATTAAGTGAAATTCCTGCAATTTTGCCCCAAATAAGTGAAATTTCTGGAATTTTGCCCAAAATAAGGAAAATTTCTGGAATTTAGCCCCAAAATAAGTGGAATTTCTGAGTTTTGCCCCAAAATAAGAAGAATTTCTGACTTTTTGCCCTGAAATAAATTAAATTTCTAAAATTTTTCCCCAAAATAAGGGAAATGTCTGTTTTTGCCCCAAAATAAGCGGAATTTCTGACTTTTTGCCCCAAAATAAGAGGAATTTCAGCCTTTTTACCTCAAAATAAGGGAAATTTCTTCATTTTTGCCCCAAAATATGAGAAATTTCTGCCTTTTTGCCCCAAAATAAGAAAAATTTTTGCAATTTTGTACCAAAATGAAAGAAATTTCTGCTTTTTGCCACAAAATATTAAGAATTTCTGCCTTTTTGCCCCAAAATAAGAAAAATTTCTGCCTTTTTAACCTGAAATAAGTGAAATTTCTGCAATTTTGCCCATAAATAAGTGATATTTCTGCAATTTTGCTCCAAAATAAAAGAAATTTCTGTTTTTTTGCCACAAAATAAGGGAAATTTCTGCCTTTTTGCCCCCAAATCAGGCGAATTTCAGCCTTTTTACCTCAAAATATTAGGAATTTCTGCCTTTTTGCCCCAAAATAAAGAAAATTTCTGCCTTTTTTCTCTGACATAAGTGAAATTTCTGCAATTTTGCCCAGAATAAGTGAAATTTCTGCAATTTTGCCCCAAAATAAGTGGAATTTCTGAGTTTTGCCCCAAAATAAGGAGAATTTCTGTCTTTTTGCCCCAACAAATAGGAAATTTCTCCCTTTTTGCCCCACAACTAGGGGAATTTCTGCAATTTTGCTCCAAAATACGGGGAATTTCTGCTTTTTTTTCACAAAAATAAAGGGAATGTATACCTTTTCCCACAAAAAAGGGAAATTTCTTTATTTTTGCCCCAAAATAAGAGGAATTTCTGCCTTTTTACCTCAAAATAAGTGAAATTTCTGCCTTTTTACCCAAAAATAAACGGAATTTCTGTCTTTTTGCCCCAAAATAAAAGCAATTTTTTAATTATGCCCTGAAATAAGTGAAATTTCTGCAATTTTGCCCCCAGATAAGGGAAATTTCTACCTTTTTGACACAAAATAAGGGGCATTTCTGCATTTTTGCCACAAAATATTAGGAATTTCTGACTTTTGCCCCAAAATAAGGAAAATTTCTGCCTTTTTTCCCTGAAATAAGTGAAATTTCTGCAATTTTGCCCCAAAATAAGTGAAATTTCTGCCTTTTTGACACAAAATAAGGGGAATTTCTGTCTTTTTGCTCCAAAATAAGGGGAATTTCCGCCTTTTTACCTCATAATAAGGGGAATCTCTGCCTTTTTGCCCTAAAATATGGGGAAATTCTGTATTTTTGCCCCAAAATAGAGAAAATTTCTGCAATTTTGTAGCAAATTAAAAGTAATTTGCCTTTTTGCCCCAAAATAAGAGAAATTTTTGCGTTTTTCCCTGAAATAAGTGAAATTTCTGTAATTTTTCCCCAAAATAAGGAAGATTTCTGCATTTTTGCCCCAAAATAATAAAAATTTTTGCAATTTTGTACAAAAATAAAAGAAATTTTTGCCTTTTTGCCCCAAAATAAGAAAATTTCTGCTTTTTTCCCTGAAATAAATGAAATTTCTGCAATTTTGCCCCAAAATAAGTTAAATTTCTGCAATTTTGCCCCAAAATAAAAGAAATTTCTGCCTTTTTGCCACAAAATAAGAGGAATTTCTGTTTTTTTGCCCCAAAATAAGTGAAATTTCTGCCTTTCTGCCCCCAAATAAGGCGAATTTCAGCCTTTTTACCTCAAAATAAGAGGAATTTCTCCATTTTTGAAACAAAATAAGGGGAATTTCTGCATTTTTTCCACAAAGTATTAGGAATTTCTGCCTTTTTGCCCCAAAATAAGGAAAATTTCTGCCTTTTTTCCCTGAAATTATTGAAATTTTTGCAATTTTGCCCCAAAATAAGTGAAATTTCTGCAATTTTGTCCCAAAATAAGTGGAATTTCTGAGTTTTGCCCCAATATAAGGAGAATTTCTGTCTTTTTGCCCCAACAAATAGTGAATTTCTTTCTTTTTGCCCCACAACTAGGGGAATTTCTGCAATTTTGCTCCAAAATATGGGGTATTTCTGCTTTTTTCCCCAAAAATAAGGGGAATATATACCTTTTGCCACAAAAAAATAGAAATTTCTTTATTTTTGCCCCAAAATAAGAGGAATTTCTGCCTTTTTACCTCAAAATAAGTGAAATTTCTGCCTTTTTACCAAAAAATAAACGGAATTTTTGTCTTTTTGCCCCAAAATAAAATGAATTTTTGAAATATGCCCTGAAATAAGTGAAATTTCTGCAATTTTGCCCCCAAATAAGGGAAATTTCTGCTTTTTCGACACAAAATAAAGAAAATTTCTGCATTTTTGCCACAAAATATTAGGAATTTCTGCCTTTTTGCCCCAAAATAAGGAAAATTTCTGTCTTTTTTCCCTGAAATAAGTGAAATGTCTGCAATTTTGCCTCAAAATAAGTGAAATTTCTACAATTTTGCCCCAAAATAAAGGAAATTTCTGGAATTTTTCCCCAAAATATGTGGAATTCTGAATTTTGCCCCAAAATAAGGAGAATTTTTGTGTTTTTGCCCCAACATATAAGGAATTTCTGACTTTTTGCCCCACAATTAGGGGATTTTCTGCAATTTTGCTCCAAAATATGGGGAATTTCTGCAATTTTGCCATAAATAAATGAAATGGATACTTTTTGCCACAAAGAAGGGAAATTTCTTCATTTTTGCCACAAAATAAGAGGAATTTCTGCCTTTTTACCTCAAAATAAGTGAAATTTCTGCCTTTTTACCCCAAAATAAATGGAATTTCTGTCTTTTTGCCCCAAAATAAAAGAAATTTTTGAATTATGCCCTGAAATAAGTGAAATTTCTGTCTTTTTGACACAAAATAAGGGGAATTTCTGCATTTATGCCACAAAATATTAGGAATTTCTGCCTTTTTGCCCCAAAATAATGAAAATTTCTGCCTTTTTTCCTGAATTAAGTGAAATTTCTGCAATTTTGCCCCAAATAAGTGAAATTTCTGCAATTTTTCCCCAAAATAAGGGAAATTTCTGGAATTTAGCCCCAAAATAAGTGGAATTTCTGAGTTTTGCCTCAAGATAAGGGGAATTTCTGACTTTTTGCCCTGAAATAAATTAAATTTCTAAAATTTTTCCCCAAAATAAGGGAAATGTCTGTTTTTGCCCCAAAATAAGCGGAATTTCTGACTTTTTGCCCCAAAATAAGAGGAATTTCAGCCTTTTTACCTCAAAATAAGGGAAATTTCTTCATTTTTGCCCCAAAATATGAGAAATTTCTGCCTTTTTGCCCCAAAATAAGAAAAATTTTTGCAATTTTGTACCAAAATGAAAGAAATTTCTGCTTTTTGCCCCAAAATAAGAAAATTTCTGCTTTTTTTCCCTGAAATAAGTGAAATTTCTGCAATTTTGCCCCAAAATAAGTGAAATTTCTGCAATTTTGCTCCAAAATGAAAGAAATTTCTGCCTTTTTGCCACAAAATAAGGGGAATTTCTGTCTTTTTGCCCTAAAATAAGGTAAATTTCTGCCTTTTTCCACCAAATAAGGCGAATTTCAGCCTTTTTACCTCAAAATATTAGGAATTTCTGCCCTTTTTCCCCAAAATAAAGAAAATTTCTGCATTTTTTCTCTGAAATAAGTGAAATTTCTGCAATTTTGCCCCAAATTAAGTGAAATTTCTTCAATTTTGCCCCAAAATAAGTGGAATTTTTGAGTTTTGCCCAAAAATAAGGAGAATTTCTGTCTTTTTGCCCCAACAAATAGGGAATTTCTCCCTTTTTGTCCCACAACTAGGGGAATTTCTGCAATTTTGCTCCAAAATACGGGGAATTTCTGCTTTTTTTTCCCAAAAATAAGGGGAATGTATACCTTTTGCCACAAAAAGGGAAATTTCTTCATTTTTGCCCCAAAATAAGAAGAATTTCTGCCTTTTTACCTCAAAATATGTGAAATTTCTGCCTTTTTACCCAAAAAGAAATGGAATTTCTGTCTTTTTGCCCCAAAATAAAAGCAATTTTTGAATTATGCTCTGAAATAATTGAAATTTCTGCAATTGTGCCCCCAGATAAGAAAAATTTCTGCCTTTTTCACACAAAATAAGGGGAATTTCTGCATTTTTGCCACAAAATATTAGGAATTTCTGCCTTTTTGCCCCAAAATAAGAAAAATTTCTGCCTTTTTTCCCTGAAATAAGTGAAATTTCTGCAATTTTGCCCCCAAATAAGTTATATTTCTGCAATTTTGCTCCAAAATAAAAGAAATTTCTGTTTTTTTGCCACAAAATAAGGGAAATTTCTGTCTTTTTGCCCTAAAATAAGGGAAATTTCTGCCTTTTTGCCCCCAAATAAGGCGAATTTCAGCCTTTTAACCTCAAAATATTAGGAATTTCTGCCTTTTTGCCCCAAATAAAGAAAATTTCTGCCTTTTTTCTCTGACATAAGTGAAATTTCTGCAATTTTGCCCCAAAATAAGTGAAATTTCTGCAATTTTGCCCCAAAATAAGTGGAATTTCTGAGTTTTGCCCCAAAATAAGGAGAATTTCTGTCTTTTTGCCCCAACAAATAGGAAATTTCTCCCTTTTTGCCCCACAACTAGGGGAATTTCTGCAATTTTGCTCCAAAATACGGGGAATTTCTGCTTTTTTTCACAAAAATAAAGGGAATGTATACCTTTTCCCACAAAAAAAGGGAAATTTTTTCATTTTTGCCCCAAAATAAGAAGAATTTCTGCCTTTTTACCTCAAAATAAGTGAAATTTCTGCCTTTTTACCCAAAAATAAACGGAATTTCTGTCTTTTTGCCCCAAAATAAAAGCAATTTTTTAATTATGCCCTGAAATAATTGAAATTTCTGCAATTTTGCCCCCAGATAAGGGAAATTTCTGCCTTTTTGACACAAAATAAGGGGCATTTCTGCATTTTTGCCACAAAATATTAGGAATTTCTGACTTTTGCCCCAAAATAAGGAAAATTTCTGCCTTTTTTCCCTGAAATAAGTGAAATTTCTGCAATTTTGCCCCAAAATAAGGGAAATTTCTGCCTTTTTGACACAAAATAAGGGGAATTTCTGTCTTTTTGCTCCAAAATAAGGGGAATTTCCGCCTTTTTACCTCATAATAAAAGGAATCTCTGCCTTTTTGCCCGAAAATATGGGGAAATTCTGTATTTTTGCCCCAAAATAGAAAAAATTTCTGCAATTTTGTAGCAAATTAAAAGTAATTTCTGCCTTTTTGCCCCAAAATAAGAGAAATTTTTGCGTTTTTTCCCTGAAATAAGTGAAATTTCTGTAATTTTTCCCCAAAATAAGGAAGATTTCTGCATTTTTGCCCCAAAATAATAAAAATTTTTGCAATTTTGTACCAAAATAAAAGAAATTTTTGCCTTTTTGCCCCAAAATAAGAAAATTTCTGCTTTTTTCCCTGAAATAAAAGAAATTTCTGCAATTTTGCCCCAAAATAAGTTAAATTTCTGCAATTTTGCCCCAAAATAAAAGAAATTTCTGCCTTTTTGCCACAAAATAAGAGGAATTTCTGTTTTTTTGCCCCAAAATAATTGAAATTTCTGCCTTTCTGCCCCCAAATAAGGCGAATTTCAGCCTTTTTACCTCAAAATAACAGGAATTTCTCCATTTTTGAAACAAAATAAGGGGAATTTCTGCATTTTTTCCACAAAGTATTAGGAATTTCTGCCTTTTTGCCCCAAAATAAGGAAAATTTCTGCCTTTTTTCCCTGAAATTATTGATATTTTTGCAATTTTGTCCCAAAATAAGTGGAATTTCTGAGTTTTGCCCCAATATAAGGAGAATTTCTGTCTTTTTGCCCCAACAAATAGTGAATTTCTTTCTTTTTGCCCCACAACTAGGGGAATTTCTGCAATTTTGCTCCAAAATATGGGGTATTTCTGCTTTTTTCCCCAAAAATAAGGGGAATGTATACCTTTTGCCACAAAAAAATAGAAATTTCTTTATTTTTGCCCCAAAATAAGAGGAATTTCTGCCTTTTTACCTCAAAATAAGTGAAATTTCTGCCTTTTTACTAAATAATAAACGGAATTTCTGTCTTTTTGCCCCAAAATAAAATGAATTTTTGAAATATGCCCTGAAATACGTGAAATTTCTGCAATTTTGCCCCCAAATAAGGGAAATTTCTGCTTTTTCGACACAAAATAAGGAAAATTTCTGCATTTTTGCCACAAAATATTAGGAATTTCTGCCTTTTTGCCCCAAAATAAGGAAAATTTCTGTCTTTTATCCCTGAAATAATTGAAATTTCTGCAATTTTGCCTCAAAATAAGTGAAATTTCTACAATTTTGCCACAAAATAAAGAAAATTTCTGGAATTTTGCCCCAAAATATGTGGAATTCTGAGTTTTGCCCCAAAATAAGGAGAATTTCGGTGTTTTTGCCCCAACATATAAGGAATTTCTGACTTTTTGCCCCACAATTAGGGGATTTTCTGCAATTTTGCTCCAAAATATGGGGAATTTCTGCAATTTTGCCATAAATAAATGAAATGGATACTTTTTGCCACAAAGAAGGGAAATTTCTTCATTTTTGCCACAAATAAGAGGAATTTCTGCCTTTTTACCTCAACATAAGTGAAATTTCTGCCTTTTTACCCCAAAATAAACGGAATTTCTGTCTTTTTGCCCCAAAATAAAAGAAATTTTTGAATTAGGCCCTGAAATAAGTGAAATTTCTGCATTTTTGACACAAAATAAGGGGAATTTCTGCATTTATGCCTCAAAATATTAGGAATTTCTGCTTTTTTGTTCCAAAATAATGAAAATTTCTGCCTTTTTTCCTGAATTAAGTGAAATTTCTGCAATTTTGCCCCAAATAAGTGAAATTTCTGCAATTTTGCCCCAAAATAAGGGAAATTTCTGGAATTTAGCCCCAAAATAAGTGGAATTTCTGAGTTTTGCCCCAAAATAAGGGGAATTTCTGACTTTTTGCCCTGAAATAAATTAAATTTCTAAAATTTTTCCCCAAAATAAGGAAAATGTCTGTTTTTGCCCCAAAATAAGCGGAATTTCTGACTTTTTGCCCCAAAATAAGAGGAATTTCAGCCTTTTTACCTCAAAATAAGGGAAATTTCTTCATTTTTGCCCCAAAATATGAGAAATTTCTGCCTTTTTGCCCCAAAATAAGAAAAATTTTTGCAATTTTGTACCAAAATGAAAGAAATTTCTGCTTTTTGCCCCAAAATAAGAAAATTTCTGCTTTTTTTCCCAGAAATAAGTGAAATTTCTGCAATTTTGCCCCAAAATAAGTGAAATTTCTGCAATTTTGCTCCAAAATAAACGAAATTTCTGCCTTTTTGCCACAAAATAAGGGGAATTTCTGTCTTTTTGCCCTAAAATAAGGGAAATTTCTGCCTTTTTGCCCCCAAATAAGGCGAATTTCAGCCTTTTTACCTCAAAATATTAGGAATTTCTGCCTTTTTGCCCAAAATAAAGAAAATTTCTTCCTTTTTTCTCTGAAATAAGTGAAATTTCTGCAATTTTGCCTCAAAATAAGTGAAATTTCTGCAATTTTGCCCCAAAATAAGTGGAATTTCTGAGTTTTGCCCCAAAATAAAAAGAATTTCTGTCTTTTTGCCCCAACCAATAGGGAATTTCTCCCTTTTTGCCCCACAACTAGGGGAATTTCTGCAATTTTGCTTCAAAATACGGGGAATTTCTGCTTTTTTTTCCAAAAATAAGAGGAATGTATACCTTTAGCCACAAAAAAGTGAAATTTTTCATTTTTGCCCCAAAATAAGAATTTCTGCCTTTTTACCTCAAAATATGTGAAATTTCTGCCTTTTTACCAAAAAGAAATGGAAGTTCTGTCTTTTTGCCCCAAAATAAAAGCAATTTTTGAATTATGCTCTGAAATAATTGAAATTTCTGCAATTGTGCCCCCAGATAAGGGAAATTTCTGCCTTTTTGACACAAAATAAGGGGAATTTCTGCATTTTTGCCACAAAATATTAGGAATTTCTGCCTTTTTGCCCCAAAATAAGAAAAATTTCTGCCTTTTTTCCCTGAAATAAGTGAAATTTCTGCAATTTTGCCCCCAAATAAGTGATATTTCTGCAATTTTGCTCCAAAATAAAAGAAATTTCTGTTTTTTTGCCACAAAATAAGGGAAATTTCTGTCTTTTTGCCCTAAAATAAGGGAAATTTCTGCCTTTTTGCCCCCAAATAAGGCGAATTTCAGCCTTTTTACCTCAAAATATTAGGAATTTCTGCCTTTTTGCCCCAAAATAAAGAAAATTTCTGCCTTTTTTCTCTGACATAAGTGAAATTTCTGCAATTTTGCCCCAAAATAAGTGAAATTTCTGCAATTTTGCCCCAAAATAAGTGGAATTTCTGAGTTTTGCCCCAAAATAAGGAGAATTTCTGTCTTTTTGCCCCAACAAATAGGAAATTTCTCCCTTTTTGCCCCACAACTAGGGGAATTTCTGCATTTTTGCTCCAAAATACGGGGAATTTCTGCTTCTTTTCACAAAAATAAAGGGAATGTATACCTTTTTCCACAAAGAAGGGAAATTTCTTCATTTTTGCCCCAAAATAAGAAGAATTTCTGCCTTTTTACCAAAAAATAAGTGAAATTTCTGCCTTTTTACCAAAAAATAAACGGAATTTCTGTCTTTTTGCCCCAAAATAAAAGCAATTTTTGAATTATGCCTTGAAATAAGTGAAATTTCTGCAATTTTGCCCCCAGATAAGGGGAATTTCTGCCTTTTTGACACAAAATAAGGGGCATTTCTGCATTTTTGCCACAAAATATTAGGAATTTCTGACTTTTGTCCCAAAATAAGGAAAATTTCTGCCTTTTTTCCCTGAAATAAGTGAAATTTCTGCAATTTTGCCCCAAAATAAGGGAAATTTCTGCCTTTTTGACACAAAATAAGGGGAATTTTTGTCTTTTTGCTCCAAAATAAGGGGAATTTCCGCCTTTTTACCTCATAATAAGGGGAATCTTTGCCTTTTTCCCCAAAATATGGGGAAATTCTGTATTTTTGCCCTAAAATAGAGAAAATTTCTGCAATTTTGTAGCAAATTAAAAGTAATTTCTGCCTTTTGCCCCAAAATAAGAGAAATTTTTGCGTTTTTTCTCTGAAATAAGTGAAATTTCTGTAATTTTTCCCCAAAAGAAGGAAGATTTCTGCAATTTTGCCCCAAAATAAAGGAAATTTCTGGAATTTTTTCCCAAAATAAGGGGAATTTCTGACTTTTTGCCCTGAATAAGGAGAATTTCTGTCTTTTTGCCCCAAAATAATGTGAATTTCTGCATTTTCCCTCAAAATTAGAAGAATATGTGCGATTGTGCTTCAAAATACAAAAAATTTCTGCCTTATTGCACCAAAATAATAGGAATTTCTGCATTTTTGCTTCAATATAAGGGGAATTTCTGAAATTTTTCTCCAAAATACGGTGAATTTCTGCCTTATTGCCCGAAATAAACTGGAACTTCTGCATTTTTGCCCTGAAATATTTGAAATTTCCACAATTTTACCCCAAAATAAGGGGAATTTCTGTTTTTGACCCCAAAATTAGGAGAATTTCTACTTTTTGCTCCAAAATAAGGCAATTTTCTGACTTTTTGCCCAGAAATAAGTGAAATTTCTGCAATTTTGCCACAAAATAAGGGGAATTTCTGCCTTTTTGCCAAAATAAGGGGAATTTCATCATTTTACCTCCAAATAAGGAGAATTTCTGCCTTTTTGCCACAAAATATGGGGAATTTCTGCCTTATTGCCCCCAAATAAGGAAAAATTTTGCTTTTCTGCCCCAAATAACGGGAATTTCTGCCTTTTTGCCACAAAGTAAAGGGAATTTCTGCCTTTTTGCCCCAAAATAACGGGAATTTCAGCCTTTTTACCTCAAAATAAGGGGAATTTCTGCCTTTTGCCCAAAATATGGGGAATTTCTGACTTTTTGTTCCAAAATAAGAAAAATTTCTTCAATTTTGTACCAAAATAAAAGAAATTTCTGCTTTTTACCCCAAAATAAAAGTAATTTCTGACTTTTTGCCCTGAAATAAATGAAATTTCTGCAATTTGGCCCGAAAATAAGGGAAATTTGTGCATTTTGCCCCAAAATGAGGGGATTTTCTGCCTCTTTGCCCCAAAATATGGGGAATTTCAGCATTTTACCTGAAAAAAAGGGGAATTTCAGCCTTTTTGCACCAAAATATGGAAAATTTCTGCCTTTTTGCCACGAAATAAGAAAAATTTCTGCAATTCTGTACCAAAATAAAAGAAATTTCTAAAATTTTGCCCCCAAATAAAAGAAATTTCTGATTTTTGCCCCGAAATAATGAGAATTTCTGTATTTTTGCCCCAAAATAAAGGGAATTTCTGCCTTTTGCCCCAAAATTAGGGGAGTTTCTGCAATTTTGCTTTGAAATACAGGGAATTTCTGCCTCTTTTCCCGAAAATAAGGGGAACTTCTGCCGATTTGCCCCAAATAAAGGGAATTTCTGCATTTTTGCCCCAATATTAGGGGAATTTCTGCAATTTTGCTCTAAAATATGGAAAATTTCTGCCTTTTTGCCTGAAATCAAGGGGATTTTCTGCCTTTTTGCCCCCAAACAAGGGAAATTTCTGCAATTTTATCCCAAAATAAGGGGATTTTCTGCCTTTTTGCCCCCAAATAAGGGAAATTTCTGCCTTTTTACCCTGAAATATGTGAAATGTCTGCAATTTTACCCCAAAATAAGGTGAATTTCTGCCTTTTTGCCCCAAAATAATGGGAATTTCTGCATTTTGCCCTAAAATAAGAAAAATTTTTGCTTTTTTTCTCTGAAATAAGTGAAATTTCTGCAATTTTGCCTTAAAAAAAATTTCTGCAATTTTTCCCCAAAATAAAGGAATTTTCCGCAATTTTGCCCCCAAAATAAAGGGAATTTCTGTTTTTTGTCCCCAAATAAGGGAAATTTCTGCAATTTTGCCCTAAAACATGAGGAATTTCTGCCTTTTGCCCCAAAGAAAGGGGAATTTCTGCCTTTTTTCCCCAAATATAAAATATTACTGCATGTTTTACCCCAAAATTAGGTGAATTTCTGCAATTTTGCTCCAAAATACGGAGATTTTCTTCCTTTTTCGCCGAAAATAAAGGGAATTTCTGCCATTTTGCCACGAAATAAGTGAAATTTCTGCAGTTTTACCCCAAAATAAGGGGAAGTTCTGCGTTTTTGCCCCAAAATTAGGGGAATTTCTGCAATTTTGCTCCAAAATACGGGGAATTTCTGCCTTTTTGCCCGAAAATAAGGGGAATGTACAAATTTTGCCATAAAAAAGGAAAATTTCTTCATTTTTACCCCAAAATAAGGGGATTTTCCGCCTTTTTGACTCAAAATAAGTGCAATTTCTGACTTTTCCCCAAAAATAAACGGAATTTCTGTCTTTTTGCCCCAAAATAAGACTAATTTCTGACTTTTTGCCCTGAAATAAGTTAAATTTCTCAAACTATTTCCAAAATAAGGGAAATGTCTGCTTTTTGCCCCAAAATAAGTGGAATTTCTGCTTTTTTGCCCCAAAATAAAGGTAATTTCAGCTTTTTTACCTCAAAATAAAAGGAATTTCTGCATTTTTGCACCAAAATATGGGAAATTTCTGCCTTTTTACCCAAAATAAGAAAAATTTCTGCAATTTTGTACCAAATAAAAGAAATTTCTGCCTTTTTGCCCCAAAATAAGAAAGTTTCTGCTTTTTTTCCCTGAAATAAGTGATATTTCTGCAATTTTGCCCCAAAATAAGTGAAATTTCTGCAATTTTGTACCAAATAAAAGAAATTTCTGCCTTTTTGCCCCAAAATCAGAAAATTTCTGCTTTATTTCCATAAAATAAGTGAAATTTCTGCAATTTTGCCCCAAAATAAGTGAAATTTCTGCAATTTTGTTCCAAAATAAGGGAAATTTCTGGAATTTTGCCCCAAATTAAGTGGAATTTTTGAGTTTTGCCCCAAAATAAGGAGAATTTCTGTTTTTTTGCCCCAACCTATAGGGAATTTTTGCCTTTTTGCCCCACAATTAGGGGAATTTCTGCAATTGTGCTCCAAAATACAGGGAATTTCTGCTTTTTTGCCCGAAAATAAAAAGAATGCATACCTTTTTGCCATAAAAAAGAGAAATTTCTTAATTTTTGCTCCAAGATAAGGGGAATTTCTGCTTTTTTGCCTCTAAATAAGTGAAATTTTTGTCTTTTTCCCCCAAAACAAGGGGAATTTCTGTCTTTTTTGCCCCAAAATAAGGAAAATTTCTGACTTTTTACCCTGAAGTATGTGAAATTTCTGCAATTTTGCCCCAAAATAAAGAAAATTTCTGCCTCTTTGGCCCCAAATATGGGGAATTTCAGCCTTTTTACCTAAAAGTAAAGGGAATTTCTTCATTTTTGCCCCAAAATATGGGAAATTTCTGCCTTTTTGCCCCAAAATAAGAAAAATTTTTGAAATTTTGTATCAAAATAAAAGAAATTTCTGACTTTTTGCTTCAAAATATGAAAATTTCTGCTTTTTTTCTGAAATAAGTGAAATTTCTGCAATTTTGCCCCAAATAAGTGAAATTTCTGCAAATTTGCCCCAAAATAAGGGAAATTTCTGGAACTTTGCCGCAAATTAAGTGGAATTTCTGAGTTTTGCCCCAAAATAAGGAGAATTTCTGTTTTTTTGCCCGAAAATAATGTGAATTTCTGCATTTTCCCTCAAAATTAGGGGAATATGTGGAATTTTGCTTCAAAATACGGGGAATTTCTGCCTTATTGAACCAAAATAAAGGGAATTTCTGCATTTTTGCACCAATATAAGGGAAATTTCTGAAATTTTGCTCCAAAATACAGGGAATTTCTGCCTTATTGCCCGAAATAAAGTGGAATTTCTGCCTTTTTGCCCTGAAATATTTGAAATTTCCACAATTTTACCCCAAAATTAGGGGAATTTCTGTTTTTGGCCCCTAAATTAGGAGAATTTTTGCTTTTTGCCCCAAAATAAGGCAATTTTCTGACTTTTTGTACTGAAATAAGTGAAATTTCTGCAATTTTGCCCCAAAATAAGGGAAATTTCTGCCTTTTTGCCAAAATAAGGGGAATTTCATCATTTTACCTCCAAATAAGGGGAATTTCTGCCTTTTTGCCACAAAATATGGGGAATTTCTGCCTTATTGCCCCACAATTATAGGAATTTCTGCAATTTTGCTCCAAAATAAGGGGAATTTCTTTTTTTGCCTCTAAATAAGTGGAATTTCTGTCTTTTTCCCCCAAAACAAAAAGGATTTCTGTCTTTTTTGCCCCAAAATAAGGAAAATTTCTGACTTATTACCCTGAAATAAGTGAAATTTCTGCAATTGTGCCCCAAAATAAGGTAAAATTCTGCATTTTTGCCTGCAAATAAGGAGAATTTCAGCCTTTTTACCTCAAAATAAGGGAAATTTCTGCATTTTTGCCACAAAATATTAGGAATTTCTGCCTTTTTGCCACAAAATAAGGAAAATTTGTGCCTTTTTTCCCTGAAATATGTGAAAGTTCTGCATTTTTACCCCAAAATAAGGGAAAATTCTGCCTTTTTGCCCCCAAATAAGGGGAATTTCAGCCTTTTTCCCTCAAAAGAAAGGGAATTTCTGCATTTTTGCCCCCAAATATGAGAATTTCTGCCTTTTGTCCCAAAATAATAAAAATTTCTGCAATTTTGTACCAAAATAAAAGAAATTTCGGCCTTGTTGCCTCCAATTAAGAAAATTTCTGCTTTTTTTTCTGAAATAAGTGAAATTTCTGCAATTTTGCCCCAAAATAAGGAAAATTTCTGGAATTTTGCCACAAAATAAGTGGAGTTTATGAATTTTGCCCCAAAATAAGGAGAATTTCTGTCTTTTTGCCCCAACATATAGGGAATTTCTGCCTTTTTGCCACACAATTAGGGGAATTTCTGCAATTTTGCTCTAAAATACGGGGAATTTCTGCTTTTTAGCCCGAAAATAAGGGGAATGTATAACTTTTGCCACAAAAAAGAAAAATTTCTTCATTTTTGACCCAAAATAAGAGGAATTTCTGCCTTTTTACCTCAAAATAAGTAAAATTTCTGCCTTTTTACCCAAAAATAAACAGAATTTCTGTCTTTTTGCCCCAAAATAAAAGGAATTTTTGAATTATGCTATGAAATAAGTGAAATTTCTGCAATTTTGCCCCAAAATAAAAGAAATTTCTGCCTTTTGCCACAAAATAAGTGGAATTTCTGTCTTTTTGCCCCAAAATAAGGAAAATTTCTGCCTTTTTCGCCCAAATAAGGGGAATTTCAGCCTTTTTACCTCAAAATAATGAAAATTTCTGCATTTTTGCCAAAAAATATTAAGAATTTCTGACATTGTGCTCCAAAATTATGAAAATTTCTGCCTTTTTTTGGAATAAGTGAAATTTCTGCAATTTTGCCCCAAAATAAGTGAAATTTCTGCAATTTTGCCCCAAAATAAGGGAAATTTCTGGAATTTTGCCCCAAATTAAGTGGAATTTCTGAGTTTTGCCTTAAAATAAGGAGAATTTCTGTCTTTTTGCCACAACATATAGGGAATTTCTTCCTTTTTGCCCCACAATTAGGGAAATTTCTGCAATTTTGCTCCAAAATACGAGAAATTTCTGCCTTTTTGCCCGAAAATAAGAAGAATGCATAACTTTTTGCCATAAAAAAGGGAAATTTCTTCATTTTTGCTCCAAAATAAGGGGAATTTCTTCTTTTTTGCCTCTAAATATGTGGAATATCTGTCTTATTCCCCAAAAACAAAGGGAATTTCTGTCTTTTTGGCCCAAAAATAAGGAAAATTTCTGACTTATTACCCTGAAATAAGTGAAATTTCTGCAATTTTGCCCCAAAATAAGAGAAATTTCTGCCTTTTTGCTCCCAAATAAGTGGAATTTCAGCCTTTTTACCTCAAAATAAGGGGAATTTCTGCATTTTTGCCCCAAAATATGGGAAATTTCTGCCTTTTTGCCCCAAAATAAGAAAAATTTCTGCAATTTTGTACCAAAATAAAAGAAATTTCTGCCTTTTGCCCCAAAATAAGAAAATTTCTGCTTTTTTTTTAATAAGTGAAATTTCTCCAATTTTGAACCAAAATAAGTGAAATTTCTGAAATTTTGCCCCAAAATAAGGGAAATTTCTTGAATTTTGCCCCAAAATATGTGGAATTTCTGAGTTTTACCCCAAAATAAGGAGAATTTCTGTCTTTTTGGCCCAACATATAGGGAATTTCTTCCTTTTTGCCCCACAATTAGGGGAATTTCTGCAATTTTGCTCCAAAATACGTGGATTTTCTGCCTTTTTGCCCGAAAATAAGAAGAATGCATACCTTTTTGCCATAAAAAAGGGAAATTTCTTAGTTTTTGCTCCAAAATAAGGGGAATTTCTGATTTTTTGCCCCTAATAAGTGGAATTCCCGTCTTTTTCCCCCAAAACAAAGGGAATTTCTGTCTTTTTTGCCCCAAAATAAGGAAAATTTCTGACTTATTACCCTGAAGTATGTGAAATTTCTGCAATTTTGCCCCAAAATAAAGAAAATTTCTGCCTTTTTGCCCCCAAATATGGGGAATTTCAGCCTTTTTACCTCAACGTAAGGGGAATTTCTGCATTTCTGCCCCAAAATATGGGAAATTTCTGCCTTTTTGCCCCAAAATAAGAAAAATTTTTGAAATTTTGTATCAAAATAAAAGAAATTTCTGACTTTTTGCTTCAAAATAAGAAAATTTCTGCTTTTTTTTTCTGAAATAAGTGAAATTTCTGCAATTTTGCCCCAAAATAAGTGAAATTTCTGCTAATTTGCCCCAAAATAAGGGAAATTTCTGGAATTTTGCCCCAAAATAAGTGGAATTTCTGAGTTTTGCCCCAAAATAAGGACAATTTCTGTCTTATTGCCCAAAAATAATGTGAATTTCTGCATTTTCCCTTAAAATTAGGGGAATATGTGCAATTTTGCTTCAAAATACGGGGAATTTCTGCCTTATTGAACCAAAATAAAGGGAATTAATGCATTTTTGCACCCATATAAGGAGAATTTCTGAAATTTTGCTCCAAAATACAGGGAACTTCTGCCTTATTGCCTGAAATAATGTGGAATTTCTGCCTTTTTGCCCTGAAATATTTGAAATTTCAACAATTTTACCCCAAAATAAATGGAATTTCTGTTTTTGGCCCAAAATTAGGAGAATTTATGCTTTTTTCCCCAAAATAAGGCAACTTTCTGACTTTTTGCCCAGAAATAAGTGAAATTTCTCCAATTTTGCCCCAAAATAAGGGAAATTTCTGCCTTTTTGCCAAAATAAGGGGAATTTCAGCATTTTACCTCCAAATATGGGGAATTTCTGCCTTTTTGCCACAAAATATTAGAAAATTCTGCCTTTTTGCCCCAAAATCAGAAAATTTCTGCCTATTTTCCCTGAAATAAGTGAAATTTCTGCAATTTTGCCCTAAAATAAGTGAAATTTCTGCAGTTTTGCGTCAAAATAAGGGAAATTTCTGGAATTTTTCCCCAAAATAAGTTTAATTTCTGAGTTCTGCCCCAAAATAAGGAGAATTTCTGTCTTTATGCCCCAACATATAGGGATTTCTGCCTTTTTGCCCCACAATTAGGGGAATTTCTGGAATTTTGCTTCAAAATACGGGGAATATCTGATTTTTGCCTCAAAATAAGGAAAATTTCTGACTTTTTGCCCTGAAATATGTTAAATTTCTAAAATTTTTCCCAATATAAGGGAAATGTCTGCTTTTTGCCCCAAATTAAGGGAAATTTCTGCCTTTTTGCAACAAAATAAGGGGAATTTCTGTCTTTTTGCCACAAAATAAGGGAAATTTCTGCCTTTTTCCCCCATATAAGGGGAATTTCAGCCTTTTTACCTCAAAATAATAAAAATTTCTGCATTTTTGCCAAAAAAATATTAAGAATTTCTGACATTGTGCTCCAAAATTACGAAAATTTCTGCCTTTTTTTCTGAAATAAGTGAAATTTCTGCAATTTTGCCCCAAAATAAGGGAAATTTCTGGAATTTTGCCCCAAAATAAGTGGAATTTCTGAGTTTTGCCCGAAAATAAGGTGAATTTCTGTCTTTTTGCCACAACATATAGGGAATTTCTGCCTTTTTCCCAACAATTAGGGGAATTTCTGGAATTTTGCTCCAAAATACAGGGAATTTCTGCCTTTTTGCACGAAAATAAGAAGAATGCATACCTTTTTGCCATAAAAAAGGGAAATTTCTTCATTTTTGCTCCAAAATAATAGGAATTTCTTCTTTTTTGCCTCTAAATAAGTGGAATTTCTGTCTTTTTCCCCCAAAACAAGGGGAATTTCTGTCTTTTTTGCCCAAAAATAAGGAAAATTTCTGACTTATTATCCTGAAATAAGTGAAATTTCTGCAATTTTGCCCCAAAATAAGGGAAATTTCTGCCTTTTTGACCCCAAATAAGGGGAATTTCAGCCTTTTTACCTCAAAATAATGGGAATTTCTGCATTTTTGCCTCAAAATATGGGAAATTTCCTTTTTTTTCCCCAAAATAAGAAAAATTTTTGCAATTTTGTAGCAAAATAAAAGAAATTTCTGCCTTTTTGCCCCAAAATAAGAAAATTTCTGCTTTTTTCTCTGAAATAAGTGAAATTTCTGCAATTTTGAATGAAAATAAGTGAAATTTCTGCAATTTTGCCCCCAAATAAGAGAAATTTCTGGAATTTTGCCCCAAAATATGTGGAATTTCTGAGTTTTACCCCAAAATAAGGAGAATTTCTGTCTTTTTGCCCCAACATATAGGGAATTTCTGCCTTTTTGCCCCACAGTTAGAGGAATTTCTGCAATTTTGCTCCAAAATACGGGGAATTTCTGCCTTTCTGCCGGAAAATAAGAAGAATGCATACCTTTTTGCCATAAAAAAGGGAAATTTCTTCATTTTTGCTCCAAAATAAGGGGAATTTCTGCTTTTTTGCCTCTAAATAAGTGGAATTTCTGTTTTCCCCCCAAACAAAGAGAATTTCTGTCTTTTTTGCCCCAAAATAAGGAAAATTTCTGACTTATTACCCTGAAATAAGTGAAATTTCTGCAATTCTGTCCCAAAATAAGGGAAATTTCTGCCTTTTTGCTCCCAAATAAAGGGATTTCAGCCTTTTTACCTCAAAATAAGGGGAATTTCTGCATTTTTGCCCCAAAATATGAAAAATTTCCGCCTTTTTGCCCAAAATTAAGAAAAATTTCTTCAATTTTGTACCAGAATAAAGAAATTTCTGCCTTTTTGCCTTAAAATAAGTAAAATTTCTGCAATTTTGCCCCAAAATAAGTGAAATTTCTGCAATTTTGCCCCATAATAAGGGAAATTTCTGCAATTTTGCCCCAAAATAAGAGAAATTTCTGCCTTTTTGCTCCCAAATAAGGGGAATTTCAGCCTTTTTACCTCAAAATAAGGGGAATTTCTGCATTTTTGCCCCAAAATATGGGAAATTTCTGCCTTTTTGCCCCAAAATAAGAAAAATTTCTGCAATTTTGTACCAAAATAAAAGAAATTTCTGCCTTTTGCCCCAAAATAAGAAAATTTCTGCTTTTTTTTTAATAAGTGAAATTTCTCCAATTTTGAACCAAAATAAGTGAAATTTCTGAAATTTTGCCCCAAAATAAGGGAAATTTCTTGAATTTTGCCCCAAAATAAGTGGAATTTCTGAGTTTTACCCCAAAATAAGGAGAATTTCTGTCTTTTTGGCCCAACATATAGGGAATTTCTTCCTTTTTGCCCCACAATTAGGAGAATTTCTGCAATTTTGCTCCAAAATACGTGGATTTTCTGCCTTTTTACCCGAAAATAAGAAGAATGCATACCTTTTTGCCATAAAAAAGGGAAATTTCTTAGTTTTTGCTCCAAAATAAGGGGAATTTCTGATTTTTTGGCCCTAATAAGTGGAATTCCCGTCTTTTTCCCCCAAAACAAAGGGAATTTCTGTCTTTTTTGCCCCAAAATAAGGAAAATTTCTGACTTATTACCCTGAAGTATGTGAAATTTCTGCAATTTTGCCCCAAAATAAAGAAAATTTCTGCCTTTTTGCCCCCAAATATGGGGAATTTCAGCCTTTTTACCTCAAAGTAAGGGGAATTTCTGCATTTCTGCCCCAAAATATGGGAAATTTCTGCCTTTTTGCCCCAAAATAAGAAAAATTTTTGAAATTTTGTATCAAAATAAAAGAAATTTCTGACTTTTTGCTTCAAAATAAGAAAATTTCTGCTTTTTTTTCTGAAATAAGTGAAATTTCTGCAATTTTGCCCCAAAATAAGTGAAATTTCTGCTAATTTGCCCCAAAATAAGGGAAATTTCTGGAATTTTGCCCCAAAATAAGTGGAATTTCTGAGTTTTGCCCCAAAATAAGGACAATTTCTGTCTTATTGCCCAAAAATAATGTGAATTTCTGCATTTTCCCTTAAAATTAGGGGAATATGTGCAATTTTGCTTCAAAATACGGGGAATTTCTGCCTTATTGAACCAAAATAAAGGGAATTAATGCATTTTTGCACCCATATAAGGAGAATTTCTGAAATTTTGCTCCAAAATACAGGGAACTTCTGCCTTATTGCCTGAAATAATGTGGAATTTCTGCCTTTTTGCCCTGAAATATTTGAAATTTCAACAATTTTACCCCAAAATAAATGGAATTTCTGTTTTTGGCCCAAAATTAGGAGAATTTATGCTTTTTTCCCCAAAATAAGGCAACTTTCTGACTTTTTGCCCAGAAATAAGTGAAATTTCTCCAATTTTGCCCCAAAATAAGGGAAATTTCTGCCTTTTTGCCAAAATAAGGGGAATTTCATCATTTTACCTCCAAATAAGGGGAATTTCTGCCTTTTTGCCACAAAATATGGGGAATTTCTGCCTTATTGCCCCACAATTATAGGAATTTCTGCAATTTTGCTCCAAAATAAGGGGAATTTCTTTTTTTGCCTCTAAATAAGTGGAATTTCTGTCTTTTTCCCCCAAAACAAAAAGGATTTCTGTCTTTTTTGCCCCAAAATAAGGAAAATTTCTGACTTATTACCCTGAAATAAGTGAAATTTCTGCAATTGTGCCCCAAAATAAGGTAAAATTCTGCATTTTTGCCTGCAAATAAGGAGAATTTCAGCCTTTTTACCTCAAAATAAGGGAAATTTCTGCATTTTTGCCACAAAATATTAGGAATTTCTGCCTTTTTGCCACAAAATAAGGAAAATTTGTGCCTTTTTTCCCTGAAATATGTGAAAGTTCTGCATTTTTACCCCAAAATAAGGGAAAATTCTGCCTTTTTGCCCCCAAATAAGGGGAATTTCAGCCTTTTTCCCTCAAAAGAAAGGGAATTTCTGCATTTTTGCCCCCAAATATGAGAATTTCTGCCTTTTGTCCCAAAATAATAAAAATTTCTGCAATTTTGTACCAAAATAAAAGAAATTTCGGCCTTGTTGCCTCCAATTAAGAAAATTTCTGCTTTTTTTTCTGAAATAAGTGAAATTTCTGCAATTTTGCCCCAAAATAAGGAAAATTTCTGGAATTTTGCCACAAAATAAGTGGAGTTTATGAATTTTGCCCCAAAATAAGGAGAATTTCTGTCTTTTTGCCCCAACATATAGGGAATTTCTGCCTTTTTGCCACACAATTAGGGGAATTTCTGCAATTTTGCTCTAAAATACGGGGAATTTCTGCTTTTTAGCCCGAAAATAAGGGGAATGTATAACTTTTGCCACAAAAAAGAAAAATTTCTTCATTTTTGACCCAAAATAAGAGGAATTTCTGCCTTTTTACCTCAAAATAAGTAAAATTTCTGCCTTTTTACCCAAAAATAAACAGAATTTCTGTCTTTTTGCCCCAAAATAAAAGGAATTTTTGAATTATGCTATGAAATAAGTGAAATTTCTGCAATTTTGCCCCAAAATAAAAGAAATTTCTGCCTTTTGCCACAAAATAAGTGGAATTTCTGTCTTTTTGCCCCAAAATAAGGAAAATTTCTGCCTTTTTCGCCCAAATAAGGGGAATTTCAGCCTTTTTACCTCAAAATAATGAAAATTTCTGCATTTTTGCCAAAAAATATTAAGAATTTCTGACATTGTGCTCCAAAATTATGAAAATTTCTGCCTTTTTTTGGAATAAGTGAAATTTCTGCAATTTTGCCCCAAAATAAGTGAAATTTCTGCAATTTTGCCCCAAAATAAGGGAAATTTCTGGAATTTTGCCCCAAATTAAGTGGAATTTCTGAGTTTTGCCTTAAAATAAGGAGAATTTCTGTCTTTTTGCCACAACATATAGGGAATTTCTTCCTTTTTGCCCCACAATTAGGGAAATTTCTGCAATTTTGCTCCAAAATACGAGAAATTTCTGCCTTTTTGCCCGAAAATAAGAAGAATGCATAACTTTTTGCCATAAAAAAGGGAAATTTCTTCATTTTTGCTCCAAAATAAGGGGAATTTCTTCTTTTTTGCCTCTAAATATGTGGAATATCTGTCTTATTCCCCAAAAACAAAGGGAATTTCTGTCTTTTTGGCCCAAAAATAAGGAAAATTTCTGACTTATTACCCTGAAATAAGTGAAATTTCTGCAATTTTGCCCCAAAATAAGAGAAATTTCTGCCTTTTTGCTCCCAAATAAGTGGAATTTCAGCCTTTTTACCTCAAAATAAGGGGAATTTCTGCATTTTTGCCCCAAAATATGGGAAATTTCTGCCTTTTTGCCCCAAAATAAGAAAAATTTCTGCAATTTTGTACCAAAATAAAAGAAATTTCTGCCTTTTGCCCCAAAATAAGAAAATTTCTGCTTTTTTTTTAATAAGTGAAATTTCTCCAATTTTGAACCAAAATAAGTGAAATTTCTGAAATTTTGCCCCAAAATAAGGGAAATTTCTTGAATTTTGCCCCAAAATATGTGGAATTTCTGAGTTTTACCCCAAAATAAGGAGAATTTCTGTCTTTTTGGCCCAACATATAGGGAATTTCTTCCTTTTTGCCCCACAATTAGGGGAATTTCTGCAATTTTGCTCCAAAATACGTGGATTTTCTGCCTTTTTGCCCGAAAATAAGAAGAATGCATACCTTTTTGCCATAAAAAAGGGAAATTTCTTAGTTTTTGCTCCAAAATAAGGGGAATTTCTGATTTTTTGCCCCTAATAAGTGGAATTCCCGTCTTTTTCCCCCAAAACAAAGGGAATTTCTGTCTTTTTTGCCCCAAAATAAGGAAAATTTCTGACTTATTACCCTGAAGTATGTGAAATTTCTGCAATTTTGCCCCAAAATAAAGAAAATTTCTGCCTTTTTGCCCCCAAATATGGGGAATTTCAGCCTTTTTACCTCAACGTAAGGGGAATTTCTGCATTTCTGCCCCAAAATATGGGAAATTTCTGCCTTTTTGCCCCAAAATAAGAAAAATTTTTGAAATTTTGTATCAAAATAAAAGAAATTTCTGACTTTTTGCTTCAAAATAAGAAAATTTCTGCTTTTTTTTTCTGAAATAAGTGAAATTTCTGCAATTTTGCCCCAAAATAAGTGAAATTTCTGCTAATTTGCCCCAAAATAAGGGAAATTTCTGGAATTTTGCCCCAAAATAAGTGGAATTTCTGAGTTTTGCCCCAAAATAAGGACAATTTCTGTCTTATTGCCCAAAAATAATGTGAATTTCTGCATTTTCCCTTAAAATTAGGGGAATATGTGCAATTTTGCTTCAAAATACGGGGAATTTCTGCCTTATTGAACCAAAATAAAGGGAATTAATGCATTTTTGCACCCATATAAGGAGAATTTCTGAAATTTTGCTCCAAAATACAGGGAACTTCTGCCTTATTGCCTGAAATAATGTGGAATTTCTGCCTTTTTGCCCTGAAATATTTGAAATTTCAACAATTTTACCCCAAAATAAATGGAATTTCTGTTTTTGGCCCAAAATTAGGAGAATTTATGCTTTTTTCCCCAAAATAAGGCAACTTTCTGACTTTTTGCCCAGAAATAAGTGAAATTTCTCCAATTTTGCCCCAAAATAAGGGAAATTTCTGCCTTTTTGCCAAAATAAGGGGAATTTCAGCATTTTACCTCCAAATATGGGGAATTTCTGCCTTTTTGCCACAAAATATTAGAAAATTCTGCCTTTTTGCCCCAAAATCAGAAAATTTCTGCCTATTTTCCCTGAAATAAGTGAAATTTCTGCAATTTTGCCCTAAAATAAGTGAAATTTCTGCAGTTTTGCGTCAAAATAAGGGAAATTTCTGGAATTTTTCCCCAAAATAAGTTTAATTTCTGAGTTCTGCCCCAAAATAAGGAGAATTTCTGTCTTTATGCCCCAACATATAGGGATTTCTGCCTTTTTGCCCCACAATTAGGGGAATTTCTGGAATTTTGCTTCAAAATACGGGGAATATCTGATTTTTGCCTCAAAATAAGGAAAATTTCTGACTTTTTGCCCTGAAATATGTTAAATTTCTAAAATTTTTCCCAATATAAGGGAAATGTCTGCTTTTTGCCCCAAATTAAGGGAAATTTCTGCCTTTTTGCAACAAAATAAGGGGAATTTCTGTCTTTTTGCCACAAAATAAGGGAAATTTCTGCCTTTTTCCCCCATATAAGGGGAATTTCAGCCTTTTTACCTCAAAATAATAAAAATTTCTGCATTTTTGCCAAAAAAATATTAAGAATTTCTGACATTGTGCTCCAAAATTACGAAAATTTCTGCCTTTTTTTCTGAAATAAGTGAAATTTCTGCAATTTTGCCCCAAAATAAGGGAAATTTCTGGAATTTTGCCCCAAAATAAGTGGAATTTCTGAGTTTTGCCCGAAAATAAGGTGAATTTCTGTCTTTTTGCCACAACATATAGGGAATTTCTGCCTTTTTCCCAACAATTAGGGGAATTTCTGGAATTTTGCTCCAAAATACAGGGAATTTCTGCCTTTTTGCACGAAAATAAGAAGAATGCATACCTTTTTGCCATAAAAAAGGGAAATTTCTTCATTTTTGCTCCAAAATAATAGGAATTTCTTCTTTTTTGCCTCTAAATAAGTGGAATTTCTGTCTTTTTCCCCCAAAACAAGGGGAATTTCTGTCTTTTTTGCCCAAAAATAAGGAAAATTTCTGACTTATTATCCTGAAATAAGTGAAATTTCTGCAATTTTGCCCCAAAATAAGGGAAATTTCTGCCTTTTTGACCCCAAATAAGGGGAATTTCAGCCTTTTTACCTCAAAATAATGGGAATTTCTGCATTTTTGCCTCAAAATATGGGAAATTTCCTTTTTTTTCCCCAAAATAAGAAAAATTTTTGCAATTTTGTAGCAAAATAAAAGAAATTTCTGCCTTTTTGCCCCAAAATAAGAAAATTTCTGCTTTTTTCTCTGAAATAAGTGAAATTTCTGCAATTTTGAATGAAAATAAGTGAAATTTCTGCAATTTTGCCCCCAAATAAGAGAAATTTCTGGAATTTTGCCCCAAAATATGTGGAATTTCTGAGTTTTACCCCAAAATAAGGAGAATTTCTGTCTTTTTGCCCCAACATATAGGGAATTTCTGCCTTTTTGCCCCACAGTTAGAGGAATTTCTGCAATTTTGCTCCAAAATACGGGGAATTTCTGCCTTTCTGCCGGAAAATAAGAAGAATGCATACCTTTTTGCCATAAAAAAGGGAAATTTCTTCATTTTTGCTCCAAAATAAGGGGAATTTCTGCTTTTTTGCCTCTAAATAAGTGGAATTTCTGTTTTCCCCCCAAACAAAGAGAATTTCTGTCTTTTTTGCCCCAAAATAAGGAAAATTTCTGACTTATTACCCTGAAATAAGTGAAATTTCTGCAATTCTGTCCCAAAATAAGGGAAATTTCTGCCTTTTTGCTCCCAAATAAAGGGATTTCAGCCTTTTTACCTCAAAATAAGGGGAATTTCTGCATTTTTGCCCCAAAATATGAAAAATTTCCGCCTTTTTGCCCAAAATTAAGAAAAATTTCTTCAATTTTGTACCAGAATAAAGAAATTTCTGCCTTTTTGCCTTAAAATAAGTAAAATTTCTGCAATTTTGCCCCAAAATAAGTGAAATTTCTGCAATTTTTCCCCATAATAAGGGAAATTTCTGCAATTTTGCCCCAAAATAAGAGAAATTTCTGCCTTTTTGCTCCCAAATAAGGGGAATTTCAGCCTTTTTACCTCAAAATAAGGGGAATTTCTGCATTTTTGCCCCAAAATATGGGAAATTTCTGCCTTTTTGCCCCAAAATAAGAAAAATTTCTGCAATTTTGTACCAAAATAAAAGAAATTTCTGCCTTTTGCCCCAAAATAAGAAAATTTCTGCTTTTTTTTTAATAAGTGAAATTTCTCCAATTTTGAACCAAAATAAGTGAAATTTCTGAAATTTTGCCCCAAAATAAGGGAAATTTCTTGAATTTTGCCCCAAAATAAGTGGAATTTCTGAGTTTTACCCCAAAATAAGGAGAATTTCTGTCTTTTTGGCCCAACATATAGGGAATTTCTTCCTTTTTGCCCCACAATTAGGAGAATTTCTGCAATTTTGCTCCAAAATACGTGGATTTTCTGCCTTTTTACCCGAAAATAAGAAGAATGCATACCTTTTTGCCATAAAAAAGGGAAATTTCTTAGTTTTTGCTCCAAAATAAGGGGAATTTCTGATTTTTTGGCCCTAATAAGTGGAATTCCCGTCTTTTTCCCCCAAAACAAAGGGAATTTCTGTCTTTTTTGCCCCAAAATAAGGAAAATTTCTGACTTATTACCCTGAAGTATGTGAAATTTCTGCAATTTTGCCCCAAAATAAAGAAAATTTCTGCCTTTTTGCCCCCAAATATGGGGAATTTCAGCCTTTTTACCTCAAAGTAAGGGGAATTTCTGCATTTCTGCCCCAAAATATGGGAAATTTCTGCCTTTTTGCCCCAAAATAAGAAAAATTTTTGAAATTTTGTATCAAAATAAAAGAAATTTCTGACTTTTTGCTTCAAAATAAGAAAATTTCTGCTTTTTTTTCTGAAATAAGTGAAATTTCTGCAATTTTGCCCCAAAATAAGTGAAATTTCTGCTAATTTGCCCCAAAATAAGGGAAATTTCTGGAATTTTGCCCCAAAATAAGTGGAATTTCTGAGTTTTGCCCCAAAATAAGGACAATTTCTGTCTTATTGCCCAAAAATAATGTGAATTTCTGCATTTTCCCTTAAAATTAGGGGAATATGTGCAATTTTGCTTCAAAATACGGGGAATTTCTGCCTTATTGAACCAAAATAAAGGGAATTAATGCATTTTTGCACCCATATAAGGAGAATTTCTGAAATTTTGCTCCAAAATACAGGGAACTTCTGCCTTATTGCCTGAAATAATGTGGAATTTCTGCCTTTTTGCCCTGAAATATTTGAAATTTCAACAATTTTACCCCAAAATAAATGGAATTTCTGTTTTTGGCCCAAAATTAGGAGAATTTATGCTTTTTTCCCCAAAATAAGGCAACTTTCTGACTTTTTGCCCAGAAATAAGTGAAATTTCTCCAATTTTGCCCCAAAATAAGGGAAATTTCTGCCTTTTTGCCAAAATAAGGGGAATTTCAGCATTTTACCTCCAAATATGGGGAATTTCTGCCTTTTTGCCACAAAATATTAGAAAATTCTGCCTTTTTGCCCCAAAATCAGAAAATTTCTGCCTATTTTCCCTGAAATAAGTGAAATTTCTGCAATTTTGCCCTAAAATAAGTGAAATTTCTGCAGTTTTGCGTCAAAATAAGGGAAATTTCTGGAATTTTTCCCCAAAATAAGTTTAATTTCTGAGTTCTGCCCCAAAATAAGGAGAATTTCTGTCTTTATGCCCCAACATATAGGGATTTCTGCCTTTTTGCCCCACAATTAGGGGAATTTCTGGAATTTTGCTTCAAAATACGGGGAATATCTGATTTTTGCCTCAAAATAAGGAAAATTTCTGACTTTTTGCCCTGAAATATGTTAAATTTCTAAAATTTTTCCCAATATAAGGGAAATGTCTGCTTTTTGCCCCAAATTAAGGGAAATTTCTGCCTTTTTGCAACAAAATAAGGGGAATTTCTGTCTTTTTGCCACAAAATAAGGGAAATTTCTGCCTTTTTCCCCCATATAAGGGGAATTTCAGCCTTTTTACCTCAAAATAATAAAAATTTCTGCATTTTTGCCAAAAAAATATTAAGAATTTCTGACATTGTGCTCCAAAATTACGAAAATTTCTGCCTTTTTTTCTGAAATAAGTGAAATTTCTGCAATTTTGCCCCAAAATAAGGGAAATTTCTGGAATTTTGCCCCAAAATAAGTGGAATTTCTGAGTTTTGCCCGAAAATAAGGTGAATTTCTGTCTTTTTGCCACAACATATAGGGAATTTCTGCCTTTTTCCCAACAATTAGGGGAATTTCTGGAATTTTGCTCCAAAATACAGGGAATTTCTGCCTTTTTGCACGAAAATAAGAAGAATGCATACCTTTTTGCCATAAAAAAGGGAAATTTCTTCATTTTTGCTCCAAAATAATAGGAATTTCTTTTTTTTGCCTCTAAATAAGTGGAATTTCTGTCTTTTTCCCCCAAAACAAGGGGAATTTCTGTCTTTTTTGCCCAAAAATAAGGAAAATTTCTGACTTATTATCCTGAAATAAGTGAAATTTCTGCAATTTTGCCCCAAAATAAGGGAAATTTCTGCCTTTTTGACCCCAAATAAGGGGAATTTCAGCCTTTTTACCTCAAAATAATGGGAATTTCTGCATTTTTGCCTCAAAATATGGGAAATTTCCTTTTTTTTCCCCAAAATAAGAAAAATTTTTGCAATTTTGTAGCAAAATAAAAGAAATTTCTGCCTTTTTGCCCCAAAATAAGAAAATTTCTGCTTTTTTCTCTGAAATAAGTGAAATTTCTGCAATTTTGAATGAAAATAAGTGAAATTTCTGCAATTTTGCCCCCAAATAAGAGAAATTTCTGGAATTTTGCCCCAAAATATGTGGAATTTCTGAGTTTTACCCCAAAATAAGGAGAATTTCTGTCTTTTTGCCCCAACATATAGGGAATTTCTGCCTTTTTGCCCCACAATTAGAGGAATTTCTGCAATTTTGCTCCAAAATACGGGGAATTTCTGCCTTTCTGCCGGAAAATAAGAAGAATGCATACCTTTTTGCCATAAAAAAGGGAAATTTCTTCATTTTTGCTCCAAAATAAGGGGAATTTCTGCTTTTTTGCCTCTAAATAAGTGGAATTTCTGTTTTCCCCCCAAACAAAGAGAATTTCTGTCTTTTTTGCCCCAAAATAAGGAAAATTTCTGACTTATTACCCTGAAATAAGTGAAATTTCTGCAATTCTGTCCCAAAATAAGGGAAATTTCTGCCTTTTTGCTCCCAAATAAAGGGATTTCAGCCTTTTTACCTCAAAATAAGGGGAATTTCTGCATTTTTGCCCCAAAATATGAAAAATTTCCGCCTTTTTGCCCAAAATTAAGAAAAATTTCTTCAATTTTGTACCAGAATAAAGAAATTTCTGCCTTTTTGCCTTAAAATAAGTAAAATTTCTGCAATTTTGCCCCAAAATAAGTGAAATTTCTGCAATTTTGCCCCATAATAAGGGAAATTTCTGCAATTTTGCCCCAAAATAAGAGAAATTTCTGCCTTTTTGCTCCCAAATAAGGGGAATTTCAGCCTTTTTACCTCAAAATAAGGGGAATTTCTGCATTTTTGCCCCAAAATATGGGAAATTTCTGCCTTTTTGCCCCAAAATAAGAAAAATTTCTGCAATTTTGTACCAAAATAAAAGAAATTTCTGCCTTTTGCCCCAAAATAAGAAAATTTCTGCTTTTTTTTTAATAAGTGAAATTTCTCCAATTTTGAACCAAAATAAGTGAAATTTCTGAAATTTTGCCCCAAAATAAGGGAAATTTCTTGAATTTTGCCCCAAAATAAGTGGAATTTCTGAGTTTTACCCCAAAATAAGGAGAATTTCTGTCTTTTTGGCCCAACATATAGGGAATTTCTTCCTTTTTGCCCCACAATTAGGAGAATTTCTGCAATTTTGCTCCAAAATACGTGGATTTTCTGCCTTTTTGCCCGAAAATAAGAAGAATGCATACCTTTTTGCCATAAAAAAGGGAAATTTCTTAGTTTTTGCTCCAAAATAAGGGGAATTTCTGATTTTTTGGCCCTAATAAGTGGAATTCCCGTCTTTTTCCCCCAAAACAAAGGGAATTTCTGTCTTTTTTGCCCCAAAATAAGGAAAATTTCTGACTTATTACCCTGAAGTATGTGAAATTTCTGCAATTTTGCCCCAAAATAAAGAAAATTTCTGCCTTTTTGCCCCCAAATATGGGGAATTTCAGCCTTTTTACCTCAAAGTAAGGGGAATTTCTGCATTTCTGCCCCAAAATATGGGAAATTTCTGCCTTTTTGCCCCAAAATAAGAAAAATTTTTGAAATTTTGTATCAAAATAAAAGAAATTTCTGACTTTTTGCTTCAAAATAAGAAAATTTCTGCTTTTTTTTCTGAAATAAGTGAAATTTCTGCAATTTTGCCCCAAAATAAGTGAAATTTCTGCTAATTTGCCCCAAAATAAGGGAAATTTCTGGAATTTTGCCCCAAAATAAGTGGAATTTCTGAGTTTTGCCCCAAAATAAGGACAATTTCTGTCTTATTGCCCAAAAATAATGTGAATTTCTGCATTTTCCCTTAAAATTAGGGGAATATGTGCAATTTTGCTTCAAAATACGGGGAATTTCTGCCTTATTGAACCAAAATAAAGGGAATTAATGCATTTTTGCACCCATATAAGGAGAATTTCTGAAATTTTGCTCCAAAATACAGGGAACTTCTGCCTTATTGCCTGAAATAATGTGGAATTTCTGCCTTTTTGCCCTGAAATATTTGAAATTTCAACAATTTTACCCCAAAATAAATGGAATTTCTGTTTTTGGCCCAAAATTAGGAGAATTTATGCTTTTTTCCCCAAAATAAGGCAACTTTCTGACTTTTTGCCCAGAAATAAGTGAAATTTCTCCAATTTTGCCCCAAAATAAGGGAAATTTCTGCCTTTTTGCCAAAATAAGGGGAATTTCAGCATTTTACCTCCAAATATGGGGAATTTCTGCCTTTTTGCCACAAAATATTAGAAAATTCTGCCTTTTTGCCCCAAAATCAGAAAATTTCTGCCTATTTTCCCTGAAATAAGTGAAATTTCTGCAATTTTGCCCTAAAATAAGTGAAATTTCTGCAGTTTTGCGTCAAAATAAGGGAAATTTCTGGAATTTTTCCCCAAAATAAGTTTAATTTCTGAGTTCTGCCCCAAAATAAGGAGAATTTCTGTCTTTATGCCCCAACATATAGGGATTTCTGCCTTTTTGCCCCACAATTAGGGGAATTTCTGGAATTTTGCTTCAAAATACGGGGAATATCTGATTTTTGCCTCAAAATAAGGAAAATTTCTGACTTTTTGCCCTGAAATATGTTAAATTTCTAAAATTTTTCCCAATATAAGGGAAATGTCTGCTTTTTGCCCCAAATTAAGGGAAATTTCTGCCTTTTTGCAACAAAATAAGGGGAATTTCTGTCTTTTTGCCACAAAATAAGGGAAATTTCTGCCTTTTTCCCCCATATAAGGGGAATTTCAGCCTTTTTACCTCAAAATAATAAAAATTTCTGCATTTTTGCCAAAAAAATATTAAGAATTTCTGACATTGTGCTCCAAAATTACGAAAATTTCTGCCTTTTTTTCTGAAATAAGTGAAATTTCTGCAATTTTGCCCCAAAATAAGGGAAATTTCTGGAATTTTGCCCCAAAATAAGTGGAATTTCTGAGTTTTGCCCGAAAATAAGGTGAATTTCTGTCTTTTTGCCACAACATATAGGGAATTTCTGCCTTTTTCCCAACAATTAGGGGAATTTCTGGAATTTTGCTCCAAAATACAGGGAATTTCTGCCTTTTTGCACGAAAATAAGAAGAATGCATACCTTTTTGCCATAAAAAAGGGAAATTTCTTCATTTTTGCTCCAAAATAATAGGAATTTCTTCTTTTTTGCCTCTAAATAAGTGGAATTTCTGTCTTTTTCCCCCAAAACAAGGGGAATTTCTGTCTTTTTTGCCCAAAAATAAGGAAAATTTCTGACTTATTATCCTGAAATAAGTGAAATTTCTGCAATTTTGCCCCAAAATAAGGGAAATTTCTGCCTTTTTGACCCCAAATAAGGGGAATTTCAGCCTTTTTACCTCAAAATAATGGGAATTTCTGCATTTTTGCCTCAAAATATGGGAAATTTCCTTTTTTTTCCCCAAAATAAGAAAAATTTTTGCAATTTTGTAGCAAAATAAAAGAAATTTCTGCCTTTTTGCCCCAAAATAAGAAAATTTCTGCTTTTTTCTCTGAAATAAGTGAAATTTCTGCAATTTTGAATGAAAATAAGTGAAATTTCTGCAATTTTGCCCCCAAATAAGAGAAATTTCTGGAATTTTGCCCCAAAATATGTGGAATTTCTGAGTTTTACCCCAAAATAAGGAGAATTTCTGTCTTTTTGCCCCAACATATAGGGAATTTCTGCCTTTTTGCCCCACAATTAGAGGAATTTCTGCAATTTTGCTCCAAAATACGGGGAAATTCTGCCTTTCTGCCGGAAAATAAGAAGAATGCATACCTTTTTGCCATAAAAAAGGGAATTTTCTTCATTTTTGCTCCAAAATAAGGGGAATTTCTGCTTTTTTGCCTCTAAATAAGTGGAATTTCTGTTTTCCCCCCAAACAAAGAGAATTTCTGTCTTTTTTGCCCCAAAATAAGGAAAATTTCTGACTTATTACCCTGAAATAAGTGAAATTTCTGCAATTCTGTCCCAAAATAAGGGAAATTTCTGCCTTTTTGCTCCCAAATAAAGGGATTTCAGCCTTTTTACCTCAAAATACAGGGAATTTCTGCATTTTTGCCCCAAAATATGGGAAATTTTCACCTTTTTGCCCAAAAATAAGAAAAATTTCTGCAATTTTGTACCAAAATAAAAGAAATTCCTGCCTTTTTGCCTCAAAATAAGAAAATTTCTGCTATTCTTTCTGAAATAAGTGAAATTTCTGCAATTTTGCCCCAAAATAAAAGAAATTTCTGCAATTTTGCCCCAAAATAAGGGAAATTTCTGCTATTTTGCCCCCAAATAATGGGAATTTTAACATTTTTTCCTCAAAATATGGGGAATTTCTGCTTTTTTGGTACAAAATATTAGGAATTTCTGCTTTTTTGCCCCAAAATAAGAAAATTTCTGCTTTTTTCTCTGAAATAAGTGAAATTTCTGCAATTTTGCCCCAAAATAAGTGAAATTTCTGCAATTTTGGTTCAAAATTAGGGAAATTTCTGGAATTTTGCCCCAAAATAAGTGGAATTTCTGAGGTTTGCCACAAAATAAGGAGAATTTCTGTGTTTTTACCCCAACATATAGGGAATTTCTGCATTTTTGCCCCACAATTAGGGGAATTTCTGCAATTTTGCTCCAAAATACATGGAATTTCTGCCTTTTTGCCCGAAAATAAGAAGAATGCATACCTTTTTGCCATAAAAAAGGGAAATTTCTTCATTTTTGCTCCAAAATAAGGGGAATTTCAGCTTTTTTGCCTCTAAATAAGTGGAATTTCTGTCTCTTTACCCCAAAACAAAGGGAATTTCTGTCTTTTTTGCCCCAAAATAAGGAAAATTTCTGACTTATTACCCTGAAATAAGTGAAATTTCTGCAATTTTGCCCCATAATAAGGGAAATTTCTGCAATTTTGACCCAAAATAAGTGGAATTTCTGAGTTTTGCCCCAAAAGAAGGAGAATTTCTGTCTTTTTGCCCCCAAAAAAGGGAATTTCTCACTTTTTGCCCCACAACTAGGGGAATTTCTGCAATTTTGCTTCAAAATACAAGGAATTTCTACTTTTCAGCCCGAAAATAAAAGGAATGTATACCTTTTGCAACAAAAAATGAAAATTTCTTCATTTTTGCCCCAAAAGAAAAGGAATTTCTGCCTTTTTACCACAAAATAAGTGAAATTTCTGCCTTTTTACCCAAAAATAAAAGGAATTTCTGTCTTTTTGCCCTAAAATAAAAGGAATTTTTGAATTATTCCCTGAAATAAGTGAAATTTCTGCAATTTTGCCCCAAAATAAAAGAAATATCTGCCATTTTGCCACAAAATAAGGGGAATTTCTGTCTTTTTGCCACAAAATAAGGGAAATTTCTGCATTTTTGCCCCAAAATAAGGGGAATTTCACCCTTTTTACCTCAAAATAAGGAAAATTTTTGCATTTTTCTACAAAATATTAAGAATTTCTGCCATTTTGCTCAAAAATATGGTAAATTTCTGCCTTTTTTCCCTGAAATAAGTAAAATTTCTGCAATTTTGCCCCAAAATAAGTGAAATTTCTGCAATTTTGCCCCATAATAAGGGAAATTTCTGCAATTTTAACACAAAATAAGTGGAATTTCTGAGTTTTGCCCCAAAAGAAGGAGAATTTCTGTCTTTTTGCCCCCAAAAAATGGAATTTCTCACTTTTTGCCCCACAATTAGGGAAATTTCTGCAATTTTGCTCCAAAATACGGGGGATTTCTGCTTTTTTCCCCGAAATTAAGGGGAATGTATACATTTTGCCACAAAAAAGTGAAATTTCTTCATTTTTGCCCCAAAATGAGAGGAATTTCTCCCTTTTTACCTAAAAATAAGTGAAATTTCTGCCCTTTTACCCAAAAATAAATGGAATTTCTGTCTTTTTGCCCCAAATTAAAAGGAATTTTTGAATTTTGCCCTGAAATAAATGAAATTTCTGCAATTTTGCCCCAAAATAAGGGAATTTTCTGCATTTTTGCCACAAAATAAGGGGAATTTTTGTCTTTTTGCCCCAAAATAAGGGGAATTTCAGCCTTTTTACCTCATAATAAGGGGAATCTCTGCCTTTTTGCCCTAAAATATGAAGAATTTCTGTATTTTTGCCCCACAATAAAAAATATTTCTGCAATTTTGTACCAAAATAAAAGTAATTTCTGCTTTTTTCCCCAAAATAAGAGAAATTTCTGCGTTTTTTTCCCTGAAATAAGTGAAATTTCTGTATTTTTGCTCCAAAATAAGTGAGATTTCTGCAATTTTGCCCCAAAATAAAGGAAATTTCTGGAATTTTTCCCCAAAATAAGGGGAATTTCTGACTTTTTGCCCTGAAATAAGGAGAATTTCTGTCTTTTTGCCTTAAAATAATGTGAATTTCTGCATTTTCTATCAAAATTAGGGAAAAATGTGCAATTTTGCTTCAAAATACGGGGAATTTCTGCCTTATTGAACCAAAATAAAGGGAATTTCTGCATTTTTGCACAAATATAAGGGGAATTTCTGAAATTTTGCTCCAAAATATGGGGAATTTCTGCCTTATTGCCCAAAATAAAGTGGAATTTCTGCCTTTTTGCCCTGAAATATTTGAAATTTCCACAATTTTACCCCAAAATAAGAGGAATTTCTGTTTTTGGCCTAAAAATTAGGAGAATTTCGGCTTTTTGCCCCAAAATAAGGCAATTTTCTGACTTTTTGCCCTGAAATAAGTAAATTTCTTCAATTTTGCCCCAAAATAAGGAGAATTTCTGCTTTTTGCCAAAATAAGGGGAATTTCAGCATTTTACCTCCAAATAAGGGGAATTTGTGCCTTTTTGCCACAAAATACGGGGAATTTCTGCCTTATTGCCCCCAAATAAGGAAAATTTTTGCTTTTCTGCCCCAATTAACGGGAATTTCTGCCTTTTTTCCACAAAGTAAAGGGAATTTCTGCCTTTTTGCCCCATAATAACGGGAATTTCAGCCTTTTTACCTCAAAATAAGGGGAATTTTTGATTTTGCCCAAAATATGGGGAATTTCTGATTTTTGTTCCAAAATAAGGAAAATTTCTTCAATTTTGTACCAAAATAAATGAAATTTCTGCTTTTTGCCCCAAAATAAAAGTAATTTCTGACTTTTTGCCCTGAAATAAATGAAATTTCTGCAATTTTGCCCGAAAATAAGGGAAATTTGTGCCTTTTTACCCCAAAATGAGGGGAATTTCTGCCTTTTTGCCCCAAATTATGAGGAATTTCAGCATTTTTCCTCAAAATAAGGGGAATTTCAGCCTTTTTGCAACAAAATATGGAAAATTTCTGCCTTTTTGCAACAAAATAAGATAAATTTCTGCAATTCTGTACCAAAATAAAAAATTTCTAAAATTTTGCCCCAAAATAAGGGAAATTTCTGATTTTTTCCCCAAAATAAGGAGAATTTCTCTATTTTTGCCCCAAAATAAAGGGAATTTCTGCCTTTTTGCCCCAAAATTAGGGGAGTTTCTGCAATTTTGCTTCAAAATACAGGGAATTTCTGTCTCTTTTTCCAAAATTAAGGGGAACTTCTGCCGATTTGCGCCAAATAAAGGGAATTTCTGCAATTTTGTTCCAAAATACGGGGAATTTCTGCCTTTTTGCGCGAAATTAAGGGGATTTTCTGCCTTTTTGCCCCCCAAAAAGGGAAATTTCTGCAATTTTATCCCAAAATAAGGGGAATTTCTGCCTTTTTGCCCCCAAAAAAGGGAAATTTCTGCAATTTTATCCCAAAATAAGGGGAATTTCTACCTTTTTGCCCCCAAATAAGGGAAATTTATGCCTTTTTGGCCTGAAATATGTGAAATGTCTGCAATTTTACCCCAAAATAAGGTGAATTTCTGCCGTTTTGCCCCAAAATAATGGGAATTTCTGAATTTTGCCCCCTAAAATAAGAAAAATTTTTGCATTTTTTCTCTGAAATAAGTGAAATTTCTGCAATTTTGCCTTAAAATAAAAGAAATTTCTGCAATTTTCCCCCATAATAAAGGAATTTTCTGCAATTTTGCCCTAAAATAAGGTGAATTTCTGCTTTTTGCCCCAAAATAAGAGGAATTTCTACCTTTTTGCCCCAAAATAAAGAAAATTACTGCATGTTTTACCCCAAAATTAGGTGAATTTCTGAAATTTTGCTCCAAAATTACGGGGATTTTCTGCCTTTATCGCTGAAAATAAAGGGAATTTCTGCCATTTTGCCACGAAATAAGTGAAATTTCTGCAATTTTACCCCAAAATAAAGGGAAGTTCTGAGTTTTTGCCCCAAAATTAGGGGAATTTCTGCAATTTTGCTCCAAAATACGGGGAATTTCTGCCTTTTTGCCCGAAAATAAAGGGAATGTATACCTTTTTGCCATAAAAAAGGGAAATTTCTTCATTTTTACACCAAAATAAGGGATTTTCCGCCTTATTGACTCAAAATAAGTGCAATTTCTGACTTTTCCCCAAAAATAAACGGAATTTCTGTCTTTTTGCCCCAAAATAAGACTAATTTCTGACTTTTTGCCCTTAAATAAGTTAAATTTCTAAAATTTTTCCCCAAAATAAGGGAAATGTCTGCTTTTTGCCCCAAAATAAGGGGAATTTCAGAATTTTTGCCCCAAAATAAGGGGAATTTCAGCCTTTTTACCTCAAAATATGGGGAATTTCTGCATTTTTGCCCCAAAATATGGGAAATTTCTGCCTTTTTGCCCAAAATAAGAAAAATCTCTGCAATTTTGTACAAAAATAAAACAAATTTCTGCATTTTTGCCCCAAAATAAGAAAATTTCTCCTTTTTTTCCCTGAAATAAGTAAAATTTCTGCAATTTTGCCCCAAAATAAGTGAAAATTCTGCAATTTTGCCCCAAAATAAGGGAAATTTCTGAAATTTTGGCCAAAAATAAGTGGAATTTCTGAGTTTTGCCCCAAAATAAGGAGAATTTCTGTCTTTTTGCCCCAACATATAGGGAATTTCTGCCTTTTTGCCCCACAATTAGGGGAATTTCTGCAATTTTGCTCCAAAATACGGGGAATTTCTGCCTTTTTGCTGAAAAATAAGAAGAATGCATACCTTTTTGCCATAAAAAAGAGAAAGTTCTTCATTTTTGCTCCAAAATAAGGGGAATTTCTGCTTTTTTGCCTCTAAATAAGTGGAATTTCTGCCTTTCTCTCCCCAAACAAAGGGAATTTCTGTCTTTTTTGCCCCAAAATAAGGAAAATTTCTGACTTATTACCCTGAAATAAGTGAAATTTCTGCAATTTTGCCCCAAAATTAGGGAAATTTCTGCTTTTTTGCCCCCAAATAAAGGGAATTTCAGCCTTTTTAACTCAAAAAAAGGGGAATTTCTGAATTTTGGCACAAAATATTATGAATTTCTGCCTTTTTGTCCCAAAATAAGGAAAATTTCTGCCTTTTTTCCCTGAAATAAGTGAAATTTCTGCAATTTTTCCCCAAAATAAGTGAAATTTCTGCAATTTTGCCCCAAAATAAAAGAAATTTCTGGAATTTTGCCCCAAAATAAGTGGAATTTCTCAGTTTTGCCCCAAAATAAAGAGAATTTCTGACTTCTTGCCCTACAATTATTAAAATTTCTGCAATTTTGCGCTAAAATAAGGGAAATTTCTGCAATTTTTCCCCATAATAAGGGAAATTTCTGCAACTTTGCCCCAAAATAAGGGGAACATCTGTTTTTTGCCCCACAATTAGGGAAATTTCTGTTTTTTGCCCCACAATTAGGGAAATTTCTGCAATTTTGCCCTAAATAAGGGGAATTTCTGCCTTTTGCCCCAAAATATGTGGAATTTCTGCTTTTTTGTCCGAAAATAAGAAGAATGCCTACCTTTTTGCCATAAAAAAGGGAAATTTCTTAATTTTTGCTCCAGAATAAGGGGAATTTCTGCTTTTTTGCCTCTAAATAAGTGGAATTTCTTTTTCCCCCAAAACAAAGGGAATTTCTGTTTTTTTGCCCCAAAATCGGAAAAATTTCTGACTTATTACCCTGAAATAAGTGAAATTTCTGCAAATTGCCCCAAAATAAGGGAAATTTCTGCATTTTTGCCCCCAAATAAGGGGAATTTCAGCCTTTTTACCTCAAAATAAAAGAAATTTCTGCATTTTTGCCACAAAATATTAGGAATTTCTGCATTTTTGCCACAAAATATTAGGAATTTCTGCCTTTTTGTCCGAAAATAAGAATGCCTACCTTTTTGCCATAAAGAAGGGAAATTTCTTCATTTTTGCTCCAAAATAAGTGGAATTTCTGCTTTTTTGCCTCTAAATAAGTGTAATTTCTGTCTTTTTCCCCCCAAAAAAAGGGAATTCCTGTTTTTTGCCCCAAAATAAGGAAAATTTCTGACTTATTACCCTGAAATAAGTGAAATTTCTGCAATTTTGCTCCAAAATAAGGAAAATTTCTGCCTTTTTGCCCCCAAATAAGGGGAATTTCAGCCTTTTTACCTCAAAATAAGGGGAATTTCTGCATTTTTGCCACAAAATATTAGGAATTTCTGCCTTTTTGCCCTAAAATAAGTCAAATTTCTGCCTTTTTTCCCTGAAATGAGTGAAATTTCTGCAATTTTGCCCCAAAATAAGTGAAATTTCTTGCTTTTTGCCCCCAAATAAGGGGAATTTCAGCATTTTTACCTCAAAATAAGGGGAATTTCTGCATTTTTGCCTGAAAATATGGGAAATTTCTGCCTTTTTTCCTCAAAATAAGAAAAATTTGTGCAATTTTGTACCAAAATAATACAAATTTCTGCCTTTTTGCACGCAAATAAGAAAATTTCTGCTTTTGTTCTGAAATAAGTGAAATTTCTGCAATTTTGTTCCAAAATAATTGAAATTTCTGCAATTTTGCCCCAAAATAAGTGAAATTTCTGGAATTTTGACCCAAAATAAGTGGAATTTCTGAGTTTTGCCCCCAAAATAAGGAGAATTTCTGTTATTTTGTCCCAACATATAGGGAATTTCTGCCTTTTTGCCCCACAATTATGTGAATTTCTGAAATTTTGATCCAAAATAAGGGGAATTTCTGCTTTTTTGCCTCTAAATAAGTGGAATTTCTGCCTTTCTCTCCCCAAACAAAGGGAATTTCTGTCATTTTTGCCCCAAAATAAGAAAAATTTCTGACTTATTACCATGAAATAAGTGAAATTTCTGCAATTTTGCCCCTTAATTAGGGAAATTTCTGCTTTTTTGTGCCCAAATAAAGGGAATTTCAGCCTTTTAACTCAAAAAAAAGGGGAATTTCTGAATTTTGGCACAAAATATTATGAATTTCTGCCTTTTTGTCCCAAAATAAGGAAAATTTCTGCCTTTTTTCCCTGAAATAAGTGAAATTTCTGCAATTTTTCCCCAAAATAAGTGAAATTTCTGCAATTTTGCCCCAAAATAAAAGAAATTTCTGGAATTTTGCCACAAAATAAGTGGAATTTCTCAGCTTTGCCCCAAAATAAAGAGAATTTCTGCCTTTGCCCTACAATTATTAAAATTTCTGCAATTTTGCGCTAAAATAAGGGAAATTTCTGCAATTTTTCCCCATAATAAGGGAAATTTCTGCAACTTTGCCCCAAAATAATGGGAATATCTGTTTTTTGCCCCACAATTAGGGAAATTTCTGCAAATTGCCCCAAAATAAGGGAAATTTCTGCATTTTTGCCCCCAAATAAGGGGAATTTCAGCCTTTTTACCTCAAAATAAAAGAAATTTCTGCATTTTTGCCACAAAATATTAGGAATTTCTTCATTTTTGCCACAAAATATTAGGAATTTCTGCCTTTTTGTCCGAAAATAAGAAGAATGCCTACCTTTTTGCCATAAAGAAGGGAAATTTCTTCATTTTTGCTCCAAAATAAGTGGAATTTCTGCTTTTTTGCCTCTAAATAAGTGTAATTTCTGTCTTTTTCCCCCAAAACAAAGGGAATTCCTGTTTTTTGCCCCAAAATAAGGAAAATTTCTGACTTATTACCCTGAAATAAGTGAAATTTCTGCAATTTTGCTCCAAAATAAGGAAAATTTCTGCCTTTTTGCCCCCAAATAAGGGGAATTTCAGCATTTTACCTCAAAATAAGGGGAATTTCTGCATTTTTGCCACAAAATATTAGGAATTTCTGCATTTTTCCCCTAAAATAAGTCAAATTTCTGCCTTTTTTCCCTGAAATGAGTGAAATTTCTGCAATTTTGCCCCAAAATAAGTGAAATTTCTTGCTTTTTGCCCCCAAATAAGGGGAATTTCAGCATTTTTACCTCAAAATAAGGGGAATTTCTGCATTTTTGCCCTAAAATATGGGAAATTTCTGCCTTTTTTCCTCAAAATAAGAAAAATTTGTGCAATTTTGTACCAAAATAATACAAATTTCTGCCTTTTTGCACGCAAATAAGAAAATTTCTGCTTTTCTTCTGTAATAAGTGAAATTTCTGCAATTTTGCCCCAAAATAATTGAAATTTCTGCAATTTTGCCCAAAAATAAGTGAAATTTCTGGAATTTTGACCCAAAATAAGTGGAATTTCTGAGTTTTGCCCCCAAAATAAGGAGAATTTCTGTTATTTTGTCCCAACATATAGGGAATTTCTGCCTTTTTGCCCCACAATTAGGGGAATTTCTGAAATTTTGCTCCAAAATAAGGGGAATTTCTACTTTTGCATCTAAATAAGTGGAATTTCTGCCTTTTTCTCCCAAAACAAAGGGAATTTCTGTCTTTTTTGCCCCAAAATAAGGAAAATTTCTGACTTATTACCCTTAAATAAGTGAAATTTCTGCAATTTTTCCCCAAAATAAAGGAAATTTCTGCTTTTTGCCCCCAAATAAAGGGAATTTCAGCCTTTTTACCTCAAAATATGGGGAATTTCTGAATTTTGGTACAAAATATTATGAATTTCTTTCTTTTTGCCCCAAAATAAGGAAAATTTCTGCCTTTTTTCCCTGAAATAAGTGAAATTTCTGCAATTTTGCCCCAAAAATATAAGAAATTTCTGGAATTTTGCCCCAAAATAAGTGGAATTTCTCAGTTTTGCCCCAAAATAAAGAGAATTTCTGCCTTTTTGCTCCACAATTATTAAAATTTCTGCAATTTTGCCCTAAAATAAGAAATTTCTGCAATTTTTCCCCATAATAAGAGAAATTTCTGCAACTTTGCCCCACAATAAGGGGAATTTCTGTTTTTTGCCCCACAATTAGGAAAATTTCTGTTTTTTGCCCCACAATTAGGGAAATTTCTGCAATTTTGCCCTAAATAAGGGGAATTTCTGCCTTTTGCCCCAAAATATGGGGAATTTCTGCCTTTTTGTCCGAAAATAATAAGAATGCCTACCTTTTTGCCATAAAAAAGGGAAATTTCTTCATTTTTGCTCCAAAATAAGGGGAATTTCTGCTTTTTTGCCTCTAAATAAGTGGAATTTCTGTCTTTTTCCCCCAAAACAAAGAGAATTTCTGTCTTTTTTGCTTCAAATTAAGGAAAATTTCTGACTTTTTACCCTGAAATAAGTGAAATTTCTGCAATTTTGCCCCAAAAATAAGGGAAATTTCTGCCATTTTTGTCCCCAAATAAGGGAAATTTCAGCCTTTTTACCTCAAAATAAAAGAAATTTCTGCATTTTTGCAACAAAATATTAGGAATTTCTGCATTTTTGCCACAAAATATTAGGAATTTCTGCCTTTTTGTCCGAAAATAAGAAGAATGCCTACCTTTTTGCCATAAAGAAGGGAAATTTCCTCATTTTTGCTCCAAAATAAAGGGAATTTCTGCTTTTTTGCCTCTAAATAAGTGTAATTTCTGTCTTTTTCTCCCAAAACAAAGGGAATATCTGTTTTTTGCCCCAAAATAAGGAAAATTTCTGACTTATTACCCTGAAATAAGTGAAATTTCTGCAATTTTGCTCCAAAATAAGGAAAATTTCTGCCTTTTTGCCCCCAAATAAGGGGAATTTCAGCCTTTTTACGTCAAAATAAGGGAAATTTCTGCATATTTGCCACAAAATATTAGGAATTTCTGCCTTTTAGCCCCAAATTAAGAAAAATTTCTGCCTATTTTCCCTGAAATAAGTGAAATTTCTGCAATTTTGCTCCAAAATAAGGAAAATTTCTGCCTTTTTGCCCCCAAATAAGGGGAATTTCAGCCTTTTTACCTCAAAATAAGGGAAATTTCTGCATTTTTGCCACAAAATATTAGGAATTTCTGCCTTTTTGCCCCAAAATAAGAAAAATTTCTGCCTATTTTCCCTGAAATAAGTGAAATTTCTGCAATTTTGCCCCAAAATAAGTGAAATTTCTGCAATTTTGCCCCAAAATAAGGGAAATTTCTGGAATTTTGCCCAAAAATAAGTGGAATTTCTGAGTTTTGCCCCAAAATAAAGAGAATTTCTGTCTTTATGCCCCAACATTTAGGGAATTTCTGCCTTTTTGTTTCACAATTAGGGGAATTTCTGCAATTTTGCTCCAAAATACGGGGAATTTATGCCTTTTTGCCCGAAAATAAGAAGAATGCATACCTTTTTGCCATAAAAAAGGGAAATTTCTTCATTTTTGCTCCAAAATAAGGGGAATTTCAGCCTTTTTACCTCTAAATAAGTGGAATTTCTGTCTTTTTCCCCCAATTAAAGAGAATTTCTGTCTTACTTGCCCCAAAATAAGGAAAATTTCTGACTTATTTCCTTGAAATAAGTGAAATTTCTGCAATTTTGCTCCAAAATAAGGGAAATTTCTGCCTTTTTGCCCCCAAATAAGGGGAATTTCAGCATTTTACCTCAAAATAAGGGGAATATCTGCATTTTTGCCACAAAATATTAGGAATTTCTGCATTTTTCTCCTAAAATAAGTCAAATTTCTGCCTTTTTTCCCTGAAATGAGTGAAATTTCTGCAATTTTGCCCCAAAATAAGTGAAATTTCTTGCTTTTTGCCCCCAAATAAGGGGAATTTCAGCATTTTTACCTCAAAATAAGGGGAATTTCTGCATTTTTGCCTGAAAATATGGGAAATTTCTGCCTTTTTTCCTCAAAATAAGAAAAATTTGTGCAATTTTGTACCAAAATAATACAAATTTCTGCCTTTTTGCACGCAAATAAGAAAATTTCTGCTTTTGTTCTGAAATAAGTGAAATTTCTGCAATTTTGTTCCAAAATAATTGAAATTTCTGCAATTTTGCCCCAAAATAAGTGAAATTTCTGGAATTTTGACCCAAAATAAGTGGAATTTCTGAGTTTTGCCCCCAAAATAAGGAGAATTTCTGTTATTTTGTCCCAACATATAGGGAATTTCTGCCTTTTTGCCCCACAATTATGTGAATTTCTGAAATTTTGATCCAAAATAAGGGGAATTTCTGCTTTTTTGCCTCTAAATAAGTGGAATTTCTGCCTTTCTCTCCCCAAACAAAGGGAATTTCTGTCATTTTTGCCCCAAAATAAGAAAAATTTCTGACTTATTACCATGAAATAAGTGAAATTTCTGCAATTTTGCCCCTTAATTAGGGAAATTTCTGCTTTTTTGTGCCCAAATAAAGGGAATTTCAGCCTTTTAACTCAAAAAAAAGGGGAATTTCTGAATTTTGGCACAAAATATTATGAATTTCTGCCTTTTTGTCCCAAAATAAGGAAAATTTCTGCCTTTTTTCCCTGAAATAAGTGAAATTTCTGCAATTTTTCCCCAAAATAAGTGAAATTTCTGCAATTTTGCCCCAAAATAAAAGAAATTTCTGGAATTTTGCCACAAAATAAGTGGAATTTCTCAGCTTTGCCCCAAAATAAAGAGAATTTCTGCCTTTGCCCTACAATTATTAAAATTTCTGCAATTTTGCGCTAAAATAAGGGAAATTTCTGCAATTTTTCCCCATAATAAGGGAAATTTCTGCAACTTTGCCCCAAAATAATGGGAATATCTGTTTTTTGCCCCACAATTAGGGAAATTTCTGCAAATTGCCCCAAAATAAGGGAAATTTCTGCATTTTTGCCCCCAAATAAAGGGAATTTCAGCCTTTTTACCTCAAAATAAAAGAAATTTCTGCATTTTTGCCACAAAATATTAGGAATTTCTTCATTTTTGCCACAAAATATTAGGAATTTCTGCCTTTTTGTCCGAAAATAAGAAGAATGCCTACCTTTTTGCCATAAAGAAGGGAAATTTCTTCATTTTTGCTCCAAAATAAGTGGAATTTCTGCTTTTTTGCCTCTAAATAAGTGTAATTTCTGTCTTTTTCCCCCAAAACAAAGGGAATTCCTGTTTTTTGCCCCAAAATAAGGAAAATTTCTGACTTATTACCCTGAAATAAGTGAAATTTCTGCAATTTTGCTCCAAAATAAGGAAAATTTCTGCCTTTTTGCCCCCAAATAAGGGGAATTTCAGCATTTTACCTCAAAATAAGGGGAATTTCTGCATTTTTGCCACAAAATATTAGGAATTTCTGCATTTTTCCCCTAAAATAAGTCAAATTTCTGCCTTTTTTCCCTGAAATGAGTGAAATTTCTGCAATTTTGCCCCAAAATAAGTGAAATTTCTTTCTTTTTGCCCCCAAATAAGGGGAATTTCAGCATTTTTACCTCAAAATAAGGGGAATTTCTGCATTTTTGCCCTAAAATATGGGAAATTTCTGCCTTTTTTCCTCAAAATAAGAAAAATTTGTGCAATTTTGTACCAAAATAATACAAATTTCTGCCTTTTTGCACGCAAATAAGAAAATTTCTGCTTTTCTTCTGTAATAAGTGAAATTTCTGCAATTTTGCCCCAAAATAATTGAAATTTCTGCAATTTTGCCCAAAAATAAGTGAAATTTCTGGAATTTTGACCCAAAATAAGTGGAATTTCTGAGTTTTGCCCCCAAAATAAGGAGAATTTCTGTTATTTTGTCCCAACATATAGGGAATTTCTGCCTTTTTGCCCCACAATTAGGGGAATTTCTGAAATTTTGCTCCAAAATAAGGGGAATTTCTACTTTTGCATCTAAATAAGTGGAATTTCTGCCTTTTTCTCCCAAAACAAAGGGAATTTCTGTCTTTTTTGCCCCAAAATAAGGAAAATTTCTGACTTATTACCCTTAAATAAGTGAAATTTCTGCAATTTTTCCCCAAAATAAAGGAAATTTCTGCTTTTTGCCCCCAAATAAAGGGAATTTCAGCCTTTTTACCTCAAAATATCTGGAATTTCTGAATTTTGGTACAAAATATTATGAATTTCTTTCTTTTTGCCCCAAAATAAGGAAAATTTCTGCCTTTTTTCCCTGAAATAAGTGAAATTTCTGCAATTTTGCCCCAAAAATATAAGAAATTTCTGGAATTTTGCCCCAAAATAAGTGGAATTTCTCAGTTTTGCCCCAAAATAAAGAGAATTTCTGCCTTTTTGCTCCACAATTATTAAAATTTCTGCAATTTTGCCCTAAAATAAGAAATTTCTGCAATTTTTCCCCATAATAAGAGAAATTTCTGCAACTTTGCCCCACAATAAGGGGAATTTCTGTTTTTTGCCCCACAATTAGGAAAATTTCTGTTTTTTGCCCCACAATTAGGGAAATTTCTGCAATTTTGCCCTAAATAAGGGGAATTTCTGCCTTTTGCCCCAAAATATGGGGAATTTCTGCCTTTTTGTCCGAAAATAATAAGAATGCCTACCTTTTTGCCATAAAAAAGGGAAATTTCTTCATTTTTGCTCCAAAATAAGGGGAATTTCTGCTTTTTTGCCTCTAAATAAGTGGAATTTCTGTCTTTTTCCCCCAAAACAAAGAGAATTTCTGTCTTTTTTGCTTCAAATTAAGGAAAATTTCTGACTTTTTACCCTGAAATAAGTGAAATTTCTGCAATTTTGCCCCAAAAATAAGGGAAATTTCTGCCATTTTTGTCCCCAAATAAGGGAAATTTCAGCCTTTTTACCTCAAAATAAAAGAAATTTCTGCATTTTTGCAACAAAATATTAGGAATTTCTGCATTTTTGCCACAAAATATTAGGAATTTCTGCCTTTTTGTCCGAAAATAAGAAGAATGCCTACCTTTTTGCCATAAAGAAGGGAAATTTCCTCATTTTTGCTCCAAAATAAAGGGAATTTCTGCTTTTTTGCCTCTAAATAAGTGTAATTTCTGTCTTTTTCTCCCAAAACAAAGGGAATATCTGTTTTTTGCCCCAAAATAAGGAAAATTTCTGACTTATTACCCTGAAATAAGTGAAATTTCTGCAATTTTGCTCCAAAATAAGGAAAATTTCTGCCTTTTTGCCCCCAAATAAGGGGAATTTCAGCCTTTTTACGTCAAAATAAGGGAAATTTCTGCATATTTGCCACAAAATATTAGGAATTTCTGCCTTTTAGCCCCAAATTAAGAAAAATTTCTGCCTATTTTCCCTGAAATAAGTGAAATTTCTGCAATTTTGCTCCAAAATAAGGAAAATTTCTGCCTTTTTGCCCCCAAATAAGGGGAATTTCAGCCTTTTTACCTCAAAATAAGGGAAATTTCTGCATTTTTGCCACAAAATATTAGGAATTTCTGCCTTTTTGCCCCAAAATAAGAAAAATTTCTGCCTATTTTCCCTGAAATAAGTGAAATTTCTGCAATTTTGCCCCAAAATAAGTGAAATTTCTGCAATTTTGCCCCAAAATAAGGGAAATTTCTGGAATTTTGCCCAAAAATAAGTGGAATTTCTGAGTTTTGCCCCAAAATAAAGAGAATTTCTGTCTTTATGCCCCAACATTTAGGGAATTTCTGCCTTTTTGTTTCACAATTAGGGGAATTTCTGCAATTTTGCTCCAAAATACGGGGAATTTATGCCTTTTTGCCCGAAAATAAGAAGAATGCATACCTTTTTGCCATAAAAAAGGGAAATTTCTTCATTTTTGCTCCAAAATAAGGGGAATTTCAGCCTTTTTACCTCTAAATAAGTGGAATTTCTGTCTTTTTCCCCCAATTAAAGAGAATTTCTGTCTTACTTGCCCCAAAATAAGGAAAATTTCTGACTTATTTCCTTGAAATAAGTGAAATTTCTGCAATTTTGCTCCAAAATAAGGGAAATTTCTGCCTTTTTGCCCCCAAATAAGGGGAATTTCAGCATTTTACCTCAAAATAAGGGGAATATCTGCATTTTTGCCACAAAATATTAGGAATTTCTGCATTTTTCTCCTAAAATAAGTCAAATTTCTGCCTTTTTTCCCTGAAATGAGTGAAATTTCTGCAATTTTGCCCCAAAATAAGTGAAATTTCTTGCTTTTTGCCCCCAAATAAGGGGAATTTCAGCATTTTTACCTCAATATAAGGGGAATTTCTGCATTTTTGCCCCAAAATATGGGAAATTTCTGCCTTTTTTCCTCAAAATAAGAAAAATTTGTGCAATTTTGTACCAAAATAATACAAATTTCTGCCTTTTTGCACGCAAATAAGAAAATTTCTGCTTTTCTTCTGTAATAAGTGAAATTTCTGCAATTTTGCCCCAAAATAATTGAAATTTCTGCAATTTTGCCCCAAAATAAGTGAAATTTCTGGAATTTTGACCCAAAATAAGTGGAATTTCTGAGTTTTGCCCCCAAAATAAGGAGAATTTCTGTTATTTTGTCCCAACATATAGGGAATTTCTGCCTTTTTGCCCCACAATTAGGGGAATTTCTGAAATTTTGCTCCAAAATAAGGGGAATTTCTACTTTTGCATCTAAATAAGTGGAATTTCTGCCTTTTTCTCCCAAAACAAAGGGAATTTCTGTCTTTTTTGCCCCAAAATAAGGAAAATTTCTGACTTATTACCCTTAAATAAGTGAAATTTCTGCAATTTTTCCCCAAAATAAAGGAAATTTCTGCTTTTTGCCCCCAAATAAAGGGAATTTCAGCCTTTTTACCTCAAAATATGGGGAATTTCTGAATTTTGGTACAAAATATTATGAATTTCTTTCTTTTTGCCCCAAAATAAGGAAAATTTCTGCCTTTTTTTCCTGAAATAAGTGAAATTTCTGCAATTTTGCCCCAAAAATATAAGAAATTTCTGGAATTTTGCCCCAAAATAAGTGGAATTTCTCAGTTTTGCCCCAAAATAAAGAGAATTTCTGCCTTTTTGCTCCACAATTATTAAAATTTCTGCAATTTTGCCCTAAAATAAGAAATTTCTGCAATTTTTCCCCATAATAAGGGAAATTTCTGCAACTTTGCCCCACAATAAGGGGAATTTCTGTTTTTTGCCCCACAATTAGGAAAATTTCTGTTTTTTGCCCCACAATTAGGGAAATTTCTGCAATTTTGCCCTATATAAGGGGAATTTCTGCCTTTTGCCCCAAAATATGGGGAATTTCTGCCTTTTTGTCCGAAAATAATAAGAATGCCTACCTTTTTGCCATAAAAAAGGGAAATTTCTTCATTTTTGCTCCAAAATAAGGGGAATTTCTGCTTTTTTGCCTCTAAATAAGTGGAATTTCTGTCTTTTTCTCCCAAAACAAAGGGAATTTCTGTCTTTTTTGCTTCAAATTAAGGAAAATTTCTGACTTTTTACCCTGAAATAAGTGAAATTTCTGCAATTTTGCCCCAAAAATAAGGGAAATTTCTGCCATTTTTGTCCCCAAATAAGGGAAATTTCAGCCTTTTTACCTCAAAATAAAAGAAATTTCTGCATTTTTGCAACAAAATATTAGGAATTTCTGCATTTTTGCCACAAAATATTAGGAATTTCTGCCTTTTTGTCCGAAAATAAGAAGAATGCCTACCTTTTTGCCATAAAGAAGGGAAATTTCCTCATTTTTGCTCCAAAATAAAGGGAATTTCTGCTTTTTTGCCTCTAAATAAGTGTAATTTCTGTCTTTTTCTCCCAAAACAAAGGGAATTCCTGTTTTTTGCCCCAAAATAAGGAAAATTTCTGACTTATTACCCTGAAATAAGTGAAATTTCTGCAATTTTGCTCCAAAATAAGGAAAATTTCTGCCTTTTTGCCCCCAAATAAGGGGAATTTCAGCCTTTTTACGTCAAAATAAGGGAAATTTCTGCATATTTGCCACAAAATATTAGGAATTTCTGCCTTTTTGCCCCAAAATAAGAAAAATTTCTGCCTATTTTCCCTGAAATAAGTGAAATTTCTGCAATTTTGCTCCAAAATAAGGAAAATTTCTGCCTTTTTGCCCCCAAATAAGGGGAATTTCAGCCTTTTTACCTCAAAATAAGGGAAATTTCTGCATTTTTGCCACAAAATATTAGGAATTTCTGCCTTTTTGCCCCAAAATAAGAAAAATTTCTGCCTATTTTCCCTGAAATAAGTGAAATTTCTGCAATTTTGCCCCAAAATAAGTGAAATTTCTGCAATTTTGCCCCAAAATAAGGGAAATTTCTGGAATTTTGCCCAAAAATAAGTGGAATTTCTGAGTTTTGCCCCAAAATAAAGAGAATTTCTGTCTTTATGCCCCAACATTTAGGGAATTTCTGCCTTTTTGTTTCACAATTAGGGGAATTTCTGCAATTTTGCTCCAAAATACGGGGAATTTATGCCTTTTTGCCCGAAAATAAGAAGAATGCATACCTTTTTGCCATAAAAAAGGGAAATTTCTTCATTTTTGCTCCAAAATAAGGGGAATTTCAGCCTTTTTACCTCTAAATAAGTGGAATTTCTGTCTTTTTCCCCCAATTAAAGAGAATTTCTGTCTTACTTGCCCCAAAATAAGGAAAATTTCTGACTTATTTCCTTGAAATAAGTGAAATTTCTGCAATTTTGCCTCAAAATAAGGGAAATTTCTGTCTTTTTGCCCCCAAATAAAGGGAATTTCAGCTTTTTACCTCAAAAAAAGGGGAATTTCTGAATTTTGGCACAAAATATGAATTTCTGCCTTTTTTTTCAAAATAAGGAAAATTTCTGCCTTTTTTTCCTGAAATAAGTGAAATTTCTGCAATTTTGCCCGAAAATAAGTGAAATTTCTGCAATTTTGCCCCAAAATAAAAGAAATTTCTGGAATTTTGCCCCAAAATAAGTGGAATTTCTGAGTTTGGCCCCAAAATAAAGAGAATTTCTGACTTTTTGCCCCACAATTAGTAAAATTTCTGCAATTTTGCCCTAAAATAAGGGAAATTTCTGCAATTTTTCCCTATAATAAGGTAAATTTCTGCAACTTTGCCCCAAAATAAGAGGAATTTCTGTTTTTTGCCCCACAATTAGGGAAATTTCTGTTTTTTGATCCACAATTAGGGAAATTTCTGCAATTTTGCCCTAAATAAGGGGAATTTCTGCCTTTTGCCCAAAATATGGGGAATTTCTGCCTTTTTGTCCGAAAATAAGAAGAATGCCTACCTTTTTGCCATAAAAAGGGAAATTTCTTCATTTTTGCTCCAAAATAAGGGGAACTTTTGCCTTTTTGCCTCTAAATAAGTGCAATTTCTGTCTTTTTCCCCCAAAACAATGGGAATTTCTGTATTTTTGCCCCAAAATAAGAAAAATTTCTGACTTTTTACCCTGAATTAAGTGAAATTTCTGCAAATTGCCCCAAAATAAGGAAAATTTCTGCATTTTTGCCCCCAAATAAGGGGAATTTCAGCCTTTTTACTTCAAAATAAAAGAAATTTCTGCATTTTTGCAACAAAATATTAGGAATTTCTGCATTTTTGCCACAAAATATTAGGAATTTCTGCCTTTTTGTCCGAAAATAAGAAGACTGCCTACCTTTTTGCCATAAAGAAGGGAAATTTCTTCATTTTTGCTCCAAAATAAGGGGAATTTCTGCTTTTTTGCCTCTAAATAAGTGGAAATTCTGTCTTTTTCCCCCAAAACAAAGGGAATTTCTGTTTTTTGCCCCAAAATAAAGAAAATTTCTGACTTAGTACCCTGAAATAATTGAAATTTCTGCAATTTTGCTCCAAAATAAGGGAAATTTCTGCCTTTTTGCCCCCAAATAAGGGGAATTTTAGCCTTTTTACCTCAAAATTTGTGAAATTTCTGCATTTTTGCCACAAAATATTAGGAATTTCTGCCTTTTTGCCCCAAAATAAGAAAAATTTCTGCCTATTTTCCCTGAAATAAGTGAAATTTCTGCAATTTTGCCCCAAAATAAGGGAAATTTCTGCAATTTTGCCCCAAAATAAGGGAAATTTCTGGAATTTTGCCCAAAAATAAGTGGAATTTCTGAGTTTTGCCCCAAAATAAAGAGAATTTCTGTCTTTATGCCCCAATATATAGGGAATTTCTGCCTTTTTGCTTCACAATGAAAGGAATTTCTGCAATTTTGCTCCAAAATACGGGGAATTTCTGCCTTTCTGCCCGAAAATAAGAAGAATGCATACCTTTTTGCCATAAAAAAGAGAAATTTCTTAATTTTTGCTCCAAAATAAGGTGAATTTCTGCTTTTTTGCCTCTAAATAAGTGGAATTTCTGTCTTTTTCCCCCAAAAACAAAGGGAATTTCTGTCTTTTTTGACCCAAAATAAGGAAAATTTCTGACTTATTACCGTGAAATAAGTGAATTTTCAGCAATTTTGCCCCAAAATAAAAGAAATTTCTGCCTTTTTGCCCCAAATAAGGGGAATTTCAGCCTTTTTACCTAAAAATAAGGGGAATTTCTGCATTTTTTCCACAAAATATTAGGAATTTCTGCTTTTTGCCCCAAAATAAGAAAAATTTCTGCCTATTTTCCCTGAAATAAGTGAAATTTCTGCAATTTTGCAACAAAATAAGTGAAATTTCTTTTTTTTTGCCCCTAAATAAGGGGAATTTCAGCCTTTTTACCTCAAAATAAGGAGAATTTCTGCATTTTTGCCCCAAAATATGGGAAATTTCTGCCTTTTTTCCCCAAAATAGGAAAAATTTCTGCAATTTTGTACCAAAATAATACAAATTTCTGCCTTTTTGCCTCCAAATAAGAAAATTTCTGCTTTTTTTCTGAAATAAGTGAAATTTGGGCAATTTTGCCCCAAAATAATTGAAATTTCTGCAATTTTGCCCCAAAATAAGTGAAATTTCTGGAATTTTGCTCCAAAATAAATGGAATTTCTGAGTTTTGCCCCCAAAAAAGGAGAATTTCTGTTATTTTGCTCCAACAGATAGGGAATTTCTGCTTTTTTGCCCCACAATTAGGTGAATTTCTGAAATTTTGATCCAAAATAAGGGGAATTTCTGCTTTTTTGCCTCTAAATAAGTGGAATTTCTGCCTTTCTCTCCCCAAACAAAGGGAATTTCTGTCTTTTTTGCCCCAAAATAAGGAAAATTTCTGACTTATTACCCTGAAATAAGTGAAATTTCTGCAATTTTGCCCCAAAATTAGGGAAATTTCTGCTTTTTTGCCCCCAAATAAAGGGAATTTCAGCCTTTTTAACTCAAAAAAAGGGGAATTTCTGAATTTTGGCACAAAATATTATGAATTTCTGCCTTTTTGTCCCAAAATAAGGAAAATTTCTGCATTTTTTCCCTGAACTAAGTGAAATTTCTGCAATTTTTCCCCAAAATAAGTGAAATTTCTGCAATTTTGCCCCAAAATAAAAGAAATTTCTGGAATTTTGCCCCAAAATAAGTGGAATTTCTCAGTTTTGCCCCAAAATAAAGAGAATTTCTGCCTTCTTGCCCTGCAATTATTAAAATTTCTGCAATTTTGCGCTAAAATAAGGGAAATTTCTGAAATTTTTCCCCATAATAAGGGAAATTTCTGCAACTTTGCCCCAAAATAAGGGGAATATCTGTTTTTTGCCCCACAATTAGGGAAATTTCTGTTTTTTGCCCCACAATTAGGGAAATTTCTGCAATTTTGCCCTAAATGAGGGGAATTTCTGCCTTTTGCCCCAAAATATGTGGAATTTCTGCCTTTTTGTCCGAAAATAAGAAGAATGCCTACCTTTTTGCCATAAAAAAGGGAAATTTCTTCATTTTTGCTCCAGAATAAGGGGAATTTCTGCTTTTTTGCCTCTAAATAAGTAGAATTTCTGTCTTTTTCCCCCAAAACAAAGGGAATTCCTGTTTTTTGCCCCAAAAGAAGGAAAATTTCTGACTTATTAACCTGAAATAAGTGAAATTTCTGCAATTTTGCTCCAAAATAAGGAAAATTTCTGCCTTTTTGCCCCCAAATAAGGGGAATTTCAGCCTTTTTACCTCAAAATAAGGGAAATTTCTGCATTTTTGCCACAAAATATTGAGAATTTCTGCCTTTTTGCCCTAAAATAAGTCAAATTTCTGCCTTTTTTCCCTGAAATGAGTGAAATTTCTGCAATTTTGCCACAAAATAAGTGAAATTTCTTGCTTTTTGCCCCCAAATAAGGGGAATTTCAGCATTTTTACCTCAAAATAAGGGGAATTTCTGCATTTTTGCCCCAAAATATGGGAAATTTCTGCCTTTTTTTCTCAAAATAAGAAAAATTTGTGCAATTTTGTACCAAAATAATACAAATTTCTGCCTTTTTGCACGCAAATAAGAAAATTTCTGCTTTTGTTCTGAAATAAGTGAAATTTCTGCAATTTTGCCCCAAAATAAGGGGAATTTCTGTTTTTTGCCCCACAATTAGGAAAATTTCTGTTTTTTGCCCCACAATTAGGGAAATTTCTGCAATTTTGCCCTAAATAAGGGGAATTTCTGCCTTTTGCCCCAAAATATGGGAAATTTCTGCCTTTTTGTCCGAAAATAAGAAGAATGCATACCTTTTTGCCATAAAAAAGGGAAATTTCTTCATTTTTGCTCCATAATAAGGGGAATTTCTGCTTTTTTGCCTCTAAATAAGTGGAATTTCTGTCTTTTTCCCCCAAAACAAAGGGAATTTCTGTCTTTTTTGCTTCAAATTAAGGAAAATTTCTGACTTATTACCCTGAAATAAGTGAAATTTCTGCAATTTTGCCCCAAAAATAAGGGAAATTTCTGCCATTTTTGTCCCCAAATAAGGGAAATTTCAGCCTTTTTACCTCAAAATAAAAGAAATTTCTGCATTTTTGCAACAAAATATTAGGAATTTCTGCATTTTTGCCACAAAATATTAGGAATTTCTGCCTTTTTGTCCGAAAATAAAAGAATGCCTACCTTTTTGCCATAAGGAAGGGAAATTTCCTCATTTTTGCTCCAAAATAAAGGGAATTTCTGCTTTTTTGCCTCTAAATAAGTGTAATTTCTGTCTTTTTCTCCCAAAACAAAGGGAATTCCTGTTTTTTGCCCCAAAATAAGGAAAATTTCTGACTTATTACCCTGAAATAAGTGAAATTTCTGCAATTTTGCTCCAAAATAAGGAAAATTTCTGCCTTTTTGCCCCCAAATAAGGGGAATTTCAGCCTTTTTACCTCAAAATAAGGGGAATTTCTGCATTTTTGCCACAAAATATTAGGAATTTCTGCCTTTTTGCCCCAAAAGAAGAAAAATTTCTGCCTATTTTCCCTGAAATAAGTGAAATTTCTGCAATTTTGCCCCAAAATAAGTGAAATTTCTGCATTTTGCCCCAAAATAAGGGAAATTTCTGGAATTTTGCCCAAAAATAAGTGGAATTTCTGAGTTTTGCCCCAAAATAAAGAGAATTTCTGTCTTTATGCCCCAACATTTAGGGAATTTCTGCCTTTTTGTTTCACAATTAGGGGAATTTCTGCAATTTTGCTCCAAAATACGGGGAATTTATGCCTTTTTGCCCGAAAATATGAAGAATGCATACCTTTTTGCCATAAAAAAGGGAAATTTCTTCATTTTTGCTCCAAAATAAGGGGAATCTTAGCCTTTTTACCACTAAATAAGTGGAATTTCTGTCTTTTTCCCCCAATTAAAGAGAATTTCTGTCTTTCTTGCCCCAAAATAAAGAAAATTTCTGACTTCTTTCCTTGAAATAAGTGAAATTTCTGCAATTTTGCCTCAAAATAAGGGAAATTTCTGCCTTTTTGCCCCCAAATAAAGGGAATTTCAGCTTTTTACCTCAAAAAAAGGGGAATTTCTGAATTTTGGCACAAAATATGAATTTCTGCCTTTTTTTTTCAAAATAAGGAAAATTTCTGCCTTTTTTCCCTGAAATAAGTGAAATTTCTGCAATTTTGCCCGAAAATAAGTGAAATTTCTGCAATTTTGCCCCAAAATAAAAGAAATTTCTGGAATTTTGCCCCAAAATAAGTGGAATTTCTGAGTTTGGCCCCAAAATAAAGAGAATTTCTGACTCTTTGCCCCACAATTAGTAAAATTTCTGCAATTTTGCCCTAAAATAAGAAATTTCTGCAATTTTTCTCCATAATAAGAGAAATTTCTGCAACTTTGCCCCAAAATAAGGGGAATTTCTGTTTTTTGCCCCACAATTAGGAAAATTTCTGTTTTTTGCCCCACAATTAGGGAAATTTCTGCAATATTGCCCTAAATAAGGGGAATTTCTGCCTTTTGCCCCAAAATATGGGGAATTTCTGCCTTTTTGTCCGAAAATAAGAAGAATGCCTACCTTTTTGCCATAAAAAAGGGAAATTTCTTCATTTTTGCTCCAAAATATGGGGAATTTCTGCTTTTTTGCCTCTAAATAAGTGGAATTTCTGTTTTTTCCCCCAAAACAAAGGGAATTTCTGTCTTTTTTGCTTCAAATTAAGGAAAATTTCTGACTTATTACCCTGAAATAAGTGAAATTTCTGCAATTTTGCCCCAAAAATAAGGGAAATTTCTGCCATTTTTGAACCTAAATAAGGGAAATTTCAGCCTTTTTACCTCAAAATAAAAGAAATTTCTGCATTTTTGCAACAAAATATTAGGAATTTCTGCATTTTTGCCACAAAATATTAGGAATTGCTGCCCTTTTGTCCGAAAATAAGAAGAATGCCTACCTTTTTGCCATAAAGAAGGGAAATTTCCTCATTTTTGCTCCAAAATAAAGGGCATTTCTGCTTTTTTGCCTCTAAATAAGTGTAATTTCTGTCTTTTTCTCCCAAAACAAAGGGAATTCCTGTTTTTTGCCCCAAAATAAGGAAAATTTCTGACTTATTACCCTGAAATAAGTGAAATTGCTGCAATTTTGCTCCAAAATAAGGAAAATTTCTGCCTTTTTGCCCCCAAATAAGGGGAATTTCAGCCTTTTTACCTCAAAATAAGGGGAATTTCTGCATTTTTGCCACAAAATATTAGGAATTTCTGCCTTTTTGCCCCAAAAGAAGAAAAATTTCTGCCTATTTTCCCTGAAATAAGTGAAATTTCTGCAATTTTGCCCAAAAATAAGTGAAATTTCTGCAATTTTGCCCCAAAATAAGGGAAATTTCTGCATTTTTGCCCCCAAATAAGGGGAATTTCAGCCTTTTTACTTCAAAATAAAAGAAATTTCTGCATTTTTGCAACAAAATATTAGGAATTTCTGCATTTTTGCCACAAAATATTAGGAATTTCTGCCTTTTTGTCCGAAAATAAGAAGACTGCCTACATTTTTGCCATTAAGATGGGAAATTTCTTAATTTTTGCTCCAAAATAAGGGGAATTTCTGCTTTTTTGCCTCTAAATAAGTGGAATTTCTGTCTTTTTCCCCCAAAACAAAGGGAATTTCTGTTTTTTGCCCCAAAATAAAGAAAATTTCTGACTTAGTACCCTGAAATAATTGAAATTTCTGCAATTTTGCTCCAAAATAAGGGAAATTTCTGCCTTTTTGCCCCCAAATAAGGGGAATTTTAGCCTTTTTACCTCAAAATTAGTGAAATTTCTGCATTTTTGCCACAAAATATTAGGAATTTCTGCCTTTTTGCCCCAAAATAAGAAAAATTTCTGCCAATTTTCCCTGAAATAAGTGAAATTTCTGCAATTTTGCCCCAAAATTAGTGAAATTTCTGCAATTTTGCCCCAAAATAAGGGAAATTTCTGGAATTTTGCCCAAAAATAAGTGGAATTTCTGAGTTTTGCCCCAAAATAAAGAGAATTTCTGTCTTTATGCCCCAACATATAGGGAATTTCTGCCTTTTTGCTTCACAATGAAAGGAATTTCTGCAATTTTGCTCCAAAATACGGGGAATTTCTGCCTTTCTGCCCGAAAATAAGAAGAATGCATAACTTTTTGCCATAAAAAAGAGAAATTTCTTAATTTTTGCTCCAAAATAAGGGGAATTTCTGCTTTTTTGCCTCTAAATAAGTGGAATTTCTGTCTTTTTCCCCCAAAAACAAAGGGAATTTCTGTCTTTTTTGACCCAAAATAAGGAAAATTACTGACTTATTACCGTGAAATAAGTGAATTTTCAGCAATTTTGCCCCAAAATAAAAGAAATTTCTGCCTTTTTGCCCCTAAATAAGGGGAATTTCAGCCTTTTTACCTCAAAATAAGGGGAATTTCTGCATTTTTGCCACAAAATATTAGGAATTTCTGCCTTTTTGCCCCAAAATAAGAAAAATTTTTGCCTATTTTCCCTGAAATAAGTGAAATTTCTGCAATTTTGCAACAAAATAAGTGAAATTTCTTTTTTTTGCCCCTAAATAAGGGGAATTTCAGCCTTTTACCTCAAAATAAGGGGAATTTCTGCATTTTTGCCCCAAAATATGGGAAATTTCTGCCTTTTTTCCCCAAAATAGGAAAAATTTCTGCAATTTTGTACCAAAATAATACAAATTTCTGCCTTTTTGCCTCCAAATAAGAAAATTTCTGCTTTTTTTCTGAAATAAGTGAAATTTGGGCAATTTTGCCCCAAAATAATTGAAATTTCTGCAATTTTGCCCCAAAATAAGTGAAATTTCTGGAATTTTGCCCCAAAATAAATGGAATTTCTGAGTTTTGCCCCCAAAAAAGGAGAATTTCTGTTATTTTGCTCCAACAGATAGGGAATTTCTGCCTTTTTGCCCCACAATTAGGTGAATTTCTGAAATTTTGATCCAAAATAAGGGGAATTTCTTCTTTTTTGCCTCTAAATAAGTGGAATTTCTGCCTTTCTCTCCCCAAACAAAGGGAATTTCTGTCTTTTTTGCCCCAAAATAAGGAAAATTTCTGACTTATTACCCTGAAATAAGTGAAATTTCTGCAATTTTGCCCCAAAATTAGGGAAATTTCTGCTTTTTTGCCCCCAAATAAAGGGAATTTCAGCCTTTTTAACTCAAAAAAAGGGGAATTTCTGAATTTTGGCACAAAATATTATGAATTTCTGCCTTTTTGTCCCAAAGTAAGGAAAATTTCTGCCTTTTTTCCCTGAACTAAGTGAAATTTCTGCAATTTTTCCCCAAAATAAGTGAAATTTCTGCAATTTTGCCCCAAAATAAAAGAAATTTCTGGAATTTTGCCCCAAAATAAGTGGAATTTCTCAGTTTTGCCCCAAAATAAAGAGAATTTCTGCCTTCTTGCCCTACAATTATTAAAATTTCTGCAATTTTGCGCTAAAATAAGGGAAATTTCTGCAATTTTTCCCCATAATAAGGGAAATTTCTGCAACTTATATCAAAATAAGGGGAATATCTGTTTTTTGCCCCACAATTAGGGAAATTTCTGTTTTTTGCCCCACAATTAGGGAAATTTCTGCAATTTTGCCCTAAATAAGGGGAATTTCTGCCTTTTGCCCCAAAATATGTGGAATTTCTGCCTTTTTGTCCGAAAATAAGGAGAATGCCTACCTTTTTGCCATAAAAAAGGGAAATTTCTTCATTTTTGCTCCAGAATAAGGGGAATTTCTGCTTTTTTGCCTCTAAATAAGTGGAATTTCTGTCTTTTTCCCCCCAAACAAAGGGAATTTCTGTTTTTTTGCCCCAAAATAGGAAAAATTTCTGACTTATTACCCTGAAATAAGTGAAATTTCTGCAAATTGCCCCAAAATAAGGGAAATTTCTGCATTTTTGCCCCCAAATAAGGGGAATTTCAGCCTTTTTACCTCAAAATAAAAGAAATTTCTGCATTTTTGCCACAAAATATTAGGAATTTCTGCATTTTTGCCACAAAATATTAGGAATTTCTGCCTTTTTGTCCGAAAATACGAAGAATGCCTACCTTTTTGCCGTAAAGAAGAGAAATTTCTTCATTTTTGCTCCAAAATAAGTGGAATTTCTGCTTTTTTGCCTCTAAATAAGTGTAATTTCTTTTTCCCCCAAAACAAAGGGAATTCCTGTTTTTTGCCCCAAAATAAGGAAAATTTCTGACTTATTACCCTGAAATAAGTGAAATTTCTGCAATTTTGCTCCAAAATAAGGAAAATTTCTGCCTTTTTGCTCCCAAATAAGGGGAATTTCAGCCTTTTTACCTCAAAATAAGGGAAATTTCTGCATTTTTGCCACAAAATATTAGGAATTTCTGCCTTTTTGCCCTAAAATAAGTCAAATTTCTGCCTTTTTTCCCTGAAATGAGTGAAATTTCTGCAATTATGCCCCAAAATAAGTGAAATTTCTTGCTTTTTGCCCCCAAATAAGGGGAATTTCAGCATTTTTACCTCAAAATAAGGGGAATTTCTGCATTTTTGTCCCAAAATATGGGAAATTTCTGCCTTTTTTCCTCAAAATAAGAAAAATTTGTGCAATTTTGTACCAAAATAATACAAATTTCTGCCTTTTTGCACGCAAATAAGAAAATTTCTGCTTTTGTTCTGAAATAAGTGAAATTTCTGCAATTTTGCCACAAAATAATTGAAATTTCTGCAATTTTGCCCCAAAATAAGTGAAATTTCTGGAATTTTGACCCAAAATAAGTGGAATTTCTGAGTTTTGCCCCCAAAATAAGGAGAATTTCTGTTATTTTGTCCCAACATATAGGGAATTTCTGCCTTTTTGCCCCACAATTAGGGGAATTTCTGAAATTTTGCTCCAAAATAAGGGGAATTTCTACTTTTTCCTCTAAATAAGTGGAATTTCTGCCTTTTTCTCCCAAAACAAAGGGAATTTCTGTCTTTTTTGCCCCAAAATAAGGAAAATTTCTGACTTATTACCCTGAAATAAGTTAAATTTCTGCAATTTTGCCCCAAAATAAAGGAAATTTCTGCCTTTTTGCCCCCAAATAAAGGGAATTTCAGCCTTTTTACCTCAAAATATGGGGAATTTCTGAATATTGGCACAAAATATTATGAATTTCTTTCTTTTTGCCCCAAAATAATGAAAATTTCTGCCTTTTTTCCCTGAAATAAGTGAAATTTCTGCAATTTTGCCCCAAAATATAAGAAATTTCTGGAATTTTGCCCCAAAATAAGTGGAATTTCTCATTTTTGCCCCAAAATAAAGAGAATTTCTGCCTTTTTGCTTCACAATTATTAAAATTTCTGCAATTTTGCCCTAAAATAAGAAATTTCTACAATTTTTCCCCATAATAAGAGAAATTTCTGCAACTTTGCCCCACAATAAGGGGAATTTCTGTTTTTTGCCCCACAATTAGGAAAATTTCTGTTTTTTGCCCCACAATTAGGGAAATTTCTGCAATTTTGCCCTAAATAAGGGGAATTTCTGCCTTTTGCCCCAAAATATGGGGAATTTCTGCCTTTTTGTCCGAAAATAAGAAGAATGCATACCTTTTTGCCATAAAAAAGGGAAATTTCTTCATTTTTGCTCCAAAATAAGGGGAATTTCTGCTTTTTTGCCTCTAAATAAGTGGAATTTCTGTCTTTTTCCTCCAAAACAAAGGGAATTTCTGTCTTTTTTGCTTCAAATTAAGGAAAATTTCTGACTTATTACCCTGAAATAAGTGAAATTTCTGCAATTTTGCCCCAAAAATAAGGGAAATTTCTGCCATTTTTGTCCCCAAATAAGGGAAATTTCAGCCTTTTTACCACAAAATAAAAGAAATTTCTGCATTTTTGCAACAAAATATTAGGAATTTCTGCATTTTTGCCACAAAATATTAGGAATTTCTGCCTTTTTGTCCGAAAATAAGAAGAATGCCTACCTTTTTGCCATAAAGAAGGTAAATTTCCTCATTTTTGCTCCAAAATAAAGGGAATTTCTGCTTTTTTGCCTCTAAATAAGTGTAATTTCTGTCTTTTTCTCCCAAAACAAAGGGAATTCCTGTTTTTTGCCCCAAAATAAGGAAAATTTCTGACTTATTACCCTGAAATAAGTGAAATTTCTGCAATTTTGCTCCAAAATAAGGAAAATTTCTGCCTTTTTGCCCCCAAATAAGGGGAATTTCAGCCTTTTTACCTCAAAATAAGGGAAATTTCTGCATTTTTGCCACAAAATATTAGGAATTTCTGCCTTTTTGCCCCAAAAGAAGAAAAATTTCTGCCTATTTTCCCTGAAATAAGTGAAATTTCTGCAATTTTGCCCCAAAATAAGTGAAATTTCTGCAATTTTGCCCCAAAATAAGGGAAATATCTGGAATTTTGCCCAAAAATAAGTGGAATTTCTGAGTTTTGCCCCAAAATAAAGAGAATTTCTGTCTTTATGCCCCAACATTTAGGGAATTTCTGCCTTTTTGTTTCACAATTAGGGGAATTTCTGCAATTTTGCTCCAAAATACGGGGAATTTATGCCTTTTTGCCCGAAAATAAGAAGAATGCATACCTTTTTGCCATAAAAATGCGAAATTTCTTCATTTTTGCTCCAAAATAAGGGGAATTTCAGCCTTTTTACCTCTAAATAAGTGGAATTTCTGTCTTTTTCCCCCAATTAAAGAGAATTTCTGTCTTTCTTGCCCCAAAATAAGGAAAATTTCTGACTTATTTCCTTGAAATAAGTGAAATTTCTGCAATTTTGCCCGAAAATAAGGGAAATTTCTACCTTTTTGCCCCCAAATAAAGGGAATTTCAGCTTTTTACCTCAAAAAAAGGGGAATTTCTGAATTTTGGCACAAAATATGAATTTCTGCCTTTTTTTTTCAAAATAAGGAAAATTTCTGCCTTTTTTCCCTGAAATAAGTGAAATTTCTGCAATTTTGCCCGAAAATAAGTGAAATTTCTGCAATTTTGCCCCAAAATAAAAGAAATTTCTGGAATTTTGCCCCAAAATAAGTGGAATTTCTCATTTTTGCCCCAAAATAAAGAGAATTTCTGCCTTTTTGCTCCACATTTATTAAAATTTCTGCAATTTGCCCTAAAATAAGAAATTTCTGCAATTTTTCTCCATAATAAGAGAAATTTCTGCAACTTTGCCCCAAAATAAGGGGAATTTCTGTTTTTTGCCCCACAATTAGGAAAATTTCTGTTTTTTGCCCCACAATTAGGGAAATTTCTGCAATATTGCCCTAAATAAGGGGAATTTCTGCCTTTTGCCCCAAAATATGGGGAATTTCTGACTTTTTGTCCGAAAATAAGAAGAATGCCTACCTTTTTGCCATAAAAAAGGGAAATTTCTTCATTTTTGCTCCAAAATATGGGGAATTTCTGCTTTTTTGCCTCTAAATAAGTGGAATTTCTGTCTTTTTACCCCAAAACAAAGGGAATTTCTGTCTTTTTTTCTTCAAATTAAGGAAAATTTCTGACTTATTACCCTGAAATAAGTGAAATTTCTGCAATTTTGCCCCAAAAATAAGGGAAATTTCTGCCATTTTTGAACCTAAATAAGGGAAATTTCAGCCTTTTTACCTCAAAATAAAAGAAATTTCTGCATTTTTGCAACAAAATATTAGGAATTTCTGCATTTTTGCCACAAAATATTAGGAATTGCTGCCTTTTTGTCCGAAAATAAGAAGAATGCCTACCTTTTTGCCATAAAGAAGGGAAATTTCCTCATTTTTGCTCCAAAATAAAGGGAATTTCTGCTTTTTTGCCTCTAAATAAGTGTAATTTCTGTCTTTTTCTCCCAAAACAAAGGGAATTCCTGTTTTTTGCCCCAAAATAAGGAAAATTTCTGACTTATTACCCTGAAATAAGTGAAATTTCTGCAATTTTGCTCCAAAATAAGGAAAATTTCTGCCTTTTTGCCCCCAAATAAGGGGAATTTCAGCCTTTTTACCTCAAAATAAGGGAAATTTCTGCATTTTTGCCACAAAATATTAGGAATTTCTGCCTTTTTGCCCCAAAAGAAGAAAAATTTCTGCCTATTTTCCCTGAAATAAGTGAAATTTCTGCAATTTTGCCCAAAAATAAGTGAAATTTCTGCAATTTTGCCCCAAAATAAGGGAAATTTCTGCATTTTTGCCCCCAAATAAGGGGAATTTCAGCCTTTTTACTTCAAAATAAAAGAAATTTCTGCATTTTTGCAACAAAATATTAGGAATTTCTGCATTTTTGCCACAAAATATTAGGAATTTCTGCCTTTTTGTCCGAAAATAAGAAGACTGCCTATATTTTTGCCATAAAGAAGGGAAATTTCTTCATTTTTGCTCCAAAATAAGGGGAATTTCTGCTTTTTTGCCTCTAAATAAGTGGAATTTCTGTCTTTTTCCCCCAAAACAAAGGGAATTTCTGTTTTTTGCCCCAAAATAAAGAAAATTTCTGACTTAGTACCCTGAAATAATTGAAATTTCTGCAATTTTGCTCCAAAATAAGGGAAATTTCTGCCTTTTTGCCCCCAAATATGGGGAATTTTAGCCTTTTTACCTCAAAATTAGTGAAATTTCTGCATTTTTGCCACAAAATATTAGGAATTTCTGCCTTTTTGCCCCAAAATAAGAAAAATTTCTGCCTATTTTCCCTGAAATAAGTGAAATTTCTGCAATTTTGCCCCAAAATAAGTGAAATTTCTGCAATTTTGCCCCAAAATAAGGGAAATTTCTGGAATTTTGCCCAAAAATAAGTGGAATTTCTGAGTTTTGCCCCAAAATAAAGAGAATTTCTGTCTTTATGCCCCAACATATAGGGAATTTCTGCCTTTTTGCTTCACAATGAAAGGAATTTCTGCAATTTTGCTCCAAAATACGGGGAATTTCTGCCTTTCTGCCCGAAAATAAGAAGAATGCATAACTTTTTGCCATAAAAAAAAGAAATTTTTTAATTTTTGCTCCAAAATAAGGTGAATTTCTGCTTTTTTGCCTCTAAATAAGTGGAATTTCTGTCTTTTTCCCCCAAAAACAAAGGGAATTTCTGTCTTTTTTGACCCAAAATAAGGAAAATTTCTGACTTATTACCGTGAAATAAGTGAATTTTCAGCAATTTTGCCCCAAAATAAAAGAAATTTCTGCCTTTTTGCCTCAAATAAGGGGAATTTCAGCCTTTTTACCTCAAAATAAAGGAAATTTCTGCATTTTTGCCACAAAATATTAGGAATTTCTTCTTTTTGCCCCATAATAAGAAAAATTTCTGCCTATTTTCCCTGAAATAAGTGAAATTTCTGCAATTTTGCAACAAAATAAGTGAAATTTCTTTTTTTTTTGCCCCTAAATAAGGGGAATTTCAGCCTTTTTACCTCAAAATAAGGGGAATTTCTGCATTTTTGCCCCAAAATATGGGAAATTTCTGCCTTTTTTCTTCAAAATAGGAAAAATTTCTGCAATTTTGTACCAAAATAATACAAATTTCTGCCTTTTTTCCTCCAAATAAGAAAATTTCTGCTTTTTTTCTGAAATAAGTGAAATTTGGGCAATTTTGCCCCAAAATAATTGAAATTTCTGCAATTTTGCCCCAAAATAAGTGAAATTTCTGGAATTTTGCCCCAAAATAAATGGAATTTCTGAGTTTTGCCCCCAAAAAAGGAGAATTTCTGTTATTTTGCTCCAACAGATAGGGAATTTCTGCCTTTTTGCCCCACAATTAGGTGAATTTCTGAAATTTTGATCCAAAATAAGGGGAATTTCTGCTTTTTTGCCTCTAAATAAGTGGAATTTCTGCCTTTCTCTCCCCAAACAAAGGGAATTTCTGTCTTTTTTGCCCCAAAATAAGGAAAATTTCTGACTTATTACCCTGAAATAAGTGAAATTTCTGCAATTTTGCCCCAAAATTAGGGAAATTTCTGCAATTTTGCCCCAAAATAAGTGAAATTTCTGGAATTTTGACCCAAAATAAGTGGAATTTCTGAGTTTTGCCCCCAAAATAAGGAGAATTTCTGTTATTTTGTCCCAACATATAGGGAATTTCTGCCTTTTTGCCCCACAATTAGGGGAATTTCTGAAATTTTGCTCCAAAATAAGGGGAATTTCTACTTTTGCATCTAAATAAGTGGAATTTCTGCCTTTTTCTCCAAAAACAAAGGGAATTTCTGTCTTTTTTGCCCCAAAATAAGGAAAATTTCTGACTTATTACCCTGAAATAAGTGAAATTTCTGCAATTTTGCCCCAAAATAAAGGAAATTTCTGCCTTTTTGCCCCCAAATAAAGGGAATTTCAGCCTTTTTACCTCAAAATATGGGGAATTTCTGAATTTTGGCACAAAATATTATGAATTTCTTTCTTTTTGCCCCAAAATAAGGAAAATTTCTGCCTTTTTTCCCTGAAATAAGTAAAATTTCTGCAATTTTGCCCCAAAATATAAGAAATTTCTGGAATTTTGCCCCAAAATAAGTGGAATTTCTCATTTTTGCCCCAAAATAAAGAGAATTTCTGCCTTTTTGCTCCACATTTATTAAAATTTCTGCAATTTGCCCTAAAATAAGAAATTTCTGCAATTTTTCTCCATAATAAGAGAAATTTCTGCAACTTTGCCCCAAAATAAGGGGAATTTCTGTTTTTTGCCCCACAATTAGGAAAATTTCTGTTTTTTGCCCCACAATTAGGGAAATTTCTGCAATATTGCCCTAAATAAGGGGAATTTCTGCCTTTTGCCCCAAAATATGGGGAATTTCTGCCTTTTTGTCCGAAAATAAGAAGAATGCCTACCTTTTTGCCATAAAAAAGGGAAATTTCTTCATTTTTGCTCCAAAATATGGGGAATTTCTGCTTTTTTGCCTCTAAATAAGTGGAATTTCTGTTTTTTCCCCCAAAACAAAGGGAATTTCTGTCTTTTTTGCTTCAAATTAAGGAAAATTTCTGACTTATTACCCTGAAATAAGTGAAATTTCTGCAATTTTGCCCCAAAAATAAGGGAAATTTCTGCCATTTTTGAACCTAAATAAGGGAAATTTCAGCCTTTTTACCTCAAAATAAAAGAAATTTCTGCATTTTTGCAACAAAATATTAGGAATTTCTGCATTTTTGGCACAAAATATTAGGAATTGCTGCCTTTTTGTCCGAAAATAAGAAGAATGCCTACCTTTTTGCCATAAAGAAGGGAAATTTCCTCATTTTTGCTCCAAAATAAAGGGAATTTCTGCTTTTTTGCCTCTAAATAAGTGTAATTTCTGTCTTTTTCTTCCATAACAAAGGGAATTCCTGTTTTTTGCCTTAAAATAAGGAAAATTTCTGACTTATTACCCTGAAATAAGAGAAATTTCTGCAATTTTGCTCCAAAATAAGGAAAATTTCTGCCTTTTTGCCCCCAAATAAGGGGAATTTCAGCCTTTTTACCTCAAAATAAGGGAAATTTCTGCATTTTTGCCACAAAATATTAGGAATTTCTGCCTTTTTGCCCCAAAAGAAGAAAAATTTCTGCCTATTTTCCCTGAAATAAGTGAAATTTCTGCAATTTTGCCCCAAAATTAGTGAAATTTCTGCAATTTTGCCCCAAAATAAGGGAAATTTCTGGAATTTTGCCCAAAAATAAGTGGAATTTCTGAGTTTTGCCCCAAAATAAAGAGAATTTCTGTCTTTATGCCCCAACATATAAGGAATTTCTGCCTTTTTGCTTCACAATGAAAGGAATTTCTGCAATTTTGCTCCAAAATACGGGGAATTTCTGCCTTTCTTCCCGAAAATAAGAAGAATGCATAACTTTTTGCCATAAAAAAGAGAAATTTCTTAATTTTTGCTCCAAAATAAGGGGAATTTCTGCTTTTTTGCCTCTAAATAAGTGGAATTTCTGTCTTTTTCCCCCCAAAACAAAGGGAATTTCTGTCTTTTTTGACCCAAAATAAGGAAAATTACTGACTTATTACCGTGAAATAAGTGAATTTTCAGCAATTTTGCCCCAAAATAAAAGAAATTTCTGCCTTTTTGCCCCTAAATAAGGGGAATTTCAGCCTTTTTACCTCAAAATAAGGGGAATTTCTGCATTTTTGCCACAAAATATTAGGAATTTCTGCCTTTTTGCCCCAAAATAAGAAAAATTTTTGCCTATTTTCCCTGAAATAAGTGAAATTTCTGCAATTTTGCAACAAAATAAGTGAAATTTCTTTTTTTTGCCCCTAAATAAGGGGAATTTCAGCCTTTTACCTCAAAATAAGGGGAATTTCTGCATTTTTGCCCCAAAATATGGGAAATTTCTGCCTTTTTTCCCCAAAATAGGAAAAATTTCTGCAATTTTGTACCAAAATAATACAAATTTCTGCCTTTTTGCCTCCAAATAAGAAAATTTCTGCTTTTTTTCTGAAATAAGTGAAATTTGGGCAATTTTGCCCCATAATAATTGAAATTTCTGCAATTTTGCCCCAAAATAAGTGAAATTTCTGGAATTTTGCCCCAAAATAAATGGAATTTCTGAGTTTTGCCCCCAAAAAAGGAGAATTTCTGTTATTTTGCTCCAACAGATAGGGAATTTCTGCCTTTTTGCCCCACAATTAGGTGAATTTCTGAAATTTTGATCCAAAATAAGGGGAATTTCTTCTTTTTTGCCTCTAAATAAGTGGAATTTCTGCCTTTCTCTCCCCAAACAAAGGGAATTTCTGTCTTTTTTGCCCCAAAATAAGGAAAATTTCTGACTTATTACCCTGAAATAAGTGAAATTTCTGCAATTTTGCCCCAAAATTAGGGAAATTTCTGCTTTTTTGCCCCCAAATAAAGGGAATTTCAGCCTTTTTAACTCAAAAAAAGGGGAATTTCTGAATTTTGGCACAAAATATTATGAATTTCTGCCTTTTTGTCCCAAAATAAGGAAAATTTCTGCCTTTTTTCCCTGAACTAAGTGAAATTTCTGCAATTTTTCCCCAAAATAAGTGAAATTTCTGCAATTTTGCCCCAAAATAAAAGAAATTTCTGGAATTTTGCCCCAAAATAAGTGGAATTTCTCAGTTTTGCCCCAAAATAAAGAGAATTTCTGCCTTCTTGCCCTACAATTATTAAAATTTCTGCAATTTTGCGCTAAAATAAGGGAAATTTCTGCAATTTTTCCATATAATAAGGGAAATTTCTGCAACTTATATCAAAATAAGGGGAATATCTGTTTTTTGCCCCACAATTAGGGAAATTTCTGTTTTTTGCCCCACAATTAGGGAAATTTCTGCAATTTTGCCCTAAATAAGGGGAATTTCTGCCTTTTGCCCCAAAATATGTGGAATTTCTGCCTTTTTGTCCGAAAATAAGGAGAATGCCTACCTTTTTGCCATAAAGAAGGGAAATTTCTTCATTTTTGCTCCAGAATAAGGGGAATTTCTGCTTTTTTGCCTCTAAATAAGTGGAATTTCTGTCTTTTTCCCCCAAAACAAAGGGAATTTCTGTTTTCTTGCCCCAAAATAGGAAAAATTTCTGACTTATTACCCTGAAATAAGTGAAATTTCTGCAAATTGCCCCAAAATAAGGGAAATTTCTGCATTTTTGCCCCCAAATAAGGGGAATTTCAGCCTTTTTACCTCAAAATAAAAGAAATTTCTGCATTTTTGCCACAAAATATTAGGAATTTCTTCATTTTTGCCACAAAATATTAGGAATTTCTGCCTTTTTGTCCGAAAATAAGAAGAATGCCTACCTTTTTGCCGTAAAGAAGGGAAATTTCTTCATTTTTGCTCCAAAATAAGTGGAATTTCTGCTTTTTTGCCTCTAAATAAGTGTAATTTCTGTCTTTTTCCCCCAAAACAAAGGGAATTCCTGTTTTTTGCCCCAAAATAAGAAAAATTTCTGACTTATTACCCTGAAATAAGTGAAATTTCTGCAATTTTGCTCCAAAATAAGGAAAATTTCTGCCTTTTTGCCCCCAAATAAGGGGAATTTCAGCCTTTTTACCTCAAAATAAGGGAAATTTCTGCATTTTTGCAACAAAATATTAGGAATTTCTGCCTTTTTGCCCTAAAATAAGTCAAATTTCTGCCTTTTTCCCCTGAAATGAGTGAAATTTCTGCAATTTTGCCCCAAAATAAGTGAAATTTCTTGCTTTTTGCCCCCAAATAAGGGGAATTTCAGCATTTTTACCTCAAAATAAGGGGAATTTCTGCATTTTTGCCCCAAAATATGGGAAATTTCTGCCTTTTTTCCTCAAAATAAGAAAAATTTGTGCAATTTTGTACCAAAATAATACAAATTTCTGCCTTTTTGCACGCAAATAAGAAAATTTCTGCTTTTGTTCTGAAATAAGTGAAATTTCTGCAATTTTGCCCCAAAATAATTGAAATTTCTGCAATTTTGCCCCAAAATAAGTGAAATTTCTGGAATTTTGACCCAAAATAAGTGGAATTTCTGAGTTTTGCCCCCAAAATAAGGAGAATTTCTGTTATTTTGTCCCAACATATAGGGAATTTCTGCCTTTTTGCCCCACAATTAGGGGAATTTCTGAAATTTTGCTCCAAAATAAGGGGAATTTCTACTTTTGCATCTAAATAAGTGGAATTTCTGCCTTTTTCTCCCAAAACAAAGGGAATTTCTGTCTTTTTTGCCCCAAAATAAGGAAAATTTCTGACTTATTACCCTGAAATAAGTGAAATTTCTGCAATTTTGCCCCAAAATAAAGGAAATTTCTGCCTTTTTGCCCCCAAATAAAGGGAATTTCAGCCTTTTTACCTCAAAATATGGGGAATTTCTGAATTTTGGCACAAAATATTATGAATTTCTTTCTTTTTGCCCCAAAATAAGGAAAATTTCTGCCTTTTTTCCCTGAAATAAGTGAAATTTCTGCAATTTTGCCCCAAAATATAAGAAATTTCTGGAATTTTGCCCCAAAATAAGTGGAATTTCTCATTTTTGCCCCAAAATAAAGAGAATTTCTGCCTTTTTGCTCCACATTTATTAAAATTTCTGCAATTTTGCCCTAAAATAAGAAATTTCTGCAATTTTTCTCCATAATAAGAGAAATTTCTGCAACTTTGCCCCAAAATAAGGGGAATTTCTGTTTTTTGCCCCACAATTAGGAAAATTTCTGTTTTTTGCCCCACAATTAGTGAAATTTCTGCAATATTGCCCTAAATAAGGGGAATTTCTGCCTTTTGCCCCAAAATATGGGGAATTTCTGCCTTTTTTCCGAAAATAAGAAGAATGCCTACCTTTTTGCCATAAAAAAGGGAAATTTCTTCATTTTTGCTCCAAAATAAGGGGAATTTCTGCTTTTTTGCCTCTAAATAAGTGGAATTTCTGTCTTTTTCCCCCAAAACAAAGGGAATTTCTGTCTTTTTTGCTTCAAATTAAGGAAAATTTCTGACTTATTACCCTGAAATAAGTGAAATTTCTGCAATTTTGCCCCAAAAATAAGGGAAATTTCTGCCATTTTTGAACCTAAATAAGGGAAATTTCAGCCTTTTTACCTCAAAATAAAAGAAATTTCTGCATTTTTGCAACAAAATATTAGGAATTTCTGCATTTTTGGCACAAAATATTAGGAATTGCTGCCTTTTTGTCCGAAAATAAGAATAATGCCTACCTTTTTGCCATAAAGAAGGGAAATTTCCTCATTTTTGCTCCAAAATAAAGGGAATTTCTGCTTTTTTGCCTCTAAATAAGTGTAATTTCTGTCTTTTTCTTCCATAACAAAGGGAATTCCTGTTTTTTGCCTTAAAATAAGGAAAATTTCTGACTTATTACCCTGAAATAAGAGAAATTTCTGCAATTTTGCTCCAAAATAAGGAAAATTTCTGCCTTTTTGCCCCCAAATAAGGGGAATTTCAGCCTTTTTACCTCAAAATAAGGGAAATTTCTGCATTTTTGCCACAAAATATTAGGAATTTCTGCCTTTTTGCCCCAAAAGAAGAAAAATTTCTGCCTATTTTCCCTGAAATAAGTGAAATTTCTGCAATTTTGCCCCAAAATAAGTGAAATTTCTGCAATTTTGCCCCAAAATAAGGGAAATTTCTGCATTTTTGCCCCCAAATAAGGGGAATTTCAGCCTTTTTACTTCAAAATAAAAGAAATTTCTGCATTTTTGCAACAAAATATTAGGAATTTCTGCATTTTTGCCACAAAATATTAGGAATTTCTGCCTTTTTGTCCGAAAATAAGAAGACTGCCTACATTTTTGCCATAAAGAAGGGAAATTTCTTCATTTTTGCTCCAAAATAAAGAAAATTTCTGCATTTTTGCCACAAAATATTAGGAATTTCTGCCTTTTTGCCCCAAAATAAGAAAAATTTCTGCCTATTTTCCCTGAAATAAGTGAAATTTCTGCAATTTTGCCCCAAAATAAGTGAAATTTCTGCAATTTTGCCCCAAAATAAGGGAAATTTCTGGAATTTTGCCCAAAAATAAGTGGAATTTCTGAGTTTTGCCCCAAAATAAAGAGAATTTCTGTCTTTATGCCCCAACATATAGGGAATTTCTGGCTTTTTACTTCACAATGAAAGGAATTTCTGCAATTTTGCTCCAAAATACGGGGAATTTCTGCCTTTCTGCCCGAAAATAAGAAGAATGCATACCTTTTTGCCATAAAAAAGAGAAATTTCTTAATTTTTGCTCCCAAATAAGGTGAATTTCTGCTTTTTTGCCTCTAAATAAGTGGAATTTCTGTCTTTTTCCCCCAAAAACAAAGGGAATTTCTGTCTTTTTTGACCCAAAATAAGGAAAATTACTGACTTATTACCGTGAAATAAGTGAATTTTCAGCAATTTTGCCCCAAAATAAAAGAAATTTCTGCCTTTTTGCCCCTAAATAAGGGGAATTTCAGCCTTTTTACCTCAAAATAAGGGGAATTTCTGCATTTTTGCCACAAAATATTAGGAATTTCTGCCTTTTTGCCCCAAAATAAGAAAAATTTCTGCCTATTTTCCCTGAAATAAGTGAAATTTCTGCAATTTTGCAACAAAATAAGTGAAATTTCCTTTTTTTGCCCCTAAATAAGGGGAATTTCAGCCTTTTACCTCAAAATAAGGGGAATTTCTGCATTTTTGCCCCAAAATATGGGAAATTTCTGCCTTTTTTCCCCAAAATAGGAAAAATTTCTGCAATTTTGTACCAAAATAATACAAATTTCTGCCTTTTTGCCTCCAAATAAGAAAATTTCTGCTTTTTTTCTGAAATAAGTGAAATTTGGGCAATTTTGCCCCAAAATAATTGAAATTTCTGCAATTTTGCCCCAAAATAAGGGAAATTTCTGGAATTTTGCCCCAAAATAAATGGAATTTCTGAGTTTTGCCCCCAAAAAAGGAGAATTTCTGTTATTTTGCTCCAACAGATAGGGAATTTCTGCCTTTTTGCCCCACAATTAGGTGAATTTCTGAAATTTTGATCCAAAATAAGGGGAATTTCTGCTTTTTTGCCTCTAAATAAGTGGCATTTCTGCCTTTCTCTCCCCAAACAAAGGGAATTTCTGTCTTTTTTGCCCCGAAATAAAGAAAATTTCTGACTTATTACCCTGAAATAAGTGAAATTTCTGCAATTTGGCCCAAAATAAAGGAAATTTCTGCATTTTTGCCCTACAATTTGTGAAATTTCTGCAATTTTGCCCTAAAATAAGGGAAATTTCTGCAATTTTTCTTCATAATAAGGGAAATTTCTGCAACTTTGCCCTAAAATAAGGGGGATTTCTGTTTTTTGCCCCACAATTAGGGAAATTTCTGCAATTTTGCCCTAAATAAGAGAAATTTCTGCCTTTTGCCCCAAAATATGGGGAATTTCTGCCTTTTTGTCTGAAAATAAGAAGAAAGCCTACCTTTATGCCATAAAAAAGGGAAATTTCTTCATTTTTGCTCCAATATAAGGGGAACTTTTGCCTTTTTGCCTCTAAATAATTGGAATTTCTGTCTTTTTCCCCCAAAACAAAGGGAATTTCTGGTTTTTTTGCCCCCAAGTAAAGAAAATTTCTGACTTATTACCCTGAAATAAGTGATATTTCTGCAAATTGCCCCAAAATAATGGAAATTTCTGCATTTTTGCCCCCAAATAACGGGAATTTCAGCCTTTTTACCTCAAAATAAGGAAAATTTCTGCATTTTTGCAACAAAATATTAGGAATTTCTGCATTTTTACCACAAAATATTAGGAATTTCTGCGTTTTTGCCCCAAAATAAGAAAATTTCTCCTTTTTTTTGAAATAAGTGAAATTTCTTCAATTTTGCCCCAAAATAAGTGAAATTTCTGCAATTTTGCCCCAAAATAAGGGAAATTTCTGGAATTTTGCCCCAAAGTAAGTGGAATTTATGAGTTTTACCCCAAAATAAGGAGAATTTCTGTCTTTCTGCCCCAACATATAGGGAATTTCTGACTTTTTGCCCCACAATTAGGGGAATTTCTGCAATTTTGCTCCAAAATACGGGGAATTTCTGCCTTTTTGCCCAAAAATAAGAAGAATGCATACCTTTTTGCCATAAGAAAGGGAAATTTCTTCATTTTTGCTCCAAAATAAGGTGAATTTCTGCTTTTTTGCCTCTAAATAAGTGGAATTTCTGTGTTTTCCCCCTAAACAAAGGGAATTTTTTTTTTGCCCCAAAATAAGGAAAATTTCTGACTTATTACCCTGAAATAAGTGAAATTTCTGCAATTTTGCCCCAAAATAAGGGAAATTTCTGCCTTTTTGCTCTTAAATAAGGAGAATTTCAGCCTTTTTACCTCAAAATAAGAGGAATTTCTTCATTTTTGCCCCAAAATATGGGAAATTTCTGCCTTTATTTAGTGAAATAAGTGAAATTTCTGCAATTTTGCCCCAAAATAAGTGAAATTTCTGCAATTTTGCCCACATATAAAAGAAATTTCTGGAATTTTGCCCCAAAATAAGTGGAATTTCTGAGTTTTGCCCCAAAATAAAGAGAATTTCTGCCTTTTTGCCCCACAATTAGTAAAATTTCTGCAATTTTGCCCTAAAATAATAGAAATTTCTGCAATTTTTCCCCATAATAAGGGAAATTTCTGATACTTTGCCCCAAAATAAGGGGAATTTCTGTTTTTTGCCCCACAATTAGGGAAATTTCTGTTTTTTGCCCCAGAATTAGGGAAATTTCTGTTTTTTGCCCCACAATTAGGGAAATTTCTGCAATTTTGCCCTAAATAAGGGGAATTTCTGCCTTTTGCCCCAAAATATGGGGAATTTCTGCCTTTTTGTCCAAAAATAAGAAGAATGCCTACCTTTTTGCCATAAAAAAGGGAAATTTCTTCATTTTTGCTCCAAAATAAGGGGAACTTTTGCCTTTTTGCCTCTAAATAAGTGGAATTTCTGTCTTTTTCCCACAAAACAAAGGGAATTTCTGTATTTTTGCCCCAAAATAAGAAAAATTTCTGACTTTTTACCCTGAATTTAAATGAAATTTCTGCAAATTGCCCCAAAATAAGGGAAATTTCTGCATTTTTGCCCCCAAATAAGGGGAATTTCAGCCTTTTTACTTCAAAATAAAAGAAATTTCTGCATTTTTGCAACAAAATATTAGGAATTTCTGCATTTTTGCCACAAAATATTAGGAATTTCTGCCTTTTTGTCCGAAAATAAAAGACTGCCTACATTTTTGCCATAAAGAAGGGAAATTTCTTCATTTTTGCTCCAAAATAAGGGGAATTTCTGCTTTTTTGCCTCTAAATAAGTGGAATTTCTGTCTTTTTCCCCCAAAACAAAGGGAATTTCTGGTTTTTGCCCCAAAATAAAGAAAATTTCTGACTTAGTACCCTGAAATAATTGAAATTTCTGCAATTTTGCTCCAAAATAAGGGAAATTTCTGCCTTTTTGCCCCCAAATAAGGGGAATTTTAGCCTTTTTACCTCAAAATTAGTGAAATTTCTGCATTTTTGCCACAAAATATTAAGAATTTCTGCCTTTTTGCCCCAAAATAAGAAAAATTTCTGCCTATTTTCCTTGAAATAAGTGAAATTTCTGCAATTTTGCCCCAAAATAAGTGAAATTTCTGCAATTTTGCCCCAAAATAAGGGAAATTTCTGGAATTTTGCCCAAAAATAAGTGGAATTTCTGAGTTTTGCCCCAAAATAAAGAGAATTTCTGTCTTTATGCCCCAACATATAGGGAATTTCTGCCTTTTTGCTTCACAATGAAAGGAATTTCTGCAATTTTGCTCCAAAATACGGGGAATTTCTGCCTTTCTGCCCGAAAATAAGAAGAATGCATACCTTTTTGCCATAAAAAAAAGAAATTTCTTAATTTTTGCTCCAAAATAAGGTGAATTTCTGCTTTTTTGCCTCTAAATAAGTGGAATTTCTGTCTTTTTCCCCCAAAAACAAAGGGAATTTCTGTCTTTTTTGACCCAAAATAAGGAAAATTTCTGACTTATTACCGTGAAATAAGTGAATTTTCAGCAATTTTGCCCCAAAATAAAAGAAATTTCTGCCTTTTTGCCCCCAAATAAGGGGAATTTCAGCCTTTTTACCTCAAAATAAGGGGAATTTCTGCATTTTTGCCACAAAATATTAGGAATTTCTGCCTTTTTGCCCCAAAATAAGAAAAATTTCTGCCTATTTTCCCTGAAATAAGTGAAATTTCTGCAATTTTGCAACAAAATAAGTGAAATTTCTTTTTTTTTGCCCCTAAATAAGGGGAATTTCAGCCTTTTTACCTCAAAATAAGGGGAATTTCTGCATTTTTGCCCCAAAATATGGGAAATTTCTGCCTTTTTTCCCCAAAATAGGAAAAATTTCTGCAATTTTGTACCAAAATAATACAAATTTCTGCCTTTTTGCCTCCAAATAAGAAAATTTCTGCTCTTTTTCTGAAATAAGTGAAATTTGGGCAATTTTGCCCCAAAATAATTGAAATTTCTGCAATTTTGCCCCAAAATAAGGGAAATTTCTGGAATTTTGCCCCAAAATAAATGGAATTTCTGAGTTTTGCCCCCAAAAAAGGAGAATTTCTGTTATTTTGCTCCAACAGATAGGGAATTTCTGCCTTTTTGCCCCACAATTAGGTGAATTTCTGAAATTTTGATCCAAAATAAGGGGAATTTCTGCTTTTTTGCCTCTAAATAAGTGGCATTTCTGCCTTTCTCTCCCCAAACAAAGGGAATTTCTGTCTTTTTTGCCCCGAAATAAAGAAAATTTCTGACTTATTACCCTGAAATAAGTGAAATTTCTGCAATTTGGCCCAAAATAAAGGAAATTTCTGCATTTTTGCCCTACAATTTGTGAAATTTCTGCAATTTTGCCCTAAAATAAGGGAAATTTCTGCAATTTTTCTTCATAATAAGGGAAATTTCTGCAACTTTGCCCTAAAATAAGGGGGATTTCTGTTTTTTGCCCCACAATTAGGGAAATTTCTGCAATTTTGCCCTAAATAAGAGAAATTTCTGCCTTTTGCCCCAAAATATGGGGAATTTCTGCCTTTTTGTCTGAAAATAAGAAGAAAGCCTACCTTTATGCCATAAAAAAGGGAAATTTCTTCATTTTTGCTCCAATATAAGGGGAACTTTTGCCTTTTTGCCTCTAAATAATTGGAATTTCTGTCTTTTTCCCCCAAAACAAAGGGAATTTCTGGTTTTTTTGCCCCCAAGTAAAGAAAATTTCTGACTTATTACCCTGAAATAAGTGATATTTCTGCAAATTGCCCCAAAATAATGGAAATTTCTGCATTTTTGCCCCCAAATAACGGGAATTTCAGCCTTTTTACCTCAAAATAAGGAAAATTTCTGCATTTTTGCAACAAAATATTAGGAATTTCTGCATTTTTACCACAAAATATTAGGAATTTCTGCGTTTTTGCCCCAAAATAAGAAAATTTCTCCTTTTTTTTGAAATAAGTGAAATTTCTTCAATTTTGCCCCAAAATAAGTGAAATTTCTGCAATTTTGCCCCAAAATAAGGGAAATTTCTGGAATTTTGCCCCAAAGTAAGTGGAATTTATGAGTTTTACCCCAAAATAAGGAGAATTTCTGTCTTTCTGCCCCAACATATAGGGAATTTCTGACTTTTTGCCCCACAATTAGGGGAATTTCTGCAATTTTGCTCCAAAATACGGGGAATTTCTGCCTTTTTGCCCAAAAATAAGAAGAATGCATACCTTTTTGCCATAAGAAAGGGAAATTTCTTCATTTTTGCTCCAAAATAAGGTGAATTTCTGCTTTTTTGCCTCTAAATAAGTGGAATTTCTGTGTTTTCCCCCTAAACAAAGGGAATTTTTTTTTGCCCCAAAATAAGGAAAATTTCTGACTTATTACCCTGAAATAAGTGAAATTTCTGCAATTTTGCCCCAAAATAAGGGAAATTTCTGCCTTTTTGCTCTTAAATAAGGAGAATTTCAGCCTTTTTACCTCAAAATAAGAGGAATTTCTTCATTTTTGCCCCAAAATATGGGAAATTTCTGCCTTTATTTAGTGAAATAAGTGAAATTTCTGCAATTTTGCCCCAAAATAAGTGAAATTTCTGCAATTTTGCCCACATATAAAAGAAATTTCTGGAATTTTGCCCCAAAATAAGTGGAATTTCTGAGTTTTGCCCCAAAATAAAGAGAATTTCTGCCTTTTTGCCCCACAATTAGTAAAATTTCTGCAATTTTGCCCTAAAATAATAGAAATTTCTGCAATTTTTCCCCATAATAAGGGAAATTTCTGATACTTTGCCCCAAAATAAGGGGAATTTCTGTTTTTTGCCCCACAATTAGGGAAATTTCTGTTTTTTGCCCCAGAATTAGGGAAATTTCTGTTTTTTGCCCCACAATTAGGGAAATTTCTGCAATTTTGCCCTAAATAAGGGGAATTTCTGCCTTTTGCCCCAAAATATGGGGAATTTCTGCCTTTTTGTCCAAAAATAAGAAGAATGCCTACCTTTTTGCCATAAAAAAGGGAAATTTCTTCATTTTTGCTCCAAAATAAGGGGAACTTTTGCCTTTTTGCCTCTAAATAAGTGGAATTTCTGTCTTTTTCCCACAAAACAAAGGGAATTTCTGTATTTTTGCCCCAAAATAAGAAAAATTTCTGACTTTTTACCCTGAATTTAAATGAAATTTCTGCAAATTGCCCCAAAATAAGGGAAATTTCTGCATTTTTGCCCCCAAATAAGGGGAATTTCAGCCTTTTTACTTCAAAATAAAAGAAATTTCTGCATTTTTGCAACAAAATATTAGGAATTTCTGCATTTTTGCCACAAAATATTAGGAATTTCTGCCTTTTTGTCCGAAAATAAAAGACTGCCTACATTTTTGCCATAAAGAAGGGAAATTTCTTCATTTTTGCTCCAAAATAAGGGGAATTTCTGCTTTTTTGCCTCTAAATAAGTGGAATTTCTGTCTTTTTCCCCCAAAACAAAGGGAATTTCTGGTTTTTGCCCCAAAATAAAGAAAATTTCTGACTTAGTACCCTGAAATAATTGAAATTTCTGCAATTTTGCTCCAAAATAAGGGAAATTTCTGCCTTTTTGCCCCCAAATAAGGGGAATTTTAGCCTTTTTACCTCAAAATTAGTGAAATTTCTGCATTTTTGCCACAAAATATTAAGAATTTCTGCCTTTTTGCCCCAAAATAAGAAAAATTTCTGCCTATTTTCCTTGAAATAAGTGAAATTTCTGCAATTTTGCCCCAAAATAAGTGAAATTTCTGCAATTTTGCCCCAAAATAAGGGAAATTTCTGGAATTTTGCCCAAAAATAAGTGGAATTTCTGAGTTTTGCCCCAAAATAAAGAGAATTTCTGTCTTTATGCCCCAACATATAGGGAATTTCTGCCTTTTTGCTTCACAATGAAAGGAATTTCTGCAATTTTGCTCCAAAATACGGGGAATTTCTGCCTTTCTGCCCGAAAATAAGAAGAATGCATACCTTTTTGCCATAAAAAAAAGAAATTTCTTAATTTTTGCTCCAAAATAAGGTGAATTTCTGCTTTTTTGCCTCTAAATAAGTGGAATTTCTGTCTTTTTCCCCCAAAAACAAAGGGAATTTCTGTCTTTTTTGACCCAAAATAAGGAAAATTTCTGACTTATTACCGTGAAATAAGTGAATTTTCAGCAATTTTGCCCCAAAATAAAAGAAATTTCTGCCTTTTTGCCCCCAAATAAGGGGAATTTCAGCCTTTTTACCTCAAAATAAGGGGAATTTCTGCATTTTTGCCACAAAATATTAGGAATTTCTGCCTTTTTGCCCCAAAATAAGAAAAATTTCTGCCTATTTTCCCTGAAATAAGTGAAATTTCTGCAATTTTGCAACAAAATAAGTGAAATTTCTTTTTTTTTGCCCCTAAATAAGGGGAATTTCAGCCTTTTTACCTCAAAATAAGGGGAATTTCTGCATTTTTGCCCCAAAATATGGGAAATTTCTGCCTTTTTTCCCCAAAATAGGAAAAATTTCTGCAATTTTGTACCAAAATAATACAAATTTCTGCCTTTTTGCCTCCAAATAAGAAAATTTCTGCTCTTTTTCTGAAATAAGTGAAATTTGGGCAATTTTGCCCCAAAATAATTGAAATTTCTGCAATTTTGCCCCAAAATAAGGGAAATTTCTGGAATTTTGCCCCAAAATAAATGGAATTTCTGAGTTTTGCCCCCAAAAAAGGAGAATTTCTGTTATTTTGCTCCAACAGATAGGGAATTTCTGCCTTTTTGCCCCACAATTAGGTGAATTTCTGAAATTTTGATCCAAAATAAGGGGAATTTCTGCTTTTTTGCCTCTAAATAAGTGGCATTTCTGCCTTTCTCTCCCCAAACAAAGGGAATTTCTGTCTTTTTTGCCCCGAAATAAAGAAAATTTCTGACTTATTACCCTGAAATAAGTGAAATTTCTGCAATTTGGCCCAAAATAAAGGAAATTTCTGCATTTTTGCCCTACAATTTGTGAAATTTCTGCAATTTTGCCCTAAAATAAGGGAAATTTCTGCAATTTTTCTTCATAATAAGGGAAATTTCTGCAACTTTGCCCTAAAATAAGGGGGATTTCTGTTTTTTGCCCCACAATTAGGGAAATTTCTGCAATTTTGCCCTAAATAAGAGAAATTTCTGCCTTTTGCCCCAAAATATGGGGAATTTCTGCCTTTTTGTCTGAAAATAAGAAGAAAGCCTACCTTTATGCCATAAAAAAGGGAAATTTCTTCATTTTTGCTCCAATATAAGGGGAACTTTTGCCTTTTTGCCTCTAAATAATTGGAATTTCTGTCTTTTTCCCCCAAAACAAAGGGAATTTCTGGTTTTTTTGCCCCCAAGTAAAGAAAATTTCTGACTTATTACCCTGAAATAAGTGATATTTCTGCAAATTGCCCCAAAATAATGGAAATTTCTGCATTTTTGCCCCCAAATAACGGGAATTTCAGCCTTTTTACCTCAAAATAAGGAAAATTTCTGCATTTTTGCAACAAAATATTAGGAATTTCTGCATTTTTACCACAAAATATTAGGAATTTCTGCGTTTTTGCCCCAAAATAAGAAAATTTCTCCTTTTTTTTGAAATAAGTGAAATTTCTTCAATTTTGCCCCAAAATAAGTGAAATTTCTGCAATTTTGCCCCAAAATAAGGGAAATTTCTGGAATTTTGCCCCAAAGTAAGTGGAATTTATGAGTTTTACCCCAAAATAAGGAGAATTTCTGTCTTTCTGCCCCAACATATAGGGAATTTCTGACTTTTTGCCCCACAATTAGGGGAATTTCTGCAATTTTGCTCCAAAATACGGGGAATTTCTGCCTTTTTGCCCAAAAATAAGAAGAATGCATACCTTTTTGCCATAAGAAAGGGAAATTTCTTCATTTTTGCTCCAAAATAAGGTGAATTTCTGCTTTTTTGCCTCTAAATAAGTGGAATTTCTGTGTTTTCCCCCTAAACAAAGGGAATTTTTTTTTGCCCCAAAATAAGGAAAATTTCTGACTTATTACCCTGAAATAAGTGAAATTTCTGCAATTTTGCCCCAAAATAAGGGAAATTTCTGCCTTTTTGCTCTTAAATAAGGAGAATTTCAGCCTTTTTACCTCAAAATAAGAGGAATTTCTTCATTTTTGCCCCAAAATATGGGAAATTTCTGCCTTTATTTAGTGAAATAAGTGAAATTTCTGCAATTTTGCCCCAAAATAAGTGAAATTTCTGCAATTTTGCCCACATATAAAAGAAATTTCTGGAATTTTGCCCCAAAATAAGTGGAATTTCTGAGTTTTGCCCCAAAATAAAGAGAATTTCTGCCTTTTTGCCCCACAATTAGTAAAATTTCTGCAATTTTGCCCTAAAATAATAGAAATTTCTGCAATTTTTCCCCATAATAAGGGAAATTTCTGATACTTTGCCCCAAAATAAGGGGAATTTCTGTTTTTTGCCCCACAATTAGGGAAATTTCTGTTTTTTGCCCCAGAATTAGGGAAATTTCTGTTTTTTGCCCCACAATTAGGGAAATTTCTGCAATTTTGCCCTAAATAAGGGGAATTTCTGCCTTTTGCCCCAAAATATGGGTAATTTCTGCCTTTTTGTCTGAAAATAATAAGAATGCCTACCTTCTTGCCATAAAAAAGAAAAATTTCTTTATTTTTGCTCCAATATAAGGGGAATTTCTGCTTTTTTGCCTCTAAATAAGTGGAATTTCTGTCTTTTTCCCCCAAAACAAAAGGAATTTCTGTTTTTTCCCCTAAAATAAGGAAAATTTCTGACTTATTACGCTGAAATAAGTGAAATTTCTGCAATTTTGCTCCAAAATAAGGGAAATTTCTGCCTTTTTGCCCCCAAATAAGGGGAATTTCAGCCTTTTTACCTCAAAATAAGGTCAATTTCTGCATTTTTGCCACAAAATATTAGGAATTTCTGCATTTTTGCCCCAAAATAAGAAAAATTTCTGCCTATTTTCCCTGAAATAAGTGAAATTTCTGCAATTTTGCCCCAAAATAAGTGAAATTTCTGCAATGTTGCCCCAAAATAAGGGAAATTTCTGGAATTTTGCCCCAAAATAAGTGGAATTTCTGAGTTTTGCCCCAAGATAAGGAAAATTTCTGTCTTTTTCCCAAACATATAGACAATTTTTGCCTTTTTGTCCCACAATTAGAGGAATTTCTACAATTTTGCTCCAAAATACGAGGAATTTCTGCCTTTTTTCCCGAAAATAAGAAGAATGCATACCTTTTTGCAATAAAAAAGGGAAATTTCTTCATTTTTGCTCCAAAATAAGGGGAATTTCTGCTTTTTTGCCTCTAAATAAGTGGAATTTCTGTCTTTTCCCCCCAAAACAAAGGGAATTTCTGTCTTTTTTGCCCAAAAATAAGGAAAATTTCTGACTTATTACCTTGAAGTAAGTGAAATTTCAGCAATTTTGACCCAAAATAAAAGAAATTTCTGCATTTTTGCCCCCAAATAAGGGGAATTTCAGCATTTTTACCTCAAGATCAGGGGAATTTCTGCATTTTTGCCACAAAATAGTAGGAATTTCTACCTTTTTGCAACAAAATAAGAAAAATTTCTGCCTATTTTCCCTGAAATAAGTGAAATTTCTGCAATTTTGCCACAAAATAAGTGAAATTTCTGCCTTTTTGCCCCCAAATAAGGGGAATTTCAGCCTTTTTACCTCAAAATAAGGGGAATTTCTTCATTTTTGCCCCAAAATATGGGAAATTTCTGCATTTTTTCCCCAAAATAAGAAAAATTTCTGCAATTTTGTACCAAAATAATACAAATTTCTGCTTTTTTGCCCCAAATAAGAAAATTTCTACTTTTTTTCTGAAATAAGTGAAATTTGGGCAATTTTGCCCCAAAATAATTGAAATTTCTGCAATTTTGCCCCAAAATAAGTGAAATTTCTAGAATTTTGTCTCAAAATAAGTGGAATTTCTGAGTTTTGCCCCCAAAATAAGGAGAATTTCTGTTATTTTGCCCCAACATATTAGGAATTTCTGCCTTTTTGCCCCACAATTAGGGGAATTTCTGAAATTTTGCTCCAAATAAGGGGAATTTCTGCTTTTTTGCCTCTAAATAAGTGGAATTTCTGCCTTTTTCTCCAAATCAAAGTGAATTTCTGTCTTTTTTGTCCCAAAATAAGGAAAATTTCTGACTTATTACCCTGAAATAAGTGAAATTTCTGCAATTTTGCCCCAAAATAAGGGAAATTTCTGCCTTTTTGCCCACAAATAAAGGAATTTCAGCCTTTTTACCTCTAAATATGAGGAATTTCTGAATTTAGGCACAAAATATTATGAATTTCTGCCTTTTTGCCCCAAAATAAGGAAAATTTCTGCCTTTTTTCCCTGAAATAAGTGAAATTTCTGCAATTTTGCCCCAAAATAAGTGAAATTTCTGCAATTTTGCCCTAAAATAAAAGAAATTTCTGGAATTTTACCCCAAAATAAGTGGAATTTCTGAGTTTTGCCCAAAAATAAAGAGAATTTCTGCCTTTGTGCCCCACAATTAGTGAAATTTCTGCAATTTTGCCCTAAAATAAGGGAAATTTCTGCAATTTTTCTTCATAATAAGGGAAATTTTTGCACTTTGTCCCAACATAAGGGGAATTTCTGTTTTTTGCCCCACAATTAGGGAAATTTCTCTAATTTTGCCCTAAATAAGGGGAATTTCTGCCTTTTGCCCCAAAATATGGGGAATTTCCAGCTTTTTTTGTATGAAAATAAGAAGAATGCCTACCTTTATGCCATAAAAAAGGGAAATTTCTTCATTTTTGCTCCAAAATAAGGGGAACTTTTGCATTTTTGCCTCTAAATAAGTGGAATTTCTGTCTTTTTCCTCCTAAACAAAGGGAATTTCTGTTTTTTTTGCCCCAAAATAAAGAAAATTTCTGACTTATTACCCTGAAATAAGTGATATTTCTGCAAATTGCCCGAAATAAGGGAAATTTCTGTCTTTTTGCTCCCAAATAATGGGAATTTCAGCCTTTTTACCTCAAAATAAGGGAAATTTCTGCATTTTTGCCACAAAATATTAAAAATTTCTGCATTTTTGCCCCAAAATAAGAAAAATTTCTGCCTATTTTCCCTGAAATATGTGAAATTTCTGCAATTTTGCCCCAAAATAAGTGAAATTTCTGCAATTTTGCCCCAAAATAAGGGAAATTTTTGGAATTTTGCCCAAAAATAAGTGGAATTTCTGAGTTTTGCCCCAAAATAAAGAGAATTTCTGTCTTTATGCCCCAACATATAGGGAATTTCTGCCTTTTTGCTTCACAATTAGGGGAATTTCTGCAATTTTGCTCAAAATACGGGGAATTTCTGCATTTTTGCCCGAAAATAAGAAGATTGCACCCCTTTTTGCCATAAAAAGGGAAATTTCTTCATTTTTGCTCCAAAATAAGGGGAATTTCTGCTTTTTTGCCTCTAAATAAGTGGAATTTCTGTCTTTCCCCCCCAAAACAAAGGGAATTTCTGTCGTTTTTGCCCCAAAATAAGGAAAATTTCTGACTTATTACCGTGACATAAGTGAAATTTCAGGAATTTTGCCCCAAAATAAAAGAAATTTCTGCATTTTTGCCCCCAAATAAGGGGAATTTCAGCCTTTTTACCTCAAAATCAGGGGAATTTCTGCATTTTTGCCACAAAATATTAGGAATTTCTGCCTTTTTGCCCCAAAATAAGAAAAATTTCTGCCTATTTTCCCTGAAATAAGTGAAATTTCTGCAATTTTGCTACAAAGTAAATGAAATTTCTCTTTTTTTTTGGACCCTAATAAGGGGAATTTCAGCCTTTTTACCTCAAAATAAGGGGAATTTCTGCATTTTTACCCCAAAATATGGCAAATTTCTGTATTTTTACCCCAAAATTAAAAAAATTTCTGCAATTTTGTACCAAAATAATACAAATTTTCGCCTTTTTGCCCCCAAATAAGAAAATTTCTACTTTTTTTTCTGAAATAAGTGAAATTTCTGCAATTTTGACCCAAAATAATTGAAATTTCTGCAATTTTGCCCCAAACTAAGTGAAATTTCTGGAATTTTGTCTCAAAATAAGTGGAATTTCTAGTTTTGCCCCCAAATAAGGACAATTTCTGTTATTTTGCAACAACATATAGGGAATTTCTGCCTTTTTGCCCCACAATTAGAGGAATTTCTGAAATTTTGCTCCAAAATAAGGGGAATTTCTGCTTATTTGCCTCTAAATAAGTAGAATTTCTGCCTTTTTCTCCCAAAACAAAGGGAATTTCTGTATTTTTTGCCTTAAAATAAGGAAAATTTCTGACTTATTACCCTGAAATAAGTGAAATTTCTGCAATTTTGCCCCAAAATAAGGGAAATTTCTGCTTTTTTGCCCCCAAATAAAGGGAATTTCAGCCTTTTTACCTCAAAATATAAGGAATTTCTGAATTTTGGCACAAAATTTTATGAATTTCTGCCTTTTTGCCCCAAAATAAGGAAAATTTCTGCCTTTTTTCCCTTAAATAAGTAAAATTTCTGCAATTTTGCCCCAAAATAAGTGAAATTTCTGCAATTTTGCCCCAAAATAAAAGAAATTTCTGGAATTTTGCCCCAAAATAATTGGAAGTTCTGAATTATGCCCCAAAATAAAGAGAATTTCTGACTTTTTGCCCCACAATTAGTGAAATTTCTGCAATTTTGCCCTAAAATAAGGGAAATTTCTGCAATTTTTCCCCATAATATGGGAAATTTCTGCAACTTTGCCCCAAAATAAGGGGAATTTCTGTTTTTTGCCCCACAATTAGGGAAATTTCTGCAATTTTGCCCTAAATAAGGGGAATTTCTGCCTTTTCCCCCAAAATATGGGGAATTTCTGCATTTTTGTCTGAAAATAAGAAGAATGCCTACCTTTATGCCATAAAAAAAAGAAATTTTTTCATTTTTGCTCCAAAATAAGGGGAACTTTTGACTTTTTGCCTCTAAATAAGTGGAATTTCTGTCTTTTTCCCCCAAAACAAAGGGAATTTCTGGTTTTTTTGCCCCAAAATAAGGAAAATTTCTGACTTATTACCCTGAAATAAGTGATATTTCTGCAAATGCCCGAAATAAGGGAAATTTCTGCATTTTTGCCCCCAAATAAGGGGAATTTCAGCCTTTTTACCTCAAAATAAGGGAAATTTCTGCATTTTTGCCACAAAATATTAGGAATTTCTGCATTTTTGCCACAAAATATTAGGAATTTCTGCGTTTTTGCCCCAAAATAAGAAAATTTCTCCTTTTTTTTGAAATAAGTAAAATTTCTGCAATTTTGCCCCAAAATAAGTGAAATTTCTGCAATTTTGCCCCAAAATAAGGGAAATTTCTGGAATTTTTCAACAAAGTAAGTGGAATTTATGAGTTATACTTCAAAATAAGGAGAATTTCTGTCTTTCTGCCCCTACATAAAGGGAATTTCTGCCTTTTTGCCCCACAATTAGGGGAATTTCTTCAATTTTGCTCCAAAATACGGGGAATTCCTGCCTTTTTGCCCAAAAATAAGAAGAATGCATACATTTTGCCATAAAAAAGAGAAATTTCTTCATTTTTACTCCAAAATAAGGGGAATTTCTGCTTTTTGCCTCTAAATAAGTGGAATTTCTGACTTTTTCCCCCAAAACAAAAGGAATTTCTGTCTTTTTCCCCCAAAATAAGGGAAATTTCTGCCTTTTTGCCCTTATATAAGGGGAATTTCAGCATTTTTACCTCAAAGTAAAAGGAATTTCTGCATTTTTGCCCCAAAATATGGGAAATTTCTGCCTTTTTGCCCTAAAATAAGAAAATTTTCTGCCATTTTGTAACAAAATAAAAGAATTTTCTGCCTTTTTGCTCCAAAATAAAAAAAATTTCTCCTTTTTTTCTGAATTAAGTGAAATATCTGCAATTTTGCCCCAAAATAAGTGAAATTTCTGCAATTTTGCCCCAAAATAAGGGAAATTTCTGGAATTTTGCCCCAAAGTAAGTGGAATTTATGAGTTTTACCCCAAAATAAGGAGAATTTCTGTCTTTCTGCCTTAACATATAGGGAATTTCTGCTTTTTTGCCCCACAATTAGGGGAATTTCTGCAATTTAGCTCCAAAATACGGGGAATTTCTGCTTTTTTGCCTGAAAATAAGAAGAATGCATACATTTTTGCCATAAAAAAGGGAAATTTCTTCATTTTTGCTCCAAATTAAGGGGAATTTCTGCTTTTTTGCCTCTAAATAAGTGGAATTTCTGTGTTTTTCCCCCAAAACAAAGGGAATTTCTGTATTTTTTGCCCCAAAATAAGGAAAATTTCTGACTTATTACCCTGAAATAAGTGAAATTTCTGCAATTTTGCCCCAAAATAAGTAAAATTTCTGCATTTTTGCCCTTAAATAAGGGGAATTTCAGCCTTTTTACCTCAAAATAAAAGGAATTTCAGCCTTTTTACCTCAAAATAAGGGAAACTTCTACATTTTTGCCACAAATATTAGGAATTTCCGCCTTTTTGCCCAAAAATAAGGAAAATTTCTGCCCTTTTTCCCTGAAATAAGTGAAATTTCTGCAATTTTGCCCCAAAATAAGGGAAATTTCTGCTTTTTGCCCCCAAATAAGGTTAATTTAAGCCTTTTTACCTAAAAATAAGGGGAATTTTTGCATTTTTGCCCCAAAATATGGGAAATTTCTGCCTTTTTGCCCCAAAATAAAAAAAAATTTCTGCCATTTTGTGCCAAAATAAAAGAAATTTCTGCCTTTTTGCTTCAAAATAAAAAAATTTCTCCCTTTTTTCTGGAATAAGTGAAATTTCTGCAATTTTGCCCCAAAATAAGTGAAATTTCTGCAATTTTGCCCCAAAATAAGGGAAATTTCTGGAATTTTGCCTCAAAATAAGTGGAATTTCTGAGTTTTGCCCCAAAATAAGGAGAATTTCTGTCTTTTCCCCCAATATATAGGGAATATCTGCCTTTTTGACCCACAATTAGGGGAATTTCTGCAATTTTGCTCCAAAATACGGGGTATTTCTGCCTTTTTGCCCGAAAATAAGAAGAATGCTTACATTTTGCCATAAAAAAGGAAATGTCTTCATTTTTGCTCTAAAATAAGGGGAATTTCTGCTGTTTTGCCTCTAAATAAGTGGAATTTCTGTCTTTTTCCCAAAAATCAAAGGGAATTTCCTTCTTCTTTGCCCCAAAATAAGGAAAATTTCTGACTTATTACCCTGAAATAAGTGAAATTTCTGCAATTTTGCCACAAAATAAGGGAAATTTCTGTCTTTTTGCCCCCAAATAAGAGGAATTTCAGCCTTTTAACATCAAAATCAGGGGAATTTCTGCATTTTTGCCCCAAAATATGGGAAATTTCTGCCTTTTTTCCCCAAAATAAGAAAAATTTCTGCAATTTTGTACCAAATAAAAGAAATTTTTGCCTTTTTGCCCCAAAATAAGAAAATTTCTTTTTTTTTCTGAAATAAGTGAAATATCTGCAATTTTGCCCCAAAATAAGTGAAATTTCTGCAATTTTGTCCCAAAATAAGGAAAATTTCTGGAATTTTGCCCCAAAATAAGTGGAATTTATGAGTTTTACCCCAAAATAAGGAGAATTTCTGTCTTTCTGCCCCAACATATAGGTAATTTCTGCCTTTTTGCCCCTCAATTAGGGGAATTTCTGCAATTTTGCTCCAAATACGGGGTATTTCTGCCTTTTTGCCCGAAAATAAGAAGAATGCATAACTTTTTGCCATAAAAAAGGGAAATTTCTTCATTTTTGCTCCAAAATAAAAGGAATTTCTGCTTTTTTGCCTCTAAATAAGTGGAATTTCTGTCTTTTTCCCCCAAAACAAAGCGAATTTGTCTCTTTTTTGCCCCAAAATATGGAAAATTTCTGACTTATTACCCTGAAATAAGTGAAATTTCTGCAATTTTGCCCCAAAATAAGGGAAATTTCTGCATGTGCCGCCAAATAAGGGGAATTTCAGCCTTTTTACCTCAAAATAAGGTGAATTTCTGCATTTTTGCCAAAAAATATTGGAATTTCTGCCTTTTTGCCCCAAAATAAGTGAAATTTCTGCAATTTTGCCAAAAAATATGGGAAATTTCTGGAATTTTGCCCCAAAATAAGTGTAATTACTTAGTTCTGCCCCAAAATAAAGAGAATTTCTTTCTTTATGCCCACATATAGGGAATTTCTGCCTTTTTGCCCCAAAATTAGGGGAATTTCTGCAATTTTGCTCCAAAATACAGGGAATTTCTGCCTTTTTGCCTGAAAATAAGAAGAATGCATACCTTTTTGCCTTAAAAAAGGAAAATTTATTCATTTTTGCTCCAAAATAAGGGGAATTTCTGCTTTTTTGCCTTTAAATAAGTGGAATTTCTGTATTTTTCCCCCCAAACAAAGGGAATTTCTGTCTTTTTGCCCCAAAATAAAAAAAATTTCTGACTTTTTACCCTGAAATAAGTGAAATTTCTTCCATTTTTCCCCAAAATAAGGGAAATTTCTGCCTTTTTGCCCCCAAATAAGGGGAATTTCAGCATTTTTACCTCAAAATAAGGGAAATTTCTGCATTTTTGCAACAAAATATTAGGAATTTCTGCATTTTTGCCACAAAATATTAGGAATTTCTGCCTTTTTGCCCCAAAATATGGGAAATTTCTGCTTTTTTGCCCCATAATAAAAAAAAATTTCTGCAATTTTGTACCAAAATAAAAGAAATTTCTGCCTTTTTGTTTCAAAATAAGAAAATTTCTTTTTTTTTCTGAAATAAGTGAAATATCTGCCATTTTGCCCCAAAATAAGTGAAATTTCTGCAATTTTGCCCCAAAATAAGTGAAATTTCTGGAATTTTGCCCCAAAGTAAGTGGAATTTATGAGTTTTACCCCAAAATAAGGAGAATTTCTGTCTTTCTGCCTTAACATATAGGGAATTTCTGCCTTTTTGCCCCACAATTAGGGGAATTTCTGCAATTTTGCTCCAAAATACGGGGAATTTCTGCCTTTTTGCCCGAAAATAAGAAGAATGCATACAATTTTGCCATAAAAAAGGGAAATTTCTTCATTTTTGCTCCAAAAAAAAAAAGGAATTTCTGCTTTTTTGCCTCTAAATAAGTGGAATTTCTGTTTTTTTCCCCCAAAACAAAGCGAATTTCTCTCTTTTTTGCCCCAAAATAAGGAAAATTTCTGACTTATTACTCTGAAATAAGTGAAATTTCTGCAATTTTGCCCCAAAATAGGGGAAATTTCTGCATTTGCCCACAAATAATGGGAATTTCAGCCTTTTTACCTCAAAATAAGGGGAATTTCTGCATTTTTGCCAAAAAATATTGATATTTCTGCCTTTTTGCCCCAAAATAAGGGAAATTTCTGCCTATTTTCTCTGAAATAAGTGAAATTTCTGCAATTTTGCCCCTAAATAAGTGAAATTTCTGCAATTTTACCGCAAAATATGGGAAACTTCTGGAATTTTGCCCCAAAATAAGTGGAATTTCTGAGTTCTTCCCCAAAATAAAGAGAATTTCTGTCTTTATGCCCCAACATATAAGGAATTTTTGCCTTTTTGCCCCACAATTAGGGGAATTTCTGCAATTTTGCTCCAAAATACGTGGAATTTCTGCCTTTTTGCACGAAAATAAGAAGAATGCATACCTTTTTGCCATAAAAAAGGAAAATTTCTTCATTTTTGCTCCAAAATAAGGGGAATTTCTGCTTTTTTGCCTCTAAATAAGTGGAATTTCTGTTTTTTTTCCCCCAAAACAAAGCGAATTTCTCTCTTTTTTGCCCCAAAATAAGGAAAATTTCTGACTTATTACCCTGAAATAAGTGATATTTCTGCAAATTGCCCGAAATAAGGGAAATTTCTGTCTTTTTGCTCCCAAATAATGGGAATTTCAGCCTTTTTACCTCAAAATAAGGGAAATTTCTGCATTTATGCCACAAAATATTAAAAATTTCTGCCCTTTTGCCCCAAAATACGAAAAATTTCTGCCTATTTTCCCTGAAATAAGTGAAATTTCTCCAATTTTGCCCCAAAATAAGTGAAATTTCTGCAATTTTGCCCCAAAATAAGGGAAATTTTTGGAATTTTGCCCAAAAATAAGTGGAATTTCTGAGTTTTGCCCCAAAATAAAGAGAATTTCTGTCTTTATGCCCCAACATATAGGGAATTTCTGCCTTTTTGCTTCACAATTAGGAAAATTTCTGCAATTTTGCTCCAAAATACGGGGAATTTCTGCATTTTTGCCCGAAAATAAGAAGAATGCACACCTTTTTGCCATAAAAAGGGAAATTTCTTCATTTTTGCTCCAAAATAAGGGGAATTTCTGCTTTTTTGCCTCTAAATAAGTGGAATTTCTGTCTTTCCCCCCAAAAACAAAGGGAATTTCTGTCGTTTTTGCCCCAAAATAAGGAAAATTTCTGACTTATTACCGTGACATAAGTGAAATTTCAGCAATTTTGCCCCAAAATAAAAGAAATTTCTGCATTTTTGCCCCCAAATAAGGGGAATTTCAGCCTTTTTACCTCAAAATCAGGGGAATTTCTGCATTTTTGCCACAAAATATTAGGAATTTCTGCCTTTTTGCCCCAAAATAAGAAAAATTTCTGCCTTTTTTCCCTGAAATAAGTGAAATTTCTGCAATTTTGCCACAAAGTAAATGAAATTTCTCTTTTTTTTGGACCCTAATAAGGGGAATTTCAGCCTTTTTACCTCAAAATAAGGGGAATTTCTGCATTTTTACCCCAAAATATGGCAAATTTTTGTATTTTTACCCCAAAATTAAAAAAATTTCTGCAATTTTGTACCAAAATAATACAAATTTTCGCCTTTTTGCCCCCAAATAAGAAAATTTCTACTTTTTTTTCTGAAATAAGTGAAATTTCTGCAATTTTGCCCCAAAATAATTGAAATTTCTGCAATTTTGCCCCAAACTAAGTGAAATTTCTGGAATTTTGTCTCAAAATAAGTGGAATTTCTAGTTTTGCCCCCAAATAAGGACAATTTCTGTTATTTTGCAACAACAAATAGGGAATTTCTGCCTTTTTGCCCCACAATTAGAGGAATTTCTGAAATTTTGCTCCAAAATAAGGGGAATTTCTGCTTATTTGCCTCTAAATAAGTAGAATTTCTGCGTTTTTCTCCCAAAACAAAGGGAATTTCTGTATTTTTTGCCCCATAATAAGGAAAATTTCTGACTTATTACCCTGAAATAAGTGAAATTTCTGCAATTTTGCCCCAAAATAAGGGAAATTTCTGCTTTTTTGCCCCCAAATAAAGGGAATTTCAGCCTTTTTACCTCAAAATATAAGGCATTTCTGAATTTTGGCACAAAATTTTATGAATTTCTGCCTTTTTGCCCCAAAATAAGGAAAATTTCTGCCTTTTTTCCCTTAAATAAGTAAAATTTCTGCAATTTTGCCCCAAAATAAGTGAAATTTCTGCAATTTTGCCCCAAAATAAGGGAAATTTCTGGAATTTTGCCCCAAAGTAAGTGGAATTTATGAGTTTTACCCCAAAATAAGGAGAATTTCTGTCTTTCTGCCTTAACATATGGGAATTTCTGCTTTTTTGCCCCACAATTAGGGGAATTTCTGCAATTTAGCTCCAAAATATGGGGAATTTCTGCTTTTTTGCCTGAAAATAAGAAGAATGCATACCTTTTTGCCATAAAAAAGGGAAATTTCTTCATTTTTGCTCCAAATTAAGGGGAATTTCTGCTTTTTTGCCTCTAAATAAGTGGAATTTCTGTGTTTTTCCCCCAAAACAAAGGGAATTTCTGTATTTTTTGCCCCAAAATAAGGAAAATTTCTGACTTATTACCCTGAAATAAGTGAAATTTCTGCAATTTTGCCCTAAAATAAGTAAAATTTCTGCCTTTTTGCCCTTAAATAAGGGGAATTTCAGCCTTTTTACCTCAAAATAAAAGGAATTTCAGCCTTTTTACCTCAAAATAAGGGAAACTTCTACATTTTTGCCACAAAATATTAGGAATTTCTGCCTTTTTGCCCCCAAATAAGGTTAATTTCAGCCTTTTTACCTAAAAATAAGAAGAATTTTTGCATTTTTGCCCCAAAATATGGGAAATTTCTGCCTTTTTGCCCCAAAATAAAAAAAAATTTCTGCCATTTTGTGCCAAAATAAAAGAAATTTCTGCCTTTTTGCTTCAAAATAAAAAAATTTCTCCCTTTTTTCTGAAATAAGTGAAATTTCTGCAATTTTGCCCCAAAATAAGTGAAATTTCTGCAATTATGCCCCAAAATAAGGGAAATTTCTGGAATTTTGCCTCAAAATAAGTGGAATTTCTGAGTTTTGCCCCAAAATAAGGAGAATTTCTGTCTTTTCCCCCAATATATAGGAAATATCTGCCTTTTTGACCCACAATTAGGGGAATTTCTGCAATTTTGCTCCAAAATACGGGGTATTTCTGCCTTTTTGCCCGAAAATAAGAAGAATGCTTACATTTTGCCATAAAAAAAGGAAATTTCTTCATTTTTGCTCTAAAATAAGGGGAATTTCTGCTTTTTTGCCTCTAAATAAGTGGAATTTCTGTCTTTTTCCCCCAAAACAAAGCGAATTTCTCTCTTTTTTGCCCCAAAATAAGGAAAATTTCTGACTTATTACCCTGAAATAAGTGAAATTTCTGCAATTTTGCCCCAAAATAAGGGAAATTTCTGCATTTGCCCCCAAATAAGGGGAATTTCAGCCTTTTTACCTCAAAATAAGGTGAATTTCTGAATTTTGCCAAAAAATATTGGAATTTCTTCCTTTTTGCCCCAAAATAAGTGAAATTTCTGCAATTTTGCCCCAAAATATGGGAAATTTCTAGAATTTTGCCCCACAATAAGTGTAATTATTTAGTTCTGCCCCAAAATAAAGAGAATTTCTTTCTTTATGCCCACATATAGGGAATTTCTGCCTTTTTGCCCCAAAATTAGGGGAATTTCTGCAATTTTGCTCCAAAATACAGGGAATTTCTGCCTTTTTGCCTGAAAATAAGAAGAATGCATACCTTTTTGCCTTAAAAAAGGAAAATTTATTCATTTTTGCTCCAAAATAAGGGGAATTTCTGCTTTTTGCCTTTAAATAAGTGGAATTTCTGTATTTTTCCCCCCAAACAAAGGGAATTTCTGTCTTTTTGCCCCAAAATAAAAAAAAATTCTGACTTTTTACCCTGAAATAAGTGAAATTTCTTCCATTTTTCCCCAAAATAAGGGAAATTTCTGCCTTTTTGCCCCCAAATAAGGGGAATTTCAGCATTTTTACCTCAAAATAAGGGAAATTTCTGCATTTTTGCAACAAAATATTAGGAATTTCTGCATTTTTGCCACAAAATATTAGGAATTTCTGCCTTTTTGCCCCAAAATATGGGAAATTTCTGCTTTTTTGCCCCATAATAAAAAAAAATTTCTGCAATTTTGTACCAAAATAAAAGAAATTTCTGCCTTTTTGCTTCAAAATAAGAAAATTTCTTTTTTTTTCTGAAATAAGTGAAATATCTGCAATTTTGCCCCAAAATAAGTGAAATTTCTGCAATTTTGCCCCAAAATAAGGGAAATTTCTGGAATTTTGCCCCAAAGTAAGTGGAATTTATGAGTTTTACCCCAAAATAAGGAGAATTTCTGTCTTTCTGCCTTAACATATAGGGAATTTCTGCCTTTTTGCCCCACAATTAGGGGAATTTCTGCAATTTTGCTCCAAAATACGGGGAATTTCTGCCTTTTTGCCCGAAAATAAGAAGAATGCATACATTTTTGCCATAAAAAAGGTAAATTTCTTCATTTTTGCTCCAAAAAAAAAGGAATTTCTGCGTTTTTGCCTCTAAATAAGTGGAATTTCTGTTTTTTTCCCCCAAAACAAAGCGAATTTCTCTCTTTTTTGCCCCAAAATAAGGAAAATTTCTGACTTATTACTCTGAAATAAGTGAAATTTCTGCAATTTTGCCCCAAAATAGGGGAAATTTCTGCATTTGCCCACAAATAAGGGGAATTTCAGCCTTTTTACCTCAAAATAAGGGGAATTTCTGCATTTTTGCTAAAAAATATTGGAATTTCTGCCTTTTTGCCCCAAAATAAGGGAAATTTCTGCCTATTTTCTCTGAAATAAGTGAAATTTCTGCAATTTTGCCCCTAAATAAGTGAAATTTCTGCAATTTTACCGCAAAATATGGGAAACTTCTGGAATTTTGCCCCAAAATAAGTGGAATTTCTGAGTTCTGCCCCAAAATAAAGAGAATTTCTGTCTTTATGCCCCAACATATAAGGAATTTTTGCCTTTTTGCCCCACAATTAGGGGAATTTCTGCAATTTTGCTCCAAAATACGTGGAATTTCTGCCTTTTTGCACGAAAATAAGAAGAATGCATACCTTTTTGCCATAAAAAAGGAAAATTTCTTCATTTTTGCTCCAAAATAAGGGGAATTTCTGCTTTTTTGCCTCTAAATAAGTGGAATTTCTGTTTTTTTCCCCCAAAACAAAGCGAATTTCTCTCTTTTTTGCCCCAAAATAAGGAAAATTTCTGACTTATTACCCTGAAATAAGTGATATTTCTGCAAATTGCCCGAAATAAGGGAAATTTCTGTCTTTTTGCTCCCAAATAATGGGAATTTCAGCCTTTTTACCTCAAAATAAGGGAAATTTCTGCATTTTTGCCACAAAATATTAAAAATTTCTGCCCTTTTGCCCCAAAATAAGAAAAATTTCTGCCTATTTTCCCTGAAATAAGTGAAATTTCTGCAATTTTGCCCCAAAATAAGTGAAATTTCTGCAATTTTGCCCCAAAATAAGGGAAATTTCTGGAATTTTGCCCAAAAATAAGTGGAATTTCTGAGTTTTGCCCCAAAATAAAGAGAATTTCTGTCTTTATGCCCCAACATATAGGGAATTTCTGCCTTTTTGCTTCACAATTAGGAAAATTTCTGCAATTTTGCTCCAAAATACGGGGAATTTCTGCATTTTTGCCCGAAAATAAGAAGAATGCACACCTTTTTGCCATAAAAAGGGAAATTTCTTCATTTTTGCTCCAAAATAAGGGGAATTTCTGCTTTTTTGCCTCTAAATAAGTGGAATTTCTGTCTTTCCCCCCAAAAACAAAGGGAATTTCTGTCGTTTTTGCCCCAAAATAAGGAAAATTTCTGACTTATTACCGTGACATAAGTGAAATTTCAGCAATTTTGCCCCAAAATAAAAGAAATTTCTGCATTTTTGCCCCCAAATAAGGGGAATTTCAGCCTTTTTACCTCAAAATCAGGGGAATTTCTGCATTTTTGCCACAAAATATTAGGAATTTCTGCCTTTTTGCCCCAAAATAAGAAAAATTTCGGCCTATTTTCCCTGAAATAAGTGAAATTTCTGCAATTTTGCCACAAAGTAAATGAAATTTCTCTTTTTTTTGGACCCTAATAAGGGGAATTTCAGCCTTTTTACCTCAAAATAAGGGGAATTTCTGCATTTTTACCCCAAAATATGGCAAATTTTTGTATTTTTACCCCAAAATTAAAAAAATTTCTGCAATTTTGTACCAAAATAATACAAATTTTCGTTTTTTTGCCCCCAAATAAGAAAATTTCTACTTTTTTTTCTGAAATAAGTGAAATTTCTGCAATTTTGCCCCAAAATAATTGAAATTTCTGCAATTTTGCCCCAAACTAAGTGAAATTTCTGGAATTTTGTCTCAAAATAAGTGGAATTTCTAGTTTTGCCCCCAAATAAGGACAATTTCTGTTATTTTGCAACAACAAATAGGGAATTTCTGCCTTTTTGCCCCACAATTAGAGGAATTTCTGAAATTTTGCTCCAAAATAAGGGGAATTTCTGCTTATTTGCCTCTAAATAAGTAGAATTTCTGCCTTTTTCTCCCAAAACAAAGGGAATTTCTGTATTTTTTGCCCCATAATAAGGAAAATTTCTGACTTATTACCCTGAAATAAGTGAAATTTCTGCAATTTTGCCCCAAAATAAGGGAAATTTCTGCTTTTTTGCCCCCAAATAAAGGGAATTTCAGCCTTTTTACCTCAAAATATAAGGCATTTCTGAATTTTGGCACAAAATTTTATGAATTTCTGCCTTTTTGCCCCAAAATAAGGAAAATTTCTGCCTTTTTTCCCTTAAATAAGTAAAATTTCTGCAATTTTGCCCCAAAATAAGTGAAATTTCTGCAATTTTGCCCCAAAATAAGGGAAATTTCTGGAATTTTGCCCCAAAGTAAGTGGAATTTATGAGTTTTACCCCAAAATAAGGAGAATTTCTGTCTTTCTGCCTTAACATATGGGAATTTCTGCTTTTTTGCCCCACAATTAGGGGAATTTCTGCAATTTAGCTCCAAAATATGGGGAATTTCTGCTTTTTTGCCTGAAAATAAGAAGAATGCATACCTTTTTGCCATAAAAAAGGGAAATTTCTTCATTTTTGCTCCAAATTAAGGGGAATTTCTGCTTTTTTGCCTCTAAATAAGTGGAATTTCTGTGTTTTTCCCCCAAAACAAAGGGAATTTCTGTATTTTTTGCCCCAAAATAAGGAAAATTTCTGACTTATTACCCTGAAATAAGTGAAATTTCTGCAATTTTGCCCTAAAATAAGTAAAATTTCTGCCTTTTTGCCCTTAAATAAGGGGAATTTCAGCCTTTTTACCTCAAAATAAAAGGAATTTCAGCCTTTTTACCTCAAAATAAGGGAAACTTCTACATTTTTGCCACAAAATATTAGGAATTTCTGCCTTTTTGCCCCCAAATAAGGTTAATTTCAGCCTTTTTACCTAAAAATAAGAAGAATTTTTGCATTTTTGCCCCAAAATATGGGAAATTTCTGCCTTTTTGCCCCAAAATAAAAAAAAATTTCTGCCATTTTGTGCCAAAATAAAAGAAATTTCTGCCTTTTTGCTTCAAAATAAAAAAATTTCTCCCTTTTTTCTGAAATAAGTGAAATTTCTGCAATTTTGCCCCAAAATAAGTGAAATTTCTGCAATTATGCCCCAAAATAAGGGAAATTTCTGGAATTTTGCCTCAAAATAAGTGGAATTTCTGAGTTTTGCCCCAAAATAAGGAGAATTTCTGTCTTTTCCCCCAATATATAGGAAATATCTGCCTTTTTGACCCACAATTAGGGGAATTTCTGCAATTTTGCTCCAAAATACGGGGTATTTCTGCCTTTTTGCCCGAAAATAAGAAGAATGCTTACATTTTGCCATAAAAAAAGGAAATTTCTTCATTTTTGCTCTAAAATAAGGGGAATTTCTGCTTTTTTGCCTCTAAATAAGTGGAATTTCTGTCTTTTTCCCCCAAAACAAAGCGAATTTCTCTCTTTTTTGCCCCAAAATAAGGAAAATTTCTGACTTATTACCCTGAAATAAGTGAAATTTCTGCAATTTTGCCCCAAAATAAGGGAAATTTCTGCATTTGCCCCCAAATAAGGGGAATTTCAGCCTTTTTACCTCAAAATAAGGTGAATTTCTGAATTTTGCCAAAAAATATTGGAATTTCTTCCTTTTTGCCCCAAAATAAGTGAAATTTCTGCAATTTTGCCCCAAAATATGGGAAATTTCTAGAATTTTGCCCCACAATAAGTGTAATTATTTAGTTCTGCCCCAAAATAAAGAGAATTTCTTTCTTTATGCCCACATATAGGGAATTTCTGCCTTTTTGCCCCAAAATTAGGGGAATTTCTGCAATTTTGCTCCAAAATACAGGGAATTTCTGCCTTTTTGCCTGAAAATAAGAAGAATGCATACCTTTTTGCCTTAAAAAAGGAAAATTTATTCATTTTTGCTCTAAAATAAGGGGAATTTCTGCTTTTTGCCTTTAAATAAGTGGAATTTCTGTATTTTTCCCCCCAAACAAAGGGAATTTCTGTCTTTTTGCCCCAAAATAAAAAAAAATTCTGACTTTTTACCCTGAAATAAGTGAAATTTCTTCCATTTTTCCCCAAAATAAGGGAAATTTCTGCCTTTTTGCCCCCAAATAAGGGGAATTTCAGCATTTTTACCTCAAAATAAGGGAAATTTCTGCATTTTTGCAACAAAATATTAGGAATTTCTGCATTTTTGCCACAAAATATTAGGAATTTCTGCCTTTTTGCCCCAAAATATGGGAAATTTCTGCTTTTTTGCCCCATAATAAAAAAAAATTTCTGCAATTTTGTACCAAAATAAAAGAAATTTCTGCCTTTTTGCTTCAAAATAAGAAAATTTCTTTTTTTTTCTGAAATAAGTGAAATATCTGCAATTTTGCCCCAAAATAAGTGAAATTTCTGCAATTTTGCCCCAAAATAAGGGAAATTTCTGGAATTTTGCCCCAAAGTAAGTGGAATTTATGAGTTTTACCCCAAAATAAGGAGAATTTCTGTCTTTCTGCCTTAACATATAGGGAATTTCTGCCTTTTTGCCCCACAATTAGGGGAATTTCTGCAATTTTGCTCCAAAATACGGGGAATTTCTGCCTTTTTGCCCGAAAATAAGAAGAATGCATACATTTTTGCCATAAAAAAGGTAAATTTCTTCATTTTTGCTCCAAAAAAAAAGGAATTTCTGCGTTTTTGCCTCTAAATAAGTGGAATTTCTGTTCTTTTCCCCCAAAACAAAGCGAATTTCTCTCTTTTTTGCCCCAAAATAAGGAAAATTTCTGACTTATTACTCTGAAATAAGTGAAATTTCTGCAATTTTGCCCCAAAATAGGGGAAATTTCTGCATTTGCCCACAAATAAGGGGAATTTCAGCCTTTTTACCTCAAAATAAGGGGAATTTCTGCATTTTTGCTAAAAAATATTGGAATTTCTGCCTTTTTGCCCCAAAATAAGGGAAATTTCTGCCTATTTTCTCTGAAATAAGTGAAATTTCTGCAATTTTGCCCCTAAATAAGTGAAATTTCTGCAATTTTACCGCAAAATATGGGAAACTTCTGGAATTTTGCCCCAAAATAAGTGGAATTTCTGAGTTCTGCCCCAAAATAAAGAGAATTTCTGTCTTTATGCCCCAACATATAAGGAATTTTTGCCTTTTTGCCCCACAATTAGGGGAATTTCTGCAATTTTGCTCCAAAATACGTGGAATTTCTGCCTTTTTGCACGAAAATAAGAAGAATGCATACCTTTTTGCCATAAAAAAGGAAAATTTCTTCATTTTTGCTCCAAAATAAGGGGAATTTCTGCTTTTTTGCCTCTAAATAAGTGGAATTTCTGTTTTTTTCCCCCAAAACAAAGCGAATTTCTCTCTTTTTTGCCCCAAAATAAGGAAAATTTCTGACTTATTACCCTGAAATAAGTGATATTTCTGCAAATTGCCCGAAATAAGGGAAATTTCTGTCTTTTTGCTCCCAAATAATGGGAATTTCAGCCTTTTTACCTCAAAATAAGGGAAATTTCTGCATTTTTGCCACAAAATATTAAAAATTTCTGCCCTTTTGCCCCAAAATAAGAAAAATTTCTGCCTATTTTCCCTGAAATAAGTGAAATTTCTGCAATTTTGCCCCAAAATAAGTGAAATTTCTGCAATTTTGCCTCAAAATAAGGGAAATTTTTGGAATTTTGCCCAAAAATAAGTGGAATTTCTGAGTTTTGCCCCAAAATAAAGAGAATTTCTGTCTTTATGCCCCAACATATAGGGAATTTCTGCCTTTTTGCTTCACAATTAGGAAAATTTCTGCAATTTTGCTCCAAAATACGGGGAATTTCTGCATTTTTGCCCGAAAATAAGAAGAATGCACACCTTTTTGCCATAAAAAGGGAAATTTCTTCATTTTTGCTCCAAAATAAGGGGAATTTCTGCTTTTTTGCCTCTAAATAAGTGGAATTTCTGTCTTTCCCCCCAAAAACAAAGGGAATTTCTGTCGTTTTTGCCCCAAAATAAGGAAAATTTCTGACTTATTACCGTGACATAAGTGAAATTTCAGCAATTTTGCCCCAAAATAAAAGAAATTTCTGCATTTTTGCCCCCAAATAAGGGGAATTTCAGCCTTTTTACCTCAAAATCAGGGGAATTTCTGCATTTTTGCCACAAAATATTAGGAATTTCTGCCTTTTTGCCCCAAAATAAGAAAAATTTCTGCCTATTTTCCCTGAAATAAGTGAAATTTCTGCAATTTTGCCACAAAGTAAATGAAATTTCTCTTTTTTTTTTTGGACCCTAATAAGGGGAATTTCAGCCTTTTTACCTCAAAATAAGGGGAATTTCTGCATTTTTACCCCAAAATATGGCAAATTTCTGTATTTTTACCCCAAAATTAAAAAAATTTCTGCAATTTTGTACCAAAATAATACAAATTTTCGCCTTTTTGCCCCCAAATAAGAAAATTTCTACTTTTTTTTCTGAAATAAGTGAAATTTCTGCAATTTTGCCCCAAAATAATTGAAATTTCTGCAATTTTGCCCCAAACTAAGTGAAATTTCTGGAATTTTGTCTCAAAATAAGTGGAATTTCTAGTTTTGCCCCCAAATAAGGACAATTTCTGTTATTTTGCAACAACAAATAGGGAATTTCTGCCTTTTTGCCCCACAATTAGAGGAATTTCTGAAATTTTGCTCCAAAATAAGGGGAATTTCTGCTTATTTGCCTCTAAATAAGTAGAATTTCTGCCTTTTTCTCCCAAAACAAAGGGAATTTCTGTATTTTTTGCCCCAAAATAAGGAAAATTTCTGACTTATTACCCTGAAATAAGTGAAATTTCTGCAATTTTGCCCCAAAATAAGGGAAATTTCTGATTTTTGCCCCCAAATAAAGGGAATTTCAGCCTTTTTACCTCAAAATATAAGGAATTTCTGAATTTAGGCACAAAATTTTATGAATTTCTGCATTTTTGCCCCAAAATAAGGAAAATTTCTGCCTTTTTTCCCTTAAATAAGTAAAATTTCTGCAATTTTGCCTTAAAATAAGTGAAATTTCTGCAATTTTGCCCCAAAATAAAAGAAATTTCTGGAATTTTGCCCCAAAATAATTGGAAGTTCTGAGTTATGCCCCAAAATAAAGAGAATTTCTGACTTTTTGCCCCACAATTAGTGAAATTTCGGCAATTTTGCCCTAAAATTAGGGAAATTTCTGCAATTTTTCCCCATAATATGGGAAATTTCTGCAACTTTGCCCCAAAATAAGGGGAATTTCTGTTTTTTGCCCCACAATTAGGGAAATTTCTGCAATTTTGCCCTAAATAAGGGGAATTTCTGCCTTTTTCCCCAAAATATGGGGAATTTCTGCCTTTTTGTCTGAAAATAAGAAGAATGCCTACCTATATGCCATAAAAAAAAAGAAATTTCTTCATTTTTGCTCCAAAATAAGGGGAACTTTTGACTTTTTGCCTCTAAATAAGTGGAATTTCTGTCTTTTTCCCCCAAAACAAAGGGAATTTCTGGTTTTTTTGCCCCAAAATAAGGAAAATTTCTGACTTATTACCCTGAAATAAGTGATATTTCTGCAAATGCCCGAAATAAGGAAAATTTCTGCATTTTTGCCCCAAAATAAGGGGAATTTCAGCCTTTTTACCTCAAAATAAGGGAAATTTCTGCATTTTTGCCACAAAATATTAGGAATTTCTGCATTTTTGCCACAAAATATTAGGAATTTCTGCGTTTTTGCCCCAAAATAAGAAAATTTCTCCTTTTTTTTGAAATAAGTAAAATTTCTGCAATTTTGCCCCAAAATAAGTGAAATTTCTGCAATTTTGCCCCAAAATAAGGGAAATTTCTGGAATTTTTCCCCAAAGTAAGTGGAATTTATGAGTTTTACCTCAAAATAAGGAGAATTTCTGTCTTTCTGCCCCTACATAAAGGGAATTTCTGCCTTTTTGCCCCACAATTAGGGGAATTTCTTCAATTTTGCTCCAAAATACGGGGAATTTCTGCCTTTTTGCCCGAAAATAAGAAGAATGCATACATTTTGCCATAAAAAAGAGAAATTTCTTCATTTTTGCTCCAAAATAAGGGGAATTTCTGCTTTTTGCCTCTAAATAAGTGGAATTTCTGACTTTTTCCCCCAAAACAAAAGGAATTTCTGTCTTTTTTGCCCCAAAATAAGGGAAATTTCTGCCTTTTTGCCTCTAAATAAGTGGAATTTCTGACTTTTTCCCCCAAAACAAAAGGAATTTCTGTCTTTTTTGCCCCAAAATATGGGAAATTTCTGCCTTTTTGCCCAAAAATAAGAAATTTTTCTGCCATTTTGTAACAAAATAAAAGACATTTCTGCCTTTTTGCTCCAAAATAAAAAAATTTCTCCTTTTTTTCTGAATTAAGTGAAATATCTGCAATTTTGCCCCAAAATAAGTGAAATTTCTGCAATTTTGCCCCAAAATAAGGGAAATTTCTGGAATTTTGCCCCAAAGTAAGTGGAATTTATGAGTTTTACCCCAAAATAAGGAGAATTTCTGTCTTTCTGTCTTAACATATAGGGAATTTCTGCTTTTTTGCCCCACAATTAGGGGAATTTCTGCAATTTAGCTCCAAAATACGGGGAATTTCTGCTTTTTTGCCTGAAAATAAGAAGAATGCATACCTTTTTGCCATAAAAAAGGGAAATTTCTTCATTTTTGCTCCAAATTAAGGGGAATTTCTGCTTTTTTGCCTCTAAATAAGTGGAATTTCTGTGTTTTTCCCCCAAAACAAAGGGAATTTCTGTATTTTTGCCCCAAAATAAGGAAAATTTCTGACTTATTACCCTGAAATAAGTGAAATTTCTGCAATTTTGCTCCAAAATAAGTAAAATTTCTGCCTTTTTGCCCTTAAATAAGGGGAATTTCAGCCTTTTTACCTCAAAATAAAAGGAATTTCAGCCTTTTTACCTCAAAATAAGGGAAACTTCTACATTTTTGCCACAAAATATTAGGAATTTCTGCCTTTTTGCCCCCAAATAAGGTTAATTTCAGCCTTTTTACCTAAAAATAAGAAGAATTTCTGCATTTTTGCCCCAAAATATGGGAAATTTCTGCCTTTTTGCCCCAAAATAAAAAAAAATTTCTGCCATTTTGTGCCAAAATAAAAGAAATTTCTGCCTTTTTGCTTCAAAATAAAAAAATTTCTCCCTTTTTTCTGAAATAAGTGAAATTTCTGCAATTTTGCCCCAAAATAAGTGAAATTTCTGCAATTATGCCCCAAAATAAGGGAAATTTCTGGAATTTTGCCTCAAAATAAGTGGAATTTCTGAGTTTTGCCCCAAAATAAGGAGAATTTCTGTCTTTTCCCCCAATATATAGGAAATATCTGCCTTTTTGACCCACAATTAGGGGAATTTCTGCAATTTTGCTCCAAAATACAAGGTATTTCTGCCTTTTTGCCCGAAAATAAGAAGAATGCTTACATTTTGCCATAAAAAAAGGAAATTTCTTCATTTTTGCTCTAAAATAAGGGGAATTTCTGCTTTTTTGCCTCTAAATAAGTGGAATTTCTGTCTTTTTCCCCCAAAACAAAGCGAATTTCTCTCTTTTTTGCCCCAAAATAAGGAAAATTTCTGACTTATTACCCTGAAATAAGTGAAATTTCTGCAATTTTGCCCCAAAATAAGGGAAATTTCTGCATTTGCCCCCAAATAAGGGGAATTTCAGCCTTTTTACCTCAAAATAAGGTGAATTTCTGCATTTTTGCCAAAAAATATTGGAATTTCTGCATTTTTGCCCCAAAATAAGTGAAATTTCTGCAATTTTGCCCCAAAATATGGGAAATTTCTGGAATTTTGCCCCACAATAAGTGTAATTATTTAGTTCTGCCCCAAAATAAAGAGAATTTCTTTCTTTATGCCCACATATAGGGAATTTCTGCCTTTTTGCCCCAAAATTAGGGGAATTTCTGCAATTTTGCTCCAAAATACAGGGAATTTCTGCCTTTTTGCCTGAAAATAAGAAGAATGCATACCTTTTTGCCTTAAAAAAGGAAAATTTATTCATTTTTGCTCCAAAATAAGGGGAATTTCTGCTTTTTTGCCTTTAAATAAGTGGAATTTCTGTATTTTTCCCCCCAAACAAAGGGAATTTCTGTCTTTTTGCCCCAAAATAAAAAAAATTTCTGACTTTTTACCCTGAAATAAGTGAAATTTCTTCCATTTTTCCCAAAAATAAGGGAAATTTCTGCCTTTTTGCCCCCAAATAAGGGGAATTTCAGCATTTTTACCTCAAAATAAGGGAAATTTCTGCATTTTTGCAACAAAATATTAGGAATTTTTGCATTTTTGCCACAAAATATTAGGAATTTCTGCCTTTTTGCCTCTAAATAAGTGGAATTTCTGTTTTTTTCCCCCAAAACAAAGGGAATTTCTGTCTTTTTGCCCCAAGATTAAAAAAATTTCTGACTTATTACCCTGAAATAAGTGAAATTTCTTCCATTTTTCTCCAAAATAAAGGAAATTTCTGCCTTTTTGCTCCCATATAAAGGAAATTTCAGCCTTTTTACCTCAAAATAAGGGGAATTTCTACATTTTTGCCACAAAATATTTAGAATTTGTGCCTTTTTGCCCAAAAAAAAGGAAAATTTCTGCCATTTTTCCCTGAAATAAGTGAAATTTCTGCAATTTTGCCCCAAAATAAGGGAAATTTCTTCTTTTTGCCCCCAAATAATGGGAATTTCAGCCTTTTTACCTAAAAATAAGGGGAATTTCTGCATTTTTGCCCCAAAATATGGGAAATTTCGGCCTTTTTGCCCCAAAATAAAAAAAATTTCTGCCATTTTGTACCAAAATAAAAGATATTTCTGCCTTTTTGCTTCAAAATAAGAAAATTTCTCCCTTTTTTCTGAAATAAGTGAAATTTCTGCAATTTTGCCCCAAAATAAGTGAAATTTCTGCAATTTTGCCCCAAAATAAGTGAAATTTCTGGAATTTTGCCCCAAAATAAGTGGAATTTCTGAGTTTTACCCCAAAATAAGGAGAATTTCTGTCTTTATGCCTTAACATATAGGGAATTTCTGCCTTTTTGCCCCACAATTAGGGGAATTTCTGCAATTTTGCTCCAAAATACGGGGAATTTCTGCCTTTTTGCCCGAAAATATGAAAAATGCATACCTTTTTGCCATAAAAAAGGGAAATTTCTTCATTTTTGCTCCAAAATAAAAGGAATTTCTGCTTTTTTGCCTCTAAATAAGTGGAATTTCTGTCTTTTTCCCCCAAAACAAAGCGAATATCTCTCTTTTTTGCCCCAAAATAAGGAAAATTTCTGACTTATTACCCTGAAATAAGTGAAATTTCTGCAATTTTGCCCCAAAATAAGGGAAATTTCTGCATTTGCCCACAAATAAGGGGAATTTCAGCCTTTTTACCTCAAAATAAGGTCAATTTCTGCATTTTTGCCAAAAAATATTGGAATTTCTGCCTTTTTGCTTCAAAATAAGTGAAATTTCTGCAATTTTGCCCCAAAATATGGGAAATTTATGGAATTTTGCCCCAAAATAAGTGGAATTTCTGAGTTCTGCTCCAAAATAAAGAGAATTTCTGGCTTTATGCCCACATATAGGGAATTTCTGCTTTTTTGCCCCAAAATTAGGGGAATTTCTGCAATTTTGCTCCAAAATACGGGGTATTTCTGCCTTATTGCCTGAAAATAAGAAGAATGCATAACTTTTTGCCATAAAAAAGGAAAATTTCTTCATTTTTACTCCAAAATAAGGGGAATTTCTGCTTTTTTGCCTCTAAATAAGTGGAATTTCTGTATTTTCCCCCCAAACAAAGGGAATTTCTGTCTTTTTGCCCCAAAATAAAAAAAATTTCTGACTTATTACCATGAAATAAGTGAAATTTCTTCCATTTTTCTCCAAAATAAGGGAAATTTCTGCCTTTTTGCCCCCAAATAAGAGGAATTTCAGCATTTTTACCTCAAAATAAGGGAAATTTCTGCATTTTTGCAACAAAATATTAGGAATTTCTGCATTTTTGCCACAAAATATTAGGAATTTCTGCCTTTTTGCCCCAAAATATGGGAAATTTCTGCTTTTTTGCCCAAAAATAAAAAAAAATTTCTGCAATTTTGTACCAAAATAAAAGAAATTTCTGCCTTTTTGCCCCAAAATAAGAAAATTTATCCTTTTTTTCTGAAATAAGTGAAATATCTGCAATTTTGCCCCAAAATAAGTGAAATTTCTGCAATTTTGCCCCAAAATAAGGGAAATTTCTGGAATTTTGCCCCAAAGAAAGTTGAATTTATGAGTTTTGCCCCAAAATAAAGAGAATTTCTGTCTTTATGCCCCAACATATAAGGATTTTTTGCCTTTTTGCCCCACATTAGGGGAATATCTGCAATTTTGCTCCAAAATACGTGGATTTTCTGCCTTTTTGCCCGAAAATAAGAAGAATGCATACCTTTTTGCCATAAAAAAGGAAAATTTCTTCATTTTTGCTCCAAAATAAGGGGAACTTCTGCTTTTTTGCCTCTAAATAAGTGGAATTTCTGTCTCTTTCCCCCAAAACAAAGGGAATTTCTGTCTTTTTGCCCCAAAATAAAAAAAATTTCTGACTTATTACCCTGAAATAAGTGAAATTTCTTCCATTTTTCTCCAAAATAAGGAAAATTTCTGCCTTTTTGCCCCCAAATAAAGGAAATTTCAGCCTTTTTACCTCAAAATAAGGGTATTTGTACATTTTTGCCACTAAATATTTAGAATTTCTGCGTTTTTGCCCAAAAATAAGGAAAATTTCTGCCCTTTTTCCCTGAAATAAGTGAAATTTCTGCAATTTTGCACCAAAATAAGGGAAATTTTTCTTTTTTGCCTCCACATTAGGGGAATTTCAGCCTTTTTACCTAAAAATAAGGGGAATTTCTGCATTTTTGCCCCAAAATATGGGAAATTTCTGCCTTTTTGCCCCAAAATAAAAAAAATTTTGCCATTTTGTACCAAAATAAAAGAAATTTCTGCCTTTTTGCTTCAAAATAAGAAAATTTCCCCCTTTTTTCTGAAATAAGTGAAATTTCTGCAATTTTGCCACAAAATAAGTGAAATTTCTGCAATTTTGCCCTAAAATAAGGGAAATTTCTGGAATTTTGCCTCAAAATAAGTGGAATTTCTGAATTTTGCCCCAAAATAAGGAGAATTTCTGTCTTTTCCCCCAATATATAGGGAATATCTGCCTTTTTGCCCCACAATTAGGGGATTTTCTGCAATTTGGTCCAAAATACGGGGTATTTCTGCCTTTTTGCGCGAAAATAAGAAGAATGCATACCTTTTTGCCATAAAAAAAGAAATTTCTTCATTTTTGCTCCAAAATAAGGGGAATTTCTACTTTTAAGCCTCTAAATAAGTGGAATTTCTGTTTTTTTCCCAAACAAAGGGAATTGCTGTATTTTTGCCCCAAAATAAGGAAAATTTCTGCCTTTTTGCCCCAAAATAAAAAAATTTCTACTTTTTTTCTGAAATAAGTGAAATTTCTGCAATTTTGCCCCAAAATAAGAAAAATTTCTGGAATTTTGCCCCAAAATAAGTGGAATTTCTGCAATTTTGCCCCAAAATAAGGGAAAATTCTGGAATTTTGCCCCAAAATAAGTGGAATTTCTGAGTTCTGCCCCAAAATAAGGAGAATTTCTGTCTTTATGCCCCAACATATAGGGAATTTCTGCCTTTTTGCCTCAAAATTAGGCGAAATTCTGCAATTTAGCACCAAATAAGAGGAATTTCTGCCTTTTTGCCCGAAAATAAGAAGAATGCATACCTTTTTGCCATAAAAAAAAGAAATTTCTTCATTTTTGCTCCAAAATAAGGGGAATTTCTACTTTTAAGCCTCTAAATAAGTGGAATTTCTGTTTTTTTCCCAAACAAATGGAATTGCTGTATTTTTGCCCCAAAATAAGGAAAATTTCTAACTTATTACCGTGAAATAAGTGAAATTTCAGCAATTTAGCCCCAAAATAAGAGAAATTTTTTCCTTTTGGCCCCCAAATAAGGAGAATTTCAGCCTTTTTACCTCAAAATAAGGGGAATATCTGCATTTTTGCCCCAAAATATGGGAAATTACTGCCCTTTTGCCCCAAAATAAGAAAAATTTCTGCAACTTTGTAACAAAATAAAAGAAATTTTTGCCTTTTTGCCCCAAAATAAAAAAATTTCTTCTTTTTTTCTGAAATAAGTGAAATTTCTGCAATTTTGCCCCAAAATAAGAAAAATTTCTGGAATTTTGCCCCAAAATAATTGGAATTTCTGAGTTTTACCCCAAAATAAGGAGAATTTCTGTTTTTATGCCTTAACATATAGGGAATTTCTTCATTTTGCTTCACAATTAAAGGAATTTCTGTAATTTTGCTCCAAAATACGGGAAATTTCTGCCTTTTTGCCCGAAAATAAGAAGAATGCATAACTTTTTGCCATAAAAAAGGGAAATTTCTTCATTTTTGCTCCAAAATAAAAGGAATTTCTGCTTTTTTGCCTCTAAATAAGTGGAATTTCTGTTTTTTTCCCCCAAAACAAAGAGAATTTCTGTCTTTTTTGCCCCAAAATAAGGAAAATTTCTGACTTATTACTCTGAAATAAGTGAAATTTCTGCAATTTTGCACCAAAAAAAGGGAAATTTCTGCCTTTTTTCCCCCAAATAAGGGGAATTTCATTCTTTTTACCTCAAAATAAGGGAAATTTCTGCATTTTTGCTACAAAATATTAGGAATTTCTGCCTTTTTTCCCCAAAATAAGAAAAATTTCTGCCTATTTTCCCTGAAATAAGTGAAATTTCTGCAATTTTGCCCCTAAATAAGTGAAATTTCTGCAATTTTGCCCCAAAATAAGGGTAATTTTTGGAATTTTGCCCAAAAATAAGTGGAATTTCTGAGTTCTGCCCCAAAATAAGGAGAATTTCTGTCTTTATGCCCCAACATATAGGGAATTTCTGACTTTTTGCCTCAAAATTAGGCGAAATTCTGCAATTTAGCTCCAAAATACGAGGAATTTCTGCCTTTTTGCCCGAAAATAAGAAGAATGCATACCTTTTTGCCATAAAAAAAAGAAATTTCTTCATTTTTGCTCCAAAATAAGGGGAATTTCTACTTTTAAGCCTCTAAATAAGTGGAATTTCTGTTTTTTTCCCAAACAAAGGGAATTTCTGTATTTTTGCCCCAAAATAAGGAAAATTTCTGACTTATTACCGTGAAATAAGTGAAATTTCAGCAATTTTGCCCCAAAGTAAGCGAAATTTTTTCCTTTTTTCCCCCAAATAAGGGGAATTTCAGCCTTTTACATCAAAATAAGGGGAATTTCTGCATTTTTGCCCCAAAATATGAGAAATTTCTGCCCTTTTGCCCCAAAATAAGAAAAATTTAGCAACTTTGTAACAAAATAAAAGAAATTTCTGCCTTTTTGCCTCAAAATAAGAAAATTACTCCTTTTTTTCTGAAATAAGTGAAATTTCTGCAATTTTGCCCCAAAATAAGGGAAATTTCTGGAATTTTGCCCCAAAATAAGTGGAATTTCTGAGTTTTACCCCAAAATAAGGAGAATTTCTGTCTTTATGCCTTAACATATAGGGAATTTCTGCATTTTGCTTCACAATTAGGGGAATTTCTGCAATTTTGCTCCAAAATACAGGAAATTTCTGCCTTTTTGCCCGAAAATAAGAAGAATGCATACCTTTTTGCCATAAAAAATGGAAATTTCTTAATTTTTGCTCCAAAATAAGGGGAATTTCTGCTTTTTTGCCTCTAAATAAGTGGAATTTCTGTCTTTTTCCCCCCAAAACAAAGGGAATTTCTGTCTATTTTGCCCCAAAATACGGAAAATTTCTGACTTATTACCCTGAAGTAAGTGAAATTTCTGCAATTTTGCCCCAAAATGAGGGAAATTTCTGCCTTTTTGCCCCCAAATAAAAAAAATATCAGCCTTTTTACCTCAGAATAAGGGAAATTTCTGTATTTTTTCCCCAAAATAAGGTAAATTTCTGCCTTTTTGCCCCCAAATAAGGGGAATTTCAGCATTTTTAACTCAAAATAAGAAAAATTTCTGCATTTTTGCAACAAAATATTAGGAATTTCTGCCTTTTTGCCCCAAAATAAGAAAATTTCTCCTTTTTTTTTTTGAAATAAGTGAAATTTCTGCAATTTTGCCCCAAAATAAGTGAAATTTCTGCAATTTTGCCCCAAGATAAAGGAAATTTCTGGAATTTTACCCAAAAGTAAGTGGAATTTATGAGTTTTACCCCAAAAGAAAAAGAATTTCTGTCTTTCTGCCCCAACATATAGGGAATTTCTGCCTTTTTGCCCCACAATTAGGAAACTTTCTTCAATTTTGCTCAAAAATACGGGGAATTTCTGCCTTTTTGCCCGAAAATAAGAAGAATGCATACCTTTTTGCCATAAAAAAGGGAAATTTCTTCATTTTTGCTTCAAAATAAGTAGAATTTCTGCTTTTTTTGCCTCTAAATAAGTGGAATTTCTGTCTTTTTCCCAAAAAACAAAAGGAATTTCTGTCTTTTTTGCCCCAAAATAAGGAAAATTTCTTACTTATTACCCTGAAATAAGTGAAATTTCTGCAATTTTGCCACAAAATAAGGGAAATTTCTGCCTTTTTGCCCCCAAATAAAAGGAATTTCAGCCTTTTTACCTCAAAATCAGGGGAATTTCTGCATTTTTGCCCCAAAATATGGGAAATTTCTGCCTTTTTGCCCCAAAATAAGAAAAATTTCTGCAATTTTGTACCAAAATAAAAGAAAATTTTGCCTTTTTGCCCCAAAATAAGAAAATTTCTCCTTTTTTTCTGAAATAAGTGAAATATCTGCAATTTTGCCCCAAATAAGTGAAATTTCTGCAATTTTGCCCCAAAATAAGGGAAATTTTTGGAATTTTGCCCCAAAGTAAGTGGAATTTATGAGTTTTACCACAAAATAAGGAGAATTTCTGTCTTTCTGCCCCAACATATAAGGAATTTCTGCCTTTTTGCCCCACAATTTGGGGAATTTCTGCAATTTTGCTCCAAAATACGGGGAATTTCCGCCTTTTTGCCCGAAAATAAGAAGAATGCATAACTTTTTGCCATAAAAAAGGGAAATTTCTTCATTTTTGCTCCAAAATAAAAGGAATTTCTGCTTTTTTGCCTCTAAATAAGTGGAATTTCTGTGTTTTTCCCCCAAAACAAAGCGAATATCTCTCTTTTTTCCCCCAAAATAAGGAAAATTTCTGACTTATTACCCTGAAATAAGTGAAATTTCTGCAATTTTGCCCGAAAATAAGGGAAATTTCTGCATTTGCCCACAAATAAGGGGACTTTCAGCCTTTTTACCTCAAAATAAGGTGAATTTGTGCATTTTTGCCAAAAAATATTGGAATTTGTGCCTTTTTGCCCCAAAATAAGTGAAATTTCTGCAATTTTGCCCCAAAATATGGGAAATTTCTGGAATTTTGCCCCAAAATAAGTGGAATTTTTGAGTTCTGCCCCAAAATAAAAAGAATTTCTGTCTTTATGCCCCAATATATAGGGAATTTCTGCCTTTTTGCCCCAAAATTAGGGGAATTTCTGCAATTTTGCTCCAAAATACGGGGAATTTCTGCCTTTTTGCCTGAAAATAAGAAGAATGCATAGCTTTTTGCCATAAAAAAATTTCTTCATTTTTGCTAAAAATAAGGGGAATTTCTGCTTTTTTGCCACTAAATTAGTGGAATTTCTGTATTTTTCCCCCCAAACAAAGGGAATTTCTGTCTTTTTGCCCCAAAATAAGAAAAATTTCTGACTTATTACCCTCAAATAAGTGAAATTTCTTCCATTTTTCTTCAGAATAAGGGAAATTTCTGCCTTTTTGCCCCCAAAATAAGGGAAATTTCAGCATTTTTACCTCAAAATAAGGGAAATTTCTGCATTTTTGCAACAAAATATTAGGAATTTCTGCATTTTAGCCACAAAATATTAGGAATTTCTGCCTTTTTGCCCCAAAATAAGAAAATTTCTCCTTTTTTTGAAACAAGTGAAATTTCTGCAATTTTGCCCCAAAATAAGTGAAATTTCTGCAATTTTGCCCCAAAATAAGGGAAATTTCTGGAATTTTGCCCAAAAGTAAGTGGAATTTATGAGTTTTACCCCAAAAGAAGAAGAATTTCTGTCTTTCTGCCCCAACATATAGAGAATTTCTGCCTTTTTGCCCCACAATTTTGGGAATTTCTGCAATTTTCATCCAAAATACAGGGAATTTCTGCCTTTTTGCCCGAAAATAAGAAGAATGCATACCTTTTTGCAATAAAAAATGGAAATTTCTTCATTTTTGCTCCAAAATAAGGGGAATTTCTGCTTTTTTGCCTCTAAATAAGTGGAATTTCTGTCTTTTTCCCAAAAAACAAAGGGAATTTTTTTTTTGCCCCAAAATAAGGAAAATTTCTGACTTATTACCCTGAAATAAGTGAAATTTCTGTAATTTTGCCACAAAATAAGGGAAATTTCTGCCTTTTTGCCTTCAAATAAGGGGAATTTCATCCTTTTTAACTCAAAATCAGGGGAATTTCTGCATTTTTGCCCCAAAATATGGGAAATTTCTGCCTTTTTGCCCCAAAATAAATTAAATTTCTGCAATTTTGTACCAAAATAAAAGAAATTTCTGCCTTTTTGCCCCAAAATAAGAAAATTTCTCCTTTTTTTCTGAAATAAGTGAAATTTCTGCAATTTTGCCCCAAAATATGTGAAATTTCTGCAATTTTGCCCCAAAATAAGGGAAATTTCTGGAATTTTGCCCCAAAGTAAGTGGAATTTATGAGTTTTAACTTAAAATAAGGAGAATTTCTGTCTTTCTGCCCCAACATATAGGGAATTTCTGCCTTTTTGCCCCACAATTAGGGGAATTTCTGCAATTTTGCTCCAAAATACAGGGAATTTCTGCCTTTTTGCCCGAAAATGAGAAGAATGCATACCTTTTTGCCATAAAAAAGGGAAATTTCTTCATTTTTGCTCCAAAATAAAAGGAATTTCTGCTTTTTTGCCTCTAAATAAGTGGAATTTCTGTTTTTTTTCCCCAAACAAATCGAATTTCTCTGTTTTTTGCCCCTAAATAAGGAAAATTTTTGACTTATTACCCTGAGATAAGTGAAATTTCTGCAATTTTGCCCGAAAATAAGGGAAATTTCTGCATTTGCCCACAAATAACGGGAATATCAGCCTTTTTACCTCAAAATAAGGGGAATTTCTGCATGTTTGCCAAAAAATATTAGAATTTCTGCATTTTTGCCCCAAAATAAGGGAAATTTCTGCCTATTTTCTCTTAAATAAGTGAAATTTCTGCAATTTTGCCCCAAAATAAGTGAAATTTCTGCAATTTTGCCCCAAAATAAGTGGAATTTCTGAGTTCTGCCCCAAAATAAAGAGAATTTCTGTCTTTATGCCCCAACATAAAAGGAATTTTTGCCTTTTTGCCCCACAATTAGGGGAATTTCTGCAATTTTGCTCCAAAATATGTGGAATTTCTGCCTTTTTGCCCAAAAAATAAGAAGTATGCATACCTTTTTGCCATAAAAAAAGAAAATTTCTTCATTTTTGCTCCAAAATAAGGGGAATTTCTGCTTTTTTGCCTCTAAATAAGTGGAATTTCTGTCTTTTTCCCCCAAAACAAAGGGAATTTCTGTCTTTTTGCCCTAAAATAAAAAAAATTTCTGACTTATTACCCTGAAATAAGTGAAATTTCTTCCATTTTTCTCCAAAATAAGGGAAATTTCTGCCTTATTGCCCCCAAATAAAGGAAATTTCAGCCTTTTTACTTCAAAATAAGCGGAATTTCTACATTTTTGCCACAAAATATTTAGAATTTCTGCCTTTTTGCCCAAAAATAAGGAAAATTTCTGCCCTTTTTTCCTGATATAAGTGAAATTTCTGCAATTTTGCCCCAAAATAAGGAAAATTTCTGCTTTTTGCCCCCAAATAAGTGGAATTTCAGCATTTTTACCTAAAAATAAAAAAAAATTTCTGCATTTTTGCCCCAAAATATGGGAAATTTCTGCCTTTTTGCCCCAAAATAAGAAAAATTTCTGCCATTTTGTACCAAAATAAAAGAAATTTCTGCCTTTTTGCTTCAAAATAAGAAAATTTCTTTTTTTTTTCTGAAATAAGTGAAATTTCTGCAATTTTGCCCCAAAATAAGGGAAATTTTTGCAATTTTGCCCCAAAATAAGTGGAATTTCTGAGTTTTACCCCAAAATAAGGAGAATTTCTGTCTTTATGCCCCAACATATAGGTAATTTCTGCCTTTTTGCCCCACAATTAGGGGAATTTCTGCAATTTTGCTCCAAAATACGGGGAATTTCTGCCTTGTTGCCCGAAAATAAGAAGAATGCATAACTTTGCCATAAAAAAGGGAAATTTCTTCATTTTTGGTCCAAAATAAGGGGAATTTCTGCTTTTTTGCCCCAAAATAAGGAAAATTTCTGGCTTATTACCCTGAAATAAGTGAAATTTCTGCAATTTTGCACCAAAATAAGGGAAATTTCTGCCATTTTTGTCCCCAAATAAGGGAAATTTCAGCCTTTTTACCTCAAAATAAGAGGAATTTCTGCATTTTTGCCACAAAATATTAGGAATTTCTGCCTTTTTGCCCAAAAATAAGGAAAATTTCTGCCTTTTTTCCCTGAATAAGTGAAATTTCTGCAATTTTGCCCCAAAATAAAAAAAATTTCTGCCTTTTTGCCCCCAAATAAGGGGAATTTCAGCCTTTTTACTTCAGAATAAGGGGAATTTCTGAATTTTGGCACAAAATATTATGAATTTCTGCTTTTTGCCCCAAAATAAGGAAAATTTCTGCCTTTTTTCCCTGAAATAAGTGAAATTTCTGCAATTTTGCCCCAAAATAAGTGAAATTTCTGCAGTTTTGCCTCAAAATAAAATAAATTTCTGGAATTTTGCCCCAAAATAAGTGGAATTTCTGAGTTCTGCCCCAAAATAAAGAGAATTTCTGCCTTTTTGCCCCACAATTAGTGAAATTTCTGCAATTTTGCCCTAAAATAATGGAAATTTCTGCAATTTTTCCCCATAATAAGAAAAATTTCTGCAATTTTGCCCCAAAATAAGGGGAATTTCTGTTTTTTGCCCCACAATTAGGGAAATTTCTGCAATTTTTCTCTAAATAAAGGGAATTTCTTCCTTTTGCCCCAAAATATGGGGAATTTCTGCCTTTTTGTCTGAAAATAAGAAGAATGCCTACCTTTTTGCCATAGAAAAGAAAAATTTCTTCATTTTTGCTCCAAAATAAGGGGAACTTTTGCCTTTTTGCCTCTAAATAAGGGAATTTTTGTCTTTTTCCCCCAAAACAAAGGGAATTTATGGTTTTTTTGCCCCAAAATAAGGAAAATTTCTCACTTATTACCCTGAAATAAGTGAAATTTCTAAAAATTGCCCCAAAATAAGAGAAATTTCTGCATTTTTGCCCACAAATAAAAAGAATTTCCGAGTTTTTACCTAAAAATAAGGGAAATTTCTACATTTTTGCAACAAAATATTAGGAATTTCTGCATTGTTGCCACAAAATAAAAATTTTTTCCTTTTTTTTTTGAAATAAGTGAAATTTCTGCAATTTTGCCCCAAAATAAGTGAAATTTCTGCAATTTTGCCCCAAAATAAGGAAAATTTCTGGAATTTTGCCCCAAAGTAAGTGGAATTTATGAGTTTTACCCCAAAATAAAGAGAATTTTGTCTTTCTGCCCAAACATATAGGGAATTTATGCCTTTTTGCCACACAATTAGGAAAATTTCTACAATTTTGCTCCAAAATACGGGGAATTTCTGCCTTTTTGCCCAAAAATAAGAAGAATGCATACCTTTTTGCCATAAAAAAGGGAAATTTCTTCATTTTTGCGCCAATATGAAAGGAATTTCTGCTTTTTTGCCTCTAAATAAGTGGAGTTTCTCTCTTTTTCCCCCAAAACAAAGGGAATTTCTCTTTTTTTCCCCCAAAATAAGGAAAATTTCTGACTTATTACCCTGAAATAAGTGAAATTTTTTCCATTTTTCCCCATAATAATGGAAATTTCTGCCTTTTTGCCCCCAAATAAGGAGAATTTCAGCCTTTTTACCTCAAAATAAAAGGAATTTCTGCATTTTTGACCCAAAATATAGGAAATTTCTCCCTTTTTGCCCCAAAATAAGAAAATTTCTTTTTTTTTCTAAAATAAGTGAAATTTCTGCAATTTTGCCCCAAAATAAGTGAAATTTCTGCAATTTTGCCCCAAAATAAGGGAAATTTCTGGAATTTTGCCTCAAAATAAGTGGAATTTCTGAGTTTTGCCCCAAAATAAGGAGAATTTCTGTCTTTTTGCACCAACATATATGGAATTTCGGCCTTTTTGCCCCACAATTGAGAATCTCTGCAATTTTGCTCCAAAATACGGGGTATTTCTTCATTTTTGCCCAAAAATAAGAAGAATCCATAACTTTTTGCCATAAAAAAGGGAAATTTCTTCATTTTTGCTCCAAAATAAGGGGAATTTCTGCTTTTTTGCCTCTAAATAAGTGGAATTTCTGTCTTTTCCGCCAAAACAAAGGGAATTTCTGTCTTTTTTGCTTCAAATTAAGGAAAATTTCTGACTTATTACCCTGAAATAAGTGAAATTTCTGCAATTTTGCCCCGAAAATAAGTGAAATTTCTGCCATTTTTGTCCCCAAATAAGGGAAATTTCAGCCTTTTTATTTCAAAATAAGAGGAATTTCTGCATTTTTGCCACAAAATATTAGGAATTTCTGTCTTTTTGCCCAAAAATAAGGAAAATTTCTGCCTTTTTTCCCTGAAATAAGTGAAATTTCTGCAATTTTGCCCCAAAATAAAGAAAATTTCTGCCTTTTTGCCCCCAAATACGGGGAATTTCAGCCTTTTTACTTCAGAATAAGGGGAATTTCTGAATTTTGGCACAAAATATTATGAATTTCTGCCTTTTGCCCCAAAATAAGGAAAATTTCTGCCTTTTCTCCCTGAAATACGTGAAATTTCTGCAATTTTGCCCCAAAATAAGTGAAATTTCTGCAGTTTTGCCTCAAAATAAAATAAATTTCTGGAATTTTGCCCCAAAATAAGTGGAATTTCTGAGTTTTGCCCCAAAATAAAGAGAATTTCTGCCTTTTTGCCCCACAATTAGTGAAATTTCTGCAATTTTGCCCTAAAATAAGGGAAATTTCTGCAATTTTTCCCCATAATAAAAATTTTCTGCAATTTTGCCCCAAAATAAGGGGAATTTCTGTTTTTTGTCCCACAATTAGAAAAATTTCTGCAATTTTGCCCTAAATAAGGGGAATTTCTGCCTTTTGCCCCAAAATATGGGGAATTTCTGCCTTTTTGTCCGAAAATAAGAAGAATGCCTACCTTTTTGCCATAAAAAAGGGAAATTTCTTCATTTTTGCTCCAAAATAAGGGGAACTTTTGACTTTTTGCCTCTAAATAAGGGAATTTCTGGCTTTTTCCCCCAAAACAAAGGGAATTTATGTTTTTTTTGCCCCAAAATAAAGAAAATTTCTGACTTATTACCGTGAAATAAGTGAAATTTCTGAAAATTGCCCCAAAATAAGGGAAATTTCTGCATTTTTGCCCCCAAATAATAAGAATTTCCGAGTTTTTACCTCAAACTAAAAGAAATTTCTACATTTTTGCAACAAAATATTAGGAATTTCTGCATTGTTGCCACAAAATATTAGGAATTTCTGCCTTTTTGCCCCAAAATAAGAAAATTTTCCTTTTTTTTTGAAATAAGTGAAATTTCTGCAATTTTGCCCCAAAATAAGTGAAATTTCTGCAATTTTGCCCCAAAATAAGGGAAATTTCTGGAATTTTGCCCCAAAGTAAGTGGAATTTATGAGTTTTACCCCAAAATAAGGAGAATCTTGTCTTTCTGCCCCAACATATAGAGAATTTCTGCCTTTTTGCCCCACAATTAGGAAAATTTCTGAAATTTTGCTCCAAAATACGGGGAATTTCTGCATTTTTGCCCAAAAATAAGAAGAATGCATAACTTTTTGCCATAAAAAGAGAAATTTCTTCATTTTTGCTCCAATATAAAAGGAATTTCTGCTTTTTTACCTCTAAATAAGTGGAATTTCTGTCTTTTTCCCCCAAAACAAAGGGAATTTCTCTCTTTTTTCCTTAAAATAAGGAAAATTTCTGACTTATTACCCTGAAATAAGTGAAATTTTTTCCATTTTTCCCCAAAATAATATAAATTTCTGCCTTTTTGCCCCCAAATAAGGAGAATTTCAGCCTTTTTACCTCAAAATAAAAGGAATTTCTGCATTTTTGCCCCAAAATATAGGAAATTTCTGCCTTTTTGCCCCAAAATAAGAAAAATTTCTGCCATTTTGTACAAAAATATAAGAAATTTCTGCCTTTTTGCCCCAAAATAAGAAAATTTCTTTTTTTTTCTAAAATAAGTGAAATTTCTGCAATTTTGCCCCAAAATAAGTGAAATTTCTGCAATTTTGCCCCAAAATAAGGGAAATTTCTGGAATTTTGCCTCAAAATAAGTGGAATTTCTGAGTTTTGCCCCAAAATAAGGAGAATTTCTGCATTTTTGCCCCCAAATAAAAAGAATTTCTGATTTTTTACCTCAAACTAAGAGAAATTTCTACATTTTTGCAACAAAATATTAGGAATTTCTGCATTGTTGCCACAAAATATTAGGAATTTCTGCCTTTTTGCCCCAAAATAAGAAAATTTTCCTTTTTTTTTGAAATAAGTGAAATTTCTGCAATTTTGCCCCAAAATAAGTGAAATTTCTGCAATTTTGCCCCAAAATAAGGAAAATTTCTGGAATTTTGCCCCAAAGTAAGTGGAATTTATGAGTTTTACCCCAAAATAAGGAGAATCTTGTCTTTCTGCCCCAACATATAGAGAATTTCTGCCTTTTTGCCCCACAATTAGGAAAATTTCTGAAATTTTGCTCCAAAATACGGGGAATTTCTGCATTTTTGCCCAAAAATAAGAAGAATGCATAACTTTTTGCCATAAAAAGAGAAATTTCTTCATTTTTGCTCCAATATAAAAGGAATTTCTGCTTTTTTACCTCTAAATAAGTGGAATTTCTGTCTTTTTCCCCCAAAACAAAGGGAATTTCTCTCTCTTTTCCCCAAAATAAGGAAAATTTCTGACTTATTACCCTGAAATAAGTGAAATTTTTTCCATTTTTCCCCAAAATAATATAAATTTCTGCCTTTTTGCCCCCAAATAAGGAGAATTTCAGCCTTTTTACCTCAAAATAAAAGGAATTTCTGCATTTTTGCCCCAAAATATAGGAAATTTCTGCCTTTTTGCCCCAAAATAAGAAAAATTTCTGCCATTTTGTACCAAAATATAAGAAATTTCTGCCTTTTTGCCCCAAAATAAGAAAATTTCTTTTTTTTTCTAAAATAAGTGAAATTTCTGCAATTTTGCCCCAAAATAAGTGAAATTTCTGCAATTTTGCCCCAAAATAAGGGAAATTTCTGGAATTTTGCCTCAAAATAAGTGGAATTTCTGAGTTTTGCCCCAAAATAAGGAGAATTTCTGTCTTTTTGCCCCAACATATAGGGAATTTCTGCCTTTTTGCCCCACAATTGGGAATCTCTGCAATTTTGCTCCAAAATACGGGGTATTTCTGCATTTTTCCCAAAATAAGAAGAATGCATAACTTTTTGCCATAAATAAGGGAAATTTCTTCATTTTTGCTCCAAAATAAAAGAATTTCTGCTTTTTTGCCTCTAAATAAGTGGAATTTCTGTCTTTCTCCCCCAAAACAAACGGAATTTCTGTCTTTTTTGCCCCAAAATAAAAAAAAAATTCTGACTTATTTCCCTGAAATAAGTGAAATTTCTGCAATTTTGCCCTAAAATAAGGGAAATTTTTGCCTTTTTGCCCCCAAAATAGGAGAATTTCAGCCTTTTAACCTCAAATAAGGGGAATTTCTGCATTTTTGCCACAAAAAATTAGGAATTTTTGCCTTTTTGCCTCAAAATAAGGAAAATTTCTGCCTATTTTCCCAGAAATAAGTGAAATTTCTGCAATTTTGCCACAAAATAAGTGAAATTTCTGCAATTTTGCCCCAAAATAAGGGAAATTTCATGAATTTTGCCTGAAAATAAGTGGAATTTCTGAGTTTTGACCCAAAATAATGAGAATTTCTGTCTTTTTGCCTCAACATATAGGGAATTTCTGACTTTTTGCCCCACAATTAGGGGAATTTCTGCAATTTTGCTTCAAAATACGGGGTATTTCTGCCTTTTTGCCCGAAAATAAGAAGAATGCATACCTTTTTGCCATAAAAAAGGGAAATTTCTTCATTTTTGCTCCAAAATAAGGGGAATTTCTGCTTTTTTGCCTCTAAATAACTGGAATTTCTGTCTTTTTCCCCTAAACGAAGGAAATTTCTGTCTTTTTTATACCCAAAATAAGGAAAATTTCTGACTTATTACACTGAAATAAGTGAAATTTCTGCAATTTTGCCCCAAAATAAGGGAAATTTCTGCCTTTTTGCCCCCAAATAAGGGGAATTTCAGCTTTTTTACCTCAAAATAAGGGGAATTTCTGCATTTTTGCCACAAAAATTAGGAATTTCTGCCTTTTTGCCCCAAAATAAGAAAAATTTCTGCCTATTTTCCATGAAATAAGTGAAATTTCTGCAATTTTGACACAAAATAAGTGAAATTTCTTCAATTTTGCCCCAAAATAAGGGAAATTTCTGGAATTTTGCCCCAAAATAACTGGAATTTCTGCCTTTTTTCTCCAAAATAAGGGGAATTTCAGCCTTTTTACCTCAAAATATGGGAAATTTCTGCCTTTTTTGCCCCAAAATAAGAAAAATTTCTGCAATTTTGTACCAAAATAATACAAATTTCTGCCTTTTTGCCCCCAAATAAGAAAATTTCTGTTTTTTTCTGAAATAAGTGAAATTTCTGCAATTTTCCTCAAAATAAGTCAAATTTCTGCGATTTTGCCTCAAAATAAGTGAAATTTTTGGAATTTTGCCCCAAAATAAGTGGAATTTCTGAGATTTGCCCCCAAAGTAAGAAGAATTTCTGTTATTTTGCCCAACATACAGGGAATTTCTTTTTTCTTGCCCCAGAATTAGGAGAATTTCTGAAATTTTGCTCCAAAATAAGGGGAATTTCTGCTTTTTTGCCTCTAAATAAGTGGAATTTCTGCCTTTTTCTCCCAAAACAAAGGGAATTTCTGTCTTTTTTGCCCCAAAATAAGAAAAATTTCTGACTTATTACCCTGAAATAAGTGAAATTTCTGCAATTTTGACCCAAAATAAGTGAAATTTCTGCAATTTTGCCCCAAAATAAGGGAAATTTCATGAATTTTGCCTGAAAATAAGTGGAATTTCTGAGTTTTGACCCAAAATAAGGAGAATTTCTGTCTTTTTGCCTCAACATATAGGGAATTTCTGACTTTTTGCCCCACAATTAGGGGAATTTCTGCAATTTTTGCTTCAAAATACGGGGTATTTCTGCCTTTTTGCCCGAAAATAAGAAGAATGCATACGTTTTTGCCATAAAAAAGGGAAATTTCTTCATTTTTGCTTCAAAATAAGGGGAATTTCTGCATTTTTGCCTCTAAATAACTGGAATTTCTGTCTTTTTCCCCCTAAACAAAGGAAATTTCTGTCTTTTTTATACCCAAAATAAGGAAAATTTCTGACTTATTACCCTGAAATAAGTGAAATTTCTGCAATTTTGCCCCAAAATAAGGGAAATTTCTGCCTTTTTGCCCCCAAATAAGGGGAATTTCAGCTTTTTTACCTCAAAATAAGGGGAATTTCTGCATTTTTGCCACAAAAATTAGGAATTTCTGCCTTTTTGCCCCAAAATAAGGAAAATTTCTGCCTATTTTCCATGAAATAAGTGAAATTTCTGCAATTTTGACCCAAATTAGTGAAATTTCTTCAATTTTGCCCCAAAATAAGGGAAATTTCTGGAATTTTGCCCCAAAATAAGTAGAATTTCTGCATTTTGCCCCCAAATAAGGGGAATTTCAGCCTTTTTACCTCAAAATATGGGAAATTTCTGCCTTTTTTGCCCCAAAATAAGAAAAATTTCTGCAATTTTGTACCAAAATAATACAAATTTCTGCCTTTTTGCCCCCAAAAAAGAAAATTTTTTTTTCTGAAATAAGTGAAATTTCTGCAATTTTCCTCAAAATAAGTGAAATTTCTGCGATTTTGCCTCAAAATAAGTGAAATTTTTGGAATTTTGCCACAAAATAAGTGAAATTTCTGAGATTTGCCCCCAAAATAAGAAGAATTTCTGTTATTTTGCCCAACATACAGGGAATTTCTTTTTTCTTGCCCCACAATTAGGAGAATTTCTGAAATTTTGCTCCAAAATAAGGGAAATTTCTGCTTTTTTGCCTCTAAATAAGTGGAATTTCTGCCTTTTTCTCCCAAAACAAAGGGAATTTCTGTCTTTTTTGCCCCAAAATAAGAAAAATTTCTGACTTATTACCCTGAAATAAGTGAAATTTCTGCAATTTTGACCCAAAATAAGTGAAATTTCTGCAATTTTGGCCCAAAATATGGGAAATTTCATGAATTTTGCCTGAAAATAAGTGGAATTTCTGAGTTTTGACCCAAAATAAGGAGAATTTCTGTCTTTTTGCCTCAACATATAGGGAATTTCTGACTTTTTGCCCCACAATTAGGGGAATTTCTGCAATTTTGCTTCAAAATACGGGGTATTTCTGCCTTTTTGCCCGAAAATAAGAAGAATGCATACCTTTTTGCCATAAAAAAGGGAAATTTCTTCATTTTTGCTCCAAAATAAGGGGAATTTCTGCTTTTTTGCCTCTAAATAACTGGAATTTGTGTCTTTTTCACCCTAAACAAAGGAAATTTCTGTCTTTTTTATACCCAAAATAAGGAAAATTTCTGACTTATTACCCTGAAATAAGTGAAATTTCTGCAATTTTGCCCCAAAATAAGGGAAATTTCTGTATTTTTGCCCCCAAATAAGGGTAATTTCAGCTTTTTTACCTCAAAATAAGGGGAATTTCTGCATTTTTGCCACAAAAATTAGGAATTTCTTTCTTTTTGCCCCAAAATAAGAAAAATTTCTGCCTATTTTCCATGAAATAAGTGAAATTTCTGCAATTTTGAAACAAAATAAGTGAAATTTTTTCAATTTTGCCCCAAAATAAGGGAAATTTCTGGAATTTTGCCCCAAAATAAGTGGAATTTCTGAGTTCTGCCCCAAAATAAGGAGAATTTCTGTCTTTATACCCCAACATATAGGGAATTTCTGCCTTTTTGCCTCACAATTAGGTAAAATTCTGCAGTTTTCCTCCAAAATACGAGGAATTTCTGCCTTTTTTGTCCGAAAATAAGAAGAATGCATACCTTTTTGCCACAAAAAAAGGAAATTTCTTCATTTTTGCTCCAAAATAATAGGAATTTCTGCCTTTTTGCCTCTAAATAAGTAAAATTTCTGTTTTTTCCCAAACAAAGGGAATTCCTGTCTTTTTTGCCCCAAAATAAGGAAAATTTTGACTTATTACCGTGAAATAAGTGAAATTTCAGCAATTTTGACTCAAAATAAGGGAAATTTCTGCCTTTTTGCCCCAAAATAAGGGGAATTTCTTCTTTTTTTCTGAAATAAGTTAAATTTCTGCAATTTTGCCCCCAAATAAGTGAAATTTCTGCAATTTTACCCCAAAATAAAAAAATTTCTGGAATTTTGCCCAAAAATGAGTGGAATTTCTGAGTTTTGCCCCCAAAATAAGGAGAATTTCTGTTATTTTGTCTCAACATATAGGGAATTTCTGCCTTTTTGCCCCACAATTAGGGGAATTTCTGAAATTTTGCTCCAAAATAAGGGGAATTTCTGCTTTTTTGCCTCTAAATAACTGGAATTTCTGCCTTTTTCTCACAAAACAAAGGGAATTTCTGTCTTTTTTGCCCCAAAATAAGGAAAATTTCTGACTTATTACTCTGAAATAAGTGAAATTTCTGCAATTTTGCCCCAAAATAAGGGAAATTTCTGCATTTTTGCCCCCAAATAAGGGGAATTACAGCCTTTTTACCTCAAAATAAGGCGAATTTCTGAATTTTGGCACAAAATATTCTGAATGTCTGCGGTTTTGCCCCAAAATAAGGAAAATTTCTGCCTTTTTTCCCTGAAATAAGTGAAATTTCTGCAATTTTGCCCCAAAATAAGTGAAATTTCTACAATTCTGCCCCAAAATAAAAGAAATTTCTGGAATTTTGCCCCAAAATAAGTGGAATTTCTGAGTTTTGCCCCAAAATAAAGAGAATTTCTGCCTTTTTGCCCCACAATTAGTGAAATTTCTGCAATTTTGCCCTAAAATAAGAGAAATTTCTGCATTTTTTCCCCATAATAAGGGAAATTTCTGCAATTTTGCCCCAAAATAAGGGGAATTTCTGTTTTTTGCCCCACAATTAGTGAAATTTCTGCAATTTTGCCCTAAAATAAGAGAAATTTCTGCAATTTTGCCGCAAAATAAGGGGAATTTCTGTTTTTTGCCCCACAATTAGTGAAATTTCTGTAATTTTGACCTAAGTAAGGGGAATTTCTGCCTTTTGCCCCAAATTATGGGGAATTTCTGCCTTTTTTCCAAAAATAAAAAAATGCTTACCTTTTGCCATATAAAAGGGAAATTTCTCATTTTTGCTTCAAAATAAGGGGAACTTTTCCCTTTTTGCTTCTAAATATTTGGAATTTCTGTTTTTTTCCCCCAAAACAAAGGAAATTTCTGTTTTTTTTGCCCCAAAATAAGGAAAATTTCTGACTTATTACCCTGAAATAAGTGAAATTTCTGAAAATTGCCCCAAAATAAGGAAATTTCTGCATTTCTGCCCCCAAATAAGGGGAATTTCAGCCTTTTTACCTCAAAATAAGGGGAATTTCTGCATTTTTGAAACAAAATATTAGGAATTTCTGCATTTTTGCCATAAAATATTAGGAATTTCGGTCTTTTTGCCCCAAAATAAGAAAATTTCTCCTTTTTATTTTGAAATAAGTGAAATTTCTGCAATTTTGCCCCAAAGTAAGTGAAATTTCTGCAATTTTGCCCCAAAATAAGGGAAATGTCTGGAATTTTGCCCCAAAGTAAGTGGAATATATGAGTTTTACACCAAAATAAGGAGAATTTCTGTCTTTCTGCCCCAACATATAGGGAATTTCTGCCTTTTTGCCCCACAATTAGGGGAATTTCTGCAATTTTGCTCCAAAATAGGGGGAATTTCTGCCTTTTTGCCCGAAAATAAGGAGAATGCATACCTTTTTGCCATAAAAAAGCGAAATTTCTTCATTTTTGCTCCGAAATAAGGGGAATTTCTGCTTTTTTGCCTCTAAATAAGTGGAATTTCTGTCTTTTTCCCCCAAAACAAAAGGAATTTCTGTCTTTTTTGCCCCAAAATAAGGAAAATTTCTGACTTATTACCCTGAAATAAGTGAAATTTCTTCAATTTTGCCCCGAAATAAGGGAAATTTCTGCATTTTTGCCCCCAAATAAGGGGAATTTCAGGATTTTTACCTCAAAATAAAAGGAATTTCTGCATTTTTGCTCCAAAATATAGGAAATTTCTGCCTTTTTTCCCCAAAATAAGAAAAATTTCTCCCATTTTGTACCAAAATATAAGAAATTTCTGCCTTTTTGCTTCAAAATAAAAAAATTTCTCGTTTTTTTCTGAAATAAGTTAAATTTCTGCAATTTTGCCCAAAATAAGTAAAATTTCTGCAATTTTGCCCCAAAATAAGGGAAATTTCTGGAATTTTGCCTCAAAATAAGTGGAATTTCTGAGTTTTGCCCCAAAATATGGAGATTTTCTGTCTTTTTGCCCCAACATATAGGGAATATCTGCCTTTTTGCCCCACATTTAGGGGAATTTCTGCAATTTTGCTCCAAAATATGGGGAATTTCTGCCTTTTTGCCCGAAAATAAGGAGAATGCATACCTTTTTGCTATAAAAAAGCAAAATTTCTTCATTTTTGCCCTAAAATAAGGGGAATTTCTGCTTTTTTGCCTCTAAATAAGTGGAATTTCTGTCTTTTTCTCCCAATACAAAAGGAATTTCTGTCTTTTTTGCCCCAAAATAAAGAAAATTTCTGACTTATTACCCTGAAATAAGTGAAATTTCTGCAATTTTGCCCCAAAATAAAGGAAATTTCTGCATTTTTGCCCCCAAATAAGGGGAATTTCAGACTTTTTACCTCAAAATAAAAGGAATTTCTGCATTTTTGCCCCAAAATATAGGAAATTTCTTCCTTTTTGCCCCAAAATAAGAAAAATTTCTGCCATTTTGTACCAAAATATAAGAAATTTCTGCCTTTTTGCTTCAAAATAAAAAAAATTCTCCCTTTTTTCTGAAATAAGTTAAATTTCTGCAATTTTGCCCCAAAATAAGTGAAATTTCTGCAATTTTGCCCCAAAATAAGGGAAATTTCTGGAATTTTGCCTCAAAATAAGTGGAATTTCTGAGTTTTGCCCCAAAACAAGGAGATTTTCTGTCTTTTTGCCCCAACATATAGGGAATATCTGCCTTTTTGCCCCACAATTAGGGGAATTTCTGCAATTATGCTCCAAAATACGGGGAATTTCTGCCTTTTTGCCCGAAAATAAGGAGAATGCATAACTTTATGCCATAAAAAATTGAAATTTCTTTATTTTGCCCCAAAATAAGGGGAATTTCTGCTTTTTTGCCTCTAAATAAGTGGAATTTCTATCTTTTTCCCCCAAAACAAAAGGAATTTCTGTCTTTTTTGCCCCTAAATAAAGAAAATTTCTGACTTATTACCCTGAAATAATTGAAATTTCTGCAATTTTGCCCCAAAATAAGGGAAATTTCTGCATTTTTGCCCCCAAATATGGGGAATTTCAGACTTTTTACCTCAAAATAAAAGGAATTTCTGCATTTTTGCCCCAAAATATAGGAAATTTCTGCAATTTTGCCCCAAAATAAGAAAAATTTCTGCCATTTTGTACCAAAATATAAGAAATTTCTGCCTTTTTGCTTCAAAATAAAAAACTTTCTCCCTTTTTTCTGAAATAAGTTAAATTTCTGCAATTTTGCCCCAAAATAAGTGAAATTTCTGCAATTTTGCCCCAAAATAAGGGAAATTTCTGGAATTTTGCCTCAAAATAAGTGGAATTTCTGAGTTTTGCCCCAAAATAAGGAGATTTTCTGTCTTTTTGCCCCAACATATAGGGAATATCTGCCTTTTTGCCCCACAATTAGGGGAATTTCTGCAATTTTGCTCCAAAATACGGGGTATTTCTGATTTTTTCCAGGAAAATAAGGAGAATGCAAACCTTTTTGCCATAAAAAAGGGAAATTTCTTCATTTTTGCTCCAAAATAAGGGGAATTTCTGCTTTTTTGCCTCTAAATAAGTGGTATTTCGGTCTTTTCCCCCAAAACAAAGGGAATTTCTGTCTATTTTGCCCCAAAATAAAAAAAATTTCTGACTTATTTCCCTGAAGTAAGTGAAATTTCTGCAATTTTGCCCCAAAATAAGGGAAATTTCTGCCTTTTTGCCCCCAAATAAGGGGAATTTCAGCTTTTTTACCTCAAAATAAGGGGAATTTCTGCATTTTTGCCACAAAAATTAGGAATTTCTGCCTTTTTGCCCCAAAATAAGAAAAATTTCTGCCTATTTTCCATGAAATAAGTGAAATTTCTGCAATTTTGACACAAAATAAGTGAAATTTCTTCAATTTTGCCCCAAAATAAGGGAAATTTCTGGAATTTTGCCTCAAAATAAGTGGAATTTCTGAGTTCTGCCCCAAAATAAGGAGAATTTCTGTCTTTATACCCCAACATATAAGGAATTTCTGCCTTTTTGCCTCACAATTAGGCAAAATTCTGCAATTTTGCTCCAAAATACGAGGAATTTCTGTCTTTTTTGTCCGAAAATAAGAAGAATGCATACCTTTTTGCCATAAAAAAGGGAAATTTCTTCATTTTTGCTCCAAAATAAGGGGAATTTCTGCCTTTTTACCTCTAAATAAGTGGAATTTCTGTCTTTTTCCCCCAATTAAAGAGAATTTCTGTCTTACTTGCCCCAAAATAAGGAAAATTTCTGACTTATTACCCTGAAATAAGTGAAATTTCTGAAAATTGCCCCAAAATAAGGAAATTTCTGCATTTCTGCCCCCAAATAAGGGGAATTTCAACTTTTTTACCTCAAAATAAGGGAAATTTCTGCATTTTTGCAACAAAATATTAGGAATTTCTGCATTTTTGCCACAAAATATTAAGAATTTCTGCCTTTTTCCCCAAAATAAGAAAATTTCTCCTTTTTTTTTTTTTGAAATAAGTGAAATTTCTGCAATTTTGCCCCAAAGTAAGTGAAATTTCTGCAATTTTACCCCAAAATAAGGGAAATTTCTGGAATTTTGCCCCAAAGTAAGTGGAATTTATGAGTTTTACCCCAAAATAAGGAGAATTTCTGTCTTTCTGCCCATACATATAGGGAATTTCTGCCTTTTTGCCCCACAATTAGGGGAATTTCTGCAATTTTGCTCCAAAATACGGGGAATTTCTGCCTTTTTGCCTGAAAATAAGGAGAATGCATACCTTTTTGCCATAAAAAAGCGAAATTTCTTCATTTTTGCTCCAAAATAAGGGGAATTTCTGCTTTTTTGCCTCTAAATAAGTGGATTTTCTGTCTTTTTCCCCCAAAACAAAAGGAATTTCTGTCTTTTTTGCCCCAAAATAAGGAAAATTTCTGACTTATTACCCTGAAATAAGTGAAATTTCTGCAATTTTGCCCCAAAATAAGGGAAATTTCTGCATTTTTGCCCCCAAATAAGGGGAATTTCAGGCTTTTTACCTCAAAATAAAAGGAATTTCTGCATTTTTGCCCCAAAATATAGGAAATTTCTGCCTTTTTTCCCCAAAATAAGAAAAATTTCTGCCATTTTGTATCAAAATATAAGAAATTTCTGCCTTTTTGCTTCAAAATAAAAAAAATTCTCCCTTTTTTCTGCAATAAGTTAAAATTCTGCAATTTTGCCCCAAAATAAGCGAAATTTCTGCAATTTTGCCACAAAATAAGCGAAATTTCTGCAATTTTGCCCCAAAATAAGGGAAATTTCTGGAATTTTGCCTCAAAATAAGTGGAATTTCTGAGTTTTGCCCCAAAATAAGGAGATTTTCTGTCTTTTTGCCCCAACATATAGGGAATATCTGCCTTTTTGCCCCACAATTAGGGGAATTTCTGCAATTTTGCTCCAAAATACGGGGAATTTCTGCCTTTTTGCCCGAAAATAAGGAGAATGCATACCTTTTTGCCATAAAAAAGCGAAATTTCTTCATTTTTGCCCCAAAATAAGGGGAATTTCTGCTTTTTTGCCTCTAAATAATTGGAATTTCTGTCTTTTTCCCCCAAAACAAAAGGAATTTTTGTCTTTTTTGCCCCAAAATAAAGAAAATTTCTGACTTATTACCCTGAAATAAGTGCAATTTCTGCAATTTTGCCCCAAAATAAGGGAAATTTCTGCATTTTTGCCCCCAAATAAGGGGAATTTCAGACTTTTTATCTCAAAATAAAATGAATTTCTGCATTTTTGCCCCAAAATATAGGAAATTTCTGCCTTTTTGCCCCAAAATAAGAAAAATTTCTGCCATTTTGTACCAAAATATAAGAAATTTCTGCCTTTTTGCTTCAAAATAAAAAAATTTCTCCCTTTTTTCTGAAATAAGTTAAATTTCTGCAATTTTGCCCCAAAATAAGTGAAATTTCTGCAATTTTGCCCCAAAATAAGGGAAATTTCTGGAATTTTGCCTCAAAATAAGTGGAATTTCTGAGTTTTGCCCCAAAATAAGGAGATTTTCTGTCTTTTTGCCCCAACATATAGGGAATATCTGCCTTTTTACCCCACAATTAGGGGAATTTCTGCAATTTTGCTCCAAAATACGGGGAATTTCTGCCTTTTTGCCCGAAAATAAGGAGAATGCATACCTTTTTGCCATAAAAAAGTGAAATTTCTTCATTTTTGCTCCAAAATAAGGGGAATTTCTGCTTTTTTTGCCTCTAAATAAGTGGTATTTCTGTCTTTTCCCCCAAAACAAAGGGAATTTCTGTCTATTTTGCCCCAAAATAAAGAAAATTTCTGACTTATTTCCCTGAAGTAAGTGAAATTTCTGCAATTTTGCCCCAAAATAAGGGAAATTTCTGCCTTTTTGCCCCCAAATAAGGGCAATTTCAGCTTTTTTTACCTCAAAATAAGGGGAATTTCTGCATTTTTGCCACAAAAATTAGGAATTTCTGCCTTTTTGCCCCAAAATAAGAAAAATTTCTGCCTATTTTCCATGAAATAAATGAAATTTCTGCAATTTTGACACAAAATAAGTGAAATTTCTTCAATTTTGCCCCAAAATAAGGGAAATTTCTGGAATTTTGCCCGAAAATAAGTGGAATTTCTGAGTTCTGCCCCAAAATAAGGAGAATTTCTGTCTTTATACCCCAACATATAGGGAATTTCTGTTTTTTTGCCTCACAATTAGGCAAAATTCTGCAATTTTGCTCCAAAATACGAGGAATTTCTGTCTTTTTTGTCCGAAAATAAGAAGAATGCATACCTTTTTGCCATAAAAAAGGGAAATTTCTTCATTTTTGCTCCAAAATAAGGAAAATTTCTGCCTTTTTGCCTCTAAATAAGTAAAATTTCTGTTTTTTCCCAAAGGGAATTCCTGTTTTTTTTGCCCCAAAATAAGGAAAATTTTGACTTATTACCGTGAAATAAGTGAAATTTCAGCAATTTTGACTCATAATAAGGGAAATTTCTGCCTTTTTGCCCCCAAATAAGGGGAATTTCAGCTTTTTTACCTCAAAATAAGGGGAATTTCTGCATTTTTGCCCCAAAATATGGGAAATTTCTGCAATTTTACCCCAAAATAAAAAAAATTTCTGGAATTTTGCCCAAAAATGAGTGGAATTTCTGAGTTTTGCCCCCAAAATAAGGAGAATTTCTGTTATTTTGTCTCAACATATAGGGAATTTCTGCCTTTTTGCCCCACAATTAGGGGAATTTCTGAAATTTTGCTCCAAAATAAGGGGAATTTCTGCTTTTTTGCCTCTAAATAAGTGGAATTTCTGCCTTTTTGTCACAAAACAAAGGGAATTTCTGTTATTTTTGCCCCAAAATAAGGAAAATTTCTGACTTATTACTCTGAAATAAGTGAAATTTCTGCAATTTTGCCCCAAAATAAGGGAAATTTCTGCATTTTAGCCCCCAAATAAGGGGAATTACAGCCTTTTTACCTCAAAATACGGCGAATTTCTGAATTTTGGCACAAAATATTATGAATGTCTGCGGTTTTGCCCCATAATAAGGAAAATTTCTGCCTTTTTTCCCTGATAAGTGAAATTTCTGCAATTTTGCCCCAAAATAAGTGAAATTTCTACAATTCTGCCCCAAAATAAAAGAAATTTCTGGAATTTTGCCCCAAAATAAGTGGAATTTCTGAGTTTTGCCCCAAAATAAAGAGAATTTCTGCCTTTTTGCCCCACAATTAGTGAAATTTCTTCAATTTTGCCCTAAAATAAGAGAAATTTCTACATTTTTTCCCCATAATAAGGGAAATTTCTGCAATTTTGCCCCAAAATAAGGGGAATTTCTGTTTTTTGCCCCACAATTAGTGAAATTTCTGTAATTTTGACCTAAGTAAGGGGAATTTCTGCCTTTTGCCGCAAAATATGGGGAATTTCTGCCTTTTTTCCAAAAATAAAAAGAATGCCTACCTTTTGCCATAAAAAAGGGAAATTTCTCATTTTTGCTTCAAAATAAGGGGAACTTTTTCATTTTTGCTTCTAAATAAGTGGAATTTCTGTTTTTTCCCCCAAAACAAAGGGAATTTCTGTTTTTTTGCCCCAAGATAAGAAAAATTTCTGACTTATTACCCTGAAATAAGTGAAATTTCTGAAAATTGCCCCAAAATAAGGAAATTTCTGCATTTCTGCCCCCAAATAAGGGGAATATCAACCTTTTTACCTCAAAATAAGGGAAATTTCTGCATTTTTGCAACAAAATATTAGGAATTTCTGCATTTTTGCCACAAAATATTAGGAATTTCTGCCTTTTTGCCCCAAAATAAGAAAATTTCTCCTTTTTTTTGAAATAAGTGAAATTTTTGCAATTTTGCCCCAAAGTAAGTGAAATTTCTGCAATTTTGCCCCAAAATAAGGGAAATTTCTGGAATTTTGCCCCAAAATAAGTGGAATTTATGAGTTTTACCCCAAAATAAGGAGAATTTCTGTCTTTCTGCCCCAACATAAAGGGAATTTCTGCCTTTTTGCCCTACAATTAGGGGAATTTCTGCAATTTTGCTCCAAAATACGGGGAATTTCTGCCTTTTTGCCCGAAAATAAGGAGAATGCATACCTTTTTGCCATAAAAAAGCGAAATTTCTTCATTTTTGCTCCAAAATAAGGGTAATTTCTGCTTTTTTGCCTCTAAATAAGTGGAATTTCTGTCTTTTTCCCCCAAAACAAAAGGAATTTCTGTCTTTTTTGCCCCAAAATTAAGAAAATTTCTGACTTATTACCCTGAAATAAGTGAAATTTCTGCAATTTTGCCCCAAAATAAGGGAAATTTCTGCATTTTTGCCCCCAAATAAGGGGAATTTCAGACTTTTTACCTCAAAATAAAAGGAATTTCTGCATTTTTGCCCCAAAATATAGGAAATTTCTGCCCTTTTTCCCCAAAATAAGAAAAATTTCTGCCATTTTGTACCAAAACATAAGAAATTTCTGCGTTTTTGCTTCAAAATAAAAAAATTTCTCCCTTTTTTCTGAAATAACTTAAATTTCTGCAATTTTGCCCCAAAATAAGTGAAATTTCTGCAATTTTGCCCCAAAATAAGGGAAATTTCTGGAATTTTGCCTCAAAATAAGTGGAATTTCTGAGTTTTGCCCCAAAATAAGGAGATTTTCTGTCTTTTGCCCCAACATATAGGGAATATCTGCCTTTTTGCCCTACAATTAGGGGAATTTCTGCAATTTTGCTCCAAAATATGGGGAATTTCTGCCTTTTTGCCCGAAAATAAGGAGAATGCATACCTTTTTGCCATAAAAAATTGAAATTTCTTCATTTTTGCCTTAAAATAAAAGGAATTTCTGCTTTTTTGCCTCTAAATAAGTGGAATTTCTGTCTTTTTCCCCAAAACAAAGGGAATTTCTGTCTATTTTGCCCCAAAATAAAGAAAATTTCTGACTTATTTCCCTGAAGTAAGTGAAATTTCTGCAATTTTGCTCCAAAATAAGGGAAATTTCTGCCTTTTTGCCCCCAAATAAGGGGAATTTCAGCTTTTTTTACCTCAAAATAAGGGGAATTTCTGCATTTTTGCCACAAAAATTAGGAATTTCTGCCTTTTTGCCCCAAAATATGAAAAATTTCTGCCATTTTGTACCAAAATATAAGAAATTTCTGCCTTTTTGCTTCAAAATAAAAAAATTTCTCCTTTTTCCTGAAATAAGTTAAATTTCTGCAATTTTGCCCCAAAATAAGTGAAATTTCTGCAATTTTGCCCCAAAATAAGTGAAATTTCTGCAATTCTGCCCCAAAATAAAAGAAATTTCTGGAATTTTGCCCCAAAATAAGTGGAATTTCTGAGTTTTGCCCCAAAATAAAGAGAATTTCTGCCTTTTTGCCCCACAATTAGTGAAATTTCTGCAATTTTGCCCTAAAATAAGAGAAATTTCTGCATTTTTTCCCCATAATAAGGGAAATTTCTGCAATTTTGCCCCAAAATAAGGGGAATTTCTGTTTTTTGCCCCACAATTAGTGAAATTTCTGTAATTTTGACCTAAGTAAGGGGAATTTCTGCCTTTTGCCGCAAAATATGGGGAATTTCTGCCTTTTTTCCAAAAATAAAAAGAATGCCTACCTTTTGCCATAAAAAAGGGAAATTTCTCATTTTTGCTTCAAAATAAGGGGAACTTTTCCATTTTTGCTTCTAAATAAGTGGAATTTCTGTTTTTTCCTCCAAAAAAAGAAAATTTCTGTTTTTTTTGCCCCAAAATAAGGAAAATTTCTGACTTATTACCCTGAAATAAGTGAAATTTCTGAAAATTGCCCCAAAATAAGGAAATTTCTGAATTTCTGCCCCCAAATAAGGGGAATTTCAACCTTTTTACCTCAAAATAAGGGAAATTTCTGCATTTTTGCAACAAAATATTAGGAATTTCTGCATTTTTGCCACAAAATATTAGGAATTTCTGCCTTTTTGCCCAAAATAAGAAAATTTCTCCTTTTTTTTTGAAATAAGTGAAATTTTTGCAATTTTGCCCCAAAGTAAGTGAAATTTCTGCAATTTTGCCCCAAAATAAGGGAAATTTCTGGAATTTTGCCCCAAAGTAAGTGGAATTTATGAGTTTTACCCCAAAATAAGGAGAATTTCTGTCTTTTTGCCCCAACATATAGAGAATTTCTGCCTTTTTGCCCCACAATTAGGGGAATTTCTGCAATTTTGCTCCAAAATACGGGGAATTTCTGCCTTTTTGCCCGAAAATAAGGAGAATGCATACCTTTTTGCCATAAAAAAGTGAAATTTCTTCATTTTTGCTCCAAAATAAGGGGAATTTCTGCTTTTTTGCCTCTAAATAAGTGGAATTTCTGTCTTTTTCCCCCAAAACAAAAGGAATTTCTGTCTTTTTTGCCCCAAAATAAGGAAAATTTCTGACTTATTATCCCTGAAATAAGTGAAATTTCTTCAATTTTGCCCCAAAATAAGGGAAATTTCTGCATTTTTGCCCCCAAATAAGGGGAATTTCAGGCTTTTTACCTCAAAATAAAAGGAATTTCTGCATTTTTGCCTCAAAATGTAGGAAATTTCTGCCTTTTTCCCCAAAATAAGAAAAATTTCTGCCATTTTGTACCAAAATATAAGAAATTTCTGCCTTTTTGCTTCAAAATAAAAAAATTTCTCCCTTTTTTTCTGAAATAAGTTAAATTTCTGCAATTTTGCCCCAAAATAAGGGAAATTTCTGGAATTTTGCCTCAAAATAAGTGGAATTTCTGAGTTTGGCCCCAAAATAATTAGATTTTCTGTCTTTTTGCCCCAACATATAGGGAATATCTGCCTTTTTGCCCCACAATTAGGGGAATTTCTGCAATTTTGCTCCAAAATACGGGGAATTTCTGCCTTTTTGCCCGAAAATAAGGAGAATGCATACCTTTTTGCCATAAAAAAGCGAAATTTCTTCATTTTTGCCCCAAAATAAAAGGAATTTCTGTTTTTATGCCTCTAAATAAGTGGTATTTCTGTCTTTTCCCCCAAAACAAAGGGTATTTCTGTCTATTTTGCCCCAAAATAAAGAAAATTTCTGACTTATTTCCCTGAAGTAAGTGAAATTTCTGCAATTTTGCCCCAAAATAAGGGAAATTTCTGCCTTTTTGCAACAAAATAAGGGGAATTTCAGCTTTTTTTTACCTCAAAATAAGGGGAATTTCTGGATTTTTGCCACAAAAATTAGGAATTTCTGTCTTTTTTCCCCAAAATAAGAAAAATTTCTGCCATTTTGTACCAAAATATAAGAAATTTCTGCCTTTTTGCTTCAAAATAAAAAATTTCTCCTTTTTTTCTGAAATAAGTTAAATTTCTGCAATTTTGCCCCAAAATAAGGGGAATTTCTGTTTTTTGCCCCACAATTAGTGAAATTTCTGTAATTTTGACCTAAGTAAGGGGAATTTCTTCCTTTTGCCGCAAAATATGGAGAATTTCTGCCTTTTTTCCAAAAATAAAAAGAATGCCTACCTTTTGCCATAAAAAAGAGAAATTTCTCATTTTTGCTTCAAAATAAGGGGAACTTTTCCCTTTTTGCTTCTAAATAAGTGGAATTTCTGTTTTTTTCCCCCAAAACAAAGGGAATTTCTGTTTTTTTGCCCCAAAATAAAGAAAATTTCTGACTTATTACTCTGAAATAAGTGAAATTTCTGAAAATTGCCCCAAAATAAGGAAATTTCTGCATTTCTGCCCCCAAATAAGGGGAATTTCAACCTTTTTACCTCAAAATAAGGGAAATTTCTGCATTTTTGCAACAAAATATTAGGAATTTCTGCATTTTTGCCACAAAATATTAGGAATTTCTGCCTTTTTGCCCCAAAATAAGAAAATTTCTCCTTTTTTTTGAAATAAGTGAAATTTCTGCAATTTTGCACCAAAGTAAGTGAAATTTCTGCAATTTTGCCCCAAAATAAGGAAAATTTCTGGAATTTTGCCACAAAGTAAGTGGAATATATGAGTTTTACCCCAAAATAAGGAGAATTTCTGTCTTTCTGCCCCAACATATAGGGAATTTCTGCCTTTTTGCCCCAAAATTAGGGGAATTTCTGCAATTTTGCTCCAAAATACGGGGAATTTCTGCCTTTTTGCCCGAAAATAAGGAGAATGCATACCTTTTTGCCATAAAAAAGCGAAATTTCTTCATTTTTGCTCAAAAATAAGGGGAATTTCTGCTTTTTTGCCTCTAAATAAGTGGAATTTCTGTCTTTTTCCCCCAAAACAAAAGGAATTTCTGTCCTTTTTGCCCCAAAATTAGGAAAATTTCTGACTTATTACCCTGAAATAAGTGAAATTTCTGCAATTTTGCCCCAAAATAAGTGAAATTTCTGCATTTTTGCCCCCAAATAAGGGGAATTTCAGGCTTTTTACCTCAAAATAAAAGGAATTTCTGCATTTTTTCCCCAAAATATAGGAAATTTCTGCCTTTTTCCCTAAAATAAGAAAAATTTCTGCCATTTTGTACCAAAATATAAGAAATTTCTGCCTTTTTGCTTCAAAATAAAAAAATTTCTCCCTTTTTTCTGAAATAAGTTAAATTTCTGCAATTTTGCCCCAAAATAAGTGAAATTTCTGCAATTTTGCCCCAAAATAAGGGAAATTTCTGGAATTTTGCCTCAAAATAAGTGGAATTTCTGAGTTTTGCCCCAAAATAAGGAGATTTTCTGTATTTTTGCCCCAACATAGAGGGAATATCTGCCTTTTTGCCCCACAATTAGGGGAATTTCTGCAATTTTGCTCCAAAATACGGGGTATTTCTGCCTTTTTGCCAGAAAATAAGAAGAATGCATACCTTTTTGCCATAAAAAAGGGAAATTTCTTCATTTTTGCTCCAAAATAAGGGGAATTTCTGCCTTTTGCCTCTAAATAAGTAAAATTTCTGTTTTTTCCCAAACAAAAGGAATTCCTGTCTTTTTTGCCCCAAAATAAGAAAAATTTTGACTTATTACCGTGAAATAAGTGAAATTTCAGCACTTTTGACTCAAAATAAGGGAAATTTCTGCCTTTTTGCCCCCAAATAAGGGGAATTTCAGCTTTTTTACGTCAAAATAAGGGGAATTTCTGCATTTTTGCCCCAAAATATGGGAAATTTCTGCTTTTTTGCCCCAAAATAAGAAAATTTCTCCTTTTTTTTGTAATAAGTTAAATTTCTGCAATTTTGCCCCAAAATAAGTGAAATTTCTGCAATTTTACCCTAAAATAAAAAAAATTTCTGGAATTTTGCCCAAAAATGAGTGGAAATCTGAGTTTTGCCCCCAAAATAAGGAGAATTTCTGTTATTTTGTCTCAACATATAGGGAATTTCTGCCTTTTTGCCCCACAATTAGGGGAATTTCTGAAATTTTGCTCCAAAATAAGGGGAATTTCTGCTTTTTTGCCTCTAAATAAGTGGAATTTCTGCCTTTTTCTCACAAAACAAAGGGAATTTCTGTCTTTTTTGCCCCAAAATAAGAAAAATTTCTGACTTATTACTCTGAAATAAGTAAAATTTCTGCAATTTTGCCCCAAAATAAGGGAAATTTCTGCATTTTTGCCCCCAAATAAGGGGAATTACAGCCTTTTTACCTCAAAATAAGGCGAATTTCTGAATTTTGGCACAAAATATTATGAATGTCTGCGGTTTTGCCCCAAAATAAGGAAAATTTCTGCCTTTTTTCCCTGAAATAAGTGAAATTTCCGCAATTTTGCCCCAAAATAAGTGAAATTTCTGCAATTCTGCCCCAAAATAAAAGAAATTTCTGGAATTTTGCCCCAAAATAAGTGGAATTTCTGAGTTTTGCCCCAAAATAAAGAGAATTTCTGCCTTTTTGCCCCACAATTAGTGAAATTTCTGCAATTTTGCCCTAAAATAAGAGAAATGTCTGCATTTTTTCCCCATAATAATGGTAATTTCTGCAATTTTGCCCCAAAATAAGGGGAATTTCTGTTTTTTGCCCCACAATTAGTGAAATTTCTGTAATTTTGACCTAAGTAAGGGGAATTTCTTCCTTTTGCCACAAAATATGGAGAATTTCTGCCTTTTTTCCAAAAATAAAAAGAATGCCTACCTTTTGCCATAAAAAAGGGAAATTTCTCATTTTTGCTTCAAAATAAGGGGAACTTTTCCCTTTTTGCTTCTAAATAAGTGGAATTTCTGTTTTTTTCCCCCAAAGCAAAGGGAATTTCTGTTTTTTTGCCCCAAAATAAAGAAAATTTCTGACTTAATACTCTGAAATAAGTGAAATTTCTGAAAATTGCCCCAAAATAAGGAAATTTCTGCATTTCTGCCCCCAAATAAGGGGAATTTCAACCTTTTTACCTCAAAATAAGGGAAATTTCTGCATTTTTGCAACAAAATATTAGGAATTTCTGCATTTTTGCCACAAAATATTAGGAATTTCTGCCTTTTTGCCCCAAAATAAAAAATTTCTCCTTTTTTTTGAAATATTGAAATTTCTGCAATTTTGCACCAAAGTAAGTGAAATTTCAGCATTTTTGCCCCAAAATAAGGAAAATTTCTGGAATTTTGCCCCAAAGTAAGTGGAATATATGAGTTTAACCCCAAAATAAGGAGAATTTCTGTCTTTCTGCCCCAACATATAGGGAATTTCTGCCTTTTTGCCCCAAAATTAGGGGAATTTCTGCAATTTTGCTCCAAAATACGGGGAATTTCTGCCTTTTTGCCCCAAAATAAGGAGAATGCATACCTTTTTGCCATAAAAAAGCGAAATTTCTTCATTTTTGCTCCAAAATAAGGGTAATTTCTGCTTTTTTGCCTCTAAATAAGTGGAATTTCTGTCTTTTTCTTCCAAAACAAAAGGAATTTCTGTCTTTTTTGCCCCAAAATTAGGAAAATTTATGACTTATAACCTTGAAATAAGTGAAATTTCTGCAATTTTGCCCCAAAATAAGGGAAATTTCTGCATTTTTGCCCCCAAATAAGGGGAATTTCAGGCTTTTTACCTCAAAATAAAAGGAATTTCTTCATTTTTTCCCCAAAATATAGGAAATTTCTGCCTTTTTCCCTAAAATAAGAAAAATTTCTGCCATTTTGTACCAAAATATAAGAAATTTCTGCCTTTTTGCTTCAAAATAAAAAAATTTCTCTCTTATTTCTGAAATAAGTTAAATTTCTGCAATTTTGCCCCAAAATAAGTGAAATTTCTGCAATTTTGCCCCAAAATAAGGGAAATTTCTGGAATTTTGCCTCAAAATAAGTGGAATTTCTGAGTTTTGCCCCAAAATAAGGAGATTTTCTGTCTTTTTGCCCCAACATATAGGGAATATCTGCTTTTTGCCCCACAATTAGGGGAATTTCTGCAATTTTGCTCCAAAATACGGGGTATTTCTGCCTTTTTGCCAGAAAATAAGAAGAATGCATACCTTTTTGCCATAAAAAAGGGAAATTTCTTCATTTTTGCTCCAAAATAAGGGGAATTTCTGCTTTTTTGCCTCTAAATAAGTGGTATTTCTGTCTTTTCCCCCAAAACAAAGGGAATTTCTGTCTATTTTGCCCCAAAATAAGGAAAATTTCTGACTTATTTCCCTGAAGTAAGTGAAATTTCTGCAATTTTGCCCCAAAATAAGGGAAATTTCTGCCTTTTTGCCCCCAAATAAGGGGAATTTCAGCTTTTTTTACCTCAAAATAAGGGAAATTTCTGCATTTTTCCACAAAATATTAGGAATTTCTGCCTTTTTGCCCCAAAATAAGAAAAATTTTTGCCTATTTTCCCTGAAATAAGTGAAATTTCTGCAATTTTGCCCCAAAATAAGTGAAATTTCTGCAATTTTGCCCCAAAATAAGGAAAATTTCTGCCTTTTTGCCACCAAATAATGGGAATTTCAGCCTTTTTACCTCAAAATAAGGGGAATTTCTGCATTTTTGCCACAAAATATTAGGAATTTCTGCCTTTTTGCCCAAAAATGAGGAAAATTTCTGCCTATTTTCCCTGAAATAAGTGAAATTACTGCAATTTGCCCCAAAATAAGTGAAATTTCATCAATTTTGCCCCAAAATAAGGGAAATTTCTGAAATTTTGCCCCAAAATAAGTTTAATTTCTGAGTTCTGACCCAAAACAAGAAGAATTTCTGTCTTTATGCCCCAACATATAGGGAATTTCTGCCTTTTTGCCCCACAATTAGGGGAATTTCTGCAGTTTTGCTCCAAAATACAGGGAATTTCTGCCTTGTTGCCCGAAAATAAGAAGAATGCATACCTTTTTGCCATAAAAAAGTGAAATTTCTTCATTTTTGCTCCAAAATAAGGAAAATTTCTGCTTTTTTGCCTCTAAATAAGTGGAATTTCTGTCTTTTTCCCCCAAAACAAAGGAAATTTCTGTCTTTTTTGCTTCAAAATACGGAAAATTTCTGACTTATTACTCTGAAATAAGTTAAATTTCTGCAATTTTGCCCCAAAATAAGTGAAATTTCTGCAATTTTGCCCCAAAATAAGGGAAATTTCTGGAATTTTGCCTCAAAATAAGTGGAATTTCTGAGTTTTGCCCCAAAATAAGGAGATTTTCTGTCTTTTTGCCCCAACATATAGGAATATCTGCCTTTTTGCCCCACAATTAGGGGAATTTCTGCAATTTTGCTCCAAAATACGGGGTATTTCTGCCTTTTTGCCAGAAAATAAGAAGAATGCATACCTTTTTGCCATAAAAAAGGGAAATTTCTTCATTTTTGCTCCAAAATAAGGGGAATTTCTGCCTTTTGCCTCTAAATAAGTAAAATTTCTGTTTTTTCCCAAACAAAAGGAATTCCTGTCTTTTTTGCCCCAAAATAAGGAAAATTTTGACTTATTACCGTGAAATAAGTGAAATTTCAGCACTTTTGACTCAAAATAAGGGAAATTTCTGCCTTTTTGCCCCAAAATAAGGGGAATTTCAGCTTTTTTACGTCAAAATAAGGGGAATTTCTGCATTTTTGCCCCAAAATTTTTGAAATTTCTGCTTTTTTGCCCCAAAATAAGAAAATTTCTCTTTTTTTTTGTAATAAGTTAAATTTCTGCAATTTTGCCCCAAAATAAGTGAAATTTCTGCAATTTTACCCTAAAATAAAAAAATTTCTGGAATTTTGCCCAAAAATGAGTGGAAATCTGAGTTTTGTCCCCAAAATAAGGAGAATTTCTGTTATTTTGTCTCAACATATAGGGAATTTCTGCCTTTTTGCCCCACAATTAGGGGAATTTCTGAAATTTTGCTCCAAAATAAGGGGAATTTCTGCATTTTGCCTCTAAATAAGTGGAATTTCTGCCTTTTTCTCACAAAACAAAGGGAATTTCTGTCTTTTTTGCCCCAAAATAAGAAAAATTTCTGACTTATTACTCTGAAATAAGTAAAATTTCTGCAATTTTGCCCCAAAATAAGGGAAATTTCTGCATTTTTGCCCCCAAATAAGGGGAATTACAGCCTTTTTACCTCAAAATAAGGCGAATTTCTGAATTTTGGCACAAAATATTATGAATGTCTGCGGTTTTGCCCCAAAATAAGAAAAATTTCTGCCTTTTTTCCCTGAAATAAGTGAAATTTCCGCAATTTTGCCCCAAAATAAGTGAAATTTCTGCAATTCTGCCCCAAAATAAAAGAAATTTCTGGAATTTTGCCCCAAAATAAGTGGAATTTCTGAGTTTTGCCCCAAAATAAAGAGAATTTCTGCCTTTTTGCCCCACAATTAGTGAAATTTCTGCAATTTTGCCCTAAAATAAGAGAAATGTCTGCATTTTTTCCCCATAATAATGGTAATTTCTGCAATTTTGCCCCAAAATAAGGGGAATTTTTGTTTTTTGCCCCACAATTAGTGAAATTTCTGTAATTTTGACCTAAGTAAGGGGAATTTCTTCCTTTTGCGGCAAAATATGGAGAATTTCTGCCTTTTTTCCAAAAATAAAAAGAATGCCTACCTTTTGCCATAAAAAAGGGAAATTTCTCATTTTTGCTTCAAAATAAGGGGAACTTTTCCCTTTTTGCTTCTAAATAAGTGGAATTTCTGTTTTTTTCCCCCAAAACAAAGGGAATTTCTGTTTTTTTTTGCCCCATAATAAAGAAAATTTCTGACTTATTACTCTGAAAAAAGTGAAATTTCTGAAAATTGCCCAAAAATAAGGAAATTTCTGCATTTCTGCCCCCAAATAAGGGGAATTTCAACCTTTTTACCTCAAAATAAGGGAAATTTCTGCATTTTTGCAACAAAATATTAGGAATTTCTGCATTTTTGCCACAAAATATTAGGAATTTCTGCCTTTTTGCCCCAAAATAAGAAAATTTCTCCTTTTTTTTGAAATAAGTGAAATTTCTGCAATTTTGCACCAAAGTAAGTGAAATTTCTGCAATTTTGCCCCAAAATAAGGAAAATTTCTGGAATTTTGCCCCAAAGTAAGTGGAATATATGAGTTTTACCCAAAAATAAGGAGAATTTCTGTCTTTCTGCCCCAACATATAGGGAATTTCTGCCTTTTTGCCCCAAAATTTGGAGAATTTCTGCAATTTTGCTCCAAAATACGGGGAATTTCTGCCTTTTTGCCCGAAAATAAGGAGAATGCATACCTTTTTGCCATAAAAAAGCGAAATTTCTTCATTTTTGCCCCAAAATAAGGGGAATTTCTGCTTTTTTGCCTCTAAATAAGTGGAATTTCTGTCTTTTTCCCCCAAAACAAAAGGAATTTCTGTCTTTTTTGCCCCAAAATAAAGAAAATTTCTGACTTATTACCCTGAAATAAGTGAAATTTCTGCAATTTTGCCCCAAAATAAGGGAAATTTCTGCATTTTTGCCCCCAAATAAGGCGAATTTCAGGCTTTTTACCTCAAAATAAAAGGAATTTCTGCATTTTTTCCCCAAAATATAGGAAATTTCTGCCTTTTTCCCTAAAATAAGAAAAATTTCTACCATTTTGTACCAAAATATTAGAAATTTCTGCCTTTTTGCTTCAAAATAAAAAAATTTCTCCCTTTTTTCTGAAATAAGTTAAATTTCTGCAATTTTGCCCCAAAATAAGTGAAATTTCTGCAATTTTGCCCCAAAATAAGGGAAATTTCTGGAATTTTGCCTCAAAATAAGTGGAATTTCTGAGTTTTGCCCCAAAATAAGGAGATTTTCTGTCTTTTTGCCCCAACATATAGGGAATATCTGCCTTTTTGCCCCACAATTAGGGGAATTTCTGCAATTTTGCTCCAAAATACGGGGTATTTCTACCTTTTTGCCAGAAAATAAGAAGAATGCATACCTTTTTGCCATAAAAAAAAGAAATTTCTTCATTTTTGCTCCAAAATAAGAAGAATTTCTGCTTTTTTGCCTCTAAATAAGTGGTATTTCTGTCTTTTCCCCCAAAACAAAGGGAATTTCTGTCTATTTTGCCCCAAAATAAGGAAAATTTCTGACTTATTTCCCTGAAGTAAGTGAAATTTCTGCAATTTTGCCCCAAAATAAGGGAAATTTCTGCCTTTTTGCCCCCAAATAAGGGGAATTTCAGCATTTTTTACCTCAAAATAAGGGGAATTTCTGCATTTTTCCACAAAATATTAGGAATTTCTGCCTTTTTGCCCCAAAATAAGAAAAATTTCTGCCTATTTTCCCTGAAATAAGTGAAATTTCTGCAATTTTGCCCCAAAATAAGTGAAATTTCTGCAATTTTGCCCCAAAATAAGGGAAATTTCTTGAATTTTGCCCCAAAATAAGTGGAATTTCTGAGTTCTGCCCCAAAATAATGAGAATTTCTGTCTTTATGCCCCAACATATAGGGAGTTTCTGCCTTTTTGCCCCACAATTAGGCGAAATTCTGCAATTTAGATCTAAAATACGAGGAATTTCTCCCTTTTTGCCCGAAAATAAGAAGAATGCATGCCTTTTTGCCATAAAAAATAAATTTCTTCATTTTCTCTCCAAAATAAGGGGAATTTCTACTTATAAGCCTCTAAATAAGTTGAATTTCTGTTTTTTTTTTTTTTGCAAACAAAGGGAATTTCTGTATTTTTGCCCCAAAATAAGGAAAATTTCTGACTTATTGTCGTGAAATAGGTGAAATTTCAGCAATTTTGCCCCAAAATAAGAGAAATTTCTTCCTTTTTGCCCCCAAATAAGGGGAATTTCAGCCTTTTTACCTCAAAATAAAAGGAATTCCTACATTTTTGCCCCAAAATATGGGAAATTTCTGCCCTTTTGCCCCAAAATAAGAAAAATTTCTACAACTTTGTAACAAAATAAAGGAAATTTCTGCCTTTTTGCTTCAAAATAAGAAAATTTCTCCTTTTTTTCTGAAATAAGTGAAATTTCTGCAATTTTGACACATAAAAAGTGAAATTACTGCAATTTTGCCCCAAAAGAAGGAAAATTTCTGGAATTTTGCCCCAAAATAAGTGGAATTTCTGAGTTTTGCCCCAAAATAAGGAGAATTTCTGTCTTTATGCCCCAACATATAGGGAATTTCTGCATTTTGCTTCACAATTAGGGGAATTTCTGCAATTTTGCTCCAAAATATGGTGAATTTCTGCCTTTTTGCCCGAAAATAAGAAGAATGCATACCTTTTTGCCATAAAAAAGAGAAATTTTTTCATTTTTGCTCCAAAATAAGGGGAATTTCTGCTTTTTTGCCTCTAAATAAGTGGAATTTCTGTCTTTTTCCCCCAAAAACAAAGGAAATTTCTATATTTTTTACCCCAAAATAAGGAGAATTTCTGTCTTTATGCCCCAACATATAGGGAATTTCTGCATTTTGCTTCACAATTAGGGAAATTTCTGCAATTTTGCTCCAAAATATGGTGAATTTCTGCCTTTTTGCCCGAAAATAAGAAGAATGCATACCTTTTTGCCATAAAAAAGAGAAATTTCTTCATTTTTGCTCCAAAATAAGGGGAATTTCTGCTTTTTTACCTCTAAATAAGTGGAATTTCTGTCTTTTTCCCCAAAAAACAAAGGGAATTTCTGTATTTTTTGCCCCAAAATAAGGAAAATTTCTGACTTATTACCCTGAAATAAGTGAAATTTCTGCAATTTTGCCCCAAAATAAAAGAAATTTCTGCATTTTTGGCCTTAAATAAGGGGAATTTCAGCCTTTTTACCTCAAAATAAGGGGAATTTCTGCATTTTTGCCACAAAATATTAGGAATTTCTGCCTTTTTGCCCAAAAATGAGGAAAATTTCTGCCTATTTTCCCTGAAATAAGTGAAATTGCTGCAATTTTGCCCCAAAATAAGTGAAATTTCTGCAATTTTGCCCCAAAATAAGGGAAATTTCTGGAATTTTGCCCCAAAATAAGTTTAATTTCTGAGTTCTGACCCAAAACAAAAAGAATTTCTGTCTTTATGCCCCAACATATAGGGAATTTCTGCCTTTTTGCCACACAATAAGGGGAATTTCTGCAGTTTTGCTCCAAAATACGGGGAATTTCTGCCTTGTTGCCCGAAAATAAGAAGAATGCATACCTTTTTGCCATAAAAAGCGAAATTTCTTCATTTTTGCTCCAAAATAAGGGGAATTTTTGCTTTTTTGCCTCTAAATAAGTGAATTTTCTGTCCTTTTCCCCCAAAACAAAGGAAATTTCTGTCTTTTTTGCTTCAAAATACGGAAAATTTTTGACTTATTACTCTGAAATAAGTGAAATTTCTGTTATTTTGCCCCAAAATAAGTGAAATTTCTGCAATTTTGCCCCAAAATAAGGGAAATTTCTGGAATTTTGCCTCAAAATAAGTGGAATTTCTGAGTTTTGCCCCAAAATAAGGAGATTTTCTGTCTTTTTGCCCCAAGATATAGGGAATATCTGCCTTTTTGCACCACAATTAGGGGAATGTCTGCAATTTTGCTCCAAAATACGGGGTATTTCTGCCTTTTTGCCAGAAAATAAGAAGAATGCATACCTTTTTGCCATAAAAAAGGGAAATTTCTTCATTTTTGCTCCAAAATAAGGGGAATTTCTGCTTTTTTGCCTCTAAATAAGTGGTATTTCTGTCTTTTCCCCCAAAACAAAGGGAATTTCTGTCTATTTTGCCCCAAAATAAGGAAAATTTCTGACTTATTTCCCTGAAGTAAGTGAAATTTCTGCCTTTTTGCCCCCAAATAAGGGGAATTTCAGCTTTTTTACCTCAAAATAAGGGGAATTTCTGCATTTTTCCACAAAATATTAGGAATTTCTGCCTTTTTCCCCCAAAATAAGAAAAATTTCTGCCTATTTTCCCTGAAATAAGTGAAATTTCTGCAATTTTGCCCCAAAATAAGTGAAATTTCTGCAATTTTGCCCCAAAATAAGGGAAATTTCTGGAATTTTGCCCCAAAATAAGTGGAATTTCTGAGTTCTGCCCCAAAATAATGAGAATTTCTGTCTTTATGCCCCAACATATAGGGAGTTTCTGCCTTTTTGCCCCACAATTAGGCGAAATTCTGCAATTTAGATCCAAAATATGAGGAATTTCTGCCTTTTTGCCCGAAAATAAGAAGAATGCATACCTTTTTGCCATAAAAAATAAATTTCTTCATTTTTGCTCCAAAATAAGGGGAATTTCTACTTATAAGCCTCTAAATAAGTTGAATTTCTGTTTTTTTTTTTTTGCAAACAAAGGGAATTTCTGAATTTTTGCCCCAAAATAAGGAAAATTTCTGACTTATTGTCCTGAAATAAGTGAAATTTCAGCAATTTTGCTCCAAAATAAGAGAAATTTCTTCCTTTTTGCCCCCAAATAAGGGGAATTTCAGCCTTTTTACCTCAAAATAAGAGGAATTCCCACATTTTTGCCCCAAAATATGGGAAATTTCTGCCCTTTTGCCCCAAAATAAGAAAAATTTCTACAACTTTGTAACAAAATAAAGGAAATTTCTGCCTTTTTGCTTCAAAATAAGAAAATTTCTCCTTTTTTTCTGAAATAAGTGAAATTTCTGCAATTTTGACACATAAAAAGTGAAATTTCTGCAATTTTGCCCCAAAAGAAGGAAAATTTCTGGAATTTTGCCCCAAAATAAGTGGAATTTCTGAGTTTTGCCCCAAAATAAAGAGAATTTCTGTCTTTATGCCCCAACATATAGGGAATTTCTGCATTTTGCTTCACAATTAGGGGAATTTCTGCAATTTTGCTCCAAAATATGGTGAATTTCTGCCTTTTTGCCCGAAAATAAGAAGAATGCATACCTTTTTGCCATAAAAAAGAGAAATTTCTTCATTTTTGCTCCAAAATAAGGGGAATTTCTGCTATTTTGCCTCTAAATTAGTGGAATTTCTGTCTTTTTCCCCCAAAAACAAAGGGAATTTCTGTATTTTTTGCCCCAAAATAAGGAAAATTTCTGACTTATTACCCTGAAATAAGTGAAATTTCTGCAATTTTGCCCCAAAATAAAAGAAATTTCTGCATTTTTGGCCTTAAATAAGGGGAATTTCAGCATTTTTACCTCAAAATAAGAGGAATTTCTGCATTTTTGCCACAAAATATTAGGAATTTCTGCCTTTTTGCCCAAAAATGAGGAAAATTTCTGCCTATTTTCCCTGAAATAAGTGAAATTGCTGCAATTTTGCCCCAAAATAAGTGAAATTTCTGCAATTTTGCCCCAAAATAAGGGAAATTTCTGGAATTTTGCCCCAAAATAAGTTTAATTTCTGAGTTCTGACCCAAAACAAGAAGAATTTCTGTCTTTATGCCCCAAAATATAGGGAATTTCTGCCTTTTTGCCCCACAATTAGGGGAATTTCTGCAGTTTTGCTCCAAAATACGGGGAATTTCTGCCTTGTTGACCGAAAATAAGAAGAATGCATACCTTTTTGCCATAAAAAAGCGAAATTTCTTCATTTTTGCTCCAAAATAAGGGGAATTTCTGCTTTTTTGCCTCTAAATAAGTGGAATTTCTGTCTTTTTCCCCCAAAACAAAGGAAATTTCTGTCTTTTTTGCTTCAAAATACAGAAAATTTCTGACTTATTACTCTGAAATAAGTGAAATTTCTGCAATTTTGCCCGAAAATAAGTGAAATTTCTGCAGTTTTGCCCCAAAATAAAATAAATATCTGGAATTTTGCTCCAAAATAAGTGGAATTTCTGAGTTTTGCTCCAAAATAAAGAGAATTTCTGCCTTTTTGCCCCACAATTATTGAAATTTCTGCAATTTTGCCCTAAAATAAGGGAAGTTTCTGCAATTTTCCCCCATAATAAGAAAAATTTCTGCAATTTTGCCTTAAAATAAGGGGAATTTTTGTTTTTTCCCCACAATTAAGGAAATTTCTGGAATTTTGCCCTAAATATGGGGAATTTCTGCCTTTTGCCCCAAAATATGGGGAATTTCTGCCTTTTTGTCCGAAAATAAGAAGAATGCCTACCTTTTTGCCATAAAAAAAGGAAATTTCTTCATTTTTGCTCCAAAATAAGGGGAACTTTTGCCTTTTTGCCTCTAAATAAGGGAATTTCTGTCTTTTTCCCCCTAAACAAAGGGAATTTCTGTTTTTTTGCCCCAAAATAAGGAAAATTTCTGACTTATTACCCTGAAATAAGTGTAATTTCTGAAAATTGCCCCAAAATAAGGGAAATTTCTGCATTTTTGCCCCCAAATAAAGAGAATTTCAGAGTTTTTACCTCAAAATAAGGGAAATTTCTACATTTTTGCAACAAAATATTAGGAATTTCTGCATTGTTGCCACAAAATATTAAGAATTTCTGACATTTTGCCCCCAAATAAAAAAGTTTCTCCTTCTTTTTTTTGAAATAAGTGAAATTTCTGCAATTTTGCCCCAAAATAAGGGAAATTTCTGGAATTTTGCCCCAAAGTAGGTGGAATTTATGAGTTTTACCCCAAATTAAGGAGAATTTCTGTCTTTCTGCCCCAACATATAGGGAATTTCTGCCTTTTTGCCCCACAATTAGGGGAGTTTCTGCAATTTTGCTCCAAAATACGGGGAATTTCTGCCTTTTTGCCCGAAAATAAGAAGAATGTATACTTTTTTGCCATAAAAAAGGGAAATTTCTTCATTTTGGCTCCAAAATAAAAGGAATTTCTGCTTTTTTGCCTCTAAATAAGTGGAATTTCTGTCTTTTTCCCCTAAAACAAAGGGAATTTCTCACTTTTTTCCCCAAAATAAGGAAAATTTCTGACTTATTTCCCTGAAATAAGAGAAATTTTTTCCATTTTTCCCCAAAATAAGGGAAATTTCTGTTTTTTTGCCCCCAAATAAGGGGAATTTCAGCCTTTTTACCTCAAAATAAGGGGAATTTCTGCATTTTTGCCCCAAAATAAGAAAAATTTCTGCCATTTTGTACCAAAATATAAGAAATTTCTGCCTTTTTGCCCCAAAATAAGAAAATTTCTTTTTTTTCTAAAATAAGTGAAATTTCTGCAATTTTGCCCCAAAATAAGGGAAATTTCTGATATTTTGCCTCAAAATAAGTGGAATTTCTGAGTTTTGCCCCAAAATAATGAGAATTTTTGTCTTATTGCCCCAACATATAGGGAATTTCTGCCTTTTTGCCCCACAATTGGGAATCTCTGCAATTTTGCTCCAAAATATGGTGTATTTCTGCCTTTTTGCCCGAAAATAAAAGAATGCATACCTTTTTGCCATAAAAAAGGGAAATTTCTTTATTCTTGCTCCAAAATAAGGGGAATTTCTGCTTTTTTGCCTCTAAATATGTGGAATTTCTGTCTTTTTCCCCCAAAACAAAGAATTTCTGTCTTTTGTGCCCCAAAATAAGGAAAATTTCTGACTTATTTTCCTGAAATAATTGAAATTTCTGCAATTTTGCCCAAAATAAAGGAAATTTTTGCCTTTTGCCCCCAAATAATGGGAATTTCAGCCTTTTAACCTCAAAATAAGGGGAATTTCTGCATTTTTGCCACAAAATATTAGGAATTTCTGCATTTTTGCCTCAAAATAATAAAAATTTCTGCCTATTTTTTCTGAAATAAGTGAAATTTCTGCAATTTTGCCCCAAAATAAGTGAAATTTCTGCAATTTTGCCCCAAAATAAGGGAAATTTCTGGAATTTTGCCCCAAAATAAGTTTAATTTCTGAGTTCTGCCCCCAAATAAAGAGAATTTCTGTCTTTATGCCCCATCATATAGGGAATTTCTGCTTTTTTGCCCCACAATTATGGGAATTTGTGCAATTTTGCTCCAAAGTACGGGGAATTTCTGCCTTTTTGCCCGAAAATAAGAAGAATGCATAACTTTTTGCCATAAAAAAGGGAAATTTCTTCATTTTTGCTCCAAAATAAGGGGAATTTCTGCTTTTTTGCCTCAAAATAAGTGGAATTTCTGTCTTTTTCCCCCAAAACAAAGAGAATTTCTGAATTTTTTGTCCCAAAATAAGGAAAATTTCTGACTTATTACCCTGAAATAAGTGAAATTTCTGCAATTTTGCACCAAAATAAGAGAAATTTTTGCCATTTTGTCGCCAAATAAGGGAAATTTCAGCTTTTTACCTCAAAATAAGAGGAATTTCTGCATTTTTGCCACAAAATATTAGGAATTTCTGCCTTTTTGACCAAAAATAAGGAAAATTTCTGCCTTTTTCCCTGAAATAAGTGAAATTTCTGCAATTTTGCCACAAAATAAGTGAAATTTCTTTTTTTTTGCCCCCAAATAATAGGAATTTCAGCCTTTTTACCTCTAAATAAGAAGAATTTCTGCATTTTTGCCTCAAAATATGGAAAATTTCTGCCTTTTTGCCCCAAAATAAGAAAAATTTCTGCAATTTTGTACCAAAATAATACAAATTTCTGCCTATTTGCCCCCAAATAAGAAAATTTCTTCTTTTTTTTCTGAAATAAGTGAAATTTCTGCAATTTTCATCAAAATAAGTGAAATTTCTGCAATTTTGCCCCAAAATAAGTGAAATTTCTGGAATTTTGCCCCAAAATAAGTGGAATTTCTGAGTTTTGACCCCAAAACAAGGAGAATTTCTGTTATTTTGCCCCAACATATAGGGAATTTCTGTCTTCTTGCCTCACAATTAGGAGAATTTCTGAAATTTTGCTCCAAAATAAGGGGAATTTCTGCTTTTTTGCCTCTAAATAAGTGGAATTTTTGCTTTTTTCTCCCAAAACAAAGGGAATTTCTGTCTATTTTGCCCCAAAATAAGGAAAATTTCTGACTTATTACCATGAAATAAGTGAAATTTCTGCAATTTTGACCCAAAATATGTGAAATTTCTGCAATTTTAACCTAAAATATAGGAAATTTCTGGAATTTTGCCTCAAAATAAGTGGAATTTCTGAGTTTTGCCTCAAAATAAGGAGAATTTGTCTTTTTGCCTCAACATATAGGGAATTTCTGCCTTTTTGCCCCAAAATTAAGGGAATTTCTGCAATTTTGCTCCAAAATACGGGGTATTTCTGCCTTTTTGCCAGAAAATAAGAAGAATGCATACCTTTTGCCATAAAAAAGCTAAATTTCTTCATTTTTGCTCCAAAATAAGGGGAATTTCTGCTTTTTTGCCTCAAAATAACTGGATTTTCTGTCTTTTTCCCCCTAAACAAAGGAAATTTCTGTCTTTTTTGCCCCAAAATAAAGAAAATTTCTGACTTATTACCCTGAAATAAGTGAAATTTCTGCAATTTTGCCCCAAAATAAGGGAAATTTCTGCATTTTTGCCCCCAAATATGGGGAATTTCAGCTTTTTTACCTCAAAATAAGGGGAATTTCTGCATTTTTGCCACAAAATATTAGCAATTTCTGCCTTTTTGCCCCAAAATAAGAAAAAATTCTGCCTATTTTCCCTGAAATAAGTGAAATTTCTGCAATTTTGCCCCAAAATAAGTAAAATTTCTTCAATTTTGACCCAAAATAAGGAAAATTTCTGTAATTTTGCCCAAAAATAAGTGGAATTTCTGAGTTCTGCCACAAAATAAGGAGAATTTCTGTCTTTATACCCCAACATATAGGGAATTTCTGCCTTTTTGCCTCACAATTAGGCGAAATTCTGCAATTTTGCTCCAAAATACGAGGAATTTCTGCCTTTTTGCCCGAAAATAAGAAGAATGTATACATTTTTGCCATAAAAAAGGAAAATTTCTTCATTTTTGCTCCAAAATAAGGGGAATTTCTGCTTTTTTGCCTCTAAATAAGTGGAATTTCTGTCTTTTTCCCCCAAAACAAAGGAAATTTCTGTCTTTTTTGCCGCAAAATAAGGAAAAATTCTGACTTATTACCCTGAAGTAAGTGAAATTTCTGCAATTTTTTCCCCAAAATAAGGGAAATTTCTGCCTTTTTGCCCCCAAATAAGGGGAATTTCAGCCTTTTTACCTCAAAATAAGGGGAATTTCTGCATTTTTGCCACAAAATATCAAAAATTTCTGCCTTTTTGCCCCAAAATAAGGAAAATAACTGCTTTTTTTCCTTTAATAAGTGAAATTTCTGCAACTTTGCCCCAAAATAAGTGAAATTTCTGCAATTTTGCCCCAAAATAAAGGAAATTTCTGGAATTTTGCCCCAAAATAAGTGGATTTTCTGAGTTTTGCCCCAAAATAAAGAAAATTTCTGTCTTTTTGCCCCAACATATAGGGAATATCTGCCTTATTGCCCCACAATTAGAGGAATTTCTGCAATTTTTCTCCCTAATACGGGGAATTTCTGCCTTTTTGCCCGAAAATAAGTAGAATGCATACCTTTTTGCCATCAAAAAAAAAAATTTCTTCATTTTTGCTCCAAAATAAGGGGAATTTCTGCTTTTTTGCCTCTAAATAAGTAAAATTTCTGTTTTTTCCCAAACAAAGGGAATTTGTGTCTTTTTAGCCCCAAAATAAGGAAAATTTTTACTTATTACCGTGAAATAAGTGAAATTTCAGCAATTTTGCCCCAAAATAAGGGAAATTTCTGCCTTTTTGTCCCCAAATAAGGGGAATTTCAGCTTTTTTACCTCAAAATAAGGGGAATTTCTGCATTTTTGCCCCAAACTATGGGAAATTTCTGCCCTTTTGCCCCAAAATAAGAAAATTTCTCCTTTTTTTCTGAAATAAGTGAAATTTCTGCAATTTTGCCCCAAAATAAGTGAAATTTCTGCTATTTTGCCCCAAAATAAAAGAAATTTCTGGAATTTTTCCCAAAAATAAGTGGAATTTCTGAGTTTTGCCCCCAAAATAAGGAGAATTTCTGTTATTTTGACCCAACATATAGGGAATTTCTGCCTTTTTGCCCCACAATTAGGGGAATTTCTGAAATTTTGCTCCAAAATAAGGGGAATATCTGCTATTTTACCTCTAAATAAGTGGAATTTCTGCCTTTTTCTCCCAAAACAAAAGGAATTTCTGGCTTTTTTGCCCCAAAATAAGAAAAATTTCTGACTTATTACTCTGAAATAAGGAAATTTCTGCAATTTTGCCCCAAAATAAGGAAAATTTCTGCCTTTTTGCCCCCAAATAAGGGGAATTACAGCCTTTTTACCTCAAAATAATGGGAATTTCTGAATTTTGGCATAAAATATTATGAATTTCTGTGTTTTTGCCCCAAAATAAGGAAAATTTCTGCCTTTTTTCCCTGAAATAAGTGAAATTTCTGCAATTTTGCCCCAAAATAAGTGAAATTTCTGCAATTCTGCCCCAAAATAAAAGAAATTTCTGGAATTTTGCCCCAAAATAAGTGGAATTTCTGAGTTTTGCCCCAAAATAAAGAGAATTTCTGCCTTTTTGCCACACAAATAGTGAAATTTCTGCAATTTTGCCCTAAAATAAGGGAAATTTCTGCAATTTTTCCCCATAATAAGGGAAATTTCTGCAATTTTGCCCCAAAATAAGTGGAATTTCTGAGTTTTGCCCCAAAATAAAAAGAATTTCTCACTTTTACCCCATCATATAGGGAATTTCTGCCTTTTTGCACCACAATTAGGGGAATTTCTGCAATTTTGCTCAAAAATACGGGGAATTTCTGCCTTTTTGCCTATAAAATAAGAAGAATGCATACCTTTTTGCCATAAAATGGGAAATTTCTTCATTTTTGCTCCAAAATAAGGGGAATTTCTGCTTTTTTGCCTCTAAAAAGTGCAATTTCTGTCTGTTTCCCCAAAAAGAAATAAAATTTCTGTCTTTTTTGCCACAAAATAAGGAAAATTTCTGACTTATTACCCTGAAATGAGTGAAATTTCTGCAATTTTGCCCCAAAATAAGGGAAATTTCTGCCTTTTTGCCCCCAAATAAGGGAAATTTCAGCCTTTTTACCTCAAAATAAAAGGAATTTCTGCATTTTTGCCCCAAAAATATGGGAAATTTCTGCCTTTTTGCCCCAAAATAAGAAAAATTTCTGCAATTTTGTACCAAAATAAAAGAAATTTCTGCCTTTTTGCCCCAAAATACGAAAATTTCTGCAATTTTGCTCCAAAATAAGGGAAATTTCTGCCTTTTTGCCCTCAAATAAAAGGAATTTCAGCCTATTTACCTCAAAATAAGGGGAATTTCTGCATTTTTGCTTCAAAATATGTGAAATTTCTGCAATTTTGCCCCAAATTAAGGGAAATTTCTGGTATTTTGCCCCAAAATAAGTGAATTTTCTGAGTTTTGCCCCAAAATAAGGAGATTTCTGTCTTTTTGCCCCAACATATAGGGAATTTCTGCTTTTTTGCCCCACAATTAGGGGAATTTCTGCAATTTTGCTCCAAAATACGGGGAATTTCTGCCTTTTTGCCGGAAAATAAGAAGAATGTATACCTTTTTGCCATAAAAAAGGGAAATTTCTTCATTTTTGCTCCAAAATAAGAAGAAATTCTGCTTTTTTGCCTCTAAATAAGTGGAATTTCTGTTTTTTACCCCAAAACAAAAGGAATTCCTGTCTTTTTTCCCCTAAAATAAGGAAAATTTGTGACTTATTACCCTGAAATATGTGAAATTTCTGCAATTTTGCCCCAAAATAAGGGAAATTTATGCCTTTTTGCCCCCAAATAAGGGGAATTTCAGCCTTTTTACCTCAAAATAAGGGGAATTTCTGCATTTTTGCCACAAAATATTAGGAATTTTTGCCATTTTGCCCCAAAATTAGAAAATTTCTGCTTATTTTCCCTGAAATAAGTGAAATTTCTGCAATTTTGCCCCAAAATAATTGAAATTTCTGCAATTTTGCCTCAAAATAATGGAATTTTCTGGAATTTTGCCCCAAAATATGTTGAATTTCTGAGTTTTGCCCCAAAATAAGGAGAATTTCTGTCTTTTTTGCCCCCAAAATAAAGAAAATTTCAGCATTTTTTCTCTGAAATAAGTGAATTTTCCACAATTTTGCCCCAAAATAAGTGAAATTTCTGCAATTTTGACCCAAAATAAGGGAAATTTCTGGAATTTTGCCCCAAAATAAGTGGAATTTCTGAGTTTTGCCCCAAAATAAGAAGAATTTCTGTCTTTTTGCCCTAACATATAGGGAATTTCTCCCTTTTTGCCCCACAATTAGAGGAATTTCTGCAATTTTTCTCCTAAATACGGGGAATTTCTGCCTTTTGGCCCGAAAATAAGTAGAATGCATACCTTTTTGCCATCAAATGGAAATTTCTTCATTTTTGCTCCAAAATAAGGGGAATTTCTGCTTTTTTGCCTCTAAATAAGTGGAATTTCTGTCTTTTTCCCCCAAAACAAGGGAATTTTTGTATTTTTGCCCCAAAATAAGAAAAATTTCTGACTTATTACCCTGAAATAAGTGAAATTTCTGCAATTTTGCCCCAAAATAATGGAAATTTCTGCCTTTTTGCCCCCAAATAAGAAGAATTTCAACCTTTTTACTTCAAAATAAGGGGAATTTCTGCATTTTTGCCACAAAATATTAGAAATTTCTGCCTTTTTGCCCCAAAATAAGAAAATTTCTGCTTTTTTTCCTGAAATAATTGAAATTTCTGCAATTTTGCCCCAAAATAAGTGAAATTTCTGCAATTTTGCCCCAAAATAAGGGAAATTTCAGAAATTTTGCTCCAAAATATGTGGATTTTCTGAGTTTTGCCCCAAAATAAAGAAAATTTCTGTCTTTTTGCCCCAACATATAGGGAATTTCTGCATTTTTGCCCCACAAATAGGGGAATTTCTGCAATTTTGCTCCTAAATACAGGGATTTTCTGCCTTTTTGCCCGAAAATAAGAAGAATGCATACGTTTTTGCCATAAAAAAGGAAAATTTCTGCATTTTTGCTCCAAAATAAGGGGAATTTCTTCTTTTTTGCCTCTAAATAAGTGGAATTTCTGTTTTTTTCCCCCAAAACAAAGGAAATTTCTTTCTTTTTTGCCGCAAAATAAGGAAAAATTCTGACTTATTACCCTGAAGTAAGTAAAATTTCTGCATTTTTTCCCCAAAATAAGGGAAATTACTGACTTTTGGCCCCCAAATACGGGGAATTTCAGCCTTTTTACCTCAAAATAAAGGGAATATCTGCATTTTTGCCACAAAATATTAGGAATTTCTGCCTTTTTGCCCCAAAATAAGGAAAATTTCTGCCTTTTTTCCCTGAAATAAGTGAAATTTCTGCAATTTTGCCCCAAAATAAGTGAAATTTGTGCAATTTTGCCCCAAAATAAGTGAAATTTCTTCAATTTTGCCCAAAAAAAGGGAAATTTCTGGAATTTTGCCTCAAAATAAGTGGAATATCTGAGTTTTGCCCCAAAATAAGGAGAATTTCCGTCTTTTTGCCCCAACATATAGAGATTTTCTGCCTTTTTGCCCCACAATTATGGGAATTTCGGAAATTTTGCTCCAAAATACGGGGAATTTCTGCCTTTTTGCCCGAAATTAAGAAGAATGCATATCTTTTTGCCATAAAAAAGGGAAATTTCTTAATTTTTGCTCCAAAATAATGGGAATTTCTGCTTTTTTGCCTCTAAATAAGTGGAATTTCTGTCTTTTTCCCCCAAAACAAAGAGAAGTACTGTCTTTTTTGCCCCAAAATAAAAAAAATTTCTGACTTATTACCCTGAAATAAGTGAAATTTCTGCAATTTTGCTGCAAAATAATGGAAATTTCTGCCTTTTTGCCCCCAAATAAGGGGAAATTCAGCCTTTTTACCTCAAAATAAGGGGAATTTCTGCATTTTTGCCACAAAATATTAGGAATTTCTGCTTTTTTGCCCCAAAATACGAAAATTTCTGCCTTTTTTCTCTGAAATAAGTGAAATTTCTGCAATTTTGCCCCAAAATAAGTGAAATTTCTGCAATTTTGCCCCAAAGTAAGGGAAATTTCTGGAATTTTTCCCCCTAATAAGTGGAATTTCTGAGTTTTGCCCCAAAATAAGGAGAATTTCTGTCTTTTTGACCCAACGTATAGTGAATTTTTCCCTTTTTGCCCCACAATTAGGGGAATTTCTGCAATTTTGCCCAAAATACGGGGAATTTTTGCCTTTTGCCCGAAAATAAGAAGAATGCATACCTTTTTGCCATAAAAAAGAGAAATTACTTCATTTTTGCTCCAAAATAAGGGGAATTTCTGCTTTTTTGCCTCTAAATAAGTGGAATTTCTGTCTTTTTCTTCCAAAATAAACAGAATTTCTGTCTTTTTTGCCCCAAAATAAGGAAAAATTCTGACTTATTACCCTAAAGTAAGTGAAATTTCTGCAATTTTGCCCCAAAAAATAGCAATTTCTGCCTTTTTGCCCCCAAATAAGGGGAATTTCAGCCTTTTTACCTCAAAATAAGAGGAATTTTTGCATTTTTGCCACAAAATATTAGGAATTTCTGCCTTTTTGCCCCAAAATATGGAAAATTTCTGCCTTTTTCCCTGAAATAAGTGAAATTTCTGCAATTTTGCCCCAAAATAAGTGAAATTTCTGGAATTTTGCCCCAAAATAAGGGAAATTTCTGCCTTTTTGCCCCCAAATAAGGGGAATTTCAGCCTTTTTTACCTCAAAATAAGGGGAATTTCTGCATTTTTGCCACAAAATATTAGGAATTTCTCCCTATTTGCCACAAAATAAGAAAATTTCTGCTTTTTTTCTGAAATAAATGAAATTTCTGCAATTTTGCCCCAAAATAATTGAAATTTCTGCAATTTTGCCTCAAAATAATGGAAATTTCTGGAATTTTGCTCCAAAATAAGGTGAATTTCTGAGTTTTGCCCCAAAATAAGGAGAATTTCTGCTTTTTGAACCACAATTAGGAGAATTTTTGCAATTTTGCTTTAAAAATCGAGGAATTTCTGCCTTTTTGCCCGAAAATAAGAAGAATGCATACCTTTTTGCCATTAAAAAGGGAAATTTCTTCATTTTTGCTCCAAAATAAGGGGAAATTCTGCATTTTTGCCTCTAAATAAGTGGAATTTCTGTCTTTTTCCCCAAAAACAAAGGGAATTTCTGTCTTTTTTGCCCCAAAAATAAAGAAAATTTCTGACTTATTACCCTGAAGTAAGTGAAATTTCTGCAATTTTGCCCCAAAATAAGGGAAATTTCTGCCTTTTTGCCCCCAAATAAGGGTAATTTCAGCCTTTTTACTTCAAAATAAGGGGAATTTCTGCATTTTTGCCCCAAAATATTAGGAATTTCTGCCTTTTTGCCTCAAAATAAGAAAATTTCTGCTTTTTTTCCCTGAAATAAATGAAATTTCTGCAATTTTGCCCCAAAATAAGTGAAATTTCTGCAATTTTGCCCCAAAATAAGGGAAATTTCTGGAATTTTGCCCCAAAATAAGTGGATTTTCTGTGTTTTGCGCCAAAATAAAGAAAATTTCTGTCTTTTTGCCCCACAATTAGGGGAATGTCTGCAATTTTGCTCCTAAATACGGGGAATTTCTGCCTTTTTGCCCGAAAATAAGAAGAATGCATACCTTTTTGCCATCAAAAAAGGAAAATTTCTTCTTTTTTGCTTCAAAATAAGGGGAATTTCTGCTTTTTTGCCTCTAAATAAGTGGAATATCTGTCTTTTTCCCCCAAAACAAAGGAAATTTCTGTCTTTTTGCCGCAAAATAAGGAAAAATTCTGACTTATTACCCTGAAGTAAGTGAAATTTCTGCAATTTTTTCCCCAAAATAAGGGAAATTTCTGCCTTTTTGCCCCCAAATAAGGGGAATTTCAGCCTTTTTACCTCAAAATAAGGGGAATTTCTGCATTTTTGCCACAAAATATCAAAAATTTCTGCCTTTTTGCCCCAAAATAAGGAAAATAACTGCTTTTTTCCTTTAATAAGTGAAATTTTTGCAACTTTGCCCCAAAATAAGTGAAATTTCTGCAATTTTGCCCCAAAAGAAGGGAAATTCCTGGAATCTTGCCCCAAAATAAGTGGAATTTCTGAGTTTTGCCCCAAAATAAAAAGAATTTCTGTCTTTTTGCCCCAACATATAAAGAATTTCTGCCTTTTTCTCCACAATTAGGGGAATTTCTGCAATTTTGCTCCAAAATACAAGGAATTTCTGCCTTTTTGCCCGATAATAAGAAGAATGCATAACTTTTTGCCATAAAAAAGGGAAATTTCTTCATTTTTGCTCCAAAATAAGGGAATTTCTCCTTTTTTGCATCAAAATAAGTGGAATTTCTGTGTTTTTTCCCACATAACAAAGGGAATTTCTGTATTTTTTCTTCCAAAATAAAAAATATTTCTGACTTATTACCCTGAAATAAGTGAAATTTCTGCCTTTTTGCCCCAAAATAAGTGAAATTATTCAATTTTGCCCAAAAAAAGGGAAATTTCTGGAATTTTGCCTCAAAATAAGTGGAATATCTGAGTTTTGCCCCAAAATAAGGAGAATTTCCGTCTTTTTGCCCCAACATATAGAGATTTTCTGCCTTTTTGCCCCACAATTATGGGAATTTCGGAAATTTTGCTCCAAAATACGGGGAATTTCTGCCTTTTTGCCCGAAATTAAGAAGAATGCATATCTTTTTGCCATAAAAAAGGGAAATTTCTTAATTTTTGCTCCAAAATAATGGGAATTTCTGCTTTTTTGCCTCTAAATAAGTGGAATTTCTGTCTTTTTCCCCCAAAACAAAGAGAAGTACTGTCTTTTTTGCCCCAAAATAAAAAAAATTTCTGACTTATTACCCTGAAATAAGTGAAATTTCTGCAATTTTGCTGCAAAATAATGGAAATTTCTGCCTTTTTGCCCCCAAATAAGGGGAAATTCAGCCTTTTTACCTCAAAATAAGGGGAATTTCTGCATTTTTGCCACAAAATATTAGGAATTTCTGCTTTTATGCCCCAAAATACGAAAATTTCTGCCTTTTTTCTCTGAAATAAGTGAAATTTCTGCAATTTTGCCCCAAAATAAGTGAAATTTCTGCAATTTTGCCCCAAAGTAAGGGAAATTTCTGGAATTTTTCCCCCTAATAAGTGGAATTTCTGAGTTTTGCCCCAAAATAAGGAGAATTTCTGTCTTTTTGACCCAACGTATAGTGAATTTTTCCCTTTTTGCCCCACAATTAGGGGAATTTCTGCAATTTTGCCCAAAATACGGGGAATTTTTGCCTTTTGCCCGAAAATAAGAAGAATGCATACCTTTTTGCCATAAAAAAGAGAAATTACTTCATTTTTGCTCCAAAATAAGGGGAATTTCTGCTTTTTTGCCTCTAAATAAGTGGAATTTCTGTCTTTTTCTTCCAAAATAAACAGAATTTCTGTCTTTTTTGCCCCAAAATAAGGAAAAATTCTGACTTATTACCCTAAAGTAAGTGAAATTTCTGCAATTTTGCCCCAAAAAATAGCAATTTCTGCCTTTTTGCCCCCAAATAAGGGGAATTTCAGCCTTTTTACCTCAAAATAAGAGGAATTTTTGCATTTTTGCCACAAAATATTAGGAATTTCTGCCTTTTTGCCCCAAAATATGGAAAATTTCTGCCTTTATCCCTGAAATAAGTGAAATTTCTGCAATTTTGCCCCAAAATAAGTGAAATTTCTGGAATTTTGCCCCAAAATAAGGGAAATTTCTGCCTTTTTGCCCCCAAATAAGGGGAATTTCAGCCTTTTTTACCTCAAAATAAGGGGAATTTCTGCATTTTTGCCACAAAATATTAGGAATTTCTTCCTATTTGCCACAAAATAAGAAAATTTCTGCTTTTTTTCTGAAATAAATGAAATTTCTGCAATTTTGCCCCAAAATAATTGAAATTTCTGCAATTTTGCCTCAAAGTAATGGAAATTTCTGGAATTTTGCTCCAAAATAAGGTGAATTTCTGAGTTTTGCCCCAAAATAAGGAGAATTTCAGTTTTTCTGAACCACAATTAGGAGAATTTTTGCAATTTTGCTTTAAAAATCGAGGAATTTCTGCCTTTTTGCCCGAAAATAAGAAGAATGCATACCTTTTTGCCATTAAAAAGGGAAATTTCTTCATTTTTGCTCCAAAATAAAGGGAAATTCTGCATTTTTGCCTCTAAATAAGTGGAATTTCTGTCTTTTTCCCCAAAAACAAAGGGAATTTCTGTCTTTTTTGCCCCAAAAATAAAGAAAATTTCTGACTTATTACCCTGAAATAAGTGAAATTTCTGCAATTTTGCCCCAAAATAAGGGAAATTTCTGCCTTTTTGCCCCCAAATAAGGGTAATTTCAGCCTTTTTACTTCAAAATAAGGGGAATTTCTGCATTTTTGCCACAAAATATTAGGAATTTCTGCCTTTTTGCCTCAAAATAAGAAAATTTTTGCTTTTTTTCCCTGAAATAAGTGAAATTTCTGCAATTTTGCCCCAAAATAAGTGAAATTTCTGCAATTTTGCCCCAAAATAAGGGAAATTTCTGGAATTTTGCCCCAAAATAAGTGGATTTTCTGTGTTTTGCGCCAAAATAAAGAAAATTTCTGTCTTTTTGCCCCACAATTAGGGGAATGTCTGCAATTTTGCTCCTAAATACGGGGAATTTCTGCCTTTTTGCCCGAAAATAAGAAGAATGCATACCTTTTTGCCATAAAAAAGGAAAATTTCTTCTTTTTTGCTTCAAAATAAGGGGAATTTCTGCTTTTTTGCCTCTAAATAAGTGGAATATCTGTCTTTTTCCCCCAAAACAAAGGAAATTTCTGTCTTTTTGCCGCAAAATAAGGAAAAATTCTGACTTATTACCCTGAAGTAAGTGAAATTTCTGCAATTTTTTCCCCAAAATAAGGGAAATTTCTGCCTTTTTGCCCCCAAATAAGGGGAATTTCAGCCTTTTTACCTCAAAATAAGGGGAATTTCTGCATTTTTGCCACAAAATATCAAAAATTTCTGCCTTTTTGCCCCAAAATAAGGAAAATAACTGCTTTTTTTCCTTTAATAAGTGAAATTTCTGCAACTTTGCCCCAAAATAAGTGAAATTTCTGCAATTTTGCCCCAAAATAAAGGAAATTTCTGGAATTTTGCCCCAAAATAAGTGGATTTTCTGAGTTTTGCCCCAAAATAAAGAAAATTTCTGTCTTTTTGCCCCAACATATAGGGAATATCTGCCTTATTGCCCCACAATTAGAGGAATTTCTGCAATTTTTCTCCCTAATACGGGGAATTTCTGCCTTTTTGCCCGAAAATAAGTAGAATGCATACCTTTTTGCCATAAAAAAAAAAATTTCTTCATTTTTGCTCCAAAATAAGGGGAATTTCTGCTTTTTTGCCTCTAAATAAGTGGAATTTCTGTCTTCTTCCCCCAAAACAAAGAGAATTCCTGTATTTTTGCCCCAAAATAAGAAAAATTTCTGACTTATTACCATGAAATAAGTAAAATTTCTGCAATTTTCCCCAAAATAAGGGAAATTTCTGCCTTTTTTCCACAAAATAAGGGGAATTTCAAACTTTTTACTTCAAAATAAGGGGAATTTCTGCATTTTTGCCACAAAATATTAGTAATTTCTGCTTTTTGCCCCAAAATAAGAAAATTTCTGCTTTTTTTCCCTGAAATAAGTGAAATTTCTGCAATTTTGCCCCAAAATAAGTGAAATTTCTGCAATTTTACCCCAAAATAAAAAAAATTTCTGGAATTTTGCCCCCAAATAAGTGGATTTTCTGAGTTTAGCCCCAAAATAAGGAGAATTTCTGTCTTTTTGCCCTAACATATAGGGAATTTCTCCCTTTTTGCCCCACAATTAGAGGAATTTCTGCAATTTTTCTCCTAAATACGGGGAATTTCTGCCTTTTGGCCCGAAAATAAGTAGAATGCATACCTTTTTGCCATCAAAAAAGGAAATTTCTTCATTTTTGCTCCAAAATAAGGGGAATTTCTGCTTTTTTGCCTCTAAATAAGTGGAATTTCTGTCTTTTTCCCCCAAAACAAGGGAATTTTTGTATTTTTGCCCCAAAATAAGAAAAATTTCTGACTTATTACCCTGAAATAAGTGAAATTTCTGCAATTTTGCCCCAAAATAAGGGAAATTTCTGCCTTTTTGCCCCCAAATAAGAAGAATTTCAACCTTTTTACTTCAAAATAAGGGGAATTTCTGCATTTTTGCCACAAAATATTAGAAATTTCTGCCTTTTTGCCCCAAAATAAGAAAATTTCTGCTTTTTTTCCTGAAATAATTGAAATTTCTGCAATTTTGCCCCAAAATAAGTGAAATTTCTGCAATTTTGCCCCAAAATAAGGGAAATTTCAGAAATTTTGCTCCAAAATATGTGGATTTTCTGAGTTTTGCCCCAAAATAAAGAAAATTTCTGTCTTTTTGCCCCAACATATAGGGAATTTCTGCATTTTTGCCCCACAAATAGGGGAATTTCTGCAATTTTGCTCCTAAATACAGGGATTTTCTGCCTTTTTGCCCGAAAATAAGAAGAATGCATACGTTTTTGCCATAAAAAAGGAAAATTTCTTCATTTTTGCTCCAATATAAGGGGAATTTCTTCTTTTTTGCCTCTAAATAAGTGGAATTTCTGTCTTTTTCCCCCAAAACAAAGGAAATTTCTTTCTTTTTTGCCGCAAAATAAGGAAAAATTCTGACTTATTACCCTGAAGTAAGTAAAATTTCTGCAATTTTTTCCCCAAAATAAGGGAAATTACTTACTTTTGGCCCCCAAATACGAGGAATTTCAGCCTTTTTACCTCAAAATAAAGGGAATATCTGCATTTTTGCCACAAAATATTAGGAATTTCTGCCTTTTTGCCCCAAAATAAGGAAAATTTCTGCCTTTTTTCCCTGAAATAAGTGAAATTTCTGCAATTTTGCCCCAAAATAAGTGAAATTTGTGCAATTTTGCCCCAAAATAAGTGAAATTTCTTCAATTTTGCCCAAAAAAAGGGAAATTTCTGGAATTTTGCCTCAAAATAAGTGGAATATCTGAGTTTTGCCCCAAAATAAGGAGAATTTCCGTCTTTTTGCCCCAACATATAGAGATTTTCTGCCTTTTTGCTCCACAATTATGGGAATTTCGGAAATTTTGCTCCAAAATACGGGGAATTTCTGCCTTTTTGCCCGAAATTAAGAAGAATGCATATCTTTTTGCCATAAAAAAGGGAAATTTCTTAATTTTTGCTCCAAAATAATGGGAATTTCTGCTTTTTTGCCTCTAAATAAGTGGAATTTCTGTCTTTTTCCCCCAAAACAAAGAGAAGTACTGTCTTTTTTGCCCCAAAATAAAAAAAATTTCTGACTTATTACCCTGAAATAAGTGAAATTTCTGCAATTTTGCTGCAAAATAATGGAAATTTCTGCCTTTTTGCCCCCAAATAAGGGGAAATTCAGCCTTTTTACCTCAAAATAAGGGGAATTTCTGCATTTTTGCCACAAAATATTAGGAATTTCTGCTTTTTTGCCCCAAAATACGAAAATTTCTGCCTTTTTTCTCTGAAATAAGTGAAATTTCTGCAATTTTGCCCCAAAATAAGTGAAATTTCTGCAATTTTGCCCCAAAGTAAGGGAAATTTCTGGAATTTTCCCCCTAATAAGTGGAATTTCTGAGTTTTGCCCCAAAATAAGGAGAATTTCTGTCTTTTTGACCCAACGTATAGTGAATTTTTCCCTTTTTGCCCCAAAATTAGGGGAATTTCTGCAATTTTGCCCAAAATACGGGGAATTTTTGCCTTTTGCCCGAAAATAAGAAGAATGCATACCTTTTTGCCATAAAAAAGAGAAATTCCTTCATTTTTGCTCCAAAATAAGGGGAATTTCTGCTTTTTTGCCTCTAAATAAGTGGAATTTCTGTCTTTTTCTTCCAAAATAAACAGAATTTCTGTCTTTTTTGCCCCAAAATAAGGAAAAATTGTGACTTATTACCCTAAAGTAAGTGAAATTTCTGCAATTTTGCCCCAAAAAATAGCAATTTCTGCCTTTTTGCCCCCAAATAAGGGGAATTTCAGCCTTTTTACCTCAAAATAAGAGGAATTTTTGCATTTTTGCCACAAAATATTAGGAATTTCTGCCTTTTTGCCCCAAAATATGGAAAATTTCTGCCTTTTTCCCTGAAATAAGTGAAATTTCTGCAATTTTGCCCCAAAATAAGTGAAATTTCTGGAATTTTGCCCCAAAATAAGGGAAATTTCTGCCTTTTTGCCCCCAAATAAGGGGAATTTCAGCCTTTTTTACCTCAAAATAAGGGGAATTTCTGCATTTTTGCCACAAAATATTAGGAATTTCTTCCTATTTGCCACAAAATAAGAAAATTTCTGCTTTTTTTCTGAAATAAATGAAATTTCTGCAATTTTGCCCCAAAATAATTGAAATTTCTGCAATTTTGCCTCAAAATAATGGAAATTTCTGGAATTTTGCTCCAAAATAAGGTGAATTTCTGAGTTTTGCCCCAAAATAAGGAGAATTTCTGTTTTTTTGAACCACAATTAGGAGAATTTTTGCAATTTTGCTTTAAAAATCGAGGAATTTCTGCCTTTTTGCCCGAAAATAAGAAGAATGCATACCTTTTTGCCATTAAAAAGGGAAATTTCTTCATTTTTGCTCCAAAATAAGGGGAAATTCTGCATTTTTGCCTCTAAATAAGTGGAATTTCTGTCTTTTTCCCCAAAAACAAAGGGAATTTCTGTCTTTTTTGCCCCAAAAATAAAGAAAATTTCTGACTTATTACCCTGAAGTAAGTGAAATTTCTGCAATTTTGCCCCAAAATAAGGGAAATTTCTGCCTTTTTGCCCCCAAATAAGGGTAATTTCAGCCTTTTTACTTCAAAATAAGGGGAATTTCTGCATTTTGCCACAAAATATTAGGAATTTTGCCTTTTTGCCTCAAAATAAGAAAATTTTTGCTTTTTTTCCCTGAAATAAGTGAAATTTCTGCAATTTTGCCCCAAAATAAGTGAAATTTCTGCAATTTTGCCCCAAAATAAGGGAAATTTCTGGAATTTTGCCCCAAAATAAGTGGATTTTCTGTGTTTTGCGCCAAAATAAAGAAAATTTCTGTCTTTTTGCCCCACAATTAGGGGAATGTCTGCAATTTTGCTCCTAAATACGGGGAATTTCTGCCTTTTTGCCCGAAAATAAGAAGAATGCATACCTTTTTGCCATAAAAAAGGAAAATTTCTTCTTTTTTGCTTCAAAATAAGGGGAATTTCTGCTTTTTTGCCTCTAAATAAGTGGAATATCTGTCTTTTTCCCCCAAAACAAAGGAAATTTCTGTCTTTTTGCCGCAAAATAAGGAAAAATTCTGACTTATTACCCTGAAGTAAGTGAAATTTCTGCAATTTTTTCCCCAAAATAAGGGAAATTTCTGCCTTTTTGCCCCCAAATAAGGGGAATTTCAGCCTTTTTACTTCAAAATTAGGGGAATTTCTGCATTTTTGCCACAAAATATCAAAAATTTCTGCCTTTTTGCCCCAAAATAAGGAAAATAACTGCTTTTTTTCCTTTAATAAGTGAAATTTCTGCAACTTTGCCCCAAAATAAGTGAAATTTCTGCAATTTTGCCCCAAAAGAAGGGAAATTCCTGGAATCTTGCCCCAAAATAAGTGGAATTTCTGAGTTTTGCCCCAAAATAAGGAGAATTTCTGTCTTTTTGCCCCAACATATAAAGAATTTCTGCCTTTTTCTCCACAATTAGGGGAATTTCTGCAATTTTGCTCCAAAATACAAGGAATTTCTGCCTTTTTGCCCGATAATAAGAAGAATGCATAACTTTTTGCCATAAAAAAGGGAAATTTCTTCATTTTTGCTCCAAAATAAGGGAATTTCTGCTTTTTTGCATCAAAATAAGTGGAATTTCTGTCTTTTTCCCACATAACAAAGGGAATTTCTGTATTTTTTCTTCCAAAATAAAAAATATTTCTGACTTATTACCCTGAAATAAGTGAAATTTCTGCCTTTTTGCCCCAAAATAAGGGAAATTTCTTCCTTTTTGTCCCCAAATAATGGAAATTTCAGCCTTTTTACCTCAAAATAAGAGAAATTTCTGCCTTTTTGCCCCAAAATATAAAATTTCTGCCCTTCTTCCCAGAAATAAGTGAAATTTCTGCAATTTTGCCCCAAAATAAAGGAAATTTCTGGAATTTTGCCCCAAAATAAGTGGAATTACTGAGTTTTGCCCCAAAATAAGGAGAATTTCTGTCTTTTTGCCCTAACATATAGAAAATTTCTGCCTTTTTGCCTTACAATTAGGGGAATTTCTGCAATTTTGCTCCTAAATATGAAAAATTTCTGCCCTTTTGCCTGAAAATAAGAAGAATGCATACCTTTTTGCTATAAAAAAGAAAAATTTCTTTATTTTTGATCCAAAACAAGGGGAATTTCTGCTTTTTTGCCTCTAAATATGTGGAATTTCTGTCTTTTTCCCCAAAAACAAAGGGAATTTCTGTCTTTTTTGCCCCCAAATAAGGGAAATTTCTGACTTACTACCCTGAAATAAGTGAAATTTCTGCAATTTTGCCCCAAAATAATGGAAATTTCTGCCTTTTTGCCCCCAAATAAGGGGAATTTCAGCATTTTTACCTCAAAATAAGGGAAATTTCTGCATTTTTGCCACAAAATATTAGGAATTTCTGCATTTTTGCCCCAAAATAAGGAAAATATCTGACTTTATTCCCTGTAATAAGTGAAATTTCTGCAACTTTGCCCCAAAATAAGTGAAATTTTTGCAATTTTGCTCCAAATTAAGAGAAATTTCTGGTATTTTGCCCCAAAATAAGTGGAATTTCTGAGTTTTGCCCCAAAATTAGGAGAATTTCTGTCTTTTTGCCCCAAGATATAGAGAATTTCTGCCTTTTTCCCCACAATTAGGGGAATTTCTGCAATTTTGCTCAAAAATAAAAGGAATTTCTGCCTTTTTGCCCGATAATAAGAAGAATGCATAACTTTTTGCCATAAAAAAGGGAAATTTCTTCATTTTTGCTCCAAAATAAATGAAATTTCTGCTTTTTTTCCTAAAAATAACTGGAATTTTTGTCTTTTTCCCCCAAAACAAAGGGAATTTCTATATTTTTGGCCCCAAATTAAAAAATATTTCTGACTTATTAACCTGAAATAAGTGAAATTTCTTCAATTTTTTCCCAAAATAAGGGACATATCTGCCTTCTTGTCCCCAAATAAGGGAAATTTCAGCCTTTTTACCTCAAAATAAGGGGAATTTCTGCCATTTTGCCCCAAAATATAAAATTTCTTCCCTTCTTTTCTGAAATAAGTGAAATTTCTGCAATTTTGCCCCAAAATAAGGGAAATTTCTGGAATTTTGCCCCAAAATAAGTGGAATTACTGAGTTTTGCCCCAAAATAAGGAGAATTTCTGTCTTTTTGCCCTAACATATAGGAAATTTCTGCTCTTTGTCACACAATTAGGGGAATTTCTGCAATTTTGCTTCAAAATACGGGGAATTTTGCCTTTTTGCCTGAAAATAAGAAGAAAGTATACCTTTTTGCCATAAAAAAGAGAAATTTCTTCATTTTTGCCCCAAAATAAGCGGAAGTTCTGATTTTTTGCCATTAAATAAGTGGAATTTCTGTTCTTTTCCCTCAAAGCATAGGGAATTCCTGTATTGTTGCCCCAAAATAAGGAAAAATTCTGACATTTTACCCTGAAGTAAGTGAAATTTCTGCAATTTTGCCCCAAAATAAGGGAAATTTTTGCCTTTTTGCCCCCAAATAAGGGGAATTTCAGCCTTTTTACCTCAAAATAAGGGGAATTTCGGCATTTTTGCCACAAAATGTTAGAAATTTCTGCCTTTTTGCCCCAAAATAAAGAAAATTTCAGCATTTTTTCCCTGAAATAAGTGAAATTTCTGCAATTTTGCCCCAAAATAAATGAAATTTCTGCAATTTTGCCCCAAAATAAGTGAAATTTCTGCAATTTTGCCCCAAAATAAGGGAAATTTCTGGAATTTTGCTTCAAAATAAGTTTAATTTCTGAGTTCTGCACCAAAATAAGGAGAATTTCTGTCTTTATGCCCCAACATATAGGGAATTTCTGCCCTTTTGCCTGAAAATAAGAAGAATGCATACCTTTTTACCATAAAAAAGGGAAATTTCTTCATTTTTGATCCAAAATAAGGGGAATTTCTGCTTTTTTGCCTCTAAATAAGTGGAATTTCTGTCTTTTTCCCCAAAAACAAAGGGAATTTCTGTCTTTTTTGCCCCAAAATAAGGAAATTTTCTGACTTATTACCCTGAAATAAGTGAAATTTCTGCAATTTTGCCCCAAAATAAGGGAAATTTCTGCCTTTTTGCCCCAAAATAAGGGGAAAATTCAGCCTTTTTACCTCAAAATAAGGGAATTTTCTGCATTTTTGCCACAAAATATTAGGAATTTCTGCATTTTTGCCCCAAAATAAAGAAAATTTCTGCCTTTTTTCCCTGACATAAGTGAAATTTCTGCAATTTTGCCCCAAAAGATGTGAAATTTCTGCAATTTTGCCCCAAAATAAGGGAAATTTCTGGAATTTTGCCACAAATAAGTGGAATTTCTGAGTTATGCCACAAAATAAGGAGAATTTCTGTCTTTTTGTCCCAACATATAGGGAATTTCTGACTTTTTGCCCCACAATTAGCAGAATTTCTGCAATTTTGCTCCAAAATACGGGGAATTTCTGCCTCTTTGCCGGAAAATAAGAAGAATGCATACCTTTTTGCCATAAAAAAGGGAAATTTCTTCATTTTTGCTCCAAAAAGGGGAATTTCTGCTTTTTTGCCTCTAAATAAGTGGAATTTCTGTTTTTTACCCCAAAACAAAGGGAATTCCTGTCTTTTTTGTCCCAAAATAAGGAAAATTTCTGACTTATTACCCTGAAATAAGTGAAATTTCTGCAATTTTGCCCCAAAATAAGGGAAATTTCTGCCTTTATGCCCCCAAATAAGGGGAATTTCAGCCTTTTTACCTCAAAATAAGGGAAATTTCTGCATTTTTGCCACAAAATATTAGGAATTTCTGCATTTTTGCCAGTAAATAAGGAAAATTTCTGCATTTTTTCCCTGACATAAGTGAAATTTCTGCAATTTTGCCCCAAAATAAGTGAAATTTCTGCAATTTTGCCCCAAAATAAAGGAAATTTCTGGAATTTTGCCCCAAAATAAGTGGAATTTCTTAGTTTTGCCCCAAAATAAGGAGAATTTCTGTCTTTTTGCCCCACAATTAGCGGAATTTCTGCAATTTTGCTCCAAAATACGGTCAATTTCTGCCTTTTTGCTCGAAAATAAGAAGAATGCATTCCTTTTTGCCATAAAAAAGGGAAATTTCTTCATTTTTTCTCCAAAATAAGGGGAATTTCTGCTTTTTTGCCTTTAAATAAGTGAAATTTCTGTCTTTTTCCCCCACACAAACAGAATTTCTGTCTTTTCTTCCCCAAAATAAGGAAAAATTCTGAATTATTACCCTGAAGTAAGTGAAATTTCTGCAATTTTGCCCCAAAATAAGAAATTTCTGCTTTTTTGCCCCCAAATAAGGGGAATTTCAGCCTTTTTACATCAAAATAAGGGTAAATTTTGCATTTTTGCCACAAAATATTAGGAATTTCTGCCTTTTTGCCCCAAATTAAGGAAAATTTCTGCCTTTTTTCCCTGAAATAAGTGAAATTTCTGCAATTTTGCCCCAAAATAAGGGAAATTTCTGCCTTTTTGCCCCAAAATAAGGGGAAAATTCAGCCTTTTTACCTCAAAATAAGGGAATTTTCTGCATTTTTGCCACAAAATATTAGGAATTTCTGCATTTTTGCCCCAAAATAAAGAAAATTTCTGCCTTTTTTCCCTGACATAAGTGAAATTTCTGCAATTTTGCCCCAAAAGATGTGAAATTTCTGCAATTTTGCCCCAAAATAAGGGAAATTTCTGGAATTTTGCCACAAATAAGTGGAATTTCTGAGTTATGCCACAAAATAAGGAGAATTTCTGTCTTTTTGTCCCAACATATAGGGAATTTCTGACTTTTTGCCCCACAATTAGCAGAATTTCTGCAATTTTGCTCCAAAATACGGGGAATTTCTGCCTCTTTGCCGGAAAATAAGAAGAATGCATACCTTTTTGCCATAAAAAAGGGAAATTTCTTCATTTTTGCTCCAAAAAGGGGAATTTCTGCTTTTTTGCCTCTAAATAAGTGGAATTTCTGTTTTTTACCCCAAAACAAAGGGAATTCCTGTCTTTTTTGTCCCAAAATAAGGAAAATTTCTGACTTATTACCCTGAAATAAGTGAAATTTCTGCAATTTTGCCCCAAAATAAGGGAAATTTCTGCCTTTATGCCCCCAAATAAGGGGAATTTCAGCCTTTTTACCTCAAAATAAGGGAAATTTCTGCATTTTTGCCACAAAATATTAGGAATTTCTGCATTTTTGCCAGTAAATAAGGAAAATTTCTGCATTTTTTCCCTGACATAAGTGAAATTTCTGCAATTTTGCCCCAAAATAAGTGAAATTTCTGCAATTTTGCCCCAAAATAAAGGAAATTTCTGGAATTTTGCCCCAAAATAAGTGGAATTTCTTAGTTTTGCCCCAAAATAAGGAGAATTTCTGTCTTTTTGCCCCACAATTAGCGGAATTTCTGCAATTTTGCTCCAAAATACGGTCAATTTCTGCCTTTTTGCTCGAAAATAAGAAGAATGCATTCCTTTTTGCCATAAAAAAGGGAAATTTCTTCATTTTTTCTCCAAAATAAGGGGAATTTCTGCTTTTTTGCCTTTAAATAAGTGAAATTTCTGTCTTTTTCCCCCACACAAACAGAATTTCTGTCTTTTCTTCCCCAAAATAAGGAAAAATTCTGAATTATTACCCTGAAGTAAGTGAAATTTCTGCAATTTTGCCCCAAAATAAGAAATTTCTGCTTTTTTGCCCCCAAATAAGGGGAATTTCAGCCTTTTTACATCAAAATAAGGGTAAATTTTGCATTTTTGCCACAAAATATTAGGAATTTCTGCCTTTTTGCCCCAAATTAAGGAAAATTTCTGCCTTTTTTCCCTGAAATAAGTGAAATTTCTGCAATTTTGCCCCAAAATAAGTGAAATTTCTGCAATTTTGCCCCAAAATAAGGGAAATTTCTGCCTTTTTGCCCCCAAATAAGGGGAATTTTAGCCTTTTTACCTCAAAATAAGGGGAATTTCTGCATTTTTGCCACAAAATATTAGGAATTTCTGCCTCTTTGCCTTAAAATAAAGAAATTTTTTGCCTTTTTTCCCTGTAATAAGTGAAATTTCTGCATTTTTGCCCCAAAATAGGTGAAATTTCTGCAATTTTGCCCCATATTAAGAGAAATTTCTGGTATTTTGCCTCAAAATAAGTAGAATTTCTTAGTTTTGCCCCATAATAAGGAGAATTTCTGTCTTTTTGCCCCAACATATAGAAAATTTCTGCCTTTTTGCCCCACAATTAGGGGAAATTCTGCAATTTTGCTCCAAAATACGGGGAATTTCTGCCTTTTTTCCCGATAATAAGAAGAATGCATACCTTTTTGCCTTTAAAAAGGGAAATTTCCTCATTTTTGCTCCAAAATAAGCGGAATTTCTGATTTTTTGCCTCTAAATAAGTGGAATTTCTGTCTTTTTCCCCCAAAACAAAAGGAATTTCTGTCTTTTTTGCCCCAAAATAAAAAATATTTCTGACTTATTACCCTGAAATAAGTGAAATTTTTTCCATTTTTCCCCAAAATAAGGGAAATTTCTGCCTTTTTGCCCCCAAATAAGGGAAATTTCAGCCTTTTTACCTCAAAATAAGAAGAATTTCTTCCTTTTTGCCCAAAAATAAGGAAAATTTCTGCCCTTTTTCCCTGAAATAAGTAAAATATCTGCAATTTTGCCCCAAAATAAGTGAAATTTCTGCAATTTTGCCCCAAAATGAGGGAAATTTCTGGAATTTTGCCCCAAAATAAGTGGAATTACTAAGTTTTGCCCCAAAATAAGGAGAATTACTGTCTTTTTGCCATAACATATAGAGAATTTTTGCCTTTTTGCCCCACAATTAGGGGAATTTCTGCAATTTTGCTCCAGAATACGTGGAATTTCTGCACTTTTGCCCGAAAATAAGAAGAAAGTATAGCTTTTTGCCATAAAAATGGAAATTTCTTCATTTTTGCTCCAAAATAAATGGAATTTATGCTTTTTTTTCTAAAAATAACTGGAATTTTTGTCTTTTTCCCCCAAAACAAAGGGAATTTCTATATTTTTGGCCCCAAATTAAAAAATATTTCTGACTTATTACCTGAAATAAGTGAAATTTCTTCAATTTTTTCCCAAAATAAGGGAAATATCTGCCTTTTTGTCCCCAAATAAGGAAAATTTCAGCCTTTTTTCCTCAAAATAAGGGGAATTTCTGCCTTTTTGCCCCAAAATATAAAATTTCTTCTTTTCTTTTCTGAAATAAGTGAAATTTCTGCAATTTTGCCCCAAAATAAGGGAAATTTCTGGAATTTTGCCCCAAAATAAGTGGAATTACTGAGTTTTGCCCCAAAATAAGGAGAATTTCTGTCTTTTTGCCCTAACATATAGGGAATTTCGGCTCTTTGTCACACAATTAGGGGAATTTCTGCAATTTTGCTTCAAAATACGGGGAATTTCTGCCTTTTTGCCCGAAAATATAAAGAAAGTATACCTTTTTGCCATAAAAAAGAAAAATTTCTTCATTTTTGCCCCAAAATAAGCGGAATTTCTGATTTTTTGCCATTAAATAAGTGGAATTTCTGTCCTTTTCCCTCAAAGCATAGGGAATTCCTGTATTTTTGCCCCAAAATAAGGAAAAATTCTGACATTTTACCCTGAAGTAAGTGAAATTTCTGCAATTTTGCCCCAAAATAAGGGAAATTTTTGCCTTTTTGCCCCCAAATAAGGGGAATTTCAGCCTTTTTACCTCAAAATAAGGGGAATTTCGGCATTTTTGCCACAAAATGTTAGAAATTTCTTCCTTTTTGCCCCAAAATAAAGAAAATTTCAGCATTTTTTTCCCTGAAATAAGTGAAATTTCTGCAATTTTGCCCCAAAATAAGTGAAATTTCTGCAATTTTGCCCCAAAATAAGTGAAATTTCTGCAATTTTGCCCCAAAATAAGGGAAATTTCTGGAATTTTGCCTCAAAATAAGTTTAATTTCTGAGTTCTGCACCAAAATAAGGAGAATTTCTGTCTTTATGCCTCAACATATAGGGAATTTCTGCCTTTTTGCCTTAAAATTAGGGGAATTTCTGCAATTTTGCTCCAAAATACGAAGAATTTCTGCCCTTTTGCCTGAAAATAAGAAGAATGCATACCTTTTTGCCATAAAAAAGGGAAATTTCTTCATTTTTGATCCAAAATAAGGGGAATTTCTGCTTTTAGCCTCTAAATAAGTGGAATTTCTGTCTTTTTCCCCAAAAACAAAGGGAATTTCTGTCTTTTTTGCCCCAAAATAAGGGAAATTTCTGGAACTTTGCCACAAATAAGTGGAATTTCTGAGTTATGCCACAAAATAAGGAGAATTTCTGTCTTTTTGTCCCAACATATAGGGAATTTCTGACTTTTTGCCCCACAATTAGCAGAATTTCTGCAATTTTGCTCCAAAATACGGGGAATTTCTGCCTTTTTGCCGGAAAATAAGAAGAATGCATACCTTTTTGCCATAAAAAAGGGAAATTTCTTCATTTTTGCTCCAAAAAGGGGAATTTCTGCTTTTTTGCCTCTAAATAAGTGGAATTTCTGTTTTTTACCCCTAAACAAAGGGAATTCCTGTCTTTTTTGCCCCAACATAAGGAAAATTTTTGACTTATTACCCTGAAATAAGTGAAATTTCTGCAATTTTGCCCCAAAATAAGGGAAATTTCTGCCTTTTTGCCCCCAAATAAGGGGAATTTCAGCCTTTTTACCTCAAAATAAGGGAAATTTCTGCATTTTTGCCACAAAATATTAGAAATTTCTGCATTTTTGCCCCTAAATAAGGAAAATTTCTGCCTTTTTTCCCTGACATAAGTGAAATTTCTGCAACTTTGCCCCAAAATAAGTGAAATTTTTGCAATTTTGCCCCAAATTAAGAGAAATTTCTGGTATTTTGCCCCAAAATAAGTGGAATTTCTGAGTTTTGCCCCAAAATTAGGAAAATTTCTGTCTTTTTGCCCCAAGATATAGAGAATTTCTGCCTTTTTCCCCACAATTAGGGGAATTTCTGCAATTTTGCTCCAAAATACAAGGAATTTCTGCCTTTTTGCCCGATAATAAGAAGAATGCATAACTTTTTGCCATAAAAAAAAGAAATTTCTTCATTTTTGCTCCAATAAAAATGGAATTTCTGCTTTTTTTCCTAAAAATAACTGGAATTTTTGTCTTTTTCCCCCAAAACAAAGGGAATTTCTGTATTTTTGGCCCCAAATTAAAAAATATTTCTGACTTATTAACCTGAAATAAGTGAAATTTCTTCAATTTTTTCCCAAAATAAGGGAAATATCTGCCTTTTTGTCCCCAAATAAGGAAAATTTCAGCCTTTTTTCCTCAAAATAAGGGGAATTTCTGCCTTTTTGCCCCAAAATATAAAATTTCTTCCCTTCTTTTCTGAAATAAGTGAAATTTCTGCAATTTTGCCCCAAAATAAGGCAAATTTCTGGAATTTTGCCCCAAAATAAGTGGAATTACTGAGTTTTGCCCCAAAATAAGGAGAATTTCTGTCTTTTTGCCCTAACATATAGGGAATTTCTGCTCTTTGTCACACAATTAGGGGAATTTCTGCAATTTTGCTTCAAAATACGGGGAATTTCTGCCTTTTTGCCCGAAAATAAGAAGAAAGTATAGCTTTTTGCCATAAAAAAGAGAAATTTCTTCATTTTTGCCCCAAAATAAGCGGAATTTCTGATTTTTTGCCATTAAATAAGTGGAATTTCTGTCCTTTTCCCTCAAAGCATAGGGAATTCCTGTATTTTTGCCCCAAAATAAGGAAAAATTCTGACATTTTATCCTGAAGTAAGTGAAATTTCTCCAATTTTGCTCCAAAATAAGGGAAATTTTTGCCTTTTTGACCCCAAATAAGGGGAATTTCAGCCTTTTTACCTCAAAATAAGGGGAATTTCGGCATTTTTGCCACAAAATGTTAGAAATTTCTGCCTTTTTGCCCCAAAATAAAGAAAATTTCAGCATTTTTTCCCTGAAATAAGTGAAATTTCTGCAATTTTGCCCCAAAATAAGTGAAATTTCTGCAATTTTGCACCAAAATAAGGGAAATTTCTGGAATTTTGCCTCAAAATAAGTTTAATTTCTGAGTTCTGCACCAAAATAAGGAGAATTTCTGTCTTTATGCCCCAACATATAGGGAATTTCTGCCTTTTTGCCTTAAAATTAGGGGAATTTCTGCAATTTTGCTCCAAAATACGAAGAATTTCTGCCCTTTTGCCTGAAAATAAGAAGAATGCATACCTTTTTGCCATAAAAAAGGGAAATTTCTTCATTTTTGATCCAAAATAAGGGGAATTTCTGCTTTTTTGCCTCTAAATAAGTGGAATTTCTGTCTTTTTCCCCAAAAACAAAGGGAATTTCTGTCTTTTTTGTCCCAAAATAAGGAAATTTTCTGACTTATTACCCTGAAATAAGTGAAATTTCTGCAATTTTGCCCCAAAATAAGGGAAATTTCTGCCTTTTTGCCCCAAAATAAGGGGAAAATTCAGCCTTTTTACCTCAAAATAAGGGAATTTTCTGCATTTTTGACACAAAATATTAAGAATTTCTGCATTTTTGCCCCAAAATAAAGAAAATTTCTGCCTTTTTTCCCTGACATAAGTGAAATTTCTGCAATTTTGCCCCAAAAGAAGTGAAATTTCTGCAATTTTGCCCCAAAATAAGGGAAATTTCTGGAATTTTGCCACAAATAAGTGGAATTTCTGAGTTATGCCACAAAATAAGGAGAATTTCTGTCTTTTTGTCCCAACATATAGGGAATTTCTGACTTTTTGCCCCACAATTAGCAGAATTTCTGCAATTTTGCTCCAAAATACGGGGAATTTCTGCCTTTTTGCCGGAAAATAAGAAGAATGCATACCTTTTTGCCATAAAAAAGGGAAATTTCTTCATTTTTGCTCCAAAAAGGGGAATTTCTGCTTTTTTGCATCTAAATAAGTGGAATTTCTGTTTTTTACCCCAAAACAAAGGGAATTCCTGTCTTTGTTGCCCCAAAATAAGGAAAATTTCTGACTTATTACCCTGAAATAAGTGAAATTTCTGCAATTTTGCCCCAAAATAAGGGAAATTTCTGCCTTTTTGCCCCCAAATAAGGGGAATTTCAGCCTTTTTACCTCAAAATAAGGGAAATTTCTGCATTTTTGCCACAAAATATTAGGAATTTCTGCATTTTTGCCCCTAAATAAGGAAAATTTCTGCCTTTTTTTCCTGACATAAGTGAAATTTCTGCAATTTTGCCCCAAAATAAGTGAAATTTCTGCAATTTTGCCCCAAAATAAGGGAAATTTCTGCCTTTTTGCCCCCAAATAAGGGGAATTTTAGCCTTTTTACCTCAAAATAAGGGGAATTTCTGCATTTTTGCCACAAAATATTAGGAATTTCTGCCTCTTTGCCTTAAAATAAAGAAAATTTTTGCCTTTTTTCCCTGTAATAAGTGAAATTTCTGCATTTTTGCCCCAAAATAGGTGAAATTTCTGCAATTTTGCCCCATATTAAGAGAAATTTCTGGTATTTTGCCTCAAAATAAGTGGAATTTCTTAGTTTTGCCCCATAATAAGGAGAATTTCTGTCTTTTTGCCCCAACATATAGAAAATTTCTGCCTTTTTGCCCCACAATTAGGGGAAATTCTGCAATTTTGCTCCAAAATACGGGGAATTTCTGCCTTTTTTCCCGATAATAAGAAGAATGCATACCTTTTTGCCATTAAAAAGGGAAATTTCCTCATTTTTGCTCCAAAATAAGCGGAATTTCTGATTTTTTGCCTCTAAATAAGTGGAATTTCTGTCTTTTTCCCCCAAAACAAAGGGAATTTCTGTCTTTTTTGCTCCAAAATAAAAAATATTTCTGACTTATTACCCTGAAATAAGTGAAATTTTTTCCATTTTTCCCCAAAATAAGGGAAATTTCTGCCTTTTTGCCCCCAAATAAGGGAAATTTCAGCCTTTTTACCTCAAAATAAGGGGAATTTCTTCCTTTTTGCCCAAAAATAAGGAAAATTTCTGCCCTTTTTCCCTGAAATAAATAAAATATCTGCAATTTTGCCCCAAAATAAGTGAAATTTCTGCAATTTTGCCCCAAAATGAGGGAAATTTCTGGAATTTTGCCCCAAAATAAGTGGAATTACTAAGTTTTGCCCCAAAATAAGGAGAATTTCTGTCTTTTTGCCCTAACATATAGGGAATTTTTGCCTTTTTGCCCCACAATTAGGGGAATTTCTGCAATTTTGCTCCAGAATACGTGGAATTTCTGCCCTTTTGCCCGAAAATAAGAAGAAAGTATAGCTTTTTGCCATAAAAAAGGGAAATTTCTTCATTTTTGCTCCAAAATAAATGGAATTTCTGCTTTTTTTTCTAAAAATAACTGGAATTTTTGTCTTTTTCCCCCAAAACAAAGGGAATTTCTATATTTTTGGCCCCAAATTAAAAAATATTTCTGACTTATTAACCTGAAATAAGTGAAATTTCTTCAATTTTTTCCCAAAATAAGGGAAATATCTGCCTTTTTGTCCCCAAATAAGGAAAATTTCAGCCTTTTTTCCTCAAAATAAGGGGAATTTCTGCCTTTTTGCCCCAAAATATAAAATTTCTTCTTTTCTTTTCTGAAATAAGTGAAATTTCTGCAATTTTGCCCCAAAATAAGGGAAATTTCTGGAATTTTGCCGCAAAATAAGTGGAATTACTGAGTTTTGCCCCAAAATAAGGAGAATTTCTGTCTTTTTGCCCTAACATATAGGGAATTTCGGCTCTTTGTCACACAATTAGGGGAATTTCCGCAATTTTGCTTCAAAATACGGGGAATTTCTGCCTTTTTGCCCGAAAATAAGAAGAAAGTATACCTTTTTGCCATAAAAAAGAGAAATTTCTTCATTTTTGCCCCAAAATAAGCGGAATTTCTGATTTTTTGCCATTAAATAAGTGGAATTTCTGTCCTTTTCCCTCAAAGCATAGGGAATTCCTGTATTTTTGCCCCAAAATAAGGAAAAATTCTGACATTTTACCCTGAAGTATGTGAAATTTCTGCAATTTTGCCCCAAAATAAGGGAAATTTTTGCCTTTTTGCCTTCAAATTAGGAGAATTTCAGCCTTTTTACCTCAAAATAAGGGGAATTTCGGCATTTTTGCCACAAAATGTTAGAAATTTCTGCCTTTTTGCCCCAAAATAAAGAAAATTTCAGCATTTTTTCCCTGAAATAAGTGAAATTTCTGCAATTTTGCCCCAAAATAAGTGAAATTTCTGCAATTTTGCCCCAAAATAAGTGAAATTTCTGCAATTTTGCCCCAAAATAAGGGAAATTTCTGGAATTTTGCCTCAAAATAAGTTTAATTTCTGAGTTCTGCACCAAAATAAGGAGAATTTCTGTCTTTATGCCTCAACATATAGGGAATTTCTGCCTTTTTGCCTTAAAATTAGGGGAATTTCTGCAATTTTGCTCCAATATACGAAGAATTTCTGCACTTTTGCCTGAAAATAAGAAGAATGCATACCTTTTTACCATAAAAAAGGGAAATTTCTTCATTTTTGATCCAAAATAAGGGGAATTTCTGCTTTTTTGCCACTAAATAAGTGGAATTTCTGTCTTTTTCCCCAAAAACAAAGGGAATTTCTGTCTTTTTTGCCCCAAAATAAGGAAATTTTTTGACTTATTACCCTGAAATAAGTGAAATTTCTGCAATTTTGCCCCAAAATAAGAGAAATTTCTGCCTTTTTGCCCCAAAATAAGGGGAAAATTCAGCCTTTTTACCTCAAAATAAGGGAATTTTCTGCATTTTTGCCACAAAATATTAGGAATTTCTGCATTTTTGCCCCAAAATAAAGAAAATTTCTGCCTTTTTTCCCTGACATAAGTGAAATTTCTGCAATTTTGCCCCAAAAGAAGTGAAATTTCTGCAATTTTGCCCCAAAATAAGGGAAATTTCTGGAATTTTGCCACAAATAAGTGGAATTTCTGAGTTATGCCACAAAATAAGGAGAATTTCTGTATTTTTGTCCCAACATATAGGGAATTTCTGACTTTTTGCCCCACAATTAGCAAAATTTCTGCAATTTTGCTCCAAAATACGGGGAATTTCTGCCTTTTTGCCGGAAAATAAGAAGAATGCATACCTTTTTGCCATAAAAAAAGGAAATTTCTTCATTTTTGCTCCAAAAAGGGGAATTTCTGCTTTTTTGCCTCTAAATAAGTGGAATTTCTGTTTTTTACCCCTAAACAAAGGGAATTCCTGTCTTTTTTGCCCCAAAATAAGGAAAATTTCTGACTTATTACCCTGAAATAAGTGAAATTTCTGCAATTTTGCCCCAAAATAAGGGAAATTTCTGCCTTTTTGCCCCCAAATAAGGGGAATTTCAGCCTTTTTACCTCAAAATAAGGGAAATTTCTGCATTTTTGCCACAAAATATTAGGAATTTCTGCATTTTTGCCCCTAAATAAGGAAAATTTCTGCCTTTTTTCCCTGACATAAGTGAAATTTCTGCAACTTTGCCCCAAAATAAGTGAAATTTTTGCAATTTTGCCCCAAATTAAGAGAAATTTCTGGTATTTTGCCCCAAAATAAGTGGAATTTCTGAGTTTTGCCCCAAAATTAGGAGAATTTCTGTCTTTTTGCCCCAAGATATAGAGAATTTCTGCCTTTTTCCCCACAATTAGGGGAATTTCTGCAATTTTGCTCCAAAATACAAGGAATTTCTGCCTTTTTGCCCGATAATAAGAAGAATGCATAACTTTTTGCCATAAAAAAAAGAAATTTCTTCATTTTTGCTCCAATAAAAATGGAATTTCTGCTTTTTTTCCTAAAAATAACTGGAATTTTTGTCTTTTTCCCCCAAAACAAAGGGAATTTCTGTATTTTTGGCCCCAAATTAAAAAATATTTCTGACTTATTAACCTGAAATAAGTGAAATTTCTTCAATTTTTTCCCAAAATAAGGGAAATATCTGCCTTTTTGTCCCCAAATAAGGGAAATTTTAGCCTTTTTTCCTCAAAATAAGGGGAATTTCTGCCTTTTTGCCCCAAAATATAAAATTTCTTCCCTTCTTTTCTGAAATAAGTGAAATTTCTGCAATTTTGCCCCAAAATAAGGCAAATTTCTGGAATTTTGCCCCAAAATAAGTGGAATTACTGAGTTTTGCCCCAAAATAAGGAGAATTTCTGTCTTTTTGCCCTAACATATAGGAAATTTCTGCTCTTTGTCACACAATTAGGGGAATTTCTGCAATTTTGCTTCAAAATACGGGGAATTTCTGCCTTTTTGCCCAAAAATAAGAAGAAAGTATAGCTTTTTGCCATAAAAAAGAGAAATTTCTTCATTTTTGCCCCAAAATAAGCGGAATTTCTGATTTTTTGCCATTAAATAAGTGGAATTTCTGTCCTTTTCCCTCAAAGCATAGGGAATTCCTGTATTTTTGCCCCAAAATAAGGAAAAATTCTGACATTTTATCCTGAAGTAAGTGAAATTTCTGCAATTTTGCCCCAAAATAAGGGAAATTTTTGCCTTTTTGACCCCAAATAAGGGGAATTTCAGCCTTTTTACCTCAAAATAAGGGGAATTTCGGCATTTTTGCCACAAAATGTTAGAAATTTCTGCCTTTTTGCCCCAAAATAAAGAAAATTTCAGCATTTTTTCCCTGAAATAAGTGAAATTTCTGCAATTTTGCCCCAAAATAAGTGAAATTTCTGCAATTTTGCCCCAAAATAAGGGAAATTTCTGGAATTTTGCCTCAAAATAAGTTTAATTTCTGAGTTCTGCACCAAAATAAGGAGAATTTCTGTCTTTATGCCCCAACATATAGGGAATTTCTGCCTTTTTGCCTTAAAATTAGGGGAATTTCTGCAATTTTGCTCCAAAATACGAAGAATTTCTGCTCTTTTGCCTGAAAATAAGAAGAATGCATACCTTTTTGCCATAAAAAAGGGAAATTTCTTCATTTTTGATCCAAAATAAGGGGAATTTCTGCTTTTTTGCCTCTAAATAAGTGGAATTTCTGTCTTTTTCCCCAAAAACAAAGGGAATTTCTGTCTTTTTTGTCCCAAAATAAGGAAATTTTCTGACTTATTACCCTGAAATAAGTGAAATTTCTGCAATTTTGTCCCAAAATAAGGGAAATTTCTGCCTTTTTGCCCCAAAATAAGGGGAAAATTCAGCCTTTTTACCTCAAAATAAAGGAATTTTCTGCATTTTTGCCACAAAATATTAGGAATTTCTGCATTTTTGCCCCAAAATAAAGAAAATTTCTGCCTTTTTTCCCTGACATAAGTGAAATTTCTGCAATTTTGCCCCAAAAGAAGTGAAATTTCTGCAATTTTGCCCCAAAATAAGGGAAATTTCTGGAATTTTGCCACAAATAAGTGGAATTTCTGAGTTATGCCACAAAATAAGGAGAATTTCTGTCTTTTTGTCCCAACATATAGGGAATTTCTGACTTTTTGCCCCACAATTAGCAGAATTTCTGCAATTTTGCTCCAAAATACGGGGAATTTCTGCCTTTTTGCCGGAAAATAAGAAGAATGCATACCTTTTTGCCATAAAAAAGGGAAATTTCTTCATTTTTGCTCCAAAAAGGGGAATTTCTGCTTTTTTGCCTCGAAATAAGTGGAATTTCTGTTTTTTACCCCTAAACAAAGGGAATTCCTGTCTTTTTTGCCCCAAAATAAGGAAAATTTCTGACTTATTACCCTGAAATAAGTGAAATTTCTGCAATTTTGCCCCAAAATAAGGGAAATTTCTGCCTTTTTGCCCCCAAATAAGGGGAATTTCAGCCTTTTTACCTCAAAATAAGGGAAATTTCTGCATTTTTGCCACAAAATATTAGGAATTTCTGCATTTTTGCCCCTAAATAAGGAAAATTTCTGCCTTTTTTCCCTGACATAAGTGAAATTTCTGCAATTTTACCCCAAAATAAGTGAAATTTCTGCAATTTTGCCCCAAAATAAAGGAAATTTCTGGAATTTTGCCCCAAAATAAGTGGAATTTCTTAGTTTTGCCCCAAAATAAGGAGAATTTCTGTCTTTTTGCCCCACAATTAGCGGAATTTCTGAAATTTTGCTCCAAAATACGGTCAATTTCTGCCTTTTTGCTCGAAAATAAGAAGAATGCATACCTTTTTGCCATAAAAAAGGGAAATTTCTTCATTTTTTCTCCAAAATAAGGGGAATTTCTGCTTTTTTGCCCTTAAATAAGTGAAATTTCTGTCTTTTTCCCCCAAAACAAAAAGAATTTCTGTCTTTTTTTCCCCAAATAAGGAAAAATTCTGACTTATTACCCTGAAGTAAGTGAAATTTCTGCAATTTTGCCCCAAAATAAGAGAAATTTCTGCTTTTTTGCCCCCAAATAAGGGGAATTTCAGCCATTTTACATCAAAATAAGGGTAAATTTTGCATTTTTGCCACAAAATATTAGGAATTTCTGCCTTTTTGCCCCAAACTAAGGAAAATTTCTGCCGTTTTTCCCTGAAATAAGTGAAATTTCTGCAATTTTGCCCCAAAATAAGTGAAATTTCTGCAATTTTGCCCCAAAATAAGGGAAATTTCTGCCTTTTTGCCCCCAAATAAAGGGAATTTCAGCCTTTTTACCTCAAAATAAGGGAAATTTCTGCATTTTTGCCACAAAATATTTGGAATTTCTGCATTTTTGCCCCTAAATAAGGAAAATTTCTGCCTTTTTTCCCTGACATAAGTGAAATTTCTGCAATTTTGCCCCAAAATAAGTGAAATTTCTGCAATTTTGCCCCGAAATAAAGGAAGTTTCTGGAATTTTGCCCCAAAATAAGTGGAATTTCTTAGTTTTGCCCCAAAATAAGGAGAATTTCTGTCTTTTTGCCCCACAATTAGCGGAATTTCTGCAATTTTGCTCCAAAATACGGTCAATTTCTGCCTTTTTGCTCGAAAATAAGAAGAATGCATACCTTTTTGCCATAAAAAAGGGAAATTTCTTCATTTTTTCTTCAAAATAAGGGGAATTCCTGCTTTTTTTGCCTTTAAATAAGTGAAATTTCTGTCTTTTTCCCCCAAAACAAAATAATTTCTGTCTTTTTTTCCCCAAAATAAGGAAAAATTCTGACTTATTACCCTGAAGTAAGTGAAATTTCTGCAATTTTGCCCCAAAATAAGAGAAATTTCTGCTTTTTTGCCCCCAAATAAGGGGAATTTCAGCCTTTTTACATCAAAATAAGGGTAAATTTTGCATTTTTGCCACAAAATATTAGGAATTTCTGCCTTTTTGCCCCAAACTAAGAAAAATTTCTGCCTTTTTTCTCTGAAATAAGTGAAATTTCTGCAATTTTGCCCCAAAATAAGTGAAATTTCTGCAATTTTGCCCCAAAATAAGGGAAATTTCTGCCTTTTTACCCCCAAATAAGGGGAATTTCAGCCTTTTTACCTCAAAATAAGGGAATTTCTGCATTTTTGCCACAAAATATTAGGAATTTCTGCCTTTTTGCCTTAAAATAAGGAAAATTTCTGCCTTTTTTCCCTGTAATAAGTGAAATTTCTGCATTTTTGCCCCAAAATAGGTGAAATTTCTGCAATTTTGCCCCATATTAAGAGAAATTTCTGGTATTTTGCCTCAAAATAAGTGGAATTTCTTAGTTTTGCCCCATAATAATGAGAATTTCTGTCTTTTTGCCCCAACATATAGAAAATTTCTGCCTTTTTGCCCCACAATTAGGGGAATTTCTGCAATTTTGCTCCAAAATACGGGGAATTTCTGCCTTTTTGCCCGATAATAAGAAGAATGCATACCTTTTTGCCATTAAAAAGGGAAATTTCCTCATTTTTGCTCCAAAATAAGCGGAATTTCTGATTTTTTGCCTCTAAATAAGTGGAATTTCTGTCTTTTTCCCCCAAAACAAAGGGAATTTCTTTCTTTTTTGCCCCAAAATAAAAAATATTTCTGACTTATTACCCTGAAATAAGTGAAATTTTTCCATTTTTCACCAAAATAAGGGAAATTTCTGCCTTTTTGCCCCCAAATAAGGGAAATTTCAGCCTTTTTACCTCAAAATAAGGGGAATTTCTTCCTTTTTGCCCAAAAATAAGGAAAATTTCTGCCCTTTTTCCCTGAAATAAGTAAAATATCTGCAATTTTGCCCCAAAATAAGTGAAATTTCTGCAATTTTGCCCCAAAATGAGGGAAATTTCTGGAATTTTGCCCCAAAATAAGTGGAATTACTGAGTTTTGCCCCAAAATAAGGAGAATTTCTGTCTTTTTGCCCTAACATATAGGGAATTTTTGCATTTTTGCCCCACAATTAGGGGAATTTCTGCAATTTTGCTCCAGAATACGTGGAATTTCTGCCCTTTTGCCCGAAAATAAGAAGAAAGTATAGCTTTTTGCCATAAAAAAGGAAATTACTTCATTTTTGCTCCAAAATAACGGGAAATTCTGCTTTTTTGCCTCTAAATAAGTGGAATTTCTGTCTTTTCCCCCGAAAACAAAGGAAATTCCTGTATTTTTGCCCCAAAATAAAGAATAATTGTGACTTATTACCCTGAAGTAAGTGATATTTCTGCAATTTTGCCCCAAAATAAGGAAAATTATTGCCTTTTTGCCCCCAAATAAGGGGAATTTCAGCCTTTTTACCTCAAAATAAGGGGAATTTCTTCATTTTTGCCACAAAATATTAGGAATTTCTGCCTTTTTGCACCAAAATAAGGAAAATTTCTGCCTTTTTTCTCTGAAATAAGTGAAATTTCTGCAATTTTGCCCCAAAATAAGTGAAATTTCTGCAATTTTGCCCCAAAATAAGGGAAATTTCTGCCTTTTTGCCCCCAAATAAGGGGAATTTCAGCCTTTTTACCTCAAAATAAGGGGAATTTCTGCATTTTTGCCACAATATATCAAAAATTTCTGCCTTTTTGCCCCAAAATAAGGAAAATAACTGCTTTTTTCCCTTTAATAAGTGAAATTTCTGCAACTTTGCCCCAAAATAAGTGAAATTTCTGCAATTTTGCCCCAAAAGAAGGGAAATTCCTGGAATCTTGCCCCAAAATAAGTGGAATTTCTGAGTTTTGCCCCAAAATAAGGAGAATTTCTGTCTTTTTGCCCCAACATATAAAGAATTTCTCACTTTTTCTCCACAATTAGGAGAATTTCTGCAATATTGCTCCAAAATACAAGGAATTTCTGCCTTTTTGCCCGATAATAAGAAGAATGCATAACTTTTTGCCATAAAAAAGGGAAATTTCTTCATTTTTGCTCCAAAATAAGGGAATTTCTGCTTTTTTGCACCAAAATAAGTGGAATTTCTGTCTTTTTCCCACATAACAAAGGGAATTTCTGTATTTTTTCCCCCGAAATAAAAAATATTTCTGACTTATTACCCTGAAATAAGTGAAATTTCTGCCTTTTTGCCCCAAAATAAGGGAAATTTCTGCCTTTTTGTCCCCAAATAAGGGAAATTTCAGCCTTTTTACCTCAAAATAAGAGGAATTTCTGCCTTTTTGCCCCAAAATATAAATTTTCTGCCCTTCTTCCCTGAAATAAGTGAAATTTCTGCAATTTTGCCCCAAAATAAAGGAAATTTCTGGAATTTTGCCCCAAAATAAGTGGAATTAATGAGTTTTGCCCCAAAATAAGGAGAATTTCTGTCTTTTTGCCCTAAAATATAGGGAATTTCTGCCTTTTTGCCTTACAATTAGGGGAATTTCTGCAATTTTGCTCCAAAATACAAAAAATTTCTGCCCTTTTGCCTGACAATAAGAAGAATGCATACCTTTTTGCTATAAAAAAGAAAAATTTCTTTATTTTTGATCCAAAACAAGGGGAATTTCTGCTTTTTTGCCTCTAAATATGTGGAATTTCTGTCTTTTTCCCCCAAAACAAAGGGAATTTCTGTCTTTTTTGCCCCAAAATAAGGGAAATTTCTGACTTATTACCCTGAAATAAGTGAAATTTCTGCAATTTTGCCCCAAAATAAGGGAAATTTCTGCCTTTTTGCCCCCAAATAAGGGGAATTTCAGCCTTTTTACCTCAAAATAAGGGAAATTTCTGCATTTTTGCCACAAAATATTAAAAATTTCTGCATTTTTGCCCCAAAAAAAAGAAAATATCTGACTTTATTCCCTGTAATAAGTGAAATTTCTGCAACTTTGCCCCAAAATAAGTGAAATTTTTGCAATTTTGCCCCAAATTAAGAGAAATTTCTGGTATTTTGCCCCAAAATAAGTGGAATTTCTGAGTTTTGCCCCAAAATTAAGAGAATTTCTGTCTTTTTGCCCCAAGATATAGAGAATTTCTGCCTTTTTCCCCACAATTAGGGGAATTTCTGCAATTTTGCTCCAAAATACAAGGAATTTCTGCCTTTTTGCCCGATAATAAGAAGAATGCATAACTTTTTGCCATAAAAAAAAGAAATTTCTTCATTTTTGCTCCAAAATAAATGGAATTTCTGCTTTTTTTCCTAAAAATAACTGGAATTTTTGTCTTTTTCCCCCAAAACAAAGGGAATTTCTGTATTTTTGGCCCCAAATTAAAAAATATTTCTGACTTATTAACCTGAAATAAGTGAAATTTCTTCAATTTTTTCCCAAAATAAGGGAAATATCTGCCTTTTTGTCCCCAAATAAGGGAAATTTCAGCCTTTTTACCTCAAAATAAGGGTAATTTCTGCCTTTTTGCCCCAAAATATAAAATTTCTTCCCTTCTTTTCTGAAATAAGTGAAATTTCTGCAATTTTGCCCCAAAATAAGGGAAATTTCTGGAATTTTGCCCCAAAATAAGTGGAATTACTGAGTTTTGCCCCAAAATAAGGAGAATTTCTGTCTTTTTGCCCTAACATATAGGGAATTTCTGCTCTTTGTCACACAATTAGGGGAATTTCCGCAATTTTGCTTCAAAATACGGGGAATTTCTGCCTTTTTGCCCGAAAATAAGAAGAAAGTATAGCTTTTTGCTATAAAAAAGAGAAATTTCTTCATTTTTGCCCCAAAATAAGCGGAATTTCTGATTTTTTGCCATTAAATAAGTGGAATTTCTGTCCTTTTCCCTCAAAGCATAGGGAATTCCTGTATTTTTGCCCCAAAATATGGAAAAATTCTGACATTTTACCCTGAAGTAAGTGAAATTTCTGCAATTTTGCCCCAAAATAAGGGAAATTTTTGCCTTTTTGCCCCCAAATAAGGGGAATTTCAGCCTTTTTACCTCAAAATAAGGGGAATTTCGGCATTTTTGCCTCACAATGTTAGAAATTTCTGCCTTTTTGCCCCAAAATAAAGAAAATTTCAGCATTTTTTTCCTGAAATAAGTGAAATTTCTGCAATTTTGCCCCAAAATAAGTGAAATTTCTGCAATTTTGCCCCAAAATAAGTGAAATTTCTGCAATTTTGCCCCAAAATAAGTAAAATTTCTGCAATTTTGCCCCAAAATAAGGGAAATTTCTGGAATTTTGCCTCAAAATAAGTTTAATTTCTGAGTTCTGCCCCAAAATAAGGAGAATTTCTGTCTTTTTGCCCTAACATATAGGGAATTTCTGCTCTTTGTCACACAATTAGGAGAATTTCTGCAATTTTGCTTCAAAATACGGGGAATTTCTGCCTTTTTGCCCGAAAATAAGAAGAAAGTATAGCTTTTTGCCATAAAAAAGAGAAATTTCTTCATTTTTGCCCCAAAATAAGCGGAATTTCTGATTTTTTGCCATTAAATAAGTGGAATTTCTGTCCTTTTCCCTCAAAGCATAGGGAATTCCTGTATTTTTGCCCCAAAATAAGGAAAAATTCTGACATTTTACCCTGAAGTAAGTGAAATTTCTGCAATTTTGCCCCAAAATAAGGGAAATTTTTGCCTTTTTGCCCCCAAATAAGGGGAATTTCAGCCTTTTTACCTCAAAATAAGGGGAATTTCGGCATTTTTGCCTCACAATGTTAGAAATTTCTGCCTTTTTGCCCCAAAATAAAGAAAATTTCAGCATTTTTTTCCTGAAATAAGTGAAATTTCTGCAATTTTGCCCCAAAATAAGTGAAATTTCTGCAATTTTGCCCCAAAATAAGTGAAATTTCTGCAATTTTGCCCCAAAATAAGTAAAATTTCTGCAATTTTGCCCCAAAATAAGGGAAATTTCTGGAATTTTGCCTCAAAATAAGTTTAATTTCTGAGTTCTGCACCAAAATAAGGAGAATTTCTGTCTTTATGCTTCAACATATAGGGAATTTCTGCCTTTTTGCCTTAAAATTAGGGGAATTTCTGCAATTTTGCTCCAAAATACGAAGAATTTCTGCCCTTTTGCCTGAAAATAAGAAGAATGCATACCTTTTTGCCATAAAAAAGGGAAATTTCTTCATTTTTGATCCAAAATAAGGGGAATTTCTGCTTTTTTGCCTCTAAATAAGTGGAATTTCTGTCTTTTTCCCCAAAAACAAAGGGAATTTCTGTCTTTTTTGCCCCAAAATAAGGAAATTTTCTGACTTATTACCCTAAAATAAGTGAAATTTCTGCAATTTTGCCCCAAAATAAGGGAAATTTCTGCCTTTTTGCCCCAAAATAAGGGGAAAATTCAGCCTTTTTACCTCAAAATAAGGGAATTTTCTGCATTTTTGCCACAAAATATTAGGAATTTCTGCATTTTTGCCCCAAAATAAAGAAAATTTCTGCCTTTTTTCCCTGACATAAGTGAAATTTCTGCAATTTTGCCCCAAAAGAAGTGAAATTTCTGCAATTTTGCCCTAAAATAAGGGAAATTTCTGGAATTTTGCCACAAATAAGTGGAATTTCTGAGTTATGCCACAAAATAAGAAGAATTTCTGTCTTTTTGTCCAAACATATAGGGAATTTCTGACTTTTTGCCCCACAATTAGCAGAATTTCTGCAATTTTGCTCCAAAATACGGGGAATTTCTGCCTTTTTGCCGGAAAATAAGAAGAATGCATACCTTTTTGCCATAAAAAAGGGAAATTTCTTCATTTTTGCTCCAAAAAGGGGAATTTCTGCTTTTTTGCCTCTAAATAAGTGGAATTTCTGTTTTTTACCCCTAAACAAAGGGAATTCCTGTCTTTTTTGCCCCAAAATATGGAAAATTTCTGACTTATTACCCTGAAATAAGTGAAATTTCTGCAATTTTGCCCCAAAATAAGGGAAATTTCTGCCTTTTTGCCCCCAAATAAGGGGAATTTCAGCCTTTTTACCTCAAAATAAGGGAAATTTCTGCATTTTTGCCACAAAATATTAGGAATTTCTGCATTTTTGCCCCTAAATAAGGAAAATTTCTGCCTTTTTTCCCTTACATAAGTGAAATTTCTGCAATTTTGCCCCAAAATAAGTGAAATTTCTGCAATTTTGCCCCAAAATAAAGGAAATTTCTGGAATTTTGCCCCAAAATAAGTGGAATTTCTTAGTTTTGCCCCAAAATAAGGAGAATTTCTGTATTTTGCCCCACAATTAGCGGAATTTCTGCAATTTTGCTCCAAAATACGGTCAATTTCTGCCTTTTTGCTCGAACATAAGAAGAATGCATAACTTTTTGCCATAAAAAAGGGAAATTTCTTCATTTTTGCTCCAAAATAAGGGGAATTTCTGCTTTTTTGCCTTTAAATAAGTGAAATTTCTGTCTTTTTCCCCCAAAACAAAAAGAATTTCTGTCTTTTTTCCCCAAAATAAGGAAAAGTTCTGACTTATTACCCTGAAGTAAGTGAAATTTCTGCAATTTTGCCCCAAAATAAGAGAAATTTCTGCTTTTTTGCCCCCAAATAAGGGGAATTTCAGCCTTTTTACATCAAAATAAGGGTAAATTTTGCATTTTTGCCACAAAATATTAGGAATTTCTGCCTTTTTGCCCCAAACTAAAAAAAAATTTCTGCCTTTTTTCCCTGAAATAAGTGAAATTTCTGCAATTTTGCCCCAAAATAAGTTAAATTTCTGCAATTTTGCCCCAAAATAAGGGAAATTTCTGCCTTTTTGCCCCCAAATAAGGGGAATTTCAGGCGTTTTACCTCAAAATAAGGGGAATTTCTGCATTTTTGCCACAAAATATTAGGAATTTCTGCCTCTTTGCCTTAAAATAAGGAAAATTTCTGCCTTTTTTCCCTGTAATAAGTGAAATTTCTGCATTTTTGCCCCAAAATAGGTGAAATTTCTGCAATTTTGCCCCAAATTAAGAGAAATTTCTGGTATTTTGCCTCAAAATAAGTGGAATTTCTTAGTTTTGCCCCATAATAAGGAGAATTTCTGTCTTTTTGCCCCAACATATAGAAAATTTCTGCCTTTTTGCCCCACAATTAGGGGAATTTCTGCAATTTTGCTCCAAAATACGGGGAATTTCTGCCTTTTTGCCCGATAATAAGAAGAATGCATACCTTTTTGCCATTAAAAAGGGAAATTTCCTCATTTTTGCTCCAAAATAAGCGGAATTTCTGATTTTTTGCCTCTAAATAAGTGGAATTTCTGTCTTTTTTCCCCAAAACAAAGGGAATTTCTGTCTTTTTTGCCCCAAAATAAAAAATATTTCTGACTTATTACCCTGAAATAAGTGAAATTTTTTCCATTTTTCACCAAAATAAGGGAAATTTCTGCCTTTTTGCCCCCAAATAAGGGAAATTTCAGCCTTTTTACCTCAAAATAAGGGGAATTTCTTCCTTTTTGCCCAAAAATAAGGAAAATTTCTGCCCTTTTTCCCTGAAATAAGTAAAATATCTGCAATTTTGCCCCAAAATAAGTGAAATTTCTGCAATTTTGCCCCAAAATGAGGGAAATTTCTGGAATTTTGCCCCAAAATAAGTGGAATTACTGAGTTTTGCCCCAAAATAAGGAGAATTTCTGTCTTTTTGCCCTAACATATAGGGAATTTTTGCATTTTTGCCCCACAATTAGGGGAATTTCTGCAATTTTGCTCCAGAATACGTGAAATTTCTGCCCTTTTGCCCGAAAATAAGAAGAATGCATACCTTTTTGCCATAAAAAAGGGAAATTACTTCATTTTTGCTCCAAAATAACGGGAAATTCTGCTTTTTTGCCTCTAAATAAGTGTAATTTCTGTCTTTTCCCCCCAAAACAAAGGGAATTCCTGTATTTTTGCCCCAAAATAAAGAATAATTGTGACTTATTACCCTAAAGTAAGTGATATTTCTGCAATTTTGCCCCAAAATAAGGGAAATTATTGCCTTTTTGCCCCCAAATAAGGGGAATTTCAGCCTTTTTACCTCAAAATAAGGGGAATTTCTTCATTTTTGCCACAAAATATTAGGAATTTCTGCCTTTTTGCACCAAAATAATGAAAATTTCTGCCTTTTTTCCCTGAAATAAGTGAAATTTCTTCAATTTTGCCCCAAAATAAGTGAAATTTCTACAATTTTCCCCAAAATAAGTGAAATTTCTGCAATTTTGCCCCAAACTAAGAGAAATTTCTGGAATTTTGCCCCAAAATAAGTGGAATTTCTGAGTTTTGCCCCAAAATAAGGAGAATTTCTGTCTTTTTGCCCCAACATTTAGAGAATTTCTGCCTTTTTGCCCCACAATTTGGGGAATTTCTGCAATTTTGCTCCAAAATACGGGGAATTTCTGCCTTTTTGCCCGATAATAAGAAGAATGCATACCTTTTTGCCATTAAAAAGGGAAATTTCCTCATTTTTGCTCCAAAATAAGCGGAATTTCTGATTTTTTGCCTCTAAATAAGTGGAATTTCTGTCTTTTTTCCCCAAAACAAAGGGAATTTCTGTCTTTTTTGCCCCAAAATAAAAAATATTTCTGACTTATTACCCTGAAATAAGTGAAATTTTTTCTATTTTTCACCAAAATAAGGGAAATTTCTGCCTTTTTGCCCCCAAATAAGGGAAATTTCAGCCTTTTTACCTCAAAATAAGGGGAATTTCTTCCTTTTTGCCCAAAAATAAGGAAAATTTCTGCCCTTTTTCCCTGAAATAAGTAAAATATCTGCAATTTTGCCCCAAAATAAGTGAAATTTCTGCAATTTTGCCCCAAAATGAGGGAAATTTCTGGAATTTTGCCCCAAAATAAGTGGAATTACTGAGTTTTGCCCCAAAATAAGGAGAATTTCTGTCTTTTTGCCCTAACATATAGGGAATTTTTGCATTTTTGCCCCACAATTAGGGGAATTTCTGCAATTTTGCTCCAGAATACGTGAAATTTCTGCCCTTTTGCCCGAAAATAAGAAGAATGCATACCTTTTTGCCATAAAAAAGGGAAATTACTTCATTTTTGCTCCAAAATAACGGGAAATTCTGCTTTTTTGCCTCTAAATAAGTGTAATTTCTGTCTTTTCCCCCCAAAACAAAGGGAATTCCTGTATTTTTGCCCCAAAATAAAGAATAATTGTGACTTATTACCCTAAAGTAAGTGATATTTCTGCAATTTTGCCCCAAAATAAGGGAAATTATTGCCTTTTTGCCCCCAAATAAGGGGAATTTCAGCCTTTTTACCTCAAAATAAGGGGAATTTCTTCATTTTTGCCACAAAATATTAGGAATTTCTGCCTTTTTGCACCAAAATAATGAAAATTTCTGCCTTTTTTCCCTGAAATAAGTGAAATTTCTTCAATTTTGCCCCAAAATAAGTGAAATTTCTACAATTTTCCCCAAAATAAGTGAAATTTCTGCAATTTTGCCCCAAACTAAGAGAAATTTCTGGAATTTTGCCCCAAAATAAGTGGAATTTCTGAGTTTTGCCCCAAAATAAGGAGAATTTCTGTCTTTTTGCCCCAACATTTAGAGAATTTCTGCCCTTTTGCCCCACAATTTGGGGAATTTCTGCAATTTTGCTCCAAAATACGAAGAATTTCTGCCTTTTTGCCCGAAAATAAGAAGAATGCATACCTTTTTGCAATAAAAAAGGGAAATTTCTTCATTTTTGCTCCAAAATAAGGGGAATTTCTGCTTTTTTGCCTCTAAATAAGTGGAATTTCTGTCTTTTTCCCCTAAAACAATGTGAATTTCTGTCTTTTTTGCCCCAAAACAAGGAAAATTTCTGGCTTATTTCCTTGAAATAAGTGAAATTTCTGCAATTTTGCCCCAAAATAAGTTAAATTTCTGCAATTTTGCCCCAAAGTAAGGGAAATTTCTGCAATTTTGCCCGAAAATATGGGTAATTTCTGCATTTTTGCCCCCCAATTAGGGGAATTTTAGCCTTTTTACCTCAAAATAAGGGAAATTTCTTCATTTTTGCAACAAATTATTAGGAATTTCTGCCTTTTTGCCCCAAAATAAGAAAATTTCTACCTTTTTTTCTCTGAAATAAGTGAAATTTCTGCAATTTTGCCCCAAAATAATTGAAATTTCTGCAATTTTGCCCCAAATTAACGGAAGTTTCTTAAATTTTGCCCCAAAATAAGTGTAATATCTGAGTTTTTCCCCAAAATTAGGAGAATTTCTGTCTTTTTGCCCCAACATATAGAGAATTTCTGCCTTTTTGCCCCACAATTAGGGGAATTTCTGCAATTTTGCTCCAAAATATGGGGAATTTCTGCCTTTTTGCCCGATAATAAGAAGAATGCATAAATTTTTGCCATAAAAAAGGGAAATTTCTTCATTTTTGCTCCAAAATAAAGGGAATTTCTGCTTTTTTGCCTAAAAATAACTGGAATTTTTGTCTTTTTCCCCCAAAACTAAGGGAATTTCTATATTTTTTGCCCCAAAATAAAAAATATTTCTGCCTTTTTTCCCTTAAATAAGTGAAATTTCTGCAATTTTGCCCCAAAATAAGTGAAATTTCTGCAATTTTGCTCCAAAATAAGGGAAATTTCTGCCTTTTTGCCCCCAAATAAGGGGAATTTCAGCCTTTTTACCTCAAAATAAGGGGAATTTCTGCATTTTTGCCACAAAATATTAAAAATTTCTGCCTTTTTGCCCCAAAATAAGGAAAATATCTGCCTTTTTTCTCTGTAATAAGTGAAATTTCTGCAACTTTGCCCCAAAATAAGTGAAATTTTTGCAATTTTGCCCCAAATTAATGGAAATTTCTGGTATTTTGCCCCAAAATAAGTGGAATTTCCGAGTTTTGCCCCAAAATAAGGAGAATTTCTGTCTTTTTGCCCCAACATATAAAGAATTTCTGCCTTTTTCTCCACAATTAGGGGAATTTCTGCAATTTTGCTCCAAAATACAAGGAATTTCTGCCTTTTTGCCCGATAATAAGAAGAATGCATAACTTTTTGCCATAAAAAAGGAAAATATATTCATTTTTGCTCTAAAATAAGGGAATTTCTGCTTTTTTGCCTCAAAATAAGTGGAATTTCTGTCTTTTTCCCACAAAACAAAAAGAATTTCTGCATTTTTTCCCCCAAAATAAAAAATATTTCTGACTTATTACCCTGAAATAAGTGAAATTTCTGCCTTTTTGCCCCAAAATAAGGGAAATTTCTGCCTTTTTGTCCCCAAATAAGGGAAATTTCAGCCTTTTTACCTCAAAATAAGAGGAATTTCTGCCTTTTTGCCCCAAAATATAAAATTTCTGCCCTTCTTCCCTGAAATAAGTGAAATTTCTGCAATTTTGCCCCAAAATAAGGGAAATTTCTGGAATTTTGCCCCAAAATAAGTGGAATTAATGAGTTTTGCCCCCAAAATAAGGAGAATTTCTGTCTTTTTGCCCTAACATATAGGGAATTTCTGCCTTTTTGCCTTACAATTAGGGGAATTTCTGCAATTTTGCTCCTAAATACGAAAAAATTCTGCCCTTTTGCCTGAAAATAAGAAGAATGCATACCTTTTTGCTGTAAAAAAGAGAAATTTCTTTATTTTTGATCCAAAGCAAGGGGAATTTCTGCTTTTTTGCCTCTAAATATGTGGAATTTCTGTCTTTTTCCCCAAAAACAAAGGGAATTTCTGTCTTTTTTGCCCCAAAATAAAGAAAATTTCTAACTTATTACCCTGAAATAAGTGAAATTTCTTCAATTTTGTCCCAAAATAAGGGAAATTTCTGCCTTTTTGCCCCCAAATAAGGGGAATTTCAGCCTTTTTACCTCAAAATAAGGGGAATTTCTGCATTTTTGCCACAAAATATTAGAAATTTCTGCCTTTTTGCCACAAAATAAGGAAAATATCTCACTTTTTTCCCTGTAATAAGTGAAATTTCTGCAACTTTGCCCCAAAATAAGTGAAATTTTTGCAATTTTGCCCAAAATTAAGAGGAATTTCTGGTATTTTGCCCCAAAATAAGTGGAATTTCTGAGTTTTGCCCCAAAATTAGGAGAATTTCTGTCTTTTTGCCCCAACATATAGAGAATTTCTGCCTTTTTCCCCACAATTAGGGGAATTTCTGCAATTTTGCTCCAAAATACAAGGAATTTCTGCCTTTTTGCCCGATAATAAGAAGAATGCTTAACTTTTTGACATAAAAAAGGGAAATTTCTTCATTTTTGCTCCAAAATAAGGGGAATTTCTGCTTTTTTGCCTAAAAATAACTGGAATTTTTTTCTTTTTCCCTCAAAACAAAGGGAATTTCTGTATTTTTTGCCCAAAATTAAAAAATACTTCTGACTTATTAACCTGAAATAAGTGAAATTTCTTCAATTTTTTCCCAAAATAAGGGAAATATCTGCCTTTTTGTACCCAAATAAGGGAAATTTCAGCCTTTTTACCTCAAAATAAGGGGAATTTCTGCCTTTTTGCCCCAAAATATAAAATTTCTGCCCTTCTTCCCTGAAATAAGTGAAATTTCTGCAATTTTGCCCCAAAATAAGGGAAATTTCTGGAATTTTGCCCCAAAATAAGTGGAATTACTGAGTTTTGCCCCAAAATAAGGGAAATTTCTGACTTTTTGCCCCCAAATATGGGGAATTTCAGCCTTTTTACCTCAAAATAAGGGGAATTTCTGCATTTTTGCCACAAAATATTAGGAATTTCTGCCTTTTTGTTCCAAAATAAGAAAATTTCTGCTTTTTTCCCTTGAAATAAGGGAAATTTCTGCAATTTTGCCTGAAAATAAGTGTAATTTCTGCACTTTTGCCCCAAAATAAGGGAAATTTCTGGAATTTTGCCCCAAAATAAGTGGAATTTCTGAGTTTTGCCCCAAAATAAATAGAATTTCTGTCTTTTTGCCCCAACATATAGAGAACTTCTGCCTTTTTGCCCCACAATTAGGGGAATTTCTGCAATTTTGCTCCAAAATACGAAGAATTTATGCCTTTTTCCCCGAAAATAAGAAGAATGCATACCTTTTTGCCATAAAAAAAGGGAAATTTCTTCATTTTTGCTCCAAAATAAGGGGAATTTCTGCTTTCTTGCCTCTAAATAAGTGGAATTTCTGTCTTTTTCTCCCAAAACAAAGGGAATTTCTGTCCTTTAGGCCCCAAAATAAAAGAAAATTTCTGACTTATTGCCCTGAAGTAAGTGTAATTTCTGCAATTTTGCCCCAAAATAAGGGAAATTTCTGCCTTTCTGCCCCCAAATAAGGGGAATTTCAGCCTTTTTACCTCAAAATAAAAGGAATTTCTGCATTTTTGCCACAAAATATTAGGAATTTCTGCAATTTTGCCCCAAATTAAGAGAAATTTCTGGTATTTTGCCTCAAAATAAGTGGAATTTCTTAGTTTTGCCCCATAATAAGGAGAATTTCTGTCTTTTTGCCCCAACATATAGAAAATTTCTGCCTTTTTGCCCCACAATTAGGGGAATTTCTGCAATTTTGCTCCAAAATACGGGGAATTTCTGCCTTTTTGCCCGATAATAAGAAGAATGCATACCTTTTTGCCATTAAAAAGGGAAATTTCCTCATTTTTGCTCCAAAATAAGCGGAATTTCTGATTTTTTGCCTCTAAATAAGTGGAATTTCTGTCTTTTTTCCCCAAAACAAAGGGAATTTCTGTCTTTTTTGCCCCAAAATAAAAAATATTTCTGACTTATTACCCTGAAATAAGTGAAATTTTTTCCATTTTTCACCAAAATAAGGGAAATTTCTGCCTTTTTGCCCCCAAATAAGGGAAATTTCAGCCTTTTTACCTCAAAATAAGGGGAATTTCTTCCTTTTTGCCCAAAAATAAGGAAAATTTCTGCCCTTTTTCCCTGAAATAAGTAAAATATCTGCAATTTTGCCCCAAAATAAGTGAAATTTCTGCAATTTTGCCCCAAAATGAGGGAAATTTCTGGAATTTTGCCCCAAAATAAGTGGAATTACTGAGTTTTGCCCCAAAATAAGGAGAATTTCTGTCTTTTTGCCCTAACATATAGGGAATTTTTGCATTTTTGCCCCACAATTAGGGGAATTTCTGCAATTTTGCTCCAGAATACGTGAAATTTCTGCCCTTTTGCCCGAAAATAAGAAGAATGCATACCTTTTTGCCATAAAAAAGGGAAATTACTTCATTTTTGCTCCAAAATAACGGGAAATTCTGCTTTTTTGCCTCTAAATAAGTGTAATTTCTGTCTTTTCCCCCCAAAACAAAGGGAATTCCTGTATTTTTGCCCCAAAATAAAGAATAATTGTGACTTATTACCCTGAAGTAAGTGATATTTCTGCAATTTTGCCCCAAAATAAGGGAAATTATTGCCTTTTTGCCCCCAAATAAGGGGAATTTCAGCCTTTTTACCTCAAAATAAGGGGAATTTCTTCATTTTTGCCACAAAATATTAGGAATTTCTGCCTTTTTGCACCAAAATAATGAAAATTTCTGCCTTTTTTCCCTGAAATAAGTGAAATTTCTTCAATTTTGCCCCAAAATAAGTGAAATTTCTACAATTTTCCCCAAAATAAGTGAAATTTCTGCAATTTTGCCCCAAACTAAGAGAAATTTCTGGAATTTTGCCCCAAAATAAGTGGAATTTCTGAGTTTTGCCCCAAAATAAGGAGAATTTCTGTCTTTTTGCCCCAACATTTAGAGAATTTCTGCCTTTTTGCCCCACAATTTGGGGAATTTCTGCAATTTTGCTCCAAAATACGGGGAATTTCTGCCTTTTTGCCCGATAATAAGAAGAATGCATACCTTTTTGCCATTAAAAAGGGAAATTTCCTCATTTTTGCTCCAAAATAAGCGGAATTTCTGATTTTTTGCCTCTAAATAAGTGGAATTTCTGTCTTTTTTCCCCAAAACAAAGGGAATTTCTGTCTTTTTTGCCCCAAAATAAAAAATATTTCTGACTTATTACCCTGAAATAAGTGAAATTTTTTCTATTTTTCACCAAAATAAGGGAAATTTCTGCCTTTTTGCCCCCAAATAAGGGAAATTTCAGCCTTTTTACCTCAAAATAAGGGGAATTTCTTCCTTTTTGCCCAAAAATAAGGAAAATTTCTGCCCTTTTTCCCTGAAATAAGTAAAATATCTGCAATTTTGCCCCAAAATAAGTGAAATTTCTGCAATTTTGCCCCAAAATGAGGGAAATTTCTGGAATTTTGCCCCAAAATAAGTGGAATTACTGAGTTTTGCCCCAAAATAAGGAGAATTTCTGTCTTTTTGCCCTAACATATAGGGAATTTTTGCATTTTTGCCCCACAATTAGGGGAATTTCTGCAATTTTGCTCCAGAATACGTGAAATTTCTGCCCTTTTGCCCGAAAATAAGAAGAATGCATACCTTTTTGCCATAAAAAAGGGAAATTACTTCATTTTTGCTCCAAAATAACGGGAAATTCTGCTTTTTTGCCTCTAAATAAGTGTAATTTCTGTCTTTTCCCCCCAAAACAAAGGGAATTCCTGTATTTTTGCCCCAAAATAAAGAATAATTGTGACTTATTACCCTAAAGTAAGTGATATTTCTGCAATTTTGCCCCAAAATAAGGGAAATTATTGCCTTTTTGCCCCCAAATAAGGGGAATTTCAGCCTTTTTACCTCAAAATAAGGGGAATTTCTTCATTTTTGCCACAAAATATTAGGAATTTCTGCCTTTTTGCACCAAAATAATGAAAATTTCTGCCTTTTTTCCCTGAAATAAGTGAAATTTCTTCAATTTTGCCCCAAAATAAGTGAAATTTCTACAATTTTCCCCAAAATAAGTGAAATTTCTGCAATTTTGCCCCAAACTAAGAGAAATTTCTGGAATTTTGCCCCAAAATAAGTGGAATTTCTGAGTTTTGCCCCAAAATAAGGAGAATTTCTGTCTTTTTGCCCCAACATTTAGAGAATTTCTGCCTTTTTGCCCCACAATTTGGGGAATTTCTGCAATTTTGCTCCAAAATACGAAGAATTTCTGCCTTTTTGCCCGAAAATAAGAAGAATGCATACCTTTTTGCAATAAAAAAGGGAAATTTCTTCATTTTTGCTCCAAAATAAGGGGAATTTCTGCTTTTTTGCCTCTAAATAAGTGGAATTTCTGTCTTTTTCCCCTAAAACAATGTGAATTTCTGTCTTTTTTGCCCCAAAACAAGGAAAATTTCTGGCTTATTTCCTTGAAATAAGTGAAATTTCTGCAATTTTGCCCCAAAATAAGTTAAATTTCTGCAATTTTGCCCCAAAGTAAGGGAAATTTCTGCAATTTTGCCCGAAAATATGGGTAATTTCTGCATTTTTGCCCCCCAATTAGGGGAATTTTAGCCTTTTTACCTCAAAATAAGGGAAATTTCTTCATTTTTGCAACAAATTATTAGGAATTTCTGCCTTTTTGCCCCAAAATAAGAAAATTTCTACCTTTTTTTCTCTGAAATAAGTGAAATTTCTGCAATTTTGCCCCAAAATAATTGAAATTTCTGCAATTTTGCCCCAAATTAACGGAAGTTTCTTAAATTTTGCCCCAAAATAAGTGTAATATCTGAGTTTTTCCCCAAAATTAGGAGAATTTCTGTCTTTTTGCCCCAACATATAGAGAATTTCTGCCTTTTTGCCCCACAATTAGGGGAATTTCTGCAATTTTGCTCCAAAATATGGGGAATTTCTGCCTTTTTGCCCGATAATAAGAAGAATGCATAAATTTTTGCCATAAAAAAGGGAAATTTCTTCATTTTTGCTCCAAAATAAAGGGAATTTCTGCTTTTTTGCCTAAAAATAACTGGAATTTTTGTCTTTTTCCCCCAAAACTAAGGGAATTTCTATATTTTTTGCCCCAAAATAAAAAATATTTCTGCCTTTTTTCCCTGAAATAAGTGAAATTTCTGCAATTTTGCCCCAAAATAAGTGAAATTTCTGCAATTTTGCTCCAAAATAAGGGAAATTTCTGCCTTTTTGCCCCCAAATAAGGGGAATTTCAGCCTTTTTACCTCAAAATAAGGGGAATTTCTGCATTTTTGCCACAAAATATTAAAAATTTCTGCCTTTTTGCCCCAAAATAAGGAAAATATCTGCCTTTTTTCTCTGTAATAAGTGAAATTTCTGCAACTTTGCCCCAAAATAAGTGAAATTTTTGCAATTTTGCCCCAAATTAATGGAAATTTCTGGTATTTTGCCCCAAAATAAGTGGAATTTCCGAGTTTTGCCCCAAAATAAGGAGAATTTCTGTCTTTTTGCCCCAACATATAAAGAATTTCTGCCTTTTTCTCCACAATTAGGGGAATTTCTGCAATTTTGCTCCAAAATACAAGGAATTTCTGCCTTTTTGCCCGATAATAAGAAGAATGCATAACTTTTTGCCATAAAAAAGGAAAATATATTCATTTTTGCTCTAAAATAAGGGAATTTCTGCTTTTTTGCCTCAAAATAAGTGGAATTTCTGTCTTTTTCCCACAAAACAAAAAGAATTTCTGCATTTTTCCCCCAAAATAAAAAATATTTCTGACTTATTACCCTGAAATAAGTGAAATTTCTGCCTTTTTGCCCCAAAATAAGGGAAATTTCTGCCTTTTTGTCCCCAAATAAGGGAAATTTCAGCCTTTTTACCTCAAAATAAGAGGAATTTCTGCCTTTTTGCCCCAAAATATAAAATTTCTGCCCTTCTTCCCTGAAATAAGTGAAATTTCTGCAATTTTGCCCCAAAATAAGGGAAATTTCTGGAATTTTGCCCCAAAATAAGTGGAATTAATGAGTTTTGCCCCCAAAATAAGGAGAATTTCTGTCTTTTTGCCCTAACATATAGGGAATTTCTGCCTTTTTGCCTTACAATTAGGGGAATTTCTGCAATTTTGCTCCTAAATACGAAAAAATTCTGCCCTTTTGCCTGAAAATAAGAAGAATGCATACCTTTTTGCTGTAAAAAAGAGAAATTTCTTTATTTTTGATCCAAAGCAAGGGGAATTTCTGCTTTTTTGCCTCTAAATATGTGGAATTTCTGTCTTTTTCCCCCAAAACAAAGGGAATTTCTGTCTTTTTTGCCCCAAAATAAAGAAAATTTCTAACTTATTACCCTGAAATAAGTGAAATTTCTTCAATTTTGTCCCAAAATAAGGGAAATTTCTGCCTTTTTGCCCCCAAATAAGGGGAATTTCAGCCTTTTTACCTCAAAATAAGGGGAATTTCTGCATTTTTGCCACAAAATATTAGAAATTTCTGCCTTTTTGCCACAAAATAAGGAAAATATCTCACTTTTTTCCCTGTAATAAGTGAAATTTCTGCAACTTTGCCCCAAAATAAGTGAAATTTTTGCAATTTTGCCCAAAATTAAGAGGAATTTCTGGTATTTTGCCCCAAAATAAGTGGAATTTCTGAGTTTTGCCCCAAAATTAGGAGAATTTCTGTCTTTTTGCCCCAACATATAGAGAATTTCTGCCTTTTTCCCCACAATTAGGGGAATTTCTGCAATTTTGCTCCAAAATACAAGGAATTTCTGCCTTTTTGCCCGATAATAAGAAGAATGCTTAACTTTTTGACATAAAAAAGGGAAATTTCTTCATTTTTGCTCCAAAATAAGGGGAATTTCTGCTTTTTTGCCTAAAAATAACTGGAATTTTTTTCTTTTTCCCTCAAAACAAAGGGAATTTCTGTATTTTTTGCCCAAAATTAAAAAATACTTCTGACTTATTAACCTGAAATAAGTGAAATTTCTTCAATTTTTTCCCAAAATAAGGGAAATATCTGCCTTTTTGTACCCAAATAAGGGAAATTTCAGCCTTTTTACCTCAAAATAAGGGGAATTTCTGCCTTTTTGCCCCAAAATATAAAATTTCTGCCCTTCTTCCCTGAAATAAGTGAAATTTCTGCAATTTTGCCCCAAAATAAGGGAAATTTCTGGAATTTTGCCCCAAAATAAGTGGAATTACTGAGTTTTGCCCCAAAATAAGGGAAATTTCTGACTTTTTGCCCCCAAATATGGGGAATTTCAGCCTTTTTACCTCAAAATAAGGGGAATTTCTGCATTTTTGCCACAAAATATTAGGAATTTCTGCCTTTTTGTTCCAAAATAAGAAAATTTCTGCTTTTTTCCCTTGAAATAAGGGAAATTTCTGCAATTTTGCCTGAAAATAAGTGTAATTTCTGCACTTTTGCCCCAAAATAAGGGAAATTTCTGGAATTTTGCCCCAAAATAAGTGGAATTTCTGAGTTTTGCCCCAAAATAAATAGAATTTCTGTCTTTTTGCCCCAACATATAGAGAACTTCTGCCTTTTTGCCCCACAATTAGGGGAATTTCTGCAATTTTGCTCCAAAATACGAAGAATTTATGCCTTTTTCCCCGAAAATAAGAAGAATGCATACCTTTTTGCCATAAAAAAAGGGAAATTTCTTCATTTTTGCTCCAAAATAAGGGGAATTTCTGCTTTCTTGCCTCTAAATAAGTGGAATTTCTGTCTTTTTCTCCCAAAACAAAGGGAATTTCTGTCCTTTAGGCCCCAAAATAAAAGAAAATTTCTGACTTATTGCCCTGAAGTAAGTGTAATTTCTGCAATTTTGCCCCAAAATAAGGGAAATTTCTGCCTTTCTGCCCCCAAATAAGGGGAATTTCAGCCTTTTTACCTCAAAATAAAAGGAATTTCTGCATTTTTGCCACAAAATATTAGGAATTTCTGCCTTTTTGCCCCAAAAATTAACAAAATTTCTGTCTTTTTTCCCTGAAATAAGTGAAATTTCTGCAATTTTGCCCCAAAATAAGTGAAATTTCTGCAATTTTGCCCCAAAATAAGTGAAATTGCTGCAATTTTGCCCCAAAATACAAGAAATTTCTGGAATTTTGCCCCAAAATATGTGGAATTTCTGATTTTTGCCCTAAAATTAGGAGAATTTCTGTCTTTTTGCCCCAACACATAGAGAATTTCTGCCTTTTTGCCCCACAATTAGGGGAATTTCTGCAATTTTGCCCGAAAATAAGGGAAATTTCTGCCTTTTTCCCCCCAAATAAGGGAAATTTCACCCTTTTTACCTAAAAATAAGGGGAATTTCTGCATTTTTGCCACAAAATATTAGCTATTTTTGCCTTTTTGCCCCAAAATAAGAAAATTTCTCCTTTTTTTCCTGAAATAAGTGAAATTTCTGCAATTTTGCCCCAAAATAAGTGAAATTTCTGTAATTTTGCCCCAAAATAAGGGAAATTTCTGGAATTTTGCTCCAAAGTATGTGGAATTTCTGAGTTTTACCCCAAAATAAAATGAATTTCTGTGTTTTTACCCTAACATATAGGGAATTTTTGCCTTTTTTCCCCACAATTAGGGGAATTTCTGCAATTTTGCTCCAAAATACGAGGAATTTCTGCCTATTTGCCCGATAATAAGAAGAATGCATACCTTTTTGCCATAAAAAAAGAAAATTTCTTTATTTTTGCTCCAATACAAAAGGAATTTCTGCTTTTTTGCCTCTAAATAAGTGGAATTTCTCTCTTTTTCCCCCAAAACAAAGGGAATTTCTGTCTTTTTTGACCTAAAATTAAAAAAATTTCTGACTTATTACCCTGAAGTAAGTGAAATTTCTGCAATTTTGCCCCAAAATAAGGGAAATTACTGCCTTTTTGCCCCCAAATAATGGGAATTTCTGCCTTTTTACCTCAAAATAAGGGGAATTTCTGCATTTTTGCCACAAAATATTAGGAATTTCTGCCTTTTTGCCCCAAAATAAAGGAAATTTCTGGTTTTTTCCCTGAAATAAGTGAAATTTCTTCAATTTTGCCCGAAAATAAGTGAAATTTCTGCAATTTTTCCCCAAAATAAATGAAATTTCGGAAATTTCCCCCAAAATAAGTGGAATTTCCGAGTTTTTCCCCAAAATAAAGAGAATTTCTGTCTTCTTGCCCTAACGTATCAGGAATTTCTGCCTTTTTGCCCCACAATTAGGGGAATTTCTGTAATTTTGCTCCAAAATACGAGGAATTTCTGCCTTTTTGCCCGAAAATAAGAAGAATGCATACCTTTTTGCAATAAATAAGGGAACTTTCTTAATTTTTGCTCCAAAATAAGGGGAATTTCTGCTTTTTTGCCTTTAAATAAGTGGAATTTCTGTCTTTTTCCCCCAAAACAAAGGGAATTTCTGTCTTTTTGCCCCAAAATAAGAAAATTTCTGATTTATTACACTCAAATAAGTGAAATTTCTGCAATTTTGCACCAAAATAAGGGAAATTTCTGCCTTTTTGACCCCAAATAAGGGGAATTTCTGCCTTTTTACCTCAAAATAAGGGGAATTTCTTCATATTTGCCACAAAATATTAGGAATTTCTGCCTTTTAGCCCCAAAATAATGAAAATTTCTGCCTTTTTCCCTGAAATAAGTGAAATTTCTGCTATTTTGCCCCAAAATAGGTAAAATTTCTGCAATTTTGCCCCAAAATAATGGAAATTTCTCGAATTTTGACCCACAATAAGTGGAATTTCTGAGTTTTGCCCCAAAATTAAGATAATTTCTGTCTTCTTGCCCTAACATATAGGGAATTTCTGCCTTTTTGCCCCACAATTAGGGGAATTTCTGCAATTTTGCTCCTAAATATGGGGAATTTCTGCCTTTTTGCCTGAAGATAAGAAGAATGCATACCTTTTGCCATAAATAAGGGATATTTCTTAATTTTTGCTCCAAAATAAGCGGAATTTCTGCTTTTTTGCCTCTAAATAAGTGGAATTTCTGTCTTTTTCCCCAAAAACAAGGGGAATTCCTGTCTTTTTTGCCCCAAAATAAGGACAATTTCTGACTTATTACCCTGAAATAAGTGAAATTTCTGCAATTTTGCCCCAAAATAAGGGAAATTTCTGACTTTTGCCCCCAAATATGGAGAATTTCAGCCTTTTTACCTAAAAATAAGGGGAATTTCTGCATTTTTGAAATAAAATATTAGGAATTTCTACATTTTTGTTCCAAAATAAGAAAATTTCTGCTTTTTTTCCCTGAAATCAGGGAAATTTCTGCAATTTTGCCCCAAAATAAGTGAAATTTCTGCAATTTTGCCCCAAAATAAGGGAAATTTCTTGAATTTTGCCCCAAAATAAGTGGAATTTCTGAGTTTTGCCCCAAAATAAAAAGAATTTCTGTCTTTTTGCCCCAACATATAGAGAATTTCTGCATTTTTGCCCCACAATTAGGGGAATTTCTGCAAATTTGCTCCAAAATACGAGGAATTTCTGCTTTTTTGCCAGAAAATAAGAAGAATGTTTACCTTATACCACAAAAAAGGAAATTTCTTCATTTTTGCTTCAAAATAAGACGAAATTCTGCCTTTTTACCTCAAAATAAGTGAAATTTCTGCCTTTTTACCCAAAAATAAACGGAATTTCTGTCTTTTTGCTCCAACATATAGAGAATTTCTGCCTTTTTGCCCCACAATTAGGGGAATTTCTGCAATTTTGCTCCAAAATATGGGGAATTTCTGCCCTTTTGCCCGAAAATAAGAAGAATGCATAATTTTTTGCCATAAATAAGGGAAATTTCTTCATTTTTGCTCCAAAATAAGGGGAATTTCTGCTTTTCTGCCTCTAAATAAGTGGAATTTCTTTCTTTTTTTCCCAAACAAAGGGAATTTCTGTCTTTTTGGCCCCAAATTAAAAAAAATTTCTGACTTATTACCATGAAGTAAGTGTAATTTCTGCAATTTTGCCCCAAAATAAGGGAAATTTCTGGAATTTTGTCCCAAAGTATGTTGAATTTCTGAGGTTTGCCCCAAAATAAGGAGAATTTCTGTCTTTTTGCCCCAACATATGGAAAATTTCTGCCTTTTTGCCCCATAATTAGGGGAATTTCTGCAATTTTGCCTGAAAATAAGGGAAATTTCTGCCTTTTTGCCCCCAAATAATAGAAATTTCAGCCTTTTTACCTCAAAATAAAAGGAATTTCTGCATTTTTGCCACAAAGTATTAGGAATTTCTGCCTTTTTGCCACAAAATAAAAAAATTTCTGCTTTTTTCCCTGAAATAAGTGAAATTTCTGCAATTTTGCCCCGAAATAAGTAAAAGTTCTGCAATTTTGCCCCAAAATAAGGGAATTTTCTGGAATTTTTCCCCAAATTAAGTGGAATTTCTGAGTTTTGCCCAAAAATAAGGAGAAATTCCGTCTTTTGGCCCCCACATATATGGAATTTTTGCCTTTTTGCCCCACAATTAGGGGAATTTCTGCAATTTTGCTCCAAAATACAAGGAATTTCTGCCTTTTTGCCCGAAAATAAGAAGAATGCATACCTTTTTGCTATAAAAAAGGGAAATTTCTTCATTTTTGCTCCAAAAATAAGGGAATTTCTGCTTTTTGGCCTCTAAATAAGTGGAATTTCTTTTTCCCCAAAAACAAAGAGAATTTCTGTCTCTTTTGCCCCAAAATAAAAAAAATTTCTGACTTATTACCCTGAAGTAAGTGAAATTTCTGGAATTTTGCCCCAAAATAAGGGAAATTTCTGCCTTTTTGCCCCCAAGTAAGGGGAATTTCAGCCTTTTAACCTCAAAATAAGAGATATTTCTGCATTTTTGCCACAAAATATTAGGAATTTCTGCCTTTTTGCCACAAAATAAGGAAAATTTCTGCCTTTTTTCCCTGAAATAAGTGAAATTTCTGCAATTTTGCCCCAAAATAAGTGAAATTTCTGCAATTTTGCCCCAAATTAAGTGAAATTTCTGCAATTTTGCCAAAAAAGAAGGGAAATTTCTGGAATTTTGCCTCAAAATAAGTGGAATTTCTGAGTTTTGCCACAAAATAAAAAAAATTTCTGTCTTTTGCCCCAACATATACGGAATTTCTGCATTTTTGCCCCACAATTAGGAAAATTTCTGCAAATTTGCTCCAAAATACGAGGAATTTCTGCTTTTTTGCCAGAAAATAAGAAGAATGTTTACCTTATACCACAAAAAAGGAAATTTCTTCATTTTTGCTTCAAAATAAGACGGAATTCTGCCTTTTTACCTCAAAATAAGTGAAATTTCTGCCTTTTTACCCAAAAATAAACGGAATTTCTGTCTTTTTGCTCCAACATATAGAGAATTTCTGCCTTTTTGCCCCACAATTAGGGGAATTTCTGCAATTTTGCTCCAAAATATGGGGAATTTCTGCCCTTTTGCCCGAAAATAAGAAGAATGCATAATTTTTTGCCATAAATAAGGGAAATTTCTTCATTTTTGCTCCAAAATAAGGGGAATTTCTGCTTTTCTGCCTCTAAATAAGTGGAATTTCTGTCTTTTCCTCCAAAACAAAAGGAATTCCTTTCTTTTTTGCCCCAAAATAAGGAAAATTTCTGCCTTTTTTCCCTGAAATAAGTGAAATTTCTGCAATTTTGCCCCAACATAAGTGAAATTTCTCCAATTTTGTCCCAAAATAAGGAAATTTCTGCAATTTTGCCCCAAAATAAGGGAAATTTCTGGAATTTTCCCCAAAATAAGTGGAATTTGTGAGTTTTGCCCCAAAATAAGGAGAATTTCTGTCTTTTTGCCCCAACATATAATTTCTGCCTTTTTGCCCCTCAATTAGGGGAATTTCTGCAATTTTGCCCAAAAATAAGTGAAATTTCTGTCTTTTTGCCCCCAAATAAGGGGAATTTCAGCCTTTTTACCTCAAAATAATGGGGAATTTCTACTTTTTTGCCACAAAATATTAGGAATTACTACCTTTTTGCCCCATATTAAGAAAATTTCTGCTTTTTTTCCCTGAAATAAGTGAAATTTCTGCAATTTTCCCCAAAAATAAGTGAAATTTCTGAGTTTTGCCCCAAAATAAGGAGATTTTCTTTCTTTTTACCCCAACATGTAGGCAATTTCTGCCTTTTTGCCCCACAATTGGGGAATTTCTGCAATTTTGCTCCAAAATACGGGGAATTTCTGCCTTTTTGCCCGAAAATAATAAGAATGCATAACTTTTTGCCATAAAAAAGGGAAATTTCTTCATTTTTGCTCCAAAATAAGGGGAATTTCTGCTTTTTTGCCTCTAAATAAGTGGAATTTCTGTCTTTTTCCCCCCAAACAAAGAAAATATCAGGTCTTTCTTGCCCCAAAATAAGGAAAAATTCTGACTTATTACCCTGAAGTAAGTGAAATTTCTGCAATTTTGCCGCAAAATATGGGAAATTTCTGCCTTTTTGCCCCCAAATAAGAGGAATTTTAGCCTTTTTACCTCAAAATAAAGGGAATTTTTGCATTTTTGCCACAAAATATTAGGAATTTCTGCCTTTTTGCCCTGAAATAAGGAAAATTTCTGCCTTTTTTCCATGAAATAAGAAAATTTCTGCATTTTTGCCACAAAATAAGTGAAATTTCTGAAATTTTGCCCAAAAATAAGGGAAATTTCTGCAATTTTGCCCCAAAATAAGGGAAATTTCTGGAATTTGGCCACAAAAAGAGTGGAATTTCTGAGTTTTGCCCCAAATTAAGGAGAATTTCTGTCTTTATGCCCTAACATATAGGGAATTTCTGCTTTTTGCCCCACAATTAGGGGAATTTCTGCAATTTTGCTCCAAAATACGGGGAATTTCTGCCTATTTGCCCGAAAATAAGAAGAATGCAAACCTCTTTGCCATAAAAAAGGGAAATTTTATCATTTTTGCTCCAAAATAAGGCTAATTTCTGCTTGTTTGCCTCTAAATAAGTGCAATTTCTGTCTTTTTCCCCCAAAACAAAGGTTATTCATGTCTTTTTTGCCCCAAAATAGGAAAAATTTCTGACTTATTACCCTGAAATAAGTGAAATTTCTGCAATTCTGCCCCAAAATAAGGGAAATTTCTGGATTTTTGCCCCAAAATAAGTAAAATTTCTGAGTTTTGCCCCAAAATAAGTAGAATTTCTGGCTTTTTGCCCCAACATATAGGGAATTTTGGCCTTTTTGCCCCACAATTAGGGGAATTTCGGCAATATTGCTCCAAAATACGGGGAATTTCTGCCTTTTTGCCCGAAAATAAGAAGAATGCATATATTTTTGCCATAAAAAAGGGAAATTTCTTCATTTTTGCTCCAAAATAAGGGAAATTTCTGTTTTATGCGTCTAAATAAGTTGAATTTCTGTCTTTTTCCCCAAAACAAAGGGAATTTCTGTCTTTTTTGCCCCAAAATAAGAAAATTTCTTATTTATTACCTTGTAATAAGCGAAATTTCTTCTATTTTGCCCCAAAATAAGGGAAATTTCTTCCATTTTGACCCCAAATAAGGGGAATTTCAGCCTTTTTACCTCAAAATGAGGGAAATTTCTCCATTTTTGCCACAAAATATTAGGAATTTCTGCCTTTTTGCCCCAAAATAAGGAAAATTTCTGCCTTTTTTTCCTGAAATAAGTGAAATTTCTGCAATTTTGCCCCAAAATAAGTGAAATTTCTGCAATTTTGCCCCAAAATAAGGAAATTTCTGGAATTTTGCCCCAAAATAAGTGAAATTTCTGAGTTTTGCCCCAAAATAAGAAGAATTTCTGTCTTTTTGCCCTAACATATAGGGAATTCTGCCTTTTTGCCCCACATTTAGGGGAATTTCTGCAATTTTGCTACAAAATACGGGGAATTTCTGCCTTTTTGCCCGAAAATAAGAAGAATGCATACCTTTTTGCCATAAAAAAGAGAAATTTCTTCATTTTTGCTCCAAAATAAGGAGAATTTCTGCATTTTTTCCTCTAAATATGTGGAATTTCTGTCTTTTTCCCCCAAAACAAAGGGAATATCTGTCTTTTTTGCCCCAAAATAAAAAAAATTTCTGACTTATTACCCTGAAGTAAGTGAAAATTCTGCAATTTTGCCCCAAAATAAGGGAAATTTCTGCCCTTTTGCCCCCAAATAAGGGGAATTTCAGCCTTTTTACCTCAAAATAAGGGGAATTTCTGCATTTTTGCCACAAAATATTAGGAATATCTGCCTTTTTGCCCCCAAAATTAGAAAGATTTCTGCCTTTTTTCCCTGAAATAAATGAAATTTCTGCAATTTTGCCCCAAAATACGGGAAATTTCTGGAATTTTGCTTCAAAATATGTAAAATTTCTGAGTTTTGCCCTAAAATAAGGAGAATTTCTGACTTTTTGCGCCAACATATTGAGAATTTCTGCCTTCTTGCCCCACAATTAGGGGAATTTCTGCAATTTTGCTCCAAAATACGGGGAATTTCTGCCTTTTTGCCCGAAAATAAGAAGAATGCATACCTTTTTGCCATAAAAAAAAGAAATTTCTTCATTTTTGCTGCAAAATAAGGGGAATTTCTGCTTTTTTCCCTCTAAATAAGTGTAATTTCTGTCTTTTTTCCCCCAAAACAAAGAAAATTTTTGTCTTTTTTGCCCCAAAATAAGGAAAATTTCTGACTTATTACCCTGAAGTAAGTGTAATTTCTGCAATTTTGCCCCAAAATAAGGGAAATTTCTGCCTTTTTGCCCCCAAATAAGGGGAATTTCAGCCTTTTTACCTCAAAATGAGTAGAATTTCTGCATTTTTGCCACAAAATATTAGGAATATCTGCCTTTTTGCCCCAAAAATTAGAAAGATTTCTGACTTTTTTCCCTGAAATAAGTTAAATTTCTGCAATTTTGCCCCAAAATACGGGAAATTTATGGAATTTTGCTTCAAAATATGTAAAATTTCTGAGTTTTGCCCTAAAATAAGGAGAATTTCTGACTTTTTGCGCCAACATATAGAAAATTTCTGCCTTTTTGCCCCACAATTAGGGGAATTTCTGCAATTTTGCTCCAAAATACGGGGAATTTCTGCCTTTTTGCCCGAAAATAAGAAGAATGCATACCTTTTTGCCATAAAAAAGGGAAATTTCTTCATTTTTGCTCCAAAATAAGGGGAATTTCTGCTTTTTTGCCTCTAAATAAGTGGAATTTCTGTCTTTTTCCCCCAAAACAAAGAAAATATCAGGTCTTTTTTGCCCCAAAATAAGGAAAAATTCTGACTTATTACCCTGAAGTAAGTGAAATTTCTGCAATTTTGCCGCAAAATATGGGAAATTTCTGCATTTTTGCCCCCAAATAAGTGGAATTTTAGCCTTTTTACCTCAAAATAAAGGGAATTTTTGCATTTTTGCCACAAAATATTAGGAATTTCTGCCTTTTTGCCCTGAAATAAGGAAAATTTCTGCCTTTTTTCCATGAAATAAGAAAATTTCTGCATTTTTGCCACAAAATAAGTGAAATTTCTGAAATTTTGCCCAAAAATAAGGGAAATTTCTGCAATTTTGCCCCAAAATAAGGGAAATTTCTGGAATTTGGCAACAAAAAGAGTGGAATTTCTGAGTTTTGCCCCAAATTAAGGAGAATTTCTGTCTTTATGCCCTAACATATAGGGAATTTCTGCTTTTTGCCCCACAATTAGGGGAATTTCTGCAATTTTGCTCCAAAATACGGGGAATTTCTTCCTATTTGCCCGAAAATAAGAAGAATGCAAACCTCTTTGCCATAAAAAAGTGAAATTTTATCATTTTTGCTCCAAAATAAGGGGAATTTCTGCTTGTTTGCCTCTAAATAAGTGCAATTTCTGTCTTTTTCCCCCAAAACAAAGGTTATTCATGTCTTTTTTGCCCCAAAATAGGAAAAATTTCTGACTTATTACCCTGAAATAAGTGAAATTTCTGCAATTTTGCCCCAAAATAAGGGAAATTTCTGGATTTTTGCCCCAAAATAAGTAAAATTTCTGAGTTTTGCCCCAAAATAAGTAGAATTTCTGACTTTTTGCCCCAACATATAGGGAATTTTTGCCTTTTTGCCCCACAATTAGGGGAATTTCTGCAATTTTGCTCCAAAATACGGGGAATTTCTGCCTTTTTGCCCGAAAATAAGAAGAATGCATATATTTTTGCCATAAAAAAGGGAAATTTCTTCATTTTTGCTCCAAAATAAGGGAAATTTCTGCTTTTATGCGTCTAAATAAGTTGAATTTCTGTCTTTTTCCCCCAAAACAAAGGGAATTTCTGTCTTTTTTGCCCCAAAATAAGAAAATTTCTTATTTATTACCTTGTAATAAGCGAAATTTCTTTTATTTTGCCCCAAAATAAGGGAAATTTCTGCCCTTTTGACCCCAAATAAGGGGAATTTCAGCCTTTTTACCTCAAAATAAGGGAAATTTCTCCATTTTTGCCACAAAATATTAGGAATTTCTGCCTTTTTGCCCCAAAATAAGGAAAATTTCTGCCTTTTTTTCCTGAAATAAGTGAAATTTCTGCAATTTTGCCCCAAAATAAGTGAAATTTCTGCAATTTTGCTCCAAAATAAGGAAATTTCTGGAATTTTGCCCCAAAATAAGTGAAATTTCTGAGTTTTACCCCAAAATAAGAAGAATTTCTGTCTTTTTGCCCTAACATATAGGGAATTCTGCCTTTTTGCCCCACATTTAGGGGAATTTCTGCAATTTTGCTACAAAATACGGGGAATTTCTGCCTTTTTGCCCGAAAATAAGAAGAATGCATACCTTTTTGCCATAAAAAAGAGAAATTTCTTCATTTTTGCTCCAAAATAAGGAGAATTTCTGCATTTTTTCCTCTAAATATGTGGAATTTTTGTCTTTTTCCCCCAAAACAAAGGGAATTTCTGTCTTTTTGGCCCCAAAATAAAAAAAATTCTGACTTATTACTCTGAAGTAAGTGAAAATTCTGCAATTTTGACCCAAAATAAGGGAAATTTCTGCCCTTTTGCCCCCAAATAAGGGGAATTTCAGCCTTTTTATCTCAAAATAAGGGGAATTTCTGCATTTTTGCCACAAAATATTAGGAATATCTGCCTTTTTGCCCCAAAAATTAGAAAGATTTCTGCCTTTTTTCCCTGAAATAAATGAAATTTCTGCAATTTTGCCCCAAAATACGGGAAATTTCTGGAATTTTGCTTCAAAATATGTAAAATTTCTGAGTTTTGCCCTAAAATAAGGAGAATTTCTGTCTTTTTGCGCCAACATATTGAGAATTTCTGCCTTCTTGCCCCACAATTAGGGGAATTTCTGCAATTTTGCTACAAAATACGGGGAATTTCTGCCTTTTTGCCCGAAAATAAGAAGAATGCATACCTTTTTGCCATAAAAAAAAGAAATTTCTTCATTTTTGCTACAAAATAAGGGGAATTTCTGATTTTTGGCTCTAAATAATTGTAATTTCTGTCTTTTTTCCCCCAAAACAAAGAAAATTTTTGTCTTTTTTGCCCCAAAATAAGGAAAATTTCTGACTTATTACCCTGAAGTAAGTGTAATTTCTGCAATTTTGCCCCAAAATAAGGGAAATTTCTGCCTTTTTGCCCCCAAATAAGGGGAATTTCAGCCTTTTTACCTCAAAATGAGGAGAATTTCTGCATTTTTGCCACAAAATATTAGGAATATCTGCCTTTTTGCCCCAAAAATTAGAAAGATTTCTGACTTTTTTCCCTGAAATAAGTGAAATTTCTGCAATTTTGCCCCAAAATACGGGAAATTTCTGGAATTTTGCTTCAAAATATGTAAAATTTCTGAGTTTTGCCCTAAAATAAGGAGAATTTCTGTCTTTTTGCGCCAACATATAGAAAATTTCTGCCTTTTTGCCCCACAATTAGGGGAATTTCTGCAATTTTGCTCCAAAATACGGGGAATTTCTGCCTTTTTGCCCGAAAATAAGAAGAATGCATACCTTTTTGCCATAAAAAAGGAAATTTCTTCATTTTTGCTCCAAAATAAGGGGAATTTCTGCTTTTTTGGCTCTAAATAAGTGTAATTTCTGTCTTTCCCCCCCCCCAAAAAAATTTTTGTCTTTTTTGCCCCAAAATAAGGAAAATTTCTGACTTACTACCCTGAAGTTAGTGAAAATTCTGCAATTTTGCCCCAAAATAAGGGAAATTTCTGACTTTCTGCCCCCAAAGAATGGGAATTTCAGCCTTTTTACCTCAAACTAAGGGGAATTTCTGCATTTTTGCCACAAAATATTAGGAATATCTGCCTTTTTGCCCCAAAAATTAGAAAGATTTCTGCCTTTTTTCCCTGAAATAAGTGAAATTTCTGCAATTTTGCCCCAAAATACGGGAAATTTCTGGAATTTTGCTTCAAAATATGTAAAATTTCTGAGTTTTGCCCTAAAATAAGGAGAATTTCTGTCTTTTTGCGCCAACATATAGAAAATTTCTGCCTTTTTGCCCCACAATTAGGGGAATTTCTGCAATTTTGCTACAAAATACGGGGAATTTCTGCCTTTTTGCCCGAAAATAAGAAGAATGCATACCTTTTTGCCATAAAAAAGGGAAATTTCTTCATTTTTGCTCCAAAATAAGGGAAATTTCTGCTTTTTTGGCTCTAAATAAGTGTAATTTCTGTCCTTTTCCCCCAAAACAAAGAAAATTTTTGTCTTTTTTGCTCCAAAATAAGGAAAATTTCTGACTTATTACCCTGAAGTTAGTGAAAATTCTGCAATTTTGCCCCAAAATAAGGGAAATTTCTGCCTTTCTGCCCCCAAAGAAGGGGAATTTCAGCCTTTTTACCTCAAACTAAGGGGAATTTCTGCATTTTTGCCACAAAATATTAGGAATATCTGCCTTTTTGCCCCAAAAATTAGAAAGATTTCTGACTTTTTTCCCTGAAATAAGTGAAATTTCTGCAATTTTGCCCCAAAATACGGGAAATTTCTGGAATTTTGCTTCAAAATATGTAAAATTTCTGAGTTTTGCCCTAAAATAAGGAGAATTTCTGTCTTTTTGCGCCAACATATAGAAAATTTCTGCCTTTTTGCCCCACAATTAGGGGAATTTCTGCAATTTTGCTACAAAATACGGGGAATTTCTGCCTTTTTGCCCGAAAATAAGAAGAATGCATACCTTTTTGCCATAAAAAAGGGAAATTTCTTCATTTTTGCTCCAAAATAAGGGAAATTTCTGCTTTTTTGGCTCTAAATAAGTGTAATTTCTGTCCTTTTCCCCCAAAACAAAGAAAATTTTTGTCTTTTTTGCTCCAAAATAAGGAAAATTTCTGACTTATTACCCTGAAGTTAGTGAAAATTCTGCAATTTTGCCCCAAAATAAGGGAAATTTCTGCCTTTCTGCCCCCAAAGAAGGGGAATTTCAGCCTTTTTACCTCAAACTAAGGGGAATTTCTGCATTTTTGCCACAAAATATTAGGAATATCTGCCTTTTTGCCCCAAAAATTAGAAAGATTTCTGACTTTTTTCCCTGAAATAAGTGAAATTTCTGCAATTTTGCCCCAAAATACAGGAAATTTCTGGAATTTTGCTTCAAAATATGTAAAATTTCTGAGTTTTGCCCTAAAATAAGGAGAATTTCTGTCTTTTTGCGCCAACATATAGAGAATTTCTGCCTTTTTGCCCCACCATTAGGGAAATTTCTGCAATTTTGCTACAAAATACGCGGAATTTCTGCCTTTTTGCCCGAAAATAAGAAGAATGCATACCTTTTTGCCATAAAAAAGGGAAATTTCTTCATTTTTGCTCCAAAATAAGGGGAATTTCTGCTTTTTTGGCTCTAAATAAGTGTAATTTCTGTTTTTTTCTCCCAAAACAAAGAAAATTTTTGTTTTTTTGCCGCAAAATAAGGAAAATTTCTGCCTTTTTCCCTTAAATAAGTGAAATTTTTGCAATTTTGCCCCAAAATAAGTGAAATTTCTCCAATTTTGCCCCAAAATAAGGGAATTTTCTGCAATTTTGCCACCAAATAAGGGAAATTTCTGGAATTTTGCCCCAAAATAAGTGGAATTTCTGAGTTTTGCCCCAAAATAAGGAGAATTTCTGTCTTTTTGCCCCAACATATAGAGAATTTCTGCCTTTTTGCCCCATAATTAGGGGAATTTCTGCTATTTTGCCCGAAAATAAGGGAAATTTCTGCATTTTTGCCCCCAAATAATAGGGATTTCAGCCTTTTTACAACAAAATAAGGGGAATTTCTGAGTTTTTGCAACAAAGTATTAGGAATTTTTGCCTTTTTGCCCCAAAATAAGAAAATTTCTGCTTTTTTTCCCTGAAATAAGTGAAATTTCTTCAATTTTGCCCCAAAATAAGTGAAATTTCTGCAATTTTGCCCCAAAATAAGGGAAATATCTGGACTTTTGCCCCAAAGTAAGTTTAATTTCTGAGTTTTGCCCCAAAATAAGGAGAATTTCTGTCTTTTTGCCCCAACATATATGGAATTTTTGCGTTTTTGCCCCACAATTAGGGGAATTTCTGCAATTTAGCTCCAAAATACGGGGAATTTCTGCCTTTTTGCCCGAAAATAAGAAGAATGCATACCTTTTTGCCATAAAAAAGGGAAATTTCTTCATTTTTGCTCCAAAATAAAGGGAATTTCTGCTTTTTTGCCTCTAAATAAGTGGAATTTCTGTCTTTTTCCCCAAAAACAAAGGGAATTTCTGTCTGTTATGCCCCAAAATAAAAAAATTTCTGACTTATTACCCTGAAGTAAGTGAAATTTCTGTAATTTTACCCCAAAATAAGGGAAATTTCTTCCTTTTTGCCCCCAAGTAAGGGGAATTTCAGCCTTTTTACCTCAAAATAAGAGATATTTCTGCATTTTTTCCACAAAATATTAGGAATTTCTGCCTTTTTGCCCCAAAATAAGGAAAATTTCTGCCTTTTTTCTGTGAAATAAATGAAATTTCTGCAATTTTGCCCCAAAATAATTGAAATTTCTGCAATTTTGCCCCAAATTAAGTAAAATTTCTGCAATTTTGCCCCAAAAGAAGGGAAATTTCTGGAATTTTGCCCCAAAATAAGTGGAATTTCTGAGTTTTGCCCCAAAATAGAAATAATTTCTGTCTTTTGCCCCAACATATACGGAATTTCTGCATTTTTGCCCCAGAATTAGGGGAATTTCTGCAATTTTCCTCCAAAATACGGGGAATTTCTGCTTTTTTGCCAGATACTAAGAAGAATGTATACCTTATGCCACAAAAAAGAGAAATTCCTTCATTTTTGCTTCAAAATAAGAGGAAATTCTGCCTTTTTACCTCAAAATTAGTGAAATTTCTGCCTTTTTACCCAAAAACAAACGAAATTTCTGTCTTTTTGCTTCAACATAGAGAGAATTTCTGCCTTTTTTCCCCACAATTAGGGGAATTTCTGCAATTTTGCTCCAAAATACGGGGAATTTCTGGCTTTTTGCCCGAAAATAAGAAGAATGCATACCTTTTTGCCATAAAAAAGGGAAATTTCTTATTTTTTGCTCCAAAATAAGAGGAATTTCTGCTTTTCTGCCTCTAAATAAGTGGAATTTCTGTCTTTTTCCCCCAAAACAATAGAAATTCCTATATATTTTGCCCCAAAATAAGGAAAATTTCTGCCTTTTTTCCGTTAAATAAGTGAAATTTCTGCAATTTTGCCCCAAAATAAGTGAATTTTCTCCAATTTTCCCCAAAATAAGGGAAATTTCTGCAATTTTGCCCCAAAATAGGGGAAATTTCTAGAATTTTCCCCAAAATACATGGAATTTGTGAGTTTTGCTCCAAAATAAGGAGAATTTCTGTCTTTTTGCCCCAACATATAGTGAATTTCTGCCTTTTTGCCCCACAATTAGAGGAATTTCTGCAATTTTGCCCCAAAATAATTGAAATTTCTGTCTTTTTGCCCCCAAATAGGGGAATTTCAGCCTTTTTACCTCAAAATAAGGAGAATTTCTGCTTTTTTGCCACAAAATATTAGGAATTACTGCCTTTTTGCCCCAAAATAAAAAAATTTCTGCTTTTTTTCCCTGAAATAAGTGAAATTTCTGCAATTTTGCCCCAAAATAAGTGAAATTTCTGCAATTTTGGCCCAAAATAAGGGAAATTTTTGGAATTTTGCCTCAAAATAAGTGGAATTTCTGAGTTTTGTCCCAAAATAAGGAGAATTTTTGTCTTTTGGCCCCAACATATAGGCAATTTCTGCCTTTTTGCCCCACAATTAGGGGAATTTCTGCAATTTTGCTCCAAAATACGGGGAATTTCTGCCTTTTTGCCCCAAAACAAAGGGAATTTCTGTATTTTTTGCCCCAAAATAAGGAAAAATTCTGACTTATTACCCTGAAGTAAGTGAAATTTCTGCAATTTTGCCCCAAAATATAAGAAATTTCTCCCTTTTTGCCCCAAATAAGAGGAATTTCAGCCTCTTTACCTCAAAATAAGGGGAATTTCTGCCTTTTGCCACAAAATATTAGGAATTTTTGCCTTTTTTCAGTGAAATAAGGAAAAGTTCTGCCTTTTTTCCATGAAAAAAGTGAAATTTCTGGAATTTTGCCACAAAATAAGTGAAATTTCTGCAATTTTGCCCTAAAATAAGGGAAATTTCTGCAATTTTGCCCCAAAAGAAGGGAAATTTCTGGAATTTGGCCTTAAAATAAGTGGAATTTCTGAGTTTTGCCCCAAAATAAGGAGAATTTCTGTCTTTTTGCCCTAACATATAGGGAATTTCTGCTTTTTGCCCCACAATTAGGGGAATTTCTGATATTTTGCTCCAAAATACGGGGAATTTTTGCCTTTTTGCACGAAAATAAGAAGAATGCATACCTTTTTGCCATAAGAAAAGGAAATTTCTTCATTTTTGCTCGAAAATAAGGGGAATTTCTGCTTGTTTGCCTCTAAATAAGTGCAATTTCTGTCTTTTTCCCCCAAAACAAAGGGAATTTCTGTCTTTTTTGCCCCAAAATAGGAAAAATTTCTGACTTATTACCCTGAAATAAGTGAAATTTCTGCAATTTTGCCCCAAAAATAAGGGAAATTTCTGGAATTTGGCCCCAAAATAAGTGGAATTTCTGAGTTTTGCCCCAAAATAAGGGAATTTCTGTCTTTTTGCCCTAACATATAGGGAATTTCTGCTTTTTGCCCCACAATTAGGGGAATTTCTGATATTTTGCTCCAAAATACGGGGAATTTCTGCTTTTTACCCGAAAATAAGAAGAATGCATACCTTTTTGCCATAAAAAAGGGAAATTTCTTATTTTTTGCTCCAAAATAAGGGGAATTTCTGCTTTTCTGCCTCTAAATAAGTGGAATTTCTGTCTTTTTCCCCCAAAACAAAAGAAATTCTTATCTATTTTGCCCCAAAATAAGGAAAATTTCTGCCTTTTTTCCGTTTAATAAGTGAAATTTCTGCAATTTTGCCCCAAAATAAGTGAAATTTTTCCAATTTTGCCCCAAAATAAGGGAAATTTCTGCAATTTTGCCCCAAAATAGGGGAAATTTCTGAAATTTTCCCTAAAATATGTGGAATTTGTGAGTTTTGCCCCAAAATAAGGAGAATTTCTGTCTTTTTGCCCCAACATATAGTGAATTTCTGCCTTTTTGCCCCACAATTAGGGGAATTTCTGCAATTTTGCCCCAAAATAATTGAAATTTCGTCCTTTTTGCCCCCAAATAGGGGAATTTCAGCCTTTTTACCTCAAAATAAGAAGAATTTCTGCTTTTTTGCCACAAAATATTAGGAATTACTGCCTTTTTGCCCCAAAATAAGAAAATTTCTGCTTTTTTTCCCTGAAATAAGTGAAATTTCTGCAATTTTGCCACAAAATAAGTGAAATTTCTGCAATTTTGCCCCAATATAAGGGAAATTTTTGGAATTTTGCCCCAAAATAAGTGGAATTTCTGAGTTTTGTCCCAAAATAAGGAGAATTTCTGTCTTTTTGCCCCACAATTAGGGGAATTTCTGAAATTTCGCTCCAAAATACGGGGAATTTCTGCCTTTTTGCCCCAAAACAAAAAGAATTTCTGTATTTTTTGCCCCAAAATAAGGAAAAATTCTGACTTATTACCCTGAAGTAAGTGAAATTTCTGCAATTTTGCCCCAAAATATGGGAAATTTCTGCCTTTTTGCCCCAAATAAGAGGAATTTCAGCCTCTTTACCTCAAAATAAGGGGAATTTCTGCCGTTTTGCCACAAAATATTAGGAATTTTTGCCTTTTTGCAGGGAAATAAGAAAAATTTCTGCCTTTTTTCCATGAAAAAAGTAAAATTTCTGCAATTTTGCCACAAAATAAGTGAAATTTCCGCAATTTTGCCCTAAAATAAGGGAAATTTCTGCAATTTTGCCCCAAAAGAAGGGAAATTTCTGGAATTTGGCCCCAAAATAAGTGGAATTTCTGAGTTTTGCCCCAAAATAAGGAGAATTTCTGTCTTTTTGCCCTAACATATAGGGAATTTCTGCTTTTTGCCCAACAATTAGGGGAATTTCTGATATTTTGCTCTAAAATACGGGGAATTTCTTCCTTTTTGCACGAAAATAAGAAGAATGCTTACCTTTTTGCCATAAAAGAGGGAAATTTCTTCATTTTTGCTCGAAAATAAGGGAAATTTCTGCTTGTTTGCCTCTAAATAAGTGCAATTTCTGTCTTTTTCCCCCAAAACAAAGGGAATTTCTGTCTTTTTTGCCCCAAAATAGAAAAAATTTCTGACTTATTACCCTGAAATAAGTGAAATTTCTGCAATTTTGCCCCAAAATATAGGAAATTTCTGGATTTTTGCCCCAAAATAAGTGGAATTTTTGAGTTTTGCCCCAAAATAAGGAGAATTTCTGTCTTTTTGCCCCAACATATAGGGAATTTCTGCATTTTTGCCCCACAATTGGGTGAATTTCTGCAATTTTGCTCCAAAATACGGGTAATTTCTGCCTTTTTGCCCGAAAATAAGAAGAATGCATATATTTTTGGCATAAAAAAGGGAAATTTCTTCATTTTTGCTCCAAAATAAGGGAAATTTCTGCTTTTATGCGTCTAAATAAGTGGAATTTCTGTCTTTTTCCCTCAAAACAAAGTGAATTTCTGTATTTTTGCCCTAAAATAAGAAAATTTCTGATTTATTACCTTGAAATAAGTGAAATTTCTGCAATTTTGCCCCAAAATAAGGGAAATTTCTGCATTTTGCCCCCAAATAAGAGGAATTTCAGCATTTTTACCTCAAAATGAGGGGAATTTCTGCATTTTTGCCACAAAATATTAGGAATTTCTGCCTTTTTGCCCCAATATAAAGAAAATTTCTGCCTTTTATCCCTGAAATAAGTGAAATTTCTGCAATTTTGCCCCAAAATAAGTGAAATTTCTGCAATTTTGCCCCAAAATAAGGGAAATTTCTGGAATTTTGCCCCAAAATAATTGGAATTTCTGGGTTTTGCCCCAAAATAAGGAGAATTTCTGTCTTTTTGCCCTAACATATAGGGAATTCTGCCTTTTTGCCCCACATTTCGGGGAATTTCTGCAATTTTGCTCCAATATACGAGGAATTTCTGCCTTTTTGCCCGAAAATAAGAAGAATGCATATCTTTTTTCCATAAAAAAGGGAAATTTCTTAATTTTTGCTCCAAAATAAGGGGAATTTCTGCTTTTTTGCCTCTAAATATGTGGAATTTCTGTTTTTTTCCCCTCCCAAAAAAAGGGAATTTCTGTCTTTTTGGCCCCAAAATAAAAAAAATTTCTGACTTATTACCCTGAAGTAAGTGAAAATTCTGCAATTTTGCCCCAAAATAAGGGAAATTTCTGCCTTTTTGCCCCAAAATAAGGGGAATTTCAGACTTTTTACCTCAAAATAAGAGGAATTTCTGCATTTTTGCCACAAAATATTAGGAATTTCTGCCTTTTTGCCCCCAAAATTAGAAAGAATTCTGCCTTATTTCCCTGAAATAAGTGAAATTTCTGCAATTTTGCCCGAAAATAAGTGAAATTTCTGCAATTTTGCCCCAAAATAAGAGAAATTTCTGCAATTTTGCCCCAAAATACGGAAAATTACTGGAATTTTGCCCCAAAATAAGTGGAAATTCTGAGTTTTGCACTAAAATAAGGAGGATTTCTGTCTTTCTGCGCCAACATATAAAGAATTTCTGCCTTTTTACCCCACAATTAGGGGAATTTCTGCAATTTTGCTTCAAAATACGGGGAATTTCTGCCTTTTTGCCCGAAAATAAGAAGAATGCATACCTTTTTGCCATAAAAAAAGAAATTTCTTCATTTTTGCTCCAAAATAAGTGGAATTTCTGCTTTTTTGGTTCTAAATAAGTGTAATTTCTGTCTTTTTCCCCCAAAACAAAGAAAATTTTTGTCTTTTTTGCTCCAAAATAAGGAAAATTTCTGCCTTTTTTCCCTGAAATAAGTGAAATTTCTGCAATTTTGCCCCAAAATAAGGGAAATTCCTGCTATTTTGCCCCAAAATAAGGGAAATTTCTGGAATTTTGCCTTAAAAGTGGAATTTCTGAGTTTTTCCCCAAAATAAGGAGAATTTCTGTCTTTTTGCCCCAACATATAGAGAATTTCTGCCTTTTTGCCTCATAATTAGGGGAATTTCTGCAATTTTGCCCGAAAATAAGGGAAATTTTTTCCTTTTTGCTTCCAAATAAGAAGAATTTCAGCCTTTTTACGTCAAAATAAGGGGAATTTCTGCATTTTTGCCAAAAAATATTAGGAATTTCTGACTTTTTGCCCCAAAATAAGGAAAATTTCTGCCTTTTTCCCCTGAAATAAGTGAAATATCTGCAATTTTGCCCCAAAATAATTGAAATTTCTGCAATTTTGCCCCAAATTAAGTGCAATTTCTGCAATTTTGCCCCAAAATTCGGGAAATTTCTGGAATTTTGCCCCAAAATAAGTGGAATTTCTGAGTTTTGCCCCAAAATAAAAAGAATTTCTGTCTTTTGCCCCAACATATATGGAATTTCTGCATTTTTGCCCCACAATTAGGGGAATTTCTGCAATTTTGCTCCAAAATACGGGGAATTTCTGCTTTTTTGCCAGAAAATAAGAAGAATGTATACCTTATGCCACAAAAAAGGGAAATTTCTTCATTTTTGCTCCAAAATGAGGGAAATTTCTGCTTTTATGCGTCTAAATAAGTGGAATTTCTGTCTTTTTCCCTCAAAACAAAGGGAATTTCTGTCTTTTTTGCCCCAAAATAAGAAAATTTCTGATTTATTACCTTGAAATAAGTGAAATTTCTGCAATTTTGCCCCAAAATAAGGGAAATTTCTGCATTTTTGCCCCCAAATAAGAGGAATTTCAACATTTTTACCTCAAAATGAGGGGAATTTCTGCATTTTTGCCACAAAATATTAGGAATTTCTGCCTTTTTGCCCCAAAATAAGGAAAATTTCTGCCTTTTTTCCTTGAAATAAGTAAAATTTCTGCAATTTTGCCCCAAAATAAGTGAAATTTCTGCAATATTGCCCCAAAATAAGGGAAATTTCTGGAATTTTGCCCCAAAATAAGTGGAATTTCTGGGTTTTGCCCCAAAATAAGGAGAATTTCTGTCTTTTTGCCCTAACATATAGGGAATTCTGCCTTTTTGCTTCACATTTAGGGGAATTTCTGCAATTTTGCTCCAATATACGAGGAATTTCTGCCTTTTTGCCCGAAAATAAGAAGAATGCATATCTTTTTTTCATAAAAAAGTGAAATTTCTTAATTTTTGCTCCAAAATAAGGGGAATTTCTGCTTTTTTGCCTCTAAATATGTGGAATTTCTTTTTTTTTCCACCCCAAAAAAAGGGAATTTCTGTTATTTTGGCCCCAAAATAAAAAAAAATTTCTGACTCATTACCCTGAAGTAAGTGAAAATTCTGCAATTTTGCCCGAAAATAAGGGAAATTTCTGCCTTTTTGCCCCCAAATAAGGGGAATTTCAGCCTTTTTACCTCAAAATAAGGGGAATTTCTGCATTTTTGCCACAAAATATTAGGAATTTCTGCCTTTTTGCCCCAAAAATTAGAAAGAATTCTGCCTTATTTCCCTGAAATAAGTGAAATTTCTGCAATTTTGCCCCAAAATAAGTGAAATTTCTGCAAAATTGCCCCAAAATAAGAGAAATTTCTGCAATTTTGCCCCAAAATACGGGAAATTTCTGGAATTTTGCCCCAAAATAAGTGGAATTTCTGAGTTTTGCCCTAAAATAAGGAGAATTTCTGTCTTTCTGCGCCAACATATAAAGAATTTCTGCCTTTTTGCCCCACAATTAGGGGAATTTCTGCAATTTTGCTCCAAAATACGGGGAATTTCTGCCTTTTTGCCCGAAAATAAGAAGAATGCATACCTTTTTGCCATAAAAAAAAGAAATTTCTTCATTTTTGCTCCAAAATAAGTGGAATTTCTGCTTTTTTGGTTCTAAATAAGTGTAATTTCTGTCTTTTTCCCCCAAAACAAAGAAAATTTTTGTCTTTTTTGCTCCAAAATAAGGAAAATTTCTGCCTTTTTTCCCTGAAATAAGTGAAATTTCTGCAATTTTGCCCCAAAATAAGGGAAATTTCTGCAATTTTGCTCCAAAATACGGGAAATTTCTGGAATTTTGCTTCAAAATAAGTGGAATTTCTGAGTTTTTCTCCAAAATAAGGAGAATTTCTGTCTTTTTGCCCCAACATATAGAGAATTTCTGCCTTTTTGCCTCATAATTAGGGGAATTTCTGCAATTTTGCCCGAAAATAAGGGAAATTTCTTCCTTTTTGCTTCCAAATAAGAAGAATTTCAGCCTTTTTACGTCAAAATAAGGGGAATTTCTGCATTTTTGCCACAAAATATTAGGAATTTCTGACTTTTTGCCCCAAAATAAGGAAAATTTCTGCCTTTTTTTCTCTGAAATAAGTGAAATTTCTGCAATTTTGCCCCAAAGTAATTGAAAGTTCTGCAATTTTGCCCCAAATTAAGTGAAATTTCTGCAATTTTGCCCCAAAATTCGGGAAATTTCTGGAATTTTGCCCCAAAATAAGTGGAATTTCTGAGTTTTGCCCCAAAATAAAAAGAATTTCTGTCTTTTGCCCCAACATATACGGAATTTCTGCATTTTTGCCCCACAATTAGGGGAATTTCTGCAATTTTGCTCCAAAATACGGGGAATTTCTGCTTTTTTGCCAGAAAATAAGAAGAATGTATACCTTATGCCACAAAAAAGGGAAATTTCTTCATTTTTGCTTCAAAATAAGAGGAAATTCTAACTTTTTACCCTAAAATAAGTGAAATTTCTGCCTTTTTACCCAAAAATACACGGAATTTCTTTTTGCTCCAACATAGAGAAAATTTCTGCCTTTTTGCCCCACAATTAGAGGAATTTCTGCAATTTTGCTCCAAAATACGGGGAATTTCTGCCTTTTTGCCCGAAAATAAGAAGAATGCATACCTTTTTGCCATAAAAAAGGGAAATTTCTTCATTTTTGCTCAAAATAAGGGGAATTTCTGCTTTTCTGCCTCTAAATATGTGGAATTTCTGTCTTTTTCCCCCAAAACAAAAGGAATTCCTTTCGTTTTTGCCCCAAAATAAGGATAATTTCTGCCTTTTTTCCGTTAAATAAGTGAAATTTCTGCAATTTTATCCCCAAAATATGGGAAATTTCTGCCTTTTTGCCCCCAAATAAGAGGAATTTCAGCCTTTTTACCTCAAAATAAGGGGAATTTCTGCATTTTTGCCACAAAATATTAGGAATTTCTACATTTTTGCCTTGAAATAAAGAAAATTTCTGCCTTTTTTTCCATGAAATAAGTGAAATTTCTGCAATTTTGCCACAAAATAAGTGAAATTTCTGCAATTTTGCCCCAAAATATGTGAAATTTCTGCAATTTTGCCCCAAAATAAGAAAAATTTCTGGATTTTTGCCCCAAAATAAGATGAATTTCTGAGTTTTGCCCCAAAATAAGGAGAATTTCTGTCTTTTTGCCCCAACATATAGGGAATTTCTGCCTATTTGCCACACAATTAGGGGAATTTCTGCAATTTTGCTCCAAAATACGGGGAATTTCTGCCTTTTTACCCGAAAATAAGAAGAATGCATATATTTTTGCATTAAAAAGGAAAAATTCTTCATTTTTGCTCCAAAATAAGGGAAATTTCTGCTTTTATGCATCTAAATAAGTGGAATTTCTGTCTTTTTTCCCCAAAACAAAGGGAATTTCTGTCTTTTTCTCCCAAAATAAGAAAATTTCTGATTTATTACCTTGAAATAAGTGAAATTTCTGCAATTTTGCCCCAAAATAAGGGAAATTTCTGCCTTTTTGCCTCCAAATAAGGGGAATTTCAGCCTTTTTACCTCAAAATGAGGGGAATTTCTGCATTTTTGCCACAAAATATTAGGAATTTCTCCCTTTTTGCCCCAAAATAAGGAAAATTTCTGCCTTTTTCCCTGAAATAAGTGAAATTTCTGCAATTTTGCCTCAAAATAAGTGAAATTTCTGCAATTTTTCCCCAAAATAAGGGAAATTTCTGGAATTTGCCCCAAAATAAGTGGAATTTCTGAGTTTTGCCACAAAATAAGGAGAATTTCTGTCCTTTTGCCCTAACATATAGTGAATTCTGCTTTTTTGCCCCACAATTAGGGGAATTTCTGCAATTTTGATCCAAAATACGGGGAATTTCTGCCTTTTTGCCCGAGAATAAGAAGAATGCATAACTTTTTGCCATAAAAAAGGGAAATTTCTTCATTTTTGCTTTAAAATAAGGAAAATTTCTGCTTTTTTGCCTCTAAATATGTGGAATTTCTTTCGTTTTCCCCCAAAACAAAAGGAATTTCTGTCTTTTTGGCCCGAAAATAAAAAAAATTTCTGACTTATTACCCTGAAGTAAGTGAAAATTCTGCAATTTTGCCCCAAAATAAGGGAAATTTCTGCATTTTTGCCCCCAAATAAGGGGAATTTCAGCCTTTTTACCTCAAAATAAGGGGAATTTCTGCATTTTTCCACAAAATATTAGGAATTTCTGTCTTTTTGCCCCAAAAATTAGTAAGATTTCTGCCTTTTTTCCCTGAAATAAGTGAAATTTCTGCAATTTTGCCCCAAAATAAGAGAAATTTCTGCAATTTTGCCCCAATATACGGAAATTTACTGGAATTTTGCCCCAAAATAAGTGGAATTTCTGAGTTTTGCCCTAAAATAAGGAGAATTTCTGTCTTTCTGCGCCAACATATAAAGAATTTCTGCCTTTTTACCCCACAATTAGGGGAATTTCTGCAATTTTGCTCCAAAATACGGGGAATTTCTGCCTTTTTGCCCGAAAATAAGAAGAATGCATACCTTTTTGCCATAAAAAAAAGAAATTTCTTCATTTTTGCTCCAAAATAAGTGGAATTTCTGCTTTTTTGGTTCTAAATAAGTGTAATTTCTGTCTTTTTCCCCCAAAACAAAGAAAATTTTTGTCTTTTTTGCTCCAAAATAAGGAAAATTTCTGCCTTTTTTCCCTGAAATAAGTGAAATTTCTGCAATTTTGCCCCAAAATAAGGGAAATTTCTGCAATTTTGCTCCAAAATACGGGAAATTTCTGGAATTTTGCTTCAAAATAAGTGGAATTTCTGAGTTTTTCTCCAAAATAAGGAGAATTTCTGTCTTTTTGCCCCAACATATAGAGAATTTCTGCCTTTTTGCCTCATAATTAGGGGAATTTCTGCAATTTTGCCCGAAAATAAGGGAAATTTCTTCCTTTTTGCTTCCAAATAAGAAGAATTTCAGCCTTTTTACGTCAAAATAAGGGGAATTTCTGCATTTTTGCCACAAAATATTAGGAATTTCTGAATTTTGCCCCAAAATAAGGAAAATTTCTGCCTTTTTTTCTCTGAAATAAGTGAAATTTCTGCAATTTTGCCCCAAAATAATTGAAATTTCTGCAATTTTGCCCCAAATTAAGTGAAATTTCTGCAATTTTGCCCCAAAATTCGGGAAATTTCTGGAATTTTGCCCCAAAATAAGTGGAATTTCTGAGTTTTGCCCCAAAATAAAAAGAATTTCTGTCTTTTGCCCCAACATATACGGAATTTCTGCATTTTTGCCCCACAATTAGGGGAATTTCTGCAATTTTGCTCCAAAATACGGGGAATTTCTGCTTTTTTGCCAGAAAATAAGAAGAATGTATACCTTATGCCACAAAAAAGGGAAATTTCTTCATTTTTGCTTCAAAATAAGAGGAAATTCTAACTTTTTACCCTAAAATAAGTGAAATTTCTGCCTTTTTACCCAAAAATACACGGAATTTCTTTTTGCTCCAACATAGAGAAAATTTCTGCCTTTTTGCCCCACAATTAGAGGAATTTCTGCAATTTTGCTCCAAAATACGGGGAATTTCTGCCTTTTTGCCCGAAAATAAGAAGAATGCATACCTTTTTGCCATAAAAAAGGGAAATTTCTTCATTTTTGCTCAAAATAAGGGGAATTTCTGCTTTTCTGCCTCTAAATATGTGGAATTTCTGTCTTTTTCCCCCAAAACAAAAGGAATTCCTTTCGTTTTTGCCCCAAAATAAGGATAATTTCTGCCTTTTTTCCGTTAAATAAGTGAAATTTCTGCAATTTTATCCCCAAAATATGGGAAATTTCTGCCTTTTTGCCCCCAAATAAGAGGAATTTCAGCCTTTTTACCTCAAAATAAGGGGAATTTCTGCATTTTTGCCACAAAATATTAGGAATTTCTACATTTTTGCCTTGAAATAAAGAAAATTTCTGCCTTTTTTTCCATGAAATAAGTGAAATTTCTGCAATTTTGCCACAAAATAAGTGAAATTTCTGCAATTTTGCCCCAAAATATGTGAAATTTCTGCAATTTTGCCCCAAAATAAGAAAAATTTCTGGATTTTTGCCCCAAAATAAGATGAATTTCTGAGTTTTGCCCCAAAATAAGGAGAATTTCTGTCTTTTTGCCCCAACATATAGGGAATTTCTGCCTATTTGCCACACAATTAGGGGAATTTCTGCAATTTTGCTCCAAAATACGGGGAATTTCTGCCTTTTTACCCGAAAATAAGAAGAATGCATATATTTTTGCATTAAAAAGGAAAAATTCTTCATTTTTGCTCCAAAATAAGGGAAATTTCTGCTTTTATGCATCTAAATAAGTGGAATTTCTGTCTTTTTTCCCCAAAACAAAGGGAATTTCTGTCTTTTTCTCCCAAAATAAGAAAATTTCTGATTTATTACCTTGAAATAAGTGAAATTTCTGCAATTTTGCCCCAAAATAAGGGAAATTTCTGCCTTTTTGCCCCCAAATAAGGGGAATTTCAGCCTTTTTACCTCAAAATGAGGGGAATTTCTGCATTTTTGCCACAAAATATTAGGAATTTCTCCCTTTTTGCCCCAAAATAAGGAAAATTTCTGCCTTTTTCCCTGAAATAAGTGAAATTTCTGCAATTTTGCCTCAAAATAAGTGAAATTTCTGCAATTTTTCCCCAAAATAAGGGAAATTTCTGGAATTTGCCCCAAAATAAGTGGAATTTCTGAGTTTTGCCACAAAATAAGGAGAATTTCTGTCCTTTTGCCCTAACATATAGTGAATTCTGCTTTTTTGCCCCACAATTAGGGGAATTTCTGCAATTTTGATCCAAAATACGGGGAATTTCTGCCTTTTTGCCCGAGAATAAGAAGAATGCATAACTTTTTGCCATAAAAAAGGGAAATTTCTTCATTTTTGCTTTAAAATAAGGAAAATTTCTGCTTTTTTGCCTCTAAATATGTGGAATTTCTTTCTTTTTCCCCCAAAACAAAAGGAATTTCTGTCTTTTTGGCCCGAAAATAAAAAAAATTTCTGACTTATTACCCTGAAGTAAGTGAAAATTCTGCAATTTTGCCCCAAAATAAGGGAAATTTCTGCATTTTTGCCCCCAAATAAGGGGAATTTCAGCCTTTTTACCTCAAAATAAGGGGAATTTCTGCATTTTTCCACAAAATATTAGGAATTTCTGTCTTTTTGCCCCAAAAATTAGTAAGATTTCTGCCTTTTTTCCCTGAAATAAGTGAAATTTCTGCAATTTTGCCCCAAAATAAGTGAAATTTCTGCAATTTTGCCCCAAAATACGGGAAATATCTGGAATTTTGCTTCAAAATAAGTGGAATTTCTGAGTTTTGCCCTAAAATAAGTAGAATTTCTGTCTTTTTGCGCCAACATATAGAGAATTTCTGCTTTTTGCCCCACAACTAGGGGAATTTCTGCATTTTGCTCTAAAATACGGGGAATTTCTTCCTTTTTGCCCGAAAATAAGAAGATTGCATACCTTTTTGCCATTAAAAAAAGGAAATTTCTTCATTTTTGCTCCAAAATAAGGGGAATTTCTGCTTTTTTGGCTCTAAATAAGTGTAATTTCTGTATTTTTCCCCCAAAACAAAGAAAATTTTTGTCTTTTTTTCCCCAAAATAAGGAAAATTTATGCCTTTCGTCTCTGAAATAAGTGAAATTTCTGCAATTTTGCCCCAAAATAAGTGAAATTTCTCCAATTTTGCCCCAAAATAAGGGAAATTTCTGCAATTTTGCCCCAAAATAAGAGAAACTTCTGGAATTTTGCCCCAAAATAAGTGGAATTTCTGAGGTTTGCCCCAAAATAAAGAGAATTTCTGTCTTTTTGCCCCAACATATAGAGAATTTCTGCCTTTTTGCCCCATAATTAGGGGAATTTCTGCAATTTCGCCCGAAAATAAGGGAAATTTCTGACTTTTTGCCCCCAAATAAGAAGAATTTCAGCCTTTTTACCTCAAAATAAGGGGAATTTCTGCATTTTTGCCACAAAATATTAGGAATTTCTGACTTTCTGTCTCAAAATAAGAAAATTTCTGCTTTTCTCCCTGAAATAAGTGAAATTTATGCAATTTGGCCCCAAAATAAGGGAAATTTCTACACTTTTGTACCAAAATAATGGAAATTTCTGGAATTTTGCCTCAAGTTAGTGGAATTTCTGAGTTTTGCCCCAAAATAAGGATAATTTCTGAATTTTTGCCCCAACATATAGGGAATTTCTGCCTTTTTACCTCACAATTAGGGGAATTTCTGCAATTTAGCTCCAAAATACGGGGAATTTCTGCCTTTTTGCCCGAAAATAAGAAGAATGCATACCTTTTTGCCATAAAAAAGGGAAATTTCTTCATTTTTGCTCCAAAATAAGGGGAATTTCTGCATTTCTGCATCTAAAAAAGTGGAATTTCTTTTTTTTTCCCCAAAACAAAAGGAATTTCTGTATTTTTTGCCCCAAAATAAGGAAAAAGTCTGACTTATTACCCTGAAGTAAGTGAAATTTCTGCAATTTTGCCCCAAAATATGAAAAATTTCTGCCTTTTTGCCCCCAAATAAGAGGAATTTCAGCCTTTTTACCTCAAAATAAGGGCAATTTCTGCATTTTTGCCACAAAATATTAGGAATTTCTACATTTTTGCCTTGAAATAAAGAAAATTTCTGCCTTTTTCCCCATGAAATAAGTGAAATTTCTGCAATTTTGCCACAAAATAAGTGAAATTTCTGCAATTTTGCCCCAAAATATGTGAAATTTCTGCAATTTTGCCCCAAAATAAAAAAAAATTTCTGGATTTTTGCCCCAAAATAAGATGAATTTCTGAGTTTTGCCCCAAAATAAGGAGAATTTCTGTCTTTTTGCCCCAACATATAGGGAATTTCTGCCTATTTGCCACACAATTAGGGGAATTTCTGCAATTTTGCTCCAAAATACGGGGAATTTCTGCCTTTTTACCCGAAAATAAGAAGAATGCATATATTTTTGCCATAAAAAAGGGAAATTTCTTCATTTTTGCTCCAAAATAAGGGAAATTTCTGCTTTTATGCGTCTAAATAAGTGGAATTTCTGTCTTTTTCCCCCAAAACAAAGGGAATTTCTGTATTTTTTCCCCAAAATAAGAAAATTTCTGATTTATTACCTTGAAATAAGTGAAATTTCTGCAATTTTGCCCCAAAATAAGGGAAATTTCTGCCTTTTTGCCCCCAAATAAGGGGAATTTCAGCCTTTTTACCTCAAAATAAGAGGAATTTCTGCATTTTTGCCACAAAATATTAGGAATTTCTGCCTTTTTGCCCCCAAAATTAGAAAGAATTCTGCCTTATTTCCCTGAAATAAGTGAAATTTCTGCAATTTTGCCCCAAAATAAGTGAAATTTCTGCAATTTTGCCCCAAAATAAGAGAAATTTCTGCAATTTTGCCCCAATATACGGAAATTTACTGGAATTTTGCCCCAAAATAAGTGGAATTTCTGAGTTTTGCCCTAAAATAAGGAGAATTTCTGTCTTTCTGCGCCAACATATAAAGAATTTCTGCCTTTTTACCCCACAATTAGGGGAATTTCTGCAATTTTGCTCCAAAATACGGGGAATTTCTGCCTTTTTGCCCGAAAATAAGAAGAATGCATACCTTTTTGCCATAAAAAAAAGAAATTTCTTCATTTTTGCTCCAAAATAAGTGGAATTTCTGCTTTTTTGGTTCTAAATAAGTGTAATTTCTGTCTTTTTCCCCAAAAACAAAGAAAATTTTTGTCTTTTTTGCTCCAAAATAAGGAAAATTTCTGCCTTTTTTCCCTGAAATAAGTGAAATTTCTGCAATTTTGCCCCAAAATAAGGGAAATTCCTGCTATTTTGCCCCAAAATAAGGGAAATTTCTGGAATTTTGCCTTAAAAGTGGAATTTCTGAGTTTTTCCCCAAAATAAGGAGAATTTCTGTCTTTTTGCCCAAACATATAGAGAATTTCTGCCTTTTTGCCTCATAATTAGGGGAATTTCTGCAATTTTGCCCGAAAATAAGGGAAATTTCTTCCTTTTTGCTTCCAAATAAGAAGAATTTCAGCCTTTTTACGTCAAAATAAGGGGAATTTCTGCATTTTTGCCACAAAATATTAGGAATTTCTGACTTTTTGCCCCAAAATAAGGAAAATTTCTGCCTTTTTTCCCTGAAATAAGTGAAATTTCTGCAATTTTGCCCCAAAATAATTGAAATTTCTGCAATTTTGCCCCAAATTAAGTGAAATTTCTGCAATTTTGCCCCAAAATTCGGGAAATTTCTGGAATTTTGCCCCAAAATAAGTGGAATTTCTGAGTTTTGCCCCAAAATAAAAAGAATTTCTGTCTTTTGCCCCAACATATACGGAATTTCTGCATTTTTGCCCCACAATTAGGGGAATTTCTGCAATTTTGCTCCAAAATACGGGGAATTTCTGCTTTTTTGCCAGAAAATAAGAAGAATGTATACCTTATGCCACAAAAAAGGGAAATTTCTTCATTTTTGCTCCAAAATGAGGGAAATTTCTGCTTTTATGCGTCTAAATAAGTGGAATTTCTGTCTTTTTCCCTCAAAACAAAGGGAATTTCTGTCTTTTTTGCCCCAAAATAAGAAAATTTCTGATTTATTACCTTGAAATAAGTGAAATTTCTGCAATTTTGCCGCAAAATAAGGGAAATTTCTGCATTTTTGCCCCCAAATAAGAGGAATTTCAGCATTTTTACCTCAAAATGAGGGGAATTTCTGCATTTTTGCCACAAAATATTAGGAATTTCTGCCTTTTTGCCCCAAAATAAGGAAAATTTCTGCCTTTTTTCCCTGAAATAAGTAAAATTTCTGCAATTTTGCCACAAAATAAGTGAAATTTCTGCAATTTTGCCCCAAAATAAGGGAAATTTCTGGAATTTTGCCCCAAAATAAGTGGAATTTCTGGGTTTTGCCCCAAAATAAGGAGAATTTCTGTCTTTTTGCCCTAACATATAGGGAATTCTGCCTTTTTGCCCCACATTTAGGGGAATTTCTGCAATTTTGCTCCAATATACGAGGAATTTCTGCCTTTTTGCCCGAAAATAAGAAGAATGCATATCTTTTTTTCATAAAAAAGTGAAATTTCTTAATTTTTGCTCCAAAATAAGGGGAATTTCTGCTTTTTTGCCTCTAAATATGTGGAATTTCTGTTTTTTTCCACCCCAAAAAAAGGGAATTTCTCTTATTTTGGCCCCAAAATAAAAAAAAATTTCTGACTCATTACCCTGAATTAAGTGAAAATTCTGCAATTTTGCCCGAAAATAAGGGAAATTTCTGCCTTTTTGCCCCCAAATAAGGGGAATTTCAGCCTTTTTACCTCAAAATAAGGGGAATTTCTGCATTTTTGCCACAAAATATTAGGAATTTCTGCCTTTTTGCCCCCAAAATTAGAAAGAATTCTGCCTTATTTCCCTGAAATAAGTGAAATTTCTGCAATTTTGCCCCAAAATAAGTGAAATTTCTGCAATTTTGCCCCAAAATAAGAGAAATTTCTGCAATTTTGCCCCAAAATACGGGAAATTTCTGGAATTTTGCCCCAAAATAAGTGGAATTTCTGAGTTTTGCCCTAAAATAAGGAGAATTTCTGTCTTTCTGCGCCAACATATAAAGAATTTCTGCCTTTTTGCCCCACAATTAGGGGAATTTCTGCAATTTTGCTCCAAAATACGGGGAATTTCTGCCTTTTTGCCCGAAAATAAGAAGAATGCATACCTTTTTGCCATAAAAAAATAAAATTTCTTCATTTTTGCTCCAAAATAAGTGGAATTTCTGCTTTTTTGGTTCTAAATAAGTGTAATTTCTGTCTTTTTCCCCCAAAACAAAGAAAATTTTTGTCTTTTTTGCTCCAAAATAAGGAAAATTTCTGCCTTTTTTCCCTGAAATAAGTGAAATTTCTGCAATTTTGCCCCAAAATAAGGGAAATTCCTGCTATTTTGCCCCAAAATAAGGGAAATTTCTGGAATTTTGCCCCAAAAGTGGAATTTCTGAGTTTTTCCCCAAAATAAGGAGAATTTCTGTCTTTTTGCCCCAACATATAGAGAATTTCTGCCTTTTTGCCTCATAATTAGGGGAATTTCTGCAATTTTGCCCGAAAATAAGGGAAATTTCTTCCTTTTTGCTTCCAAATAAGAAGAATTTCAGCCTTTTTACGTCAAAATAAGGGGAATTTCTGCATTTTTGCCACAAAATATTAGGAATTTCTGACTTTTTGCCCCAAAATAAGGAAAATTTCTGCCTTTTTTCCCTGAAATAAGTGAAATTTCTGCAATTTTGCCCCAAAATAATTGAAATTTCTGCAATTTTGCCCCAAATTAAGTGAAATTTCTGCAATTTTGCCCCAAAATTCGGGAAATTTCTGGAATTTTGCCCCAAAATAAGTGGAATTTCTGAGTTTTGCCCCAAAATAAAAAGAATTTCTGTCTTTTGCCCCAACATATACGGAATTTCTGCATTTTTGCCCCACAATTAGGGGAATTTCTGCAATTTTGCTCCAAAATACGGGGAATTTCTGCTTTTTTGCCAGAAAATAAGAAGAATGTATACCTTATGCCACAAAAAAGGGAAATTTCTTCATTTTTGCTTCAAAATAAGAGGAAATTCTAACTTTTTACCCTAAAATAAGTGAAATTTCTGCCTTTTTACCCAAAAATACACAGAATTACTTTTTGCTCCAACATAGAGAAAATTTCTGCCTTTTTGCCCCACAATTAGAGGAATTTCTGCAATTTTGCTCCAAAATACGGGGAATTTCTGCCTTTTTGCCCGAAAATAAGAAGAATGCATACCTTTTTGCCATAAAAAAGGGAAATTTCTTCATTTTTGCTCAAAATAAGGGGAATTTCTGCTTTTCTGCCTCTAAATAAGTGGAATTTCTATTTTTTTCCTCCAAAACAAAAGGAATTCCTTTCTTTTTTGCCCCAAAATAAGGATAATTTCTGCCTTTTTTCCGTTAAATAAGTGAAATTTCTGCAATTTTATCCCCAAAATATGGGAAATTTCTGCCTTTTTGCCCCCAAATAAGAGGAATTTCAGCCTTTTTACCTCAAAATAAGGGGAATTTCTGCATTTTTGCCACAAAATATTAGGAATTTCTACATTTTTGCCTTGAAATAAAGAAAATTTCTGCCTTTTTTTCCATGAAATAAGTGAAATTTCTGCAAATTTGCCACAAAATAAGTGAAATTTCTGCAATTTTGCCCCAAAATATGTGAAATTTCTGCAATTTTGCCCCAAAATAAGAAAAATTTCTGGATTTTTGCCCCAAAATAAGATGAATTTCTGAGTTTTGCCCCAAAATAAGGAGAATTTCTGTCTTTTTGCCCCAACATATAGGGAATTTCTGCCTATTTGCCACACAATTAGGGGAATTTCTGCAATTTTGCTCCAAAATACGGGGAATTTCTGCCTTTTTACCCGAAAATAAGAAGAATGCATATATTTTTGCCATAAAAAAGGAAAAATTCTTCATTTTTGCTCCAAAATAAGGGAAATTTCTGCTTTTATGCGTCTAAATAAGTGGAATTTCTGTCTTTTTCCCCCAAAACAAAGGGAATTTCTGTCTTTTTCTCCCAAAATAAGAAAATTTCTGATTTATTACCTTGAAATAAGTGAAATTTCTGCAATTTTGCCCCAAAATAAGGGAAATTTCTGCCTTTTTGCCCCCAAATAAGGGGAATTTCAGCCTTTTTACCTCAAAATAAGGGGAATTTCTGCATTTTTGCCACAAAATATTAGGAATTTCTCCCTTTTTGCCCCAAAATAAGGAAAATTTCTGCCTTTTTCCCTGAAATAAGTGAAATTTCTGCAATTTTGCCCCAAAATAAGTGAAGTTTCTGCAATTTTTCCCCAAAATAAAGGAAATTTCTGGAATTTACCCCAAAATAAGTGGAATTTCTGAGTTTTGCCCCAAAATAAGGAGAATTTCTGTCCTTTTGCCCTAACATATAGTGAATTCTGCTTTTTTGCCCCACAATTAGGGGAATTTCTGCAATTTTGATCCAAAATACGGGGAATTTCTGCCTTTTTGCCCGAGAATAAGAAGAATGCATAACTTTTTGCCATAAAAAAGGGAAATTTCTTCATTTTTGCTTTAAAATAAGGAAAATTTCTGCTTTTTTGCCTCTAAATATGTGGAATTTCTGTCTTTTTCCCCCAAAACAAAAGGAATTTCTGTCTTTTTGGCCCGAAAATAAAAAAAAATTTCTGACTTATTACCCTGAAGTAAGTGAAAATTCTGCAATTTTGCCCCAAAATAAGGGAAATTTCTGCCTTTTTGCCCCCAAATAAGGGGAATTTCAGCCTTTTTACCTCAAAATAAGGGGAATTTCTGCATTTTTCCACAAAATATTAGGAATTTCTGTCTTTTTGCCCCAAAAATTAGTAAGATTTCTGCCTTTTTTCCCTGAAATAAGTGAAATTTCTGCAATTTTGCCCCAAAATAAGTGTAATTTCTGCAATTTTGCCCCAAAATATGGGAAATTTCTGGAATTTTGCTTCAAAATAAGTGGAATTTCTGAGTTTTGCCCTAAAATAAGTAGAATTTCTGTCTTTTTGCGCCAACATATAGAGAATTTCTGCTTTTTGCCCCACAACTAGGGGAATTTCTGCATTTTGCTCTAAAATACGGGGAATTTCTTCCTTTTTGCCCGAAAATAAGAAGAATGCATACCTTTTTGCCATTAAAAAAAGGAAATTTCTTCATTTTTGCTCCAAAATAAGGGGAATTTCTGCTTTTTTGGCTCTAAATAAGTGTAATTTCTGTATTTTTCCCCTAAAACAAAGAAAATTTTTGTCTTTTTTTCCCCAAAATAAGGAAAATTTATGCCTTTCGTCTCTGAAATAAGTGAAATTTCTGCAATTTTGCCCCAAAATAAGTGAAATTTCTCCAATTTTGCCCCAAAATAAGGGAAATTTCTGCAATTTTGCCCCAAAATAAGAGAAACTTCTGGAATTTTGCCTCAAAATAAGTGGAATTTCTGAGGTTTGCCCCAAAATAAGGAGAATTTCTGTCTTTTTGCCCCAACATATAGAGAATTTCTGCCTTTTTGCCCCATAATTAGGGGAATTTCTGCAATTTTGCCCGAAAATAAAGGAAATTTCTGACTTTTTGCCCCCAAATAAGAAGAATTTCAGCCTTTTTACCTCAAAATAAGGGGAATTTCTGCATTTTTGCCACAAAATATTAGGAATTTCTGACTTTCTGCCCCAAAATAAGAAAATTTCTGCTTTTCTCCCTGAAATAAGTGAAATTTATGCAATTTGGCCCCAAAATAAGGGAAATTTCTACACTTTTGTACCAAAATAATGGAAATTTCTGGAATTTTGCCTCAAGTTAGTGGAATTTCTGAGTTTTGCCCCAAAATAAGGATAATTTCTGAATTTTTGCCCCAACATATAGGGAATTTCTGCCTTTTTGCCTCACAATTAGGGGAATTTCTGCAATTTAGCTCCAAAATACGGGGAATTTCTGCCTTTTTGCCCGAAAATAAGAAGAATGCATACCTTTTTGCCATAAAAAAGGGAAATTTCTTCATTTTTGCTCCAAAATAAGGGGAATTTCTGCATTTCTGCATCTAAAAAAGTGGAATTTCTTATTTTTTCCCCAAAACAAAAGGAATTTCTGTATTTTTTGCCCCAAAATAAGAAAAAAGTCTGACTTATTACCCTGAAGTAAGTGAAATTTCTGCAATTTTGCCCCAAAATATGAAAAATTTCTGCCTTTTTGCCCCCAAATAAGAGGAATTTCAGCCTTTTTACCTCAAAATAAGGGCAATTTCTGCATTTTTGCCACAAAATATAAGGAATTTCTACATTTTTGCCTTGAAATAAAGTAAATTTCTGCCTTTTTTCCCATGAAATAAGTGAAATTTCTGCAATTTTGCCACAAAATAAGTGAAATTTCTGCAATTTTGCCCCAAAATATGTGAAATTTCTGCAATTTTGCCCCAAAATAAAAAAAATTTCTGGATTTTTGCCCCAAAATAAGATGAATTTCTGAGTTTTGCCCCAAAATAAGGAGAATTTCTGTCTTTTTGCCCCAACATATAGGGAATTTCTGCCTATTTGCCACACAATTAGGGGAATTTCTGCAATTTTGCTCCAAAATACGGGGAATTTCTGCCTTTTTGCCCGAAAATAAGAAGAATGCATATATTTTTGCCATAAAAAAGGGAAATTTCTTCATTTTTGCTCCAAAATAAGGGAAATTTCTGCTTTTATACGTCTAAATAAGTGGAATTTCTGTCTTTTTCCCCCAAAACAAAGGGAATTTCTGTCTTTTTTCCCCAAAATAAGAAAATTTCTGATTTATTACCTTGAAATAAGTGAAATTTCTGCAATTTTGCCCCAAAATAAGGGAAATTTCTGCCTTTTTGCCCCCAAATAAGGGGAATTTCAGCCTTTTTACCTCAAAATAAGAGGAATTTCTGCATTTTTGCCACAAAATATTAGGAATTTCTGCCTTTTTGCCCCCAAAATTAGAAAGAATTCTGCCTTATTTCCCTGAAATAAGTGAAATTTCTGCAATTTTGCCCCAAAATAAGTGAAATTTCTGCAATTTTGCCCCAAAATAAGAGAAATTTCTGCAATTTTGCACCAAAATACGGAAATTTACTGGAATTTTGCCCCAAAATAAGTGGAATTTCTGAGTTTTGCCCTAAAATAAGGAGAATTTCTGTCTTTCTGCGCCAACATATAAAGAATTTCTGCCTTTTTACCCTACAATTAGGGGAATTTCTGCAATTTTGCTCCAAAATACGGGGAATTTCTGCCTTTTTGCCCGAAAATAAGAAGAATGCATACCTTTTTGCCATAAAAAAAAGAAATTTCTTCATTTTTGCTCCAAAATAAGTGGAATTTCTGCTTTTTTGGTTCTAAATAAGTGTAATTTCTGTCTTTTTCCCCCAAAACAAAGAAAATTTTTGTCTTTTTTGCTCCAAAATAAGGAAAATTTCTGCCTTTTTTCCCTGAAATAAGTGAAATTTCTGCAATTTTGCCCCAAAATAAGGGAAATTCCTGCTATTTTGCCCCAAAATAAAGGAAATTTCTGGAATTTTGCCTTAAAAGTGGAATTTCTGAGTTTTTCCCCAAAATAAGGAGAATTTCTGTCTTTTTGCCCCAACATATAGAGAATTTCTGCCTTTTTGCCTCATAATTAGGGGAATTTCTGCAATTTTGCCCGAAAATAAGGGAAATTTCTTCCTTTTTGCTTCCAAATAAGAAGAATTTCAGCCTTTTTACGTCAAAATAAGGGGAATTTCTGCATTTTTGCCAAAAAATATTAGGAATTTCTGACTTTTTGCCCCAAAATAAGGAAAATTTCTGCCTTTTTCCCCTGAAATAAGTGAAATATCTGCAATTTTGCCCCAAAATAATTGAAATTTCTGCAATTTTGCCCCAAATTAAGTGCAATTTCTGCAATTTTGCCCCAAAATTCGGGAAATTTCTGGAATTTTGCCCCAAAATAAGTGGAATTTCTGAGTTTTGCCCCAAAATAAAAAGAATTTCTGTCTTTTGCCCCAACATATATGGAATTTCTGCATTTTTGCCCCACAATTAGGGGAATTTCTGCAATTTTGCTCCAAAATACGGGGAATTTCTGCTTTTTTGCCAGAAAATAAGAAGAATGTATACCTTATGCCACAAAAAAGGGAAATTTCTTCATTTTTGCTCCAAAATGAGGGAAATTTCTGCTTTTATGCGTCTAAATAAGTGGAATTTCTGTCTTTTTCCCTCAAAACAAAGGGAATTTCAGTCTTTTTTGCCCAAAAATAAGAAAATTTCTGATTTATTACCTTGAAATAAGTGAAATTTCTGCAATTTTGCCCCAAAATAAGGGAAATTTCTGCATTTTTGCCCCCAAATAAGAGGAATTTCAGCATTTTTACCTCAAAATGAGGGGAATTTCTGCATTTTTGCCACAAAATATTAGGAATTTCTGCCTTTTTGCCCCAAAATAAGGAAAATTTCTGCCTTTTTTCCCTGAAATAAGTAAAATTTCTGCAATTTTGCCACAAAATAAGTGAAATTTCTGCAATTTTGCCCCAAAATAAGGGAAATTCCTGGAATTTTGCCCCAAAATAAGTGGAATTTCTGGGTTTTGCCCCAAAATAAGGAGAATTTCTGTCTTTTTGCCCTAACATATAGGGAATTCTGCCTCTTTGCCCCACATTTAGGGGAATTTCTGCAATTTTGCTCCAATATACGAGGAATTTCTGCCTTTTTGCCCGAAAATAAGAAGAATGCATATCTTTTTTTCATAAAAAAGTGAAATTTCTTAATTTTTGCTCCAAAATAAGGGGAATTTCTGCTTTTTTGCCTCTAAATATGTGGAATTTCTGTTTTTTTCCACCCCAAAAAAAGGGAATTTCTGTTATTTTGGCCCCAAAATAAAAAAAAAATTACTGACACATTACCCTGAAGTAAGTGAAAATTCTGCAATTTTGCCCGAAAATAAAGGAAATTTCTGCCCTTTTGCCCCCAAATAAGGGGAATTTCAGCCTTTTTACCTCAAAATAAGGGGAATTTCTGCATTTTTGCCACAAAATATTAGGAATTTCTGCCTTTTTGCCCCAAAAATTAGAAAGAATTCTGCCTTATTTCTCTGAAATATGTGAAATTTCTGCAATTTTGCCCCCAAATAAGTGAAATTTCTGCAATTTTGCCCCAAAATAAGAGAAATTTCTGCAATTTTGCCCTAAAATACAGGAAATTTCTGGAATTTTGCCCCAAAATAAGTGGAATTTCTGAGTTTTGCCCTAAAATAAGGAGAATTTCTGTCTTTCTGCGCCAACATATAAAGAATTTCTGCCTTTTTGCCCCACAATTAGGGGAATTTCTGCAATTTTGCTCCAAAATACGGGGAATTTCTGCCTTTTTGCCCGAAAATAAGAAGAATGCATACCTTTTTGCCATAAAAAAAAGAAATTTCTTCATTTTTGCTCCAAAATAAGTGGAATTTCTGCTTTTTTGGTTCTAAATAAGTGTAATTTCTGTCTTTTTCCCCCAAAACAAAGAAAATTTTTGTCTTTTTTGCTCCAAAATAAGGAAAATTTCTGCCTTTTTTCCCTGAAATAAGTGAAATTTCTGCAATTTTGCCCCAAAATAAGGGAAATTCCTGCTATTTTGCCCCAAAATAAGGGAAATTTCTGGAATTTTGCCCCAAAAGTGGAATTTCTGAGTTTTTCCCCAAAATAAGGAGAATTTCTGTCTTTTTGCCCCAACATATAGAGAATTTCTGCCTTTTTGCCTCATAATTAGGGGAATTTCTGCAATTTTGCCCGAAAATAAGGGAAATTTCTTCCTTTTTGCTTCCAAATAAGAAGAATTTCAGCCTTTTTACGTCAAAATAAGGGGAATTTCTGCATTTTTGCCACAAAATATTAGGAATTTCTGACTTTTTGCCCCAAAATAAGGAAAATTTCTGCCTTTTTTCCCTGAAATAAGTGAAATTTCTGCAATTTTGCCCCAAAATAATTGAAATTTCTGCAATTTTGCCCCAAATTAAGTGAAATTTCTGCAATTTTGCCCCAAAATTCGGGAATTTTCTGGAATTTTGCCCCAAAATAAGTGGAATTTCTGAGTTTTGCCCCAAAATAAAAAGAATTTCTGTCTTTTGCCCCAACATATACGGAATTTCTGCATTTTTGCCCCACAATTAGGGGAATTTCTGCAATTTTGCTCCAAAATACGGGGAATTTCTGCTTTTTTGCCAGAAAATAAGAAGAATGTATACCTTATGCCACAAAAAAGGGAAATTTCATTTTTGCCTCAAAATAAGAGGAAATTCTAACTTTTTACCCTAAAATAAGTGAAATTTCTGCCTTTTTACCCAAAAATACACGGAATTTCTTTTTGCTCCAACATAGAGAAAATTTCTGCCTTTTTGCCCCACAATTAGAGGAATTTCTGCAATTTTGCTCCAAAATACGGGGAATTTCTGCCTTTTTGCCCGAAAATAAGAAGAATGCATACCTTTTTGCCATAAAAAATGGAAATTTCTTCATTTTTGCTCAAAATAAGGGGAATTTCTGCTTTTCTCCCTCTAAATAAGTGGAATTTCTGTCTTTTTCCCCCAAAACAAAAGGAATTCCTTTCTTTTTTGCCCCAAAATAAGAATAATTTCTGCCTTTTTTCCGTTAAATAAGTGAAATTTCTGCAATTTTATCCCCAAAATATGGGAAATTTCTGCCTTTTTGCCCCCAAATAAGAGGAATTTCAGCCTTTTTACCTCAAAATAAGGGGAATTTCTGCATTTTTGCCACAAAATATTAGGAATTTCTACATTTTTGCCTTGAAATAAAGAAAATTTCTGCCTTTTTTTCCATGAAATAAGTGAAATTTCTGCAGTTTTGCCACAAAATAAGTGAAATTTTTGCAATTTTGCCCCAAAATATGTGAAATTTCTGCAATTTTGCCCCAAAATAAGAAAAATTTCTGGATTTTTGCCCCAAAATAAGATGAATTTCTGAGTTTTGCCCCAAAATAATAAGAATTTCTGTCTTATTGCCCCAACATATAGGGAATTTCTGCCTATTTGCCACACAATTAGGGGAATTTCTGCAATTTTGCTCCAAAATACGGGGAGTTTCTGCCTTTTTGCCCGAAAATAAGAAGAAGGCATACCTTTTTGCCATAAAAAAACAAAATTTCTTCATTTTTGCTCCAAAATAAGGGGAATTTCTGCTTTTTTGCCTCTAAATAAGTGGAATTTCTGTCTTTTTCCACAAAACAAAGGTAATTCCTGTCTTTTTTGGCCCAAAATAAGGAAAAATTCTGACTTATTACCATGAAATAAGTGAAATTTCTGCAATTTTGCCCCAAAATAAGGGAAATTTTTGCCTTTTTTCCCCGAAGTAAGGGGAATTTCAGCCTTTTTACTTCAAAATAAGGGGAATTTCTGCATTTTTGCCACATAATATTAGGAATTTCTGCCTTTTTGCTTCAAAATGGGAAAACTTCTGCTTTTTTTCCCTAAAATAAGTGAAATTTCTGTAATGTTGCCCCAAAATAAGTGAAATTTTTGCAATTTTGCCCCAAAATAAGGGAAAATTCTGGAATTTTGCCCCAAAATAAGTGGAATTTCAAGTTTTGCCCCAAAATAAGGAGAATTTCTGTTTTTTTGCCCCAACATATAGGCAATTTCTGACTTTTTGCCCCAGAATTAGGGGAATTTTTAAAAATTTGCTCCAAAATACGGGGAATTGCTGCCTTTTTGCCCGAAAATAAGAAGAATGCATAACTTTTTGTCATAAAAATCGGAAATTTCATCATTTTTGCTCCGAAATAATTGGAATTTCTGCTTTTTTGCCTCTAAATAAGTGGAATTTCTGTCTTTTTTGCCCCAAAATAAGAAAAAATTCTGACTTATTACCCTGAAGTAAGTGAAATTTCTGTAATTTTGCCCCAAAATATAGGAAATTTCTGCCTTTCTGCCCCCTAATAAGGGGAAATTCAGCCTTTTTACCTCAAAATAAGGGGAATTTCTGCATTTTTGCCACAAAATATTAGGAATTTCTGGTTTTTGCCCCAAAATAAGGAAAATTTCTGCCTTTTTTCCCTGAAATAAGTGAAATTTCTGCAATTTTGCGCCAAAAAAAGTGAAATTTTTGCAATTTTGCCCCAAAATAAGGGAAATTACTGGAATTTTGCCCCAAAATAAGTGGAATTTCTGAGTTTTGCCCCAAAATAAAGAGAATTTCTGTCTTTTTGCCCTAACATATAGGGAATTTCTGCCTTTTTGCCCCATATTTAGGGGAATTTCTGCAATTTTGCTCCAAAATACGGGGAATTTCTGCCTTTTGGCCCGAAAATAAGAAGTATCCATACCTTTTTGCCATAAAAAATTTAAATTTCTTCATCTTTGCTCCAAAATAATGGGAATTTCTGCTTTTTTGCCTCTAAATAAGTGGAATTTCTGTTTTTTCCCTCAAAACAAAGGTTATTCATGTTTTTTTGCCCCAAAATAAGAAAAATTTCTGACTTATTACCCTGAAATAAGTGAAATTTCTGCAATTTTGCCCCAAAATAAGGGAAATTTCTGGATTTTTGCCGCAAAATAAGTGGAATTTCTGAGTTTTGCCCCAATATAAAAAGAATTTCTGTCTTTTTGCCCCAACATATTGGGAATTTCTGCTTTTGCCCCACAATTAGGGGAATTTCTGCAATTTTGCTCCAAAATACGGGGAATTTCTGCCTTTTTGCCCGAAAATAAGAAGAATGCATACTTTTTGCCATAAAAAAACAAAATTTCTTCATTTTTGCTCCAAAATAAGGGGAATTTCTGCTTTTTTCCTCTAAATAAGTGGAATTTCTGTCTTTTTCCCCCAAAACAAAGGGAATTCCTGTCTTTTTTGCCCCAAAATAAGAAAAATTCTGACTTATTACCCTGAAATAAGTGAAATTTCTGCAATTTTGCCCCAAAATAAGGGAAATTTCTGCTTTTTTTCCCTGAAATAAGAAGAATTTCAGCCTTTTTACTTCAAAATAAGGGGAATTTCTGCATTTTTGCCACATAATATTAGGAATTTCTGCCTTTTTGCTACAAAATAGGAAAACTTCTGCTTTTTTTCCCTGAAATAAGTGAAATTTCTGCAATGTTGCCCCAAAATAAGTGAAATTTTTGCAATTTTGCCCCAAAGTAAGGGAAATTTCTGGAATCTTGCCCCAAAATAAGTGGAATTTCTGAGTTTTGCCCCAAAATAAGGTGAATTTCCGTTTTTTTGCCCCAACATATAGGCAATTTCTGACTTGTTGCCCCAGAATTAGGGGAATTTTTAAAATTTTGCCCCAAAATACGGGGAATTTCTGCCTTTTTGCCCGAAAATAAGAAGAATGCATAACTTTTTATCATAAAAATGGGAAATTTCATCATTTTTTGCTCCGAAATAAGTGGAATTTCTGCTTTTTTGCCTCTAAATAAGTGGAATTTCTGTTTTTTTGCCCAAAATAAAAAAAAATTCTGACTTATTACCCTGAAGTAAGTGAAATTTCTGTAATTTTGCCCCAAAATATAGGAAATTTCTGCCTTTCTGCCCCCTAATAAGGGGAAATTCAGCCTTTTTACCTCAAAATAAGGGGAATTTCTGCATTTTTGCCACAAAATATTAGGAATTTCTGGTTTTTGTCCCAAAATAAGGAAAATTTCTGCCTTTTTTCCCTGAAATAAGTGAAATTTCTGCAATTTTGCGCCAAAAGAAGTGAAATATTTGCAATTTTGCCCCAAAATAAGGGAAATTACTGGAATTTTGCCCCAAAATAAGTGGAATTTCTGAGTTTTGCCCCAAAATAAAGAGAATTTCTGTCTTTTTGCCCTAACATATAGGGAATTTCTGCCTTTTTGCCCCATATTTAGGGGAATTTCTGCAATTTTGCTCCAAAATACAAGGAATTTCTGGCTTTTTGCCCGAAAATAAGAAGTATCCATACCTTTTTGCCATAAAAAATTTAAATTTCTTCATTTTTGCTCCAAAATAAGGGGAATTTCTGCTTTTTTGCCTCTAAATAAGTGGAATTTCTGTTTTTTCCCTCAAAACAAAGGTTATTCTTGTTTTTTTGCCCCACAATAAGAAAAATTTCTGACTTATTACCCTGAAATAAGTGAAATTTCTGCAATTTTGCCCCAAAATAAGGGAAATTTCTGGATTTTTGCCCCAAAATAAGTGGAATTTCTGAGTTTTGCCCCAATATAAAAAGAATTTCTGTCTTTTTGCCCCAACATATTGGGAATTTCTGCTTTTGCCCCACAATTAGGGGAATTTCTGCAATTTTGCTCCAAAATACGGGGAATTTCTGCCTTTTTGCCCGAAAATAAGAAGAATGCATACCTTTTTGCCATAAAAAACAAAATTTCTTCATTTTTGCTCCAAAATAAGGGGAATTTCTACTTTTTTCTCTAAATAAGTGGAATTTCTGTCTTTTTCCCCCAAAACAAAGGGAATTCCTGTCTTTTTTGCCCCAAAATAAGAAAAATTCTGACTTATTACCCTGAAATAAGTGAAATTTCTGCAATTTTGCCCCAAAATAAGGGAAATTTCTGCCTTTTTTCCCTGAAATAAGAAGAATTTCAGCCTTTTTACTTCAAAATAAGGGGAATTTCTGCATTTTTGCCACATAATATTAGGAATTTCTGCCTTTTTGCTTCAAAATAGGAAAACTTCTGCTTTTTTTCCCTGAAATAAGTGAAATTTCTGCAATGTTGCCCCAAAATAAGTGAAATTTTTGCAATTTTGCCCCAAAATAAGGGAAATTTCTGGAATCTTGCCCCAAAATAAGTGGAATTTCTGAGTTTTGCCCCAAAATAAGGAGAATTTCTGTTTTTTTGCCCCAACATATAGGCAATTTCTGACTTTTGCCCCAGAATTAGGGGAATTTTTAAAATTTTGCCCCAAAATACGGGAAATTTCTGCCTTTTTGCCCGAAAATAAGAAGAATGCATAACTTTTATCATAAAAATGGGAAATTTCATTATTTTTGCTCCGAAATAAGTGGAATTTCTGCTTTTTTGCCTCTAAATAAGTGGAATTTCTGTCTTTTTTGCCCAAAATAAAAAAAAATTCTGACTTATTACCCTGAAGTAAGTGAAATTTGTGTAATTTTGCCCCAAAATATAGGAAATTTCTGCCTTTCTGCCCCCTAATAAGGGGAAATTCAGCCTTTTGACCTCAAAATAAGGGGAATTTCTGCATTTTTGCCACAAAATATTAGGAATTTCTGGTTTTTGCCCCAAAAATAAGGAAAATTTCTGCCTTTTTTCCCTGAAATAAGTGAAATTTCTGCAATTTTGCGCCAAAAAAAGTGAAATTTTTGCAATTTTGCCCCAAAATAAGGGAAATTTCTGGAATTTTGCCCCAAAATAAGTGGAATTTCTGAGTTTTGCCCCAAAATAAAGAGAATTTCTGTCTTTTTGCCCTAACATATAGGGAATTACTGCCTTTTTGCCCCATATTTAGGGGAATTTCTGCAATTTTGCTCAAAAATACGGGGAATTTCTGGCTTTTTGCCCGAAAATAAGAAGTATGGATACCTTTTTGCCATTAAAAAGGGAAATTTCTTCATTTTTTGCTCCAAAATAAGGGGAATTTCTGCTTTTTTGCCTCTAAATAAGTGGAATTTCTGTCTTTTTCCCCCAAAACAAAGGGAATTTCTGTCTTTTTGGCCCCAAAATAAAAACATCTCTGACTTATTACCCTGAAGTAAGTGAAAATTCTGCAATTTTGCCCCAAAATAAGGAAAATTTCTGCTTTTTTGCCCCCAAATAAGGGGAATTTCAGCCTTTTTACCTCAAAATAAGGGGAATTTTTGCATTTTTGCCACAAATATTAGGAATTTCTGCCTTTTTGCCTCAAAAATTAGAAAAATTTCTGCCTTTTTTTCCTGAAATAAGTGAAATTTTTGCAATTTTGCACCAAAATAAGTGAAATTTCTGCAATTTTGCCCCAAAATAAGGGAAATTTCTGCAATTTTGCCCCAAAATAAGGGAAATTTCTGGAATTTTGCCCCAAAATAAGTGGAATTTCTGAGTTTTGCCCCAAAATAAGGAGAATTTCTGGTTTTTTGCGCCAACATATAGAGAATTTCTGCTTTTTTGCCCCACAATTAGGGGAATTTCTGCAATTTTGCTCCAAAATACTGGGAATTTCTGCCTTTTTGACCGAAAATGAGAAGAATGCATACCTTTTTGCCATAAAAAAGGGAAATTTCTTCATTTTTGCTCCAAAATAAGGGGAATTTCTGCATTTCTGCATCTAAAAATGTGGAATGTCTGTCTTTTTCCCCCAAAACAAAAAAAATTTCTGTATTTTTTGCCCCAAAATAAGGAAAAATTCTGACTTATTCCCCTGAAGTAAGTGAAATTTCTGCAATTTTGCCCCAAAATATGAAAAATTTCTGCCTTTTTGCCCCCAAATAATGGGAATTTCAGCTTTTTACCTCAAAATAATGGGAATTTCTGCACTTTTGCCCCAAAATATTAGGAATTTCTGCCTTTTTGCCCTAAAATAAAGAAAATTTCTGCCTTTTTTCCCTGAAATAAGTGAAATTTCTGCAATTTTGCCACAAAATAAGTGAAATTTCTGCAATTTTGCCCCAAAATAAGGGAAATTTCTTCAATTTTGCCCCAAAATAAGGGAAATTTCTGAAATTTTGCCCCAAAATAAGTGGAATTTCTGAGTTTTGCCCCAAAATAAGGAGAATTTCTTTCTTTTTGCCCAAACATATAGGAAATTTCTGCCTTTTTGCCCCACAATTAGGGGAATTTCTGCAATTTTGCTCCAAAATACGGGGAATTTCTGCCTTTTTGCCTGTAAATAAGAAGAATGCATACCTTTTTGCCATAAAATAGGGAAATTTCTTCATTTTTGCTGCAAAATAAGGGGAATTTCTGCTTTTTTGCCTCTAAATAAGTGGAATTTCTGTCTTTTTCCCTCAAAACAAAGGTTTTTCATGTTTTTTTGCTCCAAAATAAGAAAAATTTCTGACTTATTACCCTGAAATAAGTGAAATTTCTGCAATTTTGCCCCAAAATAAGAGAAATTTCTGGATTTTTGCCCCAAATAAGTGGAATTTCTGAGTTTTGCCCCAATATAAAAAGAATTTCTGTCTTTTTGCCCCAACATATTGGGAATTTCTGCTTTTGCCCCACAATTAGGGGAATTTCTGCAATTTTGCTCCAAAATACGGGGAATTTCTGCCTTTTTGCCCGAAAATAAGAAGAATGCATACCTTTTTGCCATAAAAAAACAAAATTTCTTCATTTTTGCTCCAAAATAAGGGGAATTTCTACTTTTTTTCTCTAAATAAGTGGAATTTCTGTCTTTTTCCCCCAAAACAAAGGGAATTCCTGTCTTTTTTGCCCCAAAATAAGAAAAATTCTGACTTATTACCCTGAAATAAGTGAAATTTCTGCAATTTTGCCCCAAAATAAGGGAAATTTCTGCCTTTTTTCCCTGAAATAAGAAGAATTTCAGCCTTTTTACTTCAAAATAAGGGGAATTTCTGCATTTTTGCCACATAATATTAGGAATTTCTGCCTTTTTGCTTCAAAATAGGAAAACTTCTGCTTTTTTTCCCTGAAATAAGTGAAATTTCTGCAATGTTGCCCCAAAATAAGTGAAATTTTTGCAATTTTGCCCCAAAATAAGGGAAATTTCTGGAATTTTGCCCCAAAATAAGTGGAATTTCTGAGTTTTGCCCCAAAATAAAGAGAATTTCTGTCTTTTTGCCCTAACATATAGGGAATTACTGCCTTTTTGCCCCACAATTAGGGGAATTTCTGCAATTTTGCTCAAAAATACGGGGAATTTCTGGCTTTTTGCCCGAAAATAAGAAGTATGGATACCTTTTTGCCATTAAAAAGGGAAATTTCTTCATTTTTTGCTCCAAAATAAGGGGAATTTCTGCTTTTTTGCCTCTAAATAAGTGGAATTTCTGTCTTTTTCCCCCAAAACAAAGGGAATTTCTGTCTTTTTGGCCCCAAAATAAAAACATCTCTGACTTATTACCCTGAAGTAAGTGAAAATTCTGCAATTTTGCCCCAAAATAAGGAAAATTTCTGCTTTTTTGCCCCCAAATAAGGGGAATTTCAGCCTTTTTACCTCAAAATAAGGGGAATTTTTGCATTTTTGCCACAAATATTAGGATTTTCTGCCTTTTTGCCTCAAAAATTAGAAAAATTTCTGCCTTTTTTTCCTGAAATAAGTGAAATTTCTGCAATTTTGCACCAAAATAAGTGAAATTTCTGCAATTTTGCCCCAAAATAAGGGAAATTTCTGCAATTTTGCCCCAAAATAAGGGAAATTTCTGGAATTTTGCCCCAAAATAAGTGGAATTTCTGAGTTTTGCCCCAAAATAAGGAGAATTTCTGGTTTTTTGCGCCAACATATAGAGAATTTCTGCTTTTTTGCCCCACAATTAGGGGAATTTCTGCAATTTTGCTCCAAAATACTGGGAATTTCTGCCTTTTTGACCGAAAATGAGAAGAATGCATACCTTTTTGCCATAAAAAAGGGAAATTTCTTCATTTTTGCTCCAAAATAAGGGGAATTTCTGCATTTCTGCATCTAAAAATGTGGAATGTCTGTCTTTTTCCCCCAAAACAAAAAAAATTTCTGTATTTTTTGCCCCAAAATAAGGAAAAATTCTGACTTATTCCCCTGAAGTAAGTGAAATTTCTGCAATTTTGCCCCAAAATATGAAAAATTTCTGCCTTTTTGCCCCCAAATAATGGGAATTTCAGCTTTTTACCTCAAAATAATGGGAATTTCTGCACTTTTGCCCCAAAATATTAGGAATTTCTGCCTTTTTGCCCTAAAATAAAGAAAATTTCTGCCTTTTTTCCCTGAAATAAGTGAAATTTCTGCAATTTTGCCACAAAATAAGTGAAATTTCTGCAATTTTGCCCCAAAATAAGGGAAATTTCTTCAATTTTGCCCCAAAATAAGGGAAATTTTTGAAATTTTGCCCCAAAATAAGTGGAATTTCTGAGTTTTGCCCCAAAATAAGGAGAATTTCTTTCTTTTTGCCCAAACATATTCTGCCTTTTTGCCCCACAATTAGGGGAATTTCTGCAATTTTGCTCCAAAATACGGGGAATTTCTGCCTTTTTGCCTGTAAATAAGAAGAATGCATACCTTTTTGCCATAAAATAGGGAAATTTCTTCATTTTTGCTGCAAAATAAGGGGAATTTCTGCTTTTTTGCCTCTAAATAAGTGGAATTTCTGTCTTTTTCCCTCAAAACAAAGGTTTTTCATGTTTTTTTGCTCCAAAATAAGAAAAATTTCTGACTTATTACCCTGAAATAAGTGAAATTTCTGCAATTTTGCCCCAAAATAAGAGAAATTTCTGGATTTTTGCCCCAAATAAGTGGAATTTTTGAGTTTTGCCCCAAAATAAAAAGAATTTCTGTCTTTTTGCCCCAACATATAGGGAATTTCTGCATTTGCCCCACATTTAGGGGAATTTCTGCAATTTTGCTCCAAAATACGGGGAATTTCTGCCTTTTTGCCCGAAAATAAGAAGAATGCATACCTTTTTGTCATAAAAACGGGAAATTTCATCATTTTTGCTTTAAAATAAGTGGAATTTCTGCTTTTTTGCCTCTAAATAAGTGAAATTTCTGTCTTTTTTGCCCCAAAATAAGAAAAAATTCTGACTTATTACCCTGAAGTAAGTGAAATTTCTGCAATTTTGCCCCAAAATATAAGAAATTTCTGCCTTTCTGCCCCCAAATTAGGGGAAATTCAGCCTTTTTACCTTAAAATAAGGGGAATTTCTGCATTTTTGCCACAAAATATTAGGAATTTCTGCTTTTTGCTTCAAAATATAGATAATTTCTACCTTTTTTCCCTGAAATAAGTGAAATTTCTGCAATTTTGCGCCAAAAAAAGTGAAATTTCTGCAATTTTGCCCCAAAATAAGTGGAATTTCTGAGTTTTGCCCCAAAATAAAGAGAATTTCTGTCTTTTTGCCCTAACATATAGGGAATTTCTGCCTTTTTGCCCCATATTTAGGGGAATTTCTGCAATTTTGCTCCAAAATACGGGGAATTTCTGCCTTTTGGCCCGAAAATAAGAAGTATGCATATCTTTTTGCGATAAACAAGGGAAATTAATTCATTTTTGCTTCAAAATAAGGGGAATTTCTGCTTTTTTGCCTCTAAATAATTGGAATTTCTGTCTTTTTCTCCCAAAACAAAAAGAATTCCTGTCTTTTTTGCTCCCAAATTAGGAAAAATTCTGACTTATTACCCTGAAATAAGTGAAATTTCTGCAATTTTGCCCCAAAATAAGGGAAATTTCTGCCTTTTTTCCCCCAAATAAGGGGAATTTCAGCCTTTTTACCACAAAATAAGAGGAATTTCTGCATTTTTGCCACAAAATATTAGGAATTTCTGCCTTTTTGCTTCAAAATAAGAAAACTTCTTCTTTTTTTCCATGAAATAAGTGAAATTTCTGCAATGTTGCCCCAAAATAAGGGAAATTTCTGGAATTTTGCCCCGAAATAAGTGGAATTTCTGAGTTTTGCCCCAAAATAAAGAGAATTTCTGTCTTTCTGCTTTAACATATAGGGAATTTCTGCCTTTTTGCCCCATATTTAGGGGAATTTCTGCAATTTTGCTTCAAAATACGGGGAATTTCTGCCTTTTTGCCTGAAAATAAGAAGTATGCATAGCTTTTTGCCATAAAAATGGGAAATTTCTTCATTTTTGCTCCAAAATAAGGGGAATTTCTGCTTTTTTGCCTCTAAATAAGTGGAATTTCTGTCTTTTTCCCCCAAAACAAAGGGAATTTCTTTGTTTTTGCCCCAAAAAAAAAAAAAAAAACTCTGACTTATTACCCTGAAGTAAGTGAAAATTCTGCAATTTTGCCCCAAAATAAGAGAAATTTCTGCTATTTGCCCCCAAATAAGGGGAATTTCAGCCATTTTACCTCAAAATAAGGGGAATTTCTGCATTTTTGCCACAAAATATTAGGAATTTCTGCATTTTTGCCCCAAAAATAAGAAAAATTTCTGCCTTTTTTCCCTGAATTAAGTGAAATTTCTACAATTTTGCCACAAAATAAGTGAAATTTCTGCAATTTTGCCCCAAAATAAGTGAAATTTCTGCAATTTTGCCCCAAAAGAAGGGAAATTTCTGGAAATTTGCCCCAAAATAAGTGGAATTTCTGTGTTTTGCCCTAAAATAAGGAGTATTTCTGTCTTTTTGCCCCAACATAGAGAGAATTTCTGCCTTTTTGCCCCACAACTAGGGGAATTTCTGCAATTTTGCTCCAAATTACGGGGAATTTCTGTCTTTTTGCCCGAAAATAAGAAAACTGCATACCTTTTTGCCATAAAAATAGGAAATTTCTTCATTTTTGCTCCAAAATAAGGGGAATTTCCACTTTTTTGCCTCTAAATAAGTGGAATTTCTGTCTTTTTCTCCCAAAACAAAAAGAATTCCTGTCTTTTTTGCTCCCAAATAAGGAAAAATTCTGACTTATTACCCTGAAATAAGTGAAATTTCTGCAATTTTGCCCCAAAATAAGGGAAATTTCTGCCTTTTTTCCCCCAAATAAGGGAAATTTCAGCCTTTTTACCTAAAAATAAAGGGAATTTCTGCATTTTTGCCACAAAATATTAGGAATTTCTGCCTTTTTGCTTCAAAATAAGAAAACTTTTTCTTTTTTTCCATGAAATAAGTGAAATTTCTGCAATGGTGCCCCAAAATAAGGGAAATTTCTGGAATTTTGCCCCAAAATAAGTGGAATTTCTTAGTTTTGCCCCAAAATAAAGAGTATTTCTGTCTTTTTGCTTTAACATATAGGGAATTTCTGCCTTTTTGCCCCATATTTAGGGGAGTTTCTGCAATTTTGCTTCAAAATACGGGGAATTTCTGCCTTTTTGCCTGAAAATAAGAAGTATGCATAGCTTTTTTCCATAAAAATGGGAAATTTCTTCATTTTTGCTCCAAAATAAGGGGAATTTCTGCTTTTTTGCCTCTAAATAAGTGGAGTTTCTGTCTTTTTCCCCCAAAACAGAAAATTCTTGCCTTTTTTGCCCCAAATAAGGAAAATTTCTGCCTTTCTTCCCTGAAATAAGTGAAATTTCTGCAATTTTGCCCCAAAATAAGTGAAATTTCTCCAATTTTGCCCCAGAATAAGGGAAATTTCTGCAATTTTGCCCCAAAATAAGGGAAATTTCTGGAATTTTGCCCCAAAATAAGTGGAATTTCTGAGTTTTGCCCCAAAATAAGGAGAATTTCTGTCCTTTTGCCCCAACATATAGAGAATTTCTGCATTTTTGCGCCACAATTAGGGGAATTTCTGCAATTTTGCTCCAAAATAGGGGGAATTTCTGCCTTTTTGCCCAAAATTAAGAAGAATGTATATCTTTCTGCCATAAAAAATGGAAATTGCTTCATTTTTGCTCCAAAATAAGGGGAATTTCTGCTTTTTGCCTATAAATAAGTGGAATTTCTGTCTTTTTCCCCCAAAACACAGGGAATTTCTGTCTTTTTTGCGCCAAAATAAGAAAAAATTCTGACTTATTACTCTGAAGTAAGTGGAATTTCTGCAATTTTTCCCCAAAATATGGGAAATTTCTGCCTTTTGCCCCCAAATAAGGGGAATTTCAGAATTTTTACCTCAAAATAAAAGTAATTTCTGCATTTTTGTCATAAACTAATAGGAATTTCTGCATTTTTGCTTCAAAATAAGGAAAATTTCTGTCTTTTTTCCCTGAAATAAGTGAAATTTCTGCAATTTTCCCCCAAAATAAGGGAAATTTCTGCATTTTGCCCCTAAATAAGGGATATTTCTGGAATTTTGCCCCAAAATAAGTGGAATTTCTGAGTTTTGCCCCAAAATAAAGAGAATTTCTGTCTTTTTGCCCTAACATATAGGGAATTTCTTCCTTTTTGCCCCATATTTAGGGGAATTTCTGCAATTTTGCTCCAAAATACGAAGAATTTCTGCATTTTTGCCCGAAAATAAGAAGAATGCATACCTTTTTGCCATAAAAAAGAGAAATTTCTTGATTTTTGCTCCAAAATAAGGGGAATTTCTCCTTTTTTGCCTCTAAATAAGTGGAATTTCTGTCTTTTTCCCCCAAAACAAAGGGAATTTCTGTCTTTTTTGCCCCAAGATAAGAAAAAATTCTGACTTATTACCCTGAAGTAAGTGAAATTTCTGCAATTTTGCCCAAAATATGGGAAATTTCAGCCTTTTTGCCTCCAAATAAAAAGAATTTCAGCCTTTTTACCTAAAAATAAGGGGAATTTCTGCATTTTTGCCACAAAATATTAGGAATTTCTGCTTTTTTGGCCCAAAATAAGAAAAATTTCTGCCTTTTTGCCCCCAAATAAGGAGAATTTCTGCCATTTTACCTCAAAATAAGGGGAATTTCTGCATTTTTGCCACAAAATATTAGGAATTTCTGCATTTTTGCCCCAAAAATAAGAAAATTTTCTGCCTTTTTTCCCTGAAATATGTGAAATTTCTGCAATTTTGCCCCAAAATAAGTGAAATTTCTGCAATTTTGCCCCAAAAGAAGGGAAATTTCTGGAAATTTGCCCCAAAATAAGTGGAATTTCTGAGTTTTGCCCTAAAATAAGGAGTATTTCTGTTTTTTTGCCCCAACATATAGAGAATTTCTGCCTTTTTGCCCCACAACTAGGGGAATTTCTGCAATTTTGCTCCAAATTACGGGGAATTTCTGTCTTTTTGCCCGAAAATAAGAAAACTGCATACCTTTTTGCCATAAAAATAGGAAATTTCTTCATTTTTGCTCCAAAATAAGGGGAATTTCTGCTTTTTTGCCTCTAAATAAGTGGAATTTCTGTCTTTTTCCCCCAAAACATAGAAAATTCTTGTCTTTTTTGCCCCAAAATAAGGAAAATATCTGCCTTTTTTCCCTGAAATAAGTGAAATTTCTGCAATTTTGCCACAAAATATGTGAAATTTCTCCAATTTTGCCCCAGAATAAGGGAAATTTCTGCAATTTTGCCCCAAAATAAGGGAAATTTCTGGAATTTTGCCCCAAAATAAGTGGAATTTCTGAGTTTTGCCCCAAAATAAGGAGAATTTCTGTCCTTTTGCCCCAACATATAGAGAATTTCTGCATTTTTGCGCCACAATTAGGGGAATTTCTGCAATTTTGCTCCAAAATAGGGGGAATTTCTGCCTTTTTGCCCAAAATTAAGAAGAATGTATATCTTTCTGCCATAAAAAATGGAAATTGCTTCATTTTTGCTCCAAAATAAGGGGAATTTCTGCTTTTTTGCCTCTAAATAAGTGGAATTTCTGTCTTTTCCCCCCAAAACAAAGGGAATTTCTGTCTTTTTTGCCCCAAAATAAGAAAAAATTTTGACTTATTACTCTGAAGTAAGTGAAATTTCTGCAATTTTTCCCCAAAATATGGGAAATTTCTGCCTTTTTGCCCCCAAATAAGGGGAATTTCAGACTTTTTACCTCAAAATAAAAGTAATTTCTGCATTTTTGTCACAAACTAATAGGAATTTCTGCATTTTTGCTTCAAAATAAGGAAAATTTCTGTCTTTTTTCCCTGAAATAAGTGAAATTTCTGCAATTTTGCCCCAAAATAAGGGAAATTTCTGCATTTTGCCCCTAAATAAGGGATATATCTGGAATTTTGCGCCAAAATAAGTGGAATTTCTGAGTTTTGCCCCAAAATAAGGAGAATTTCTGTCTTTTTGCCCAAACATATAGGGAATTTCTGCCTTTTTGCCCCACAATTAGGGGAATTTCTGCAATTTTGCTCCAAAATACGGGGAATTTCTGCCTTTTTGCCTGTAAATAAGAAGAATGCATACCTTTTTGCCATAAAATAGGGAAATTTCTTCATTTTTGCTGCAAAATAAGGGGAATTTCTGCTTTTTTGCCTCTAAATAAGTGGAATTTCTGTCTTTTTCCCTCAAAACAAAGGTTTTTCATGTTTTTTTGCCCCAAAATAAGAAAAATTTCTGACTTATTACCCTGAAATAAGTGAAATTTCTGCAATTTTGCCCCAAAATAAGAGAAATTTCTGGATTTTTGCCCCAAATAAGTGGAATTTTGAGTATTTCCCTAAAATAAAAAGAATTTCTGTCTTTTTGCCCAAAGATATAGGGAATTTCTGCATTTGCCCCACATTTAGGGGAATTTCTGCAATGTTGCTCCAAAATACGGGGAATTTCTGCCTTTTTGCCCGAAAATAAGAAGAATGCATACCTTTTTGTCATAAAAACGGGAAATTTCATCATTTTTGCTTTAAAATAAGTGGAATTTCTGCTTTTTTGCCTCTAAATAAGTGAAATTTCTGTCTTTTTTACCCAAAATAAGAAAAAATTCTGACTTATTACCCTGAAGTAATTGAAATTTCTGCAATTTTGCCCCAAAATATAAGAAATTTCTGCCTTTCTGCCCCCAAATTAGGGGAAATTCAGCCTTTTTACCTTAAAATAAGGGGAATTTCTGCATTTTTGCCACAAAATATTAGGAATTTCTGCTTTTTGCTTCAAAATATAGATAATTTCTAACTTTTTTCCCTGAAATAAGTGAAATTTCTGCAATTTTGCGCCAAAAAAAGTGAAATTTCTGCAATTTTGCCCCAAAATAAGTGGAATTTCTGAGTTTTGCCCCAAAATAAAGAGAATTTCTGTCTTTTTGCCCTAACATATAGGGAATTTCTGCCTTTTTGCCCCATATTTAGGGGAATTTCTGCAATTTTGCTCCAAAATACGGGGAATTTCTGCCTTTTTGCCCGAAAATAAGAAGTATGCATACCTTTTTGCGATAAACAAGGGAAATTAATTCATTTTTGCTTCAAAATAAGGGGAATTTCTGCTTTTTTGCCTCTAAATAATTGGAATTTCTGTCTTTTTCTCCCAAAACAAAAAGAATTCCTGTCTTTTTTGCTCCCATATTAGGAAAAATTCTGACTTATTACCCTGAAATAAGTGAAATTTCTGCAATTTTGCCCCAAAATAAGGGAAATTTCTGCCTTTTTTCCCCCAAATAAGGGGAATTTCAGCCTTTTTACCTCAAAATAAGGGGAATTTCTGCATTTTTGCCACAAAATATTAGGAATTTCTGCCTTTTTGCTTAAAAATAAGAAAACTTCTTCTTTTTTTCCATGAAATAAGTGAAATTTCTGCAATGTTGCCCCAAAATAAGGGAAATTTCTGGAATTTTGCCCCAAAATAAGTGGAATTTCTGAGTTTTGTCCCAAAATAAAGAGAATTTCTGTCTTTCTGCTTTAACATATAGGGAATTTCTGCCTTTTTGCCCCATATTTAGGGGAATTTCTGCAATTTTGCTTCAAAATACGGGGAATTTCTGCCTTTTTGCCTGAAAATAAGAAGTATGCATAGCTTTTTGCCATAAAAATGGGAAATTTCTTCATTTTTGCTCCAAAATAAGGGGAATTTCTGCTTTTTTGCCTCTAAATAAGTGGAATTTCTGTCTTTTTCCCCCAAAACAAAGGGAATTTCTGTGTTTTTGCCCCAAAATAAAAAAAAACTCTGACTTATTACCCTGAAGTAAGTGAAAATTCTGCAATTTTGCCCCAAAATAAGAGAAATTTCTGCCTTTTTGCCCCCAAATAAGGGGAATTTCAGCCATTTTACCTCAAAATAAGGGGAATTTCTGCATTTTTGCCACAAAATATTAGGAATTTCTGCATTTTTGCCCCAAAAATAAGAAAAATTTCTGCCTTTTTTCCCTGAAATAAGTGAAATTTCTACAATTTTGCCCCAAAATAAGTGAAATTTCTGCAATTTTGCCCCAAAATAAGTGAAATTTCTGCAATTTTGCCCCAAAAGAAGGGAAATTTCTGGAAATTTGCCCCAAAATAAGTGGAATTTCTATGTTTTGCCCTAAAATAATTAGTATTTCTGTCTCTTTGCCCCAACATAGAGAGAATTTCTGCCTTTTTGCCCCACAACTAGGGGAATTTCTGCAATTTTGCTCCAAATTACGGGGAATTTCTGTCTTTTTGCCCGAAAATAAGAAAACTGCATACCTTTTTGCCATAAAAATAGGAAATTTCTTCATTTTTGCTCCAAAATAAGGGGTATTTCTGCTTTTTTGCTTCTAAATAAGTGGAATTTCTGTCATTTTCCTCTAAAACAAAGGAATTTCTGTATTTTTTGCCCCAAAATAAGGAAAAATTCTGACTTATTACCCTGAAGTAAGTGAAATTTCTGCAATTTTGACCCAAACTATGAAAAATTTCTGCATTTTTGCCCCCAAATAAGAAGAATTTCTGCACTTTTGCCACAAAATATTAGGAATTTCTGCCTTTTTGCCCTAAAATAAGGAAAATTTCGGCCTTTTTTCCCTGAAATTAGTGAAATTTCTGCAATTTTGCCACAAAATAAGTGAAATTTCTGCAATTTTTTCCCAAAATAAGTGAAATTTCTGCAACTTTTCCCCAAAATAAGGGAAAATTCTGTAATTTTGCCCAAAAATAAGTGGAATTTCTGAGTTTTGCCCCAAAATAAGGAGAATTTCTGTCTTTTTGCCCTAACATATATGGAATTTCTGCCTTTTTGCCCCACAATTAGGGGAATTTCTGCAATTTTGCTCCAAAATACGGGGAATTTCTGCCTTTTTGCCTGTAAATAAGAAGAATGCATACCTTTTTGCCATAAAATAGGGAAAATTCTTCATTTTTGCTCCAAAATAAGAGGAATTTCTCCTTTTTTGCCTCTAAATAAGTGGAATTTCTGTCTTTTTCCCCCAAAACAAAGGGAATTTCTGTCTTTTTTGCCCCAAGATAAGAAAAAATTCTGACTTATTACCCTGAAGTAAGTGAAATTTCTGCAATTTTGCCCCAAATATGGGAAATTTCTGCCTTTTTGCCTCCAAATAAAAAGAATTTCAGCCTTTTTACCTCAAAATATGGGGAATTTCTGCATTTTTGCCACAAAATATTAGGAATTTCTGCTTTTTTGGCCCAAAATAAGAAAAATTTCTGCCTTTTTTCCCCAAATAAGGGGAATTTCTGCCATTTTACCTCAAAATAAGGGGAATTTCTGCATTTTTGCCACAAAATATTAGGAATTTCTGCATTTTTGCCCCAAAAATAAGAAAAATTTCTGCCTTTTTTCCCTGAAATAAGTGAAATTTCTGCAATTTTGCCCCAAAATAAGTGAAATTTCTGCAATTTTGCCCCAAAATAAGTGAAATTTCTGCAATTTTGCCCCAAAAGAAGGGAAATTTCTGGAAATTTGCCCCAAAATAAGTGGAATTTCTGAATTTTGCCCTAAAATAAGGAGTATTTCTGTCTTTTTGCCCCAACATATAGAGAATTACTGCCTTTTTGCCCCACAACTAGGGGAATTTCTGCAATTTTGCTCCAAATTACGGGGAATTTCTGTCTTTTTGCCCGAAAATAAGAAAACTGCATACCTTTTTGCCATAAAAATAGGAAATTTCTTAATTTTTGCTCCAAAATAAGGGGAATTTCTGCTTTTTTGCCTCTAAATAAGTGGAATTTCTGTCTTTTTCCCCCAAAACATAGAAAATTCTTGTCTTTTTTGCCCCAAAATAAGGAAAATATCTGCCTTTTTTCCCTGAAATAAGTGAAATTTCTGCAATTTTGCCACAAAATAAGTGAAATTTCTCCAATTTTGCCCCAGAATAAGGGAAATTTCTGCAATTTTGCCCCAAAATAAGGGAAATTTCTGGAATTTTGCCCCAAATCAGTGGAATTTCTGAGTTTTGCCCCAAAATAAGGAGAATTTCTGTCCTTTTGCCCCAACATATAGAGAATTTCTGCATTTTTGCGCCACAATTAGGGGAATTTCTGCAATTTTGCTCCAAAATAGGGGGAATTTCTGCCTTTTTGCCCGAAATTAAGAAGAATGTATATCTTTCTGCCATAAAAAATGGAAATTGCTTCATTTTTGCTCCAAAATAAGGGGAATTTCTGCTTTTTTGCCTCTAAATAAGTGGAATTTCTGTCTTTTTCCCCCAAAACAAAGGGAATTTCTGTCTTTTTTGCCCCAAAATAAGAAAAAATTCTGACTTATTACTCTGAAGTAAGTGAAATTTCTGCAATTTTTCCCCAAAATATGGGAAATTTCTGCCTTTTTGCCCCCAAATAAGGGGAATTTCAGACTTTTTACCTCAAAATAAAAGTAATTTCTGCATTTTTGTCACAAAGTAATAGGAATTTCTGCATTTTTGCTTCAAAATAAGGAAAATTTTTGTCTTTTTTCCCTGAAATAAGTGAAATTTCTGCAATTTTGCCCCAAAATAAGGGAAATTTCTGCATTTTGCCCCTAAATAAGGGATATTTCTGGAATTTTGCGCCAAAATAAGTGGAATTTCTGAGTTTTGCCCCAAAATAAAGAGAATTTCTGTTTTTTTGCCCTAACATATAGGGAATTTCTGCCTTTTTGCCCCATATTTAGGGGAATTTCTGCAATTTTGCTCCAAAATACGAAGAATTTCTGCCTTTTTGCACGAAAATAAGAAGAATGCATAACGTTTTGCCATAAAAAAGATAAATTTCTTGATTTTTGCTCCAAAATAAGGGGAATTTCTCCTTTTTTGCCTCTAAATAAGTGGAATTTCTGTCTTTTTCCCCCAAAACAAAGGGAATTTCTGTCTTTTTTGCCCCAAGATAAGAAAAAATTCTGACTTATTACCCTGAAGTAAGTGAAATTTCTGCAATTTTGCCCCAAAATATGGGAAATTTCTGCCTTTTTGCCTCCAAATAAAAAGAATTCCAGCCTTTTTACCTCAAAATAAGGGGAATTTCTGCATTTTTGCCACAAAATATTAGGAATTTCTGCTCTTTGGCCCAAAATAAGAAAAATTTCTGCCTTTTTTCCATGAAATAAGGGAATTTCTGCAATTTTGACCCAAAATAAGTGAAATTTCTGCAATTTTGCCCCAAAAGAAGGGAAATTTCTGGAAATTTGCCCCAAAATAAGTGGAATTTTGGAGTTTTGCCCTAAAATAAAGAGAATTTCTGTCTTTTTTCCCCAACATATAGAGAATTTCTGCCTTTTTGCCCCACAACTAGGGGAATTTCTGCAATTTTGCTCCAAAATACGGGGAATTTCTGCCTTTTTGCCCGAAAATAAGAAGAATACATACCTTTTTGCCATAAAAAAGGGAAATTTCTTCATTTTTGATCCAAAATAAGGGGAATTTCTGCTTTTTTGCCTCTAAATAAGTGGAATTTCTGTCTTTTTTCCCCAAAACATAGAAAATTCCTGTCTTTTTTGCCCGAAAATAAAAAAAAAATTCTTCCTTTTTTTTCTGAAATAAGTGAAATTTCTGCAATTTTGCCACAAAATAAGTGAAATTTCTAAAATTTTGCCCCAAAATAAGGGAAATTTCTGCAATTTTGCCCCAAAATAAAGGAAATTTCTGGAATTTTGCCCAAAAATAAGTGGAATTTCTGAGTTTTGCCCCAAAATAAAGAGAATTTCTGCCTTTTTCCCCAACATATAGAGAATTTCTGCCTTTTTGCCCCACAATTAGGGGAATTTCTGCAATTTTGCTCCAAAATAGGGGGAATATCTGCCTTTTTGCCTGAAATTAAGAAGAATGTATATCTTTTTGCCATAAAAAAGGGAAATTGCTTCATTTTTGCTCCAAAATATTGGGAATTTCTGCTTTTTTGCCTCTAAATATGTGGAATTTCTGTCTTTCTCCCCCAAAACAAAGGGAATTACTGCCTTTTTTGCCCCAAAATAATAAAAAATTCTGACTTATTACCCTGAAATAAGTGAAATTTCTGCAATTTTGCCACAAAATAAAGGAAATTTCTGCTTTTTGCCCCCAAATAAGGGGAATTTCAGCATTTTTACCTCAAAATAAAAGAAATTTCTGCATATTTGTCACAAAATATTAGGAATTTCTGCTTTTTTGCTTCAAAATAAAAAAAATTTCTGCCTTTTTTCACTGAAATAAGTGAAATTTCTGCAATTTTGCCCCAAAATACGTGAAATTTCTGCAATTTTTCCCCAAAATATAGGAAATTTCTGGAATTTTGCCTCAAAATAAGTGGAATTTCTGAGTTTTGCCTCAAAATAAAAAGAATTTCTGTCTTTTTTGCCCTAACATATAGGGAATTTCTGCCTTTTTGCCCCACAATTAGGGAAATTTCTGCAATTTTGCTCCAAAATACGAAGAATTTCTGCCTTTTTGCCCGAAAATAAGAAGAATGCATACCTTTTTGCCATAAAAAAGAGAAATTTCTTGATTTTTGCTCCAAAATAAGGGGAATTTCTCCTTTTTTGCCTCTAAATAAGTGGAATTTCTGTCTTTTTCCCCCAAAACAAAGGGAATTTCTGTCTTTTTTGCCCCAAGATAAGAAAAAATTCTGACTTATTACCCTGAAGTAAGTGAAATTTCTGCAATTTTGCCCCAAAATATGGGAAATTTCTGCCTTTTTGCCTCCAAATAAAAAGAATTCCAGCCTTTTTACCTCAAAATAAGGGGAATTTCTGCATTTTTGCCACAAAATATTAGGAATTTCTGCTTTTTGGCCCAAAATAAGAAAAATTTCTGCCTTTTTTCCCTGAAATAAGGGAATTTCTGCAATTTTGCCCCAAAATAAGTGAAATTTCTGCAATTTTGCCCAAAAAGAAGGGAAATTTCTGTAAATTTGCCCCAAAATAAGTGGAATTTTGGAGTTTTGCCCTAAAATAAAGAGAATTTCTGTCTTTTTTCCCCAACATATAGAGAATTTCTGCCTTTTTGCCCCACAACTAGGGGAATTTCTGCAATTTTGCTCCAAAATACGGGGAATTTCTGCCTTTTTGCCCGAAAATAAGAAGAATACATACCTTTTTGCCATAAAAAAAAGAAATTTCTTCATTTTTGATCCAAAATAATGGGAATTTCTGCTTTTTTGCCTCTAAATAAGTGGAATTTCTGTCTTTTTTCCCCAAAACATAGAAAATTCCTGTCTTTTTTGCCCCAAAATAAAAAAAAATTCTTCCTTTTTTTTCTGAAATAAGTGAAATTTCTGCAATTTTGCCACAAAATAAGTGAAATTTCTAAAATTTTGCCCCAAAATAAGGGAAATTTCTGCAATTTTGCCCCAAAATAAAGGAAATTTCTGGAATTTTGCCCAAAAATAAGTGGAATTTCTGAGTTTTGCCCCAAAATAAAGAGAATTTCAGCCTTTTTGCCCCAACATATAGAGAATTTCTGCCTTTTTGCCCCACAATTAGGGGAATTTCTGCAATTTTGCTCCAAAATAGGGGGAATATCTGACTTTTTGCCTGAAATTAAGAAGAATGCATATCTTTTTGCCATAAAAAAGGGAAATTGCTTCATTTTTGCTCCAAAATATTGGGAATTTCTGCTTTTTTGCCTCTAATTATGTGGAATTTCTGTCTTTTTCCCCCAAAACAAAGGGAATTACTGCCTTTTTTGCCCCAAAATAATAAAAAATTCTGACTTATTACCCTGAAATAAGTGAAATTTCTGCAATTTTGCCACAAAATAAAGGAAATTTCTGCTTTTTGCCCCCAAATAAGGGGAATTTCAGCATTTTTACCTCAAAATAAAAGAAATTTCTGCATATTTGTCACAAAATATTAGGAATTTCTGCTTTTTTGCTTCAAAATAAAAAAAATTTCTGCCTTTTTTCCCTGAAATAAGTGAAATTTCTGCAATTTTGCCCCAAAATACGTGAAATTTCTGCAATTTTGCCCCAAAATAAAGGAAATTTCTGGAATTTTGCCTCAAAATAAGTGGAATTTCTGAGTTTTGCCTCAAAATAAGAAGAATTTCTGTCTTTTTTGCCCTAACATATAGGGAATTTCTGCCTTTTTGCCCCACAATTAGGGAAATTTCTGCTATTTTGCTCCAAAATACGGGGAATTTCTGCCCTTTTACCGGAAAATAAGAAGAATGCATACCTTTTTGCCATAAAAAAGAAAAATTTCTTCATTTTTGCTCCAAAATAAGGGGAATTTCTGCTTTTTTGCCTCTAAAAAAGTGGAATTTCTGTTTTTTACCTCAAAACAAAGGGAATTCCTGTCTTTTTTGCCCCACAATAAGAAAAATTTTTTACTTATTACCCTGAAATAAGTGAAATTTCTGCAACTTTGCCCCAAAATAAGGGAATTTCCTGCCTTTTTGCTCCCAAATAAGAGGAATTTCAGCCTTTTTACCTCAAAATAAGAGATATTTCTTCATTTTTGCCACAAAATATTAGGAATTTCTGCCTTTTTGCCCCAAAATAAGAAAATTTCTGCTTTTTTCCCTGAAATAAGTGAAATTTCTGCAATTTTGCCCCAAAATAAGTGAAATTTTTGCTATTTTGCCCCAAAGTAAGGGAAATTTCTGAAACTTGGCCCCAAAATAAGTGGAATTTCTGAGTTTTGCCCCAAAATAATGAGAATTTCTGTCTTTTTGCCCCAACATATAGGGAATTTTTGCCTTTTTGCCCCACAATTAGGGGAATTTCTGCAATTTTGCTCCAAAATACGGTCAATTTCTGCCTTTTTGCCCGAAAATAAGAAGAATACATACCTTTTTGCCATAAAAAAGGGAAATTTCTTCATTTTTGCTCCAAAATAAGGGGAATTTCTGCTTTTTTGCCTCTAAATAAGTTAAATTTCTGTCTTTTTACCCCAAAACAAAAGGAATTCCTTTCTTTTTTGCCCCAAAATAATGAAAATTTCTGCCTTTTTTCCCTGAAATAAATAAAATTTCTGCAATTTTGCCCCAAAATAAGTGAAATTTCTCTAATTTTGCCCCAAAATAAGGGAAATTTCTGCAATTTTGTTCCAAAATAAAGGAAATTTCTGGAATTTTGCCCCAAAATAAGTGGAATTTCTGAGTTTTGCCCAAAAATAAAGAGAATTTCTGTATTTTTGCCCCAACATATAGAGAATTTCTGCCTTTTTGCCCGACAATTAGGGGAATTTCTGCAATTTTGCCCCAAAATAAAGGAAATTTTTTTCCTTTTTGCCCCCAAATAAGGGGAATTTCAGCCTTTTTACCTAAAAATATGGGGAATTTCTGCATTTTTGCCACAAAATATTAGGAATTACTGCCTTTTTGCTACAAAATAAGAAAATTTCTGCTTTTTTCCCTGAAATAAGTCAAAATACTGCAATTTTGCCCCAAAATAAGTGAAATTTCTGCAATTTTGCCCCAAAAGAAGAGAAATTTCTGCCTTTTTGCCCCCAAATAAGGGGAATTTCAGCCTTTTTACCTCAAAATAAAGGGAATTTCTGCATTTTTGCGACAAAATATTAGGAATTTCTGCCTCTTTGCCTTAAAATAAGGAAAATTTCTGCCTTTTTTCCCTGTAATAAGTGAAATTTCTGCAATTTTGCCCCAAAATAGGTGAAATTTCTGCAATTTTGCCCCAAATTAAGAGAAATTTCTGGTATTTTGCCTCAAAATAAGTGGAATTTCTTAGTTTTGCCCCATAATAAGGAGAATTTCTGTCTTTTTGCCCCAACATATAGAAAATTTCTGCCTTTTTGCCCCACAATTAGGGGAATTTCTGAAATTTTGCTCCAAAATACGGGGAATTTCTGCCTTTTTGCCCGATAATAAGAAGAATGCATACCTTTTTGCCATTAAAAAGGGAAATTTCCTCATTTTTGCTCCAAAATAAGCGGAATTTCTAATTTTTTGCCTCTAAATAAGTGGAATTTCTGTCTTTTTCCCCCAAAACAAAGGAAATTTCTGTCTTTTTTGCCCCAAAATAAAAAATATTTCTGACTTATTACCCTGAAATAAGTGAAATTTTTTCCATTTTTCCCCAAAATAAGGGAAATTTCTGCCTTTTTGCCCCCAAATAAGGGAAATTTCAGCCTTTTTACCTCAAAATAAGGGGAATTTCTTCCTTTTTGCCCAAAAATAAGGAAAATTTCTGCCCTTTTTCCCTAAAATAAGTGAAATATCTGCAATTTTGCCCCAAAATAAGTGAAATTTCTGCAATTTTGCCCCAAAATAAGGGAAATTTCTGGAATTTTGCCCCAAAATAAGTGGAATTACTGAGTTTTGCCCCAAAATAAGGAGAATTTCTGTCTTTTTGACGTAACATATAGGGAATTTCTGCCTTTTTGCCCCACAATTAGGGAAATTTCTGCAATTTTGCACCAAAATACGGGAATTTCTGCCTTTTTGCCCGAAAATAAGAAGAATGCATACCTTTTTGCCATAAAAAAGGAAATTTCTTCATTTTTGCTCCAAAATAAGGGGAATTTCTGCTTTCTTGTCTCTAAATAAGTGGAATTTCTGTTTTTTTCTCCCAAAACAAAGGGAATTTCTGTCTTTTTGGCCCCAAAATAAAAGAAAATTTCTGACTTATTGCCCTGAAGTAAGTGTAATTTCTGCAATTTTGCCCCAAAATAAGGGAAATTTCTGCCTTTCTGCCCCAAAATAAGGGGAATTTCAGCTATTTTACCTCAAAATAAGGGGAATTTCTTCATTTTTGCCACAAAATATTAGGAATTTCTGCCTTTTTGCCCCAAAAATTAGAAAAATTTCTGCCTTTTTTCCCTGAAATAAGTGAAATTTCTGCAATTTTGCCCCAAAATAAGTGAAATTTCATCAATTTTGCCCAAAAATAAGTGAAATTGCTGCAATTTTGCCCCAAAATACGGGAAATTTCTGGAATTTTGCCCCAAAATATGTGGAATTTCTGATTTTTGCCCTAAAATCTGGAGACTTTTTGTGTTTTTGCCCCAACATATAGAGAATTTCTGCCTTTTTGCCCCACAATTAGGGGAATTTCTGCAATTTTGCCCGAAAATAAGGGAAATTTCTGCCTTTTTCTTCCCAAATAAGGGGAATTTCACCCTTTTTACCTCAAAATAAGGGGAGTTTCTGCATTTTTGCCACAAAATATTAGCTATTTTTGCCTTTTTGCCCCAAAATAAGAAAATTTCTCCTTTTTTTTCCTGAAATAAGTGAAATTTCTGCAATTCTGCCCCAAAATAAGTGAAATTTCTGTAATTTTGCCCCCAAATAAGGGAAATTTCTGCAATTTTGCCCCAAAGTAAGTGGAATTTCTGAGTTTTGCCCCAAAATAAAAAGAATTTCTGTGTTTTTACCCTAACATATAGGGAATATTTGACTTTTTGCCCCACAATTAGGGGAATTTCTGCAATTTTCCTCCACAATACGGAGAATTTCTGCCTTTTTGCCCAATAATAAGAAGAATGCATACCTTTTTGCCATAAAAAAAGAAAATTTCTTCATTTTTGCTCCAATATAAAGGGAATTTCTGCTTTTTTGTCTCTAAATAAGTGGAATTTCTCTCTTTTTCCCCCAAAACAATGGGAATTTCTGTCTTTTTTGCCCTAAAATAAAAAAAATTTCTGACTTATTACCCTGAAGTAAGTGAAATTTCTGCAATTTTGCCCCAAAATAAGGGAAATTTCTGCCTTTTTGCCCCCAAATAAGGGGAATTTCAGCCTTTTTACCTCAAAATAAGGGGAATTTCTGCATTTTTGCAACAAAATATTAGGAATTTCTGCCTTTTTGCCCCCAAATAAGGAAAATTTTTGCCTTTTTTCCCTAAAATAAGTGAAATTTCTGCAATTTTGCCCCAAAATAAGGGAAATTACTGCCTTTTTGCCCCCAAATAAGAGGAATTTTAGCCTTTTTACCTCAAAATAAGGGGAATTTCTGCATTTTTGCCACAAAATATTAGGAATTTCTGCCTTTTTGTTCCAAAATTAGAAAATTTCTGCTTTTTTCCCCTGAAATAAGGGAAATTTCTGCAATTTTGCCCGAAAATAAGTGTAATTTCTGCACTTTTGCCCCAAAATAAGGGAAATTTCTGCTTTCTTGCCTCTAAATAAGTGGAATTTCTGTCTTTTTCTTTCAAAACAAAGGGAATTTCTGTCTTTATGGCCCCAAAATAAAAGAAAATTTCTGACTTATTGCCCTGAAATAAGTGTAATTTCTGCAATTTTGCCCCAAAATAAGGGAAATTTCTGCCTTTCTGCCCCCAAATAAGGGGAATTTCAGCCTTTTTACCTCAAAATAAGGGGAATTTTTGCCACAAAATATTAGGAATCTCTGCCTTTTTGCCCCAAAAATTAGAAAAATTTCTGCCTTTTTTCCCTGAAATAAGTGAAATTTCTGCAATTTTGCCCCAAAATAAGTGAAATTTCATCAATTTTGCCCAAAAATAAGTGAAATTTCTGCAATTTTGCCCCAAAATAAGGGAAATTTCTGCCTTTTTGCCCCCAAATAAGGGGAATTTCAGCCTTTTTACCTCAAAATAAGGGGAATTTCTGCATTTTTGCAACAAAATATTAGGAATTTCTGCCTTTTTGCCCCCAAATAAGGAAAATTTTTGCCTTTTTTCCCTAAAATAAGTGAAATTTCTGCAATTTTGCCCCAAAATAAGGGAAATTACTGCCTTTTTGCCCCCAAATAAGGGGAATTTCAGCCTTTTTATCTCAAAATAAGGGGAATTTCTGCATTTTTGCCACAAAATATTAGGAATTTCTGCCTTTTTGCCCCAAAATAAGGAAAATTTCTGCTTTTTTCCCTGAAATAAGTGAAATTTCTTCAATTTTGCCCCAAAATAAGTGAAATTTCTGCAATTTTTCCCCAAAATAAAAGAAATTTCGGAAATTTCCCCCAAAATAAGTGGAATTTCCGAGTTTTTCCCCAAAATAAAGAGAATTTCTGTCTTTTTGCCCTAACATATAAGGGAATTTCTGCCTCTTTGCCCCACAATTAGGGGAATTTCTGTAATTTTGCTCCAAAATACGAGGAATTTCTGCCTTTTTGCCCGAAAATAAGAAGAATGCATACCTTTTTGCAATAAATAAGGGAAATTTCTTAATTTTTGCTTCAAAATAAGGGGAATTTCTGCTTTTTTGCCTCTAAATAAGTGGAATTTCTGTCTTTTTCCCCCAAAACAAAGAGAATTTATGTATTTTTGCCCCAAAATAAGGAAAAATTCTGACTTATTACCCTGAAGTAAGTGAAATTTCTGCAATTTTGCCCCAAAATAAGGGAAATTTCTCGAATTTTGCCCCAAAATAAGTGGAATTTCTGAGTTTTGCACCAAAATTATAAGAATTTTTGTCTTTTTGCCCTAACATATAGGGAATTTCTGCCTTTTTGCCCCAGAATTTGGGGAATTTCTGCAATTTTGCTCCTAAATACGGGGAATTTCTGCCTTTTTGCCCGAAAATAAGAAGAATGCATACTTTTTTGCCATAAATAAGGGAAATTTCTTAATTTTTGCTCCAAAATAAGCGGAATTTCTGCTTTTTTGCCTCTAAATAAGTGGAATTTCTGTCTTTTTCTCCCAAAACAAAGGGAATTCCTGTCTTTTTTGCCCCAAATTAAGGAAAATTTCTGACTTATTACCCTGAAATAAGTGAAATTTCTGAAATTTTGCCCCAAAATAAGGGAAATTTATGACTTTTGCCCCCAAATATTAGGAATTTCTGCATTTTTGTTCCAAAATAAGAAAATTTCTGCTTTTTTTCCCTGAAATAAGAGAAATTTCTGCAATTTTGCCCCAAAATAAGTGAAATTTCTGCAATTTTGCCCCAAAATAAAGGAAATTTCTGGAATTTTGCCCCAAAATAAGTGGAATTTCTGAGTTTTGCCCCAAAATAAAAAGAATTTCTGTCTTTTTGCCCCAACATATAGAGAATTTATGCCTTTTTGCCCCACAATTAGGGGAATTTCTGCAATTTTGCTCCAAAATACGAAGAATTTCTGCCTTTTTGCCCGAAAATAAGAAGAATGCATACGTTTTTGCCATTAAAAAGGGAAATTTCTTCATTTTTGCTCCAAAATAAGGGGCATTTCTGCTTTTTTGCCTTTAAATAAGTGGAATTTCTTTCTTTTTTTCCCAAACAAAGGGAATTTCTGTCTTTTTGTTCCCAAAATAAAAAAAAATTTCTGACTAATTACCATGAAGTCAGTGTAATTTTTGCAATTTTGCCCCAAAATAAGGGAAATTTCTGGAATTTTGCCCCAAAGTAAGTTGAATTTCTGAGGTTTGCCCCAAAATAAGGAGAATTTCTGTCTTTTTACCCCAACATATAGAGAATTTCTGCCTTTTGGCCCCATAATTAGGGAAATTTCTGCCTTTTTGCCCCCAAATAATAGGAATTTCAGCCTTTTTACGTCAAAATAAGGGGATTTTCTGCATTTTTGCCACAAAGTATTAGGAATTTCTGCCTTTTTGCCCCAAAATAAAAAAATTTCTGCTTTTTTCCCTGAAATAAGTGAAATTTCTCCAATTTTGTCCCAAAATAAGGGAAATTTCTGCAATTTTCCTCAAAATAAGTTGAATTGGTGAGTTTTGCCCAAAAATAAAAAGAATTTCTGTCTTTTTGCCCCAACATATATGGAATTTTTGCCTTTTTGCCCCACAATTAGGGGAATTTCTGCAATTTTGCCCAAAAATAAGTGAAATTTCTGTCTTTTTGCCCCCAAATAAGGGGAATTTCAGCCTATTTACCTCAAAATAATGGGGAATTGCTGCTTTTTTGCCACAAAATATTAGGAACTACTGCCTTTTTGCCCCCAAATAAGAAAATTTCTGCTTTTTTTCCCTGAAATAAGTGAAATTTCTGCAATTTTGCCCAAAAATAAGTGAAATTTCTGAGTTTTGCCCCAAAATAAGGAGAATTTCTGTCTTTTTGCCCCAACATGTAGGCAATTTCTGCCTTTTTGCCCCACAATTAGGGGAATTTCTGCAATTTTGCTCCAAAATACGGGGAATTTCTGCCTTTTTGCCCGAAAATAAGAAGAATGCATAACTTTTTGCCATAAAAAAGGGAAATTTCTTCATTTTTGCTCCAAAATAAGGGGAATTTCTGCTTTTTTGCCTCCAAATAAGTGGAAGTTCTGTCTTTTTCTCCCAAAACAAAGAAAATTTCAGGTCTTTTTTTCCCCAAAATAAGGAAAAATTCTGACTTATTACCCTGAAGTAAGTGAAATTTCTGCAATTTTGCCGCAAAATATGGGAAATTTCTGCCTTTTTGCCACCAAATAAGAGGAATTTTAGCCTTTTTACCTCAAAATAAAAGGAATTTTTGCATTTTTGCCACAAAATATTAGGAATTTCTGCCTTTTTGCCCTGAAATAAGGAAAATTTCTGCCTTTTTTCCAAGAAATAAGTGAAATTTCTCCAATTTTGCCACAAAATATGTGAAATTTCTGAAATTTTGCCCAAAAATAAGGGAAATTTCTGCAATTTTGCCCCAAAATAACTGAAATTTCTGGAATTTGGCCCCAACATAAGTGGAATTTCTGAGTTTTGCCCCAAAATAAGGAGAATTTCTGTGTTTTTGCCCTAACATATAGGGAATTTCTGCTTTTTGTCCCACAATTAGGGGAATTTCTGCAATTTTGCTCCAAAATACGGGGAATTTCTGCCTATTTGCCCGAAAATAAGAAGAATGCAAACCTTTTTGCCATAAAAAAGGGAAATTTTATCATTTTTGCTACAAAATAAGGGGAATTCCTGCTTGTTTGCCTCTGAATAAGTGCAATTTCTGTATTTTTCCCCCCAAAAAAAGGTTATTCATGTCTTTTTTGCCCCAATATAGGAAAAATTTCTGACTTATTACCCTGAAATAAGTGAAATTTCTGCAATTTTGCCCCCAAATAAAGGAAATTTCTGGATTTTTGCCCCAAAATAAGTAAAATTTCTGAGTTTTGCCCCAAAATAAGGAGAATTTCTGTCTTTTTGCCCCAACATTTAGGGAATTTTTGCCTTTTTGCCCCACAATTAGGGGAATTTCTGCAATTTTGCTCCAAAATACGGGGAATATCTGCATTATTGCCCGAAAATAAGAAGAATGCATATATTTTTGCCATAAAAAAGGGAAATTTCTTCATTTTTGCTCCAAAATAAGGGAAATTTATGCTTTTATGCGTCTAAATAAGTGGAATTTCTGTCTTTTTCTCCCAAAACAAAGGGATTTCCTGTCTTTTTTGCCCCAAAATAAGAAAATTTCTTATTTATTACCTTGTAATAAGTGAAATTTTGCAATTTTGCCCCAAAATAAGGGAAATTTCTGCCTTTTTGCCCCCAAATAAGGGGAATTTCAGCAATTTTACCTCTAAATGAGGGGAATTTCTGCATTTTTGCCACAAAATATTAGGAATTTCTGCCTTTTTGCCCCAAAATAAGGAAAATTTCTGCCTTTTTTTCCTGAAATAAGTAAAATTTCTGCAATTTTGCCCCAAAATAAGTGATATTTCTGCAATTTTGCCCCAAAATAAGGAAATTTCTGGAATTTTGCTCCAAAATAAGTGGAATTTCTGAGTTTTGCCCCAAAATAAGAAGAATTTCTGTCTTTTTGCCCTAACATATAGGGAATTCTGCCTTTTTGCCCCACATTTAGGGGAATTTCTGCAATTTTGCTCCAAAATACGGGGAATTTCTGCCTTTTTGCCCGAAAATAAGAAGAATGCATAACTTTTTGCCATAAAAAAGGGAAATTTCTTCATTTTTACTCCAAAATAAGGGGAATTTCTGCATTTTTTCCACTAAATATGTGGAATTTCTGTCTTTTTCCCCCAAAACAAAGGGAATTTCTGTCTTTTTGGCCCCAAAATAAAAAAAATTTCTGACTTATTACCCTGAAGTAAGTGAAAATTCTGCAATTTTGACCCAAAATAAGGGAAATTTCTGCCTTTTTGCCCCCAAATAAGGGGAATTTCAGCCTTTTTACCTCAAAATAAGGGGAATTTCTGCATTTTTGCCACAAAATATTAGGAATATCTGCCTTTTTGCCCCCAAAATTAGAAAGATTTCTGCCTTTTTTCCCTGAAATAAGTGAAATTTCTGCAATTTTGCCCCAAAATACGGGAAATTTCTGGAATTTTGCTTCAAAATATGTAAAATTTCTGAGTTTTGCCCTAAAATAAGGAGAATTTCTGTCTTTTTGCGCCAACATATAGAGAATTTCTGCCTTTTTGCCCCACAATTAGGGGAATTTATGCAATTTTGCTCCAAAATACGGGGAATTTCTGCCTTTTTGCCCGAAAACAAGAAGAATGCATACCTTTTTGCCATAAAAAAGGGAAATTTCTTCATTTTTGCTCCAAAATAAGGGGAAGTTCTGCATTTTTTCCCCTAAATATGTGGAATTTCTGTCTTTTTCCCCCAAAACAAAGGGAATTTCTGTCTTTTTGGCCCCAAAATAAAAAAAATTTCTGACTTATTTCCCTGAAGTAAGTGAAAATTCTGCAATTTTGCCCCAAAATAAGGGAAATTTCTGCCTTTTTGCCCCCAAATAAGCGGAAGTTCAGCATTTTTACCTCAAAATAAGGGGAATTTCTGCATTTTTGCCACAAAATATTAGGAATATCTGCCTTTTTGCCCCAAAAATTAGAAAGATTTCTGCCTTTTTTCCCTGAAATAAGTGAAATTTCTGCAATTTTGCCCCAAAATACGGGAAATTTCTGGAATTTTGCTTCAAAATATGTAAAATTTCTGAGTTTTGCCCTAAAATAAGGAGAATTTCTGTCCTTTTGCGCCAACATATAGAGAATTTCTGCTTTTTTGCCCCACAATTAGGGGAATTTCTGCAATTTTGCTCCAAAATACGGGGAATTTCTGCCTTTTTGCACGAAAATAAGAAGAATGCATACCTTTTTGCCATAAAAAATGGAAATTTCTTCATTTTTGCTCCAAAATAAGGGGCATTTCTGCTTTTTTGGCTCTAAATAACTGTAATTTCTGTCTTTTTCCCCCAAAACAAAGAAAATTTTTGTATTTTTTGCCCCAAAATAAGGAAAATTTCTGACTTATTACCCTGAAGTAAGTGAAAATTCTGCAATTTTGCCCCAAAATAAGGGAAATTTCTGCCTTTTTGCCCCCAAATAAAGAGAATTTCAGCCTTTTTACCTCAAAATAAGGGGAATTTCTGCAATTTTGCCGCAATATATTAGGAATATCTGCCTTTTTGCCCCAAAAATTAGAAAGATTTCTGCCTTTTTTCCCTGAAATAAGTGAAATTTCTGCAATTTTGCCCCAAAATACGGGAAATTTCTGCTTTTTTGCCCGAAAATAAGAAGAATGCATACCTTTTTGCCATAAAAAAGGGAAATTTCTTCATTTTTGCTCCAAAATAAGGGGAAATTCTGCATTTTTTCCTCTAAATATGTGGAATTTATGTTTTTTCCCCCAAAACAAAGGGAATTTCTGTCTTTTTGGCCCCAAAATAAAAAAAATTTCTGACTTATTACCCTGAAGTAAGTGAAAATTCTGCAATTTTGCCCCAAAATAAGGGAAATTTCTGCATTTTGCCCCCAAATAAGGGGAATTTCAGCCTTTTTACCTCAAAATAAGGGGAATTTCCACATTTTTGCCACAAAATATTAGGAATATCTGCCTTTTTGCCCCCAAAATTAGAAAGATTTCTGCCTTTTTTCCCTGAAATAAGTGAAATTTCTGCAATTTTGCCCCAAAATAAGGGAAATTTCTGGAATTTTGCCAAAAATAAGTGGAATTTCTGAGTTTTTCCCCAAAATAAGGAGAATTTCTGTCTTTTTGCGCCAACATATAGAGAATTTCTGCGTTTTTGCCCCACAATTAGGGGAATTTCTGCAATTTTGCTCCAAAATATGGGGAATTTCTGCCTTTTTGACCGAAAATGAGAAGAATGCATACCTTTTTGCCATAAAAAAGGGAAATTTTTTCATTTTTGCTCCAAAATAAGGGGAATTTCTGCATTTCTGCATCTAAAAAAGTGGAATTTCTGTCTTTTTCCCCAAAAACAAAAGGAATTTTTGCATTTTTTGCCCCAAAATAAGGAAAAATTCTGACTTATTACCCTGAAGGAAGTGAAATTTCTGCAATTTTGCCCCAAAATATGAAAAATTTCTGCCTTTTTGCCCCCAAATAAGGAAAATTTCAGCCTTTTTACCTCAAAATAATGGGAATTTCTGCACTTTTGCCACAAAATATTAGGAATTTCTGCCTTTTTGCCCTAAAATAAAGAAAATTTCTGCCTTTTTTCCCTGAAATAAGTGAAATCTCTGCAATTTTGCCACAAAATAAGTGAAATTTCTGCAATTTTGCCCCAAAATAAGGGAAATTTCTGCAATTTTGCCCCAAAATAAGGGAAATTTCTGGAATTTTGCCCCAAAATAAGTGGAATTTCTGAGTTTTGCCCCAAAATAAGGAGAATTTCTGTCTTTTTGCCCTAACATATAGGGAATTTCTGCCTTTTTGCCCCACAATTAGGGGAATTTCTGCAATTTTGCTCCAAAATACGGGGAATTTCTGCCTTTTTGCCTGTAAATAAGAAGAATTCATACCTTTTTGCCATAAAATAGGGAAATTTCTTCATTTTTCTCCAAAATAAGGGGAATTTTTGCTTTTTTGGCTCTAAATAAGTGTAATTTCTGTCTTTTTCCCCCAAAACAAAGAAAATTTTTATATTTTGCCATAAAATAAGGAAAATTTCTGCCTTTTTCCCTGAAATAAGTGAAATTTCTGCAATTTTGCCCCAAAATAAGTGAAATTTCTCCAATTTTGCCCCAAAATAAGGGAAATTTCTGCAATTTTGCCCCCAAATAAGGGAAATTTCTGGAATTTTGCCCCAAAATAAGTGGAATTTCTGAGTTTTGGCCCAAAATAAGGAGATTTTCTGTCTTTTTGCCCCAACATATAGAGAATTTCTGCCTTTTTGCCCCATAATTAGGGGAATTTCTGCAATTTTGCCCGAAAATAAGGGAAATTTCTGCCTTTTTGCCCCCAAATAATAGGAATTTCAGCATTTTTACCTTAAAATAAGGGGAATTTCTGCATTTTTGCCACAAAGTATTAGGAATTTCTGCCTTTTTGCCCCAAAATAAGAAAATTTCTGCTTTTTTCCCCTGAAATAAGTGAAATTTCTTCAATTTTGCCTCAAAATAAGTGAAATTTCTGCAATTTTGCCCCAAAATAAGGGAAATTTCTGGAATTTTGCCCCAAAGTAAGTTTAATTTCTGAGTTTTGCCCCAAAATAAGGAGAATTTCTGTCTTTTTGCCCCAACATATATAGAATTTTTGCGTTTTTGCCCCACAATTAGGGGAATTTCTGCAATTTTGCTCCAAAATACGGGGAATTTCTGCCTTTTTGCCCGAAAATAAGAAGAATGCATACCTTTTTGCCATAAAAAAGGGAAATTTCTTCATTTTTGCTCCAAAATAAAGGGAATTTCTGCTTTTTGCCTCTAAATAAGTGGAATTTCTGTCTTTTTCCCCAAAAACAAAGTGAATTTCTGTCTTTTATGCCCCAAAATAAAAAAATTTCTGACTTATTACCCTGAAGTAAGTGAAATTTCTGCAATTTTGCCCCAAAATAAGGGAAATTTCTTTCTTCTTGCCCCCAAGTAAGGGGAATTTCAGCCTCTTTACCTCAAAATAAGAGATATTTCTGCATTTTTTCCACAAAATATTAGTAATTTCTGCCTTTTTGCCCCAAAATAAGGAAAATTTCTGCCTTTTTTCCCTGAAATAAGTGAAATTTCTGCAATTTTGCCCCAAAATAAGTGAAATTTCTTCAATTTTGCCCCAAATTAAGTAAAATTTCTGCAATTTTGCCCCCAAAGAAGGGAAATTTCTGGAATTTTGCCCCAAAATAAGTGGAATTTCTTAGTTTTGCCCCAAAATAGAAATAATTTCTGTCTTTTGCCCCAACATAGACGGAATTTGTGCATTTTTGCCCCACAATTAGGGGAATTTCTGCAATTTTGCTCCAAAATACGGGGAATTTCTGCTTTTTTGCCAGATAATAAAAAGAATGTATACCTTATGCCACAAAAAAGAGAAATTCCTTCATTTTTGCTTCAAAATAAGAGGAAATTCTGCCTTTCTACCTCAAAATAAGTGAAATTTCTGCCTTTTTACCCAAAAATAAACGAAATTTCTGTCTTTTTGCTTCAACATAGAGAGAATTTCTGTCATTTTGCCCCATAATTAGGGGAATTTCTGCAATTTTGCTCCAAAATACGGGGAATTTCTGCCTTTTTGCCCGAAAATAAGAAGAATGCATACCTTTTTGCCATAAAAAAGGGAAATTTCTTCATTTTTGCTCCAAAATAAGGGGAATTTCTGCTTTTTTGGCTCTAAATAAGTGTAATTTCTGTCTTTTTCCCCCAAAACAAAGAAAATTTTTGTCTTTTTTGCCCCAAAATAAGGAAAATTTCTGACTTATTACCCTGAAGTAAGTGAAAATTCTGCAATTTTGCCCCAAAATAAGGGAAATTTCTGCCTTTTTGCCCCCAAGTAAGGGGAATTTCAGCCTTTTTACCTCAAAATAAGGGGAATTTCTGCATTTTTGCCACAATTTATTAGGAATATCTGCCTTTTTGCCATAAAATTAGAAAGTTTTCTGCCTATTTTCCCTGAAATAAGTGAAATTTCTGCAATTTTGCCCCAAAATACGGGAAATTTCTGGAATTTTGCTTCAAAATATGTAAAATTTCTGAGTTTTGCCCTAAAATAAGGAGAATTTCTGTCTTTTTGCGCCAACATATAGAGAATTTCTGACTTTTTGCCCCACAATTAGGGGAATTTCTGCAATTTTGCTCCAAAATACGGAGAATTTCTGCCTTTTTGCCCGAAAATAAGAAGAATGCATAACTTTTTGCCATAAAAAAGGGAAATTTCTTCATTTTTGCTCCAAAATAAGGGGAATTTCTGCATTTTTTCTTCTAAATATGTGGAATTTATGTCTTTTCCCCCCCCAAAAAAGTGAATTTCTGTCTTTTTGGCCCCAAAACAAAAAAAAATTTTGACTTATTACTCTGAAGTAAATGAAAATTCTGCAATTTTGCCCCAAAATAAGGGAAATTTCTGCCTTTCTGCCCCCAAATAAGGGGAATTTCAGCCTTTTTACCTCAAAATAAGGGGAATTTCTGCATTTTTGCCAAAAATATTAGGAATATCTGCCTTTTTGCCCCAAAATTAGAAAGATTTCTGCGTTTTTTCCCTGAAATAAGTGAAATTTCTGCAATTTTGCCCCAAAATACGGGAAATTTCTGGAATTTTGCTTCAGAATATGTAAAATTTCTGAGTTTTGCCCTAAAATAAGGAGAATTTCTGTATTTTTGCGCCAACATATAGAGAATTTCTGCCTTTTTGCCCCACAATTAGGGGAATTTCTGCAATTTTGCTACAAAATACGGGGAATTTCTGCCTTTTTGCCCGAAAATAAGAAGAATGCATACCTTTTTGCCATAAAAAAGGGAAATTTCTTCATTTTTGCTCCAAAATAAGGGGAATTTCTGCTTTTTTCGCTCTAAATAAGTGTAATTTCTGTCTTTTTCCCCCAAAACAAAGAAAATTTTTGTCTTTTTTGCCATAAAATAAGGAAAATTTCTGCCTTTTTCCCTGAAATAAGTGAAATTTCTGCAATTTTGCCCCAAAATAAGTGAAATTTCTCCAATTTTGCTCCAAAATAAGGGAAATTTCTGCAATTTTGCCCCCAAATAAGGAAAATTTCTGGAATTTTGCCCCAAAATAAGTGGAATTTCTGAGTTTTGCCACAAAATAAAGAGAATTTCTGTCTTTTTGCCCCAACATATAGAGAATTTCTGCCTTTTTGCCCCATAATGAGGGGAATTTCTGCAATTTTGCCCGAAAATAAGGGAAATTTCTGCCTTTTTGCCCCCAAATAATAGGAATTTCAGCCTTTTTACCTCAAAATAAGGGGAATTTCTGCATTTTTGCCACAAAGTATTAGGAATTTTTGCCTTTTTGCCCCAAAATAAGAAAATTTCTGCTTTTTTTCCCTGAAATAAGTGAAATTTCTTCAATTTTGACCCAAAATAAGTGAAATTTCTGCAATTTTGCCCCAAAATAAGGGAAATTTTTGGAATTTTGCCCCAAAGTAAGTTTAATTTCTGAGTTTTGCCCCAAAATAAGGAGAATTTCTGTCTTTTTGCCCCAACATATATGGAATTTTTGCGTTTTTGCCCCACAATTAGGGGAATATCTGCAATTTTGCTCCAAAATACGGGGAATTTCTGCCTTTTTGCCCGAAAATAAGAAGAATGCATAACTTTTTGCCATAAAAAAGGGAAATTTCTTCATTTTTGCTCCAAAATAAAGGGAATTTCTGCTTTTATGCCTCTAAATAAGTGGAATTTCTGTCTTTTTCCCCCAAAACAAAGAGAATTTCTGTCTTTTATGCCCCAAAATAAAAAAATTTCTGATTTATTACCCTGAAGTAAGTGAAATTTCTGCTATTTTGCCCCAAAATAAGAGAAATTTCTTCCTTTTTGCCCCCAAGTAAGGGGAATTTCAGCCTTTTTATCCCAAAATAAGAGATATTTCTTTATTTTTTCCACAAAATATTAGGAATTTCTGCCTTTTTGCCCCAAAATAAGAAAAATTTCTGTCTTTTTTCCCTGAAATAAGTGAAATTTCTGCAATTTTGTACCAAAATAAGTGAAATTTCTGCAATTTTGCCCCAAATTAAGTAAAATTTCTGCAATTTTGCCCCAAAAGAAGGGAAATTTCTGGAATTTTGCCCCAAAATAAGTGGAATTTCTTAGTTTTGCCCCAAAATAGAAATAATTTCTGTCTTTTGCCCCAACATATATGGAATTTCTGCATTTTTGTCCCACAATTAGGGGAATTTCTGCAATTTTGCTCCAAAATACGGGGAATTTCTGCTTTTTTGCCAGATAATAAGAAGAATGTATACCTTGTGCCACAAAAAAGAGAAATTCCTTCATTTTTGCTTCAAAATAAGAGGAAATTCTGCCTTTCTACCTCAAAATAAGTGAAATTTCTGCCTTTTTACCCAAAAATAAACGAAATTTCTGTCTTTATGCTCCAACATAGAGAGAATTTCTGCCTTTTTGCCCCACAATTAGGGGAATTTCTGCAATTTTGCTCCAAAATACGGGGAATTTCTGCTTTTTGCCCGAAAATAAGAAGAATGCATAACTTTTTGCCATAAAAAAGGGAAATTTCTTGTTTTTTGCTCCAAAATAAGGGGAATTTCTGCTTTTCTGCCTCTAAATAAGTGGAATTTCTGTCTTTTTCCCCCAAAACAAAAGAAATTCCTATCTATTTTGCCCCAAAATAAGGAGAATTTCTGCTTTTTTCCATTAAATAAGTGAAATTTCTGCAATTTTGCCCCAAAATAAGTGAAATTTCTCCAATTTTGCCCCAAAATAAGGGAAATTTCTGCAATTTTGCCCCAAAATAAAGGAAATTTCTGGAATTTTCCCCAAAATAAGTGGAATTTGTGAGTTTTGCCCCAAAATAAGGAGAATTTCTGTCTTTTTGCCCCAACATATAGAGAATTTCTGCCTTTATGCCCCACAATTAGGGGAATTTCTGCAATTTTGCCCCAAAATCATTGAAATTTCTGTCTTTTTGCCCCCAAATAAGGTGAATTTCAGCCTTTTTACCTCAAAATAAGGGGAATTTCTGCATTTTTCCACAAAATATTAGGAATTTCTGTCTTTTTGCCCCCAAAATTAGTAAGATTTCTGCCTTTTTTCCTGAAATAAGTGAAATTTCTGCAATTTTGCCCCAAAATAAGTGAAATTTCTGCAATTTTGCCCCAAAATAAGTGAAATTTCTGCAATTTTGCCCCAAAATAAGGGAAATTTCTGGAATTTTGCTTCAAAATAAGTGGAATTTCTGACTTTGCCCTAAAATAAGGAGAATTTCTGTCTTTTTGCGCCAACATATAGAGAATTTCTGCTTTTTGCCCCACAATTAGGGGAATTTCTGCATTTTGCTCTAAAATACGAAGAATTTCTGCCTTTTTGCCTGAAAATAAGAAGAATGCATACCTTTTTGCCATAAAAAAAGGAAATTTCTTCATTTTTGCTCCAAAATAAGGGGAATTTCTGCTTTTTTGGCTCTAAATAAGTGTAATTTCTGTATTTTTCCCCCAAAACAAAGAAAATTTTGGTCTTTTTTTCCCCAAAATAAGAAAAATTTATGCCTTTCTTCCCTGAAATAAGTGAAATTTCTGCAATTTTGCCCCAAAATAAGTGAAATTTCTCCAAATTTGCCCCAAAATAAGGGAAATTTCTGCAATTTTGCCCCCAAATAAGGGAAATTTCTGGAATTTTGCCCCAAAATAAGTGGAATTTCTGAGTTTTGCCCCAAAATAAGGAGAATTTCTGTCTTTTTGCCCCAACATATATGGAATTTTTGCGTTTTTGCCCAACAATTAGGGGAATTTCTGCAATTTTGCTCCAAAATACAAGGAATTTCTGCCTTTTTGCCCGAAAATAAGAAGAATGCATACCTTTTTGCCATAAAAAAGGGAAATTTCTTCATTTTTGCTCCAAAATAAAGGGAATTTCTGCTTTTTTGCCTCTAAATAAGTGGAATTTCTGTCTTTTTCCCCAAAAACAAAGGGAATTTCTGTCTTTTATGCCCCAAAATAAAAAATATTTCTGACTTATTACCCTGAAGTAAGTGAAATTTCTGCAATTTTGCCCCAAAATAAGGGAAATTTCTTTCTTTTTGCCCCCAAGTAAGGGGAATTTCAGCCTTTTTACCTCAAAATAAGAGATATTTCTGCATTTTTTCCACAAAATATTAGGAATTTCTGCCTTTTTGCCATAAAATAAGGAAAATTTCTGCCTTTTTTCCCTGAAATAATTGAAATTTCTGCAATTTTGCCCCAAAATAAGTGAAATTTCTGCAATTTTGCCCCAAATTAAGTAAAATTTCTGCAATTTTGCCCCCAAAGAAGGGAAATTTCTGGAATTTTGCCCCAAAATAAGTGGAATTTCTTAGTTTTGCCCCAAAATAGAAATAATTTCTGTCTTTTGCCCCAACATATATGGAATTTCTGCATTTTTGTCCCACAATTAGGGGAATTTCTGCAATTTTGCTCCAAAATACGGGGAATTTCTGCTTTTTTGCCAGATAATAAGAAGAATGTATACCTTATGCCACAAAAAAGAGAAATTCCTTCATTTTTGCTTCAAAATAAGAGGAAATTCTGCCTTTCTACCTCAAAATAAGTGAAATTTCTGCCTTTTTACCCAAAAATAAACGAAATTTCTGTCTTTATGCTCCAACATAGAGAGAATTTCTGCCTTTTTGCCCCACAATTAGGGGAATTTCTGCAATTTTGCTCCAAAATACGGGGAATTTCTGCTTTTTGCCCGAAAATAAGAAGAATGCATAACTTTTTGCCATAAAAAAGGGAAATTTCTTGTTTTTTGCTCCAAAATAAGGGGAATTTCTGCTTTTCTGCCTCTAAATAAGTGGAATTTCTGTCTTTTTCCCCCAAAACAAAAGAAATTCTTATCTATTTTGCCCCAAAATAAGGAGAATTTCTGCCTTTTTTCCGTTAAATAAGTGAAATTTCTGCAATTTTGCCCCAAAATAAGTGAAATTTCTCCAATTTTGCCCCAAAATAAGGGAAATTTCTGCAATTTTGCCCCAAAATAAAGGAAATTTCTGGAATTTTCCCCAAAATAAGTGGAATTTGTGAGTTTTGCCCCAAAATAAGGAGAATTTCTGTCTTTTTGCCCCAACATATAGAGAATTTCTGCCTTTATGCCCCACAATTAGGGGAATTTCTGCAATTTTGCCCCAAAATCATTGAAATTTCTGTCTTTTTGCCCAAAAATAGGGGGAATTTCAGCCTTTTTACCTCAAAATAAGGGGGATTTCTGCATTTTTCCACAAAATATTAGGAATTTCTGTCTTTTTGCCCCCAAAATTAGTAAGATTTCTGCCTTTTTTCCTGAAATAAGTGAAATTTCTGCAATTTTGCCCCAAAATAAGTGAAATTTCTGCAATTTTGCCCCAAAATAAGTGAAATTTCTGCAATTTTGCCCCAAAATAAGGGAAATTTCTGGAATTTTGCTTCAAAATAAGTGGAATTTCTGACTTTGCCCTAAAATAAGGAGAATTTCTGTCTTTTTGCGCCAACATATAGAGAATTTCTGCTTTTTGCCCCACAATTAGGGGAATTTCTGCATTTTGCTCTAAAATACGAATAATTTCTGCCTTTTTGCCTGAAAATAAGAAGAATGCATACCTTTTTGCCATAAAAAAAGGAAATTTCTTCATTTTTGCTCCAAAATAAGGGGAATTTCTGCTTTTTTGGCTCTAAATAAGTGTAATTTCTGTATTTTTCCCCCAAAACAAAGAAAATTTTTGTCTTTTTTTCCCCAAAATAAGAAAAATTTATGCCTTTCTTCCCTGAAATAAGTGAAATTTCTGCAATTTTGCCCCAAAATAAGTGAAATTTCTCCAAATTTGCCCCAAAATAAGGGAAATTTCTGCAATTTTGCCCCCAAATAAGGGAAATTTCTGGAATTTTGCCCCAAAATAAGTGGAATTTCTGAGTTTTGCCCCAAAATAAGGAGAATTTCTGTCTTTTTGCCCCAACATATATGGAATTTTTGCGTTTTTGCCCAACAATTAGGGGAATTTCTGCAATTTTGCTCCAAAATACAAGGAATTTCTGCCTTTTTGCCCGAAAATAAGAAGAATGCATACCTTTTTGCCATAAAAAAGGGAAATTTCTTCATTTTTGCTCCAAAATAAAGGGAATTTCTGCTTTTTTGCCTCTAAATAAGTGGAATTTCTGTCTTTTTCCCCAAAAACAAAGGGAATTTCTGTCTTTTATGCCCCAAAATAAAAAATATTTCTGACTTATTACCCTGAAGTAAGTGAAATTTCTGCAATTTTGCCCCAAAATAAGGGAAATTTCTTTCTTTTTGCCCCCAAGTAAGGAGAATTTCAGCCTTTTTACCTCAAAATAAGAGATATTTCTGCATTTTTTCCACAAAATATTAGGAATTTCTGCCTTTTTGCCATAAAATAAGGAAAATTTCTGCCTTTTTTCCCTGAAATAATTGAAATTTCTGCAATTTTGCCCCAAAATAAGTGAAATTTCTGCAATTTTGCCCCAAATTAAGTAAAATTTCTGCAATTTTGCCCCCAAAGAAGGGAAATTTCTGGAATTTTGCCCCAAAATAAGTGGAATTTCTTAGTTTTGCCCCAAAATAGAAATAATTTCTGTCTTTTGCCCCAACATATATGGAATTTCTGCATTTTTGTCCCACAATTAGGGGAATTTCTGCAATTTTGCTCCAAAATACGGGGAATTTCTGCTTTTTTGCCAGATAATAAGAAGAATGTATACCTTATGCCACAAAAAAGAGAAATTCCTTCATTTTTGCTTCAAAATAAGAGGAAATTCTGCCTTTCTACCTCAAAATAAGTGAAATTTCTGCCTTTTTACCCAAAAATAAACGAAATTTCTGTCTTTATGCTCCAACATAGAGAGAATTTTTGCCTTTTTGCCCCACAATTAGGGGAATTTCTGCAATTTTGCTCCAAAATACGGGGAATTTCTGCTTTTTGCCCGAAAATAAGAAGAATGCATAACTTTTTGCCATAAAAAAGGGAAATTTCTTGTTTTTTGCTCCAAAATAAGGGGAATTTCTGCTTTTCTGCCTCTAAATAAGTGGAATTTCTGTCTTTTTCCCCCAAAACAAAAGAAATTCCTATCTATTTTGCCCCAAAATAAGGAGAATTTCTGCCTTTTTTCCGTTAAATAAGTGAAATTTCTGCAATTTTGCCCCAAAATAAGTGAAATTTCTCCAATTTTGCCCCAAAATAAGGGAAATTTCTGCAATTTTGCCCCAAAATAAAGGAAATTTCTGGAATTTTCCCCAAAATAAGTGGAATTTGTGAGTTTTGCCCCAAAATAAGGAGAATTTCTGTCTTTTTGCCCCAACATATAGAGAATTTCTGCCTTTATGCCCCACAATTAGGGGAATTTCTGCAATTTTGCCCCAAAATCATTGAAATTTCTGTCTTTTTGCCCCAAAATAGGGGGAATTTCAGCCTTTTTACCTCAAAATAAGGGGAATTTCTGCATTTTTCCACAAAATATTAAAAATTTCTGTCTTTTTGCCCCCAAAATTAGTAAGAGTTCTGCCTTTTTTCCTGAAATAAGTGAAATTTCTGCAATTTTGCCCCAAAATAAGTGAAATTTCTGCAATTTTGCCCCAAAATAAGTGAAATTTCTGCAATTTTGCCCCAAAATAAGGGAAATTTCTGGAATTTTGCTTCAAAATAAGTGGAATTTCTGACTTTGCCCTAAAATAAGGAGAATTTCTGTCTTTTTGCGCCAACATATAGAGAATTTCTGCTTTTTGCCCCACAATTAGGGGAATTTCTGCATTTTGCTCTAAAATACGAAGAATTTCTGCCTTTTTGCCTGAAAATAAGAAGAATGCATACCTTTTTGCCATAAAAAAAGGAAATTTCTTCATTTTTGCTCCAAAATAAGGGGAATTTCTGCTTTATTGGCTCTAAATAAGTGTAATTTCTGTATTTTTCCCCCAAAACAAAGAAAATTTTTGTCTTTTTTTCCACAAAATAAGAAAAATTTATGCCTTTCTTCCCTGAAATAAGTGAAATTTCTGCAATTTTGCCCCAAAATAAGTGAAATTTCTCCAAATTTGCCCCAAAATAAGGGAAATTTCTGCAATTTTGCCCCCAAATAAGGGAAATTTCTGGAATTTTGCCCCAAAATAAGTGGAATTTCTGAGGTTTGCCCCAAAATAAGGAGAATTTCTGTCTTTTTGCCCCAACATATAGAGAATTTCTGCCTTTTTGCCCCATAATTAGGGGAATTTCTGCAATTTTTCCCGAAAATAAGGAAATTTCTGACTTTTTGCCCCCAAATAAGAAGAATTTCAGCCTTTTTACCTCAAAATAAGGGGAATTTCTGCATTTTTGCCACAAAATATTAGGAATTTCTGACTTTCTGCCCCAAAATAAGAAAATTTCTGCTTTTTTCCCTGAAATAAGTGAAATTTCTGCAATTTGGCCCCAAAATAAGGGAAATTTCTGCAATTTTGTCCCAAAATAATGGAAATTTCTGGAATTTTGCCTCAAGTTAGTGGTATTTCTGGGTTTTGCCCCAAAATAAGGAGAATTTCTGACTTTTTGCCCCAACATATAGGGAATTTCTGCCTTTTTGCCTCACAATTAGGGGAATTTCTGCAATTTAGCTCCAAAATACGGAGAATTTCTGCCTTTTTGCCCGAATAATAAGAAGAATGCATACCTTTTTGCAATAAAAAAGGGAAATTTCTTCATTTTTGCTCCAAAATAAGGGGAATTTCTGCATTTCTGCATCTAAAAATGTGGAATTTCTGTCTTTTTCCCACAACACAAAAGGAATTTCTGTAATTTTTGCCCCAAAATAAGGAAAAATTCTGACTTATTACCCTGAAGTAAGTGAAATTTCTGCAATTTTTCCCCAAAATATGAAAAATTTCTGTCTTTTTGCTCCCAAATAAGGGGAATTTCAGTCTTTTTACCTCAAAATAATGGAATTTCTGAACTTTTGCAACAAAATATTAGGAATTTCTGCCTTTTTGCCATAAAATAAGGAAAATTTCTGCCTTTTTTCCCTGAAATAATTGAAATTTCTGCAATTTTGCCACAAAATAAGTGAAATTTCTGCAATTTTGCCCCAAAATAAGGGAAATTTCTGCAATTTTGCCCCAAAATAAAGGAAATTTCTGGAATTTTGCCCCAAAATAAGTGGAATTTCTGAGTTTTGCCCCAAAATAAGGAGAATTTCTGTCTTTTTGCCCTAACATATAGGGAATTTCTGCCTTTTTGCCCCACAATTAGGAGAATTTCTGCAATTTTGCTTCAAAATACGGGGAATTTGTGCCTTTTTGCCTGTAAATAAGAAGAATGCATACCTTTTTGCCATAAAATAAGGAAATATCTTCATTTTTGCTCCAAAATAAGGGGAATTTCTGCTTTTTTGCCTCTAAATAAGTGGAATTTCTGTTTTTTTCCCTCAAAACAAAGGTTATTCATGTTTTTTTGCCCCAAAATAAGAAAAATTTCTGACTTATTACCCTGAAATAAGTGAAATTTCTGCAATTTTGCCCCAAAATAAGGGAAATTTCTGGATTTTTGCCCCAAAATATGAAAAATTTCTGCCTTTTTGCCCCCAAATAAGGAAAATTTTAGCCTTTTTACCTCAAAATAATGGGAATTTCTGCACTTTTGCCACAAAATATTAGGAATTTCTGCCTTTTTGCCCTAAAATAAAGAAAATTTCTGCCTTTTTTCCTTGAAATAAGTGAAATTTCTGCAATTTTGCCACAAAATAAGTGAAATTTCTGCAATTTTGCCCCAAAATAAGGGAAATTTCTGCAATTTTGCCCCAAAATAAGTGGAATTTCTGAGTTTTGCCCCAAAATAAGGAGAATTTCTGTCTTTTTGCCCCAACATATAGGCAATTTCTGTCTTTTTGCCCCAGAATTAGGGGAATTTTTAAAATTTTGCTCCAAAATATGGGGAATCTGCCTTTTAGCCCGAAAATAAGAATGCATAACTTTTTGTTATAAAAATGGGAAATTTTATCATTTTTGCTCCGAAATAGTGGAATTTCTGCTATTTTGCCTCTAAATAAGTGGAATTTCTGTCGTTTTTGCCCCAAAATAAGAAAAAATTCTGACTTATTACCCTGAAGTAAGTGAAATTTCTGCAATTTTGCCCCAAAATATAAGAAATTTCTGCCTTTCTGCCGCCTAATAAGGGGAAATTCAGCCTTTTTACCTCAAAATAAAGGGAATTTCTGCATTTTTGCCACAAAATATTAGGAATTTCTGCTTTTTGCCCCAAAATAAGAAAAATTTCTGCCTTTTTTCCCTGAAATAAGTGAAATTTCTGCAATTTTGCGCCAAAAAAAAATGAAATTTGTGCAATTTTGCCCCAAAATAAAGGAAATTTCTGGAATTTTGCTTCAAAATAAGTGGAATTTCTGAGTATTGCCCAAAAATAAAGAGAATTTCTGTCTTTTTGCCCTAACATATAGGGAATTTCTTCCTTTTTGCCCCATATTTAGGGGAATTTCTGCAATTTTGCTCCAAAATACGGGGAATTTCTGTCTTTTTGCCGGAAAATAAGAAGAATGCATATCTTTTTGCCATAAAAAAGGGAAATTTCTTCATTTTTGCTCCAAAATAAAGGGAATTTCTGCTTTTTTGCCTCTAAATAAGTGGAATTTCTGTCTTTTTCCCCCAAAACAAAGGGAATTTCTGTCTTTTTGGCCCCAAAATAAAAACATCTCTGACTTATTACCCTGAAGTAAGTGAAAATTCTGCAATTTTGCCCCAAAATAAGGGAAATTTCTGCAATTTTGCCCCCAAATAAGGGAAATTTCTGGAATTTTGCCCCAAAATAAGTGGAATTTCTGAGGTTTGCCCCAAAATAAGGAGAATTTCTGTCTTTTTGCCCCAACATATAGAGAATTTCTGCCTTTTTGCCCCATAATTAGGGGAATTTCTGCAATTTTTCCCGAAAATAAGGAAATTTCTGACTTTTTGCCCCCAAATAAGAAGAATTTCAGCCTTTTTACCTCAAAATAAGGGGAATTTCTGCATTTTTGCCACAAAATATTAGGAATTTCTGACTTTCTGCCCCAAAATAAGAAAATTTCTGCTTTTTTCCCTGAAATAAGTGAAATTTCTGCAATTTGGCCCCAAAATAAGGGAAATTTCTGCAATTTTGTCCCAAAATAATGGAAATTTCTGGAATTTTGCCTCAAGTTAGTGGTATTTCTGGGTTTTGCCCCAAAATAAGGAGAATTTCTGACTTTTTGCCCCAACATATAGGGAATTTCTGCCTTTTTGCCTCACAATTAGGGGAATTTCTGCAATTTAGCTCCAAAATACGGGGAATTTCTGCCTTTTTGCCCGAATAATAAGAAGAATGCATACCTTTTTGCAATAAAAAAGGGAAATTTCTTCATTTTTGCTCCAAAATAAGGGGAATTTCTGCATTTCTGCATCTAAAAATGTGGAATTTCTGTCTTTTTCCCACAACACAAAAGGAATTTCTGTAATTTTTGCCCCAAAATAAGGAAAAATTCTGACTTATTACCCTGAAGTAAGTGAAATTTCTGCAATTTTTCCCCAAAATATGAAAAATTTCTGTCTTTTTGCTCCCAAATAAGGGGAATTTCAGCCTTTTTACCTCAAAATAATGGAATTTCTGAACTTTTGCGACAAAATATTAGGAATTTCTGCCTTTTTGCCATAAAATAAGGAAAATTTCTGCCTTTTTTCCCTGAAATAATTGAAATTTCTGCAATTTTGCCACAAAATAAGTGAAATTTCTGCAATTTTGCCCCAAAATAAGGGAAATTTCTGCAATTTTGCCCCAAAATAAGGGAAATTTCTGGAATTTTGCCCCAAAATAAGTGGAATTTCTGAGTTTTGCCCCAAAATAAGGAGAATTTCTGTCTTTTTGCCCTAACATATAGGGAATTTCTGCATTTTGGCCCCACAATTAGGAGTATTTCTGCAATTTTGCTTCAAAATACGGCTAATTTGTGCCTTTTTGCCTGTAAATAAGAAGAATGCATACCTTTTTGCCATAAAATAAGGAAATTTCTTCATTTTTGCTCCAAAATAAGGGGAATTTCTGCTTTTTTGCCTCTAAATATGTGGAATTTCTGTTTTTTTCCCTCAAAACAAAGGTTATTCATGTTTTTTTGCCCCAAAATAAGAAAAATTTCTGACTTATTACCCTGAAATAAATGAAATTTCTGCAATTTTGCCCCAAAATAAGGGAAATTTCTGGATTTTTGCCCCCAAATAAGTGGAATTTCTGAGTTTTGCCCCAAAATAAAGAGAATGTCTGTCGTTTTGCCCCAACATATAGGGAATTTCTGCTTTTGCCCCACAATTAGGGGAATTTCTGCAATTTTGCTCCAAAATACATGGAATTTCTGCCTTTTTGCCCGAAAATAAGAAGAATGCATACCTTTTTGCCATAAAAAAACGAAATTGTTTCATTTTTGCTCCAAAATAAGGGGAATTTCTGCTTTTTATCCTCTAAATAAGTGGAATTTCTGTCTTTTTCCCCCAAAACAAAGGGAATTCCTGTCTTTATTGACCCAAAATAAGGAAAAATTCTGACTTATTACCCTGAAGTAAGTGAAATTTCTGCAATTTTGCCCCCAAATAAGGAAAATTTCAGCCTTTTTCCCTCAAAATAATGGGAATTTCTGCACTTTTGCACAAAATATTAGGAATTTCTGCCTTTTTGCCCTAAAATAAAGAAAATTTCTGCCTCTTTTCCCTGAAATAAGTGAAATTTCTGCAATTTTGCCACAAAATAAGTGAAATTTCTGCAATTTTGCCCCAAAATAAGGGAAATTTCTGCAATTTTCCCCAAAATAAGTGGAATTTCTTAGTTTTGCCCCAAAATAAGGAGAATTTCTGTCTTTTTGCCCCAACATATAGGCAATTTCTGTCTTTTTGCCCCAGAATTAGGGGAATTTTTAAAATTTTGCTCCAAAATATGGGGAATCTGCCTTTTTGCCCGAAAATAAGAAGAATGCATAACTTTTTGTTATAAAAATGAGAAATTTTATCATTTTTGCTCCGAAATAAGTGGAATTTCTGCTTTTTTGCCTCTAAATAAGTGGAATTTCTGTCTTTTTTGCCCCAAAATAAGAAAAAATTCTGACTTATTACCCTGAGGTAAGTGAAATTTCTGCAATTTTGCCCCAAAATATAAGAAATTTCTGCCTTTCTGCCCCCTAATAAGGGGAAATTCAGCCTTTTTACCTCAAAGTAAAGGGAATTTCTACATTTTTGCCACAAAATATTAGGAATTTCTGATTTTTGCCCCAAAATAAGAAAAATTTCTGCCTTTTTTCCCTGAAATAAGTGAAATTTCTGCAATTTTGCGCCAAAAAAAATGAAATTTGTGCAATTCTGCCCCAAAATAAAGGAAATTTCTGGAATTTTGCTTCAAAATAAGTGGAATTTCTGAGTTTTGCCCAAAAATAAAGAGAATTTCTGTCTTTTTGCCCTAACATATAGGGAATTTCTTCCTTTTTGCCCCATATTTAGGGGAATTTCTGCAATTTTGCTCCAAAATACGGGGAATTTCTGCCTTTTTGCCGGAAAATAAGAAGAATGCATATCTTTTTGCCATAAAAAAGGGAAATTTCTTCATTTTTGCTCCAAAATAAGGGGAATTTCTGCTTTTTTGCCTCTAAATAAGTGGAATTTCTGTCTTTTTCCCCCAAAACAAAGGGAATTTCTGTCTTTTTGGCCCCAAAATAAAAACATCTCTGACTTATTACCCTGAAGTAAGTGAAAATTCTGCAATTTTGCCCCAAAATAAGGGAAATTTCTGCTTTTTTGCCCACAAATAAGGGGAATTTCAGGCTTTATACCTCAAAATAAGGGGAATTTTTGCATTTTTGCCACAAAATATTAGGAATTTCTGCCTTATTGCCTCAAAAATTAGAAAAATTTCTGCCTTTTTTTCCTGAAATAAATGAAATTACTGCAATTTTGCCCCAAAATAAGTGAAATTTCTGCAATTTTGCCCCAAAATAAGGGAAATTTCTAGAATTTTGCCCCAAAATAAGTGGAATTTCTGAGTTTTTCCCCAAAATAAGGAGAACTTCTGTCTTTTTGCGACAACATATAGAGGATTTCTGCGTTTTTGCCCCACAATTAGAAGAATTTCTGCAATTTTGCTCCAAAATACGGGGAATTTCTGCCTTTTTGACCGAAAATGAGAAGAATGCCTACCTTTTTGCCATAAAAAAGGGAAATTTCTTCATTTTTGCTCCAAAATATGGGGAATTTCTGCATTTCTGCATCTAAAAAAGTGGAATTTCTGTCTTTTCCCCCCAAAACAAAAGGAAATTTTGTATTTTTTGCCCCAAAATAAGGAAAAATTCTGACTTATTACCCTGAAGTAAGTGAAATTTCTGCAATTTTGCCCCAAAATATGAAAAATTTCTACCTTTTTGCCCCCAAATAAGGAAAATTTCAGCCTTTTTACCTCAAAATAATGGGAATTTCTGCACTTTTGCCACAAAATATTAGGAATTTCTGCCTTTTTGCCCTAAAAAAAAGAAAATTTCTGCCTTTTTTCCCTGAAATAAGTGAAATCTCTGCAATTTTGCCACAAAATAATTGAAATTTCTGCAATATTGCCCCAAAATAAGGGAAATTTCTGCAATTTTCTCCCAAAATAAGGGAAATTTCTGGAATTTTGCCCCAAAATAAGTGGAATTTCTGAGTTTTACCCCAAAATAAGGAGAATTTCTGTCTTTTTGCCCTAACATATAGGGAATTTCTGCATTTTTGCCCCACAATTAGGGGAATTTCTGCAATTTTGCTCCAAAATACGGGGAATTTCTGCCTTTTTGCCTGTAAATAAGAAGAATGCATAACTTTTTGCCATAAAATAGGAAAATTTCTTCATTTTTGCTCCAAAATAAGGGGAATTTCTGCTTTTTTGCCTCTAAATAAGTGGAATTTCTGTCTTTTTCCCTCAAAACAAAGGTTATTCATGTTTTTTTGCCCCAAAATAAGAAAAATTTCTGACTTATTACCCTGAAATAAGTGAAATTTCTGCAATTTTGCTCCAAAATAAGAGAAATTTCTGGATTTTTGCCCCAAATAAATGGAATTTTTGAGTTTTGCCCCAAAATAAAAAGAATTTCTGTCTTTTTGCCCCAACATATAGGGAATTTCTGCATTTGCCCCACATTTAGGGGAATTTCTGCAATTTTGCTCCAAAATACGGGGAATTTCTGCCTTTTTGCCCGAAAATAAGAAGAATCCATACCTTTTTGTCATAAAAACTGGAAATTTTATCATTTTTGCTTAAAATAAGTGGAATTTCTGCTTTTTTCCTCTAAATAAGTGGAATTTCTGTCTTTTTTGCCCCAAAATAAGAAAAAATTCTGACTTATTATCCTGAAGTAAGTGAAATTTCTGCATTTTTGCCCTAAAATATAAGAAATTTCTGCCTTTCTGTCCCCAAATAAGGGGAAATTCAGCATTTTTACCTCAAAATAAGGGGAATTTCTTTATTTTTGCCACAAAATATTCGGAATTTCTGCTTTTTGCCCGAAAATAAGGAAAATTTCTGCCTTTTTTCCCTGAAATAAGTGAAATTTCTGCAATTTTGCTCCAAAAAAAGTGAAATTTCTGCAATTTTGCCCCAAAATAAGTGGAATTTCTGAGTTTTGCCCCCAAATAAAGAGAATTTCTGTCTTTTTGCCCTAACATATAGGGAATTTCTGCCTTTTTGCCCCATATTTAGGGGAATTTCTGCAATTTTGCTCCAAAATACGGGGAATTTCTGCATTTTTGCCCGAAAATAAGAAGTATGCATACCTTTTTGCTATAAAAAAGGGAAATTTCTTCATTTTGCTCCAAAATAAGGGGAATTTCTGCTTTTTTGCCTCTAAATAAGTGGAATTTCTGTCTTTTTCCCCTAAAACAAATGGAATTCCTGTCTCTTTTGCCCCAAAATAAGGAAAAATTCTGACTTATTACCCTGAAATAAGTGAAATTTCTGCAATTTTGCCCCAAAATAAGGGAAATTTCAGCCCTTTTTTCCCCCAAATAAGGGGAATTTCAGCCTTTTTACTTCAAAATAAGGGGAATTTCTGCATTTTTGCCACATAATATTAGGAATTTCTGACTTTTTGCTTCAAAATAAGAAAACTTCTGCTTTTTTTCCCTGAAATAAGTAAAATTTCTGCAATGTTGCCCCAAAATAAGTGAAATTTTTGCAATTTTGCCCCAAAATAAGTGGAATTTCTGAGTTTTGCCCCAAAGTAAGGAGAATTTCTGTATTTTTGCGCCAACATATAGGCAATTACTGCCTTTTTGCCCCAGAATTAGGGGAATTTTTAAAATTTTGCTCCAAAATATGGGGAATTTCTGCCTTTTTGCCCGAAAATAAGAAGAATGCATACCTTTGTGTCATAAAAATGGGAAATTTCATCATTTTTGCTCCAAAATAAGTGGAATTTCTGCTTTTTTGCCTCTAAATAAGTGGAATTTCTCTTTTTTTTGCCCCAAAATAAGAAAAAATTCTGACTTATTACCCTGAAGTAAGTGAAATTTCTGCAATTTTGCCCCAAAATATAAGAAATTTCTACCTTTCTGCCCCCAAATAAGGCGAAATTCAGCCTTTTTGCCTCAAAATAAGGGGAATTTCTGCATTTTTGCCAAAAAATATTAGGAATTTCTTCTTTTTGCCCCAAAATAAGGAAAATTTCTGCCTTTTTCCCTGAAATAAGTGAAATTTCTGCAATTTTGCCCCAAAATAAGCGAAATTTCTGGAATTTTGCCCCAAAATATGTGGAATTTCTGAGTTTTGCCCCAAAATAAAGAGAATTTCTGTCTTTTTGCCCTAACATATAGGAAATTTCTGCCTTTTTGCCCCATATTTAGGGGAATTTCTGCAATTTTGCTCCAAAATACGGGGAATTTCTGCCTTTTAGCCGGAAAATAAGAAGTATGCATACCTTTTTGCAATAAAAAAAGGGAAATTTCTGCATTTTTGCTCCAAAATAAGGGGAATTTCTGCTTTTTTGCCTCTAAATAAGTGGAATTTCTGTCTTTTTCCTTCAAAACAAAGAGAATTTCTGTCTTTTTGGCCCCAAAATAAAAACATCTCTGACTTATTACCCTGAAGTAAGTGAAAATTCTGCAATTTTTCGCCAAAATAAGGGAAATTTCTGTCTTTTTGCCCCCAAATAAGGGGAATTTCAGCATTTTTACCTCAAAATAAGGGGAATTTTTGCATTTTTGCCACAATATATTAGGAATTTCTGCCTTTTTGCCCCAAAAATTAGAAAAATTTCTGACTTTTTCCCTGAAATAAGTGAAATTTCTGCAATTTTGCCCCAAATTAAGTGAAATTTCTACAATTTTGCCCCAAAATAAGGGAAATTTTTGCAATTTTACCTCAAAATAAGGGAAATTTCTGGAATTTTGCCCCAAAATAAGTGCAATTTCTGAGTTTTGCCCCAAAATAAGGAGAATTTCTGTTTTTTTGCGCCAACATATAGAGAATTTCTACCTTTTTGCCCCACAATTAGGGGAATTTCTGCAATTTTGCTCCAAAATACAAGGAATTTCTGCCTTTTTGACCGAAAATAAGAAGAATGCGTACCTTTTTGCCATAAAAAAGGGAAATTTATTCATTTTTGCTCCAAAATAAAGGGAATTTCTGCTTTTTTGGCTCTAAATAAGTGTAATTTCTGTCTCTTTCCCTCAAAAAAAAGAAAATTTTTGTCTTTTTTGCCCCAGAATAAGGAAAATTTCTTCCTTTTTTCCCTGAAATAAGTGAAATTTCTGCAATTTTGCCCCAAAATAAGTGAAATTTCTTCAATTTTGCTCCAAAATAAAAGAAATTTCTGCAATTTTGCCACAAAATAAGGGAAATTTCTGGAATTTTGCCCCAAAATAAGTGGAATTTCTGAGTTTTGCCCCAAAATAAGGAGAATTTCTGTCTTTTTGTCCCAACATGTAGAGAATTTCTGCCTTTTTGCCCCATAATTAGAGGAATTTCTCCAATTTTGCCCGAAAATAAGGGAAATTTCTGCCTTTTTGCCTCCAAATAAGAAGAATTTCAGCATTTTTACCTCAAAATAAGGGGAATTTCTGCATTTTTGCCTCAAAATATTAGGAATTTATGACTTTTTGCCCCAAAATAAGAAAATTTCTGCAATTTGGCCCCAAAATAATGAAAATTTCTGGAATTTTGCCTCCAGTTAGTGGAATTTCTGAGATTTGCCCCAAAACAAGGAGAATTTCTGTCTTTTTGCCCCAACATATAAGGCATTTCTGCCTTTTTGCCCAACAATTCGGGGAATTTCTGCAATTTAGCTCCAAAATACAGGGAATTTCTGCCTTTTTGCCCGAAAATAAAAAGAATGCATATCTTTTTGCCATAAAAAAGGGAAATTTCTTCATTTTTGCTCCAAAATAAGGGGAATTTCTGCTTTTTTGCCTCTAAATAAGTGGAATTTCTGTCTTTTTCCCCCAAAACAAAAGGAATTTCTGTATTTTTTGCCCCAAAATAAGGAAAAATTCTGACTTATTACCCTGAAGTAAGTGAAATTTCTGCAATTTTGCCCCAAACTATGAAAAATTTCTGCTTTTTTGCCCCCAAATAAGGGGAACTTCTGCACTTTTGCCACAAAATATTAGGTATTTCTGCCTTTTTGCCCTAAAATAAGGAAAATTTCGGCCTTTTTTACCTGAAATAAGTGAAATTTCTGCAATTTTGCCACAAAATATGTGAAATTTCTGCAATTTTGCCCAAAAAAAGTGAAATTTCTGCAATTTTGCCCCAAAATAAGGGAAATTTCTGTAATTTTGCCCAAAAATAAGTGGAATTTCTATATTTTTCCCTCAAAACAAAGGTTATTCATGTTTTTTTGCCCCAAAATAAGAAAAATTTCTGACTTATTACCCTGAAATAAGTAAAATTTCTGCAATTCTGCCCAAAAATAAGGGAAATTTCTGGATTTTTGCCCCAAAATATGTGGAATTTCTGAGTTTTGCCCCAAAATAAAAAAAATTTCTGTCTATTTGCCAAAACATATAGGGAATTTCTGCTTTTGCCCCACAATTAGGGGAATTTCTGCAATTATGCTCCAAAATACGGGGAATTTCTGCCTTTTTGCCCGAAAATAAGAAGTATGCATACCTTTTTGCCATTAAAAAGGGAAATTTCTTCATTTTTGCTCCAAAATAAGGGGAATTTCTGCTTTTTTGCCTCTAAATAATTGGAATTTCTGTCTTTTTCTCCCAAAACAAAAAGAATTCCTGTCTTTTTTGCTCCCAAATAAGGAAAAATTCTGACTTATTACCCTGAATTAAATGAAATTTCTGCAGTTTTTCCTCAAAATAAGGGAAATTTCTGCCTTTTTTCCCTCAAATAAGGGGAATTTCAGCCTTTTTACCTCAAAATAAGGGGAATTTCTGCATTTTTGCCACAAAATATTAGGAATTTCTGCCTTTTTGCTTCAAAATAAGAAAACTTCTTTTTTTCCATGAAATAATTGAAATTTCTGCAATGTTGCCCCAAAATAAGGGAAATTTCTGGAATTTTGCTCAAAACAAGTGGAATTTCTGAGTTTTGCCCCAAAATAAAGAGAATTTCTGTCTTTTTGCTTTAACATATAGGGAATTTCTGCCTTTTTGCCCCATATTTAGGGGAATTTCTGCAATTTTGCTTCAAAATACAGGGAATTTCTTCCTCTTTGCCCGAAAATAAGAAGTATGCATACCTTTTTTGCCATAAAAATGGGAAATTTCTTCATTTTTGCTCCAAAATAAGAGGAATTTCTGCATGTTGCCTCTAAATAAGTGGAATTTCTGTCTTTTTCCCCGAAAACAAAGAAAATTTCTGTCTTTTTGGCCCCAAAATAAAAAAATCTCTGACTTATTACCCTGAAGTAAGTGAGAATTCTGCAATTTTGCCCCAAAATAAGTGAAATTTCTGCAATTTTGCCCCAAAATAAGTGAAATTTCTGCAATTTTGCCCCAAAAGAAGGGGAATTTCTGGAAATTTGCCCCAAAATAAGTGGAATTTCTGAGTTTTGCCCTAAAATAAGGAGAATTTCTGTCTTTTTGCCCCAACATATAGAGAATTTCTGCCTTTTTGCCCCACAACTAGGGGAATTTCTGCAATTTTGCTCCAAAATACGGGGAATTTCTGTCTTCTTGCCCAAAATAAGAAAACTGCATACCTTTTTGCCATAAAAATAGGAAATTTCTTCATTTTTGCTCCAAAATAAGGGGAATTTCTGCTTTTTTGCCTCTAAATAAGTGGAATTTCTGTCTTTTTCCCCCAAAACAAAGGGAATTTCTGTCTTTTTTGACCCAAAATAAGAAAAAATTCTGACTTATTACGCTTAAGTAAGTGAAATATCTGCAATTTTTCCCCAAAATATGGGAAATTTCTGCCTTTTTGCCCCCCAAATAAGGGGAATTTCAGACTATTTACCTCAAAATAAAAGTAATTTCTGCATTTTTGTCACAAACTAATAGGAATTTCTGCATTTTTGCTTCAAAATAAAAACAATTTCTGCCTTTTTTCCCTGAAATAAGTGAAATTTCTGCAATTTTGCCCCAAAATAAGGGAAATTTCTGCATTTTGCCCCTAAATAAGGGATATTTCTGGAATTTTGCCTCAAAATAAGTGGAATTTCTGAGTTTTGCCTCAAAATAAGAAGAATTTCTGTCTTTTTTGCCCCAACATATAGGGAATTTCTGCCTTTTTGCCCCACAATTAGGGAAATTTCTGCAATTTTGCACCAAAATACGGGAAATTTCAGCCTTTTTGCCCGAAAATAAGAAGAATGCAAACCTTTTTGCCATAAAAAATGGAAATTTCTTGATTTTTGATCCAAAATAAAGGGAATTTCTGCTTTTTTGCCTCTAAATATGTGGAATTTCTGTCTTTTTCCCCCAACACAAAGGGAATTCCTGTCTTTTTGGCCCCAAAATAAAAAAATCTCTGACTTATTACCCTGAAGTAAGTGAAAATTCTGCAATTTTGCCCCAAAATAAAGGAAATTTCTGCCTTTTTGCTCCCAAATAAGGGGAATTTCAGCATTTTTACCTCAAAATAAGGAGAATTTCTGCATTTTTGCCACAAAATATTAGGAATTTCTGCCTTTTTGCCACCAAAGTAAAAAAAATTCTGCCTTTTTTCTGAAATAAGTGAAATTTCTGCAATTTTGCCCCAAAATAAGTGAAATTTCTGCAATTTACCCCAAAATAAGTGAAATTTCTGCAATTTTGCCCCAAAAGAAGGGAAATTTCTGGAAATTTGCCCCAAAATAAGTGGAATTTCAGAGTTTTGCCGCAAAATAAGAAGAATTTCTGTCTTTTTGCCCCAACATATTGGGAATTTCTGACTTTTTGTCCCACAATTAAGGGAATTTCTGCAATTTTGCTCCAAAATACGGGAAATTTCTCTATTTTTGCCCGAAAATAAGGGGAATGCATAACTTTTTGCCATAAAAAATGGAAATGTCTTCATTTTTGCTCCAATATAAGGGGAATTTCTGCATTTTTGCCTCTAAATAAGTGGAATTTCTGTCTTTTTCCCCAAAAACAAAAGGAATTCCTTTCTTTTTTGCCCCAAAATAAGGAAAATTTTTGCCTTTTTCCCTGAAATAAGTAAAATTTCTTCAATTTTGCCCCAAAATAAGCGAAATTTCTCCAATTTTGCCCCAAAATAATGGAAATTTCTGCAATTTTGCCCCAAAATAAAGAAAATTTCTGGATTTTTGCCCCAAAATAAGTGGAATTTCTGAGTTTTGCCCTAAAATAAGGAGAATTTCTGTTTTTTGCCCCAACATATAGGGAATTTCTGACATTTTCCCCATATTTAAAGGAATTTCTGCAATTTTGCTCCAAAATACGGGGAATTTCTGCCTTTTTGCCCGAAAATAAGAAATATGCATACCTTTTTGCCATAAAAAAGGGAAATTTCTTCATTTTTGCTCCAAAATAAGGGGAATTTCTGCTTTTTTGCCTCTAAATAAGTGGAATTTCTGTCTTTTCCCCCAAAAACAAAGGGAATTTCTGTTTTTGGCCCCAAAATAAAAAAATCTCTGACTTATTACCCTGAAGTAAGTTAAAATCTGCAATTTTGCCACAAAATAAAGGAAATTTCTGCCTTTTTGCCCCCAAATAAGGGGAATTTCAGCGTTTTTACCTCAAAATAAGTAGAATTTCTGCCTTTTTGCTACAAAATATTAGGAATTTCTGCCTTTTTGCCCCCAAAATTAGAAAAATTTCTTCCTTTTTTCCCTGAAATAAGTGAAATTTCTGCAATTTTGCCCCAAAATAAGTGAAATTTCTGCAATTTGCCCCCAAATAAGTGAAATTTCTGCAATTTTGCCCCAAAAGAAGGGAAATTCCTAGAAATTTGCCCCAAAATAAGTGGAATTTCTGAGTTTTGCCGCAAAATAAGAATAATTTCTGTCTTTTTGCCCGAACATATAGGGAATTTCTGACTTTTTGTCCCACAATTAAGGGAATTTCTGCAATTTTGCTCCAAAATACGGGGAATTTCTCCCCTTTTGCCCGAAAATAAGGAGAATGCATACCTTTTTGCCATAAAAAAGGGAAATGTCTTCATTTTTGCTCCAAAATAAGAGGAATTTCTGCCTTTTTGCCTCTAAATAAGTGGAATTTCTGTCTTTTTCCCCCAAAACAAAAGGATTTCCTTTCTTTTTTGCCCCCAAATAAGGAAAATTTCTGCCTTTTTTCCCTGAAATAAGTAAAATTTCTGCAATTTTGCCCCAAAATAAGTGAAATTTCTCCAATTTTGCCCCAAAATAAGGAAAATTTCTGCAATTTTGCCCCAAAATAAAGAAAATTTCTGGAATTTTGCCCCAAAATAAGTGGAATTTTTGAGTTTTGCCCCAAAATAAGAAGAATTTCTGAATTTTTGCCCCAAAATATAGGGAATTTCTCCCTTTTTGCCCCACAACTAGGGAAATTTCTGCAATTTTACTCCAAAATACGGGGAATTTCGGCCTTTTTGCCCGAAAATAAGAAGAATGCATAACTTTTTGCCATAAAAAAGGGAAATTTCTTCATTTTTGCTCCAAAATAAGGGGAATTTCTGCTTTTTTGCCTCTAAATAAGTGGAATATCTGTCTTTTTCCCTCAAAACAAAGGTTATTCATGTTTTTTTGCCCCAAAATAAGAAAAATTTCTGACATTACCCTGAAATAAGTGAAATTTCTGCAATTTTGCCCCAAAATAAAAGAAATTTCTGCATTTTTGCCCCAAAATAAGTGGAATTTCTGAGTTTTGCCCCAAAATAAAGGGAATTTCTGTCTTTTTGCCCCAACATATAGGGAATTTCTGCTTTTGCCCCAAAATTAGGGGAATTTCTGCAATTTTGCTCCAAAATACGGGGAATTTCTGCCTTTTTGGCCGAAAATAAGAAGAAAGCATACCTTTTTGCCATAAAAAAGGGAAATTTCTTCATTTTTGCTCCAAAATAAGGGGAATTTCTGCTTTTTTGCCTCTAAATAAGTGGAATTTCTGTCTTTTTCCCCCAACACAAAGGGAATTCCTTTCTTTTTTGCCCCAAAATAAGAAAAAATTCTGACTTATTACCCTGAAGTAAGTGAAATTTCTGCAATTTTGCCCCAAAATAAGGGAAATTTCTGCCTTTTTCCCCCAAAATAAGGGGAATTTCAGCATTTTTACCTCAAAATAAGAAGAATTTCTGCATTTTTGCCACAAAATATTAGGAATTTCTGCCTTTTTGCTTCAAAATAAAGAAACTTCTGCTTTTTTTCCCTGAAATAAGTGAAATTTCTGCAATTTTGCCCCAAAATAAGTGAAATTTCTGCAATTTTGCCCCAAAATAAGGGAAATTTCTGGAATTTTGCCCCAAAATAAGTGGAATTTCTGAGTTTTGCCCCAAAATAAGGAGAATTTCTGTCTTTTTGCCTCAACATATAGGCAATTTCTGTCTTTTTGCCCTACAATTAGGGGAATTTCTGCAATTTTGCTCCAAAATATGGGGAATTTCTGCCTTTTTGCCCGAAAATAAAAAGAATGCATATCTTTTTGCCATAAAAAATGGAAATTTTTTTATTTTTGCTCCAAAATAAGGGGAATTTCTGCTTTTTGCCTCTAAGTGGAATTTCTGTATTTTCCCCCAAAACAGAGAAAATTTCTGTTTTTTTTGCCCCAAAATAAGAAATAAGCTGACTTATTACCCTAAAGTAAGTGAAATTTCTGCAATTTTTCCCCAAAATATGGGAAATTTCTCCCTTTTTGCCCCCAAATAAGGGGAATTTCAGTATTTTTACCTCAAAATAAGGGGAATTTCTGCATTTTTGCCACAAATATTAGGAATTTCTGCTTTTTGCCCCAAAATAAGGATAATTTCTGCCTTTTTTCCCTGAAATAAGTGAAATTTCTGCAATTTTGCCCCAAAATAAGTGAAATTTCTGCAATTTTGCCCCAAAATAAAGGAAATTTCTGTATATTTGCCCCAAAATAAGTGGAATTTCTGAGTTTTGCCACAAAATAAAGAGAATTTCTGTCTATTTGCCCTAACATATAGGGAATTTCTGACATTTTGCCTCATATTTAAAGGAATTTCTGCAATTTTGCTCCAAAATACGGGGAATTTCTGCCTTTTTGCCCGAAAATAAGAAATATGCATACCTTTTTGCCATAAAAAAGGGAAATTTCTTCATTTTTGCTCCAAAATAAGGGGAATTTCTGCTTTTTTGCCTCTAAATAAGTGGAATTTCTGTGTTTTCCCCCCAAAACAAAGGGAATTTCTGTCTTTTTGGCCCCAAAATAAAAAAATCTCTGACTTATTACCCTGAAGTAAGTTAAAATTCTGCAATTTTGCCCCAAAATATAGGAAATTTCTGCCTTTTTGCCCCCAAATAAGGGGAATTTCAGCGTTTTTACCTCAAAATAAGTAGAATTTCTGCCTTTTTGCCACAAAATATTAGGAATTTCTGCCTTTTGGCCCCCAAAATTAGAAAAATTTCTGCTTTTTTTCCCTGAAATAAGTGAAATTTCTGCAATTTTGCCCCAAAATAAGTGAAATTTCTGCAATTTGCCCCCAAATAAGTGAAATTTCTGCAATTTTGCCCCAAAAGAAGGGAAATTCCTGGAAATTTGCCCCAAAATAAGTGGAATTTCTGAGTTTTGCCGCAAAATAAGAAGAATTTCTGTCTTTTTGCCCGAACATATAGGGAATTTCTGACTTTTTGTCCCACAATTAAGGGAATTTCTGCAATTTTGCTCCAAAATACGGGGAATTTCTCCCCTTTTGCCCGAAAATAAGGAGAATGCATACCTTTTTGCCATAAAAAAGGGAAATGTCTTCATTTTTGCTCCAAAATAAGAGGAATTTCTGCCTTTTTGCCTCTAAATAAGTGGAATTTCTGTCCTTTTCCCCCAAAACAAAAGGAATTCCTTTCTTTTTTGCCCCCAAATAAGGAAAATTTCTGCCTTTTTTCCCTGAAATAAGTAAAATTTCTGCAATTTTGCCCCAAAATAACTGAAATTTCTCCAATTTTGCCCCAAAATAAGGAAAATTTCTCCAATTTTGCCCCAAAATAAAGAAAATTTTTGGAATTTTGCCCCAAAATAAGTGGAATTTTTGAGTTTTACCCCAAAATAAGAAGAATTTCTGAATTTTTGCCCCAAATATAGGGAATTTCTCCCTTTTTGCCCCACAACTAGGGGAATTTCTGCAATTTTACTCCAAAATACGGGGAATTTCGGCCTTTTTGCCCGAAAATAAGAAGAATGCATAACTTTTTGCCATAGAAAAGGGAAATTTCTTCATTTTTGCTCCAAAATAAGGGGAATTTCTGCTTTTTTGCCTCTAAATAAGTGGAATTTTTGTTTTTTTCCCCCAAAACATAGAAAATTCCTGTCTTTTTTGCCCCAAAATAAAGAAAATTTCTGCCTTTTTTCCCTGAAATAAGTGAAATTTCTGCAATTTTGCCCCAAAATAAGTGAAATTTCTCCAATTTTGCCCCAAAATAAGGGAAATTTCTGCAATTTTTCCCTAAAACAAGGGAAATTTCTGGAATTTTGCCCCGAAATAAGTGGAATTTCTGAGTTTTGCCCCAAAATAAGATTTTCTGTCTTTTTGCCCCAACATATAGAGAATTTCTGCCCTTTTGCCCCACAATTAGGGAAATTTCTGCAATTTTGCTCCAAAATACAGGGAATTTCTGCCTTTTTGCCTGAAAATACAAGAATGCATACCTTTTGCCATAAAATAGGGAAATTTCTTCATTTTTGCTCCAAAATATAGGGAATTTCTGCTTTTTTGCCTCTAAATAAGTGGAATATCTGTCTTTTTCCCTCAAAACAAAGGTTATTCATGTTTTTTTGCCCCAAAATAAGAAAAATTTCTGACATTACCCTGAAATAAGTGAAATTTCTGCAATTTTGCCCCAAAATAAGAGAAATTTCTGCATTTTTGCCCCAAAATAAGTGGAATTTCTGAGTTTTGCCCCAAAATAAAGAGAATTTCTGGCTTTTTGCCCCAACATATAGGGAATTTCTGCTTTTGCCCCAAAATTAGGGGAATTTCTGCAATTTTGCTCCAAAATACGGGGAATTTCTGCTTTTTTGGCCGAAAATAAGAAGAAAGCATACCTTTTTGCAATAAAAAAGGGAAATTTCTTCATTTTTGCTCCAAAATAAGAGGAATTTCTGATTTTTGCCTCTAAATAAGTGGAATTTCTGTCTTTTTCCCCCAACACAAAGGGAATTCCTTTCTTTTTTGCCCCAAAATAAGAAAAAATTCTGACTTATTACCCTGAAGTAAGTGAAACTTCTGCAATTTTGCCCCAAAATAAGCGAAATTTCTGCATTTTTCCCCCAAAATAAGGGAAATTTCAGCATTTTTACCTCAAAATAAGAAGAATTTCTGCATTTTTGCCACAAAATATTAGGAATTTCTGCCTTTTTGCTTCAAAATAAAGAAACTTCTGCTTTTTTCCCTGAAATAAGTGAAATTTCTGCAATTTTGCCCCAAAATAAGTGAAATTTCTGCAATTTTGCCCCAAAATAAGGGAAATTTCTGGAATTTTGCCCCAAAATAAGTGGAATTTCTGAGTTTTGCCCCAAAATAAGGAGAATTTCTGTCTTTTTGCCTCAACATATAGGCAATTTCTGCCTTTTTGCCCTACAATTAGGGGAATTTCTGCAATTTTGCTCCAAAATATGGGGAATTTATGCCTTTTGCCGGAAAATAAGAAGAATGCATACCTTTTTGCCATAAAAAATGGAAATTTCTTGATTTTTGCTCCAAAATAAGGGGAATTTCTGCTTTTTGCCTCTAAGTGGAATTTCTGTCTTTTTCCCCCAAAACAAAGAAAATTTCTGGTTTTTTTGCCCCAAAATAAGAAATAATTCTGACTTATTACCCTAAAGTAAGTGAAATTTCTGCAATTTTTCCCCAAAATATGGGAAATTTCTCCCTTTTTGCCCCCAAATAAGGGGAATTTCAGCCGTTTTACCTCAAAATAAGGGGAATTTCTGCATTTTTGCCACAAATATTAGGAATTTCTGCTTTTTGCCCCAAAATAAGGATAATTTCTGCCTTTTTTCCCTGAAATAAGTGAAATTTCTGCAATTTTGCCCCAAAATAAGTGAAATTTCTGCAATTTTGCCCCAAAATAAAGGAAATTTCTGTATATTTGCCCCAAAATAAGTGGAATTTCTGAGTTTTGCCACAAAATAAAGAGAATTTCTGTCTATTTGCCCTAACATATAGGGAATTTCTGATATTTTGCCCCATATTTAAAGGAATTTCTGCAATTTTGCTCCAAAATACTGGGAATTTCTGCCTTTTTGCCTGAAAATAAGAAATATGCATACCTTTTTGCCATAAAAAAGGGAAATTTCTTCATTTTTGCTCCAAAATAAGGGAAATTTCTGCTTTTTTGCCTCTAAATAAGTGGAATTTCTGTGTTTTCCCCCCAAAACAAAGGGAATTTCTGTCTTTTTGGCCCCAAAATAAAAAAATCTCTGACTTATTACCCTGAAGTAAGTTAAAATTCTGCAATTTTGCCCCAAAATATAGGAAATTTTTGCCTTTTTGCCCCCAAATAAGGGGAATTTCAGCGTTTTTACCTCAAAATAAGTAGAATTTCTGCCTTTTTGCCACAAAATATTAGGAATTTCTGCCTTTTTGCCCCCAAAATTAGAAAAATTTCTGCCTTTTTTCCCTGAAATAAGTGAAATTTCTGCAATTTTGCCCCAAAATAAGTGAAATTTCTGCAATTTGCCCCCAAATAAGTGAAATTTCTGCAATTTTGCCCCAAAAGAAGGGAAATTCCTGGAAATTTGCCCCAAAATAAGTGGAATTTCTGAGTTTTGCCGCAAAATAAGAAGAATTTCTGTCTTTTTGCCCGAACATATAAGGAATTTCTGACTTTTTGTCCCACAATTAAGGGAATTTCTGCAATTTTGCTCCAAAATACGGGGAATTTCTCCCCTTTTGCCCGAAAATAAAGAGAATGCATAACTTTTTGCCATAAAAAAGGGAAATGTCTTCATTTTTGCTCCAAAATAAGAGGAATTTCTGCCTTTTTGCCTCTAAATAAGTGGAATTTCTGTCTTTTTCCCCCAAAATAAAAGGAATTCCTTTCTTTTTTGCCCCCAAATAAGGAAAATTTCTGCCTTTTTTCCCTGAAATAAGTAAAATTTCTGCAATTTTGCCCCAAAATAAGTGAAATTTCTCCAATTTTGCCCCAAAATAAGGAAAATTTCTGCAATTTTGCCCCAAAATAAAGAAAATTTCTGGAATTTTGCCCTAAAATAAGTGGAATTTTTGATTTTTGCCCCAAAATAAGAAGAATTTCTGAATTTTTGCCCCAACATATAGGGAATTTCTCCCTTTTTGCCCCACAACTAGGGGAATTTCTGCAATTTTGCTCCAAAATACAGGGAATTTCTGCCTTTTTGCCTGAAAATAAGAAGAATGCATACCTTTTGCCATAAAATAGGGAAATTTCTTCATTTTTGCTCCAAAATAAGGGGAATTTCTGCTTTTTTGCCTCTAAATAAGTGGAATATCTGTCTTTTTCCCTCAAAACAAAGGTTATTCATGTATTTTTGCCCCAAAATAAGAAAAATTTCTGACTTATTACCCTGAAATAAGTGAAATTTCTGCAATTTTGCCCCAAAATAAGGGAAATTTCTGGAATTTTGCCCCAAAATAAGTGGAATTTCTGAGTTTTGCCCCAAAATAAGGAGAATTTCTGTCTTTTTGCCTCAACATATAGGCAATTTCTGCCTTTTTGCCCTACAATTAGGGGAATTTCTGCAATTTTGCTCCAAAATATGGGGAATTTCTGCCTTTTTGCCCGAAAATAAGAAGAATGCATACCTTTTTGCCATAAAAAATGGAAATTTCTTGATTTTTGCTCCAAAATACGGGGAATTTCTGCTTTGTGCCTCTAAGTGTAATTTCTGTATTTTCCCCCAAAACAGAGAAAATTTCTGTTTTTTTTGCCCCAAAATAAGAAATAATTCTGACTTATTACCCAAAAGTAAGTGAAATTTCTGCAATTTTTCCCCAAAATATGGGAAATTTCTCCCTTTTTGCCCCCAAATAAGGGGAATTTCAGTATTTTTACCTCAAAATAAGGGGAATTTCTGCATTTTTGCCACAAATATTAGGAATTTCTGCTTTTTGCCCCAAAATAAGGATAATTTCTGCCTTTTTTCCCTGAAATAAGTGAAATTTCTGCAATTTTGCCCCAAAATAAGTGAAATTTCTGCAATTTTGCCCCAAAATAAAGGAAATTTCTGTATATTTGCCCCAAAATAAGTGGAATTTCTGAGTTTTGCCACAAAATAAAGAGAATTTCTGTCTATTTGAACTAACATATAGGGAATTTCTGACATTTTGCCTCATATTTAAAGGAATTTCTGCAATTTTGCTCCAAAACACGGGGAATTTCTGCCTTTTTGCCCGAAAATAAGAAATATGCATACCTTTTTGCCATAAAAAAGGGAAATTTCTTCATTTTTGCTCCAAAATAAGGGGAGTTTCTGCTTTTTTGCCTCTAAATAAGTGGAATTTCTGTCTTTTTCCCCCAAAACAAAGGGAATTTCTGTCTTTTTGGCCCCAAAATAAAAAAATCTCTGACTTATTACCCTGAAGTAAGTTAAAATTCTGCAATTTTGCCCCAAAATGAAGGAAATTTCTGCCTTTTTGCCCCCAAATAAGGGGAATTTCAGCGTTTTTACCTCAAAATAAGTAGAATTTCTGCCTTTTTGCCACAAAATATTAGGAATTTCTGCCTTTTGGCCCCCAAAATTAGAAAAATTTCTGCCTTTTTTCCCTGAAATAAGTGAAATTTCTGCAATTTTGCCCCAAAATAAGTGAAATTTCTGCAATTTGCCCCCAAATAAGTGAAATTTCTGCAATTTTGCCCCAAAAGAAGGGAAATTCCTGGAAATTTGCCCCAAAATAAGTGGAATTTCTGAGTTTTGCCGCAAAATAAGAAGAATTTCTGTCTTTTTGCCCGAACATATAGGGATTTTCTGACTTTTTGTCCCACAATTAAGGGAATTTCTGCAATTTTGCTCCAAAATACGGGGAATTTCTCCCCTTTTGCCCGAAAATAAGGAGAATGCATACCTTTTTGCCATAAAAAAGGGAAATGTCTTCATTTTTGCTCCAAAATAAGAGGAATTTCTGCCTTTTTGCCTCTAAATAAGTGGAATTTCTGTCTTTTTCCCCCAAAACAAAAGGAATTCCTTTCTTTTTTCCCCCAAATAAGGTAAATTTCTGCCTTTTTTCCCTGAAATAAGTAAAATTTCTGCAATTTTGCCCCAAAATAAGTGAAATTTCTCAAATTTTGCCCCAAAATTAGGAAAATTTTTGCAATTTTGCCCCAAAATATAGAAAATTTCTGGAATTTTGCCCTAAAATAAGTGGAATTTTTGAGTTTTGCCCCAAAATAAGAAGAATTTCTGAATTTTTGCCCCAACATATAGGGAATTTCTCCCTTTTTGCCCCACAACTAGGGGAATTTCTGCAATTTTACTCCAAAAAACGGGGAATTTCGGCCTTTTTGCCCGAAAATAAGAAGAATGCATAACTTTTTGCCATAAAAAAGGGAAATTTCTTCATTTTTGCTCCAAAATAAGGGGAATTTCTGCTTTTTTGCCTCTAAATAAGTGGAATTTTTGTATTTTTCCCCCAAAACATAAAAAATTCCTGTCTTTTTTGCCCCAAAATAAGGAAAATTTCTGCCTTTTTTCCCTGAAAAAAGTGAAATTTCTGCAATTTTGCCCCAAAATAAGTGAAATTTCTTCAATTTTGCCCCTAAATAAGGGAAATTTCTGCAATTTTTTCCTAAAACAAGGGAAATTTCTGGAATTTTGCCCCAAAATAAGTGGAATTTCTGAGTTTTGCCCCAAAATAAGAAGATTTTCTGTCTTTTTGCCCCAACATATAGAGAATTTCTTCCTTTTTGCCCCACAATTAGGGAAATTTCTGCAATTTTGCTCCAAAATACAGGGATTTTCTGCCTTTTTGCCTGAAAATAAGAAGAATGCATACCTTTTGCCATAAAATAGGGAAATTTCTTCATTTTTGCTCCAAAATAAGGGGAATTTCTGCTTTTTTGCCTCTAAATAAGTGGAATTTCTGTCTTTTTCCCCCAACACAAAGGGAATTCCTGTCTTTTTTGCCCCAAAATAAGGAAAAATTCTGACTTATTACCCTGAAGTAAGTGAAATTCCTGCAATTTTGCCCCAAAATAAGGGAAATTTCTGCCTTTTTCCCCCCAAATAAGGGGAATTTCAGCATTTTTACCTCAAAATAAGAAGAATTTCTGCATTTTTGCCACAAAATATTAGGAATTTCTGCCTTTTTGCTTCAAAATAAAGAAACTTCTGCTTTTTTTCCCTGAAATAAGTGAAATTTCTGCAATTTTGCCCCAAAATAAGTGAAATTTCTGCAATTTTGCCCCAAAATAAGGGAAATTTCTGGAATTTTGCCCCAAAATAAGTGGAATTTCTGAGTTTTGCCCCAAAATAAGGAGAATTTCTGTCTTTTTGCCTCAACATATAGGCAATTTCTGCCTTTTTGCCCTACAATTAGGGGAATTTCTGCAATTTTGCTCCAAAATATGGGGAATTTCTGCCTTTTTGCCCGAAAATAAGAAGAATGCATACCTTTTTGCCATAAAAAATGGAAATTTCTTGATTTTTGCTCCAAAATAATGGGAATTTCTGCTTTTTGCCTCTAAGTGGAATTTCTGTCTTTTTCCCCCAAAACAAAGAAAATTTCTGGTTTTTTTGCCCCAAAATAAGAAATAATTCTGACTTATTACCCAAAAGTAAGTGAAATTTCTGCAATTTTTCCCCAAAATATGGGAAATTTCTCCCTTTTTGCCCCCAAATAAGGGGAATTTCAGCCTTTTTACCTCAAAATAAGGGGAATTTCTGCATTTTTGCCACAAATATTAGGAATTTCTGCTTTTTGCCCCAAAATAAGGATAATTTCTGCCTTTTTTCCCTGAAATAAGTGAAATTTCTGCAATTTTGCCCCAAAATAAGTGAAATTTCTTCAATTTTGCCCCAAAATAAAGGAAATTTCTGTATATTTGCCCCAAAATAAGTGGAATTTCTGAGTTTTGCCACAAAATAAAGAGAATTTCGGTCTATTTGCCCTAACATATAGGGAATTTCTGACATTTTGCCCCATATTTAAAGGAATTTCTGCAATTTTGCTCCAAAATACGGGGAATTTCTGCCTTTTTGCCCGAAAATAAGAAATATGCATACCTTTTTGCCATAAAAAAGGGAAATTTCTTCATTTTTGCTCCAAAATAAGGGGAGTTTCTGCTTTTTTGCCTCTAAATAAGTGGAATTTCTGTCTTTTTCCCCCAAAACAAAGGGAATTTCTGTCTTTTTGGCCCCAAAATAAAAAAATCTCTGACTTATTACCCTGAAGTAAGTTAAAATTCTGCAATTTTGCCCCAAAATGAAGGAAATTTCTGCCTTTTTGCCCCCAAATAAGGGGAATTTCAGCGTTTTTACCTCAAAATAAGTAGAATTTCTGCCTTTTTGCCACAAAATATTAGGAATTTCTGCCTTTTGGCCCCCAAAATTAGAAAAATTTCTGCCTTTTTTCCCTGAAATAAGTGAAATTTCTGCAATTTTGCCCCAAAATAAGTGAAATTTCTGCAATTTGCCCCCAAATAAGTGAAATTTCTGCAATTTTGCCCCAAAAGAAGGGAAATTCCTGGAAATTTGCCCCAAAATAAGTGGAATTTCTGAGTTTTGCCGCAAAATAAGAAGAATTTCTGTCTTTTTGCCCGAACATATAGGGATTTTCTGACTTTTTGTCCCACAATTAAGGGAATTTCTGCAATTTTGCTCCAAAATACGGGGAATTTCTCCCCTTTTGCCCGAAAATAAGGAGAATGCATACCTTTTTGCCATAAAAAAGGGAAATGTCTTCATTTTTGCTCCAAAATAAGAGGAATTTCTGCCTTTTTGCCTCTAAATAAGTGGAATTTCTGTCTTTTTCCCCCAAAACAAAAGGAATTCCTTTCTTTTTTCCCCCAAATAAGGAAAATTTCTGCCTTTTTTCCCTGAAATAAGTAAAATTTCTGCAATTTTGCCCCAAAATAAGTGAAATTTCTCAAATTTTGCCCCAAAATTAGGAAAATTTTTGCAATTTTGCCCCAAAATATAGAAAATTTCTGGAATTTTGCCCTAAAATAAGTGGAATTTTTGAGTTTTGCCCCAAAATAAGAAGAATTTCTGAATTTTTGCCCCAACATATAGGGAATTTCTCCCTTTTTGCCCCACAACTAGGGGAATTTCTGCAATTTTACTCCAAAAAACGGGGAATTTCGGCCTTTTTGCCCGAAAATAAGAAGAATGCATAACTTTTTGCCATAAAAAAGGGAAATTTCTTCATTTTTGCTCCAAAATAAGGGGAATTTCTGCTTTTTTGCCTCTAAATAAGTGGAATTTTTGTATTTTTCCCCCAAAACATAAAAAATTCCTGTCTTTTTTGCCCCAAAATAAGGAAAATTTCTGCCTTTTTTCCCTGAAAAAAGTGAAATTTCTGCAATTTTGCCCCAAAATAAGTGAAATTTCTTCAATTTTGCCCCTAAATAAGGGAAATTTCTGCAATTTTTTCCTAAAACAAGGGAAATTTCTGGAATTTTGCCCCAAAATAAGTGGAATTTCTGAGTTTTGCCCCAAAATAAGAAGATTTTCTGTCTTTTTGCCCCAACATATAGAGAATTTCTTCCTTTTTGCCCCACAATTAGGGAAATTTCTGCAATTTTGCTCCAAAATACAGGGATTTTCTGCCTTTTTGCCTGAAAATAAGAAGAATGCATACCTTTTGCCATAAAATAGGGAAATTTCTTCATTTTTGCTCCAAAATAAGGGGAATTTCTGCTTTTTTGCCTCTAAATAAGTGGAATTTCTGTCTTTTTCCCCCAACACAAAGGGAATTCCTGTCTTTTTTGCCCCAAAATAAGGAAAAATTCTGACTTATTACCCTGAAGTAAGTGAAATTCCTGCAATTTTGCCCCAAAATAAGGGAAATTTCTGCCTTTTTCCCCCCAAATAAGGGGAATTTCAGCATTTTTACCTCAAAATAAGAAGAATTTCTGCATTTTTGCCACAAAATATTAGGAATTTCTGCCTTTTTGCTTCAAAATAAAGAAACTTCTGCTTTTTTTCCCTGAAATAAGTGAAATTTCTGCAATTTTGCCCCAAAATAAGTGAAATTTCTGCAATTTTGCCCCAAAATAAGGGAAATTTCTGGAATTTTGCCCCAAAATAAGTGGAATTTCTGAGTTTTGCCCCAAAATAAGGAGAATTTCTGTCTTTTTGCCTCAACATATAGGCAATTTCTGCCTTTTTGCCCTACAATTAGGGGAATTTCTGCAATTTTGCTCCAAAATATGGGGAATTTCTGCCTTTTTGCCCGAAAATAAGAAGAATGCATACCTTTTTGCCATAAAAAATGGAAATTTCTTGATTTTTGCTCCAAAATAATGGGAATTTCTGCTTTTTGCCTCTAAGTGGAATTTCTGTCTTTTTCCCCCAAAACAAAGAAAATTTCTGGTTTTTTTGCCCCAAAATAAGAAATAATTCTGACTTATTACCCTAAAGTAAGTCAAATTTCTGCAATTTTTCCCCAAAATATGGGAAATTTCTCCCTTTTTGCCCCCAAATAAGGAGAATTTCAGCCTTTTTACCTCAAAATAAGGGGAATTTCTGCATTTTTGCCACAAATATTAGGAATTTCTGCTTTTTGCCCCAAAATAAGGATAATTTCTGCCTTTTTTCCCTGAAATAAGTGAAATTTCTGCAATTTTGCCCCAAAATAAGTGAAATTTCTTCAATTTTGCCCCAAAATAAAGGAAATTTCTGTATATTTGCCCCAAAATAAGTGGAATTTCTGAGTTTTGCCACAAAATAAAGAGAATTTCGGTCTATTTGCCCTAACATATAGGGAATTTCTGACATTTTGCCCCATATTTAAAGGAATTTCTGCAATTTTGCTCCAAAATACGGGGAATTTCTGCCTTTTTGCCCGAAAATAAGAAATATGCATACCTTTTTGCCATAAAAAAGGGAAATTTCTTCATTTTTGCTCCAAAATAAGGGGAATTTCTGCTTTTTTGCCTCTAAATAAGTGGAATTTCTGTCTTTTTCCCCCAACACAAAGGGAATTCCTGTCTTTTTTGCCCCAAAATAAGGAAAAATTCTGACTTATTACCCTGAAGTAAGTGAAATTTCTGCAATTTTGCCCCAAAATAAGGGAAATTTCTGCTTTTTTCCTCCCAAATAAGGGGAATTTCAGCATTTTTACCTCAAAATAAGAAGAATTTCTGCATTTTTGCCACAAAATATTAGGAATTTCTGCCTTTTTGCTTCAAAATAAAGAAACTTCTGCTTTTTTTCCCTGAAATAAGTGAAATTTCTGCAATTTTGCCCCAAAATAAGTGAAATTTCTGCAATTTTGCCCCAAAATAAGGGAAATTTCTGGAATTTTGCCCCAAAATAAGTGGAATTTCTGAGTTTTGCCCCAAAATAAGGAGAATTTCTGTCTTTTTGCCTCAACATATAGGCAATTTCTGCCTTTTTGCCCTACAATTAGGGGAATTTCTGCAATTTTGCTCCAAAATATGGGGAATTTCTGCCTTTTTGCCCGAAAATAAGAAGAATGCATACCTTTTTGCCATAAAAAATGGAAATTTCTTGATTTTTGCTCCAAAATAATGGGAATTTCTGCTTTTTGCCTCTAAGTGGAATTTCTGTCTTTTTCCCCCAAAACAAAGAAAATTTCTGGTTTTTTTGCCCCAAAATAAGAAATAATTCTGACTTATTACCCTAAAGTAAGTCAAATTTCTGCAATTTTTCCCCAAAATATGGGAAATTTCTCCCTTTTTGCCCCCAAATAAGGGGAATTTCAGCCTTTTTACCTCAAAATAAGGGGAATTTCTGCATTTTTGCCACAAATATTAGGAATTTCTGCTTTTTGCCCCAAAATAAGGATAATTTCTGCCTTTTTTCCCTGAAATAAGTGAAATTTCTGCAATTTTGCCCCAAAATAAGTGAAATTTCTTCAATTTTGCCCCAAAATAAAGGAAATTTCTGTATATTTGCCCCAAAATAAGTGGAATTTCTGAGTTTTGCCACAAAATAAAGAGAATTTCGGTCTATTTGCCCTAACATATAGGGAATTTCTGACATTTTGCCCCATATTTAAAGGAATTTCTGCAATTTTGCTCCAAAATACGGGGAATTTCTGCCTTTTTGCCCGAAAATAAGAAATATGCATACCTTTTTGCCATAAAAAAGGGAAATTTCTTCATTTTTGCTCCAAAATAAGGGGAGTTTCTGCTTTTTTGCCTCTAAATAAGTGGAATTTCTGTCTTTTTCCCCCAAAACAAAGGGAATTTCTGTCTTTTTGGCCCCAAAATAAAAAAATCTCTGACTTATTACCCTGAAGTAAGTTAAAATTCTGCAATTTTGCCCCAAAATGAAGGAAATTTCTGCCTTTTTGCCCCCAAATAAGGGGAATTTCAGCGTTTTTACCTCAAAATAAGTAGAATTTCTGCCTTTTTGCCACAAAATATTAGGAATTTCTGCCTTTTTGCCCCCAAAATTAGAAAAATTTCTGCCTTTTTTCCCTGAAATAAGTGAAATTTCTGCAATTTTGCCCCAAAATAAGTGAAATTTCTGCAATTTGCCCCCAAATAAGTGAAATTTCTGCAATTTTGCCCCAAAAGAAGGGAAATTCCTGGAAATTTGCCCCAAAATAAGTGGAATTTCTGAGTTTTGCCGCAAAATAAGAAGAATTTCTGTCTTTTTGCCCGAACATATAGGGATTTTCTGACTTTTTGTCCCACAATTAAGGGAATTTCTGCAATTTTGCTCCAAAATACGGGGAATTTCTCCCCTTTTGCCCGAAAATAAGGAGAATGCATACCTTTTTGCCATAAAAAAGGGAAATGTCTTCATTTTTGCTCCAAAATAAGAGGAATTTCTGCCTTTTTGCCTCTAAATAAGTGGAATTTCTGTCTTTTTCCCCCAAAACAAAAGGAATTCCTTTCTTTTTTCCCCCAAATAAGGAAAATTTCTGCCTTTTTTCCCTGAAATAAGTAAAATTTCTGCAATTTTGCCCCAAAATAAGTGAAATTTCTCAAATTTTGCCCCAAAATTAGGAAAATTTTTGCAATTTTGCCCCAAAATATAGAAAATTTCTGGAATTTTGCCCTAAAATAAGTGGAATTTTTGAGTTTTGCCCCAAAATAAGAAGAATTTCTGAATTTTTGCCCCAACATATAGGGAATTTCTCCCTTTTTGCCCCACAACTAGGGGAATTTCTGCAATTTTACTCCAAAAAACGGGGAATTTCGGCCTTTTTGCCCGAAAATAAGAAGAATGCATAACTTTTTGCCATAAAAAAGGGAAATTTCTTCATTTTTGCTCCAAAATAAGGGGAATTTCTGCTTTTTTGCCTCTAAATAAGTGGAATTTTTGTATTTTTCCCCCAAAACATAAAAAATTCCTGTCTTTTTTGCCCCAAAATAAGGAAAATTTCTGCCTTTTTTCCCTGAAAAAAGTGAAATTTCTGCAATTTTGCCCCAAAATAAGTGAAATTTCTTCAATTTTGCCCCTAAATAAGGGAAATTTCTGCAATTTTTTCCTAAAACAAGGGAAATTTCTGGAATTTTGCCCCAAAATAAGTGGAATTTCTGAGTTTTGCCCCAAAATAAGAAGATTTTCTGTCTTTTTGCCCCAACATATAGAGAATTTCTTCCTTTTTGCCCCACAATTAGGGAAATTTCTGCAATTTTGCTCCAAAATACAGGGATTTTCTGCCTTTTTGCCTGAAAATAAGAAGAATGCATACCTTTTGCCATAAAATAGGGAAATTTCTTCATTTTTGCTCCAAAATAAGGGGAATTTCTGCTTTTTTGCCTCTAAATAAGTGGAATTTCTGTCTTTTTCCCCCAACACAAAGGGAATTCCTGTCTTTTTTGCCCCAAAATAAGGAAAAATTCTGACTTATTACCCTGAAGTAAGTGAAATTCCTGCAATTTTGCCCCAAAATAAGGGAAATTTCTGCCTTTTTCCCCCCAAATAAGGGGAATTTCACCCTTTTTACCTCAAAATAAGGGGAGTTTCTGCATTTTTGCCACAAAATATTAGCTATTTTTGCCTTTTTGCCCCAAAATAAGAAAATTTCTCCTTTTTTTTCCTGAAATAAGTGAAATTTCTGCAATTCTGCCCCAAAATAAGTGAAATTTCTGTAATTTTGCCCCCAAATAAGGGAAATTTCTGCAATTTTGCCCCAAAGTAAGTGGAATTTCTGAGTTTTGCACCAAAATAAAAAGAATTTCTGTGTTTTTACCCTAACATATAGGGAATATTTGACTTTTTGCCCCACAATTAGGGGAATTTCTGCAATTTTCCTCCACAATACGGAGAATTTCTGCCTTTTTGCCCAATAATAAGAAGAATGCATACCTTTTTGCCATAAAAAAAGAAAATTTCTTCATTTTTGCTCCAATATAAAGGGAATTTCTGCTTTTTTGTCTCTAAATAAGTGGAATTTCTCTCTTTTTCCCCCAAAACAATGGGAATTTCTGTCTTTTTTGCCCTAAAATAAAAAAAATTTCTGACTTATTACCCTGAAGTAAGTGAAATTTCTGCAATTTTGCCCCAAAATAAGGGAAATTTCTGCCTTTTTGCCCCCAAATAAGGGGAATTTCAGCCTTTTTACCTCAAAATAAGGGGAATTTCTGCATTTTTGCAACAAAATATTAGGAATTTCTGCCTTTTTGCCCCCAAATAAGGAAAATTTTTGCCTTTTTTCCCTAAAATAAGTGAAATTTCTGCAATTTTGCCCCAAAATAAGGGAAATTACTGCCTTTTTGCCCCCAAATAAGGGGAATTTTAGCCTTTTTACCTCAAAATAAGGGGAATTTCTGCATTTTTGCCACAAAATATTAGGAATTTCTGCCTTTTTGTTCCAAAATTAGAAAATTTCTGCTTTTTTTTCCTGAAATAAGGGAAATTTCTGCAATTTTGCCCGAAAATAAGTGTAATTTCTGCACTTTTGCCCCAAAATAAGGGAAATTTCTGCTTTCTTGCCTCTAAATAAGTGGAATTTCTGTCTTTTTCTTTCAAAACAAAGGGAATTTCTGTCTTTATGGCCCCAAAATAAAAGAAAATTTCTGACTTATTGCCCTGAAATAAGTGTAATTTCTGCAATTTTGCCCCAAAATAAGGGAAATTTCTGCCTTTCTGCCCCCAAATAAGGGGAATTTCAGCCTTTTTACCTCAAAATAAGGGGAATTTTTGCCACAAAATATTAGGAATCTCTGCCTTTTTGCCCCAAAAATTAGAAAAATTTCTGCCTTTTTTCCCTGAAATAAGTGAAATTTCTGCAATTTTGCCCCAAAATAAGTGAAATTTCATCAATTTTGCCCAAAAATAAGTGAAATTTCTGCAATTTTGCCCCAAAATAAGGGAAATTTCTGCCTTTTTGCCCCCAAATAAGGGGAATTTCAGCCTTTTTACCTCAAAATAAGGGGAATTTCTGCATTTTTGCAACAAAATATTAGGAATTTCTGCCTTTTTGCCCCCAAATAAGGAAAATTTTTGCCTTTTTTCCCTAAAATAAGTGAAATTTCTGCAATTTTGCCCCAAAATAAGGGAAATTACTGCCTTTTTGCCCCCAAATAAGGGGAATTTCAGCCTTTTTATCTCAAAATAAGGGGAATTTCTGCATTTTTGCCACAAAATATTAGGAATTTCTGCCTTTTTGCCCCAAAATAAGGAAAATTTCTGCTTTTTTCCCTGAAATAAGTGAAATTTCTTCAATTTTGCCCCAAAATAAGTGAAATTTCTGCAATTTTTCCCCAAAATAAAAGAAATTTCGGAAATTTCCCCCAAAATAAGTGGAATTTCCGAGTTTTTCCCCAAAATAAAGAGAATTTCTGTCTTTTTGCCCTAACATATAAGGGAATTTCTGCCTCTTTGCCCCACAATTAGGGGAATTTCTGTAATTTTGCTCCAAAATACGAGGAATTTCTGCCTTTTTGCCCGAAAATAAGAAGAATGCATACCTTTTTGCAATAAATAAGGGAAATTTCTTAATTTTTGCTTCAAAATAAGGGGAATTTCTGCTTTTTTGCCTCTAAATAAGTGGAATTTCTGTCTTTTTCCCCCAAAACAAAGAGAATTTATGTATTTTTGCCCCAAAATAAGGAAAAATTCTGACTTATTACCCTGAAGTAAGTGAAATTTCTGCAATTTTGCCCCAAAATAAGGGAAATTTCTCGAATTTTGCCCCAAAATAAGTGGAATTTCTGAGTTTTGCACCAAAATTATAAGAATTTTTGTCTTTTTGCCCTAACATATAGGGAATTTCTGCCTTTTTGCCCCAGAATTTGGGGAATTTCTGCAATTTTGCTCCTAAATACGGGGAATTTCTGCCTTTTTGCCCGAAAATAAGAAGAATGCATACTTTTTTGCCATAAATAAGGGAAATTTCTTAATTTTTGCTCCAAAATAAGCGGAATTTCTGCTTTTTTGCCTCTAAATAAGTGGAATTTCTGTCTTTTTCTCCCAAAACAAAGGGAATTCCTGTCTTTTTTGCCCCAAATTAAGGAAAATTTCTGACTTATTACCCTGAAATAAGTGAAATTTCTGAAATTTTGCCCCAAAATAAGGGAAATTTATGACTTTTGCCCCCAAATATTAGGAATTTCTGCATTTTTGTTCCAAAATAAGAAAATTTCTGCTTTTTTTCCCTGAAATAAGAGAAATTTCTGCAATTTTGCCCCAAAATAAGTGAAATTTCTGCAATTTTGCCCCAAAATAAGGGAAATTTCTGGAATTTTGCCCCAAAATAAGTGGAATTTCTGAGTTTTGCCCCAAAATAAAAAGAATTTCTGTCTTTTTGCCCCAACATATAGAGAATTTATGCCTTTTTGCCCCACAATTAGGGGAATTTCTGCAATTTTGCTCCAAAATACGAAGAATTTCTGCCTTTTTGCCCGAAAATAAGAAGAATGCATACGTTTTTGCCATTAAAAAGGGAAATTTCTTCATTTTTGCTCCAAAATAAGGGGCATTTCTGCTTTTTTGCCTTTAAATAAGTGGAATTTCTTTCTTTTTTTCCCAAACAAAGGGAATTTCTGTCTTTTTGTTCCCAAAATAAAAAAAAATTTCTGACTAATTACCATGAAGTCAGTGTAATTTTTGCAATTTTGCCCCAAAATAAGGGAAATTTCTGGAATTTTGCCCCAAAGTAAGTTGAATTTCTGAGGTTTGCCCCAAAATAAGGAGAATTTCTGTCTTTTTACCCCAACATATAGAGAATTTCTGCCTTTTGGCCCCATAATTAGGGAAATTTCTGCCTTTTTGCCCCCAAATAATAGGAATTTCAGCCTTTTTACGTCAAAATAAGGGGATTTTCTGCATTTTTGCCACAAAGTATTAGGAATTTCTGCCTTTTTGCCCCAAAATAAAAAAATTTCTGCTTTTTTCCCTGAAATAAGTGAAATTTCTCCAATTTTGTCCCAAAATAAGGGAAATTTCTGCAATTTTCCTCAAAATAAGTTGAATTGGTGAGTTTTGCCCAAAAATAAAAAGAATTTCTGTCTTTTTGCCCCAACATATATGGAATTTTTGCCTTTTTGCCCCACAATTAGGGGAATTTCTGCAATTTTGCCCAAAAATAAGTGAAATTTCTGTCTTTTTGCCCCCAAATAAGGGGAATTTCAGCCTATTTACCTCAAAATAATGGGGAATTTCTGCTTTTTTGCCACAAAATATTAGGAACTACTGCCTTTTTGCCCCCAAATAAGAAAATTTCTGCTTTTTTTCCCTGAAATAAGTGAAATTTCTGCAATTTTGCCCAAAAATAAGTGAAATTTCTGAGTTTTGCCCCAAAATAAGGAGAATTTCTGTCTTTTTGCCCCAACATGTAGGCAATTTCTGCCTTTTTGCCCCACAATTAGGGGAATTTCTGCAATTTTGCTCCAAAATACGGGGAATTTCTGCCTTTTTGCCCGAAAATAAGAAGAATGCATAACTTTTTGCCATAAAAAAGGGAAATTTCTTCATTTTTGCTCCAAAATAAGGGGAATTTCTGCTTTTTTGCCTCCAAATAAGTGGAAGTTCTGTCTTTTTCTCCCAAAACAAAGAAAATTTCAGGTCTTTTTTTCCCCAAAATAAGGAAAAATTCTGACTTATTACCCTGAAGTAAGTGAAATTTCTGCAATTTTGCCGCAAAATATGGGAAATTTCTGCCTTTTTGCCACCAAATAAGAGGAATTTTAGCCTTTTTACCTCAAAATAAAAGGAATTTTTGCATTTTTGCCACAAAATATTAGGAATTTCTGCCTTTTTGCCCTGAAATAAGGAAAATTTCTGCCTTTTTTCCAAGAAATAAGTGAAATTTCTCCAATTTTGCCACAAAATATGTGAAATTTCTGAAATTTTGCCCAAAAATAAGGGAAATTTCTGCAATTTTGCCCCAAAATAACTGAAATTTCTGGAATTTGGCCCCAACATAAGTGGAATTTCTGAGTTTTGCCCCAAAATAAGGAGAATTTCTGTGTTTTTGCCCTAACATATAGGGAATTTCTGCTTTTTGTCCCACAATTAGGGGAATTTCTGCAATTTTGCTCCAAAATACGGGGAATTTCTGCCTATTTGCCCGAAAATAAGAAGAATGCAAACCTTTTTGCCATAAAAAAGGGAAATTTTATCATTTTTGCTACAAAATAAGGGGAATTCCTGCTTGTTTGCCTCTGAATAAGTGCAATTTCTGTATTTTTCCCCCCAAAAAAAGGTTATTCATGTCTTTTTTGCCCCAATATAGGAAAAATTTCTGACTTATTACCCTGAAATAAGTGAAATTTCTGCAATTTTGCCCCCAAATAAAGGAAATTTCTGGATTTTTGCCCCAAAATAAGTAAAATTTCTGAGTTTTGCCCCAAAATAAGGAGAATTTCTGTCTTTTTGCCCCAACATTTAGGGAATTTTTGCCTTTTTGCCCCACAATTAGGGGAATTTCTGCAATTTTGCTCCAAAATACGGGGAATATCTGCATTATTGCCCGAAAATAAGAAGAATGCATATATTTTTGCCATAAAAAAGGGAAATTTCTTCATTTTTGCTCCAAAATAAGGGAAATTTATGCTTTTATGCGTCTAAATAAGTGGAATTTCTGTCTTTTTCTCCCAAAACAAAGGGAATTCCTGTCTTTTTTGCCCCAAAATAAGAAAATTTCTTATTTATTACCTTGTAATAAGTGAAATTTTGCAATTTTGCCCCAAAATAAGGGAAATTTCTGCCTTTTTGCCCCCAAATAAGGGGAATTTCAGCAATTTTACCTCTAAATGAGGGGAATTTCTGCATTTTTGCCACAAAATATTAGGAATTTCTGCCTTTTTGCCCCAAAATAAGGAAAATTTCTGCCTTTTTTTCCTGAAATAAGTAAAATTTCTGCAATTTTGCCCCAAAATAAGTGATATTTCTGCAATTTTGCCCCAAAATAAGGAAATTTCTGGAATTTTGCTCCAAAATAAGTGGAATTTCTGAGTTTTGCCCCAAAATAAGAAGAATTTCTGTCTTTTTGCCCTAACATATAGGGAATTCTGCCTTTTTGCCCCACATTTAGGGGAATTTCTGCAATTTTGCTCCAAAATACGGGGAATTTCTGCCTTTTTGCCCGAAAATAAGAAGAATGCATAACTTTTTGCCATAAAAAAGGGAAATTTCTTCATTTTTACTCCAAAATAAGGGGAATTTCTGCATTTTTTCCTCTAAATATGTGGAATTTCTGTCTTTTTCCCCCAAAACAAAGGGAATTTCTGTCTTTTTGGCCCCAAAATAAAAAAAATTTCTGACTTATTACCCTGAAGTAAGTGAAAATTCTGCAATTTTGACCCAAAATAAGGGAAATTTCTGCCTTTTTGCCCCCAAATAAGGGGAATTTCAGCCTTTTTACCTCAAAATAAGGGGAATTTCTGCATTTTTGCCACAAAATATTAGGAATATCTGCCTTTTTGCCCCCAAAATTAGAAAGATTTCTGCCTTTTTTCCCTGAAATAAGTGAAATTTCTGCAATTTTGCCCCAAAATACGGGAAATTTCTGGAATTTTGCTTCAAAATATGTAAAATTTCTGAGTTTTGCCCTAAAATAAGGAGAATTTCTGTCTTTTTGCGCCAACATATAGAGAATTTCTGCCTTTTTGCCCCACAATTAGGGGAATTTATGCAATTTTGCTCCAAAATACGGGGAATTTCTGCCTTTTTGCCCGAAAACAAGAAGAATGCATACCTTTTTGCCATAAAAAAGGGAAATTTCTTCATTTTTGCTCCAAAATAAGGGGAAGTTCTGCATTTTTTCCCCTAAATATGTGGAATTTCTGTCTTTTTCCCCCAAAACAAAGGGAATTTCTGTCTTTTTGGCCCCAAAATAAAAAAAATTTCTGACTTATTTCCCTGAAGTAAGTGAAAATTCTGCAATTTTGCCCCAAAATAAGGGAAATTTCTGCCTTTTTGCCCCCAAATAAGCGGAAGTTCAGCATTTTTACCTCAAAATAAGGGGAATTTCTGCATTTTTGCCACAAAATATTAGGAATATCTGCCTTTTTGCCCCAAAAATTAGAAAGATTTCTGCCTTTTTTCCCTGAAATAAGTGAAATTTCTGCAATTTTGCCCCAAAATACGGGAAATTTCTGGAATTTTGCTTCAAAATATGTAAAATTTCTGAGTTTTGCCCTAAAATAAGGAGAATTTCTGTCCTTTTGCGCCAACATATAGAGAATTTCTGCTTTTTTGCCCCACAATTAGGGGAATTTCTGCAATTTTGCTCCAAAATACGGGGAATTTCTGCCTTTTTGCACGAAAATAAGAAGAATGCATACCTTTTTGCCATAAAAAATGGAAATTTCTTCATTTTTGCTCCAAAATAAGGGGCATTTCTTCTTTTTTGGCTCTAAATAACTGTAATTTCTGTCTTTTTCCCCCAAAACAAAGAAAATTTTTGTATTTTTTGCCCCAAAATAAGGAAAATTTCTGACTTATTACCCTGAAGTAAGTGAAAATTCTGCAATTTTGCCCCAAAATAAGGGAAATTTCTGCCTTTTTGCCCCCAAATAAAGAGAATTTCAGCCTTTTTACCTCAAAATAAGGGGAATTTCTGCAATTTTGCCGCAATATATTAGGAATATCTGCCTTTTTGCCCCAAAAATTAGAAAGATTTCTGCCTTTTTTCCCTGAAATAAGTGAAATTTCTGCAATTTTGCCCCAAAATACGGGGAATTTCTGCTTTTTTGCCCGAAAATAAGAAGAATGCATACCTTTTTGCCATAAAAAAGGGAAATTTCTTCATTTTTGCTCCAAAATAAGGGGAAATTCTGCATTTTTTCCTCTAAATATGTGGAATTTATGTTTTTTCCCCCAAAACAAAGGGAATTTCTGTCTTTTTGGCCCCAAAATAAAAAAAATTTCTGACTTATTACCCTGAAGTAAGTGAAAATTCTGCAATTTTGCCCCAAAATAAGGGAAATTTCTGCATTTTGCCCCCAAATAAGGGGAATTTCAGCCTTTTTACCTCAAAATAAGGGGAATTTCCACATTTTTGCCACAAAATATTAGGAATATCTGCCTTTTTGCCCCCAAAATTAGAAAGATTTCTGCCTTTTTTCCCTGAAATAAGTGAAATTTCTGCAATTTTGCCCCAAAATAAGGGAAATTTCTGGAATTTTGCCAAAAATAAGTGGAATTTCTGAGTTTTTCCCCAAAATAAGGAGAATTTCTGTCTTTTTGCGCCAACATATAGAGAATTTCTGCGTTTTTGCCCCACAATTAGGGGAATTTCTGCAATTTTGCTCCAAAATATGGGGAATTTCTGCCTTTTTGACCGAAAATGAGAAGAATGCATACCTTTTTGCCATAAAAAAGGGAAATTTTTTCATTTTTGCTCCAAAATAAGGGGAATTTCTGCATTTCTGCATCTAAAAAAGTGGAATTTCTGTCTTTTTCCCCAAAAACAAAAGGAATTTTTGCATTTTTTGCCCCAAAATAAGGAAAAATTCTGACTTATTACCCTGAAGGAAGTGAAATTTCTGCAATTTTGCCCCAAAATATGAAAAATTTCTGCCTTTTTGCCCCCAAATAAGGAAAATTTCAGCCTTTTTACCTCAAAATAATGGGAATTTCTGCACTTTTGCCACAAAATATTAGGAATTTCTGCCTTTTTGCCCTAAAATAAAGAAAATTTCTGCCTTTTTTCCCTGAAATAAGTGAAATCTCTGCAATTTTGCCACAAAATAAGTGAAATTTCTGCAATTTTGCCCCAAAATAAGGGAAATTTCTGCAATTTTGCCCCAAAATAAGGGAAATTTCTGGAATTTTGCCCCAAAATAAGTGGAATTTCTGAGTTTTGCCCCAAAATAAGGAGAATTTCTGTCTTTTTGCCCTAACATATAGGGAATTTCTGCCTTTTTGCCCCACAATTAGGGGAATTTCTGCAATTTTGCTCCAAAATACGGGGAATTTCTGCCTTTTTGCCTGTAAATAAGAAGAATTCATACCTTTTTGCCATAAAATAGGGAAATTTCTTCATTTTTCTCCAAAATAAGGGGAATTTTTGCTTTTTTGGCTCTAAATAAGTGTAATTTCTGTCTTTTTCCCCCAAAACAAAGAAAATTTTTATATTTTGCCATAAAATAAGGAAAATTTCTGCCTTTTTCCCTGAAATAAGTGAAATTTCTGCAATTTTGCCCCAAAATAAGTGAAATTTCTCCAATTTTGCCCCAAAATAAGGGAAATTTCTGCAATTTTGCCCCCAAATAAGGGAAATTTCTGGAATTTTGCCCCAAAATAAGTGGAATTTCTGAGTTTTGGCCCAAAATAAGGAGATTTTCTGTCTTTTTGCCCCAACATATAGAGAATTTCTGCCTTTTTGCCCCATAATTAGGGGAATTTCTGCAATTTTGCCCGAAAATAAGGGAAATTTCTGCCTTTTTGCCCCCAAATAATAGGAATTTCAGCATTTTTACCTTAAAATAAGGGGAATTTCTGCATTTTTGCCACAAAGTATTAGGAATTTCTGCCTTTTTGCCCCAAAATAAGAAAATTTCTGCTTTTTTCCCCTGAAATAAGTGAAATTTCTTCAATTTTGCCTCAAAATAAGTGAAATTTCTGCAATTTTGCCCCAAAATAAGGGAAATTTCTGGAATTTTGCCCCAAAGTAAGTTTAATTTCTGAGTTTTGCCCCAAAATAAGGAGAATTTCTGTCTTTTTGCCCCAACATATATAGAATTTTTGCGTTTTTGCCCCACAATTAGGGGAATTTCTGCAATTTTGCTCCAAAATACGGGGAATTTCTGCCTTTTTGCCCGAAAATAAGAAGAATGCATACCTTTTTGCCATAAAAAAGGGAAATTTCTTCATTTTTGCTCCAAAATAAAGGGAATTTCTGCTTTTTGCCTCTAAATAAGTGGAATTTCTGTCTTTTTCCCCAAAAACAAAGTGAATTTCTGTCTTTTATGCCCCAAAATAAAAAAATTTCTGACTTATTACCCTGAAGTAAGTGAAATTTCTGCAATTTTGCCCCAAAATAAGGGAAATTTCTTTCTTCTTGCCCCCAAGTAAGGGGAATTTCAGCCTCTTTACCTCAAAATAAGAGATATTTCTGCATTTTTTCCACAAAATATTAGTAATTTCTGCCTTTTTGCCCCAAAATAAGGAAAATTTCTGCCTTTTTTCCCTGAAATAAGTGAAATTTCTGCAATTTTGCCCCAAAATAAGTGAAATTTCTTCAATTTTGCCCCAAATTAAGTAAAATTTCTGCAATTTTGCCCCCAAAGAAGGGAAATTTCTGGAATTTTGCCCCAAAATAAGTGGAATTTCTTAGTTTTGCCCCAAAATAGAAATAATTTCTGTCTTTTGCCCCAACATAGACGGAATTTGTGCATTTTTGCCCCACAATTAGGGGAATTTCTGCAATTTTGCTCCAAAATACGGGGAATTTCTGCTTTTTTGCCAGATAATAAAAAGAATGTATACCTTATGCCACAAAAAAGAGAAATTCCTTCATTTTTGCTTCAAAATAAGAGGAAATTCTGCCTTTCTACCTCAAAATAAGTGAAATTTCTGCCTTTTTACCCAAAAATAAACGAAATTTCTGTCTTTTTGCTTCAACATAGAGAGAATTTCTGTCATTTTGCCCCATAATTAGGGGAATTTCTGCAATTTTGCTCCAAAATACGGGGAATTTCTGCCTTTTTGCCCGAAAATAAGAAGAATGCATACCTTTTTGCCATAAAAAAGGGAAATTTCTTCATTTTTGCTCCAAAATAAGGGGAATTTCTGCTTTTTTGGCTCTAAATAAGTGTAATTTCTGTCTTTTTCCCCCAAAACAAAGAAAATTTTTGTCTTTTTTGCCCCAAAATAAGGAAAATTTCTGACTTATTACCCTGAAGTAAGTGAAAATTCTGCAATTTTGCCCCAAAATAAGGGAAATTTCTGCCTTTTTGCCCCCAAGTAAGGGGAATTTCAGCCTTTTTACCTCAAAATAAGGGGAATTTCTGCATTTTTGCCACAATTTATTAGGAATATCTGCCTTTTTGCCTTAAAATTAGAAAGTTTTCTGCCTATTTTCCCTGAAATAAGTGAAATTTCTGCAATTTTGCCCCAAAATACGGGAAATTTCTGGAATTTTGCTTCAAAATATGTAAAATTTCTGAGTTTTGCCCTAAAATAAGGAGAATTTCTGTCTTTTTGCGCCAACATATAGAGAATTTCTGACTTTTTGCCCCACAATTAGGGGAATTTCTGCAATTTTGCTACAAAATACGGAGAATTTCTGCCTTTTTGCCCGAAAATAAGAAGAATGCATAACTTTTTGCCATAAAAAAGGGAAATTTCTTCATTTTTGCTCCAAAATAAGGGGAATTTCTGCATTTTTTCTTCTAAATATGTGGAATTTATGTCTTTTCCCCCCCCAAAAAAGTGAATTTCTGTCTTTTTGGCCCCAAAACAAAAAAAAATTTTGACTTATTACTCTGAAGTAAATGAAAATTCTGCAATTTTGCCCCAAAATAAGGGAAATTTCTGCCTTTCTGCCCCCAAATAAGGGGAATTTCAGCCTTTTTACCTCAAAATAAGGGGAATTTCTGCATTTTTGCCAAAAATATTAGGAATATCTGCCTTTTTGCCCCAAAATTAGAAAGATTTCTGCGTTTTTTCCCTGAAATAAGTGAAATTTCTGCAATTTTGCCCCAAAATACGGGAAATTTCTGGAATTTTGCTTCAGAATATGTAAAATTTCTGAGTTTTGCCCTAAAATAAGGAGAATTTCTGTATTTTTGCGCCAACATATAGAGAATTTCTGCCTTTTTGCCCCACAATTAGGGGAATTTCTGCAATTTTGCTACAAAATACGGGGAATTTCTGCCTTTTTGCCCGAAAATAAGAAGAATGCATACCTTTTTGCCATAAAAAAGGGAAATTTCTTCATTTTTGCTCCAAAATAAGGGGAATTTCTGCTTTTTTCGCTCTAAATAAGTGTAATTTCTGTCTTTTTCCCCCAAAACAAAGAAAATTTTTGTCTTTTTTGCCATAAAATAAGGAAAATTTCTGCCTTTTTCCCTGAAATAAGTGAAATTTCTGCAATTTTGCCCCAAAATAAGTGAAATTTCTCCAATTTTGCTCCAAAATAAGGGAAATTTCTGCAATTTTGCCCCCAAATAAGGAAAATTTCTGGAATTTTGCCCCAAAATAAGTGGAATTTCTGAGTTTTGCCACAAAATAAAGAGAATTTCTGTCTTTTTGCCCCAACATATAGAGAATTTCTGCCTTTTTGCCCCATAATGAGGGGAATTTCTGCAATTTTGCCCGAAAATAAGGGAAATTTCTGCCTTTTTGCCCCCAAATAATAGGAATTTCAGCCTTTTTACCTCAAAATAAGGGGAATTTCTGCATTTTTGCCACAAAGTATTAGGAATTTTTGCCTTTTTGCCCCAAAATAAGAAAATTTCTGCTTTTTTTCCCTGAAATAAGTGAAATTTCTTCAATTTTGACCCAAAATAAGTGAAATTTCTGCAATTTTGCCCCAAAATAAGGGAAATTTCTGGAATTTTGCCCCAAAGTAAGTTTAATTTCTGAGTTTTGCCCCAAAATAAGGAGAATTTCTGTCTTTTTGCCCCAACATATATGGAATTTTTGCGTTTTTGCCCCACAATTAGGGGAATATCTGCAATTTTGCTCCAAAATACGGGGAATTTCTGCCTTTTTGCCCGAAAATAAGAAGAATGCATAACTTTTTGCCATAAAAAAGGGAAATTTCTTCATTTTTGCTCCAAAATAAAGGGAATTTCTGCTTTTATGCCTCTAAATAAGTGGAATTTCTGTCTTTTTCCCCCAAAACAAAGAGAATTTCTGTCTTTTATGCCCCAAAATAAAAAAATTTCTGATTTATTACCCTGAAGTAAGTGAAATTTCTGCTATTTTGCCCCAAAATAAGAGAAATTTCTTCCTTTTTGCCCCCAAGTAAGGGGAATTTCAGCCTTTTTATCCCAAAATAAGAGATATTTCTTTATTTTTTCCACAAAATATTAGGAATTTCTGCCTTTTTGCCCCAAAATAAGAAAAATTTCTGTCTTTTTTCCCTGAAATAAGTGAAATTTCTGCAATTTTGTACCAAAATAAGTGAAATTTCTGCAATTTTGCCCCAAATTAAGTAAAATTTCTGCAATTTTGCCCCAAAAGAAGGGAAATTTCTGGAATTTTGCCCCAAAATAAGTGGAATTTCTTAGTTTTGCCCCAAAATAGAAATAATTTCTGTCTTTTGCCCCAACATATATGGAATTTCTGCATTTTTGTCCCACAATTAGGGGAATTTCTGCAATTTTGCTCCAAAATACGGGGAATTTCTGCTTTTTTGCCAGATAATAAGAAGAATGTATACCTTGTGCCACAAAAAAGAGAAATTCCTTCATTTTTGCTTCAAAATAAGAGGAAATTCTGCCTTTCTACCTCAAAATAAGTGAAATTTCTGCCTTTTTACCCAAAAATAAACGAAATTTCTGTCTTTATGCTCCAACATAGAGAGAATTTCTGCCTTTTTGCCCCACAATTAGGGGAATTTCTGCAATTTTGCTCCAAAATACGGGGAATTTCTGCTTTTTGCCCGAAAATAAGAAGAATGCATAACTTTTTGCCATAAAAAAGGGAAATTTCTTGTTTTTTGCTCCAAAATAAGGGGAATTTCTGCTTTTCTGCCTCTAAATAAGTGGAATTTCTGTCTTTTTCCCCCAAAACAAAAGAAATTCCTATCTATTTTGCCCCAAAATAAGGAGAATTTCTGCCTTTTTTCCGTTAAATAAGTGAAATTTCTGCAATTTTGCCCCAAAATAAGTGAAATTTCTCCAATTTTGCCCCAAAATAAGGGAAATTTCTGCAATTTTGCCCCAAAATAAAGGAAATTTCTGGAATTTTCCCCAAAATAAGTGGAATTTGTGAGTTTTGCCCCAAAATAAGGAGAATTTCTGTCTTTTTGCCCCAACATATAGAGAATTTCTGCCTTTATGCCCCACAATTAGGGGAATTTCTGCAATTTTGCCCCAAAATCATTGAAATTTCTGTCTTTTTGCCCCCAAATAAGGTGAATTTCAGCCTTTTTACCTCAAAATAAGGGGAATTTCTGCATTTTTCCACAAAATATTAGGAATTTCTGTCTTTTTGCCCCCAAAATTAGTAAGATTTCTGCCTTTTTTCCTGAAATAAGTGAAATTTCTGCAATTTTGCCCCAAAATAAGTGAAATTTCTGCAATTTTGCCCCAAAATAAGTGAAATTTCTGCAATTTTGCCCCAAAATAAGGGAAATTTCTGGAATTTTGCTTCAAAATAAGTGGAATTTCTGACTTTGCCCTAAAATAAGGAGAATTTCTGTCTTTTTGCGCCAACATATAGAGAATTTCTGCTTTTTGCCCCACAATTAGGGGAATTTCTGCATTTTGCTCTAAAATACGAAGAATTTCTGCCTTTTTGCCTGAAAATAAGAAGAATGCATACCTTTTTGCCATAAAAAAAGGAAATTTCTTCATTTTTGCTCCAAAATAAGGGGAATTTCTGCTTTTTTGGCTCTAAATAAGTGTAATTTCTGTATTTTTCCCCCAAAACAAAGAAAATTTTGGTCTTTTTTTCCCCAAAATAAGAAAAATTTATGCCTTTCTTCCCTGAAATAAGTGAAATTTCTGCAATTTTGCCCCAAAATAAGTGAAATTTCTCCAAATTTGCCCCAAAATAAGGGAAATTTCTGCAATTTTGCCCCCAAATAAGGGAAATTTCTGGAATTTTGCCCCAAAATAAGTGGAATTTCTGAGTTTTGCCCCAAAATAAGGAGAATTTCTGTCTTTTTGCCCCAACATATATGGAATTTTTGCGTTTTTGCCCAACAATTAGGGGAATTTCTGCAATTTTGCTCCAAAATACAAGGAATTTCTGCCTTTTTGCCCGAAAATAAGAAGAATGCATACCTTTTTGCCATAAAAAAGGGAAATTTCTTCATTTTTGCTCCAAAATAAAGGGAATTTCTGCTTTTTTGCCTCTAAATAAGTGGAATTTCTGTCTTTTTCCCCAAAAACAAAGGGAATTTCTGTCTTTTATGCCCCAAAATAAAAAATATTTCTGACTTATTACCCTGAAGTAAGTGAAATTTCTGCAATTTTGCCCCAAAATAAGGGAAATTTCTTTCTTTTTGCCCCCAAGTAAGGGGAATTTCAGCCTTTTTACCTCAAAATAAGAGATATTTCTGCATTTTTTCCACAAAATATTAGGAATTTCTGCCTTTTTGCCATAAAATAAGGAAAATTTCTGCCTTTTTTCCCTGAAATAATTGAAATTTCTGCAATTTTGCCCCAAAATAAGTGAAATTTCTGCAATTTTGCCCCAAATTAAGTAAAATTTCTGCAATTTTGCCCCCAAAGAAGGGAAATTTCTGGAATTTTGCCCCAAAATAAGTGGAATTTCTTAGTTTTGCCCCAAAATAGAAATAATTTCTGTCTTTTGCCCCAACATATATGGAATTTCTGCATTTTTGTCCCACAATTAGGGGAATTTCTGCAATTTTGCTCCAAAATACGGGGAATTTCTGCTTTTTTGCCAGATAATAAGAAGAATGTATACCTTATGCCACAAAAAAGAGAAATTCCTTCATTTTTGCTTCAAAATAAGAGGAAATTCTGCCTTTCTACCTCAAAATAAGTGAAATTTCTGCCTTTTTACCCAAAAATAAACGAAATTTCTGTCTTTATGCTCCAACATAGAGAGAATTTCTGCCTTTTTGCCCCACAATTAGGGGAATTTCTGCAATTTTGCTCCAAAATACGGGGAATTTCTGCTTTTTGCCCGAAAATAAGAAGAATGCATAACTTTTTGCCATAAAAAAGGGAAATTTCTTGTTTTTTGCTCCAAAATAAGGGGAATTTCTGCTTTTCTGCCTCTAAATAAGTGGAATTTCTGTCTTTTTCCCCCAAAACAAAAGAAATTCTTATCTATTTTGCCCCAAAATAAGGAGAATTTCTGCCTTTTTTCCGTTAAATAAGTGAAATTTCTGCAATTTTGCCCCAAAATAAGTGAAATTTCTCCAATTTTGCCCCAAAATAAGGGAAATTTCTGCAATTTTGCCCCAAAATAAAGGAAATTTCTGGAATTTTCCCCAAAATAAGTGGAATTTGTGAGTTTTGCCCCAAAATAAGGAGAATTTCTGTCTTTTTGCCCCAACATATAGAGAATTTCTGCCTTTATGCCCCACAATTAGGGGAATTTCTGCAATTTTGCCCCAAAATCATTGAAATTTCTGTCTTTTTGCCCAAAAATAGGGGGAATTTCAGCCTTTTTACCTCAAAATAAGGGGGATTTCTGCATTTTTCCACAAAATATTAGGAATTTCTGTCTTTTTGCCCCCAAAATTAGTAAGATTTCTGCCTTTTTTCCTGAAATAAGTGAAATTTCTGCAATTTTGCCCCAAAATAAGTGAAATTTCTGCAATTTTGCCCCAAAATAAGTGAAATTTCTGCAATTTTGCCCCAAAATAAGGGAAATTTCTGGAATTTTGCTTCAAAATAAGTGGAATTTCTGACTTTGCCCTAAAATAAGGAGAATTTCTGTCTTTTTGCGCCAACATATAGAGAATTTCTGCTTTTTGCCCCACAATTAGGGGAATTTCTGCATTTTGCTCTAAAATACGAAGAATTTCTGCCTTTTTGCCTGAAAATAAGAAGAATGCATACCTTTTTGCCATAAAAAAAGGAAATTTCTTCATTTTTGCTCCAAAATAAGGGGAATTTCTGCTTTTTTGGCTCTAAATAAGTGTAATTTCTGTATTTTTCCCCCAAAACAAAGAAAATTTTTGTCTTTTTTTCCCCAAAATAAGAAAAATTTATGCCTTTCTTCCCTGAAATAAGTGAAATTTCTGCAATTTTGCCCCAAAATAAGTGAAATTTCTCCAAATTTGCCCCAAAATAAGGGAAATTTCTGCAATTTTGCCCCCAAATAAGGGAAATTTCTGGAATTTTGCCCCAAAATAAGTGGAATTTCTGAGTTTTGCCCCAAAATAAGGAGAATTTCTGTCTTTTTGCCCCAACATATATGGAATTTTTGCGTTTTTGCCCAACAATTAGGGGAATTTCTGCAATTTTGCTCCAAAATACAAGGAATTTCTGCCTTTTTGCCCGAAAATAAGAAGAATGCATACCTTTTTGCCATAAAAAAGGGAAATTTCTTCATTTTTGCTCCAAAATAAAGGGAATTTCTGCTTTTTTGCCTCTAAATAAGTGGAATTTCTGTCTTTTTCCCCAAAAACAAAGGGAATTTCTGTCTTTTATGCCCCAAAATAAAAAATATTTCTTATCTATTACCCTGAAGTAAGTGAAATTTCTGCAATTTTGCCCCAAAATAAGGGAAATTTCTTTCTTTTTGCCCCCAAGTAAGGAGAATTTCAGCCTTTTTACCTCAAAATAAGAGATATTTCTGCATTTTTTCCACAAAATATTAGGAATTTCTGCCTTTTTGCCATAAAATAAGGAAAATTTCTGCCTTTTTTCCCTGAAATAATTGAAATTTCTGCAATTTTGCCCCAAAATAAGTGAAATTTCTGCAATTTTGCCCCAAATTAAGTAAAATTTCTGCAATTTTGCCCCCAAAGAAGGGAAATTTCTGGAATTTTGCCCCAAAATAAGTGGAATTTCTTAGTTTTGCCCCAAAATAGAAATAATTTCTGTCTTTTGCCCCAACATATATGGAATTTCTGCATTTTTGTCCCACAATTAGGGGAATTTCTGCAATTTTGCTCCAAAATACGGGGAATTTCTGCTTTTTTGCCAGATAATAAGAAGAATGTATACCTTATGCCACAAAAAAGAGAAATTCCTTCATTTTTGCTTCAAAATAAGAGGAAATTCTGCCTTTCTACCTCAAAATAAGTGAAATTTCTGCCTTTTTACCCAAAAATAAACGAAATTTCTGTCTTTATGCTCCAACATAGAGAGAATTTTTGCCTTTTTGCCCCACAATTAGGGGAATTTCTGCAATTTTGCTCCAAAATACGGGGAATTTCTGCTTTTTGCCCGAAAATAAGAAGAATGCATAACTTTTTGCCATAAAAAAGGGAAATTTCTTGTTTTTTGCTCCAAAATAAGGGGAATTTCTGCTTTTCTGCCTCTAAATAAGTGGAATTTCTGTCTTTTTCCCCCAAAACAAAAGAAATTCCTATCTATTTTGCCCCAAAATAAGGAGAATTTCTGCCTTTTTTCCGTTAAATAAGTGAAATTTCTGCAATTTTGCCCCAAAATAAGTGAAATTTCTCCAATTTTGCCCCAAAATAAGGGAAATTTCTGCAATTTTGCCCCAAAATAAAGGAAATTTCTGGAATTTTCCCCAAAATAAGTGGAATTTGTGAGTTTTGCCCCAAAATAAGGAGAATTTCTGTCTTTTTGCCCCAACATATAGAGAATTTCTGCCTTTATGCCCCACAATTAGGGGAATTTCTGCAATTTTGCCCCAAAATCATTGAAATTTCTGTCTTTTTGCCCCAAAATAGGGGGAATTTCAGCCTTTTTACCTCAAAATAAGGGGAATTTCTGCATTTTTCCACAAAATATTAAAAATTTCTGTCTTTTTGCCCCATAAATTAGTAAGAGTTCTGCCTTTTTTCCTGAAATAAGTGAAATTTCTGCAATTTTGCCCCAAAATAAGTGAAATTTCTGCAATTTTGCCCCAAAATAAGTGAAATTTCTGCAATTTTGCCCCAAAATAAGGGAAATTTCTGGAATTTTGCTTCAAAATAAGTGGAATTTCTGACTTTGCCCTAAAATAAGGAGAATTTCTGTCTTTTTGCGCCAACATATAGAGAATTTCTGCTTTTTGCCCCACAATTAGGGGAATTTCTGCATTTTGCTCTAAAATACGAAGAATTTCTGCCTTTTTGCCTGAAAATAAGAAGAATGCATACCTTTTTGCCATAAAAAAAGGAAATTTCTTCATTTTTGCTCCAAAATAAGGGGAATTTCTGCTTTATTGGCTCTAAATAAGTGTAATTTCTGTATTTTTCCCCCAAAACAAAGAAAATTTTTGTCTTTTTTTCCACAAAATAAGAAAAATTTATGCCTTTCTTCCCTGAAATAAGTGAAATTTCTGCAATTTTGCCCCAAAATAAGTGAAATTTCTCCAAATTTGCCCCAAAATAAGGGAAATTTCTGCAATTTTGCCCCCAAATAAGGGAAATTTCTGGAATTTTGCCCCAAAATAAGTGGAATTTCTGAGGTTTGCCCCAAAATAAGGAGAATTTCTGTCTTTTTGCCCCAACATATAGAGAATTTCTGCCTTTTTGCCCCATAATTAGGGGAATTTCTGCAATTTTTCCCGAAAATAAGGAAATTTCTGACTTTTTGCCCCCAAATAAGAAGAATTTCAGCCTTTTTACCTCAAAATAAGGGGAATTTCTGCATTTTTGCCACAAAATATTAGGAATTTCTGACTTTCTGCCCCAAAATAAGAAAATTTCTGCTTTTTTCCCTGAAATAAGTGAAATTTCTGCAATTTGGCCCCAAAATAAGGGAAATTTCTGCAATTTTGTCCCAAAATAATGGAAATTTCTGGAATTTTGCCTCAAGTTAGTGGTATTTCTGGGTTTTGCCCCAAAATAAGGAGAATTTCTGACTTTTTGCCCCAACATATAGGGAATTTCTGCCTTTTTGCCTCACAATTAGGGGAATTTCTGCAATTTAGCTCCAAAATACGGGGAATTTCTGCCTTTTTGCCCGAATAATAAGAAGAATGCATACCTTTTTGCAATAAAAAAGGGAAATTTCTTCATTTTTGCTCCAAAATAAGGGGAATTTCTGCATTTCTGCATCTAAAAATGTGGAATTTCTGTCTTTTTCCCACAACACAAAAGGAATTTCTGTAATTTTTGCCCCAAAATAAGGAAAAATTCTGACTTATTACCCTGAAGTAAGTGAAATTTCTGCAATTTTTCCCCAAAATATGAAAAATTTCTGTCTTTTTGCTCCCAAATAAGGGGAATTTCAGTCTTTTTACCTCAAAATAATGGAATTTCTGAACTTTTGCAACAAAATATTAGGAATTTCTGCCTTTTTGCCATAAAATAAGGAAAATTTCTGCCTTTTTTCCCTGAAATAATTGAAATTTCTGCAATTTTGCCACAAAATAAGTGAAATTTCTGCAATTTTGCCCCAAAATAAGGGAAATTTCTGCAATTTTGCCCCAAAATAAAGGAAATTTCTGGAATTTTGCCCCAAAATAAGTGGAATTTCTGAGTTTTGCCCCAAAATAAGGAGAATTTCTGTCTTTTTGCCCTAACATATAGGGAATTTCTGCCTTTTTGCCCCACAATTAGGAGAATTTCTGCAATTTTGCTTCAAAATACGGGGAATTTGTGCCTTTTTGCCTGTAAATAAGAAGAATGCATACCTTTTTGCCATAAAATAAGGAAATATCTTCATTTTTGCTCCAAAATAAGGGGAATTTCTGCTTTTTTGCCTCTAAATAAGTGGAATTTCTGTTTTTTTCCCTCAAAACAAAGGTTATTCATGTTTTTTTGCCCCAAAATAAGAAAAATTTCTGACTTATTACCCTGAAATAAGTGAAATTTCTGCAATTTTGCCCCAAAATAAGGGAAATTTCTGGATTTTTGCCCCAAAATATGAAAAATTTCTGCCTTTTTGCCCCCAAATAAGGAAAATTTTAGCCTTTTTACCTCAAAATAATGGGAATTTCTGCACTTTTGCCACAAAATATTAGGAATTTCTGCCTTTTTGCCCTAAAATAAAGAAAATTTCTGCCTTTTTTCCTTGAAATAAGTGAAATTTCTGCAATTTTGCCACAAAATAAGTGAAATTTCTGCAATTTTGCCCCAAAATAAGGGAAATTTCTGCAATTTTGCCCCAAAATAAGTGGAATTTCTGAGTTTTGCCCCAAAATAAGGAGAATTTCTGTCTTTTTGCCCCAACATATAGGCAATTTCTGTCTTTTTGCCCCAGAATTAGGGGAATTTTTAAAATTTTGCTCCAAAATATGGGGAATCTGCCTTTTTGCCCGAAAATAAGAATGCATAACTTTTTGTTATAAAAATGGGAAATTTTATCATTTTTGCTCCGAAATAGTGGAATTTCTGCTTTTTTGCCTCTAAATAAGTGGAATTTCTGTCGTTTTTGCCCCAAAATAAGAAAAAATTCTGACTTATTACCCTGAAGTAAGTGAAATTTCTGCAATTTTGCCCCAAAATATAAGAAATTTCTGCCTTTCTGCCGCCTAATAAGGGGAAATTCAGCCTTTTTACCTCAAAATAAAGGGAATTTCTGCATTTTTGCCACAAAATATTAGGAATTTCTGCTTTTTGCCCCAAAATAAGAAAAATTTCTGCCTTTTTTCCCTGAAATAAGTGAAATTTCTGCAATTTTGCGCCAAAAAAAATGAAATTTGTGCAATTTTGCCCCAAAATAAAGGAAATTTCTGGAATTTTGCTTCAAAATAAGTGGAATTTCTGAGTATTGCCCAAAAATAAAGAGAATTTCTGTCTTTTTGCCCTAACATATAGGGAATTTCTTCCTTTTTGCCCCATATTTAGGGGAATTTCTGCAATTTTGCTCCAAAATACGGGGAATTTCTGTCTTTTTGCCGGAAAATAAGAAGAATGCATATCTTTTTGCCATAAAAAAGGGAAATTTCTTCATTTTTGCTCCAAAATAAAGGGAATTTCTGCTTTTTTGCCTCTAAATAAGTGGAATTTCTGTCTTTTTCCCCCAAAACAAAGGGAATTTCTGTCTTTTTGGCCCCAAAATAAAAACATCTCTGACTTATTACCCTGAAGTAAGTGAAAATTCTGCAATTTTGCCCCAAAATAAGGGAAATTTCTGCAATTTTGCCCCCAAATAAGGGAAATTTCTGGAATTTTGCCCCAAAATAAGTGGAATTTCTGAGGTTTGCCCCAAAATAAGGAGAATTTCTGTCTTTTTGCCCCAACATATAGAGAATTTCTGCCTTTTTGCCCCATAATTAGGGGAATTTCTGCAATTTTTCCCGAAAATAAGGAAATTTCTGACTTTTTGCCCCCAAATAAGAAGAATTTCAGCCTTTTTACCTCAAAATAAGGGGAATTTCTGCATTTTTGCCACAAAATATTAGGAATTTCTGACTTTCTGCCCCAAAATAAGAAAATTTCTGCTTTTTTCCCTGAAATAAGTGAAATTTCTGCAATTTGGCCCCAAAATAAGGGAAATTTCTGCAATTTTGTCCCAAAATAATGGAAATTTCTGGAATTTTGCCTCAAGTTAGTGGTATTTCTGGGTTTTGCCCCAAAATAAGGAGAATTTCTGACTTTTTGCCCCAACATATAGGGAATTTCTGCCTTTTTGCCTCACAATTAGGGGAATTTCTGCAATTTAGCTCCAAAATACGGGGAATTTCTGCCTTTTTGCCCGAATAATAAGAAGAATGCATACCTTTTTGCAATAAAAAAGGGAAATTTCTTCATTTTTGCTCCAAAATAAGGGGAATTTCTGCATTTCTGCATCTAAAAATGTGGAATTTCTGTCTTTTTCCCACAACACAAAAGGAATTTCTGTAATTTTTGCCCCAAAATAAGGAAAAATTCTGACTTATTACCCTGAAGTAAGTGAAATTTCTGCAATTTTTCCCCAAAATATGAAAAATTTCTGTCTTTTTGCTCCCAAATAAGGGGAATTTCAGCCTTTTTACCTCAAAATAATGGAATTTCTGAACTTTTGCGACAAAATATTAGGAATTTCTGCCTTTTTGCCATAAAATAAGGAAAATTTCTGCCTTTTTTCCCTGAAATAATTGAAATTTCTGCAATTTTGCCACAAAATAAGTGAAATTTCTGCAATTTTGCCCCAAAATAAGGGAAATTTCTGCAATTTTGCCCCAAAATAAGGGAAATTTCTGGAATTTTGCCCCAAAATAAGTGGAATTTCTGAGTTTTGCCCCAAAATAAGGAGAATTTCTGTCTTTTTGCCCTAACATATAGGGAATTTCTGCATTTTGGCCCCACAATTAGGAGTATTTCTGCAATTTTGCTTCAAAATACGGCTAATTTGTGCCTTTTTGCCTGTAAATAAGAAGAATGCATACCTTTTTGCCATAAAATAAGGAAATTTCTTCATTTTTGCTCCAAAATAAGGGGAATTTCTGCTTTTTTGCCTCTAAATATGTGGAATTTCTGTTTTTTTCCCTCAAAACAAAGGTTATTCATGTTTTTTTGCCCCAAAATAAGAAAAATTTCTGACTTATTACCCTGAAATAAATGAAATTTCTGCAATTTTGCCCCAAAATAAGGGAAATTTCTGGATTTTTGCCCCCAAATAAGTGGAATTTCTGAGTTTTGCCCCAAAATAAAGAGAATGTCTGTCGTTTTGCCCCAACATATAGGGAATTTCTGCTTTTGCCCCACAATTAGGGGAATTTCTGCAATTTTGCTCCAAAATACATGGAATTTCTGCCTTTTTGCCCGAAAATAAGAAGAATGCATACCTTTTTGCCATAAAAAAACGAAATTGTTTCATTTTTGCTCCAAAATAAGGGGAATTTCTGCTTTTTATCCTCTAAATAAGTGGAATTTCTGTCTTTTTCCCCCAAAACAAAGGGAATTCCTGTCTTTATTGACCCAAAATAAGGAAAAATTCTGACTTATTACCCTGAAGTAAGTGAAATTTCTGCAATTTTGCCCCCAAATAAGGAAAATTTCAGCCTTTTTCCCTCAAAATAATGGGAATTTCTGCACTTTTGCACAAAATATTAGGAATTTCTGCCTTTTTGCCCTAAAATAAAGAAAATTTCTGCCTCTTTTCCCTGAAATAAGTGAAATTTCTGCAATTTTGCCACAAAATAAGTGAAATTTCTGCAATTTTGCCCCAAAATAAGGGAAATTTCTGCAATTTTCCCCAAAATAAGTGGAATTTCTTAGTTTTGCCCCAAAATAAGGAGAATTTCTGTCTTTTTGCCCCAACATATAGGCAATTTCTGTCTTTTTGCCCCAGAATTAGGGGAATTTTTAAAATTTTGCTCCAAAATATGGGGAATCTGCCTTTTTGCCCGAAAATAAGAAGAATGCATAACTTTTTGTTATAAAAATGAGAAATTTTATCATTTTTGCTCCGAAATAAGTGGAATTTCTGCTTTTTTGCCTCTAAATAAGTGGAATTTCTGTCTTTTTTGCCCCAAAATAAGAAAAAATTCTGACTTATTACCCTGAGGTAAGTGAAATTTCTGCAATTTTGCCCCAAAATATAAGAAATTTCTGCCTTTCTGCCCCCTAATAAGGGGAAATTCAGCCTTTTTACCTCAAAGTAAAGGGAATTTCTGCATTTTTGCCACAAAATATTAGGAATTTCTGATTTTTGCCCCAAAATAAGAAAAATTTCTGCCTTTTTTCCCTGAAATAAGTGAAATTTCTGCAATTTTGCGCCAAAAAAAATGAAATTTGTGCAATTCTGCCCCAAAATAAAGGAAATTTCTGGAATTTTGCTTCAAAATAAGTGGAATTTCTGAGTTTTGCCCAAAAATAAAGAGAATTTCTGTCTTTTTGCCCTAACATATAGGGAATTTCTTCCTTTTTGCCCCATATTTAGGGGAATTTCTGCAATTTTGCTCCAAAATACGGGGAATTTCTGCCTTTTTGCCGGAAAATAAGAAGAATGCATATCTTTTTGCCATAAAAAAGGGAAATTTCTTCATTTTTGCTCCAAAATAAGGGGAATTTCTGCTTTTTTGCCTCTAAATAAGTGGAATTTCTGTCTTTTTCCCCCAAAACAAAGGGAATTTCTGTCTTTTTGGCCCCAAAATAAAAACATCTCTGACTTATTACCCTGAAGTAAGTGAAAATTCTGCAATTTTGCCCCAAAATAAGGGAAATTTCTGCTTTTTTGCCCAGAAATAAGGGGAATTTCAGGCTTTATACCTCAAAATAAGGGGAATTTTTGCATTTTTGCCACAAAATATTAGGAATTTCTGCCTTATTGCCTCAAAAATTAGAAAAATTTCTGCCTTTTTTTCCTGAAATAAATGAAATTACTGCAATTTTGCCCCAAAATAAGTGAAATTTCTGCAATTTTGCCCCAAAATAAGGGAAATTTCTAGAATTTTGCCCCAAAATAAGTGGAATTTCTGAGTTTTTCCCCAAAATAAGGAGAACTTCTGTCTTTTTGCGACAACATATAGAGGATTTCTGCGTTTTTGCCCCACAATTAGAAGAATTTCTGCAATTTTGCTCCAAAATACGGGGAATTTCTGCCTTTTTGACCGAAAATGAGAAGAATGCCTACCTTTTTGCCATAAAAAAGGGAAATTTCTTCATTTTTGCTCCAAAATATGGGGAATTTCTGCATTTCTGCATCTAAAAAAGTGGAATTTCTGTCTTTTCCCCCCAAAACAAAAGGAAATTTTGTATTTTTTGCCCCAAAATAAGGAAAAATTCTGACTTATTACCCTGAAGTAAGTGAAATTTCTGCAATTTTGCCCCAAAATATGAAAAATTTCTACCTTTTTGCCCCCAAATAAGGAAAATTTCAGCCTTTTTACCTCAAAATAATGGGAATTTCTGCACTTTTGCCACAAAATATTAGGAATTTCTGCCTTTTTGCCCTAAAAAAAAGAAAATTTCTGCCTTTTTTCCCTGAAATAAGTGAAATCTCTGCAATTTTGCCACAAAATAATTGAAATTTCTGCAATATTGCCCCAAAATAAGGGAAATTTCTGCAATTTTCTCCCAAAATAAGGGAAATTTCTGGAATTTTGCCCCAAAATAAGTGGAATTTCTGAGTTTTACCCCAAAATAAGGAGAATTTCTGTCTTTTTGCCCTAACATATAGGGAATTTCTGCATTTTTGCCCCACAATTAGGGGAATTTCTGCAATTTTGCTCCAAAATACGGGGAATTTCTGCCTTTTTGCCTGTAAATAAGAAGAATGCATAACTTTTTGCCATAAAATAGGAAAATTTCTTCATTTTTGCTCCAAAATAAGGGGAATTTCTGCTTTTTTGCCTCTAAATAAGTGGAATTTCTGTCTTTTTCCCTCAAAACAAAGGTTATTCATGTTTTTTTGCCCCAAAATAAGAAAAATTTCTGACTTATTACCCTGAAATAAGTGAAATTTCTGCAATTTTGCTCCAAAATAAGAGAAATTTCTGGATTTTTGCCCCAAATAAATGGAATTTTTGAGTTTTGCCCCAAAATAAAAAGAATTTCTGTCTTTTTGCCCCAACATATAGGGAATTTCTGCATTTGCCCCACATTTAGGGGAATTTCTGCAATTTTGCTCCAAAATACGGGGAATTTCTGCCTTTTTGCCCGAAAATAAGAAGAATCCATACCTTTTTGTCATAAAAACTGGAAATTTTATCATTTTTGCTTAAAATAAGTGGAATTTCTGCTTTTTTCCTCTAAATAAGTGGAATTTCTGTCTTTTTTGCCCCAAAATAAGAAAAAATTCTGACTTATTATCCTGAAGTAAGTGAAATTTCTGCATTTTTGCCCTAAAATATAAGAAATTTCTGCCTTTCTGTCCCCAAATAAGGGGAAATTCAGCATTTTTACCTCAAAATAAGGGGAATTTCTTTATTTTTGCCACAAAATATTCGGAATTTCTGCTTTTTGCCCGAAAATAAGGAAAATTTCTGCCTTTTTTCCCTGAAATAAGTGAAATTTCTGCAATTTTGCTCCAAAAAAAGTGAAATTTCTGCAATTTTGCCCCAAAATAAGTGGAATTTCTGAGTTTTGCCCCCAAATAAAGAGAATTTCTGTCTTTTTGCCCTAACATATAGGGAATTTCTGCCTTTTTGCCCCATATTTAGGGGAATTTCTGCAATTTTGCTCCAAAATACGGGGAATTTCTGCATTTTTGCCCGAAAATAAGAAGTATGCATACCTTTTTGCTATAAAAAAGGGAAATTTCTTCATTTTGCTCCAAAATAAGGGGAATTTCTGCTTTTTTGCCTCTAAATAAGTGGAATTTCTGTCTTTTTCCCCTAAAACAAATGGAATTCCTGTCTCTTTTGCCCCAAAATAAGGAAAAATTCTGACTTATTACCCTGAAATAAGTGAAATTTCTGCAATTTTGCCCCAAAATAAGGGAAATTTCAGCCCTTTTTTCCCCCAAATAAGGGGAATTTCAGCCTTTTTACTTCAAAATAAGGGGAATTTCTGCATTTTTGCCACATAATATTAGGAATTTCTGACTTTTTGCTTCAAAATAAGAAAACTTCTGCTTTTTTTCCCTGAAATAAGTAAAATTTCTGCAATGTTGCCCCAAAATAAGTGAAATTTTTGCAATTTTGCCCCAAAATAAGTGGAATTTCTGAGTTTTGCCCCAAAATAAGGAGAATTTCTGTATTTTTGCGCCAACATATAGGCAATTACTGCCTTTTTGCCCCAGAATTAGGGGAATTTTTAAAATTTTGCTCCAAAATATGGGGAATTTCTGCCTTTTTGCCCGAAAATAAGAAGAATGAATACCTTTGTGTCATAAAAATGGGAAATTTCATCATTTTTGCTCCAAAATAAGTGGAATTTCTGCTTTTTTGCCTCTAAATAAGTGGAATTTCTCTTTTTTTTGCCCCAAAATAAGAAAAAATTCTGACTTATTACCCTGAAGTAAGTGAAATTTCTGCAATTTTGCCCCAAAATATAAGAAATTTCTACCTTTCTGCCCCCAAATAAGGCGAAATTCAGCCTTTTTGCCTCAAAATAAGGGGAATTTCTGCATTTTTGCCAAAAAATATTAGGAATTTCTTCTTTTTGCCCCAAAATAAGGAAAATTTCTGCCTTTTTCCCTGAAATAAGTGAAATTTCTGCAATTTTGCCCCAAAATAAGCGAAATTTCTGGAATTTTGCCCCAAAATATGTGGAATTTCTGAGTTTTGCCCCAAAATAAAGAGAATTTCTGTCTTTTTGCCCTAACATATAGGAAATTTCTGCCTTTTTGCCCCATATTTAGGGGAATTTCTGCAATTTTGCTCCAAAATACGGGGAATTTCTGCCTTTTAGCCGGAAAATAAGAAGTATGCATACCTTTTTGCAATAAAAAAAGGGAAATTTCTGCATTTTTGCTCCAAAATAAGGGGAATTTCTGCTTTTTTGCCTCTAAATAAGTGGAATTTCTGTCTTTTTCCTTCAAAACAAAGAGAATTTCTGTCTTTTTGGCCCCAAAATAAAAACATCTCTGACTTATTACCCTGAAGTAAGTGAAAATTCTGCAATTTTTCGCCAAAATAAGGGAAATTTCTGTCTTTTTGCCCCCAAATAAGGGGAATTTCAGCATTTTTACCTCAAAATAAGGGGAATTTTTGCATTTTTGCCACAATATATTAGGAATTTCTGCCTTTTTGCCCCAAAAATTAGAAAAATTTCTGACTTTTTCCCTGAAATAAGTGAAATTTCTGCAATTTTGCCCCAAATTAAGTGAAATTTCTACAATTTTGCCCCAAAATAAGGGAAATTTTTGCAATTTTACCTCAAAATAAGGGAAATTTCTGGAATTTTGCCCCAAAATAAGTGCAATTTCTGAGTTTTGCCCCAAAATAAGGAGAATTTCTGTTTTTTTGCGCCAACATATAGAGAATTTCTACCTTTTTGCCCCACAATTAGGGGAATTTCTGCAATTTTGCTCCAAAATACAAGGAATTTCTGCCTTTTTGACCGAAAATAAGAAGAATGCGTACCTTTTTGCCATAAAAAAGGGAAATTTATTCATTTTTGCTCCAAAATAAAGGGAATTTCTGCTTTTTTGGCTCTAAATAAGTGTAATTTCTGTCTCTTTCCCTCAAAAAAAAGAAAATTTTTGTCTTTTTTGCCCCAGAATAAGGAAAATTTCTTCCTTTTTTCCCTGAAATAAGTGAAATTTCTGCAATTTTGCCCCAAAATAAGTGAAATTTCTTCAATTTTGCTCCAAAATAAAAGAAATTTCTGCAATTTTGCCACAAAATAAGGGAAATTTCTGGAATTTTGCCCCAAAATAAGTGGAATTTCTGAGTTTTGCCCCAAAATAAGGAGAATTTCTGTCTTTTTGTCCCAACATGTAGAGAATTTCTGCCTTTTTGCCCCATAATTAGAGGAATTTCTCCAATTTTGCCCGAAAATAAGGGAAATTTCTGCCTTTTTGCCTCCAAATAAGAAGAATTTCAGCATTTTTACCTCAAAATAAGGGGAATTTCTGCATTTTTGCCTCAAAATATTAGGAATTTATGACTTTTTGCCCCAAAATAAGAAAATTTCTGCAATTTGGCCCCAAAATAATGAAAATTTCTGGAATTTTGCCTCCAGTTAGTGGAATTTCTGAGATTTGCCCCAAAACAAGGAGAATTTCTGTCTTTTTGCCCCAACATATAAGGCATTTCTGCCTTTTTGCCCAACAATTCGGGGAATTTCTGCAATTTAGCTCCAAAATACAGGGAATTTCTGCCTTTTTGCCCGAAAATAAAAAGAATGCATATCTTTTTGCCATAAAAAAGGGAAATTTCTTCATTTTTGCTCCAAAATAAGGGGAATTTCTGCTTTTTTGCCTCTAAATAAGTGGAATTTCTGTCTTTTTCCCCCAAAACAAAAGGAATTTCTGTATTTTTTGCCCCAAAATAAGGAAAAATTCTGACTTATTACCCTGAAGTAAGTGAAATTTCTGCAATTTTGCCCCAAACTATGAAAAATTTCTGCTTTTTTGCCCCCAAATAAGGGGAACTTCTGCACTTTTGCCACAAAATATTAGGTATTTCTGCCTTTTTGCCCTAAAATAAGGAAAATTTCGGCCTTTTTTACCTGAAATAAGTGAAATTTCTGCAATTTTGCCACAAAATATGTGAAATTTCTGCAATTTTGCCCAAAAAAAGTGAAATTTCTGCAATTTTGCCCCAAAATAAGGGAAATTTCTGTAATTTTGCCCAAAAATAAGTGGAATTTCTATATTTTTCCCTCAAAACAAAGGTTATTCATGTTTTTTTGCCCCAAAATAAGAAAAATTTCTGACTTATTACCCTGAAATAAGTAAAATTTCTGCAATTCTGCCCAAAAATAAGGGAAATTTCTGGATTTTTGCCCCAAAATATGTGGAATTTCTGAGTTTTGCCCCAAAATAAAAAAAATTTCTGTCTATTTGCCAAAACATATAGGGAATTTCTGCTTTTGCCCCACAATTAGGGGAATTTCTGCAATTATGCTCCAAAATACGGGGAATTTCTGCCTTTTTGCCCGAAAATAAGAAGTATGCATACCTTTTTGCCATTAAAAAGGGAAATTTCTTCATTTTTGCTCCAAAATAAGGGGAATTTCTGCTTTTTTGCCTCTAAATAATTGGAATTTCTGTCTTTTTCTCCCAAAACAAAAAGAATTCCTGTCTTTTTTGCTCCCAAATAAGGAAAAATTCTGACTTATTACCCTGAATTAAATGAAATTTCTGCAGTTTTTCCTCAAAATAAGGGAAATTTCTGCCTTTTTTCCCTCAAATAAGGGGAATTTCAGCCTTTTTACCTCAAAATAAGGGGAATTTCTGCATTTTTGCCACAAAATATTAGGAATTTCTGCCTTTTTGCTTCAAAATAAGAAAACTTCTTTTTTTCCATGAAATAAGTGAAATTTCTGCAATGTTGCCCCAAAATAAGGGAAATTTCTGGAATTTTGCTCAATACAAGTGGAATTTCTGAGTTTTGCCCCAAAATAAAGAGAATTTCTGTCTTTTTGCTTTAACATATAGGGAATTTCTGCCTTTTTGCCCCATATTTAGGGGAATTTCTGCAATTTTGCTTCAAAATACAGGGAATTTCTTCCTCTTTGCCCGAAAATAAGAAGTATGCATACCTTTTTTGCCATAAAAATGGGAAATTTCTTCATTTTTGCTCCAAAATAAGAGGAATTTCTGCATGTTGCCTCTAAATAAGTGGAATTTCTGTCTTTTTCCCCGAAAACAAAGAAAATTTCTGTCTTTTTGGCCCCAAAATAAAAAAATCTCTGACTTATTACCCTGAAGTAAGTGAGAATTCTGCAATTTTGCCCCAAAATAAGTGAAATTTCTGCAATTTTGCCCCAAAATAAGTGAAATTTCTGCAATTTTGCCCCAAAAGAAGGGGAATTTCTGGAAATTTGCCCCAAAATAAGTGGAATTTCTGAGTTTTGCCCTAAAATAAGGAGAATTTCTGTCTTTTTGCCCCAACATATAGAGAATTTCTGCCTTTTTGCCCCACAACTAGGGGAATTTCTGCAATTTTGCTCCAAAATACGGGGAATTTCTGTCTTCTTGCCCAAAATAAGAAAACTGCATACCTTTTTGCCATAAAAATAGGAAATTTCTTCATTTTTGCTCCAAAATAAGGGGAATTTCTGCTTTTTTGCCTCTAAATAAGTGGAATTTCTGTCTTTTTCCCCCAAAACAAAGGGAATTTCTGTCTTTTTTGACCCAAAATAAGAAAAAATTCTGACTTATTACGCTTAAGTAAGTGAAATATCTGCAATTTTTCCCCAAAATATGGGAAATTTCTGCCTTTTTGCCCCCCAAATAAGGGGAATTTCAGACTATTTACCTCAAAATAAAAGTAATTTCTGCATTTTTGTCACAAACTAATAGGAATTTCTGCATTTTTGCTTCAAAATAAAAACAATTTCTGCCTTTTTTTCCCTGAAATAAGTGAAATTTCTGCAATTTTGCCCCAAAATAAGGGAAATTTCTGCATTTTGCCCCTAAATAAGGGATATTTCTGGAATTTTGCCTCAAAATAAGTGGAATTTCTGAGTTTTGCCTCAAAATAAGAAGAATTTCTGTCTTTTTTGCCCCAACATATAGGGAATTTCTGCCTTTTTGCCCCACAATTAGGGAAATTTCTGCAATTTTGCACCAAAATACGGGAAATTTCAGCCTTTTTGCCCGAAAATAAGAAGAATGCAAACCTTTTTGCCATAAAAAATGGAAATTTCTTGATTTTTGATCCAAAATAAAGGGAATTTCTGCTTTTTTGCCTCTAAATATGTGGAATTTCTGTCTTTTTCCCCCAACACAAAGGGAATTCCTGTCTTTTTGGCCCCAAAATAAAAAAATCTCTGACTTATTACCCTGAAGTAAGTGAAAATTCTGCAATTTTGCCCCAAAATAAAGGAAATTTCTGCCTTTTTGCTCCCAAATAAGGGGAATTTCAGCATTTTTACCTCAAAATAAGGAGAATTTCTGCATTTTTGCCACAAAATATTAGGAATTTTTGCCTTTTTGCCACCAAAGTAAAAAAAATTCTGCCTTTTTTCTGAAATAAGTGAAATTTCTGCAATTTTGCCCCAAAATAAGTGAAATTTCTGCAATTTACCCCAAAATAAGTGAAATTTCTGCAATTTTGCCCCAAAAGAAGGGAAATTTCTGGAAATTTGCCCCAAAATAAGTGGAATTTCAGAGTTTTGCCGCAAAATAAGAAGAATTTCTGTCTTTTTGCCCCAACATATTGGGAATTTCTGACTTTTTGTCCCACAATTAAGGGAATTTCTGCAATTTTGCTCCAAAATACGGGAAATTTCTCTATTTTTGCCCGAAAATAAGGGGAATGCATAACTTTTTGCCATAAAAAATGGAAATGTCTTCATTTTTGCTCCAATATAAGGGGAATTTCTGCATTTTTGCCTCTAAATAAGTGGAATTTCTGTCTTTTTCCCCAAAAACAAAAGGAATTCCTTTCTTTTTTGCCCCAAAATAAGGAAAATTTTTGCCTTTTTCCCTGAAATAAGTAAAATTTCTTCAATTTTGCCCCAAAATAAGCGAAATTTCTCCAATTTTGCCCCAAAATAATGGAAATTTCTGCAATTTTGCCCCAAAATAAAGAAAATTTCTGGATTTTTGCCCCAAAATAAGTGGAATTTCTGAGTTTTGCCCTAAAATAAGGAGAATTTCTGTTTTTTGCCCCAACATATAGGGAATTTCTGACATTTTCCCCATATTTAAAGGAATTTCTGCAATTTTGCTCCAAAATACGGGGAATTTCTGCCTTTTTGCCCGAAAATAAGAAATATGCATACCTTTTTGCCATAAAAAAGGGAAATTTCTTCATTTTTGCTCCAAAATAAGGGGAATTTCTGCTTTTTTGCCTCTAAATAAGTGGAATTTCTGTCTTTTCCCCCAAAAACAAAGGGAATTTCTGTTTTTGGCCCCAAAATAAAAAAATCTCTGACTTATTACCCTGAAGTAAGTTAAAATCTGCAATTTTGCCACAAAATAAAGGAAATTTCTGCCTTTTTGCCCCCAAATAAGGGGAATTTCAGCGTTTTTACCTCAAAATAAGTAGAATTTCTGCCTTTTTGCCAGAAAATATTAGAAATTTCTGCCTTTTTGCCCCCAAAATTAGAAAAATTTCTGCCTTTTTTCCCTGAAATAAGTGAAATTTCTGCAATTTTGCCCCAAAATAAGTGAAATTTCTCCAATTTTGCCCCAAAATAAGGGAAATTTCTGCAATTTTGCCCCAAAATAAAGGAAATTTCTGGAATTTTCCCCAAAATAAGTGGAATTTGTGAGTTTTGCCCCAAAATAAGGAGAATTTCTGTCTTTTTGCCCCAACATATAGAGAATTTCTGCCTTTATGCCCCACAATTAGGGGAATTTCTGCAATTTTGCCCCAAAATCATTGAAATTTCTGTCTTTTTGCCCCCAAATAAGGTGAATTTCAGCCTTTTTACCTCAAAATAAGGGGAATTTCTGCATTTTTCCACAAAATATTAGGAATTTCTGTCTTTTTGCCCCCAAAATTAGTAAGATTTCTGCCTTTTTTCCTGAAATAAGTGAAATTTCTGCAATTTTGCCCCAAAATAAGTGAAATTTCTGCAATTTTGCCCCAAAATAAGTGAAATTTCTGCAATTTTGCCCCAAAATAAGGGAAATTTCTGGAATTTTGCTTCAAAATAAGTGGAATTTCTGACTTTGCCCTAAAATAAGGAGAATTTCTGTCTTTTTGCGCCAACATATAGAGAATTTCTGCTTTTTGCCCCACAATTAGGGGAATTTCTGCATTTTGCTCTAAAATACGAAGAATTTCTGCCTTTTTGCCTGAAAATAAGAAGAATGCATACCTTTTTGCCATAAAAAAAGGAAATTTCTTCATTTTTGCTCCAAAATAAGGGGAATTTCTGCTTTTTTGGCTCTAAATAAGTGTAATTTCTGTATTTTTCCCCCAAAACAAAGAAAATTTTGGTCTTTTTTTCCCCAAAATAAGAAAAATTTATGCCTTTCTTCCCTGAAATAAGTGAAATTTCTGCAATTTTGCCCCAAAATAAGTGAAATTTCTCCAAATTTGCCCCAAAATAAGGGAAATTTCTGCAATTTTGCCCCCAAATAAGGGAAATTTCTGGAATTTTGCCCCAAAATAAGTGGAATTTCTGAGTTTTGCCCCAAAATAAGGAGAATTTCTGTCTTTTTGCCCCAACATATATGGAATTTTTGCGTTTTTGCCCAACAATTAGGGGAATTTCTGCAATTTTGCTCCAAAATACAAGGAATTTCTGCCTTTTTGCCCGAAAATAAGAAGAATGCATAACTTTTTGCCATAAAAAAGGGAAATTTCTTCATTTTTGCTCCAAAATAAAGGGAATTTCTGCTTTTTTGCCTCTAAATAAGTGGAATTTCTGTCTTTTTCCCCAAAAACAAAGGGAATTTCTGTCTTTTATGCCCCAAAATAAAAAATATTTCTGACTTATTACCCTGAAGTAAGTGAAATTTCTGCAATTTTGCCCCAAAATAAGGGAAATTTCTTTCTTTTTGCCCCCAAGTAAGGGGAATTTCAGCCTTTTTACCTCAAAATAAGAGATATTTCTGCATTTTTTCCACAAAATATTAGGAATTTCTGCCTTTTTGCCATAAAATAAGGAAAATTTCTGCCTTTTTTCCCTGAAATAATTGAAATTTCTGCAATTTTGCCCCAAAATAAGTGAAATTTCTGCAATTTTGCCCCAAATTAAGTAAAATTTCTGCAATTTTGCCCCCAAAGAAGGGAAATTTCTGGAATTTTGCCCCAAAATAAGTGGAATTTCTTAGTTTTGCCCCAAAATAGAAATAATTTCTGTCTTTTGCCCCAACATATATGGAATTTCTGCATTTTTGTCCCACAATTAGGGGAATTTCTGCAATTTTGCTCCAAAATACGGGGAATTTCTGCTTTTTTGCCAGATAATAAGAAGAATGTATACCTTATGCCACAAAAAAGAGAAATTCCTTCATTTTTGCTTCAAAATAAGAGGAAATTCTGCCTTTCTACCTCAAAATAAGTGAAATTTCTGCCTTTTTACCCAAAAATAAACGAAATTTCTGTCTTTATGCTCCAACATAGAGAGAATTTCTGCCTTTTTGCCCCACAATTAGGGGAATTTCTGCAATTTTGCTCCAAAATACGGGGAATTTCTGCTTTTTGCCCGAAAATAAGAAGAATGCATAACTTTTTGCCATAAAAAAGGGAAATTTCTTGTTTTTTGCTCCAAAATAAGGGGAATTTCTGCTTTTCTGCCTCTAAATAAGTGGAATTTCTGTCTTTTTCCCCCAAAACAAAAGAAATTCTTATCTATTTTGCCCCAAAATAAGGAGAATTTCTGCCTTTTTTCCGTTAAATAAGTGAAATTTCTGCAATTTTGCCCCAAAATAAGTGAAATTTCTCCAATTTTGCCCCAAAATAAGGGAAATTTCTGCAATTTTGCCCCAAAATAAAGGAAATTTCTGGAATTTTCCCCAAAATAAGTGGAATTTGTGAGTTTTGCCCCAAAATAAGGAGAATTTCTGTCTTTTTGCCCCAACATATAGAGAATTTCTGCCTTTATGCCCCACAATTAGGGGAATTTCTGCAATTTTGCCCCAAAATCATTGAAATTTCTGTCTTTTTGCCCAAAAATAGGGGGAATTTCAGCCTTTTTACCTCAAAATAAGGGGGATTTCTGCATTTTTCCACAAAATATTAGGAATTTCTGTCTTTTTGCCCCCAAAATTAGTAAGATTTCTGCCTTTTTTCCTGAAATAAGTGAAATTTCTGCAATTTTGCCCCAAAATAAGTGAAATTTCTGCAATTTTGCCCCAAAATAAGTGAAATTTCTGCAATTTTGCCCCAAAATAAGGGAAATTTCTGGAATTTTGCTTCAAAATAAGTGGAATTTCTGACTTTGCCCTAAAATAAGGAGAATTTCTGTCTTTTTGCGCCAACATATAGAGAATTTCTGCTTTTTGCCCCACAATTAGGGGAATTTCTGCATTTTGCTCTAAAATACGAAGAATTTCTGCCTTTTTGCCTGAAAATAAGAAGAATGCATACCTTTTTGCCATAAAAAAAGGAAATTTCTTCATTTTTGCTCCAAAATAAGGGGAATTTCTGCTTTTTTGGCTCTAAATAAGTGTAATTTCTGTATTTTTCCCCCAAAACAAAGAAAATTTTTGTCTTTTTTTCCCCAAAATAAGAAAAATTTATGCCTTTCTTCCCTGAAATAAGTGAAATTTCTGCAATTTTGCCCCAAAATAAGTGAAATTTCTCCAAATTTGCCCCAAAATAAGGGAAATTTCTGCAATTTTGCCCCCAAATAAGGGAAATTTCTGGAATTTTGCCCCAAAATAAGTGGAATTTCTGAGTTTTGCCCCAAAATAAGGAGAATTTCTGTCTTTTTGCCCCAACATATATGGAATTTTTGCGTTTTTGCCCAACAATTAGGGGAATTTCTGCAATTTTGCTCCAAAATACAAGGAATTTCTGCCTTTTTGCCCGAAAATAAGAAGAATGCATACCTTTTTGCCATAAAAAAGGGAAATTTCTTCATTTTTGCTCCAAAATAAAGGGAATTTCTGCTTTTTTGCCTCTAAATAAGTGGAATTTCTGTCTTTTTCCCCAAAAACAAAGGGAATTTCTGTCTTTTATGCCCCAAAATAAAAAATATTTCTTATCTATTACCCTGAAGTAAGTGAAATTTCTGCAATTTTGCCCCAAAATAAGGGAAATTTCTTTCTTTTTGCCCCCAAGTAAGGAGAATTTCAGCCTTTTTACCTCAAAATAAGAGATATTTCTGCATTTTTTCCACAAAATATTAGGAATTTCTGCCTTTTTGCCATAAAATAAGGAAAATTTCTGCCTTTTTTCCCTGAAATAATTGAAATTTCTGCAATTTTGCCCCAAAATAAGTGAAATTTCTGCAATTTTGCCCCAAATTAAGTAAAATTTCTGCAATTTTGCCCCCAAAGAAGGGAAATTTCTGGAATTTTGCCCCAAAATAAGTGGAATTTCTTAGTTTTGCCCCAAAATAGAAATAATTTCTGTCTTTTGCCCCAACATATATGGAATTTCTGCATTTTTGTCCCACAATTAGGGGAATTTCTGCAATTTTGCTCCAAAATACGGGGAATTTCTGCTTTTTTGCCAGATAATAAGAAGAATGTATACCTTATGCCACAAAAAAGAGAAATTCCTTCATTTTTGCTTCAAAATAAGAGGAAATTCTGCCTTTCTACCTCAAAATAAGTGAAATTTCTGCCTTTTTACCCAAAAATAAACGAAATTTCTGTCTTTATGCTCCAACATAGAGAGAATTTTTGCCTTTTTGCCCCACAATTAGGGGAATTTCTGCAATTTTGCTCCAAAATACGGGGAATTTCTGCTTTTTGCCCGAAAATAAGAAGAATGCATAACTTTTTGCCATAAAAAAGGGAAATTTCTTGTTTTTTGCTCCAAAATAAGGGGAATTTCTGCTTTTCTGCCTCTAAATAAGTGGAATTTCTGTCTTTTTCCCCCAAAACAAAAGAAATTCCTATCTATTTTGCCCCAAAATAAGGAGAATTTCTGCCTTTTTTCCGTTAAATAAGTGAAATTTCTGCAATTTTGCCCCAAAATAAGTGAAATTTCTCCAATTTTGCCCCAAAATAAGGGAAATTTCTGCAATTTTGCCCCAAAATAAAGGAAATTTCTGGAATTTTCCCCAAAATAAGTGGAATTTGTGAGTTTTGCCCCAAAATAAGGAGAATTTCTGTCTTTTTGCCCCAACATATAGAGAATTTCTGCCTTTATGCCCCACAATTAGGGGAATTTCTGCAATTTTGCCCCAAAATCATTGAAATTTCTGTCTTTTTGCCCCAAAATAGGGGGAATTTCAGCCTTTTTACCTCAAAATAAGGGGAATTTCTGCATTTTTCCACAAAATATTAAAAATTTCTGTCTTTTTGCCCCATAAATTAGTAAGAGTTCTGCCTTTTTTCCTGAAATAAGTGAAATTTCTGCAATTTTGCCCCAAAATAAGTGAAATTTCTGCAATTTTGCCCCAAAATAAGTGAAATTTCTGCAATTTTGCCCCAAAATAAGGGAAATTTCTGGAATTTTGCTTCAAAATAAGTGGAATTTCTGACTTTGCCCTAAAATAAGGAGAATTTCTGTCTTTTTGCGCCAACATATAGAGAATTTCTGCTTTTTGCCCCACAATTAGGGGAATTTCTGCATTTTGCTCTAAAATACGAAGAATTTCTGCCTTTTTGCCTGAAAATAAGAAGAATGCATACCTTTTTGCCATAAAAAAAGGAAATTTCTTCATTTTTGCTCCAAAATAAGGGGAATTTCTGCTTTATTGGCTCTAAATAAGTGTAATTTCTGTATTTTTCCCCCAAAACAAAGAAAATTTTTGTCTTTTTTTCCACAAAATAAGAAAAATTTATGCCTTTCTTCCCTGAAATAAGTGAAATTTCTGCAATTTTGCCCCAAAATAAGTGAAATTTCTCCAAATTTGCCCCAAAATAAGGGAAATTTCTGCAATTTTGCCCCCAAATAAGGGAAATTTCTGGAATTTTGCCCCAAAATAAGTGGAATTTCTGAGGTTTGCCCCAAAATAAGGAGAATTTCTGTCTTTTTGCCCCAACATATAGAGAATTTCTGCCTTTTTGCCCCATAATTAGGGGAATTTCTGCAATTTTTCCCGAAAATAAGGAAATTTCTGACTTTTTGCCCCCAAATAAGAAGAATTTCAGCCTTTTTACCTCAAAATAAGGGGAATTTCTGCATTTTTGCCACAAAATATTAGGAATTTCTGACTTTCTGCCCCAAAATAAGAAAATTTCTGCTTTTTTCCCTGAAATAAGTGAAATTTCTGCAATTTGGCCCCAAAATAAGGGAAATTTCTGCAATTTTGTCCCAAAATAATGGAAATTTCTGGAATTTTGCCTCAAGTTAGTGGTATTTCTGGGTTTTGCCCCAAAATAAGGAGAATTTCTGACTTTTTGCCCCAACATATAGGGAATTTCTGCCTTTTTGCCTCACAATTAGGGGAATTTCTGCAATTTAGCTCCAAAATACGGGGAATTTCTGCCTTTTTGCCCGAATAATAAGAAGAATGCATACCTTTTTGCAATAAAAAAGGGAAATTTCTTCATTTTTGCTCCAAAATAAGGGGAATTTCTGCATTTCTGCATCTAAAAATGTGGAATTTCTGTCTTTTTCCCACAACACAAAAGGAATTTCTGTAATTTTTGCCCCAAAATAAGGAAAAATTCTGACTTATTACCCTGAAGTAAGTGAAATTTCTGCAATTTTTCCCCAAAATATGAAAAATTTCTGTCTTTTTGCTCCCAAATAAGGGGAATTTCAGTCTTTTTACCTCAAAATAATGGAATTTCTGAACTTTTGCAACAAAATATTAGGAATTTCTGCCTTTTTGCCATAAAATAAGGAAAATTTCTGCCTTTTTTCCCTGAAATAATTGAAATTTCTGCAATTTTGCCACAAAATAAGTGAAATTTCTGCAATTTTGCCCCAAAATAAGGGAAATTTCTGCAATTTTGCCCCAAAATAAAGGAAATTTCTGGAATTTTGCCCCAAAATAAGTGGAATTTCTGAGTTTTGCCCCAAAATAAGGAGAATTTCTGTCTTTTTGCCCTAACATATAGGGAATTTCTGCCTTTTTGCCCCACAATTAGGAGAATTTCTGCAATTTTGCTTCAAAATACGGGGAATTTGTGCCTTTTTGCCTGTAAATAAGAAGAATGCATACCTTTTTGCCATAAAATAAGGAAATATCTTCATTTTTGCTCCAAAATAAGGGGAATTTCTGCTTTTTTGCCTCTAAATAAGTGGAATTTCTGTTTTTTTCCCTCAAAACAAAGGTTATTCATGTTTTTTTGCCCCAAAATAAGAAAAATTTCTGACTTATTACCCTGAAATAAGTGAAATTTCTGCAATTTTGCCCCAAAATAAGGGAAATTTCTGGATTTTTGCCCCAAAATATGAAAAATTTCTGCCTTTTTGCCCCCAAATAAGGAAAATTTTAGCCTTTTTACCTCAAAATAATGGGAATTTCTGCACTTTTGCCACAAAATATTAGGAATTTCTGCCTTTTTGCCCTAAAATAAAGAAAATTTCTGCCTTTTTTCCTTGAAATAAGTGAAATTTCTGCAATTTTGCCACAAAATAAGTGAAATTTCTGCAATTTTGCCCCAAAATAAGGGAAATTTCTGCAATTTTGCCCCAAAATAAGTGGAATTTCTGAGTTTTGCCCCAAAATAAGGAGAATTTCTGTCTTTTTGCCCCAACATATAGGCAATTTCTGTCTTTTTGCCCCAGAATTAGGGGAATTTTTAAAATTTTGCTCCAAAATATGGGGAATCTGCCTTTTTGCCCGAAAATAAGAATGCATAACTTTTTGTTATAAAAATGGGAAATTTTATCATTTTTGCTCCGAAATAGTGGAATTTCTGCTTTTTTGCCTCTAAATAAGTGGAATTTCTGTCGTTTTTGCCCCAAAATAAGAAAAAATTCTGACTTATTACCCTGAAGTAAGTGAAATTTCTGCAATTTTGCCCCAAAATATAAGAAATTTCTGCCTTTCTGCCGCCTAATAAGGGGAAATTCAGCCTTTTTACCTCAAAATAAAGGGAATTTCTGCATTTTTGCCACAAAATATTAGGAATTTCTGCTTTTTGCCCCAAAATAAGAAAAATTTCTGCCTTTTTTCCCTGAAATAAGTGAAATTTCTGCAATTTTGCGCCAAAAAAAATGAAATTTGTGCAATTTTGCCCCAAAATAAAGGAAATTTCTGGAATTTTGCTTCAAAATAAGTGGAATTTCTGAGTATTGCCCAAAAATAAAGAGAATTTCTGTCTTTTTGCCCTAACATATAGGGAATTTCTTCCTTTTTGCCCCATATTTAGGGGAATTTCTGCAATTTTGCTCCAAAATACGGGGAATTTCTGTCTTTTTGCCGGAAAATAAGAAGAATGCATATCTTTTTGCCATAAAAAAGGGAAATTTCTTCATTTTTGCTCCAAAATAAAGGGAATTTCTGCTTTTTTGCCTCTAAATAAGTGGAATTTCTGTCTTTTTCCCCCAAAACAAAGGGAATTTCTGTCTTTTTGGCCCCAAAATAAAAACATCTCTGACTTATTACCCTGAAGTAAGTGAAAATTCTGCAATTTTGCCCCAAAATAAGGGAAATTTCTGCAATTTTGCCCCCAAATAAGGGAAATTTCTGGAATTTTGCCCCAAAATAAGTGGAATTTCTGAGGTTTGCCCCAAAATAAGGAGAATTTCTGTCTTTTTGCCCCAACATATAGAGAATTTCTGCCTTTTTGCCCCATAATTAGGGGAATTTCTGCAATTTTTCCCGAAAATAAGGAAATTTCTGACTTTTTGCCCCCAAATAAGAAGAATTTCAGCCTTTTTACCTCAAAATAAGGGGAATTTCTGCATTTTTGCCACAAAATATTAGGAATTTCTGACTTTCTGCCCCAAAATAAGAAAATTTCTGCTTTTTTCCCTGAAATAAGTGAAATTTCTGCAATTTGGCCCCAAAATAAGGGAAATTTCTGCAATTTTGTCCCAAAATAATGGAAATTTCTGGAATTTTGCCTCAAGTTAGTGGTATTTCTGGGTTTTGCCCCAAAATAAGGAGAATTTCTGACTTTTTGCCCCAACATATAGGGAATTTCTGCCTTTTTGCCTCACAATTAGGGGAATTTCTGCAATTTAGCTCCAAAATACGGGGAATTTCTGCCTTTTTGCCCGAATAATAAGAAGAATGCATACCTTTTTGCAATAAAAAAGGGAAATTTCTTCATTTTTGCTCCAAAATAAGGGGAATTTCTGCATTTCTGCATCTAAAAATGTGGAATTTCTGTCTTTTTCCCACAACACAAAAGGAATTTCTGTAATTTTTGCCCCAAAATAAGGAAAAATTCTGACTTATTACCCTGAAGTAAGTGAAATTTCTGCAATTTTTCCCCAAAATATGAAAAATTTCTGTCTTTTTGCTCCCAAATAAGGGGAATTTCAGCCTTTTTACCTCAAAATAATGGAATTTCTGAACTTTTGCGACAAAATATTAGGAATTTCTGCCTTTTTGCCATAAAATAAGGAAAATTTCTGCCTTTTTTCCCTGAAATAATTGAAATTTCTGCAATTTTGCCACAAAATAAGTGAAATTTCTGCAATTTTGCCCCAAAATAAGGGAAATTTCTGCAATTTTGCCCCAAAATAAGGGAAATTTCTGGAATTTTGCCCCAAAATAAGTGGAATTTCTGAGTTTTGCCCCAAAATAAGGAGAATTTCTGTCTTTTTGCCCTAACATATAGGGAATTTCTGCATTTTGGCCCCACAATTAGGAGTATTTCTGCAATTTTGCTTCAAAATACGGCTAATTTGTGCCTTTTTGCCTGTAAATAAGAAGAATGCATACCTTTTTGCCATAAAATAAGGAAATTTCTTCATTTTTGCTCCAAAATAAGGGGAATTTCTGCTTTTTTGCCTCTAAATATGTGGAATTTCTGTTTTTTTCCCTCAAAACAAAGGTTATTCATGTTTTTTTGCCCCAAAATAAGAAAAATTTCTGACTTATTACCCTGAAATAAATGAAATTTCTGCAATTTTGCCCCAAAATAAGGGAAATTTCTGGATTTTTGCCCCCAAATAAGTGGAATTTCTGAGTTTTGCCCCAAAATAAAGAGAATGTCTGTCGTTTTGCCCCAACATATAGGGAATTTCTGCTTTTGCCCCACAATTAGGGGAATTTCTGCAATTTTGCTCCAAAATACATGGAATTTCTGCCTTTTTGCCCGAAAATAAGAAGAATGCATACCTTTTTGCCATAAAAAAACGAAATTGTTTCATTTTTGCTCCAAAATAAGGGGAATTTCTGCTTTTTATCCTCTAAATAAGTGGAATTTCTGTCTTTTTCCCCCAAAACAAAGGGAATTCCTGTCTTTATTGACCCAAAATAAGGAAAAATTCTGACTTATTACCCTGAAGTAAGTGAAATTTCTGCAATTTTGCCCCCAAATAAGGAAAATTTCAGCCTTTTTCCCTCAAAATAATGGGAATTTCTGCACTTTTGCACAAAATATTAGGAATTTCTGCCTTTTTGCCCTAAAATAAAGAAAATTTCTGCCTCTTTTCCCTGAAATAAGTGAAATTTCTGCAATTTTGCCACAAAATAAGTGAAATTTCTGCAATTTTGCCCCAAAATAAGGGAAATTTCTGCAATTTTCCCCAAAATAAGTGGAATTTCTTAGTTTTGCCCCAAAATAAGGAGAATTTCTGTCTTTTTGCCCCAACATATAGGCAATTTCTGTCTTTTTGCCCCAGAATTAGGGGAATTTTTAAAATTTTGCTCCAAAATATGGGGAATCTGCCTTTTTGCCCGAAAATAAGAAGAATGCATAACTTTTTGTTATAAAAATGAGAAATTTTATCATTTTTGCTCCGAAATAAGTGGAATTTCTGCTTTTTTGCCTCTAAATAAGTGGAATTTCTGTCTTTTTTGCCCCAAAATAAGAAAAAATTCTGACTTATTACCCTGAGGTAAGTGAAATTTCTGCAATTTTGCCCCAAAATATAAGAAATTTCTGCCTTTCTGCCCCCTAATAAGGGGAAATTCAGCCTTTTTACCTCAAAGTAAAGGGAATTTCTGCATTTTTGCCACAAAATATTAGGAATTTCTGATTTTTGCCCCAAAATAAGAAAAATTTCTGCCTTTTTTCCCTGAAATAAGTGAAATTTCTGCAATTTTGCGCCAAAAAAAATGAAATTTGTGCAATTCTGCCCCAAAATAAAGGAAATTTCTGGAATTTTGCTTCAAAATAAGTGGAATTTCTGAGTTTTGCCCAAAAATAAAGAGAATTTCTGTCTTTTTGCCCTAACATATAGGGAATTTCTTCCTTTTTGCCCCATATTTAGGGGAATTTCTGCAATTTTGCTCCAAAATACGGGGAATTTCTGCCTTTTTGCCGGAAAATAAGAAGAATGCATATCTTTTTGCCATAAAAAAGGGAAATTTCTTCATTTTTGCTCCAAAATAAGGGGAATTTCTGCTTTTTTGCCTCTAAATAAGTGGAATTTCTGTCTTTTTCCCCCAAAACAAAGGGAATTTCTGTCTTTTTGGCCCCAAAATAAAAACATCTCTGACTTATTACCCTGAAGTAAGTGAAAATTCTGCAATTTTGCCCCAAAATAAGGGAAATTTCTGCTTTTTTGCCCACAAATAAGGGGAATTTCAGGCTTTATACCTCAAAATAAGGGGAATTTTTGCATTTTTGCCACAAAATATTAGGAATTTCTGCCTTATTGCCTCAAAAATTAGAAAAATTTCTGCCTTTTTTTCCTGAAATAAATGAAATTACTGCAATTTTGCCCCAAAATAAGTGAAATTTCTGCAATTTTGCCCCAAAATAAGGGAAATTTCTAGAATTTTGCCCCAAAATAAGTGGAATTTCTGAGTTTTTCCCCAAAATAAGGAGAACTTCTGTCTTTTTGCGACAACATATAGAGGATTTCTGCGTTTTTGCCCCACAATTAGAAGAATTTCTGCAATTTTGCTCCAAAATACGGGGAATTTCTGCCTTTTTGACCGAAAATGAGAAGAATGCCTACCTTTTTGCCATAAAAAAGGGAAATTTCTTCATTTTTGCTCCAAAATATGGGGAATTTCTGCATTTCTGCATCTAAAAAAGTGGAATTTCTGTCTTTTCCCCCCAAAACAAAAGGAAATTTTGTATTTTTTGCCCCAAAATAAGGAAAAATTCTGACTTATTACCCTGAAGTAAGTGAAATTTCTGCAATTTTGCCCCAAAATATGAAAAATTTCTACCTTTTTGCCCCCAAATAAGGAAAATTTCAGCCTTTTTACCTCAAAATAATGGGAATTTCTGCATTTTGCCACAAAATATTAGGAATTTCTGCCTTTTTGCCCTAAAAAAAAGAAAATTTCTGCCTTTTTTCCCTGAAATAAGTGAAATCTCTGCAATTTTGCCACAAAATAATTGAAATTTCTGCAATATTGCCCCAAAATAAGGGAAATTTCTGCAATTTTCTCCCAAAATAAGGGAAATTTCTGGAATTTTGCCCCAAAATAAGTGGAATTTCTGAGTTTTACCCCAAAATAAGGAGAATTTCTGTCTTTTTGCCCTAACATATAGGGAATTTCTGCATTTTTGCCCCACAATTAGGGGAATTTCTGCAATTTTGCTCCAAAATACGGGGAATTTCTGCCTTTTTGCCTGTAAATAAGAAGAATGCATAACTTTTTGCCATAAAATAGGAAAATTTCTTCATTTTTGCTCCAAAATAAGGGGAATTTCTGCTTTTTTGCCTCTAAATAAGTGGAATTTCTGTCTTTTTCCCTCAAAACAAAGGTTATTCATGTTTTTTTGCCCCAAAATAAGAAAAATTTCTGACTTATTACCCTGAAATAAGTGAAATTTCTGCAATTTTGCTCCAAAATAAGAGAAATTTCTGGATTTTTGCCCCAAATAAATGGAATTTTTGAGTTTTGCCCCAAAATAAAAAGAATTTCTGTCTTTTTGCCCCAACATATAGGGAATTTCTGCATTTGCCCCACATTTAGGGGAATTTCTGCAATTTTGCTCCAAAATACGGGGAATTTCTGCCTTTTTGCCCGAAAATAAGAAGAATCCATACCTTTTTGTCATAAAAACTGGAAATTTTATCATTTTTGCTTAAAATAAGTGGAATTTCTGCTTTTTTCCTCTAAATAAGTGGAATTTCTGTCTTTTTTGCCCCAAAATAAGAAAAAATTCTGACTTATTATCCTGAAGTAAGTGAAATTTCTGCATTTTTGCCCTAAAATATAAGAAATTTCTGCCTTTCTGTCCCCAAATAAGGGGAAATTCAGCATTTTTACCTCAAAATAAGGGGAATTTCTTTATTTTTGCCACAAAATATTCGGAATTTCTGCTTTTTGCCCGAAAATAAGGAAAATTTCTGCCTTTTTTCCCTGAAATAAGTGAAATTTCTGCAATTTTGCTCCAAAAAAAGTGAAATTTCTGCAATTTTGCCCCAAAATAAGTGGAATTTCTGAGTTTTGCCCCCAAATAAAGAGAATTTCTGTCTTTTTGCCCTAACATATAGGGAATTTCTGCCTTTTTGCCCCATATTTAGGGGAATTTCTGCAATTTTGCTCCAAAATACGGGGAATTTCTGCATTTTTGCCCGAAAATAAGAAGTATGCATACCTTTTTGCTATAAAAAAGGGAAATTTCTTCATTTTGCTCCAAAATAAGGGGAATTTCTGCTTTTTTGCCTCTAAATAAGTGGAATTTCTGTCTTTTTCCCCTAAAACAAATGGAATTCCTGTCTCTTTTGCCCCAAAATAAGGAAAAATTCTGACTTATTACCCTGAAATAAGTGAAATTTCTGCAATTTTGCCCCAAAATAAGGGAAATTTCAGCCCTTTTTTCCCCCAAATAAGGGGAATTTCAGCCTTTTTACTTCAAAATAAGGGGAATTTCTGCATTTTTGCCACATAATATTAGGAATTTCTGACTTTTTGCTTCAAAATAAGAAAACTTCTGCTTTTTTTCCCTGAAATAAGTAAAATTTCTGCAATGTTGCCCCAAAATAAGTGAAATTTTTGCAATTTTGCCCCAAAATAAGTGGAATTTCTGAGTTTTGCCCCAAAATAAGGAGAATTTCTGTATTTTTGCGCCAACATATAGGCAATTACTGCCTTTTTGCCCCAGAATTAGGGGAATTTTTAAAATTTTGCTCCAAAATATGGGGAATTTCTGCCTTTTTGCCCGAAAATAAGAAGAATGAATACCTTTGTGTCATAAAAATGGGAAATTTCATCATTTTTGCTCCAAAATAAGTGGAATTTCTGCTTTTTTGCCTCTAAATAAGTGGAATTTCTCTTTTTTTTGCCCCAAAATAAGAAAAAATTCTGACTTATTACCCTGAAGTAAGTGAAATTTCTGCAATTTTGCCCCAAAATATAAGAAATTTCTACCTTTCTGCCCCCAAATAAGGCGAAATTCAGCCTTTTTGCCTCAAAATAAGGGGAATTTCTGCATTTTTGCCAAAAAATATTAGGAATTTCTTCTTTTTGCCCCAAAATAAGGAAAATTTCTGCCTTTTTCCCTGAAATAAGTGAAATTTCTGCAATTTTGCCCCAAAATAAGCGAAATTTCTGGAATTTTGCCCCAAAATATGTGGAATTTCTGAGTTTTGCCCCAAAATAAAGAGAATTTCTGTCTTTTTGCCCTAACATATAGGAAATTTCTGCCTTTTTGCCCCATATTTAGGGGAATTTCTGCAATTTTGCTCCAAAATACGGGGAATTTCTGCCTTTTAGCCGGAAAATAAGAAGTATGCATACCTTTTTGCAATAAAAAAAGGGAAATTTCTGCATTTTTGCTCCAAAATAAGGGGAATTTCTGCTTTTTTGCCTCTAAATAAGTGGAATTTCTGTCTTTTTCCTTCAAAACAAAGAGAATTTCTGTCTTTTTGGCCCCAAAATAAAAACATCTCTGACTTATTACCCTGAAGTAAGTGAAAATTCTGCAATTTTTCGCCAAAATAAGGGAAATTTCTGTCTTTTTGCCCCCAAATAAGGGGAATTTCAGCATTTTTACCTCAAAATAAGGGGAATTTTTGCATTTTTGCCACAATATATTAGGAATTTCTGCCTTTTTGCCCCAAAAATTAGAAAAATTTCTGACTTTTTCCCTGAAATAAGTGAAATTTCTGCAATTTTGCCCCAAATTAAGTGAAATTTCTACAATTTTGCCCCAAAATAAGGGAAATTTTTGCAATTTTACCTCAAAATAAGGGAAATTTCTGGAATTTTGCCCCAAAATAAGTGCAATTTCTGAGTTTTGCCCCAAAATAAGGAGAATTTCTGTTTTTTTGCGCCAACATATAGAGAATTTCTACCTTTTTGCCCCACAATTAGGGGAATTTCTGCAATTTTGCTCCAAAATACAAGGAATTTCTGCCTTTTTGACCGAAAATAAGAAGAATGCGTACCTTTTTGCCATAAAAAAGGGAAATTTATTCATTTTTGCTCCAAAATAAAGGGAATTTCTGCTTTTTTGGCTCTAAATAAGTGTAATTTCTGTCTCTTTCCCTCAAAAAAAAGAAAATTTTTGTCTTTTTTGCCCCAGAATAAGGAAAATTTCTTCCTTTTTTCCCTGAAATAAGTGAAATTTCTGCAATTTTGCCCCAAAATAAGTGAAATTTCTTCAATTTTGCTCCAAAATAAAAGAAATTTCTGCAATTTTGCCACAAAATAAGGGAAATTTCTGGAATTTTGCCCCAAAATAAGTGGAATTTCTGAGTTTTGCCCCAAAATAAGGAGAATTTCTGTCTTTTTGTCCCAACATGTAGAGAATTTCTGCCTTTTTGCCCCATAATTAGAGGAATTTCTCCAATTTTGCCCGAAAATAAGGGAAATTTCTGCCTTTTTGCCTCCAAATAAGAAGAATTTCAGCATTTTTACCTCAAAATAAGGGGAATTTCTGCATTTTTGCCTCAAAATATTAGGAATTTATGACTTTTTGCCCCAAAATAAGAAAATTTCTGCAATTTGGCCCCAAAATAATGAAAATTTCTGGAATTTTGCCTCCAGTTAGTGGAATTTCTGAGATTTGCCCCAAAACAAGGAGAATTTCTGTCTTTTTGCCCCAACATATAAGGCATTTCTGCCTTTTTGCCCAACAATTCGGGGAATTTCTGCAATTTAGCTCCAAAATACAGGGAATTTCTGCCTTTTTGCCCGAAAATAAAAAGAATGCATATCTTTTTGCCATAAAAAAGGGAAATTTCTTCATTTTTGCTCCAAAATAAGGGGAATTTCTGCTTTTTTGCCTCTAAATAAGTGGAATTTCTGTCTTTTTCCCCCAAAACAAAAGGAATTTCTGTATTTTTTGCCCCAAAATAAGGAAAAATTCTGACTTATTACCCTGAAGTAAGTGAAATTTCTGCAATTTTGCCCCAAACTATGAAAAATTTCTGCTTTTTTGCCCCCAAATAAGGGGAACTTCTGCACTTTTGCCACAAAATATTAGGTATTTCTGCCTTTTTGCCCTAAAATAAGGAAAATTTCGGCCTTTTTTACCTGAAATAAGTGAAATTTCTGCAATTTTGCCACAAAATATGTGAAATTTCTGCAATTTTGCCCAAAAAAAGTGAAATTTCTGCAATTTTGCCCCAAAATAAGGGAAATTTCTGTAATTTTGCCCAAAAATAAGTGGAATTTCTATATTTTTCCCTCAAAACAAAGGTTATTCATGTTTTTTTGCCCCAAAATAAGAAAAATTTCTGACTTATTACCCTGAAATAAGTAAAATTTCTGCAATTCTGCCCAAAAATAAGGGAAATTTCTGGATTTTTGCCCCAAAATATGTGGAATTTCTGAGTTTTGCCCCAAAATAAAAAAAATTTCTGTCTATTTGCCAAAACATATAGGGAATTTCTGCTTTTGCCCCACAATTAGGGGAATTTCTGCAATTATGCTCCAAAATACGGGGAATTTCTGCCTTTTTGCCCGAAAATAAGAAGTATGCATACCTTTTTGCCATTAAAAAGGGAAATTTCTTCATTTTTGCTCCAAAATAAGGGGAATTTCTGCTTTTTTGCCTCTAAATAATTGGAATTTCTGTCTTTTTCTCCCAAAACAAAAAGAATTCCTGTCTTTTTTGCTCCCAAATAAGGAAAAATTCTGACTTATTACCCTGAATTAAATGAAATTTCTGCAGTTTTTCCTCAAAATAAGGGAAATTTCTGCCTTTTTTCCCTCAAATAAGGGGAATTTCAGCCTTTTTACCTCAAAATAAGGGGAATTTCTGCATTTTTGCCACAAAATATTAGGAATTTCTGCCTTTTTGCTTCAAAATAAGAAAACTTCTTTTTTTCCATGAAATAAGTGAAATTTCTGCAATGTTGCCCCAAAATAAGGGAAATTTCTGGAATTTTGCTCAAAACAAGTGGAATTTCTGAGTTTTGCCCCAAAATAAAGAGAATTTCTGTCTTTTTGCTTTAACATATAGGGAATTTCTGCCTTTTTGCCCCATATTTAGGGGAATTTCTGCAATTTTGCTTCAAAATACAGGGAATTTCTTCCTCTTTGCCCGAAAATAAGAAGTATGCATACCTTTTTTGCCATAAAAATGGGAAATTTCTTCATTTTTGCTCCAAAATAAGAGGAATTTCTGCATGTTGCCTCTAAATAAGTGGAATTTCTGTCTTTTTCCCCGAAAACAAAGAAAATTTCTGTCTTTTTGGCCCCAAAATAAAAAAATCTCTGACTTATTACCCTGAAGTAAGTGAGAATTCTGCAATTTTGCCCCAAAATAAGTGAAATTTCTGCAATTTTGCCCCAAAATAAGTGAAATTTCTGCAATTTTGCCCCAAAAGAAGGGGAATTTCTGGAAATTTGCCCCAAAATAAGTGGAATTTCTGAGTTTTGCCCTAAAATAAGGAGAATTTCTGTCTTTTTGCCCCAACATATAGAGAATTTCTGCCTTTTTGCCCCACAACTAGGGGAATTTCTGCAATTTTGCTCCAAAATACGGGGAATTTCTGTCTTCTTGCCCAAAATAAGAAAACTGCATACCTTTTTGCCATAAAAATAGGAAATTTCTTCATTTTTGCTCCAAAATAAGGGGAATTTCTGCTTTTTTGCCTCTAAATAAGTGGAATTTCTGTCTTTTTCCCCCAAAACAAAGGGAATTTCTGTCTTTTTTGACCCAAAATAAGAAAAAATTCTGACTTATTACGCTTAAGTAAGTGAAATATCTGCAATTTTTCCCCAAAATATGGGAAATTTCTGCCTTTTTGCCCCCCAAATAAGGGGAATTTCAGACTATTTACCTCAAAATAAAAGTAATTTCTGCATTTTTGTCACAAACTAATAGGAATTTCTGCATTTTTGCTTCAAAATAAAAACAATTTCTGCCTTTTTTTCCCTGAAATAAGTGAAATTTCTGCAATTTTGCCCCAAAATAAGGGAAATTTCTGCATTTTGCCCCTAAATAAGGGATATTTCTGGAATTTTGCCTCAAAATAAGTGGAATTTCTGAGTTTTGCCTCAAAATAAGAAGAATTTCTGTCTTTTTTGCCCCAACATATAGGGAATTTCTGCCTTTTTGCCCCACAATTAGGGAAATTTCTGCAATTTTGCACCAAAATACGGGAAATTTCAGCCTTTTTGCCCGAAAATAAGAAGAATGCAAACCTTTTTGCCATAAAAAATGGAAATTTCTTGATTTTTGATCCAAAATAAAGGGAATTTCTGCTTTTTTGCCTCTAAATATGTGGAATTTCTGTCTTTTTCCCCCAACACAAAGGGAATTCCTGTCTTTTTGGCCCCAAAATAAAAAAATCTCTGACTTATTACCCTGAAGTAAGTGAAAATTCTGCAATTTTGCCCCAAAATAAAGGAAATTTCTGCCTTTTTGCTCCCAAATAAGGGGAATTTCAGCATTTTTACCTCAAAATAAGGAGAATTTCTGCATTTTTGCCACAAAATATTAGGAATTTTTGCCTTTTTGCCACCAAAGTAAAAAAAATTCTGCCTTTTTTCTGAAATAAGTGAAATTTCTGCAATTTTGCCCCAAAATAAGTGAAATTTCTGCAATTTACCCCAAAATAAGTGAAATTTCTGCAATTTTGCCCCAAAAGAAGGGAAATTTCTGGAAATTTGCCCCAAAATAAGTGGAATTTCAGAGTTTTGCCGCAAAATAAGAAGAATTTCTGTCTTTTTGCCCCAACATATTGGGAATTTCTGACTTTTTGTCCCACAATTAAGGGAATTTCTGCAATTTTGCTCCAAAATACGGGAAATTTCTCTATTTTTGCCCGAAAATAAGGGGAATGCATAACTTTTTGCCATAAAAAATGGAAATGTCTTCATTTTTGCTCCAATATAAGGGGAATTTCTGCATTTTTGCCTCTAAATAAGTGGAATTTCTGTCTTTTTCCCCAAAAACAAAAGGAATTCCTTTCTTTTTTGCCCCAAAATAAGGAAAATTTTTGCCTTTTTCCCTGAAATAAGTAAAATTTCTTCAATTTTGCCCCAAAATAAGCGAAATTTCTCCAATTTTGCCCCAAAATAATGGAAATTTCTGCAATTTTGCCCCAAAATAAAGAAAATTTCTGGATTTTTGCCCCAAAATAAGTGGAATTTCTGAGTTTTGCCCTAAAATAAGGAGAATTTCTGTTTTTTGCCCCAACATATAGGGAATTTCTGACATTTTCCCCATATTTAAAGGAATTTCTGCAATTTTGCTCCAAAATACGGGGAATTTCTGCCTTTTTGCCCGAAAATAAGAAATATGCATACCTTTTTGCCATAAAAAAGGGAAATTTCTTCATTTTTGCTCCAAAATAAGGGGAATTTCTGCTTTTTTGCCTCTAAATAAGTGGAATTTCTGTCTTTTCCCCCAAAAACAAAGGGAATTTCTGTTTTTGGCCCCAAAATAAAAAAATCTCTGACTTATTACCCTGAAGTAAGTTAAAATCTGCAATTTTGCCACAAAATAAAGGAAATTTCTGCCTTTTTGCCCCCAAATAAGGGGAATTTCAGCGTTTTTACCTCAAAATAAGTAGAATTTCTGCCTTTTTGCTACAAAATATTAGGAATTTCTGCCTTTTTGCCCCCAAAATTAGAAAAATTTCTTCCTTTTTTCCCTGAAATAAGTGAAATTTCTGCAATTTTGCCCCAAAATAAGTGAAATTTCTGCAATTTGCCCCCAAATAAGTGAAATTTCTGCAATTTTGCCCCAAAAGAAGGGAAATTCCTAGAAATTTGCCCCAAAATAAGTGGAATTTCTGAGTTTTGCCGCAAAATAAGAAGAATTTCTGTCTTTTTGCCCGAACATATAGGGAATTTCTGACTTTTTGTCCCACAATTAAGGGAATTTCTGCAATTTTGCTCCAAAATACGGGGAATTTCTCCCCTTTTGCCCGAAAATAAGGAGAATGCATACCTTTTTGCCATAAAAAAGGGAAATGTCTTCATTTTTGCTCCAAAATAAGAGGAATTTCTGCCTTTTTGCCTCTAAATAAGTGGAATTTCTGTCTTTTTCCCCCAAAACAAAAGGATTTCCTTTCTTTTTTGCCCCCAAATAAGGAAAATTTCTGCCTTTTTTCCCTGAAATAAGTAAAATTTCTGCAATTTTGCCCCAAAATAAGTGAAATTTCTCCAATTTTGCCCCAAAATAAGGAAAATTTCTGCAATTTTGCCCCAAAATAAAGAAAATTTCTGGAATTTTGCCCCAAAATAAGTGGAATTTTTGAGTTTTGCCCCAAAATAAGAAGAATTTCTGAATTTTTGCCCCAAAATATAGGGAATTTCTCCCTTTTTGCCCCACAACTAGGGAAATTTCTGCAATTTTACTCCAAAATACGGGGAATTTCGGCCTTTTTGCCCGAAAATAAGAAGAATGCATAACTTTTTGCCATAAAAAAGGGAAATTTCTTCATTTTTGCTCCAAAATAAGGGGAATTTCTGCTTTTTTGCCTCTAAATAAGTGGAATATCTGTCTTTTTCCCTCAAAACAAAGGTTATTCATGTTTTTTTGCCCAAAATAAGAAAAATTTCTGACATTACCCTGAAATAAGTGAAATTTCTGCAATTTTGCCCCAAAATAAGGGAAATTTCTGCATTTTTGCCCCAAAATAAGTGGAATTTCTGAGTTTTGCCCCAAAATAAAGGGAATTTCTGTCTTTTTGCCCCAACATATAGGGAATTTCTGCTTTTGCCCCAAAATTAGGGGAATTTCTGCAATTTTGCTCCAAAATACGGGGAATTTCTGCCTTTTTGGCCGAAAATAAGAAGAAAGCATACCTTTTTGCCATAAAAAAGGGAAATTTCTTCATTTTTGCTCCAAAATAAGGGGAATTTCTGCTTTTTTGCCTCTAAATAAGTGGAATTTCTGTCTTTTTCCCCCAACACAAAGGGAATTCCTTTCTTTTTTGCCCCAAAATAAGAAAAAATTCTGACTTATTACCCTGAAGTAAGTGAAATTTCTGCAATTTTGCCCCAAAATAAGGGAAATTTCTGCCTTTTTCCCCCAAAATAAGGGGAATTTCAGCATTTTTACCTCAAAATAAGAAGAATTTCTGCATTTTTGCCACAAAATATTAGGAATTTCTGCCTTTTTGCTTCAAAATAAAGAAACTTCTGCTTTTTTTCCCTGAAATAAGTGAAATTTCTGCAATTTTGCCCCAAAATAAGTGAAATTTCTGCAATTTTGCCCCAAAATAAGGGAAATTTCTGGAATTTTGCCCCAAAATAAGTGGAATTTCTGAGTTTTGCCCCAAAATAAGGAGAATTTCTGTCTTTTTGCCTCAACATATAGGCAATTTCTGTCTTTTTGCCCTACAATTAGGGGAATTTCTGCAATTTTGCTCCAAAATATGGGGAATTTCTGCCTTTTTGCCCGAAAATAAGAAGAATGCATATCTTTTTGCCATAAAAAATGGAAATTTTTTTATTTTTGCTCCAAAATAAGGGGAATTTCTGCTTTTTGCCTCTAAGTGGAATTTCTGTATTTTCCCCCAAAACAGAGAAAATTTCTGTTTTTTTTGCCCCAAAATAAGAAATAAGCTGACTTATTACCCTAAAGTAAGTGAAATTTCTGCAATTTTTCCCCAAAATATGGGAAATTTCTCCCTTTTTGCCCCCAAATAAGGGGAATTTCAGTATTTTTACCTCAAAATAAGGGGAATTTCTGCATTTTTGCCACAAATATTAGGAATTTCTGCTTTTTGCCCCAAAATAAGGATAATTTCTGCCTTTTTTCCCTGAAATAAGTGAAATTTCTGCAATTTTGCCCCAAAATAAGTGAAATTTCTGCAATTTTGCCCCAAAATAAAGGAAATTTCTGTATATTTGCCCCAAAATAAGTGGAATTTCTGAGTTTTGCCACAAAATAAAGAGAATTTCTGTCTATTTGCCCTAACATATAGGGAATTTCTGACATTTTGCCTCATATTTAAAGGAATTTCTGCAATTTTGCTCCAAAATACGGGGAATTTCTGCCTTTTTGCCCGAAAATAAGAAATATGCATACCTTTTTGCCATAAAAAAGGGAAATTTCTTCATTTTTGCTCCAAAATAAGGGGAATTTCTGCTTTTTTGCCTCTAAATAAGTGGAATTTCTGTGTTTTCCCCCCAAAACAAAGGGAATTTCTGTCTTTTTGGCCCCAAAATAAAAAAATCTCTGACTTATTACCCTGAAGTAAGTTAAAATTCTGCAATTTTGCCCCAAAATATAGGAAATTTCTGCCTTTTTGCCCCCAAATAAGGGGAATTTCAGCGTTTTTACCTCAAAATAAGTAGAATTTCTGCCTTTTTGCCACAAAATATTAGGAATTTCTGCCTTTTGGCCCCCAAAATTAGAAAAATTTCTGCTTTTTTTCCCTGAAATAAGTGAAATTTCTGCAATTTTGCCCCAAAATAAGTGAAATTTCTGCAATTTGCCCCCAAATAAGTGAAATTTCTGCAATTTTGCCCCAAAAGAAGGGAAATTCCTGGAAATTTGCCCCAAAATAAGTGGAATTTCTGAGTTTTGCCGCAAAATAAGAAGAATTTCTGTCTTTTTGCCCGAACATATAGGGAATTTCTGACTTTTTGTCCCACAATTAAGGGAATTTCTGCAATTTTGCTCCAAAATACGGGGAATTTCTCCCCTTTTGCCCGAAAATAAGGAGAATGCATACCTTTTTGCCATAAAAAAGGGAAATGTCTTCATTTTTGCTCCAAAATAAGAGGAATTTCTGCCTTTTTGCCTCTAAATAAGTGGAATTTCTGTCCTTTTCCCCCAAAACAAAAGGAATTCCTTTCTTTTTTGCCCCCAAATAAGGAAAATTTCTGCCTTTTTTCCCTGAAATAAGTAAAATTTCTGCAATTTTGCCCCAAAATAACTGAAATTTCTCCAATTTTGCCCCAAAATAAGGAAAATTTCTCCAATTTTGCCCCAAAATAAAGAAAATTTTTGGAATTTTGCCCCAAAATAAGTGGAATTTTTGAGTTTTACCCCAAAATAAGAAGAATTTCTGAATTTTTGCCCCAACATATAGGGAATTTCTCCCTTTTTGCCCCACAACTAGGGGAATTTCTGCAATTTTACTCCAAAATACGGGGAATTTCGGCCTTTTTGCCCGAAAATAAGAAGAATGCATAACTTTTTGCCATAGAAAAGGGAAATTTCTTCATTTTTGCTCCAAAATAAGGGGAATTTCTGCTTTTTTGCCTCTAAATAAGTGGAATTTTTGTTTTTTTCCCCCAAAACATAGAAAATTCCTGTCTTTTTTGCCCCAAAATAAAGAAAATTTCTGCCTTTTTTTCCCTGAAATAAGTGAAATTTCTGCAATTTTGCCCCAAAATAAGTGAAATTTCTCCAATTTTGCCCCAAAATAAGGGAAATTTCTGCAATTTTTCCCTAAAACAAGGGAAATTTCTGGAATTTTGCCCCGAAATAAGTGGAATTTCTGAGTTTTGCCCCAAAATAAGATTTTCTGTCTTTTTGCCCCAACATATAGAGAATTTCTGCCCTTTTGCCCCACAATTAGGGAAATTTCTGCAATTTTGCTCCAAAATACAGGGAATTTCTGCCTTTTTGCCTGAAAATACAAGAATGCATACCTTTTGCCATAAAATAGGGAAATTTCTTCATTTTTGCTCCAAAATATAGGGAATTTCTGCTTTTTTGCCTCTAAATAAGTGGAATATCTGTCTTTTTCCCTCAAAACAAAGGTTATTCATGTTTTTTTGCCCCAAAATAAGAAAAATTTCTGACATTACCCTGAAATAAGTGAAATTTCTGCAATTTTGCCCCAAAATAAGAGAAATTTCTGCATTTTTGCCCCAAAATAAGTGGAATTTCTGAGTTTTGCCCCAAAATAAAGAGAATTTCTGGCTTTTTGCCCCAACATATAGGGAATTTCTGCTTTTGCCCCAAAATTAGGGGAATTTCTGCAATTTTGCTCCAAAATACGGGGAATTTCTGCTTTTTTGGCCGAAAATAAGAAGAAAGCATACCTTTTTGCAATAAAAAAGGGAAATTTCTTCATTTTTGCTCCAAAATAAGAGGAATTTCTGATTTTTGCCTCTAAATAAGTGGAATTTCTGTCTTTTTCCCCCAACACAAAGGGAATTCCTTTCTTTTTTGCCCCAAAATAAGAAAAAATTCTGACTTATTACCCTGAAGTAAGTGAAACTTCTGCAATTTTGCCCCAAAATAAGCGAAATTTCTGCATTTTTCCCCCAAAATAAGGGAAATTTCAGCATTTTTACCTCAAAATAAGAAGAATTTCTGCATTTTTGCCACAAAATATTAGGAATTTCTGCCTTTTTGCTTCAAAATAAAGAAACTTCTGCTTTTTCCCCTGAAATAAGTGAAATTTCTGCAATTTTGCCCCAAAATAAGTGAAATTTCTGCAATTTTGCCCCAAAATAAGGGAAATTTCTGGAATTTTGCCCCAAAATAAGTGGAATTTCTGAGTTTTGCCCCAAAATAAGGAGAATTTCTGTCTTTTTGCCTCAACATATAGGCAATTTCTGCCTTTTTGCCCTACAATTAGGGGAATTTCTGCAATTTTGCTCCAAAATATGGGGAATTTATGCCTTTTTGCCGGAAAATAAGAAGAATGCATACCTTTTTGCCATAAAAAATGGAAATTTCTTGATTTTTGCTCCAAAATAAGGGGAATTTCTGCTTTTTGCCTCTAAGTGGAATTTCTGTCTTTTTCCCCCAAAACAAAGAAAATTTCTGGTTTTTTTGCCCCAAAATAAGAAATAATTCTGACTTATTACCCTAAAGTAAGTGAAATTTCTGCAATTTTTCCCCAAAATATGGGAAATTTCTCCCTTTTTGCCCCCAAATAAGGGGAATTTCAGCCGTTTTACCTCAAAATAAGGGGAATTTCTGCATTTTTGCCACAAATATTAGGAATTTCTGCTTTTTGCCCCAAAATAAGGATAATTTCTGCCTTTTTTCCCTGAAATAAGTGAAATTTCTGCAATTTTGCCCCAAAATAAGTGAAATTTCTGCAATTTTGCCCCAAAATAAAGGAAATTTCTGTATATTTGCCCCAAAATAAGTGGAATTTCTGAGTTTTGCCACAAAATAAAGAGAATTTCTGTCTATTTGCCCTAACATATAGGGAATTTCTGATATTTTGCCCCATATTTAAAGGAATTTCTGCAATTTTGCTCCAAAATACGGGGAATTTCTGCCTTTTTGCCTGAAAATAAGAAATATGCATACCTTTTTGCCATAAAAAAGGGAAATTTCTTCATTTTTGCTCCAAAATAAGGGAAATTTCTGCTTTTTTGCCTCTAAATAAGTGGAATTTCTGTCTTTTCCCCCCAAAACAAAGGGAATTTCTGTCTTTTTGGCCCCAAAATAAAAAAATCTCTGACTTATTACCCTGAAGTAAGTTAAAATTCTGCAATTTTGCCCCAAAATATAGGAAATTTTTGCCTTTTTGCCCCCAAATAAGGGGAATTTCAGCGTTTTTACCTCAAAATAAGTAGAATTTCTGCCTTTTTGCCACAAAATATTAGGAATTTCTGCCTTTTTGCCCCCACAATTAGAAAAATTTCTGCCTTTTTTCCCTGAAATAAGTGAAATTTCTGCAATTTTGCCCCAAAATAAGTGAAATTTCTGCAATTTGCCCCCAAATAAGTGAAATTTCTGCAATTTTGCCCCAAAAGAAGGGAAATTCCTGGAAATTTGCCCCAAAATAAGTGGAATTTCTGAGTTTTGCCGCAAAATAAGAAGAATTTCTGTCTTTTTGCCCGAACATATAAGGAATTTCTGACTTTTTGTCCCACAATTAAGGGAATTTCTGCAATTTTGCTCCAAAATACGGGGAATTTCTCCCCTTTTGCCCGAAAATAAAGAGAATGCATAACTTTTTGCCATAAAAAAGGGAAATGTCTTCATTTTTGCTCCAAAATAAGAGGAATTTCTGCCTTTTTGCCTCTAAATAAGTGGAATTTCTGTCTTTTTCCCCCAAAATAAAAGGAATTCCTTTCTTTTTTGCCCCCAAATAAGGAAAATTTCTGCCTTTTTTCCCTGAAATAAGTAAAATTTCTGCAATTTTGCCCCAAAATAAGTGAAATTTCTCCAATTTTGCCCCAAAATAAGGAAAATTTCTGCAATTTTGCCCCAAAATAAAGAAAATTCCTGGAATTTTGCCCTAAAATAAGTGGAATTTTTGATTTTTGCCCCAAAATAAGAAGAATTTCTGAATTTTTGCCCCAACATATAGGGAATTTCTCCCTTTTTGCCCCACAACTAGGGGAATTTCTGCAATTTTGCTCCAAAATACAGGGAATTTCTGCCTTTTTGCCTGAAAATAAGAAGAATGCATACCTTTTGCCATAAAATAGGGAAATTTCTTCATTTTTGCTCCAAAATAAGGGGAATTTCTGCTTTTTTGCCTCTAAATAAGTGGAATATCTGTCTTTTTCCCTCAAAACAAAGGTTATTCATGTATTTTTGCCCCAAAATAAGAAAAATTTCTGACTTATTACCCTGAAATAAGTGAAATTTCTGCAATTTTGCCCCAAAATAAGGGAAATTTCTGGAATTTTGCCCCAAAATAAGTGGAATTTCTGAGTTTTGCCCCAAAATAAGGAGAATTTCTGTCTTTTTGCCTCAACATATAGGCAATTTCTGCCTTTTTGCCCTACAATTAGGGGAATTTCTGCAATTTTGCTCCAAAATATGGGGAATTTCTGCCTTTTTGCCCGAAAATAAGAAGAATGCATACCTTTTTGCCATAAAAAATGGAAATTTCTTGATTTTTGCTCCAAAATACGGGGAATTTCTGCTTTGTGCCTCTAAGTGTAATTTCTGTATTTTCCCCCAAAACAGAGAAAATTTCTGTTTTTTTTGCCCCAAAATAAGAAATAATTCTGACTTATTACCCAAAAGTAAGTGAAATTTCTGCAATTTTTCCCCAAAATATGGGAAATTTCTCCCTTTTTGCCCCCAAATAAGGGGAATTTCAGTATTTTTACCTCAAAATAAGGGGAATTTCTGCATTTTTGCCACAAATATTAGGAATTTCTGCTTTTTGCCCCAAAATAAGGATAATTTCTGCCTTTTTTCCCTGAAATAAGTGAAATTTCTGCAATTTTGCCCCAAAATAAGTGAAATTTCTGCAATTTTGCCCCAAAATAAAGGAAATTTCTGTATATTTGCCCCAAAATAAGTGGAATTTCTGAGTTTTGCCACAAAATAAAGAGAATTTCTGTCTATTTGAACTAACATATAGGGAATTTCTGACATTTTGCCTCATATTTAAAGGAATTTCTGCAATTTTGCTCCAAAACACGGGGAATTTCTGCCTTTTTGCCCGAAAATAAGAAATATGCATACCTTTTTGCCATAAAAAAGGGAAATTTCTTCATTTTTGCTCCAAAATAAGGGGAGTTTCTGCTTTTTTGCCTCTAAATAAGTGGAATTTCTGTCTTTTTCCCCCAAAACAAAGGGAATTTCTGTCTTTTTGGCCCCAAAATAAAAAAATCTCTGACTTATTACCCTGAAGTAAGTTAAAATTCTGCAATTTTGCCCCAAAATGAAGGAAATTTCTGCCTTTTTGCCCCCAAATAAGGGGAATTTCAGCGTTTTTACCTCAAAATAAGTAGAATTTCTGCCTTTTTGCCACAAAATATTAGGAATTTCTGCCTTTTGGCCCCCAAAATTAGAAAAATTTCTGCCTTTTTTCCCTGAAATAAGTGAAATTTCTGCAATTTTGCCCCAAAATAAGTGAAATTTCTGCAATTTGCCCCCAAATAAGTGAAATTTCTGCAATTTTGCCCCAAAAGAAGGGAAATTCCTGGAAATTTGCCCCAAAATAAGTGGAATTTCTGAGTTTTGCCGCAAAATAAGAAGAATTTCTGTCTTTTTGCCCGAACATATAGGGATTTTCTGACTTTTTGTCCCACAATTAAGGGAATTTCTGCAATTTTGCTCCAAAATACGGGGAATTTCTCCCCTTTTGCCCGAAAATAAGGAGAATGCATACCTTTTTGCCATAAAAAAGGGAAATGTCTTCATTTTTGCTCCAAAATAAGAGGAATTTCTGCCTTTTTGCCTCTAAATAAGTGGAATTTCTGTCTTTTTCCCCCAAAACAAAAGGAATTCCTTTCTTTTTTCCCCCAAATAAGGAAAATTTCTGCCTTTTTTCCCTGAAATAAGTAAAATTTCTGCAATTTTGCCCCAAAATAAGTGAAATTTCTCAAATTTTGCCCCAAAATTAGGAAAATTTTTGCAATTTTGCCCCAAAATATAGAAAATTTCTGGAATTTTGCCCTAAAATAAGTGGAATTTTTGAGTTTTGCCCCAAAATAAGAAGAATTTCTGAATTTTTGCCCCAACATATAGGGAATTTCTCCCTTTTTGCCCCACAACTAGGGGAATTTCTGCAATTTTACTCCAAAAAACGGGGAATTTCGGCCTTTTTGCCCGAAAATAAGAAGAATGCATAACTTTTTGCCATAAAAAAGGGAAATTTCTTCATTTTTGCTCCAAAATAAGGGGAATTTCTGCTTTTTTGCCTCTAAATAAGTGGAATTTTTGTATTTTTCCCCCAAAACATAAAAAATTCCTGTCTTTTTTGCCCCAAAATAAGGAAAATTTCTGCCTTTTTTCCCTGAAAAAAGTGAAATTTCTGCAATTTTGCCCCAAAATAAGTGAAATTTCTTCAATTTTGCCCCTAAATAAGGGAAATTTCTGCAATTTTTTCCTAAAACAAGGGAAATTTCTGGAATTTTGCCCCAAAATAAGTGGAATTTCTGAGTTTTGCCCCAAAATAAGAAGATTTTCTGTCTTTTTGCCCCAACATATAGAGAATTTCTTCCTTTTTGCCCCACAATTAGGGAAATTTCTGCAATTTTGCTCCAAAATACAGGGATTTTCTGCCTTTTTGCCTGAAAATAAGAAGAATGCATACCTTTTGCCATAAAATAGGGAAATTTCTTCATTTTTGCTCCAAAATAAGGGGAATTTCTGCTTTTTTGCCTCTAAATAAGTGGAATTTCTGTCTTTTTCCCCCAACACAAAGGGAATTCCTGTCTTTTTTGCCCCAAAATAAGGAAAAATTCTGACTTATTACCCTGAAGTAAGTGAAATTCCTGCAATTTTGCCCCAAAATAAGGGAAATTTCTGCCTTTTTCCCCCCAAATAAGGGGAATTTCAGCATTTTTACCTCAAAATAAGAAGAATTTCTGCATTTTTGCCACAAAATATTAGGAATTTCTGCCTTTTTGCTTCAAAATAAAGAAACTTCTGCTTTTTTTCCCTGAAATAAGTGAAATTTCTGCAATTTTGCCCCAAAATAAGTGAAATTTCTGCAATTTTGCCCCAAAATAAGGGAAATTTCTGGAATTTTGCCCCAAAATAAGTGGAATTTCTGAGTTTTGCCCCAAAATAAGGAGAATTTCTGTCTTTTTGCCTCAACATATAGGCAATTTCTGCCTTTTTGCCCTACAATTAGGGGAATATCTGCAATTTTGCTCCAAAATATGGGGAATTTCTGCCTTTTTGCCCGAAAATAAGAAGAATGCATACCTTTTTGCCATAAAAAATGGAAATTTCTTGATTTTTGCTCCAAAATAATGGGAATTTCTGCTTTTTGCCTCTAAGTGGAATTTCTGTCTTTTTCCCCCAAAACAAAGAAAATTTCTGGTTTTTTTGCCCCAAAATAAGAAATAATTCTGACTTATTACCCAAAAGTAAGTGAAATTTCTGCAATTTTTCCCCAAAATATGGGAAATTTCTCCCTTTTTGCCCCCAAATAAGGGGAATTTCAGCCTTTTTACCTCAAAATAAGGGGAATTTCTGCATTTTTGCCACAAATATTAGGAATTTCTGCTTTTTGCCCCAAAATAAGGATAATTTCTGCCTTTTTTCCCTGAAATAAGTGAAATTTCTGCAATTTTGCCCCAAAATAAGTGAAATTTCTTCAATTTTGCCCCAAAATAAAGGAAATTTCTGTATATTTGCCCCAAAATAAGTGGAATTTCTGAGTTTTGCCACAAAATAAAGAGAATTTCGGTCTATTTGCCCTAACATATAGGGAATTTCTGACATTTTGCCCCATATTTAAAGGAATTTCTGCAATTTTGCTCCAAAATACGGGGAATTTCTGCCTTTTTGCCCGAAAATAAGAAATATGCATACCTTTTTGCCATAAAAAAGGGAAATTTCTTCATTTTTGCTCCAAAATAAGGGGAGTTTCTGCTTTTTTGCCTCTAAATAAGTGGAATTTCTGTCTTTTTCCCCCAAAACAAAGGGAATTTCTGTCTTTTTGGCCCCAAAATAAAAAAATCTCTGACTTATTACCCTGAAGTAAGTTAAAATTCTGCAATTTTGCCCCAAAATGAAGGAAATTTCTGCCTTTTTGCCCCCAAATAAGGGGAATTTCAGCGTTTTTACCTCAAAATAAGTAGAATTTCTGCCTTTTTGCCACAAAATATTAGGAATTTCTGCCTTTTGGCCCCCAAAATTAGAAAAATTTCTGCCTTTTTTCCCTGAAATAAGTGAAATTTCTGCAATTTTGCCCCAAAATAAGTGAAATTTCTGCAATTTGCCCCCAAATAAGTGAAATTTCTGCAATTTTGCCCCAAAAGAAGGGAAATTCCTGGAAATTTGCCCCAAAATAAGTGGAATTTCTGAGTTTTGCCGCAAAATAAGAAGAATTTCTGTCTTTTTGCCCGAACATATAGGGATTTTCTGACTTTTTGTCCCACAATTAAGGGAATTTCTGCAATTTTGCTCCAAAATACGGGGAATTTCTCCCCTTTTGCCCGAAAATAAGGAGAATGCATACCTTTTTGCCATAAAAAAGGGAAATGTCTTCATTTTTGCTCCAAAATAAGAGGAATTTCTGCCTTTTTGCCTCTAAATAAGTGGAATTTCTGTCTTTTTCCCCCAAAACAAAAGGAATTCCTTTCTTTTTTCCCCCAAATAAGGAAAATTTCTGCCTTTTTTCCCTGAAATAAGTAAAATTTCTGCAATTTTGCCCCAAAATAAGTGAAATTTCTCAAATTTTGCCCCAAAATTAGGAAAATTTTTGCAATTTTGCCCCAAAATATAGAAAATTTCTGGAATTTTGCCCTAAAATAAGTGGAATTTTTGAGTTTTGCCCCAAAATAAGAAGAATTTCTGAATTTTTGCCCCAACATATAGGGAATTTCTCCCTTTTTGCCCCACAACTAGGGGAATTTCTGCAATTTTACTCCAAAAAACGGGGAATTTCGGCCTTTTTGCCCGAAAATAAGAAGAATGCATAACTTTTTGCCATAAAAAAGGGAAATTTCTTCATTTTTGCTCCAAAATAAGGGGAATTTCTGCTTTTTTGCCTCTAAATAAGTGGAATTTTTGTATTTTTCCCCCAAAACATAAAAAATTCCTGTCTTTTTTGCCCCAAAATAAGGAAAATTTCTGCCTTTTTTCCCTGAAAAAAGTGAAATTTCTGCAATTTTGCCCCAAAATAAGTGAAATTTCTTCAATTTTGCCCCTAAATAAGGGAAATTTCTGCAATTTTTTCCTAAAACAAGGGAAATTTCTGGAATTTTGCCCCAAAATAAGTGGAATTTCTGAGTTTTGCCCCAAAATAAGAAGATTTTCTGTCTTTTTGCCCCAACATATAGAGAATTTCTTCCTTTTTGCCCCACAATTAGGGAAATTTCTGCAATTTTGCTCCAAAATACAGGGATTTTCTGCCTTTTTGCCTGAAAATAAGAAGAATGCATACCTTTTGCCATAAAATAGGGAAATTTCTTCATTTTTGCTCCAAAATAAGGGGAATTTCTGCTTTTTTGCCTCTAAATAAGTGGAATTTCTGTCTTTTTCCCCCAACACAAAGGGAATTCCTGTCTTTTTTGCCCCAAAATAAGGAAAAATTCTGACTTATTACCCTGAAGTAAGTGAAATTCCTGCAATTTTGCCCCAAAATAAGGGAAATTTCTGCCTTTTTCCCCCCAAATAAGGGGAATTTCAGCATTTTTACCTCAAAATAAGAAGAATTTCTGCATTTTTGCCACAAAATATTAGGAATTTCTGCCTTTTTGCTTCAAAATAAAGAAACTTCTGCTTTTTTTCCCTGAAATAAGTGAAATTTCTGCAATTTTGCCCCAAAATAAGTGAAATTTCTGCAATTTTGCCCCAAAATAAGGGAAATTTCTGGAATTTTGCCCCAAAATAAGTGGAATTTCTGAGTTTTGCCCCAAAATAAGGAGAATTTCTGTCTTTTTGCCTCAACATATAGGCAATTTCTGCCTTTTTGCCCTACAATTAGGGGAATATCTGCAATTTTGCTCCAAAATATGGGGAATTTCTGCCTTTTTGCCCGAAAATAAGAAGAATGCATACCTTTTTGCCATAAAAAATGGAAATTTCTTGATTTTTGCTCCAAAATAATGGGAATTTCTGCTTTTTGCCTCTAAGTGGAATTTCTGTCTTTTTCCCCCAAAACAAAGAAAATTTCTGGTTTTTTTGCCCCAAAATAAGAAATAATTCTGACTTATTACCCAAAAGTAAGTGAAATTTCTGCAATTTTTCCCCAAAATATGGGAAATTTCTCCCTTTTTGCCCCCAAATAAGGGGAATTTCAGCCTTTTTACCTCAAAATAAGGGGAATTTCTGCATTTTTGCCACAAATATTAGGAATTTCTGCTTTTTGCCCCAAAATAAGGATAATTTCTGCCTTTTTTCCCTGAAATAAGTGAAATTTCTGCAATTTTGCCCCAAAATAAGTGAAATTTCTGCAATTTTTCCCCAAAATAAAGGAAATTTCTATATATTTGCCCCAAAATAAGTGGAATTTCTGAGTTTTGCCACAAAATAAAGAGAATTTCGGTCTATTTGCCCTAACATATAGGGAATTTCTGACATTTTGCCCCATATTTAAAGGAATTTCTGCAATTTTGCTCCAAAATACGGGGAATTTCTGCCTTTTTGCCCAAAAATAAGAAATATGCATACCTTTTTGCCATAAAAAAGGGAAATTTCTTCATTTTTGCTCCAAAATAAGGGGAATTTCTGCTTTTTTGCCTCTAAATAAGTGGAATTTTTGTCTTTTCCCCCCAAAACAAAGGGAATTTCTGTCTTTTTGGCCCCAAAATAAAAAAATCTCTGACTTATTACCCTGAAGTAAGTTAAAATTCTGCAATTTTGCCCCAAAATAAAGGAAATTTCTGCCTTTTTGCCCCCAAATAAGGGGAATTTCAGCGTTTTTACCTCAAAATAAGTAGAATTTCTGCCTTTTTGCCACAAAATATTAGAAATTTCTGCCTTTTTGCCCCCAAAATTAGAAAAATTTCTGCCTTTTTTCCCTGAAATAAGTGAAATTTCTGCAATTTTGCCCCAAAATAAGTGAAATTTCTGCAATTTGCCCCCAAATAAGTGAAATTTCTGCAATTTTGCCCCATAAGAAGGGAAATTCCTGGAAATTTGCCCCAAAATAAGTGGAATTTCTGAGTTTTGCCACAAAATAAGAAGAATTTCTGTCTTTTTGCCCGAACATATAGGGAATTTCTGACTTTTTTCCCACAATTAAGGGAATTTCTGCAATTTTGCTCCAAAATACGGGTAATTTCTCCCCTTTTGCCCGAAAATAAGGAGAATGCATACCTTTTTGCCATAAAAAAGGGAAATGTCTTCATTTTTGCTCCAAAATAAGAGGAATTTCTGCCTTTTTGCCTCTAAATAAGTGGAATTTCTGTCTTTTTCCCCCAAAACAAAAGGAATTCCTTTCTTTTTTGCCCCCAAATAAGGAAAATTTCTGCCTTTTTTCCCTGAAATAAGTAAAATTTCTGCAATTTTGCCCCAAAATAAGTGAAATTTCTCATATTTTGCCCCAAAATAAGGGAAATTTCTACAATTTTTCCCTAAAATAAGGGAAATTTCTGGAATTTTGCCCCAAAATAAGTGGAATTTTTGAGTTTTGCCCCAAAATAAGAAGAATTTCTGAATTTTTGCCCCAACATATAGGGAATTTCTCCCTTTTTGCCCCACAACTAGGGGAATTTCTGCAATTTTACTCCAAAATACGGGGAATTTCGGCCTTTTTGCCCGAAAATAAGAAGAATGCATAACTTTTTGCCATAAAAAAGGGAAATTTCTTCATTTTTGCTCCAAAATAAGGGGAATTTCTGCTTTTTTGCCTCTAAATAAGTGGAATTTTTGTTTTTTTTCCCCAAAACATAGAAAATTCCTGTCTTTTTTGCCCCAAAATAAGGAAAATTTCTGCCTTTTTTCCCTGAAATAAGTGAAATTTCTGCAATTTTGCCCCAAAATAAGTGAAATTTCTCCAATTTTGCCCCAAAATAAGGGAAATTTCTGCAATTTTTCCCTAAAATAAGGGAAATTTCTGGAATTTTGCCCCGAAATAAGTGGAATTTCTGAGTTTTGCCCCAAAATAAGAAGATTTTCTGTCTTTTTGCCCCAACATATAGAGAATTTCTGCCTTTTTGCCCCACAATTAGGGAAATTTCTGCAATTTTGCTCCAAAATACAGGGAATATCTGCCTTTTTGCCTGAAAATAAAAAGAATGCATACCTTTTGCCATAAAATAGGGAAATTTCTTCATTTTTGCTCCAAAATAAGGGGAATTTCTGCTTTTTTGCCTCTAAATAAGTGGAATTTCTGTCTTTTTCCCCCAACACAAAGGGAATTGCTGTCTTTTTTGCCCCAAAATAAGGAAAAATTCTGACTTATTACCCTGAAGTAAGTGAAATTTCTGCAATTTTGCCCCAAAATAAGGGAAATTTCTGCCTTTTTCCCCCCAAATAAGGAGAATTTCAGCATTTTTACCTCAAAATAAGAAGAATTTCTGCATTTTTGCCACAAAATATTAGGAATTTCTGCCTTTTTGCTTCAAAATAAAGAAACTTCTTCTTTTTTTTCCTGAAATAAGTGAAATTTCTGCAATTTTGCCCCAAAATAAGTGAAATTTCTGCAATTTTGCCCCAAAATAAGGGAAATTTCTGGAATTTTGCCCCAAAATAAGTGGAATTTCTGAGTTTTGCCCCAAAATAAGGAGAATTTCTGTCTTTTTGCCTCAACATATAGGCAATTTCTGCCTTTTTGCCCTACAATTAGGGGAATTTCTGCAATTTTGCTCCAAAATATGGGGAATTTCTGACTTTTTGCCCGAAAATAAGAAGAATGCATACCTTTTTGCCATAAAAAATGGAAATTTCTTGATTTTTGCTCCAAAATAAGGGGAATTTCTGCTTTTTGCCTCTAAGTGGAATTTCTGTCTTTTTCCCCCAAAACAAAGAAAATTTCTGTTTTTTTTGCCCCAAAATAAGAAATAATTCTGACTTATTACCCTAAAGTAAGTGAAATTTCTGCAATTTTTCCCCAAAATATGGGAAATTTCTCCCTTTTTGCCCCCAAATAAGGGGAATTTCAGCCTTTTTACCTCAAAATAAGGGGAATTTCTGCATTTTTGCCACAAATATTAGGAATTTCTGCTTTTTGCCCCAAAATAAGGATAATTTCTGCCTTTTTTCCCTGAAATAAGTGAAATTTCTGCAATTTTGCCCCAAAATAAGTGAAATTTCTGCAATTTTGCCCCAAAATAAAGGAAATTTCTGTATATTTGCCCCAAAATAAGTGGAATTTCTGAGTTTTGCCACAAAATAAAGAGAATTTCGGTCTATTTGCCCTAACATATAGGGAATTTCTGACATTTTGCCCCATATTTAAAGGAATTTCTGCAATTTTGCTCCAAAATACGGGGAATTTCTGCCTTTTTGCCCGAAAATAAGAAATATGCATACCTTTTTGCCATAAAAAAGGGAAATTTCTTCATTTTTGCTCCAAAATAAGGGTAATTTCTGCTTTTTTGCCTCTAAATAAGTGGAATTTCTGTCTTTTTCCCCCAAAACAAAGGGAATTTCTGTCTTTTTGGCCCCAAAATAAAAAAATCTCTGACTTATTACCCTGAAGTAAGTTAAAATTCTGCAATTTTGCCCCAAAATGAAGGAAATTTCTGCCTTTTTGCCCCCAAATAAGGGGAATTTCAGCGTTTTTACCTCAAAATAAAGAGAATTTCTGCCTTTTTGCCACAAAATATTAGGAATTTCTGCCTTTTTGCCCCCAAAATTAGAAAAATTTCTGCCTTTTTTCCCTGAAATAAGTGAAATTTCTGCAATTTTGCCCCAAAATAAGTGAAATTTCTGCAATTTGCCCCCAAATAAGTGAAATTTCTGCAATTTTGCCCCAAAAGAAGGGAAATTCCTGGAAATTTGCCCCAAAATAAGTGGAATTTCTGAGTTTTGCCGCAAAATAAGAAGAATTTCTGTCTTTTTGCCCGAACATATAGGGATTTTCTGACTTTTTGTCCCACAATTAAGGGAATTTCTGCAATTTTGCTCCAAAATACGGGGAATTTCTCCCCTTTTGCCCGAAAATAAGGAGAATGCATACCTTTTTGCCATAAAAAAGGGAAATGTCTTCATTTTTGCTCCAAAATAAGAGGAATTTCTGCCTTTTTGCCTCTAAATAAGTGGAATTTCTGTCTTTTTCCCCCAAAACAAAAGGAATTCCTTTCTTTTTTCCCCCAAATAAGGAAAATTTCTGCCTTTTTTCCCTGAAATAAGTAAAATTTCTGCAATTTTGCCCCAAAATAAGTGAAATTTCTCAAATTTTGCCCCAAAATTAGGAAAATTTTTGCAATTTTGCCCCAAAATATAGAAAATTTCTGGAATTTTGCCCTAAAATAAGTGGAATTTTTGAGTTTTGCCCCAAAATAAGAAGAATTTCTGAATTTTTGCCCCAACATATAGGGAATTTCTCCCTTTTTGCCCCACAACTAGGGGAATTTCTGCAATTTTACTCCAAAAAACGGGGAATTTCGGCCTTTTTGCCCAAAAATAAGAAGAATGCATAACTTTTTGCCATAAAAAAGGGAAATTTCTTCATTTTTGCTCCAAAATAAGGGGAATTTCTGCTTTTTTGCCTCTAAATAAGTGGAATTTTTGTATTTTTCCCCCAAAACATAAAAAATTCCTGTCTTTTTTGCCCCAAAATAAGGAAAATTTCTGCCTTTTTTCCCTGAAAAAAGTGAAATTTCTGCAATTTTGCCCCAAAATAAGTGAAATTTCTTCAATTTTGCCCCTAAATAAGGGAAATTTCTGCAATTTTTTCCTAAAACAAGGGAAATTTCTGGAATTTTGCCCCAAAATAAGTGGAATTTCTGAGTTTTGCCCCAAAATAAGAAGATTTTCTGTCTTTTTGCCCCAACATATAGAGAATTTCTTCCTTTTTGCCCCACAATTAGGGAAATTTCTGCAATTTTGCTCCAAAATACAGGGATTTTCTGCCTTTTTGCCTGAAAATAAGAAGAATGCATACCTTTTGCCATAAAATAGGGAAATTTCTTCATTTTTGCTCCAAAATAAGGGGAATTTCTGCTTTTTTGCCTCTAAATAAGTGGAATTTCTGTCTTTTTCCCCCAACACAAAGGGAATTCCTGTCTTTTTTGCCCCAAAATAAGGAAAAATTCTGACTTATTACCCTGAAGTAAGTGAAATTCCTGCAATTTTGCCCCAAAATAAGGGAAATTTCTGCCTTTTTCCCCCCAAATAAGGGGAATTTCAGCATTTTTACCTCAAAATAAGAAGAATTTCTGCATTTTTGCCACAAAATATTAGGAATTTCTGCCTTTTTGCTTCAAAATAAAGAAACTTCTGCTTTTTTTCCCTGAAATAAGTGAAATTTCTGCAATTTTGCCCCAAAATAAGTGAAATTTCTGCAATTTTGCCCCAAAATAAGGGAAATTTCTGGAATTTTGCCCCAAAATAAGTGGAATTTCTGAGTTTTGCCCCAAAATAAGGAGAATTTCTGTCTTTTTGCCTCAACATATAGGCAATTTCTGCCTTTTTGCCCTACAATTAGGGGAATTTCTGCAATTTTGCTCCAAAATATGGGGAATTTCTGCCTTTTTGCCCGAAAATAAGAAGAATGCATACCTTTTTGCCATAAAAAATGGAAATTTCTTGATTTTTGCTCCAAAATAATGGGAATTTCTGCTTTTTGCCTCTAAGTGGAATTTCTGTCTTTTTCCCCCAAAACAAAGAAAATTTCTGGTTTTTTTGCCCCAAAATAAGAAATAATTCTGACTTATTACCCTAAAGTAAGTCAAATTTCTGCAATTTTTCCCCAAAATATGGGAAATTTCTCCCTTTTTGCCCCCAAATAAGGGGAATTTCAGCCTTTTTACCTCAAAATAAGGGGAATTTCTGCATTTTTGCCACAAATATTAGGAATTTCTGCTTTTTGCCCCAAAATAAGGATAATTTCTGCCTTTTTTCCCTGAAATAAGTGAAATTTCTGCAATTTTGCCCCAAAATAAGTGAAATTTCTTCAATTTTGCCCCAAAATAAAGGAAATTTCTGTATATTTGCCCCAAAATAAGTGGAATTTCTGAGTTTTGCCACAAAATAAAGAGAATTTCGGTCTATTTGCCCTAACATATAGGGAATTTCTGACATTTTGCCCCATATTTAAAGGAATTTCTGCAATTTTGCTCCAAAATACGGGGAATTTCTGCCTTTTTGCCCGAAAATAAGAAATATGCATACCTTTTTGCCATAAAAAAGGGAAATTTCTTCATTTTTGCTCCAAAATAAGGGGAATTTCTGCTTTTTTGCCTCTAAATAAGTGGAATTTCTGTCTTTTTCCCCCAACACAAAGGGAATTCCTGTCTTTTTTGCCCCAAAATAAGGAAAAATTCTGACTTATTACCCTGAAGTAAGTGAAATTTCTGCAATTTTGCCCCAAAATAAGGGAAATTTCTGCTTTTTTCCTCCCAAATAAGGGGAATTTCAGCATTTTTACCTCAAAATAAGAAGAATTTCTGCATTTTTGCCACAAAATATAGGAATTTCTGCCTTTTTGCTTCAAAATAAAGAAACTTCTGCTTTTTTTCCCTGAAATAAGTGAAATTTCTGCAATTTTGCCCCAAAATAAGTGAAATTTCTGCAATTTTGCCCCAAAATAAGGGAAATTTCTGGAATTTTGCCCCAAAATAAGTGGAATTTCTGAGTTTTGCCCCAAAATAAGGAGAATTTCTGTATTTTTGCCTCAACATATAGGCAATTTCTGCCTTTTTGCCCTACAATTAGGGGAATTTCTGCAATTTTGCTCCAAAATATGGGGAATTTCTGCCTTTTTGCCCGAAAATAAGAAGAATGCATACCTTTTTGCCATAAAAAATGGAAATTTCTTGATTTTTGCTCCAAAATAAGGGGAATTTCTGCTTTTTGCCTCTAAGTGGAATTTCTGTCTTTTTCCCCCAAAACAAAGAAAATTTCTGGTTTTTTTGCCCTAAAATAAGAAATAATTCTGAATTATTACCCTAAAGTATGTGAAATTTCTGCAATTTTTCCCCAAAATATGGGAAATTTCTCCCTTTTTGCCCCCAAATAAGGGGAATTTCAGCCTTTTTACCTCAAAATAAGAGGAATTTCTGCATTTTTGCCACAAATATTAGGAATTTCTGCTTTTTGCCCCAAAATAAGGATAATTTCTGCCTTTTTTCCCTGAAATAAGTGAAATTTCTGCAATTTTGCCCCAAAATAAGTGAAATTTCTGCAATTTTGCCCCAAAATAAAGGAAATTTCTGTATATTTGCCCCAAAATAAGTGGAATTTCTGAGTTTTGCCACAAAATAAAGAGAATTTCTGTCTATTTGCCCTAACATATAGGGAATTTCTGACATTTTGCCCCATATTTAAAGGAATTTCTGCAATTTTGCTCCAAAATACGGGGAATTTCTGCCTTTTTGCCCGAAAATAAGAAATATGCATACCTTTTTGCCATAAAAAAGAGAAATTTCTTCATTTTTGCTCCAAAATAAGGGGAATTTCTGCTTTTTTGCCTCTAAATAAGTGGAATTTCTGTCTTTTCCCCCCAAAACAAAGGGAATTTCTGTCTTTTTGGCCCCAAAATAAAAAAATCTCTGACTTATTACCCTGAAGTAAGTTAAAATTCTGCAATTTTGCCCCAAAATAAAGGAAATTTCTGCCTTTTTGCCCCCAAATAAGGGGAAATCCAGCGTTTTTACCTCAAAATAAAGAGAATTTCTGCCTTTTTGCCACAAAATATTAGGAATTTCTGCCTTTTTGCCCCCAAAATTAGAAAAATTTCTGCCTTTTTTCCCTGAAATAAGTGAAATTTCTGCAATTTTGCCCCAAAATAAGTGAAATTTCTGCAATTTGCCCCCAAATAAGTGAAATTTCTGCAATTTTGCCCCAAAAGAAGGGAAATTCCTGGAAATTTGCCCCAAAATAAGTGGAATTTCTGAGTTTTGCCGCAAAATAAGAAGAATTTCTGTCTTTTTGCCCGAACATATAGGGAATTTCTGACTTTTTGTCCCACAATTAAGGGAATTTCTGCAATTTTGCTCCAAAATACGGGGAATTTCTCCCCTTTTGCCCGAAAATAAGAAGAATGCATACTTTTGCCATAAAAAAGGGAAATGTCTTCATTTTTGCTCCAAAATAAGAGGAATTTCTGCCTTTTTGCCTCTAAATAAGTGGAATTTCTGTCTTTTTCCCCGAAAACAAAAGGAATTCCTTTCTTTTTTGCCCCCAAATAAGGAAAATTTCTGCCTTTTTTTCCCTGAAATAAGTAAAATTTCTGCAATTTTGCCCCAAAATAAGTGAAATTTCTCCAATTTTGCCCCAAAATAAGGAAAATTTCTGCAATTTTGCCCCAAAATAAAGAAAATTTCTGGAATTTTGCCCCAAAATAAGTGGAATTTTTGAGTTTTGCCCCAAAATAAGAAGAATTTCTGAATTTTTGCCCCAACATATAGGGAATTTCTCCCTTTTTGCCCCACAACTAGGGGAATTTCTGCAATTTTACTCCAAAATACGGGGAATTTCGGCCTTTTTGCCCGAAAATAAGAAGAATGCATAACTTTTTGCCATAAAAAAGGGAAATTTCTTCATTTTTGCTCCAAAATAAGGGGAATTTCTGCTTTTTTGCCTCTAAATAAGTGGAATTTTTGTTTTTTTCCCCCAAAACATAGAAAATTCCTGTCTTTTTTGCCCCAAAATAAGGAAAATTTCTGCCTTTTTTCCCTGAAATAAGTGAAATTTCTGCAATTTTGCCCCAAAATAAGTGAAATTTCTCCAATTTTGCCCCAAAATAAGGGAAATTTCTGCAATTTTTCCCTAAAATAAGGGAAATTTCTGGAATTTTGCCCCGAAATAAAGGGGAATTTCTGAGTTTTGCCACAAAATAAGAAGATTTTCTGTCTTTTTGCCCCAACATATAGAGAATTTCTGCCTTTTTGCCCCACAATTAGGGAAATTTCTGCAATTTTGCTCCAAAATACAGGGAATTTCTGCCTTTTTGCCTGAAAATAAGAAGAATGCATTCCTTTTGCCATAAAATAGGGAAATTTCTTCATTTTTGCTCCAAAATAAGGGGAATTTCTGCTTTTTTGCCTCTAAATAAGTGGAATATCTGTCTTTTTCCCTCAAAATAAAGGTTATTCATGTTTTTTTGCCCCAAAATAAGAAAAATTTCTGACTTATTACCCTGAAAGAAGTGAAATTTCTGCAATTTTGCCCCAAAATAAGGGAAATTTCTGGATTTTTGCCCCAAAATAAGTGGAATTTCTGAGTTTTGCCCCAAAATAAAGAGAATTTCTGTCGTTTTGCCCCAACATATAGGGAATTTCTGCTTTTGCCCCACAATTAGGGGAATTTCTGCAATTTTGCTCCAAAATACGGGGAATTTCTGCCTTTTTGCCCGAAAATAAGAAGAAAGCATACCTTTTTGCCATAAAAAAGGGAAATTTCTTCATTTTTGCTCCAAAATAAGGGGAATTTCTGCTTTTTTGCCTCTAAATAAGTGGAATTTCTGTCTTTTCCCCCCAAAACAAAGGGAATTTCTGTCTTTTTGGCCCCAAAATAAAAAAATCTCTGACTTATTACCCTGAAGTAAGTTAAAATTCTGCAATTTTGCCCCAAAATAAAGGAAATTTCTGCCTTTTTGCCCCCAAATAAGGGGAATTTCAGCGTTTTTACCTCAAAATAAGTAGAATTTCTGCCTTTTTGCCAGAAAATATTAGAAATTTCTGCCTTTTTGCCCCCAAAATTAGAAAAATTTCTGCCTTTTTTCCCTGAAATAAGTGAAATTTCTGCAATTTTTCCCCAAAATAAGTGAAATTTCTGCAATTTGCCCCCAAATAAGTGAAATTTCTGCAATTTTGCCCCAAAAGAAGGGAAATTCCTGGAAATTTGCCCCAAAATAAGTGGAATTTCTGAGTTTTGCCGCAAAATAAGAAGAATTTCTGTCTTTTTGCCCGAACATATAGGGAATTTCTGACTTTTTTCCCACAATTAAGGGAATTTCTGCAATTTTGCTCCAAAATACGGGGAATTTCTCCCCTTTTGCCCGAAAATAAGGAGAATGCATACCTTTTTGCCATAAAAAAGGGAAATGTCTTCATTTTTGCTCCAAAATAAGAGGAATTTCTGCCTTTTTGCCTCTAAATAAGTGGAATTTCTGTCTTTTTCCCCCAAAACAAAAGGAATTCCTTTCTTTTTTGCCCCCAAATAAGGAAAATTTCTGCCTTTTTTCCCTGTAATAAGTAAAATTTCTGCAATTTTGCCCCAAAATAAGTGAAATTTCTCCAATTTTGCCCCAAAATAAGGGAAATTTCTGCAATTTGTCCCTAAAATAAGGGAAATTTCTGGAATTTTACCCCAAAATAAGTGGAATTTTCTAATTTTGCCCCAAAATATGAAGAATTTCTGAATGTTTGCCCCAACATATAGGGAATTTCTCCCTTTTTGCCCCACAACTAGGGGAATTTCTGCAATTTTACTCCAAAATACGGGGAATTTCGGCCTTTTTGCCCGAAAATAAGAAGAATGCATAACTTTTTGCCATAAAAAATGGAAATTTCTTCATTTTTGCTCCAAAATTAGGGGAATTTCTGCTTTTTTGCCTCTAAATAAGTGGAATTTTTGTTTTTTTCCCCCAAAACATAGAAAATTCCTGTCTTTTTTGCCCCAAAATAAGGAAAATTTCTGCCTTTTTTCCCTGAAATAAGTGAAATTTCTGCAATTTTGCCCCAAAATAAGTGAAATTTCTCCAATTTTGCCCCAAAATAAGGGAAATTTCTGCAATTTTGCCCTAAAATAAGGGAAATTTCTGGAATTTTGCCCCAAAATAAGTGGAATTTCTGAGTTTTGCCCCAAAATAAGGAGAATTTCTGTCTTTTTGCCTCAACATATAGGCAATTTCTGCCTTTTTGCCCTACAATTAGGGGAATTTCTGCAATTTTGCTCCAAAATATGGGGAATTTCTGACTTTTTGCCCGAAAATAAGAAGAATGCATACCTTTTTGCCATAAAAAATGGAAATTTCTTGATTTTTGCTCCAAAATAAGGGGAATTTCTGCTTTTTGCCTCTAAGTGGAATTTCTGTCTTTTTCCCCCAAAACAAAGAAAATTTCTGTTTTTTTTGCCCCAAAATAAGAAATAATTCTGACTTATTACCCTAAAGTAAGTGAAATTTCTGCAATTTTTCCCCAAAATATGGGAAATTTCTCCCTTTTTGCCCCCAAATAAGGGGAATTTCAGCCTTTTTACCTCAAAATAAGGGGAATTTCTGCATTTTTGCCACAAATATTAGGAATTTCTGCTTTTTGCCCCAAAATAAGGATAATTTCTGCCTTTTTTCCCTGAAATAAGTGAAATTTCTGCAATTTTGCCCCAAAATAAGTGAAATTTCTGCAATTTTGCCCCAAAATAAAGGAAATTTCTGTATATTTGCCCCAAAATAAGTGGAATTTCTGAGCTTTGCCACAAAATAAAGAGAATTTCTGTCTATTTGCCCTAACATATAGGGAATTTCTGACATTTTGCCCCATATTTAAAGGAATTTCTGCAATTTTGCTCCAAAATACGGGGAATTTCTGCCTTTTTGCCCGAAAATAAGAAATATGCATACCTTTTTGCCATAAAAAAGGGAAATTTCTTCATTTTTGCTCCAAAATAAGGGGAATTTCTGCTTTTTTGCCTCTAAATAAGTGGAATTTCTGTCTTTTCCCCCCAAAACAAAGGGAATTTCTGTCTTTTTGGCCCCAAAATAAAAAAATCTCTGACTTATTACCCTGAAGTAAGTTAAAATTCTGCAATTTTGCCCCAATATAAAGGAAATTTCTGCCTTTTTGCCCCCAAATAAGGGGAAATCCAGCGTTTTTACCTCAAAATAAAGAGAATTTCTGCCTTTTTGCCACAAAATATTAGGAATTTCTGCCTTTTTGCCCCCAAAATTAGAAAAATTTCTGCCTTTTTTCCCTGAAATAAGTGAAATTTCTGCAATTTTGCCCCAAAATAAGTGAAATTTCTGCAATTTGCCCCCAAATAAGTGAAATTTCTGCAATTTTGCCCCAAAAGAAGGGAAATTCCTGGAAATTTGCCCCAAAATAAGTGGAATTTCTGAGTTTTGCCGAAAATAAGAAGAATTTCTGTCTTTTTGCCCGAACATATAGGGAATTTCTGACTTTTTGTCCCACAATTAAGGGAATTTCTGCAATTTTGCTCCAAAATACGGGGAATTTCTCCCCTTTTGCCCGAAAATAAGGAGAATGCATACCTTTTTGCCATAAAAAAGGGAAATGTCTTCATTTTTGCTCCAAAATAAGAGGAATTTCTGCCTTTTGCCTCTAAATAAGTGGAATTTCTGTCTTTTTCCCCCAAAACAAAAGGAATTCCTTTCTTTTTTGCCCCCAAATAAGGAAAATTTCTGCCTTTTTTCCCTGAAATAAGTAAAATTTCTGCAATTTTGCCCCAAAATAAGTGAAATTTCTCCAATTTTGCCCCAAAATAAGGAAAATTTCTGCAATTTTGCCCCAAAATAAAGAAAATTTCTGGAATTTTGCCCTAAAATAAGTGGAATTTTTGAGTTTTGCCCCAAAATAAGAAGAATTTCTGAATTTTTGCCCCAACATATAGGGAATTTCTCCCTTTTTGCCCCACAACTAGGGGAATTTCTGCAATTTTACTCCAAAATACGGGGAATTTCGGCCTTTTTGCCCGAAAATAAGAAGAATGCATAACTTTTTGCCATAAAAAAGGGAAATTTCTTCATTTTTGCTCCAAAATAAGGGGAATTTCTGCTTTTTTGCCTCTAAATAAGTGGAATTTTTGTTTTTTTCCCCCAAAACATAGAAAATTCCTGTCTTTTTTGCCCCAAAATAAGGAAAATTTCTGCCTTTTTTCCCTGAAATAAGTGAAATTTCTGCAATTTTGCCCCAAAATAAGTGAAATTTCTCCAATTTTGCCCCAAAATAAGGGAAATTTCTGCAATTTTTCCCTAAAATAAGGGAAATTTCTGGAATTTTGCCCCGAAATAAGTGGAATTTCTGAGTTTTGCCCCAAAATAAGAAGATTTTCTGTCTTTTTGCCCCAACATATAGAGAATTTCTGCCTTTTTGCCCCACAATTAGGGAAATTTCTGCAATTTTGCTCCAAAATACAGGGAATTTCTGCCTTTTTGCCTGAAAATAAGAAGAATGCATACCTTTTGCCATAAAATAGGGAAATTTCTTCATTTTTGCTCCAAAATAAGGGGAAATTCTGCTTTTTTGCCTCTAAATATGTGGAATATCTGTCTTTTTCCCTCAAAACAAAGGTTATTCATGTTTTTTTGCCCCAAAATAAGAAAAATTTCTGACTTATTACCCTGAAATAAGTGAAATTTCTGCAATTTTGCCCAAAATAAGGGAAATTTCTGGATTTTTGCCCCAAAATAAGTGGAATTTCTGAGTTTTGCCCCAAAATAAAGAGAATTTCTGTCGTTTTGCCCCAACATATAGGGAATTTCTGCTTTTGCCCCACAATTAGGGGAATTTCTGCAATTTTGCTCCAAAATACGGGGAATTTCTGCCTTTTTGCCCGAAAATAAGAAGAAAGCATACCTTTATGCCATAAAAAAGGGAAATTTCTTCATTTTTGCTCCAAAATAAGGGGAATTTCTGCTTTTTTGCCTCTAAATAAGTGGAATTACTGTCTTTTTCCCCCAACACAAAGGGAATTCCTGTCTTTTTTGCCCCAAAATAAAGAATAATTCTGACTTATTACCCTGAAGTAAGTGAAATTTCTGCAATTTTGCCCCAAAATAAGGGAAATTTCTGCCTTTTTCCCCCCAAATAAAGGGAATTTCAGCATTTTTACCTCAAAATAAGAAGAATTTCTGCATTTTTGCCACAAAATATTAGGAATTTCTGCCTTTTTGCTTCAAAATAAAGAAACTTCTGTTTTTTTCCCTGAAATAAGTGAAATTTCTGCAATTTTGCCCCAAAATAAGTGAAATTTCTGCAATTTTGCCCCAAAATAAGGGAAATTTCTGGAATTTTGCCCCAAAATAAGTGGAATTTCTGAGTTTTGCCCCAAAATAAGGAGAATTTCTGTCTTTTTGCCTCAACATATAGGCAATTTCTGCCTTTTTGCCCTACAATTAGGGGAATTTCTGCAATTTTGCTCCAAAATATGGGGAATTTCTGCCTTTTTGCCCGAAAATAAGAAGAATGCATACCTTTTTGCCATAAAAAATGGAAATTTCTTGATTTTTGCTCCAAAATAAGGGGAATTTCTGCTTTTTGCCTCTAAGTGGAATTTCTGTCTTTTTCCCCCAAAACAAAGAAAATTTCTGTTTTTTTTGCCCCAAAATAAGAAATAATTCTGACTTATTACCCTAAAGTAAGTGAAATTTCTGCAATTTTTCCCCAAAATATGGGAAATTTCTCCCTTTTTGCCCCCAAATAAGGGGAATTTCAGCCTTTTTACCTCAAAATAAGGGGAATTTCTGCATTTTTGCCACAAATATTAGGAATTTCTGCTTTTTGCCCCAAAATAAGGATAATTTCTGCCTTTTTTCCCTGAAATAAGTGAAATTTCTGCAATTTTGCCCCAAAATAAGTGAAATTTCTTCAATTTTGCCCCAAAATAAAGGAAATTTCTGTATATTTGCCCCAAAATAAGTGGAATTTCTGAGTTTTGCCACAAAATAAAGAGAATTTCGGTCTATTTGCCCTAACATATAGGGAATTTCTGACATTTTGCCCCATATTTAAAGGAATTTCTGCAATTTTGCTCCAAAATACGGGGAATTTCTGCCTTTTTGCCCGAAAATAAGAAATATGCATACCTTTTTGCCATAAAAAAGGGAAATTTCTTCATTTTTGCTCCAAAATAAGGGGAATTTCTGCTTTTTTGCCTCTAAATAAGTGGAATTTCTGTCTTTTCCCCCCAAAACAAAGGGAATTTCTGTCTTTTTGGCCCCAAAATAAAAAAATCTCTGACTTATTACCCTGAAGTAAGTTAAAATTCTGCAATTTTGCCCCAAAATAAAGGAAATTTCTGCCTTTTTGCCCCCAAATAAGGGGAATTTCAGCGTTTTTACCTCAAAATAAGTAGAATTTCTGCCTTTTTGCCACAAAATATTAGGAATTTCTGCCTTTTTGCCCCCAAAATTAGAAAAATTTCTGCCTTTTTTCCCTGAAATAAGTGAAATTTCTGCAATTTTGCCCCAAAATAAGTGAAATTTCTGCAATTTGCCCCCAAATAAGTGAAATTTCTGCAATTTTGCCCCAAAAGAAGGGAAATTCCTGGAAATTTGCCCCAAAATAAGTGGAATTTCTGAGTTTTGCCGCAAAATAATAAGAATTTCTGTCTTTTTGCCCGAACATATAGGGAATTTCTGACTTTTTGTCCCACAATTAAGGGAATTTCTGCAATTTTGCTCCAAAATACGGGGAATTTCTCCCTTTTTGCCCGAAAATAAGGAGAATGCATACCTTTTTGCCATAAAAAAGGGAAATGTCTTCATTTTTGCTCCAAAATAAGAGGATTTTCTGCCTTTTTGCCTCTAAATAAGTGAAATTTCTGTCTTTTTCCCACAAAACAAAAGGAATTCCTTTCTTTTTTGCCCCCAAATAAGGAAAATTTCTGCCATTTTTCCCTGAAATAAGTAAAATTTCTGCAATTTTGCCCCATAAAAAGTGAAATTTCTCCAATTTTGCCCCAAAATAAGAAAAATTTCTGCAATTTTGCCCCAAAATAAAGAAAATTTCTGGAATTTTGCCCCAAAATAAGTGGAATTTTTGAGTTTTGCCCCAAAATAAGAAGAATTTCTGAATTTTTGCCCCAACATATAGGGAATTTCTCCCTTTTTGCCCCACAACTAAAGGAATTTCTGCAATTTTACTCCAAAATACGGGGAATTTCGGCCTTTTTGCCCGAAAATAAGAAGAATGCATAACCTTTTGCCAAAAAAAGGGAAATTTCTTCATTTTTGCTCCAAAATAAGGGGAATTTCTGCTTTTTTGCCTCTAAATAAGTGGAATTTTTGTTTTTTTCCCCCAAAACATAGAAAATTCCTGTCTTTTTTTCCTCAAAATAAGGAAATTTTCTGCCTTTTTTCCCTGAAATAAGTGAAATTTCTGCAATTTTGCCCCAAAATAAGTGAAATTTTTTCAATTTTGCCCCAAAATAAAAGAAATTTCTGCAATTTTGCCCCCAAATGAGGGAAATTTCTGGAATTTTGCCCCAAAATAAGTGGAATTTCTGAGTTTTGCCCCAAACTAAGGAGAATTTCTGTCTTTTTGCCCCAACATATAGAGAATGTCTGCCTTTTTGCCTCACAATTAGGGGAATTTCTGCAATTTTTCCCCAAATTAAGGGAAATTTCACCCTTTTTGCTTCCAAATAAGAAGAATCTCAGGCTTTTTACCTATAAATAAGGGGAATTTCTGCATTTTTGCCACAAAATATTAGGAATTTTTGCTTTTTGCACTAAAATAAGAAAAATTTCTCCCTTTTTTCTCTGAAATAAGTGAAATTTCTGCAATTTTGCCACAAAATAAGTGAAATTTCTGCAATTTTGCCCCAAAATAATGGAAATTTCTTCAATTTTGCCCCAAAATAAAGGAAATTTCTGCAATTTTGCCCCAAAATAAGTGGAATTTCTGAGTTTAGCCCCAAAATAAGGAGAATTTCTGTCTTTTTACCTTAACATATAAGGAATTTCTGCCTTTTTGCCCCACAATTAGGGGAATTTCTGCAATTTTGCTCCAAAATCGGGGAATTTCTGCCTTTTTGCCTGAAAATAAGAAGAATGCATACCTTTTTGCCATAGAAATCGGAAATTTCTTCATTTTTGCTTCAAAATAAGGGGAATTTCTGCTTTTTTGCTACTAAATAAGTGGAACTTCTGTCTTTTTCCCCCAAAACAAAGGGAATTTTTGTCTTTTTGGACCCAAAATAAAAAAATCTCTGACTTATTACCCTGAAGTAAGTGAAAATTCTGCAATTTTGCCCCAAAATAAGGGAAATTTCTGCCTTTTTGCCCCCAAATAAGGGGAATTTCAGCCTTTTTACCTCAAAATAAGGGGAATTTATGCATTTTTGCCACAAAATATTAGGAATTTCTGCATTTTTGCCCCAAAAATTAGAAAAATTTCTGCCTTTTTTCCCTGAAATTAGTGAAATTTCTGCAATTTTGCCCCAAAATAAATGAAATTTCTGCAATTTGCCTTAAAATAAGTGAAATTTCTGCAATTTTGCCCCAAAAGAATGTAAATTTCTAGAAATTTGCCCCAAAATAAGTGGAATTTCTGAGTTTTGCCCAAAAATAAAAAGAATTTCTGTCTTTTTGCCCTAACATATAGGCAATTTCTGCCTTTTTGCCCCACAATTAGGAGAATTTCTGCATTTTTGCTCAAAAATACGTGGAATTTCTGCCTTTTTGCCCGAAAATAAGAAGAATGCATACCTTTTTGCCATAAAAAATGGAAATTTCTTGATTTTTGCTCCAAAATAATGGGAATTTCTGCTTTTTTGCCTCTAACTAAGTGGAATTTCTGTCTTTTTCCCCCAAAACAAAGGGAATTTCTGTCTTTTTTGCCCCAAAATAAGAAAAAATTCTGACTTATTACCCTTAAGTAAGTGAAATTTCTGAAATTTTTCCCTAAAATTGGGAAATTTCTGCCTTTTTGCCCCCAAATAAGGGGAATTTCAGCCTTTTTACCTCAAAATAAGGGGAATTTCTGCATTTTTGTCACAAAATATTAGGAATTTCTTCAATTTTGCCCCAAAATAAGTGAAATTTCTGCAATTTGCCCCAAAATAAGTGAAATTTCTGCAAATTTGCCTTAAAAGAAGGGAAATTTCTGGAAATTTGCCACAAAATAAGTGGAATTTCTGAGTTTTGCCCTAAAATAAGGAGAATTTCTGTCTTTTTGCACCAACATATAGAGAATTTCTGCCTTTTTGCCCCACAACTAGGGGAATTTCTGCAATTTTGCTCCAAAATACAGGGAATTTCTGCCTTTTTGCCCGAAAATAAGAAGAATGCAAACCTTTTTGCCATAAAAAGGGGAAATTTCTTCATTTTTGCTCCAAAATAAAAGGAATTTCTGTTTTTTTCCTCTAAATAAGTGGAATTTCTGTCTTTTTCCCCCAAAACATAGAAAATTCCTGTTTCTTGCCACAAAATAAGGAAAATTTCTGCCTTTTTTCCCTGAAATAAGTGAAATTTCTGCAATTTTGCCCCAAAATAAGTGAAATTTCTTCAATTTTGCCCCAAAATAAGGGAAATTTCTGCAATTTTGCCCCCAAATGAGGGAAATTTCTGGAATTTTGCCCCGAAATTAGTGGAATTTCTGAGTTTTGCCCCAAAATAAGGAGAATTTCTGTCTTTTTGCCCCAACATATAGAGAATGTCTGCCTTTTTGCCTCACAATTAGAGGAATTTCTGCAATTTTTCCCCAAATTAAGGGAAATTTTATCCTTTTTGCTTCCAAATAAGAAGAATCTCAGGCTTTTTACCTATAAATAAGGGGAATTTCTGCATTTTTGCCACAAAATATTAGGAATTTTTGCTTTTTGCACTAAAATAAGAAAAATTTCTGCCTTTTTTCTCTGAAATAAGTGAAATTTCTGCAATTTTGCCACAAAATAAGTGAAATTTCTGCAATTTTGCCCCAAAATAAGGGAAATTTCTTCAATTTTGCCCCAAAATAAAGGAAATTTCTGCAATTTTGCCCCAAAATAAGTGGAATTTCTGAGTTTTGCAACAAAATAAGGAGAATTTCTGTCTTTTTGCCCTAACATATAGGGAATTTCTGCCTTTTTGCCCCACAATTAGGGGAATTTCTGCAATTTTCCTCCAAAATCGGGGAATTTCTGCCTTTTTGCCTGAAAATAAGAAGAATGCATACCTTTTTGCCATAGAAAACGAAAATTTCTTCATTTTTGCTCCAAAATAAGGGGAATTTCTGCTTTTTTGCCTCTAAATAAGTGGAATTTCTGTCTTGTTCCCCCAATACAAAGGGAATTCCTGTCTTTTTTGCCCCAAAATGAGGAAAAATTCTGACTTATTACCCTGAAGTAAGTGAAATTTTTGCAATTTTGCTCCAAAATAAGGGAAATTTCTGCCTTTTTCCCCACAAATACGGGGAATTTCAGCCTTTTTACCTCAAAATAAGGGGAATTTCTGCATTTTTGCCACAAAATATTAGGAATTTCTGCCTTTTTGCTTCAAAATAAGAAAACTTCTGTCTTTTTTCCCTGAAATAAGTGAAATTTCTGCAATTTTACCCCAAAATAAGTGAAATTTCTGCAATTTTGCCTCAAAATAAGGGAAATTTCTGGAATTTTGCCCCAAAATATGTGGAATTTCTGAGTTTTGCCCCAAAATAAGGAGAATTTCTGTCTTTTTGCCCCAACATATAGGCAATTTCTGCCTTTTTGCCCCACTATTATGGGAATTTCTGCAATTTTGCTCCAAAATACGATGAATTTCTGCCTTTTTGCCCGAAAATAAGAAGAATGCATACCTTTTTGCCTTAAAAAATGGAAATTTCTTGATTTTTGCTCCAAAATAAGGGGAATTTCTTTTTTTTTGCCTCTTAATAAGTGGAATTTCTGTCTTTTTCCCCCAAAACAAAGAAAATTTCTGTCTTTTTTGCCCAAAAATAAGAAGAATGCATACCTTTTTGCCTTAAAAAATGGAAATTTCTTGATTTTTGTTCCAAAATACGGGGAATTTCTTCCTTTTTGCCGGAAAATAAGAAGAATGCATACCTTTTTTCAATAAAAAAGGGAAATTTCTTCATTTTTGCTCCAAAATAAGTGGAATTTCTGCTTTTTTGCCTCTAAATAAGTGGAATTTCTGTTTTTTCCCCCCAAAACAAAGGGAATTTCTGTCTTTTTGGCCCCACAATAAAAAAAATTTCTGACTTATTACCCGGAAGTAAGTGAAATTTCTGCAATTTTGCCCCAAAATAAGGGAAATTTCTGCCTTTTTCCCCCAAATAAGAGGAATTTCAGGCTTTTTACCTCAAAATAAGGGGAATTTCTGCATTATTGCCACAAAATATTAAAAATTTCTGCATTTTTGCTCCAAAAAATAGAAAAATTTCTGCCTTTTTTCCCTGAAATAAGTGAAATTTCTGCAATTTTGCCCCAAAATAAGTGAAATTTCTGCAATTTTGCCCCAAAATAAGGGAAATTTCTGGAATTTTGCCCCAAAATTAGTGGAATATCTGAGTTTTTCCCTAAAATATGGACAATTTCTGTCTTTTTGCCCCAACATATAGAGAATTTCTGCCTTTTTGTCCCACAATTAGGGGAATTTCTGCAATTTTGCTCCAAAATACGGGCAATTTCTGCCTTTTTGCCCGAAAATAAGGAGAATGCATACCTTTTTGCCATAAAAAAAAGAAATTTCTTCATTTTTGCTTCAAAATAAAAGGAATTTCTGCATTTTTGCCTCTAAATATGTGGAATTTCTTTCTTTTTCCCCCAAAACAAGAACATTCCTGTCTTTTTTGCCCCAAAATAAGGAAAATTTCTGCCTTTTCCCTCAAATAAGAGAAATTTCTACAATTTTGCCCCCAAATAAGTGAAATTTCTCCAATTTTGCCCCAAAAGAAGGGAAATTTCGGCAATTTTGCACAAAAATAAGGGAAATTTCTGGAATTTTGCCCCAAAATAAGTGGAATTTCTGTGTTTTGCCCCAAAATAAGTAGAATTTCTGTCTTTTTGCCCCAACATATAGGCAATTTCTTCCTTTTTGCCCCACAATTAGGGGAATTTCTGCAATTTTGCTCCAAAATACGGGGAATTTCTGCCTTTTTGCCGGAAAATAAGAAGAATGCATACCTTATTGCCATAGAAAAGGGAAATTTCTTCATTTTTGCTCCAAAATAAGGGGAATTTCTGCTTTTTTGCCTCTAAATAAGTGGAATTTCTGTCTTTTTCCCCCAAAACAAAAGGAATATATGTCTTTTTAGCTCCAAAATAAAAAAAAATTCTGACTTATTACCCCGAAGTAAGCGAAATTTCTGCAATTTTACACCAAAATATGGGACATTTCAGGCTTTTTGCACCCAAATAAGGGGAATTTCAGCCTTTTTACCTCAAAATAAAGGGGAATTTCTGCATTTTTGCCACAAAATATTAGGAATTTCTGCTTTTTGCCCCAAAATAAGAAAAAATTCTGCCTTTTTTCTCTGAAATAAGTGAAATTTCTGTTATTTTGCCCCCAAATAAGTGAAATTTCTGCAATTTTGCCCTAAAATAAGGGAAATTTCTGCTTTTTTGTCCCCAAATAAAGAGAATTTCAGCCTCTTAACCTCAAAATAAGGGGAATTTCTGCATTTTTGCTGCAAAATATTAAAAATTTCTGCCTTTTTCCTAAAATAAGAAAAATTTCTGCCTTTTTTCACTGAAATAAGTAAAATTTTTGCAATTTTGCCCCAAAATAAGGGAAATTTCTGGAATTTTGCCCCAAAATAAGTGGAATTTCTGAGTTTTGCTCCAAAATAAGGAGAATTTCTGTCTTTTTGCCCCAACATATAGGCAATTTCTGCCTTTTTGCCCCACAATTAGAGGAATTTCTGCAATTTTGCTCCAAAATACGGGGATTTTCTGCTTTCTTGCCTCTAAATAAGTGGATTTTCTGTCTTTTTCCCCCAAAACCAAGGGAATTCCTGTCTTTTTTGCCCCAAAATAAAAAAAATTTCAGACTTATTACCCTGAAATAAGTGAAATTTCTGCAATTTTGCCCCAAAATAAAGGAAATTTTTGCCTATTTGCCCCCAAATAAGGGTAATTTCAGCCTTTTTACCTCAAAATAAGAGGAATTTCTGCATTTTGCAAATAAATGTTATCAATTTCATCCTTTTTGCCCCGAAAATAAATTTCAGCTTTTTTTCCTTGAAATAAGTGAAATTTCTGCAATTTTGCCCCAAAATAAAGGACATTTTTGCCTTTTTGCCCCCAAATAAGGAGAATTTTAGCCTTTTTACCTCAAAATAAGGGGAATTTCTGCATTTTTGTCACAAAATATTAGGAATTTCTGCCTATTTGCCCCAAAATAAAAAAAATTTCTGCTTTTTTTCCCTGAAATAAGTGAAATTTCTGCAATTTTGCCCCAAAATAAGTGAAATTTCTGCAATTTTGCCCCAAAATAAGGGAAATTTCTGGAATTTTGCCCCAAAATAAGTGGAATTTCTGAGTTTTGCCCCAAAATAAGGAAAATTTCTGTCTTTTTGCCCCAACATATAGAGAATTTCTGCATTTTTCCCCACAATTAGGGAAATCTCTTCAATTTTGCTCAAAAATACGCAGAATTTCTGCCTCTTTGCCCGAAAATAAGAAGAATGCATACCTTTTTGCCATAATAAAGGGAAATTTCTTCATTTTTGCTCCAAAAAAAGAAGAATTTCTGCTTTTTTGCCTCTAAATAAGTGGAATTTCTGTCTTTTTCCCCCAAAACAAAGGGAATTTCTGTCTTTTTGGCCCCACAATAAAAAAAATTTCTGACTTATTACCCTGAAGTAAGTGAAAATTCTGCAATTTTGCCCCAAAATAAGGGAAATTTCTGCCTTTTTGCCCCCAAATAAGAGGAATTTCAGGCTTTTTACCTCAAAATAATGGGAATTTCTGCATTTTTGCCACAAAATATTAAAAATTTCTGCATTTTTGCCCCTAAAATTAGAAAAATTTCTGCCTTTTTTCCCTGAAATAAGTGAAATTTCTGCAATTTTGCCTCAAAATAAGTGAAATTTCTGCAATTTTGCCCGAAAATAAAGGAAATTACTGGAATTTTGCCCCAAAATTAGTGGAATATCTGAGTTTTTCCCTAAAATATGGACAATTTCTGTCTTTTTTCCTCCAACATATAGAGAATTTCCGCCTTTTTGTCCCACAATTAGGGGAATTTCTGCAATTTTGCTCCAAAATACGGGCATTTTCTGCCTTTTTGCCCGAAAATAAGGAGAATGCATACCTTTTTGCCATAAAAAAGGGAAATTTCTTCATTTTTGCTCCAAAATAAGGGGAATTTCTGCTTTTTTGCCTCTAAATAAGTGGAATTTCTTACTTTTTCCCACAAAACAAGAAAATTCCTGTCTTTTTTGCCCCAAAATAAGGAAAATTTCTGCCTTTTTTTCTCAAATAAGAGAAATTTCTGAAATTTTGCCCCAAAATAAGTGAAATTTCTCCAATTTTGCCCCAAAATAAGGGAAATTTCGGCAATTTTGCCCAAAAATAAGGGAAATTTCTGGAATTTTGCCCCAAAATAAGTGGAATTTCTGAGTTTTGCCCCAAAATAAGGAGAATTTCTGACTTTTTGCCCCAACATATTAAGAATTTCTGCCTTTTTGCCCCATAATTAGGGGAATTTCTGCAATTTGCACGAAAATAAGGGAAATTTCTGCCTTTTTGCCCCCAAATAAGAAGAATTTCAGCCTTTTTACCTCAAAATAAGGGGAATTTCTGCATTTTTGCCAAAAAATATTAAGAATTTCTGCCTTTTTTCTCCAAAATAAAAAATTTTCTGCTTTTTTTCCCTGAAATAAGTGAAATTTCTGCAATTTTGCCCCAAAATAAGTGAAATTTCTGAGTTTTGCCCCAAAATAAGGAAAATTTCTGTCTTTTTGCCCCAACATATAGGCAATTTCTGCCTTTTTGCTTCACAATTAGGGGAATTTCTGCAATTTTGCTCCAAAATACGGGGAATTTCTGCATTTTGCCGGAAAATAAGAAGAATGCATACCTTTTTGCCATAGAAAAGAAAAATTTCTTCATTTTTGCTCCAAAATACGAGGAATTACTGCCTTTTTGCCCGAAAATATAAAGAATGCATAACTTTTTGCCATAGAAAAGGGAAATTTCTTCATTTTTGCGCCAAAATAAGGGGAATTTCTGCTTTTTTGCCTATAAATAAGTGGATTTTCTGTCTTTTTCCCCCAAAACAGTGGAAATTTCTGTCTTTTTTGCCCCAAAATAAGAAAAAATTCTGACTTATTACCCTGAAGTAAGTGAAATTTCTGCAATTTTGCCCCAAAATATAGGAAATTTCTGCCTTTTTGCCCCCAAATAAGGGGAATTTCAGCCTTTTTACCTCAAAATAGGGGGAATTTCTGCATTTTTGCCACAAAATATTAAAAATTTCTGCCTTTTTGTCCCAAAATAAGAAAAATTTCTGCCTTTTTCCCTGAAATAAGTGAAATTTTTGCAATTTTGCCCCAAAATAAGTGAAATTTCTGCAATTTTGCCCCAAAATAAGGGAAATTTCTGGAATTTTGTTCCAAAATAAGTGGAGTTTCTGAGTTTTGCCCCAAAATAAGGAGAATTTCTGTCTTTTTGCCCCAACATATAGGCAATTTCTGCCTTTTTGCCCCACAATTAGGGGAATTTCTGCAATTTTGCTCCAAAATACGGGGAATTTCTGCCTTTTTGACGGAAAATAAGAAGAATGCATACCTTTTTGCCATAGAAAAGGGAAATTTCTTCATTTTTGCTCCAAAATAAGGGGAATTTCTGATTTTTTGCTTCTAAATAAGTGGAATTTCAGTCTTTTTCCCCCAAAACAAAGGGAATTTCTGTATTTTGCCCCAAAATAAAGAAAAATTCGGCCTTATTACCCTGAAGTACGTGAAATTTCTGCAATTTTGCCCCAAAATAACGGAAATTTTTGCCTTTTTGCCCCCAAATAAGGGGAATTTCAGCCTTTTTACCTCGAAATGGAAATTTCTGCATTTTTGCCATAAAATATTAGGAATTTCTGCATTTTTGCCCCAAAATAAGGAAAATTTCTGCCTTTTTTCCCTGAAATAAGTGAAATTTCTGTAATTTTTCCCAAAAATAAGTGAAATTTCTGAAATTTTGCCCAAAAATATGTGAAATTTCTGCAATTTTGCCCCAAAATAAGGGAATTTTCTGGAATTTTGCCACAAAATAAGTGGAGTTTCCGAGTTTTTGCCCCAAAATTAGCAGAATTTCTGTCTTTTTGCCCCAACATATACGCAATTTCTACCTTTTTGCCCAACAATTAGGGGAATTTCTGCAATTTAGCTCCAAACTACGGGGAACTTCTGCCTTTTTTCCCCAAAATAAAAAGAATGCATACCTTTTTGCCATAAAAAGGAAATTTCTTCATTTTTGCTCCAAAATAAGGGGAATTTCTGCTTTTTTGCCTCTAAATAAGTGGAATTTCTGTATTTTTACCCCAAAACAAAGAAAATTTCTGTATTTTTGCCCCAAAATAATGAAAAATTCTGACTTATTACCCTGAAGTAAGTGAAATTTCTGCAATTTTGCCCCAAAATAAGGGAAAATTCTGCCTTTTTGCCCCCAAATAAGGGGAATTTCAGCCTTTTTACCTCAAAATAAGGGGAATTTCTGCATTTTAGCCCCCAAATAAGGGGAATTTCAGCCTTTTTAACTCAAAATATAAGGAATTTCTGCATTTTTGCCACAAATATTAGGAATTTCTGCCTTTTTGCCCCAAAATAAGAAAATTTCTTCTTTTTTTCCCTGAAATAAGTGAAATTTCTGCAATTTTGCACAAAAATAAGTGAAATTTCTGCAATTTTGCCCCAAAATAAAAGAAATTTTTGCCTTTTTGCCCCCAAATAAGGGGAATTTCAGCCTTTTTACCTAAAAATAAGGGGAATATCTACATTTTTGCCACAAAATATTAGGAATTTCTGCTTTTTTGCCCCAAAATAAGAAAATTTCTGCTTTTTTTCCCTGAAATAAGTGAAATTTCTGTATTTTGCCGCAAATTAAGTGAAATTTCTGCAATTTTGCCCCAAAATAATGGAAATTTCTGGAATTTTGCCCCAAAATAAGTAGAATTTCTGAGTTTTGCCCCAAAATAAGGAGAATTTCTGTTTTTTTGCCGCAACATAAAGGCAATTTCTGCCTTTTTGCCCCACAATTAGGGGAATTTCTGCAATTTTGCTCCAAATACGGGGAATTTCTGCCTTTTTGCCCAAAAATAAGAAGAATGCATACTTTTTGCCATAAAAAACGGAAATTTCTTCATTTTTGCTCCAAAATAAGGGGAATTTCTGATTTTTTGCTTCTAAATAAGTAAAATTTCTGTCTTTTTCCCCCAAAACAAAGGGAATTTCTGTCTTTTTTGCCCCAAAATAAGGAAAAATTCTGCCTTATTATTTGAAGTAAGTTAAATTTCTGCAATTTTGCCCCAAAATAAGGGAAATTTCTGCCTTTTTGCCCCCAAATAAGGGGAATTTCAGCCTTTTTACCTCGAAATAAAAGAAATTTTTGCATTTTTGCAACAAAATATTAGGAATTTCTGCCTTTTTGCCCCAAAATAAGAAAAATTTCTGCCTTTTTTACCTGCAATAAGTGAAATTTCTGTAATTTTGCCCCAAAATAAGTGAAATTTCTGCAATTTTGCCCCAAAAAAAGTAAAATTTCTGCAATTATGCCCCAAAATAAGGGAAATTTCTGCCTTTTTGCCCCCAAATAAGGGGAATTTCAGCCTTTTTACCTCAAAATAAGGGGAATTTCTGCATTTTTGCCCACAAATAAGAGGAATTTCAGCCTTTTTACCTCAAAATAAGGGGAATTTCTGCATTTTTGCCACAAAATATTAGGAATTTCTGCCTTTTTGCCCCAAAATAAAAAAATTTCTTCTTTTTTCCCTGAAATAATTGAAATTTCTGCAATTTTGCCTCAAAATAAGTGAAATTTCTGCAATTTTGCCCCAAAATAAGGGAATTTTCTGGAATTTTGCCACAAAATAAGTGGAGTTTCCGAGTTTTTGCCCCAAAATTAGCAGAATTTCTGTCTTTTTGCCCCAACATATACGCAATTTCTGCCTTTTTGCCCAACAATTAGGGGAATTTCTGCAATTTAGCTCCAAACTACGGGGAACTTCTGCCTTTTTTCCCCAAAATAAAAAGAATGCATACCTTTTTGCCATAAAAAGGAAATTTCTTCATTTTTGCTCCAAAATAAGGGGAATTTCTGCTTTTTTGCCTCTAAATAAGTGGAATTTCTGTATTTTTACCCCAAAACAAAGAAAATTTCTTTATTTTTGCCCCAAAATAATGAAAAATTCTGACTTATTACCCTGAAGTAAGTGAAATTTCTGCAATTTTGCCCCAAAATAAGGGAAAATTCTGCCTTTTTGCCCCCAAATAAGGCGAATTTCAGCCTTTTTACCTCAAAATAAGGGGAATTTCTGCATTTTAGCCCCCAAATAAGGGGAATTTCAGCCTTTTTAACTCAAAATATAAGGAATTTCTGCATTTTTGCCACAAATATTAGGAATTTCTGCCTTTTTGCCCCAAAATAAGAAAATTTCTTCTTTTTTTCCCTGAAATAAGTGAAATTTCTGCAATTTTGCACAAAAATAAGTGAAATTTCTGCAATTTTGCCCCAAAATAAAAGAAATTTTTGCCTTTTTGCCCCCAAATAAGGGGAATTTCAGCCTTTTTACCTAAAAATAAGGGGAATATCTACATTTTTGCCACAAAATATTAGGAATTTCTGCTTTTTTGCCCCAAAATAAGAAAATTTCTGCTTTTTTTCCCTGAAATAAGTGAAATTTCTGTATTTTGCCGCAAATTAAGTGAAATTTCTGCAATTTTGCCCCAAAATAATGGAAATTTCTGGAATTTTGCCCCAAAATAAGTAGAATTTCTGAGTTTTGCCCCAAAATAAGGAGAATTTCTGTTTTTTTGCCGCAACATAAAGGCAATTTCTGCCTTTTTGCCCCACAATTAGGGGAATTTCTGCAATTTTGCTCCAAATACGGGGAATTTCTGCCTTTTTGCCCAAAAATAAGAAGAATGCATACTTTTTGCCATAAAAAACGGAAATTTCTTCATTTTTGCTCCAAAATAAGGGGAATTTCTGATTTTTTGCTTCTAAATAAGTAAAATTTCTGTCTTTTTCCCCCAAAACAAAGGGAATTTCTGTCTTTTTTGCCCCAAAATAAGGAAAAATTCTGCCTTATTATTTGAAGTAAGTTAAATTTCTGCAATTTTGCCCCAAAATAAGGGAAATTTCTGCCTTTTTGCCCCCAAATAAGGGGAATTTCAGCCTTTTTACCTCGAAATAAAAGAAATTTTTGCATTTTTGCAACAAAATATTAGGAATTTCTGCCTTTTTGCCCCAAAATAAGAAAAATTTCTGCCTTTTTTACCTGCAATAAGTGAAATTTCTGTAATTTTGCCCCAAAATAAGTGAAATTTCTGCAATTTTGCCCCAAAAAAAGTAAAATTTCTGCAATTATGCCCCAAAATAAGGGAAATTTCTGCCTTTTTGCCCCCAAATAAGGGGAATTTCAGCCTTTTTACCTCAAAATAAGGGGAATTTCTGCATTTTTGCCCACAAATAAGAGGAATTTCAGCCTTTTTACCTCAAAATAAGGGGAATTTCTGCATTTTTGCCACAAAATATTAGGAATTTCTGCCTTTTTGCCCCAAAATAAAAAAATTTCTTCTTTTTTCCCTGAAATAATTGAAATTTCTGCAATTTTGCCTCAAAATAAGTGAAATTTCTGCAATTTTGCCCCAAAATAAGGGAAATTTCTGAAATTTTTGCCCAAAATAAGTGGAATTTCTGAGTTTTGCCCCAAAATAAGGAGAATTTCTGTCTTTTTGCCCCAACATATAGAGAATTTCTGCCTTTTTGCTCCACAATTAGGGGAATTTCTGCAATTTTGCTCCAAAATACGGGAAATTTCTGCCTTTTTGCCAAAAAATAAGAAGAATACATACCTTTTTTCCATAAAAAAGAAATTTCTTCATTTTTGCTCCAAAATAAGGGGAATTTCTGCTTTTTTGCCTCTAAATAAGTGGAATTTCTGTCTTTTTCCCCTAAAACAAAGGGAATTTCTGTATTTGGCCCCAAAATAAGGAAAAATTCTGCCTTATTACCCTGAAGTAAGTGAAATTTCTGCAATTTTGCCCCAAAATAACAGAAATTTCTGCCTTTTTGTCCCCAAATAAGGGGAATTTCAGCCTTTTTACCTCGAAATGAAAATTTCTGCATTTTTGCCACAAAATATTAGGAATTTCTGCCTTTTTGCCACAAAATAAGGAAAATTTCTAGCTTTTTTCCCTGAAATAAGTGAAATTTCTTTAATTTTTCCCCAAAATAAGTAAAATTTCTGAAATTTTGCCACAAAATAAGTGAAATTTCTGCAATTTTGCCCCAAAATATGTTAATTTTCTGGAATTTTGCCCCAAAATAAGTGGAATTTCTGAGTTTTGCCCCAAAATTAGAGGAATTTCTGTCTTTTTGCCCCAACATATAGGCAATTTCTGCCTTTTTGCCCAACAATTAGGGGAATTTCTGCAATTTAGCTCCAAACGACGGGGAACTTCTGCCTTTTTGCCCAAAAATAAGAAGAATGCATACCTTTTTGCCATAAAAAGGAAATTTCTTCATTTTTGCTCCAAAATAAGGGGAATTTCTGCTTTTTTGCCTCTAAATAAGTGGAATTTCTGTCTTTTTCCCCAAAAACAAAGGAAATTTCTGTATTTTTGCCCCAAAATAAGGAAAAATTCTGACTTATTACCCTGAAGTATGTGAAATTTCTGCAATTTTGCCCCAAAATAAGGGAAATGTCTGCCTTTTGGCCCCCAAATAAGGGGAATTTCAGCCTTTTTACCTCAAAATAAGGGGAATTTCTGCATTTTAGCCCCCAAATAAGGGGAATTTCAGCCTTTTTAACTCAAAATATAAGGAATTTCTGCATTTTTGCCACAAATATTCGGAATTTCTGCCTTTTTGCCCCAAAATAAGAAAATTTCTTCTTTTTTCCCTGAAATAAGTGAAATTTCTGCAATTTTGCAACAAAATAAGTGAAATTTCTGCAATTTTGCCCCAAAATAAAGGAAATTTTTGCCTTTATGCCCCCAAATAACGGGAATTTCAGCCTTTTTACCTAAAAATAAGGGGAATTTCTACATTTTTGACACAAAATATTGGGAATTTCTGCCTTTTTGCCCCAAAATAAGAAAATTTCTGCTTTTTTTCCCTGAAATAAGTGAAATTTCTGTATTTTGCCCCAAATTAAGTGAAATTTCTGCAATTTTGCCCCCAAATAAGGAAAATTTCTGGAATTTTGCCCCAAAATAAGTGGAATTTCTGAGTTTTGCTCCAAAATAAGGAGAATTTTTGTCTTTTTGCCCCAACATATAGGCAATTTCTGCATTTTTGCCCCACAATCAGGGGATTTTCTTCAAATTTGCTCCAAAATACGGGGAATTTCTGCCTTTTTGCCCAAAAATAAGAAGAATGCATACCTTTTTGCCATAAAAAAGAAATTTCTTCATTTTTGCTCCAAAATAAGGGGAATTTCTGCTTTTTTGCCTCTAAATAAGTCGAATTTCTTTCTTTTTCCCCCAAAACAAAGGGAATTTCTGTATTTTGCCCCAAAATAAGGAAAAATTCTGCCTTATTACACTGAAGTAACTGAAATTTCTGCAATTTTGCCCCAAAATAACGAAAATTTCTGCCTTTTTGTCCCCAAATAAGGGGAATTTCAGCCTTTTTACCTCGAAATGAAAATTTCTGCATTTTTGCCACAAAATATTAGGAATTTCTGCCTTTTTGCCCCAAAATAAGGAAATTTTCTGCCTTTTTTCCCTGAAATAAGTGAAATTTCTGTAATTTTTCCCCAAAATAAGTAAAATTTCTGAAATTTTGCCCCAAAATAAGTGAAATTTCTGCAAATTTGCCCCAAAATATGGGAATTTTCTGGAATTTTGCCCCAAAATAAGTGGAATTTCTGAGTTTTGCCCCAAAATTAGAAAAATTTCTGCCTTTTTGCCCAACAATTAGGGGAATTTCTGCAATTTAGCTCCAAACGACGGGGAACTTCTGCCTTTTTGCCCAAAAATAAGAAGAATGCATACCTTTTTGCCATAAAAAGGAAATTTCTTCATTTTTGCTCCAAAATAAGGGGAATTTCTGCTTTTTTGCCTCTAAATAAGTGGAATTTCTGTCTTTCCCCCAAAACAAAAGGAATTTCTGTATTTTTGCCCCAAAATAAGGAAAAATTCTGACTTATTACCCTGAAGTAAGTAAAATTTCTGCAATTTTGCCCCAAAATAAGGGAAATTTCTGCTTTTTGGCCCCCAAATAAGGGGAATTTCAGCCTTTTTACCTCGAAATAAAAGAAATTTTTGCATTTTTGCAACAAAATATTAGGAATTTCTGCCTTTTTGCCCCAAAATAAGAAAAATTTCTGCCTTTTTTACCTGCAATAAGTGAAATTTCTGTAATTTTGCCCCAAAATAAGTGAAATTTCTGCAATTTTGCCCCAAAAAAAGTAAAATTTCTGCAATTATGCCCCAAAATAAGGGAAATTTCTGCCTTTTTGCCCCCAAATAAGGGGAATTTCAGCCTTTTTACCTCAAAATAAGGGGAATTTCTGCATTTTTGCCCACAAATAAGAGGAATTTCAGCCTTTTTACCTCAAAATAAGGGGAATTTCTGCATTTTTGCCACAAAATATTAGGAATTTCTGCCTTTTTGCCCCAAAATAAAAAAATTTCTTCTTTTTTCCCTGAAATAATTGAAATTTCTGCAATTTTGCCTCAAAATAAGTGAAATTTCTGCAATTTTGCCCCAAAATAAGGGAATTTTCTGGAATTTTGCCACAAAATAAGTGGAGTTTCCGAGTTTTTGCCCCAAAATTAGCAGAATTTCTGTCTTTTTGCCCCAACATATACGCAATTTCTGCCTTTTTGCCCAACAATTAGGGGAATTTCTGCAATTTAGCTCCAAACTACGGGGAACTTCTGCCTTTTTTCCCCAAAATAAAAAGAATGCATACCTTTTTGCCATAAAAAGGAAATTTCTTCATTTTTGCTCCAAAATAAGGGGAATTTCTGCTTTTTTGCCTCTAAATAAGTGGAATTTCTGTATTTTTACCCCAAAACAAAGAAAATTTCTTTATTTTTGCCCCAAAATAATGAAAAATTCTGACTTATTACCCTGAAGTAAGTGAAATTTCTGCAATTTTGCCCCAAAATAAGGGAAAATTCTGCCTTTTTGCCCCCAAATAAGGCGAATTTCAGCCTTTTTACCTCAAAATAAGGGGAATTTCTGCATTTTAGCCCCCAAATAAGGGGAATTTCAGCCTTTTTAACTCAAAATATAAGGAATTTCTGCATTTTTGCCACAAATATTAGGAATTTCTGCCTTTTTGCCCCAAAATAAGAAAATTTCTTCTTTTTTTCCCTGAAATAAGTGAAATTTCTGCAATTTTGCACAAAAATAAGTGAAATTTCTGCAATTTTGCCCCAAAATAAAAGAAATTTTTGCCTTTTTGCCCCCAAATAAGGGGAATTTCAGCCTTTTTACCTAAAAATAAGGGGAATATCTACATTTTTGCCACAAAATATTAGGAATTTCTGCTTTTTTGCCCCAAAATAAGAAAATTTCTGCTTTTTTTCCCTGAAATAAGTGAAATTTCTGTATTTTGCCGCAAATTAAGTGAAATTTCTGCAATTTTGCCCCAAAATAATGGAAATTTCTGGAATTTTGCCCCAAAATAAGTAGAATTTCTGAGTTTTGCCCCAAAATAAGGAGAATTTCTGTTTTTTTGCCGCAACATAAAGGCAATTTCTGCCTTTTTGCCCCACAATTAGGGGAATTTCTGCAATTTTGCTCCAAATACGGGGAATTTCTGCCTTTTTGCCCAAAAATAAGAAGAATGCATACTTTTTGCCATAAAAAACGGAAATTTCTTCATTTTTGCTCCAAAATAAGGGGAATTTCTGATTTTTTGCTTCTAAATAAGTAAAATTTCTGTCTTTTTCCCCCAAAACAAAGGGAATTTCTGTCTTTTTTGCCCCAAAATAAGGAAAAATTCTGCCTTATTATTTGAAGTAAGTTAAATTTCTGCAATTTTGCCCCAAAATAAGGGAAATTTCTGCCTTTTTGCCCCCAAATAAGGGGAATTTCAGCCTTTTTACCTCGAAATAAAAGAAATTTTTGCATTTTTGCAACAAAATATTAGGAATTTCTGCCTTTTTGCCCCAAAATAAGAAAAATTTCTGCCTTTTTTACCTGCAATAAGTGAAATTTCTGTAATTTTGCCCCAAAATAAGTGAAATTTCTGCAATTTTGCCCCAAAAAAAGTAAAATTTCTGCAATTATGCCCCAAAATAAGGGAAATTTCTGCCTTTTTGCCCCCAAATAAGGGGAATTTCAGCCTTTTTACCTCAAAATAAGGGGAATTTCTGCATTTTTGCCCACAAATAAGAGGAATTTCAGCCTTTTTACCTCAAAATAAGGGGAATTTCTGCATTTTTGCCACAAAATATTAGGAATTTCTGCCTTTTTGCCCCAAAATAAAAAAATTTCTTCTTTTTTCCCTGAAATAATTGAAATTTCTGCAATTTTGCCTCAAAATAAGTGAAATTTCTGCAATTTTGCCCCAAAATAAGGGAAATTTCTGAAATTTTTGCCCAAAATAAGTGGAATTTCTGAGTTTTGCCCCAAAATAAGGAAAATTTCTGTCTTTTTGCCCCAACATATAGAGAATTTCTGCCTTTTTGCTCCACAATTAGGGGAATTTCTGCAATTTTGCTCCAAAATACGGGAAATTTCTGCCTTTTTGCCAAAAAATAAGAAGAATACATACCTTTTTTCCATAAAAAAGAAATTTCTTCATTTTTGCTCCAAAATAAGGGGAATTTCTGCTTTTTTGCCTCTAAATAAGTGGAATTTCTGTCTTTTTCCCCTAAAACAAAGGGAATTTCTGTATTTGGCCCCAAAATAAGGAAAAATTCTGCCTTATTACCCTGAAGTAAGTGAAATTTCTGCAATTTTGCCCCAAAATAACAGAAATTTCTGCCTTTTTGTCCCCAAATAAGGGGAATTTCAGCCTTTTTACCTCGAAATGAAAATTTCTGCATTTTTGCCACAAAATATTAGGAATTTCTGCCTTTTTGCCACAAAATAAGGAAAATTTCTAGCTTTTTTCCCTGAAATAAGTGAAATTTCTTTAATTTTTCCCCAAAATAAGTAAAATTTCTGAAATTTTGCCACAAAATAAGTGAAATTTCTGCAATTTTCCCCCAAAATATGGGAATTTTCTGGAATTTTGCCCCAAAATAAGTGGAATTTCTGAGTTTTGCCCCAAAATTAGAGGAATTTCTGTCTTTTTGCCCCAACATATAGGCAATTTCTGCCTTTTTGCCCAACAATTAGGGGAATTTCTGCAATTTAGCTCCAAACGACGGGGAACTTCTGCCTTTTTGCCCAAAAATAAGAAGAATGCATACCTTTTTGCCATAAAAAGGAAATTTCTTCATTTTTGCTCCAAAATAAGGGGAATTTCTGCTTTTTTGCCTCTAAATAAGTGGAATTTCTGTCTTTTTCCCCAAAAACAAAGGAAATTTCTGTATTTTTGCCCCAAAATAAGGAAAAATTCTGACTTATTACCCTGAAGTATGTGAAATTTCTGCAATTTTGCCCCAAAATAAGGGAAATGTCTGCCTTTTGGCCCCCAAATAAGGGGAATTTCAGCCTTTTTACCTCAAAATAAGGGGAATTTCTGCATTTTAGCCCCCAAATAAGGGGAATTTCAGCCTTTTTAACTCAAAATATAAGGAATTTCTGCATTTTTGCCACAAATATTCGGAATTTCTGCCTTTTTACCTCGAAATGGGAATTTCTGCATTTTTGCCACAAAATATTAGGAATTTCTGCCTTTTTGCCCCAAAATAAGAAAAATTTCTGCCTTTTTTCACTGAAATAAGTGAAATTTCTCTAATTTTGCCCCAAAATAAGTGAAATTTCTGCAATTTTTCCCCAAAATAAGTGAAATTTCTGCAAGTTTTCCCCAAAATAAGGGAATTTTCTGGAATTTTGCCCCAAAATAAGTGGAATTTCTGACTTTTGCCCCAAAATTAGGAGAATTTCTGTCTTTTTGCCCCACATATAGGCAAATTCTGCCTTTTTGAACAATTAGAGGAATTTCTGCAATTTTGCTCCAAATTACGGGGAATTTCTGCCTTTTTGCCCAAAAAAAAAGAATGCATACCTTTTTGCCATAAAAAGGAAATTTCTTCATTTTTGCTCCAAAATACGGGGAATTTCTGCCTCTTTGCCCGAAAATAAGAAGAATGCATACCTTTTTGCCATAAAAAAGGGAAATTTCTTAATTTTTGCTCCAAAATAAGGGGAATTTCTGCTTTTTTCCTCTAAATAAGTGGAATTTCTGTCTTTTTCCCCCAAAACAAAAAGAATTTCTGTATTTTTGCCCCAAAATAAGGAAAAATTCTGACTTATTACCCTGAAGTACGTGAAATTTTTGCAATTTTGCCCCAAAATAAGGGAAATTTCTGCCTTTTTGCCCCCAAATAAGGGGAATTTCAGCCTTTTTACCTCAAAATAAAAAGAATTTCTGCATTTTTGCCACAAAATATTAGGAATTTCTGCCTTGTTGCCCCAAAATAAGAAAATTTCTGTTTTTTTCCCTGAAATAAGTGAAATTTCTGCAATTTTGCCCCAAATTAAGTGAAATTTCTGCAATTTTGCCCCAAAATAAGGGAAATTTCTGGAATTATGCCCCAAAATAAGTGGAATTTCTGAGTTTTGCCCCAAAATAAGGAGAATTTCTGTTTTTTTGCCCCAACATATAGGCAATTTCTGCCTTTTTGACCAACAATTAGAGGAATTTCTGCAATTTTGCTCCACAATACGGGGAATTTCTGCCTTTTTGCCCGAAAATAAGAAGAATGCATAGCTTTTTGCCATAAAAAAGGGAAATTTCTTCATTTTTGCTCCAAAATAAGGGGAATTTCTGATTTTTTGCTTCTAAATAAGTGGAATTTCTGTCTTTTTCCCCCAAAACAAAGGGAATTTCTGTATTTTGCCCCAAAATAAAGAAAAATTCGGCCTTATTACCCTGAAGTAAGTGAAATTTCTGCAATTTTGCCCCAAAATAACGGAAATTTTTGCCTTTTTGCCCCCAAATAAGGGGAATTTCAGCCTTTTTACCTCGAAATGGAAATTTCTGCATTTTTGCCATAAAATATTAGGAATTTCTGCATTTTTGCCCCAAAATAAGGAAAATTTCTGCCTTTTTTCCCTGAAATAAGTGAAATTTCTGTAATTTTTCCCAAAAATAAGTGAAATTTCTGAAATTTTGCCCCAAAATAAGTGAAATTTCTGCAATTTTGCTCCAAAATAAGGGAATTTTCTGGAATTTTGCCACAAAATAAGTGGAGTTTCCGAGTTTTTGCCCCAAAATTAGCAGAATTTCTGTCTTTTTGCCCCAACATATACGCAATTTCTGCCTTTTTGCCCAACAATTACGGGAATTTCTGCAATTTAGCTCCAAACTACGGGGAACTTCTGCCTTTTTTCCCCAAAATAAAAAGAATGCATACCTTTTTGCCATGAAAAGGAAATTTCTTCATTTTTGCTCCAAAATAAGGGGAATTTCTGCTTTTTTGCCTCTAAATAAGTGGAATTTCTGTATTTTTCCCCCAAAACAAAAAAAATTTCTGTATTTTTGCCCCAAAATAATGAAAAATTCTGACTTATTACCCTGAAGTAAGTGAAATTTCTGCAATTTTGCCCCAAAATAAGTGAAAATTCTGCCTTTTTGCCCCCAAATAAGGGGAATTTCAGCATTTTTACCTCAAAATAAGGGGATTTTCTGCATTTTAGCCCCCAAATAAGGGGAATTTCAGCCTTTTTACCTCAAAATATAAGGAATTTCTGCATTTTTGCCACAAATATTAGGATTTTCTGCCTTTTTGCCCCAAAATAAGAAAATTTCTCCTTTTTTTTCCTGAAATAAGTGAAATTTCTTCAATTTTGCACAAAAATAAGTGAAATTTCTGCAATTTTGCCCCAAAATAAAGGAAATTTTTGCCTTTTTGCCCCCAAATAATGGGAATTTCAGCCTTTTTACCTAAAAATAAGGGGAATATCTACATTTTTGCCACAAAATATTAGGAATTTCTGCTTTTTTGCCCCAAAATAAGAAAATTTCTGCTTTTTTTCCCTGAAATAAGTGAAATTTCTGTATTTTGCCGCAAATTAAGTGAAATTTCTGCAATTTTGCCCCAAAATAATGGAAATTTCTGGAATTTTGCCCCAAAATAAGTAGAATTTCTGAGTTTTGCCCCAAAATAAGGAGAATTTCTGTTTTTTTGCCGCAACATAAAGGCAATTTCTGCCTTTTTGCCCCACAATTAGGGGAATTTCTGCAATTTTGCTCCAAATACGGGGAATTTCTGCCTTTTTGCCCAAAAATAAGAAGAATGCATACTTTTTGCCATAAAAAAGGGAAATTTCTTCATTTTTGCTCCAAAATAAGGGGAATTTCTGATTTTTTTGCTTCTAAATAAGTAAAATTTCTGTCTTTTTCCCCCAAAAAAAAGGGAATTTCTGTCTTTTTTGCCCCAAAATAAGGAAAAATTCTGCCTTATTATTTGAAGTAAGTTAAATTTCTGCAATTTTGCCCCAAAATAAAGGAAATTTCTGCCTTTTTGCCCCCAAATAAGGGGAATTTCAGCCTTTTTACCTCGAAATAAAAGAAATTTTTGCATTTTTGCAACAAAATATTAGGAATTTCTGCCTTTTTGCCCCAAAATAAGAAAAATTACTGCCTTTTTTACCTGAAATAAGTGAAATTTCTGTAATTTTGCCCCAAAATAAGTGAAATTTCTGCAATTTTCCCCCAAAAAAAGTAAAATTTCTGCAATTATGCCCCAAAATAAGGGAAATTTCTGCCTTTTTGCCCCCAAATAAGGGGAATTTCAGCCTTTTTACCTCAAAATAAGGGGAATTTCTGCATTTTTGCCCACAAATAAGAGGAATTTCAGCCTTTTTACCTCAAAATAAGGGGAATTTCTGCATTTTTGCCACAAAATATTAGGAATTTCTGCCTTTTTGCCCCAAAATAAGAAAATTTCTTCTTTTTTCCCTGAAATAATTGAAATTTCTGCAATTTTGCCTCAAAATAAGTGAAATTTCTGCAATTTTGCCCAAAAATAAGGGAAATTTCTGAAATTTTTCCCCAAAATAAGTGGAATTTCTGAGTTTTGCCCCAAAATAAGGAGAATTTCTGTCTTTTTGCCCCAACATATAGAGAATTTCTGCCTTTTTGCTCCACAATTAGAGGAATTTCTGCAATTTTGCTCCAAAATACGGGAAATTTCTGCCTTTTTGCCAAAAAATAAGAAGAATACATACCTTTTTTCCATAAAAAAGAAATTTCTTCATTTTTGCTCCAAAATAAGGGGAATTTCTGCTTTTTTGCTTCTAAATAAGTGGAATTTCTGTCTTTTTCCCCTAAAACAAAGGGAATTTCTGTATTTGGCCCCAAAATAAGGAAAAATTCTGCCTTATTACCCTGAAGTAAGTGAAATTTCTGCAATTTTGCCCCAAAATAACAGAAATTTCTGCCTTTTTGTCCCCAAATAAGGGGAATTTCATCCTTTTTACCTCGAAATGAAAATTTCTGCATTTTTGCCACAAAATATTAGGAATTTCTGCCTTTTTGCCACAAAATAAGGAAAATTTCTAGCTTTTTTCCCTGAAATAAGTGAAATTTCTTTAATTTTTCCCCAAAATAATTAAAATTTCTGAAAATTTTGCCACAAAATAAGTGAAATTTCTGCAATTTTGCCCCAAAATATGTTAATTTTCTGGAATTTTGCCCCAAAATAAGTGGAATTTCTGAGTTTTGCCCCAAAATTAGAGGAATTTCTGTCTTTTTGCCCCAACATATAGGCAATTTCTGCCTTTTTGCCCAACAATTAGGGGAATTTCTGCAATTTAGCTCCAAACGACGGGGAACTTCTGCCTTTTTGCCCAAAAATAAGAAGAATGCATACCTTTTTGCCATAAAAAGGAAATTTCTTCATTTTTGCTCCAAAAATAAGGGGAATTTCTGCTTTTTTGCCTCTAAATAAGTGGAATTTCTGTCTTTTTCCCCAAAAACAAAGGAAATTTCTGTATTTTTGCCCCAAAATAAGGAAAAATTCTGACTTATTACCCTGAAGTATGTGAAATTTCTGCAATTTTGCCCCAAAATAAGGGAAATGTCTGCCTTTTGGCCCCCAAATAAGGGGAATTTCAGCCTTTTTACCTCAAAATAAGGGGAATTTCTGCATTTTAGCCTTCAAAATAAGGGGAATTTCAGCCTTTTTACCTCAAAATAAGGGGAATTTCTGCATTTTTGCCACAAATATTAGGAATTTCTGCCTTTTTGCCCCAAAATAAGAAAATTTCTTCTTTTTTCCCTGAAATAAGTGAAATTTCTGCAATTTTGCAACAAAATAAGTGAAATTTCTGCAATTTTGCCCCAAAATAAAAGAAATTTTTGCCTTTATGCCCCCAAATAAGGGGAATTTCAGCCTTTTTACCTAAAAATAAGGGGAATTTCTACATTTTTGCCACAAAATATTAGGAATTTCTGCTTTTTTGCCCCAAAATAAGAAAATTTCTGCTTTTTTTCCCTGAAATAAGTGAAATTTCTGTATTTTGCCCCAAATTAAGTGAAATTTCTGCAATTTTGCCTCCAAATAAGGGAAATTTCTGGAATTTTGCCCCAAAATAAGTGGAATTTCTGAGTTTTGCCCCAAAATAAGGAGAATTTCTGTTTTTTTGCCACAAAATATTAGGAATTTTTGCCTTTTTGCCCCAAAATAAGGAAAATTTCTGCCTTTTTCCCTGAAATAAGTGAAATTTCTGCAATTTTGCCCCAAAATAAGTGAAATTTCTTCAATTTTGCCCCAAAATAATTGAAATTTTGCCCCAAAATAAGGGAAATTTCTGGAATTTTGCCCCAAAATAAGTGGAATTTCTGAGTTTTGCTCCAAAATAAGGAGAATTTCTGTCTTTTTGCCCCAACATATAGGCAATTTCTGCATTTTTGCCCCACAATCAGGGGAATTTCTGCAAATTTGCTCCAAAATACGGGGAATTTCTGCCTTTTTGCCCAAAAATAAGAAGAATACATACCTTTTTGCCATAAAAAAGAAATTTCTTCATTTTTGCTCCAAAATAAGGGGAATTTCTGCTTTTTTGCCTCTAAATAAGTCGAATTTCTTTCTTTTTCCCCCAAAACAAAGGGAATTTCTGTATTTTGCCCCAAAATAAGGAAAAATTCTGCCTTATTACACTGAAGTAACTGAAATTTCTGCAATTTTGCCCCAAAATAACGAAAATTTCTGCCTTTTTGTCCCCAAATAAGGGGAATTTCAGCCTTTTTACCTCGAAATGAAAATTTCTGCATTTTTGCCACAAAATATTAGGAATTTCTGCCTTTTTGCCCCAAAATAAGGAAATTTTCTGCCTTTTTTCCCTGAAATAAGTGAAATTTCTGTAATTTTTCTCCAAAATAAGTAAAATTTCTGAAATTTTGCCCCAAAATAAGTGAAATTTCTGCAATTTTGCCCCAAAATATGGGAATTTTCTGGAATTTTGCCCCAAAATAAGTGGAATTTCTGAGTTTTGCCCCAAAATTAGAAAAATTTCTGTCTTTTTGCCCCAACATATAGGCAATTTCTGCCTTTTTGCCCAACAATTAGGGGAATTTCTGCAATTTAGCTCCAAACGACGGGGAACTTCTGCCTTTTTGCCCAAAAATAAGAAGAATGCATACCTTTTTGCCATAAAAAGGAAATTTCTTCATTTTTGCTCCAAAATAAGGGGAATTTCTGCTTTTTTGCCTCTAAATAAGTGGAATTTCTGTCTTTTTCCCCCAAAACAAAAGGAATTTCTGTATTTTTGCCCCAAAATAAGGAAAAATTCTGACTTATTACCCTGAAGTAAGTAAAATTTCTGCAATTTTGCCCCAAAATAAGGGAAATTTCTGCTTTTTGGCCCCCAAATAAGGGGAATTTCAGCCTTTTTACCTCAAAATAAGGGGAATTTCTGCATTTTAGCCTTCAAAATAAGGGGAATTTCAGCCTTTTTACCTCAAAATAAGGGGAATTTCTGCATTTTTGCCACAAATATTAGGAATTTCTGCCTTTTTGCCCCAAAATAAGAAAATTTCTGCTTTTTTTCCCTAAAATAAGTGAAATTTCTGCAATTTTGCCCCAAAATAAGTGAAATATCTGCAATTTTGCCCCCAAATAAGGGAAATTTCCGGAATTTTGCCCCAAAATAAGTGGAATTTCTGAGTTTTGCTTCAAAATAAAGAGAATTTATGCCTTTTTGCCCCAACATATAGGCAATTTCTGCCTTTTTGCCTAACAATTATGGGAATTTCTGCAATTTTGCTCCAAAATACGGGGAATTTCTGCCTTTTTGCCCGAAAATAAGAAGAATGCATACCTTTTTGCCAAAAAAAGGGAAATTTCTTCATTTTTGCTCCAAAATAAGGGGAATTTCTGCTTTTTTGCCTCTAAATAAGTGGAATTTCTGTCTTTTTCCCCCAAAACAAAGGGAATTTCTGTATTAGGCCCCAAAATAAGGAAAAATTCTGCCTTATTACCCTGAAGTAAGTGAAATTTCTGCAATTTTGCCCCAAAATAAGGGAAATTTCTGCCTTTTGGCCCCCAAATAAGGGGAATTTCAGCCTTTTTACCTCGAAATGGGAATTTCTGCATTTTTGCCACAAAATATTAGGAATTTCTGCCTTTTTGCCCCAAAATAAGAAAAATTTCTGCCTTTTTTCACTGAAATAAGTGAAATTTCTCTAATTTTGCTCCAAAATAAGTGAAATTTCTGCAATTTTTCCCCAAAATAAGTGAAATTTCTGCAAGTTTTCCCCAAAATAAGGGAATTTTCTGGAATTTTGCCACAAAATAAGTGGAATTTCTGAGTTTTGCCCCAAAATTAGGAGAATTTCTGTCTTTTTGCCCCACATATAGGCAAATTCTGCCTTTTTGAACAATTAGGGGAATTTCTGCAATTTTGCTCCAAATTACGGGGAATTTCTGCCTTTTTGCCCAAAAAAAAAAAATGCATACCTTTTTGCCATAAAAAGGAAATTTCTTCATTTTTGCTCCAAAATACGGGGAATTTCTGCCTCTTTGCCCGAAAATAAGAAGAATGCATACCTTTTTGCCATAAAAAAGGGAAATTTCTTAATTTTTGCTCCAAAATAAGGGGAATTTCTGCTTTTTTCCTCTAAATAAGTGGAATTTCTGTCTTTTTCCCCCAAAAGAAAGGTAATTTCTGTCTTTTTTGCCCCAAAATGAGGAAAAATTCTGCCTTATTACCCTGAAGTAAGTGAAATTTCTGCAATTTTGCCCCAAAATAAGGGAAATTTCTGCTTTTTGCCCTCAAATAACGGGAATTTCAGCCTTTTTACCTCGAAATGGGAATTTCTGCATTTTTGCCACAAAATATTAGGAATTTCTGTCTTTTTGCCCCAAAATAAGGGAAATTTCTGGAATTTTGCACCCAGGTAAGGGGATTTTCAGCCTGTTTACCTCGAAATGGGAATTTCTGCATTTTTGCCACAAAATATTAGGAATTTCTCACTATTTGCCCCAAAATAAGGAAAATTTTTGCCTTTTTTCCCTGAAATAAGTGAAATTTCTGTAATTTTGCCCCAAAATAAGTGAAATTTCTGCAATTTTGCAACAAAATAATTGAAATTTCTGCAATTTTGCCCCAAATAAGGGAATTTTCTGCAATTTTGCCCCAAAATAAGTGGAATTTCTGAGTTTTGCCCCAAAATTAGGAGAATTTCTGTCTTTTTGCCCCAACATATAGGCAATTTCGGCCTTTTTGCCCAACAATTAGGGGAATTTCTGCAATTTTGCTCCAAAATACAGGGAATTTCTGCCTTTTTGCCCCAAAATAAGAAAATTTCTTCTTTTTTCCCTGAAATAAGTGAAATTTCTGCAATTTTGCACCAAAATAAGTTAAATTTCTGCAATTTTGCCCCAAAATAAAGGAAATTTTTGCCTTTTTGCCCCCAAATAAGGGGAATTTCAGCCTTTTTACCTAATAATAAGGGGAATTTCTGGATTTTTGCCGCAAAATATTAGGAATTTCATCCTTTTTGCCCCATATAAGAAAATTTCTGCTTTTTTCTCTGAAATAAGTGAAATTTCTGTATTTTGCCCCAAATTAAGTGAAATTTCTGCAATTTTGCCCCAAAATAAGGGAAATTTCTGGAATTTTGCCTCAAAATAAGTGGAATTTCTGAGTTTTGCCCCAAAATAAGGAGAATTTCTGTTTCTTTGCCCCAACATAAAGGGAATTTCTGCCTTTTTGCCACACAATTAGGGGAATTTCTGCAATTTTGCTCCAAAATACGGGGAATTTCTGCCTTTTTGCCCGAAAATAAGAAGAATGCATACCTTTTTGTCATTAAAAAGGGAAATTTTTTCATTGTTGCTCCAAAATAAGGGGAATTTCTGATTTTTGTCTCTAAATAAGTGGAATTTCAATCTTTTTCCCCCAAAACAAAGGGGATTTCTGTCTTTTTTGCCCCAAAATAAAGAAAAATTCTGCCTTGTTACCCTGAAGTAAGTGAAATTTCTGGAATTTTGCCCCAAAATAAGGGAAATTTCTGCCTTTTTGCCCCCAAATAAGGGGAATTTCAGCCTTTTTACCTCGAAATGGAAATTTCTGCATTTTTGCCACAAAATATTAGGAATTTCTGTCTGTTTGCCCCAAAATAAGGGAAATTTCTGGAATTTTGCACCCAAATAAGGGGAATTTCAGCCTGTTTACCTCGAAATGGGAATTTCTGCATTTTTGCCACAAAATATTAGGAATTTCTGACTTTTTGCCTCAAAATAAGGAAAATTTTTGCCTTTTTTCCCTGAAATAAGTGAAATTTCTTTAATTTTGCCCCAAAATAAGTGAAATTTCTGCAATTTTGGCACAAAATAAGTGAAATTTCTGCAAGTTTGCCCCAAATAAGGGAATTTTCTGCAATTTTGCCCCAAAATAAGTAAAATTTCTGAGTTTTGCCCTAAAATTAGGAGAATTTCTGTCTTTTTGCCCCAACATATAGGCAATTTCTGCCTTTTTGCCCCCAAATAAGGGGAATTTCAGCCTTTTTACCTCAAAATAAGGGGAATTTCTGCATTTTTGCCCCCAAATAAGGGGAATTTCAGCCTTTTTACCTCAACATAAGAGGAATTTCTGCATTTTTGCCACAAAATATTAGGAATTTCTGCCTTTTTGCCCCAAAATAAGAAAATTTCTTCTTTTTTTCCCTGAAATGATTGAAATTTCTGCAATTTTGCAGCAAAATAAGTGAAATTTCTGCAATTTTGACTCAAAATAAGAGAAATTTCAAAAATTTTGCCCCAAAATAAGTGGAATTTCTGAGTTTTGCCCCAAAATAAGGAGAATTTCTGTCTTTTTGCCCTAACATATAGAGAATTTTTGCATTTTTGCCCCACAGTTAGGGGAATTTCTGCAATTTTGCTCCAAAATACGGGGAATTTCAGCCTTTTAGCCTGAAAATATTAAGAATGCATACCTCTTTTCAATAAAAAAAAATTCTTCATTTTTGCTCCGAAATAAGAGGAATTTCTGCTTTTTTGATTCTAAATAAGTGGAATTTCTGTCTTTTTCCCACAAAACAAAGGGAATTCCTGTCTTTTTTGCCCCAAAATAAAGAAAATTTCTGACTTATTACACTGAAATAAGTGAAATTTCTGCAATTTTGCCCCAAAATAAAAGAAATTTCTGCTTTTTGCCCCCAAGTAAGGGGAATTTCAGCCTTTTTACCATAAAAAAAGGGGAATTTCTGCATTTATGCCACAAAATATTAAGAATTTCTGACTTTTTGCCCCAAAATAAGAAAATTTCTGCTTTTTTTCCCTGAAATAAGTGAAATTTCTGCAATTTTGCCCAAAATAAGTGAAATTTCTGCAATTTTGCCCCAAAATAAGAGAAATTTCTGGAATTTTGCCCCAAAATAAGTGGAATTTCTGAGTTTTGCCCCAAAATAAGGAGAATTTCTGTCTTTTTTTCCAAACATATAGAGAATTTCTGCTTTTTTGCCCCACAATTAGGGGAATTTCTGCAATTTTGCTCCAAAATACGGTGAATTTCTGCCTTTTTGCCCTAAAATACGAAGAATGCATACCTTTTTGCCATAAAAAAAAGAAATTTTTTCATTTTTGCTCCAAAATAAGGGGAATTTCTGATTTTTTGCCTCTAAATAAGTGGAATTTCTGTCTTTTCCCCCCAAAACAAAGGGAATTTCTGTCTTTTTTGCCCCAAATAAAGAAAAATTCTGCCTTATTACCCTGAAGTAAGTGAAATTTCTGCAATTTTGCCCCAAAATGAGGGAAATTTCTGCCTTTTTGCCCCCAAAAAAGGGGAATTTCAGCCTTTTTACCTCGAAATGAGAATTTCTGCATTTTTGCCAAAAATATTAGGAATTTCTGCCTTTTTGCCCCAAAATACGGAAAATTTCTGCCTTTTTTCACTGAAATAACTGAAATTTCTGTAATTTTGCCCTAAAATAAGTGAAATTTCTGCAATTTTGCCCCAAAATAAGTGAAATTTCTGCAATTTTGCCCCAAATAAAGGAAATTTCTCGAATTTTGCCCCAAAATAAGTGGAATTTCTGAGTTTTGCCTCAAAATAAGGGGAATTTCTGTCTTTTTGCCCCAACATATAGGCAATTTCTGCATTTTTGCCCCACAATTAGGGGAATTTGTGCAATTTTGCTCCAAAATACGGGGAATTTCTGCCTTTTTGCACAAAAATAAGAAGAATGCATACCTTTTTGCCATAAATAGGAAATGTCTTCATTTTTGCTCCAAAATAAGGGGAATTTGTGCTTTTTTGCCTCTAAATAAGTGGAATTTCTGTCTTTTTCCCCCAAAACAAAGGGAATTTCTGTCTTTTTTGCCCCAAATAAGAAAAATTCTGCCTTATTACCCTGAAGTAAGTGAAATTTCTGCAATTTTGCCCCAAAATAAGGGAAATTTCTGCCTTTTTGCCCCCAAATAAGGGGAATTTCAGCCTTTTTACCTCGAAATGGGAATTTCTGCATTTTTGCCAAAACTATTAGGAATTTCTGCCTTTTTGCCCCAAAATAATGAAAATTTCTGCCTTTTTTCACTGAAATAACTGAAATTTCTAGAATTTTGCCCCAAAATAAGTGGAATTTCTGAGTTTTCCCTCAAAATAAGGAGAATTTCTGTCTTTTTGCCCCAACATATAGGCAATTTCTGCATTTTTGCCCCACAATTAGGGGAATTTCTGCAATTTTGCTCCAAAATACGGGGAATTTCTGCCTTTGTGCACAAAAATAAGAAGAATGCATACCTTTTTGCCATAAATAGGAAATGTCTTCATTTTTGCTCCAAAATAAGGAGAATTTGTGCTTTTTTGCCTCTAAATAAGTGGAATTTCTGTCTTTTTCTCCCAAAACAAAGGGAATTTCTGTCTTTTTTGCCCCAAAATAAGGAAAAATTCTGCCTTATTTCCCTGAAGTAAGTGAAAATTCTGCAATTTTGCCCCATAATAAGGGAAATTTCTGCCTTTTTGCCTCCAAATAAGGGGAATTTCAGCCTTTTTACCTCGTAATGGGAATTTCTGCATTTTTGCCACAAAATATTAGTAATTTCTGACTTTTTGCCCCAAAATAAGGAAAATTTCTGCCTTTTTTCCTAAAATAAGTGAAATTTCTGTAATTTTGCCCCAAAATAAGTGAAATATCTGCAATTTTGCCCCAAAATAAGTGAAATTTCTGCAATTTTGCCCCAAATAGGGGAATCTTCTGGAATTTTGCCCCAAAATAAGTGGAATTTCTGAGTTTTGCCCCAAAATTAGGAGATTTTTTGTCTTTTTGCCCCAACATATAGGCAATTTCTGCCTTTTTGCCCAACAATTAGGGGAATTTCTGCAATTTCGCTCCAAAATACGGGGAATTTCTGCCTTTTGCCCAAAAATAATAATGTATACCTTTTTGCCATAAAAAGGAAATTTCTTAATTTTTGCTCCAAAATAAGGGGAATTTCTGCTTTTTTGCCTCTAAATAAGTGGAATTTCTGTCTTTTTCCCCCAAAACAAAAGGAATTTCTGTATTTTTGCCCCAAAATAGGGGAAAATTCTGACTTATTACTCTGAAGTAAGTGAAATTTCTACAATTTTGCCCCAAAATAAGGGAAATTTTTGCCTATTTGCCCCCAAATAAGGGGAATTTCATCATTTTTACCTCAAAATAAGGGGAATTTCTGCATTTTTGCCCCAAAATAAGGGGAATTTCAGCCTTTTTACCTCAAAATAAGGGAATTTCTGCATGTTTGCCACAAAATATTAGTAATTTCTGCCTTTTTGCCCCAAAATAAGAAAATTTCTTCTTTTTTTCCCCAAAATAAGTGAAATTTCTGCAATTTTGCACCAAAATAAGTGAAATTTCTGCAATTTTGCCCAAAATAAGAGAATTTCTCTCTTTTTGCCCCAACAATAGAGAATTTCTGCATTTTTGCCCCACAATTAGGGGAATTTCTGCAATTTTGCTCCAAAATACGGGGAATTTCTGCCTTTTTGCCCGGAAATAAGAAGAATGCATACCTTTTTTCAATAAAAAAAAAATTTCTTCATTTTTGCTGAAAAATAAGAGGAATTTCTGCTTTTTTGTCTCTAAATAAGTGGAATTTCTGTCTTTTTCCCCCAAAACAAAGGGAATTCCTGTCTTTTTTGCCCCAAAATAAGGAAAATTTCTGACTTATTACCCTGAAATAAATGAAATTTCTGCAATTTTGCCCCAAAATAAAGGAAATTTTTGCCTTTTTGCTTCCAAATAAGGGGAATTTCAGCCTTTTTACCTCAAAATAAGGGGAATTTCTGCATTTATGCCACAAAATATTAGGAATTTCTGCCTTTTTGCCCCAAAATAAGAAAATTTCTGCTTTTTTTTCACTGAAATAAGTGAAATTTCTGCAATTTTGCCCCAAAATAAGGGAAATTTCTGGAATTTTGCCCCAAAATTAGTGGAATTTCTGAGTTTTGCCCGAAATAAGGTGAATTTCTGTCTTTTTGCCCCAACATATAGGCAATTTCTGTATTTTTGCCCCACAATTAGGGGAATTTCTTCAATTTTGCTCCAAAATACGGGGAATTTCTGCCTTTTTGCCCGAAAATACGAAGAGTGCATAACTTTTTGCAATAAAAAAGGGAGATTTTTTCATTTTTGCTCCAAAATAAGAGGATTTTCTGATGTTTTGCCTCTAAATAAGTGGAATTTCTGTCTTTTCCCCCCAAACAAAGGGAATTTCTGTCTTTTTTGCCCCAAATAAGGAAAAATTCTGCCTTATTACCCTGAAGTAAGTAAAATTTCTGCAATTTTGCCCCAAAATAAGAAAAATATCTGCCTTTTTGCCCCCAAATAAGAGGAAATTCAGCCTTTTTACCTCAAAATCAGGGGAATTTCTGCATTTTTGCCCCCAAATAAGGGGAATTTCAGCCTTTTTACCTCAAAATAAGAGGAATTTCTGCATTTTTGTCACAAAAGATTAGGAATTACTGCTTTTTTGCCCAAAATAAGAAAATTTCTTCTTTTTTTCTCTGAAATGAGTGAAATTTCTGCAATTTTGCAGCAAAATAAGTGAAATTTCTGCAATTTTGCCCCAAAATAAGAGAAATTTCTGGAATTTTGCCCCAAAATAAGTGGAATTTCTGAGTTTTGCCCCAAAATAATGAGAATTTCTGTCTTTTTGCCCCAACATATAGAGAATTCCTGCATTTTTGCCCCACAATTAGGGGAATTTCTGCAATTTTGCTCCAAAATACGGAGAATTTCTGCCTTTTTGCCCGAAAATAGGAAGAAAGCATACCTTTTTTCAATAAAAAAAAATTTCTTCATTTTTGCTCCAAAATAAGGGGAATTTCTGCTTTTTTGCCTCTAAATAAGTGGAATTTCTGTCTTTTTCCCCCAAAACAAAGGGAATTCTTGTCTTTTTTGCCCCAAAATAAGGAAAATTTCTGACTTATTACCCTGAAATAAGTGAAATTTCTGCAATTTTGCCACAAAATAAAGGAAATTTTTGCCTTTTTGCCCCCAAATAAGGGGAATTTCAGCCTTTTTACCTCAAATTAAGGGGAATTTCTGCATTTATGCCACAAAATATTAGGAATTTCTGCCTTTTTGCCCCAAAATAAGAAAATTTCTGCTTTTTTTCCCTGAAATAAGTGAAATTTCTGCAATTTTGCCCCAAAATAAGTGAAATTTCTGCAATTTTGCCCCAAAATAAGGAAAATTTCTGGAATTTTGCCCCAAAATAAGTGGAATTTCTGAGTTTTGCCTCAAAATAAAGAGAATTTCTGCCTTTTTGCCCCAACATATAGGCAATTTCTTCCTTTTTGCCCTACAATTAGGAAAATTTCTGCAATTTTGCTCCAAAATACGGGGAATTTCTGCCTTTTTGCCCGAAAATACGAAGAATGCATACCTTTTTGCCATAAAAAAGGGAAATTTTTTCATTTTTGCTCCAAAATAAGGGGAATTTCTGATTTTTTGCCTCTAAATAAGTGGAATTTCTGTCTTTTCCCCCCAAAACAAAAAGAATTTCTGTCTTTTTTGCCCCAAATAAGGAAATAATTCTGCCTTATTATACTGAAGTAAGTAAAATTTCTGCAATTTTGTCCCAAAATAAGAAAAATTTCTGCATTTTGCCCCCAAATAAGGGGAAATTCAGCCTTTTTACCTCGAAATAAGAGGAATTTCTGCATTTTTGCCACAAAATATTAGGAATTTCTGCCTTTTTGCCCCAAAATAAGAAAAATTTCTGCCTTTTTGCCCCCAAATAAGGGGAAATTCAACCTTTTTACCTCGAAATAAGGGGAATTTCTGCATTTTTGCCACAAAATATTAGGAATTTCTTCTTTTTTCCCCAAAATAAAGAAAATTTTCGCCTTTTTTCCCTGAAATAAGTGAAATTTCTGCATTTTGCCCCAAAATAAGTGAAATTTCTGCAATTTTGCCACAAAATAATTGAAATTTCTGCAATTTTGCCCCAAAATAAGTGAAATTTCTGTATTTTTGCCCCAAAATAAGTGGAATTTCTGAGTTTTGCCCCAAAATAAGGAGAATTTCTGCCTTTTTGCCCCACAATTAGGGGAATTTCTGAAATTTTGCTCCAAAATACAGGGAATTTTTTCCTTTTTACCGGAAAATAAGAAGAATGCATACCTTTTTGCCATAAAAAGGAAATTTCTTCATTTTTGCTCAAAAATAAGGGGAATTTCTGCTTTTTTGCCTCTAAATAAGTGGAATTTCTGTCTTTTTCCCCCAAAACAAAGGGAATTTCTGTATTATTGCCCCAAAATAAAAAAAAAATTCTGACTTATTACCCTGAAGTAAGTGAAAGTTTTGCAATTTTGCCCCAAAATAAGGGAAATTTCTGCCTTTTTGCCCCCAAATAAGGGGAATTTCAGCATTTTTACCTCAAAATAAGAAAAATTTCTGCATTTTTGCCCCCAAATAAGGAAAATTTCAGCCTTTTTACCTCGAAATAAGGGGAATTGCTGCATTTTTGCCACAAAATATTAGGAATTTCTTCTTTTTTCCCCAAAATAAAAAAAATTTCTGCCTTTTTTCCCTGAAATAAGTGAAATTTCTGCAATTTTGCCCCAAAATAAGTGAAATTTCTGCAATTTTGCCACAAAATAATTGAAATTTCTGCAATTTTGCCCCAAAATAAGTGAAATTTCTGTATTTTTGCCCCATAATAAGTGGAATTTCTGAGTTTTGCCCCAAAATAAGGAGAATTTCTGTCTTTTTGCCCCAACATATAGAGAATTTCTGCCTTTTTGCCCCGCAATTAGGGGAATTTCTGCAATTTTGCTCCAAAATACGGGGAATTTCTGCCTTTTAGCCCAAAAATAAGAAGAATGCATACCTTTTTGCCTTAAAAAAGGGAAATTTCTTCATTTTTGCTCTAAAATAAGGGGAATTTCTGCTTTTTTGCCTCTAAATAAGAGGAATTTCTATCTTTTTCCCCCAAAACAAAGGGAATTTCTGTCTTTTTTGCCCCAATATAAGGAAAAATTCTGACTTATTACCCTGAAGTAAGTGAAATTTCTGCAATTTTGCCCCAAAATAAGGAAAATTTCTGCCTTTTTGCCCCCAAATAAGGGGAATTTCAGCCTTTTTACCTCGAAATAAGTGGAATTTCTGCATTTTTGCCACAAAATATTAGGAATTACTGCCGTTTTGCCCCAAAATAAAGAAAATTTCTGCCTTTTTTACCTGAAATAAGTGAAATTTTTGAAATTTTGCCCCCAAATAAGTGAAATTTCTGCAATTTTACCCAAAAATAAGTGAAATTTGTGCAATTTTGCCCCAAAATAAAGGAAATTTCTGGAATTTTGCCCCAAAATAAGTGGAATTTCTGACTTTTGATCCAAGATAAGGAGAATTTCTGTTTTTTGCCACAACATATAGAGAATTTCTGCCTTTTTGCCCCACAATTAGGGGAATATCTGCAATTTTGCTCCAAAATACGGGGAATTTCTGCCTTTTTGCCCGAAAATAAGAAGAATGCATACCTTTTTGCCATAAAAAAGGGAAATTTCTTCATTTTTGGCCAAAATAAGGGGAATTTCTGCTTTTTTGCCTCTAAATAAGTGGAATTTCTGTCTTTTTCTCCCAAAACAAAGGGATTTCCTGTCTTTTTTGCTCCAAAATAAGGAAAATTTTAGACTTATTACCCTGAAATAAGTGAAATTTCTGCAATTTTGCCTCAAAGTAAAGGAAATTTTTGCATTTTTGCTCCCAAATAAGGGGAATTTCAGCCTTTTTACCTCAAATAAGGGGAATTTCTGCGTTTATGCCACAAAATATTAGGAATTTCTGCCTTTTGCCCCAAAATAAGAAAATTTCTGCTTTTTTTTCCTGAAATAAGTGAAATTTCTGCAATTTTGCCCCAAAATAAGTGAAATTTCTGCAATTTTGCCCCAAAATAAGTGAAATTTCTGGAATTTTGCCCACAATAAGTGGAATTTCTGAGTTTTGCCCCAAAAAAAGGAGAATTTCTGTTTTTTTGCCCCAACATATAGGTAATTTCTGTTTTTTTGCCCCACAATTAGGGAAATTTCTACAATTTTGTTCCTAAATACGGGGAATTTCTGCCTTTTTTCCCGAAAATAAGAAGAATGCATACCTTTTTGCCATAAAAAAGGGAAATTTCTTCATTTTTGCTCCAAAATAAGGGGAATTTCTGAATTTTTGCCTCTAAATAAGTGGAATTTCTGTCTTTTTCCCCCAAAACAAAGGGAATTTCTGTCTTTTTTGCCCCAAAATAAGGAAAAATTCTGCCTTATTACCCTGAAGTAAGTGAAATTTCTGCAATTTTGCCCAAAAATAAGGGAAATTTCTGCAATTTTGCTCCAAAATAAGTGAAATTTCTGCAATTTCGCCCCAAAATAAGTGAAATTTCTGGAATTTTGCCCCAAAATAAGTGGAATTTCTTAGTTTTGCCCCAAAATAAGGAGAATTTCTGTCTTTTTGCCCCAACATATAGAGAATTTCTGCCTTTTTGCCCCACAATTAGGAGAATTTCTGCAATTTTGCTACAAAATACGGGGAATTTCTGCCTTTCTGCCCGAAAATAAGAAGAATGCATAGCTTTTTGCCATAAAAAAGGGAAATTTCTTCATTTTTGCTCCAAAATAAGGGGAATTTCTGCTTTTTTGCCTCTAAATAATTGGAATTTCTGTCTTCTTCCCCCAAAACAAAGGGAATTCCTGTCTTTTTTGCCCCAAAATAAGGAAAATTTCTGACTTACTACCCTGAAATAAGTGAAATTTCTGCAATTTTGCCCCTAAATATAGGAAATTTTTGCCTTTTTGCCCCCAAATAAGGGGAATTTCAGCCTTTTTACCTCAAAATAAGGGGAATTTCTGCATTTATGCCACAAAATATTAGGAATTTCTGCCTTTTTGCCCCAAAATAAGAAAATTTCTGCTTTTTTTCCCTGAAATAAGTGAAATTTCTACAATTTTGCCCCAAAATAAGTGAAATTTCTGCAATTTTTCCCCAAAATAAGGGAAATTTCTGGAATTTTGCCCCACAATAAGTGGAATTTCTCAGTTTTGCCCCAAAATAAGGAGAATTTCTGATTTTTGCCCCAACATATAGGTAATTTCTGCCTTTTTGCCCCACAATTAGGGGAATTTCGGCAATTATGCTCCTAAATACAGGTAATTTCTGCCTTTTTGCCCGAAAATAAGAAGAATGCATATTTTTTTGCCATAAAAAAAAGAAATTTCTTCATTTTTGCTCCAAAATAAGGGGAATTTCTGAATTTTTGCCTCTAAATAAGTGGAATTTCTGTCTTTTTCCCCCAAAACAAAGCGAATTTCTGTCTTTTTTGCCCCAAAATAAGGAAAATTTCTGACTTATTACATGAAATAAGAGAAATTTCTGCAATTTTGCCCCCCAAAAAAATTTTTGCCTTTTTGCCCCCAAATTAGGGGAATTTCAGCCTTTTTACCTCAAAATAAGGGGAATTTCTGCATTTTTGCCACAAAATATTAGGAATTTCTGCCTTTTTGCCCCAAAATAAGAAAATTTCGGCTTTTTTTCCCTGAAATAATTGAAATTTCTGCAATTTTGTCCCAAAATAAGTGAAAATTCTGCAATTTTACCCCAAAATAAGGAAAATTTCTGGAATTTTGCCCCAAAATAAGTGGAATTTCTGAGTTTAGTCCCAAAATAAGGAGAATTTCTGTCTTTTTGCCCCAACCTATAGAGAATTTCTGCCTTTTTGCGCCACAATTAGGGGAATTTCTGCAATTTTGCTCCAAAATACAAGGAATTTCTGCCTTTTTGCCCGAAAATAAGAAGAATGCATACCTTTTTGCCATAAAAAAGGGAAATTTCTTCATTTTTGCTCCAAAATAATAGGAATTTCTGCTTTTTTGCCTCTTAATAAGTAGAATTTCTGTCTTTTTCCGCAAAAACAAAGAGAATTCCTGTCTTTTTTACCCCAAATAAGGAAAATTTCTGACTTATTTCCCTGAAATAAGTGAAATTTCTGTAATTTTGCCACAAAATAAAGGAAATTTTTGCCTTTTTGCCCCCAAATAAGGGGAATTCAGCCTTTTTACCTCAAAATAAGGGGAATTTCTGCATTTATGCCACAAAATATTAGGAATTTCTGCCTTTTTGCCCCAAAATAAGAAAATTTCTGCTTTTTTTTCACTGAAATAAGTGAAATTTCTGCAATTTTGCCCCAAAATAAGGGAAATTTCTGGAATTTTGCCCCAAAATTAGTGGAATTTCTGAGTTTTGCCCGAAATAAGGTGAATTTCTGTCTTTTTGCCCCAACATATAGGCAATTTCTGTATTTTTGCCCCACAATTAGGGGAATTTCTTCAATTTTGCTCCAAAATACGGGGAATTTCTGCCTTTTTGCCCGAAAATACGAAGAGTGCATAACTTTTTGCAATAAAAAAGGGAGATTTTTTCATTTTTGCTCCAAAATAAGAGGATTTTCTGATGTTTTGCCTCTAAATAAGTGGAATTTCTGTCTTTTCCCCCCAAACAAAGGGAATTTCTGTCTTTTTTGCCCCAAATAAGGAAAAATTCTGCCTTATTACCCTGAAGTAAGTAAAATTTCTGCAATTTTGCCCCAAAATAAGAAAAATATCTGCCTTTTTGCCCCCAAATAAGAGGAAATTCAGCCTTTTTACCTCAAAATAAGGGGAATTTCTGCATTTTTGCCCCCAAATAAGGGGAATTTCAGCCTTTTTACCTCAAAATAAGAGGAATTTCTGCATTTTTGTCACAAAAGATTAGGAATTACTGCTTTTTTGCCCAAAATAAGAAAATTTCTTCTTTTTTTCTCTGAAATGAGTGAAATTTCTGCAATTTTGCAGCAAAATAAGTGAAATTTCTGCAATTTTGCCCCAAAATAAGAGAAATTTCTGGAATTTTGCCCCAAAATAAGTGGAATTTCTGAGTTTTGCCCCAAAATAATGAGAATTTCTGTCTTTTTGCCCCAACATATAGAGAATTCCTGCATTTTTGCCCCACAATTAGGGGAATTTCTGCAATTTTGCTCCAAAATACGGAGAATTTCTGCCTTTTTGCCCGAAAATAGGAAGAAAGCATACCTTTTTTCAATAAAAAAAAATTTCTTCATTTTTGCTCCAAAATAAGGGGAATTTCTGCTTTTTTGCCTCTAAATAAGTGGAATTTCTGTCTTTTTCCCCCAAAACAAAGGGAATTCTTGTCTTTTTTGCCCCAAAATAAGGAAAATTTCTGACTTATTACCCTGAAATAAGTGAAATTTCTGCAATTTTGCCACAAAATAAAGGAAATTTTTGCCTTTTTGCCCCCAAATAAGGGGAATTTCAGCCTTTTTACCTCAAATTAAGGGGAATTTCTGCATTTATGCCACAAAATATTAGGAATTTCTGCCTTTTTGCCCCAAAATAAGAAAATTTCTGCTTTTTTTCCCTGAAATAAGTGAAATTTCTGCAATTTTGCCCCAAAATAAGTGAAATTTCTGCAATTTTGCCCCAAAATAAGGAAAATTTCTGGAATTTTGCCCCAAAATAAGTGGAATTTCTGAGTTTTGCCTCAAAATAAAGAGAATTTCTGCCTTTTTGCCCCAACATATAGGCAATTTCTTCCTTTTTGCCCTACAATTAGGAAAATTTCTGCAATTTTGCTCCAAAATACGGGGAATTTCTGCCTTTTTGCCCGAAAATACGAAGAATGCATACCTTTTTGCCATAAAAAAGGGAAATTTTTTCATTTTTGCTCCAAAATAAGGGGAATTTCTGATTTTTTGCCTCTAAATAAGTGGAATTTCTGTCTTTTCCCCCCAAAACAAAAAGAATTTCTGTCTTTTTTGCCCCAAATAAGGAAATAATTCTGCCTTATTATACTGAAGTAAGTAAAATTTCTGCAATTTTGTCCCAAAATAAGAAAAATTTCTGCATTTTGCCCCCAAATAAGGGGAAATTCAGCCTTTTTACCTCGAAATAAGAGGAATTTCTGCATTTTTGCCACAAAATATTAGGAATTTCTGCCTTTTTGCCCCAAAATAAGAAAAATTTCTGCCTTTTTGCCCCCAAATAAGGGGAAATTCAACCTTTTTACCTCGAAATAAGGGGAATTTCTGCATTTTTGCCACAAAATATTAGGAATTTCTTCTTTTTTCCCCAAAATAAAGAAAATTTTCGCCTTTTTTCCCTGAAATAAGTGAAATTTCTGCATTTTGCCCCAAAATAAGTGAAATTTCTGCAATTTTGCCACAAAATAATTGAAATTTCTGCAATTTTGCCCCAAAATAAGTGAAATTTCTGTATTTTTGCCCCAAAATAAGTGGAATTTCTGAGTTTTGCCCCAAAATAAGGAGAATTTCTGCCTTTTTGCCCCACAATTAGGGGAATTTCTGAAATTTTGCTCCAAAATACAGGGAATTTTTTCCTTTTTACCGGAAAATAAGAAGAATGCATACCTTTTTGCCATAAAAAGGAAATTTCTTCATTTTTGCTCAAAAATAAGGGGAATTTCTGCTTTTTTGCCTCTAAATAAGTGGAATTTCTGTCTTTTTCCCCCAAAACAAAGGGAATTTCTGTATTATTGCCCCAAAATAAAAAAAAAATTCTGACTTATTACCCTGAAGTAAGTGAAAGTTTTGCAATTTTGCCCCAAAATAAGGGAAATTTCTGCCTTTTTGCCCCCAAATAAGGGGAATTTCAGCATTTTTACCTCAAAATAAGAAAAATTTCTGCATTTTTGCCCCCAAATAAGGAAAATTTCAGCCTTTTTACCTCGAAATAAGGGGAATTGCTGCATTTTTGCCACAAAATATTAGGAATTTCTTCTTTTTTCCCCAAAATAAAAAAAATTTCTGCCTTTTTTCCCTGAAATAAGTGAAATTTCTGCAATTTTGCCCCAAAATAAGTGAAATTTCTGCAATTTTGCCACAAAATAATTGAAATTTCTGCAATTTTGCCCCAAAATAAGTGAAATTTCTGTATTTTTGCCCCATAATAAGTGGAATTTCTGAGTTTTGCCCCAAAATAAGGAGAATTTCTGTCTTTTTGCCCCAACATATAGAGAATTTCTGCCTTTTTGCCCCGCAATTAGGGGAATTTCTGCAATTTTGCTCCAAAATACGGGGAATTTCTGCCTTTTAGCCCAAAAATAAGAAGAATGCATACCTTTTTGCCTTAAAAAAGGGAAATTTCTTCATTTTTGCTCTAAAATAAGGGGAATTTCTGCTTTTTTGCCTCTAAATAAGAGGAATTTCTATCTTTTTCCCCCAAAACAAAGGGAATTTCTGTCTTTTTTGCCCCAATATAAGGAAAAATTCTGACTTATTACCCTGAAGTAAGTGAAATTTCTGCAATTTTGCCCCAAAATAAGGAAAATTTCTGCCTTTTTGCCCCCAAATAAGGGGAATTTCAGCCTTTTTACCTCGAAATAAGTGGAATTTCTGCATTTTTGCCACAAAATATTAGGAATTACTGCCGTTTTGCCCCAAAATAAAGAAAATTTCTGCCTTTTTTACCTGAAATAAGTGAAATTTTTGAAATTTTGCCCCCAAATAAGTGAAATTTCTGCAATTTTACCCAAAAATAAGTGAAATTTGTGCAATTTTGCCCCAAAATAAAGGAAATTTCTGGAATTTTGCCCCAAAATAAGTGGAATTTCTGACTTTTGATCCAAGATAAGGAGAATTTCTGTTTTTTGCCACAACATATAGAGAATTTCTGCCTTTTTGCCCCACAATTAGGGGAATATCTGCAATTTTGCTCCAAAATACGGGGAATTTCTGCCTTTTTGCCCGAAAATAAGAAGAATGCATACCTTTTTGCCATAAAAAAGGGAAATTTCTTCATTTTTGGCCAAAATAAGGGGAATTTCTGCTTTTTTGCCTCTAAATAAGTGGAATTTCTGTCTTTTTCTCCCAAAACAAAGGGATTTCCTGTCTTTTTTGCTCCAAAATAAGGAAAATTTTAGACTTATTACCCTGAAATAAGTGAAATTTCTGCAATTTTGCCTCAAAGTAAAGGAAATTTTTGCATTTTTGCTCCCAAATAAGGGGAATTTCAGCCTTTTTACCTCAAATAAGGGGAATTTCTGCGTTTATGCCACAAAATATTAGGAATTTCTGCCTTTTGCCCCAAAATAAGAAAATTTCTGCTTTTTTTTCCTGAAATAAGTGAAATTTCTGCAATTTTGCCCCAAAATAAGTGAAATTTCTGCAATTTTGCCCCAAAATAAGTGAAATTTCTGGAATTTTGCCCACAATAAGTGGAATTTCTGAGTTTTGCCCCAAAAAAAGGAGAATTTCTGTTTTTTTGCCCCAACATATAGGTAATTTCTGTTTTTTTGCCCCACAATTAGGGAAATTTCTACAATTTTGTTCCTAAATACGGGGAATTTCTGCCTTTTTTCCCGAAAATAAGAAGAATGCATACCTTTTTGCCATAAAAAAGGGAAATTTCTTCATTTTTGCTCCAAAATAAGGGGAATTTCTGAATTTTTGCCTCTAAATAAGTGGAATTTCTGTCTTTTTCCCCCAAAACAAAGGGAATTTCTGTCTTTTTTGCCCCAAAATAAGGAAAAATTCTGCCTTATTACCCTGAAGTAAGTGAAATTTCTGCAATTTTGCCCAAAAATAAGGGAAATTTCTGCAATTTTGCTCCAAAATAAGTGAAATTTCTGCAATTTCGCCCCAAAATAAGTGAAATTTCTGGAATTTTGCCCCAAAATAAGTGGAATTTCTTAGTTTTGCCCCAAAATAAGGAGAATTTCTGTCTTTTTGCCCCAACATATAGAGAATTTCTGCCTTTTTGCCCCACAATTAGGAGAATTTCTGCAATTTTGCTACAAAATACGGGGAATTTCTGCCTTTCTGCCCGAAAATAAGAAGAATGCATAGCTTTTTGCCATAAAAAAGGGAAATTTCTTCATTTTTGCTCCAAAATAAGGGGAATTTCTGCTTTTTTGCCTCTAAATAATTGGAATTTCTGTCTTCTTCCCCCAAAACAAAGGGAATTCCTGTCTTTTTTGCCCCAAAATAAGGAAAATTTCTGACTTACTACCCTGAAATAAGTGAAATTTCTGCAATTTTGCCCCTAAATATAGGAAATTTTTGCCTTTTTGCCCCCAAATAAGGGGAATTTCAGCCTTTTTACCTCAAAATAAGGGGAATTTCTGCATTTATGCCACAAAATATTAGGAATTTCTGCCTTTTTGCCCCAAAATAAGAAAATTTCTGCTTTTTTTCCCTGAAATAAGTGAAATTTCTACAATTTTGCCCCAAAATAAGTGAAATTTCTGCAATTTTTCCCCAAAATAAGGGAAATTTCTGGAATTTTGCCCCACAATAAGTGGAATTTCTCAGTTTTGCCCCAAAATAAGGAGAATTTCTGATTTTTGCCCCAACATATAGGTAATTTCTGCCTTTTTGCCCCACAATTAGGGGAATTTCGGCAATTATGCTCCTAAATACAGGTAATTTCTGCCTTTTTGCCCGAAAATAAGAAGAATGCATATTTTTTTGCCATAAAAAAAAGAAATTTCTTCATTTTTGCTCCAAAATAAGGGGAATTTCTGAATTTTTGCCTCTAAATAAGTGGAATTTCTGTCTTTTTCCCCCAAAACAAAGCGAATTTCTGTCTTTTTTGCCCCAAAATAAGGAAAATTTCTGACTTATTACATGAAATAAGAGAAATTTCTGCAATTTTGCCCCCCAAAAAAATTTTTGCCTTTTTGCCCCCAAATTAGGGGAATTTCAGCCTTTTTACCTCAAAATAAGGGGAATTTCTGCATTTTTGCCACAAAATATTAGGAATTTCTGCCTTTTTGCCCCAAAATAAGAAAATTTCGGCTTTTTTTCCCTGAAATAATTGAAATTTCTGCAATTTTGTCCCAAAATAAGTGAAAATTCTGCAATTTTACCCCAAAATAAGGAAAATTTCTGGAATTTTGCCCCAAAATAAGTGGAATTTCTGAGTTTAGTCCCAAAATAAGGAGAATTTCTGTCTTTTTGCCCCAACCTATAGAGAATTTCTGCCTTTTTGCGCCACAATTAGGGGAATTTCTGCAATTTTGCTCCAAAATACAAGGAATTTCTGCCTTTTTGCCCGAAAATAAGAAGAATGCATACCTTTTTGCCATAAAAAAGGGAAATTTCTTCATTTTTGCTCCAAAATAATAGGAATTTCTGCTTTTTTGCCTCTTAATAAGTAGAATTTCTGTCTTTTTCCGCAAAAACAAAGAGAATTCCTGTCTTTTTTACCCCAAATAAGGAAAATTTCTGACTTATTTCCCTGAAATAAGTGAAATTTCTGTAATTTTGCCACAAAATAAAGGAAATTTTTGCCTTTTTGCCCCCAAATAAGGGGAATTCAGCCTTTTTACCTCAAAATAAGGGGAATTTCTGCATTTATGCCACAAAATATTAGGAATTTCTGCCTTTTTGCCCCAAAATAAGAAAATTTCTGCTTTTTTTTCACTGAAATAAGTGAAATTTCTGCAATTTTGCCCCAAAATAAGGGAAATTTCTGGAATTTTGCCCCAAAATTAGTGGAATTTCTGAGTTTTGCCCGAAATAAGGTGAATTTCTGTCTTTTTGCCCCAACATATAGGCAATTTCTGTATTTTTGCCCCACAATTAGGGGAATTTCTTCAATTTTGCTCCAAAATACGGGGAATTTCTGCCTTTTTGCCCGAAAATACGAAGAGTGCATAACTTTTTGCAATAAAAAAGGGAGATTTTTTCATTTTTGCTCCAAAATAAGAGGATTTTCTGATGTTTTGCCTCTAAATAAGTGGAATTTCTGTCTTTTCCCCCCAAACAAAGGGAATTTCTGTCTTTTTTGCCCCAAATAAGGAAAAATTCTGCCTTATTACCCTGAAGTAAGTAAAATTTCTGCAATTTTGCCCCAAAATAAGAAAAATATCTGCCTTTTTGCCCCCAAATAAGAGGAAATTCAGCCTTTTTACCTCAAAATAAGGGGAATTTCTGCATTTTTGCCCCCAAATAAGGGGAATTTCAGCCTTTTTACCTCAAAATAAGAGGAATTTCTGCATTTTTGTCACAAAAGATTAGGAATTACTGCTTTTTTGCCCAAAATAAGAAAATTTCTTCTTTTTTTCTCTGAAATGAGTGAAATTTCTGCAATTTTGCAGCAAAATAAGTGAAATTTCTGCAATTTTGCCCCAAAATAAGAGAAATTTCTGGAATTTTGCCCCAAAATAAGTGGAATTTCTGAGTTTTGCCCCAAAATAATGAGAATTTCTGTCTTTTTGCCCCAACATATAGAGAATTCCTGCATTTTTGCCCCACAATTAGGGGAATTTCTGCAATTTTGCTCCAAAATACGGAGAATTTCTGCCTTTTTGCCCGAAAATAGGAAGAAAGCATACCTTTTTTCAATAAAAAAAAATTTCTTCATTTTTGCTCCAAAATAAGGGGAATTTCTGCTTTTTTGCCTCTAAATAAGTGGAATTTCTGTCTTTTTCCCCCAAAACAAAGGGAATTCTTGTCTTTTTTGCCCCAAAATAAGGAAAATTTCTGACTTATTACCCTGAAATAAGTGAAATTTCTGCAATTTTGCCACAAAATAAAGGAAATTTTTGCCTTTTTGCCCCCAAATAAGGGGAATTTCAGCCTTTTTACCTCAAATTAAGGGGAATTTCTGCATTTATGCCACAAAATATTAGGAATTTCTGCCTTTTTGCCCCAAAATAAGAAAATTTCTGCTTTTTTTCCCTGAAATAAGTGAAATTTCTGCAATTTTGCCCCAAAATAAGTGAAATTTCTGCAATTTTGCCCCAAAATAAGGAAAATTTCTGGAATTTTGCCCCAAAATAAGTGGAATTTCTGAGTTTTGCCTCAAAATAAAGAGAATTTCTGCCTTTTTGCCCCAACATATAGGCAATTTCTTCCTTTTTGCCCTACAATTAGGAAAATTTCTGCAATTTTGCTCCAAAATACGGGGAATTTCTGCCTTTTTGCCCGAAAATACGAAGAATGCATACCTTTTTGCCATAAAAAAGGGAAATTTTTTCATTTTTGCTCCAAAATAAGGGGAATTTCTGATTTTTTGCCTCTAAATAAGTGGAATTTCTGTCTTTTCCCCCCAAAACAAAAAGAATTTCTGTCTTTTTTGCCCCAAATAAGGAAATAATTCTGCCTTATTATACTGAAGTAAGTAAAATTTCTGCAATTTTGTCCCAAAATAAGAAAAATTTCTGCATTTTGCCCCCAAATAAGGGGAAATTCAGCCTTTTTACCTCGAAATAAGAGGAATTTCTGCATTTTTGCCACAAAATATTAGGAATTTCTGCCTTTTTGCCCCAAAATAAGAAAAATTTCTGCCTTTTTGCCCCCAAATAAGGGGAAATTCAACCTTTTTACCTCGAAATAAGGGGAATTTCTGCATTTTTGCCACAAAATATTAGGAATTTCTTCTTTTTTCCCCAAAATAAAGAAAATTTTCGCCTTTTTTCCCTGAAATAAGTGAAATTTCTGCATTTTGCCCCAAAATAAGTGAAATTTCTGCAATTTTGCCACAAAATAATTGAAATTTCTGCAATTTTGCCCCAAAATAAGTGAAATTTCTGTATTTTTGCCCCAAAATAAGTGGAATTTCTGAGTTTTGCCCCAAAATAAGGAGAATTTCTGCCTTTTTGCCCCACAATTAGGGGAATTTCTGAAATTTTGCTCCAAAATACAGGGAATTTTTTCCTTTTTACCGGAAAATAAGAAGAATGCATACCTTTTTGCCATAAAAAGGAAATTTCTTCATTTTTGCTCAAAAATAAGGGGAATTTCTGCTTTTTTGCCTCTAAATAAGTGGAATTTCTGTCTTTTTCCCCCAAAACAAAGGGAATTTCTGTATTATTGCCCCAAAATAAAAAAAAAATTCTGACTTATTACCCTGAAGTAAGTGAAAGTTTTGCAATTTTGCCCCAAAATAAGGGAAATTTCTGCCTTTTTGCCCCCAAATAAGGGGAATTTCAGCATTTTTACCTCAAAATAAGAAAAATTTCTGCATTTTTGCCCCCAAATAAGGAAAATTTCAGCCTTTTTACCTCGAAATAAGGGGAATTGCTGCATTTTTGCCACAAAATATTAGGAATTTCTTCTTTTTTCCCCAAAATAAAAAAAATTTCTGCCTTTTTTCCCTGAAATAAGTGAAATTTCTGCAATTTTGCCCCAAAATAAGTGAAATTTCTGCAATTTTGCCACAAAATAATTGAAATTTCTGCAATTTTGCCCCAAAATAAGTGAAATTTCTGTATTTTTGCCCCATAATAAGTGGAATTTCTGAGTTTTGCCCCAAAATAAGGAGAATTTCTGTCTTTTTGCCCCAACATATAGAGAATTTCTGCCTTTTTGCCCCGCAATTAGGGGAATTTCTGAAATTTTGCTCCAAAATACGGGGAATTTCTACCTTTTTGCCCCAAAATAAGAAGAATGCATACCTTTTTGCCATAAAAAGGAAATTTCTTCATTTTTGCTCAAAAATAAGGGGAATTTCTGCTTTTTTGCCTCTAAATAAGTGGAATTTCTGTCTTTTTCCCTCAAAACAAAGGGAATTTCTGTATTTTTGCCCCAAAATAAAAAAAAATTCTGACTTATTACGCTGAAGTAAGTGAAATTTCTGCAATTTTGCCCCAAAATAAGGGAAATTTCTGCCTTTTTGCCCCCAAATAAGGGGAATTTCAGCATTTTTACCTCAAAATAAGGGGAATTTCTGCATTTTTGCCTCCAAATAAGGAAAATTTCAGCCTTTTTACCTCAAAATAAGAAGAATTTCTGCATTTTTGCCACAAAATATTAGGAATTTCTGCCTTTTTGCCCCAAAATAAGAAAAAATTCTTACTTATTACCCTGAAATAAGTGAAATTTCTGCAATTTTGCCCCAAAATAAGTGAAATTTCTGCAATTTTGCCACAAAATAAAAGAAATTTCTGGAATTTTGCCCCGAAATAAGTGGAATTTCAGAGTTTTGCCCCAAAATAAGGAGAAATTTTGTCTTTTTGCCCCAACATATAGGCAATTTCTCTTTTTGCCCCACAATTAGGGGAATTTCTGCAATTTTGCTCCAAAATACGGGGAATTTCTGCCTTTTTGCCCGAAAATAAGAAGAATGCATAACTTTTTGCAATAAAAAAGGGAAATTCCTTTATTTTTGCTCCAAAATAAGGGGATTTTCTGCTTTTTTGCCTCTAAATAAGTGGAATTTATGTCTTTTTCCCCCAAAACAAATGGAATTCCTGTCTTTTTTCCCCAAAATAAGGAAAATTTTTGACTTATTACTCTGAAATAAGTGAAATTTCTGCAATTTTGCCCCAAAATAAAGTAAATTTTTGCCTTTTTGCCCCCAAATAAGGGGAATTTTAGCCTTTTTCCCTCAAAATAAGGGGAATTTCTGCATTTTTGCCACAAAATAATAGGAATTTCTGGCTTTTTGCCCCAAAATAAGAAAATTTCTGCTTTTTTTTTCCCTGAAATAAGTGAAATTTCTGCAATTTTGCCCCAAATTAAGTGAAATTTCTGCAATTTTGCCCCAAAATAAGGGAAATTTCTGGAATTTTGCCCCAAAATAAGTGGAATTTCTGAGTTTTGCCCCAAAATAAGGAGAATTTCTGCCTTTTTGCACCAACATATATTCAATTTCTGCCTTTTTGCCCCACAATAAGGGGAATTTCTGCAATTTTGCTCAAAAATACGGGAAATTTTTGCCTTTTTGCCCGAAAATAATAAGAATTCATACGTTTTTGCCATAACAAAGGGAAATTTCTTCATTTTTGCTCCAAAATAAGGGGATTTTCGGCTTTTTTGCCACTAAATAAGTGGAATTTCTGTCTTTTTCCCCCAAAACAAAGGGAATTTCTGTCTTTTTTGCCCCAAAATAAGGAAAATTTCTGACTTATTACCCTGAAATAAGTGAAATTTCTGTAATTTTGCCCCAAAATAAAGAAAATTTTTGCCTTTTTGCCCCCAAATAAGGGGAATTTCAGCCTTTTTACCTCAAAATAAGGGGAATTTCTGCATTTATGCCACAAAATATTAGGAATTTCTGCCTTTTTGCCCCAAAATAAGAAAATTTCTGCTTTTTTTCCCTGAAATAAGTGAAATTTCTGCAATTTTGCCCCAAAATAAGTGAAATTTCTGCAATTTTGCCCCAAAATAAGGGAAATTTCTGGAATTTTGCCCCAAAATAACTCGAATTTCTCAGTTTTGCCCCAAAATAAGGAGAATTTCTGATTTTTGTCCCAACATATAGGTAATTTCTGCCTTTTTGCCCCACAATTAGGGGAATTTCTGCAATTATGCTCCTAAATACAGGTAATTTCTGCCTTTTTGCCAGAAAATAAGAAGAATGCATATTTTTTTGCCATAAAAAAGGGAAATTTCTTCATTTTTGCTCCAAAATAAGAGGAATTTCTGAATTTATGCCTCTAAATAAGTGGAATTTCTGTCTTTTTCCCCCAAAACAAAGCGAATTTCTTTCTTTTTTGCCCCAAAATAAGGAAAATTTCTGACTTATTACCCTGAAATAAGTGAAATTTCTGCAATTTTGCCCCAAAAAAAAATTTTTGCCTTTTTGCCCCCAAATTAGGGGAATTTCAGCCTTTTTACCTCAAAATAAGGAGAATTTCGGCATTTTTGCCACAAAATATTAGGAATTTCTGCCTTTTTGCCCCAAACTAAGAAAATTTCTGCTTTTTTTTCCTGAAATAAGTGAAATTTCTGCAATTTTGTCCCAAAATAAGTGAAATTTCTGCAATTTTACCCCAAAATAAGGAAAATTTCTGGAATTTGGCCCCAAAATAAGTGGAATTTCTGAGTTTTGTCCCAAAATAAGGAGAATTTCTGTCTTTTTGCCCCAACATATAGGCAATTTCTGCCTTTTTGCCCCACAATTAGGGGAATTTCTGCAATTTTGCTCCAAAATACAAAGAATTTATGCCTTTTTGCCCGAAAATAAGAAGAATGCATACCTTTTTGCCATAAAAAGGAAATTTCTTCATTTTTGCTCAAAAATAAGGGGAATTTCTGCATTTTTGCCTCTAAATAAGTGGAATTTCTGTCTTTTTCACCCAAAACAAAGGGAATTTCTGTATTATTGCCCCAAAATAAAAAAAAATTCTGACTTATTACCCTGAAGTAAGTGAAAGTTTTGCAATTTTGCCCTAAAATAAGGGAAATTTCTACCTTTTTGCCCCCAAATAAGGGGAATTTCAGCATTTTTACCTCAAAATAAGAAAAATTTCTGCATTTTTGCCCCCAAATAAGGAAAATTTCAGCCTTTTTACCTCGAAATAAGGGGAATTGCTGCATTTTTGCAACAAAATATTAGGAATTTCTTCTTTTTTGCCCCAAAATAAAGAAAATTTCTGCCTTTTTTCCCTGAAATAAGTGAAATTTCTGCAATTTTGCCCCAAAATAAGTGAAATTTCTGCAATTTTGCCACAAAATAATTGAAATTTCTGCAATTTTGCCCCAAAATAAGTGAAATTTCTGTATTTTTGCCCCATAATAAGTGGAATTTCTGAGTTTTGCCCCAAAATAAGGAGAATTTCTGTCTTTTTGCCCCAACATATAGAGAATTTCTGCCTTTTTGCCCCGCAATTAGGGGAATTTCTCAAATTTTGCTCCAAAATACGGGGAATTTCTACCTTTTTGCCCCAAAATAAGAAGAATGCATACCTTTTTGCCATAAAAAGGAAATTTCTTCATTTTTGCTCAAAAATAAGGGGAATTTCTGCTTTTTTGCCTCTAAATAAGTGGAATTTCTGTCTTTTTCCCTCAAAACAAAGGGAATTTCTGTATTTTTGCCCCAAAATAAAAAAAAATTCTGACTTATTACCCTGAAGTAAGTGAAATTTCTGCAATTTTGCCCCAAAATAAGGGAAATTTCTGCCTTTTTGCCCCCAAATAAGGGGAATTTCAGCATTTTTACCTCAAAATAAGGGGAATTTCTGCATTTTTGCCTCCAAATAAGGAAAATTTCAGCCTTTTTACCTCAAAATAAGAAGAATTTCTGCATTTTTGCCACAAAATATTAGGAATTTCTGCCTTTTTGCCCCAAAATAAGAAAAAATTCTTACTTATTACCCTGAAATAAGTGAAATTTCTGCAATTTTGCCCCAAAATAAGTGAAATTTCTGCAATTTTGCCACAAAATAAAAGAAATTTCTGGAATTTTGCCCCGAAATAAGTGGAATTTCAGAGTTTTGCCCCAAAATAAGGAGAAATTTTGTCTTTTTGCCCCAACATATAGGCAATTTCTCTTTTTGCCCCACAATTAGGGGAATTTCTGCAATTTTGCTCCAAAATACGGGGAATTTCTGCCTTTTTGCCCGAAAATAAGAAGAATGCATAACTTTTTGCAATAAAAAAGGGAAATTCCTTTATTTTTGCTCCAAAATAAGGGGATTTTCTGCTTTTTTGCCTCTAAATAAGTGGAATTTATGTCTTTTTCCCCCAAAACAAATGGAATTCCTGTCTTTTTTCCCCAAAATAAGGAAAATTTTTGACTTATTACTCTGAAATAAGTGAAATTTCTGCAATTTTGCCCCAAAATAAAGTAAATTTTTGCCTTTTTGCCCCCAAATAAGGGGAATTTTAGCCTTTTTCCCTCAAAATAAGGGGAATTTCTGCATTTTTGCCACAAAATAATAGGAATTTCTGGCTTTTTGCCCCAAAATAAGAAAATTTCTGCTTTTTTTTCCCTGAAATAAGTGAAATTTCTGCAATTTTGCCCCAAATTAAGTGAAATTTCTGCAATTTTGCCCCAAAATAAGGGAAATTTCTGGAATTTTGCCCCAAAATAAGTGGAATTTCTGAGTTTTGCCCCAAAATAAGGAGAATTTCTGCCTTTTTGCACCAACATATATTCAATTTCTGCCTTTTTGCCCCACAATAAGGGGAATTTCTGCAATTTTGCTCAAAAATACGGGAAATTTCTGCCTTTTTGCCCGAAAATAATAAGAATTCATACGTTTTTGCCATAACAAAGGGAAATTTCTTCATTTTTGCTCCAAAATAATGGGATTTTCGGCTTTTTTGCCTCTAAATAAGTGGAATTTCTGTCTTTTTCCCCCAAAACAAAGGGAATTTCTGTCTTTTATGCCCCAAAATAAGGAAAATTTTTGACTTATTACCCTGAAATAAGTGAAATTTCTGTAATTTTGCCCCAAAATAAAGAAAATTTTTGACTTTTTGCCCCCAAATAAGGGGAATTTCAGCCTTTTTACCTCAAAATAAGGGGAATTTCTGCATTTATGCCACAAAATATTAGGAATTTCTGACTTTTTGCCCCAAAATAAGAAAATTTCTGCTTTTTTTCCCTGAAATAAGTGAAATTTCTGCAATTTTGCCCCAAAATAAGTGAAATTTCTGCAATTTTGCCCCAAAATAAGGGAAATTTCTGGAATTTTGCCCCAAAATAAGTGGAATTTCTCAGTTTTGCCCCAAAATAAGGAGAATTTCTGATTTTTGTCCCAACATATAGGTAATTTCTGCCTTTTTGCCCCACAATTAGGGGAATTTCTGCAATTATGCTCCTAAATACAGGTAATTTCTGCCTTTTTGCCAGAAAATAAGAAGAATGCATATTTTTTTGCCATAAAAAAGGGAAATTTCTTCATTTTTGCTCCAAAATAAGAGGAATTTCTGAATTTTTGCCTCTAAATAAGTGGAATTTCTGTCTTTTTCCCCCAAAACAAAGCGAATTTCTTTCTTTTTTGCCCCAAAATAAGGAAAATTTCTGACTTATTACCTTGAAATAAGTGAAATTTCTGCAATTTTGCCCCCCAAAAAAAAAATTTGCCTTTTTGCCCCCAAATTAGGGGAATTTCAGCCTTTTTACCTCAAAATAAGGAGAATTTCGGCATTTTTGCCACAAAATATTAGGAATTTCTGCCTTTTTGCCCCAAAATAAGAAAATTTCTGCTTTTTTTTCCTGAAATAAGTGAAATTTCTGCAATTTTGTCCAAAAATAAGTGAAATTTCTGCAATTTTACCCCAAAATAAGGAAAATTTCTGGAATTTGGCCCCAAAATAAGTGGAATTTCTGAGTTTTGTCCCAAAATAAGGAGAATTTCTGTTTTTTGCCCCAACATATAGAGGATTTCTGCCTTTTTGCCCCACAATTAGGGGAATTTCTGCAATTTTGCTCCAAAATACAAGGAATTTCTGCCTTTTTGCCAGAAAATAAGAAGAATGCATACCTTTTTGCCATAAAAAAGGGAAATTTCTTCATTTTTGCTCCAAAATAAGGGGAATTTCTGCTTTTTTGCCTCTTAATAAGTGGAATTTCTGTCTTTTTCCGCCAAAACAAAAAGAATTCCTGTCTTTTTTACCCCAAAATAAGGAAAATTTCTGACTTATTTCCCTGAAATAAGTGAAATTTCTGCAATTTTGCCCCAAAATAAAGGAATTTTTTGCCTTTTTGCCCCCAAATAAGGGGAAATTCAGCCTTTTTACCTTGAAATAAGGGGAATTTCTGCATTTATGCCACAAAATATTAGGAATTTCTGCCTTTTTGCCCCAAAATAAGAAAATTTCTGCTTTTTTCCCCTGAAATAAGTGAAATTTCTGCAATTTTGCCCCAAAATAAGTTAAATTTCTGCAATTTTTCCCCAAATTAAGAAAAATTTCTGGAATTTTGCTCCAAAATAAGTAGAATTTCTGAGTTTTGCCCTAAAAATAAAAAGAATTTCTGTCTTTTTGCCCCAACATATAGGCAATTTCTGCCTTTTTGTCCCACAATTAGGGGAATTTCTGCAATTTTGCTCCAAAATACGGGGAATTTCTGCCTTTTAGCCCAAAAATAAGAAGAATGCATACCTTTTTGCCTTAAAAAAGGGAAATTTCTTCATTTTTGCTCTAAAATAAGGGGAATTTCTGCTTTTTTGCCTCTAAATAAGAGGAATTTCTTTCTTTTTCCCCCAAAACAAAGGGAATTTCTGTCTTTTTTGCCCCAATATAAGGAAAAATTCTGACTTATTACCCTGAAGTAAGTGAAATTTCTGCAATTTTGCCCCAAAATAAGGAAAATTTCTGCCTTTTTGCCCCCAAATAAGGGGAATTTCAGCCTTTTTACCTCGAAATAAGTGGAATTTCTGCATTTTTGCCACAAAATATTAGGAATTACTGCCGTTTTGCCCCAAAATAAAGAAAATTTCTGCCTTTTTTACCTGAAATAAGTGAAATTTCTGAAATTTTGCCCCCAAATAAGTGAAATTTCTGCAATTTTACCCAAAAATAAGTGAAATTTGTGCAATTTTGCCCCAAAATAAAGGAAATTTCTGGAATTTTGCCCCAAAATAAGTGGAATTTCTGACTTTTGATCCAAGATAAGGAGAATTTCTGTTTTTTGCCACAACATATAGAGAATTTCTGCCTTTTTGCCCCACAATTAGGGGAATATCTGCAATTTTGCTCCAAAATACGGGGAATTTCTGCCTTTTTGCCCGAAAATAAGAAGAATGCATACCTTTTTGCCATAAAAAAGGGAAATTTCTTCATTTTTGGCCAAAATAAGGGGAATTTCTGCTTTTTTGCCTCTAAATAAGTGGAATTTCTGTCTTTTTCTCCCAAAACAAAGGGATTTCCTGTCTTTTTTGCTCCAAAATAAGGAAAATTTTAGACTTATTACCCTGAAATAAGTGAAATTTCTGCAATTTTGCCTCAAAGTAAAGGAAATTTTTGCATTTTTGCTCCCAAATAAGGGGAATTTCAGCCTTTTTACCTCAAATAAGGGGAATTTCTGCGTTTATGCCACAAAATATTAGGAATTTCTGCCTTTTGCCCCAAAATAAGAAAATTTCTGCTTTTTTTTCCTGAAATAAGTGAAATTTCTGCAATTTTGCCCCAAAATAAGTGAAATTTCTGCAATTTTGCCCCAAAATAAGTGAAATTTCTGGAATTTTGCCCACAATAAGTGGAATTTCTGAGTTTTGCCCCAAAAAAAGGAGAATTTCTGTTTTTTTGCCCCAACATATAGGTAATTTCTGTTTTTTTGCCCCACAATTAGGGAAATTTCTACAATTTTGTTCCTAAATACGGGGAATTTCTGCCTTTTTTCCCGAAAATAAGAAGAATGCATACCTTTTTGCCATAAAAAAGGGAAATTTCTTCATTTTTGCTCCAAAATAAGGGGAATTTCTGAATTTTTGCCTCTAAATAAGTGGAATTTCTGTCTTTTTCCCCCAAAACAAAGGGAATTTCTGTCTTTTTTGCCCCAAAATAAGGAAAAATTCTGCCTTATTACCCTGAAGTAAGTGAAATTTCTGCAATTTTGCCCAAAAATAAGGGAAATTTCTGCAATTTTGCTCCAAAATAAGTGAAATTTCTGCAATTTCGCCCCAAAATAAGTGAAATTTCTGGAATTTTGCCCCAAAATAAGTGGAATTTCTTAGTTTTGCCCCAAAATAAGGAGAATTTCTGTCTTTTTGCCCCAACATATAGAGAATTTCTGCCTTTTTGCCCCACAATTAGGAGAATTTCTGCAATTTTGCTACAAAATACGGGGAATTTCTGCCTTTCTGCCCGAAAATAAGAAGAATGCATAGCTTTTTGCCATAAAAAAGGGAAATTTCTTCATTTTTGCTCCAAAATAAGGGGAATTTCTGCTTTTTTGCCTCTAAATAATTGGAATTTCTGTCTTCTTCCCCCAAAACAAAGGGAATTCCTGTCTTTTTTGCCCCAAAATAAGGAAAATTTCTGACTTACTACCCTGAAATAAGTGAAATTTCTGCAATTTTGCCCCTAAATATAGGAAATTTTTGCCTTTTTGCCCCCAAATAAGGGGAATTTCAGCCTTTTTACCTCAAAATAAGGGGAATTTCTGCATTTATGCCACAAAATATTAGGAATTTCTGCCTTTTTGCCCCAAAATAAGAAAATTTCTGCTTTTTTTCCCTGAAATAAGTGAAATTTCTGCAATTTTGCCCCAAAATAAGTGAAATTTCTGCAATTTTTCCCCAAAATAAGGGAAATTTCTGGAATTTTGCCCCACAATAAGTGGAATTTCTCAGTTTTGCCCCAAAATAAGGAGAATTTCTGATTTTTGCCCCAACATATAGGTAATTTCTGCCTTTTTGCCCCACAATTAGGGGAATTTCGGCAATTATGCTCCTAAATACAGGTAATTTCTGCCTTTTTGCCCGAAAATAAGAAGAATGCATATTTTTTTGCCATAAAAAAAAGAAATTTCTTCATTTTTGCTCCAAAATAAGGGGAATTTCTGAATTTTTGCCTCTAAATAAGTGGAATTTCTGTCTTTTTCCCCCAAAACAAAGCGAATTTCTGTCTTTTTTGCCCCAAAATAAGGAAAATTTCTGACTTATTACATGAAATAAGAGAAATTTCTGCAATTTTGCCCCCCAAAAAAATTTTTGCCTTTTTGCCCCCAAATTAGGGGAATTTCAGCCTTTTTACCTCAAAATAAGGGGAATTTCTGCATTTTTGCCACAAAATATTAGGAATTTCTGCCTTTTTGCCCCAAAATAAGAAAATTTCGGCTTTTTTTCCCTGAAATAATTGAAATTTCTGCAATTTTGTCCCAAAATAAGTGAAAATTCTGCAATTTTACCCCAAAATAAGGAAAATTTCTGGAATTTTGCCCCAAAATAAGTGGAATTTCTGAGTTTAGTCCCAAAATAAGGAGAATTTCTGTCTTTTTGCCCCAACCTATAGAGAATTTCTGCCTTTTTGCGCCACAATTAGGGGAATTTCTGCAATTTTGCTCCAAAATACAAGGAATTTCTGCTTTTTTGCCCGAAAATAAGAAGAATGCATACCTTTTTGCCATAAAAAAGGGAAATTTCTTCATTTTTGCTCCAAAATAATAGGAATTTCTGCTTTTTTGCCTCTTAATAAGTAGAATTTCTGTCTTTTTCCGCAAAAACAAAGAGAATTCCTGTCTTTTTTACCCCAAATAAGGAAAATTTCTGACTTATTTCCCTGAAATAAGTGAAATTTCTGTAATTTTGCCACAAAATAAAGGAAATTTTTGCCTTTTTGCCCCCAAATAAGGGGAATTCAGCCTTTTTACCTCAAAATAAGGGGAATTTCTGCATTTATGCCACAAAATATTAGGAATTTCTGCCTTTTTGCCCCAAAATAAGAAAATTTCTGCTTTTTTTTCACTGAAATAAGTGAAATTTCTGCAATTTTGCCCCAAAATAAGGGAAATTTCTGGAATTTTGCCCCAAAATTAGTGGAATTTCTGAGTTTTGCCCGAAATAAGGTGAATTTCTGTCTTTTTGCCCCAACATATAGGCAATTTCTGTATTTTTGCCCCACAATTAGGGGAATTTCTTCAATTTTGCTCCAAAATACGGGGAATTTCTGCCTTTTTGCCCGAAAATACGAAGAGTGCATAACTTTTTGCAATAAAAAAGGGAGATTTTTTCATTTTTGCTCCAAAATAAGAGGATTTTCTGATGTTTTGCCTCTAAATAAGTGGAATTTCTGTCTTTTCCCCCCAAACAAAGGGAATTTCTGTCTTTTTTGCCCCAAATAAGGAAAAATTCTGCCTTATTACCCTGAAGTAAGTAAAATTTCTGCAATTTTGCCCCAAAATAAGAAAAATATCTGCCTTTTTGCCCCCAAATAAGAGGAAATTCAGCCTTTTTACCTCAAAATAAGGGGAATTTCTGCATTTTTGCCCCCAAATAAGGGGAATTTCAGCCTTTTTACCTCAAAATAAGAGGAATTTCTGCATTTTTGTCACAAAAGATTAGGAATTACTGCTTTTTTGCCCAAAATAAGAAAATTTCTTCTTTTTTTCTCTGAAATGAGTGAAATTTCTGCAATTTTGCAGCAAAATAAGTGAAATTTCTGCAATTTTGCCCCAAAATAAGAGAAATTTCTGGAATTTTGCCCCAAAATAAGTGGAATTTCTGAGTTTTGCCCCAAAATAATGAGAATTTCTGTCTTTTTGCCCCAACATATAGAGAATTCCTGCATTTTTGCCCCACAATTAGGGGAATTTCTGCAATTTTGCTCCAAAATACGGAGAATTTCTGCCTTTTTGCCCGAAAATAGGAAGAAAGCATACCTTTTTTCAATAAAAAAAAATTTCTTCATTTTTGCTCCAAAATAAGGGGAATTTCTGCTTTTTTGCCTCTAAATAAGTGGAATTTCTGTCTTTTTCCCCCAAAACAAAGGGAATTCTTGTCTTTTTTGCCCCAAAATAAGGAAAATTTCTGACTTATTACCCTGAAATAAGTGAAATTTCTGCAATTTTGCCACAAAATAAAGGAAATTTTTGCCTTTTTGCCCCCAAATAAGGGGAATTTCAGCCTTTTTACCTCAAATTAAGGGGAATTTCTGCATTTATGCCACAAAATATTAGGAATTTCTGCCTTTTTGCCCCAAAATAAGAAAATTTCTGCTTTTTTTCCCTGAAATAAGTGAAATTTCTGCAATTTTGCCCCAAAATAAGTGAAATTTCTGCAATTTTGCCCCAAAATAAGGAAAATTTCTGGAATTTTGCCCCAAAATAAGTGGAATTTCTGAGTTTTGCCTCAAAATAAAGAGAATTTCTGCCTTTTTGCCCCAACATATAGGCAATTTCTTCCTTTTTGCCCTACAATTAGGAAAATTTCTGCAATTTTGCTCCAAAATACGGGGAATTTCTGCCTTTTTGCCCGAAAATACGAAGAATGCATACCTTTTTGCCATAAAAAAGGGAAATTTTTTCATTTTTGCTCCAAAATAAGGGGAATTTCTGATTTTTTGCCTCTAAATAAGTGGAATTTCTGTCTTTTCCCCCCAAAACAAAAAGAATTTCTGTCTTTTTTGCCCCAAATAAGGAAATAATTCTGCCTTATTATACTGAAGTAAGTAAAATTTCTGCAATTTTGTCCCAAAATAAGAAAAATTTCTGCATTTTGCCCCCAAATAAGGGGAAATTCAGCCTTTTTACCTCGAAATAAGAGGAATTTCTGCATTTTTGCCACAAAATATTAGGAATTTCTGCCTTTTTGCCCCAAAATAAGAAAAATTTCTGCCTTTTTGCCCCCAAATAAGGGGAAATTCAACCTTTTTACCTCGAAATAAGGGGAATTTCTGCATTTTTGCCACAAAATATTAGGAATTTCTTCTTTTTTCCCCAAAATAAAGAAAATTTTCGCCTTTTTTCCCTGAAATAAGTGAAATTTCTGCATTTTGCCCCAAAATAAGTGAAATTTCTGCAATTTTGCCACAAAATAATTGAAATTTCTGCAATTTTGCCCCAAAATAAGTGAAATTTCTGTATTTTTGCCCCAAAATAAGTGGAATTTCTGAGTTTTGCCCCAAAATAAGGAGAATTTCTGTCTTTTTGCCCCAACATATAGAGAATTTCTGCCTTTTTGCCCCGCAATTAGGGGAATTTCTGAAATTTTGCTCCAAAATACGGGGAATTTCTACCTTTTTGCCCCAAAATAAGAAGAATGCATACCTTTTTGCCATAAAAAGGAAATTTCTTCATTTTTGCTCAAAAATAAGGGGAATTTCTGCTTTTTTGCCTCTAAATAAGTGGAATTTCTGTCTTTTTCCCTCAAAACAAAGGGAATTTCTGTATTTTTGCCCCAAAATAAAAAAAAATTCTGACTTATTACGCTGAACTAAGTGAAATTTCTGCAATTTTGCCCCAAAATAAGGGAAATTTCTGCCTTTTTGCCCCCAAATAAGGGGAATTTCAGCATTTTTACCTCAAAATAAGGGGAATTTCTGCATTTTTGCCTCCAAATAAGGAAAATTTCAGCCTTTTTACCTCAAAATAAGAAGAATTTCTGCATTTTTGCCACAAAATATTAGGAATTTCTGCCTTTTTGCCCCAAAATAAGAAAAAATTCTTACTTATTACCCTGAAATAAGTGAAATTTCTGCAATTTTGCCCCAAAATAAGTGAAATTTCTGCAATTTTGCCACAAAATAAAAGAAATTTCTGGAATTTTGCCCCGAAATAAGTGGAATTTCAGAGTTTTGCCCCAAAATAAGGAGAAATTTTGTCTTTTTGCCCCAACATATAGGCAATTTCTCTTTTTGCCCCACAATTAGGGGAATTTCTGCAATTTTGCTCCAAAATACGGGGAATTTCTGCCTTTTTGCCTGAAAATAAGAAGAATGCATAACTTTTTGCAATAAAAAAGGGAAATTCCTTTATTTTTGCTCCAAAATAAGGGGATTTTCTGATTTTTTGCCTCTAAATAAGTGGAATTTATGTCTTTTTCCCCCAAAACAAATGGAATTCCTGTCTTTTTTCCCCAAAATAAGGAAAATTTTTGACTTATTACTCTGAAATAAGTGAAATTTCTGCAATTTTGCCCCAAAATAAAGTAAATTTTTGCCTTTTTGCCCCCAAATAAGGGGAATTTTAGCCTTTTTCCCTCAAAATAAGGGGAATTTCTGCATTTTTGCCACAAAATAATAGGAATTTCTGGCTTTTTGCCCCAAAATAAGAAAATTTCTGCTTTTTTTTTCCCTGAAATAAGTGAAATTTCTGCAATTTTGCCCCAAATTAAGTGAAATTTCTGCAATTTTGCCCCAAAATAAGGGAAATTTCTGGAATTTTGCCCCAAAATAAGTGGAATTTCTGAGTTTTGCCCCAAAATAAGGAGAATTTCTGCCTTTTTGCACCAACATATATTCAATTTCTGCCTTTTTGCCCCACAATAAGGGGAATTTCTGCAATTTTGCTCAAAAATACTGGAAATTTTTGCCTTTTTGCCCGAAAATAATAAGAATTCATACGTTTTTGCCATAACAAAGGGAAATTTCTTCATTTTTGCTCCAAAATAAGGGGATTTTCGGCTTTTTTGCCACTAAATAAGTGGAATTTCTGTCTTTTTCCCCCAAAACAAAGGGAATTTCTGTCTTTTTTGCCCCAAAATAAGGAAAATTTCTGACTTATTACCCTGAAATAAGTGAAATTTCTGTAATTTTGCCCCAAAATAAAGAAAATTTTTGCCTTTTTGCCCCCAAATAAGGGGAATTTCAGCCTTTTTACCTCAAAATAAGGGGAATTTCTGCATTTATGCCACAAAATATTAGGAATTTCTGCCTTTTTGCCCCAAAATAAGAAAATTTCTGCTTTTTTTCCCTGAAATAAGTGAAATTTCTGCAATTTTGCCCCAAAATAAGTGAAATTTCTGCAATTTTGCCCCAAAATAAGGGAAATTTCTGGAATTTTGCCCCAAAATAACTCGAATTTCTCAGTTTTGCCCCAAAATAAGGAGAATTTCTGATTTTTGTCCCAACATATAGGTAATTTCTGCCTTTTTGCCCCACAATTAGGGGAATTTCTGCAATTATGCTCCTAAATACAGGTAATTTCTGCCTTTTTGCCAGAAAATAAGAAGAATGCATATTTTTTTGCCATAAAAAAGGGAAATTTCTTCATTTTTGCTCCAAAATAAGAGGAATTTCTGAATTTATGCCTCTAAATAAGTGGAATTTCTGTCTTTTTCCCCCAAAACAAAGCGAATTTCTTTCTTTTTTGCCCCAAAATAAGGAAAATTTCTGACTTATTACCCTGAAATAAGTGAAATTTCTGCAATTTTGCCCCCAAAAAAAATTTTTGCCTTTTTGCCCCCAAATTAGGGGAATTTCAGCCTTTTTACCTCAAAATAAGGAGAATTTCGGCATTTTTGCCACAAAATATTAGGAATTTCTGCCTTTTTGCCCCAAACTAAGAAAATTTCTGCTTTTTTTTCCTGAAATAAGTGAAATTTCTGCAATTTTGTCCCAAAATAAGTGAAATTTCTGCAATTTTACCCCAAAATAAGGAAAATTTCTGGAATTTGGCCCCAAAATAAGTGGAATTTCTGAGTTTTGTCCCAAAATAAGGAGAATTTCTGTCTTTTTGCCCCAACATATAGGCAATTTCTGCCTTTTTGCCCCACAATTAGGGGAATTTCTGCAATTTTGCTCCAAAATACAAAGAATTTCTGCCTTTTTGCCCGAAAATAAGAAGAATGCATACCTTTTTGCCATAAAAAGGAAATTTCTTCATTTTTGCTCAAAAATAAGGGGAATTTCTGCATTTTTGCCTCTAAATAAGTGGAATTTCTGTCTTTTTCACCCAAAACAAAGGGAATTTCTGTATTATTGCCCCAAAATAAAAAAAAATTCTGACTTATTACCCTGAAGTAAGTGAAAGTTTTGCAATTTTGCCCTAAAATAAGGGAAATTTCTACCTTTTTGCCCCCAAATAAGGGGAATTTCAGCATTTTTACCTCAAAATAAGAAAAATTTCTGCATTTTTGCCCCCAAATAAGGAAAATTTCAGCCTTTTTACCTCGAAATAAGGGGAATTGCTGCATTTTTGCAACAAAATATTAGGAATTTCTTCTTTTTTGCCCCAAAATAAAGAAAATTTCTGCCTTTTTTCCCTGAAATAAGTGAAATTTCTGCAATTTTGCCCCAAAATAAGTGAAATTTCTGCAATTTTGCCACAAAATAATTGAAATTTCTGCAATTTTGCCCCAAAATAAGTGAAATTTCTGTATTTTTGCCCCATAATAAGTGGAATTTCTGAGTTTTGCCCCAAAATAAGGAGAATTTCTGTCTTTTTGCCCCAACATATAGAGAATTTCTGCCTTTTTGCCCCGCAATTAGGGGAATTTCTGAAATTTTGCTCCAAAATACGGGGAATTTCTACCTTTTTGCCCCAAAATAAGAAGAATGCATACCTTTTTGCCATAAAAAGGAAATTTCTTCATTTTTGCTCAAAAATAAGGGGAATTTCTGCTTTTTTGCCTCTAAATAAGTGGAATTTCTGTCTTTTTCCCTCAAAACAAAGGGAATTTCTGTATTTTTGCCCCAAAATAAAAAAAAATTCTGACTTATTACGCTGAACTAAGTGAAATTTCTGCAATTTTGCCCCAAAATAAGGGAAATTTCTGCCTTTTTGCCCCCAAATAAGGGGAATTTCAGCATTTTTACCTCAAAATAAGGGGAATTTCTGCATTTTTGCCTCCAAATAAGGAAAATTTCAGCCTTTTTACCTCAAAATAAGAAGAATTTCTGCATTTTTGCCACAAAATATTAGGAATTTCTGCCTTTTTGCCCCAAAATAAGAAAAAATTCTTACTTATTACCCTGAAATAAGTGAAATTTCTGCAATTTTGCCCCAAAATAAGTGAAATTTCTGCAATTTTGCCACAAAATAAAAGAAATTTCTGGAATTTTGCCCCGAAATAAGTGGAATTTCAGAGTTTTGCCCCAAAATAAGGAGAAATTTTGTCTTTTTGCCCCAACATATAGGCAATTTCTCTTTTTGCCCCACAATTAGGGGAATTTCTGCAATTTTGCTCCAAAATACGGGGAATTTCTGCCTTTTTGCCCGAAAATAAGAAGAATGCATAACTTTTTGCAATAAAAAAGGGAAATTCCTTTATTTTTGCTCCAAAATAAGGGGATTTTCTGCTTTTTTGCCTCTAAATAAGTGGAATTTATGTCTTTTTCCCCCAAAACAAATGGAATTCCTGTCTTTTTTCCCCAAAATAAGGAAAATTTTTGACTTATTACTCTGAAATAAGTGAAATTTCTGCAATTTTGCCCCAAAATAAAGTAAATTTTTGCCTTTTTGCCCCCAAATAAGGGGAATTTTAGCCTTTTTCCCTCAAAATAAGGGGAATTTCTGCATTTTTGCCACAAAATAATAGGAATTTCTGGCTTTTTGCCCCAAAATAAGAAAATTTCTGCTTTTTTTTCCCTGAAATAAGTGAAATTTCTGCAATTTTGCCCCAAATTAAGTGAAATTTCTGCAATTTTGCCCCAAAATAAGGGAAATTTCTGGAATTTTGCCCCAAAATAAGTGGAATTTCTGAGTTTTGCCCCAAAATAAGGAGAATTTCTGCCTTTTTGCACCAACATATATTCAATTTCTGCCTTTTTGCCCCACAATAAGGGGAATTTCTGCAATTTTGCTCAAAAATACGGGAAATTTCTGCCTTTTTGCCCGAAAATAATAAGAATTCATACGTTTTTGCCATAACAAAGGGAAATTTCTTCATTTTTGCTCCAAAATAATGGGATTTTCGGCTTTTTTGCCTCTAAATAAGTGGAATTTCTGTCTTTTTCCCCCAAAACAAAGGGAATTTCTGTCTTTTATGCCCCAAAATAAGGAAAATTTTTGACTTATTACCCTGAAATAAGTGAAATTTCTGTAATTTTGCCCCAAAATAAAGAAAATTTTTGACTTTTTGCCCCCAAATAAGGGGAATTTCAGCCTTTTTACCTCAAAATAAGGGGAATTTCTGCATTTATGCCACAAAATATTAGGAATTTCTGACTTTTTGCCCCAAAATAAGAAAATTTCTGCTTTTTTTCCCTGAAATAAGTGAAATTTCTGCAATTTTGCCCCAAAATAAGTGAAATTTCTGCAATTTTGCCCCAAAATAAGGGAAATTTCTGGAATTTTGCCCCAAAATAAGTGGAATTTCTCAGTTTTGCCCCAAAATAAGGAGAATTTCTGATTTTTGTCCCAACATATAGGTAATTTCTGCCTTTTTGCCCCACAATTAGGGGAATTTCTGCAATTATGCTCCTAAATACAGGTAATTTCTGCCTTTTTGCCAGAAAATAAGAAGAATGCATATTTTTTTGCCATAAAAAAGGGAAATTTCTTCATTTTTGCTCCAAAATAAGAGGAATTTCTGAATTTTTGCCTCTAAATAAGTGGAATTTCTGTCTTTTTCCCCCAAAACAAAGCGAATTTCTTTCTTTTTTGCCCCAAAATAAGGAAAATTTCTGACTTATTACCTTGAAATAAGTGAAATTTCTGCAATTTTGCCCCCCAAAAAAAAAATTTGCCTTTTTGCCCCCAAATTAGGGGAATTTCAGCCTTTTTACCTCAAAATAAGGAGAATTTCGGCATTTTTGCCACAAAATATTAGGAATTTCTGCCTTTTTGCCCCAAAATAAGAAAATTTCTGCTTTTTTTTCCTGAAATAAGTGAAATTTCTGCAATTTTGTCCAAAAATAAGTGAAATTTCTGCAATTTTACCCCAAAATAAGGAAAATTTCTGGAATTTGGCCCCAAAATAAGTGGAATTTCTGAGTTTTGTCCCAAAATAAGGAGAATTTCTGTTTTTTGCCCCAACATATAGAGGATTTCTGCCTTTTTGCCCCACAATTAGGGGAATTTCTGCAATTTTGCTCCAAAATACAAGGAATTTCTGCCTTTTTGCCAGAAAATAAGAAGAATGCATACCTTTTTGCCATAAAAAAGGGAAATTTCTTCATTTTTGCTCCAAAATAAGGGGAATTTCTGCTTTTTTGCCTCTTAATAAGTGGAATTTCTGTCTTTTTCCGCCAAAACAAAAAGAATTCCTGTCTTTTTTACCCCAAAATAAGGAAAATTTCTGACTTATTTCCCTGAAATAAGTGAAATTTCTGCAATTTTGCCCCAAAATAAAGGAATTTTTTGCCTTTTTGCCCCCAAATAAGGGGAAATTCAGCCTTTTTACCTCGAAATAAGGGGAATTTCTGCATTTATGCCACAAAATATTAGGAATTTCTGCCTTTTTGCCCCAAAATAAGAAAATTTCTGCTTTTTTCCCCTGAAATAAGTGAAATTTCTGCAATTTTGCCCCAAAATAAGTTAAATTTCTGCAATTTTTCCCCAAATTAAGAAAAATTTCTGGAATTTTGCTCCAAAATAAGTAGAATTTCTGAGTTTTGCCCTAAAAATAAAAAGAATTTCTGTCTTTTTGCCCCAACATATAGGCAATTTCTGCCTTTTTGTCCCACAATTAGGGGAATTTCTGCAATTTTGCTCCAAAATACGGGGAATTTCTGCCTTTTAGCCCAAAAATAAGAAGAATGCATACCTTTTTGCCTTAAAAAAGGGAAATTTCTTCATTTTTGCTCTAAAATAAGGGGAATTTCTGCTTTTTTGCCTCTAAATAAGAGGAATTTCTTTCTTTTTCCCCCAAAACAAAGGGAATTTCTGTCTTTTTTGCCCCAATATAAGGAAAAATTCTGACTTATTACCCTGAAGTAAGTGAAATTTCTGCAATTTTGCCCCAAAATAAGGAAAATTTCTGCCTTTTTGCCCCCAAATAAGGGGAATTTCAGCCTTTTTACCTCGAAATAAGTGGAATTTCTGCATTTTTGCCACAAAATATTAGGAATTACTGCCGTTTTGCCCCAAAATAAAGAAAATTTCTGCCTTTTTTACCTGAAATAAGTGAAATTTCTGAAATTTTGCCCCCAAATAAGTGAAATTTCTGCAATTTTACCCAAAAATAAGTGAAATTTGTGCAATTTTGCCCCAAAATAAAGGAAATTTCTGGAATTTTGCCCCAAAATAAGTGGAATTTCTGACTTTTGATCCAAGATAAGGAGAATTTCTGTTTTTTGCCACAACATATAGAGAATTTCTGCCTTTTTGCCCCACAATTAGGGGAATATCTGCAATTTTGCTCCAAAATACGGGGAATTTCTGCCTTTTTGCCCGAAAATAAGAAGAATGCATACCTTTTTGCCATAAAAAAGGGAAATTTCTTCATTTTTGGCCAAAATAAGGGGAATTTCTGCTTTTTTGCCTCTAAATAAGTGGAATTTCTGTCTTTTTCTCCCAAAACAAAGGGATTTCCTGTCTTTTTTGCTCCAAAATAAGGAAAATTTTAGACTTATTACCCTGAAATAAGTGAAATTTCTGCAATTTTGCCTCAAAGTAAAGGAAATTTTTGCATTTTTGCTCCCAAATAAGGGGAATTTCAGCCTTTTTACCTCAAATAAGGGGAATTTCTGCGTTTATGCCACAAAATATTAGGAATTTCTGCCTTTTGCCCCAAAATAAGAAAATTTCTGCTTTTTTTTCCTGAAATAAGTGAAATTTCTGCAATTTTGCCCCAAAATAAGTGAAATTTCTGCAATTTTGCCCCAAAATAAGTGAAATTTCTGGAATTTTGCCCACAATAAGTGGAATTTCTGAGTTTTGCCCCAAAAAAAGGAGAATTTCTGTTTTTTTGCCCCAACATATAGGTAATTTCTGTTTTTTTGCCCCACAATTAGGGAAATTTCTACAATTTTGTTCCTAAATACGGGGAATTTCTGCCTTTTTTCCCGAAAATAAGAAGAATGCATACCTTTTTGCCATAAAAAAGGGAAATTTCTTCATTTTTGCTCCAAAATAAGGGGAATTTCTGAATTTTTGCCTCTAAATAAGTGGAATTTCTGTCTTTTTCCCCCAAAACAAAGGGAATTTCTGTCTTTTTTGCCCCAAAATAAGGAAAAATTCTGCCTTATTACCCTGAAGTAAGTGAAATTTCTGCAATTTTGCCCAAAAATAAGGGAAATTTCTGCAATTTTGCTCCAAAATAAGTGAAATTTCTGCAATTTCGCCCCAAAATAAGTGAAATTTCTGGAATTTTGCCCCAAAATAAGTGGAATTTCTTAGTTTTGCCCCAAAATAAGGAGAATTTCTGTCTTTTTGCCCCAACATATAGAGAATTTCTGCCTTTTTGCCCCACAATTAGGAGAATTTCTGCAATTTTGCTACAAAATACGGGGAATTTCTGCCTTTCTGCCCGAAAATAAGAAGAATGCATAGCTTTTTGCCATAAAAAAGGGAAATTTCTTCATTTTTGCTCCAAAATAAGGGGAATTTCTGCTTTTTTGCCTCTAAATAATTGGAATTTCTGTCTTCTTCCCCCAAAACAAAGGGAATTCCTGTCTTTTTTGCCCCAAAATAAGGAAAATTTCTGACTTACTACCCTGAAATAAGTGAAATTTCTGCAATTTTGCCCCTAAATATAGGAAATTTTTGCCTTTTTGCCCCCAAATAAGGGGAATTTCAGCCTTTTTACCTCAAAATAAGGGGAATTTCTGCATTTATGCCACAAAATATTAGGAATTTCTGCCTTTTTGCCCCAAAATAAGAAAATTTCTGCTTTTTTTCCCTGAAATAAGTGAAATTTCTGCAATTTTGCCCCAAAATAAGTGAAATTTCTGCAATTTTTCCCCAAAATAAGGGAAATTTCTGGAATTTTGCCCCACAATAAGTGGAATTTCTCAGTTTTGCCCCAAAATAAGGAGAATTTCTGATTTTTGCCCCAACATATAGGTAATTTCTGCCTTTTTGCCCCACAATTAGGGGAATTTCGGCAATTATGCTCCTAAATACAGGTAATTTCTGCCTTTTTGCCCGAAAATAAGAAGAATGCATATTTTTTTGCCATAAAAAAAAGAAATTTCTTCATTTTTGCTCCAAAATAAGGGGAATTTCTGAATTTTTGCCTCTAAATAAGTGGAATTTCTGTCTTTTTCCCCCAAAACAAAGCGAATTTCTGTCTTTTTTGCCCCAAAATAAGGAAAATTTCTGACTTATTACATGAAATAAGAGAAATTTCTGCAATTTTGCCCCCCAAAAAAATTTTTGCCTTTTTGCCCCCAAATTAGGGGAATTTCAGCCTTTTTACCTCAAAATAAGGGGAATTTCTGCATTTTTGCCACAAAATATTAGGAATTTCTGCCTTTTTGCCCCAAAATAAGAAAATTTCGGCTTTTTTTCCCTGAAATAATTGAAATTTCTGCAATTTTGTCCCAAAATAAGTGAAAATTCTGCAATTTTACCCCAAAATAAGGAAAATTTCTGGAATTTTGCCCCAAAATAAGTGGAATTTCTGAGTTTAGTCCCAAAATAAGGAGAATTTCTGTCTTTTTGCCCCAACCTATAGAGAATTTCTGCCTTTTTGCGCCACAATTAGGGGAATTTCTGCAATTTTGCTCCAAAATACAAGGAATTTCTGCCTTTTTGCCCGAAAATAAGAAGAATGCATACCTTTTTGCCATAAAAAAGGGAAATTTCTTCATTTTTGCTCCAAAATAATAGGAATTTCTGCTTTTTTGCCTCTTAATAAGTAGAATTTCTGTCTTTTTCCGCAAAAACAAAGAGAATTCCTGTCTTTTTTACCCCAAATAAGGAAAATTTCTGACTTATTTCCCTGAAATAAGTGAAATTTCTGTAATTTTGCCACAAAATAAAGGAAATTTTTGCCTTTTTGCCCCCAAATAAGGGGAATTCAGCCTTTTTACCTCAAAATAAGGGGAATTTCTGCATTTATGCCACAAAATATTAGGAATTTCTGCCTTTTTGCCCCAAAATAAGAAAATTTCTGCTTTTTTTTCACTGAAATAAGTGAAATTTCTGCAATTTTGCCCCAAAATAAGGGAAATTTCTGGAATTTTGCCCCAAAATTAGTGGAATTTCTGAGTTTTGCCCGAAATAAGGTGAATTTCTGTCTTTTTGCCCCAACATATAGGCAATTTCTGTATTTTTGCCCCACAATTAGGGGAATTTCTTCAATTTTGCTCCAAAATACGGGGAATTTCTGCCTTTTTGCCCGAAAATACGAAGAGTGCATAACTTTTTGCAATAAAAAAGGGAGATTTTTTCATTTTTGCTCCAAAATAAGAGGATTTTCTGATGTTTTGCCTCTAAATAAGTGGAATTTCTGTCTTTTCCCCCCAAACAAAGGGAATTTCTGTCTTTTTTGCCCCAAATAAGGAAAAATTCTGCCTTATTACCCTGAAGTAAGTAAAATTTCTGCAATTTTGCCCCAAAATAAGAAAAATATCTGCCTTTTTGCCCCCAAATAAGAGGAAATTCAGCCTTTTTACCTCAAAATAAGGGGAATTTCTGCATTTTTGCCCCCAAATAAGGGGAATTTCAGCCTTTTTACCTCAAAATAAGAGGAATTTCTGCATTTTTGTCACAAAAGATTAGGAATTACTGCTTTTTTGCCCAAAATAAGAAAATTTCTTCTTTTTTTCTCTGAAATGAGTGAAATTTCTGCAATTTTGCAGCAAAATAAGTGAAATTTCTGCAATTTTGCCCCAAAATAAGAGAAATTTCTGGAATTTTGCCCCAAAATAAGTGGAATTTCTGAGTTTTGCCCCAAAATAATGAGAATTTCTGTCTTTTTGCCCCAACATATAGAGAATTCCTGCATTTTTGCCCCACAATTAGGGGAATTTCTGCAATTTTGCTCCAAAATACGGAGAATTTCTGCCTTTTTGCCCGAAAATAGGAAGAAAGCATACCTTTTTTCAATAAAAAAAAATTTCTTCATTTTTGCTCCAAAATAAGGGGAATTTCTGCTTTTTTGCCTCTAAATAAGTGGAATTTCTGTCTTTTTCCCCCAAAACAAAGGGAATTCTTGTCTTTTTTGCCCCAAAATAAGGAAAATTTCTGACTTATTACCCTGAAATAAGTGAAATTTCTGCAATTTTGCCACAAAATAAAGGAAATTTTTGCCTTTTTGCCCCCAAATAAGGGGAATTTCAGCCTTTTTACCTCAAATTAAGGGGAATTTCTGCATTTATGCCACAAAATATTAGGAATTTCTGCCTTTTTGCCCCAAAATAAGAAAATTTCTGCTTTTTTTCCCTGAAATAAGTGAAATTTCTGCAATTTTGCCCCAAAATAAGTGAAATTTCTGCAATTTTGCCCCAAAATAAGGAAAATTTCTGGAATTTTGCCCCAAAATAAGTGGAATTTCTGAGTTTTGCCTCAAAATAAAGAGAATTTCTGCCTTTTTGCCCCAACATATAGGCAATTTCTTCCTTTTTGCCCTACAATTAGGAAAATTTCTGCAATTTTGCTCCAAAATACGGGGAATTTCTGCCTTTTTGCCCGAAAATACGAAGAATGCATACCTTTTTGCCATAAAAAAGGGAAATTTTTTCATTTTTGCTCCAAAATAAGGGGAATTTCTGATTTTTTGCCTCTAAATAAGTGGAATTTCTGTCTTTTCCCCCCAAAACAAAAAGAATTTCTGTCTTTTTTGCCCCAAATAAGGAAATAATTCTGCCTTATTATACTGAAGTAAGTAAAATTTCTGCAATTTTGTCCCAAAATAAGAAAAATTTCTGCATTTTGCCCCCAAATAAGGGGAAATTCAGCCTTTTTACCTCGAAATAAGAGGAATTTCTGCATTTTTGCCACAAAATATTAGGAATTTCTGCCTTTTTGCCCCAAAATAAGAAAAATTTCTGCCTTTTTGCCCCCAAATAAGGGGAAATTCAACCTTTTTACCTCGAAATAAGGGGAATTTCTGCATTTTTGCCACAAAATATTAGGAATTTCTTCTTTTTTCCCCAAAATAAAGAAAATTTTCGCCTTTTTTCCCTGAAATAAGTGAAATTTCTGCATTTTGCCCCAAAATAAGTGAAATTTCTGCAATTTTGCCACAAAATAATTGAAATTTCTGCAATTTTGCCCCAAAATAAGTGAAATTTCTGTATTTTTGCCCCAAAATAAGTGGAATTTCTGAGTTTTGCCCCAAAATAAGGAGAATTTCTGCCTTTTTGCCCCACAATTAGGGGAATTTCTGAAATTTTGCTCCAAAATACAGGGAATTTTTTCCTTTTTACCGGAAAATAAGAAGAATGCATACCTTTTTGCCATAAAAAGGAAATTTCTTCATTTTTGCTCAAAAATAAGGGGAATTTCTGCTTTTTTGCCTCTAAATAAGTGGAATTTCTGTCTTTTTCCCCCAAAACAAAGGGAATTTCTGTATTATTGCCCCAAAATAAAAAAAAAATTCTGACTTATTACCCTGAAGTAAGTGAAAGTTTTGCAATTTTGCCCCAAAATAAGGGAAATTTCTGCCTTTTTGCCCCCAAATAAGGGGAATTTCAGCATTTTTACCTCAAAATAAGAAAAATTTCTGCATTTTTGCCCCCAAATAAGGAAAATTTCAGCCTTTTTACCTCGAAATAAGGGGAATTGCTGCATTTTTGCAACAAAATATTAGGAATTTCTTCTTTTTTGCCCCAAAATAAAGAAAATTTCTGCCTTTTTTCCCTGAAATAAGTGAAATTTCTGCAATTTTGCCCCATAATAAGTGAAATTTCTGCAATTTTGCCACAAAATAATTGAAATTTCTGCAATTTTGCCCCAAAATAAGTGAAATTTCTGTATTTTTGCCCCATAATAAGTGGAATTTCTGAGTTTTGCCCCAAAATAAGGAGAATTTCTGTCTTTTTGCCCCAACATATAGAGAATTTCTGCCTTTTTGCCCCGCAATTAGGGGAATTTCTGAAATTTTGCTCCAAAATACGGGGAATTTCTACCTTTTTGCCCCAAAATAAGAAGAATGCATACCTTTTTGCCATAAAAAGGAAATTTCTTCATTTTTGCTCAAAAATAAGGGGAATTTCTGCTTTTTTGCCTCTAAATAAGTGGAATTTCTGTCTTTTTCCCTCAAAACAAAGGGAATTTCTGTATTTTTGCCCCAAAATAAAAAAAAATTCTGACTTATTACGCTGAAGTAAGTGAAATTTCTGCAATTTTGCCCCAAAATAAGGGAAATTTCTGCCTTTTTGCCCCCAAATAAGGGGAATTTCAGCATTTTTACCTCAAAATAAGGGGAATTTCTGCATTTTTGCCTCCAAATAAGGAAAATTTCAGCCTTTTTACCTCAAAATAAGAAGAATTTCTGCATTTTTGCCACAAAATATTAGGAATTTCTGCCTTTTTGCCCCAAAATAAGAAAAAATTCTTACTTATTACCCTGAAATAAGTGAAATTTCTGCAATTTTGCCCCAAAATAAGTGAAATTTCTGCAATTTTGCCACAAAATAAAAGAAATTTCTGGAATTTTGCCCCGAAATAAGTGGAATTTCAGAGTTTTGCCCCAAAATAAGGAGAAATTTTGTCTTTTTGCCCCAACATATAGGCAATTTCTCTTTTTGCCCCACAATTAGGGGAATTTCTGCAATTTTGCTCCAAAATACGGGGAATTTCTGCCTTTTTGCCCGAAAATAAGAAGAATGCATAACTTTTTGCAATAAAAAAGGGAAATTCCTTTATTTTTGCTCCAAAATAAGGGGATTTTCTGCTTTTTTGCCTCTAAATAAGTGGAATTTATGTCTTTTTCCCCCAAAACAAATGGAATTCCTGTCTTTTTTCCCCAAAATAAGGAAAATTTTTGACTTATTACTCTGAAATAAGTGAAATTTCTGCAATTTTGCCCCAAAATAAAGTAAATTTTTGCCTTTTTGCCCCCAAATAAGGGGAATTTTAGCCTTTTTCCCTCAAAATAAGGGGAATTTCTGCATTTTTGCCACAAAATAATAGGAATTTCTGGCTTTTTGCCCCAAAATAAGAAAATTTCTGCTTTTTTTTCCCTGAAATAAGTGAAATTTCTGCAATTTTGCCCCAAATTAAGTGAAATTTCTGCAATTTTGCCCCAAAATAAGGGAAATTTCTGGAATTTTGCCCCAAAATAAGTGGAATTTCTGAGTTTTGCCCCAAAATAAGGAGAATTTCTGCCTTTTTGCACCAACATATATTCAATTTCTGCCTTTTTGCCCCACAATAAGGGGAATTTCTGCAATTTTGCTCAAAAATACGGGAAATTTCTGCCTTTTTGCCCGAAAATAATAAGAATTCATACGTTTTTGCCATAACAAAGGGAAATTTCTTCATTTTTGCTCCAAAATAATGGGATTTTCGGCTTTTTTGCCTCTAAATAAGTGGAATTTCTGTCTTTTTCCCCCAAAACAAAGGGAATTTCTGTCTTTTATGCCCCAAAATAAGGAAAATTTTTGACTTATTACCCTGAAATAAGTGAAATTTCTGTAATTTTGCCCCAAAATAAAGAAAATTTTTGACTTTTTGCCCCCAAATAAGGGGAATTTCAGCCTTTTTACCTCAAAATAAGGGGAATTTCTGCATTTATGCCACAAAATATTAGAAATTTCTGACTTTTTGCCCCAAAATAAGAAAATTTCTGCTTTTTTTCCCTGAAATAAGTGAAATTTCTGCAATTTTGCCCCAAAATAAGTGAAATTTCTGCAATTTTGCCCCAAAATAAGGGAAATTTCTGGAATTTTGCCCCAAAATAAGTGGAATTTCTCAGTTTTGCCCCAAAATAAGAAGAATTTCTGATTTTTGTCCCAACATATAGGTAATTTCTGCCTTTTTGCCCCACAATTAGGGGAATTTCTGCAATTATGCTCCTAAATACAGGTAATTTCTGCCTTTTTGCCAGAAAATAAGAAGAATGCATATTTTTTTGCCATAAAAAAGGGAAATTTCTTCATTTTTGCTCCAAAATAAGAGGAATTTCTGAATTTTTGCCTCTAAATAAGTGGAATTTCTGTCTTTTTCCCCCAAAACAAAGCGAATTTCTTTCTTTTTTGCCCCAAAATAAGGAAAATTTCTGACTTATTACCTTGAAATAAGTGAAATTTCTGCAATTTTGCCCCCCAAAAAAAAAATTTGCCTTTTTGCCCCCAAATTAGGGGAATTTCAGCCTTTTTACCTCAAAATAAGGAGAATTTCGGCATTTTTGCCACAAAATATTAGGAATTTCTGCCTTTTTGCCCCAAAATAAGAAAATTTCTGCTTTTTTTTCCTGAAATAAGTGAAATTTCTGCAATTTTGTCCAAAAATAAGTGAAATTTCTGCAATTTTACCCCAAAATAAGGAAAATTTCTGGAATTTGGCCCCAAAATAAGTGGAATTTCTGAGTTTTGTCCCAAAATAAGGAGAATTTCTGTTTTTTGCCCCAACATATAGAGGATTTCTGCCTTTTTGCCCCACAATTAGGGGAATTTCTGCAATTTTGCTCCAAAATACAAGGAATTTCTGCCTTTTTGCCAGAAAATAAGAAGAATGCATACCTTTTTGCCATAAAAAAGGGAAATTTCTTCATTTTTGCTCCAAAATAAGGGGAATTTCTGCTTTTTTGCCTCTTAATAAGTGGAATTTCTGTCTTTTTCCGCCAAAACAAAAAGAATTCCTGTCTTTTTTACCCCAAAATAAGGAAAATTTCTGACTTATTTCCCTGAAATAAGTGAAATTTCTGCAATTTTGCCCCAAAATAAAGGAATTTTTTGCCTTTTTGCCCCCAAATAAGGGGAAATTCAGCCTTTTTACCTCGAAATAAGGGGAATTTCTGCATTTATGCCACAAAATATTAGGAATTTCTGCCTTTTTGCCCCAAAATAAGAAAATTTCTGCTTTTTTCCCCTGAAATAAGTGAAATTTCTGCAATTTTGCCCCAAAATAAGTTAAATTTCTGCAATTTTTCCCCAAATTAAGAAAAATTTCTGGAATTTTGCTCCAAAATAAGTAGAATTTCTGAGTTTTGCCCTAAAAATAAAAAGAATTTCTGTCTTTTTGCCCCAACATATAGGCAATTTCTGCCTTTTTGTCCCACAATTAGGGGAATTTCTGCAATTTTGCTCCAAAATACGGGGAATTTCTGCCTTTTAGCCCAAAAATAAGAAGAATGCATACCTTTTTGCCTTAAAAAAGGGAAATTTCTTCATTTTTGCTCTAAAATAAGGGGAATTTCTGCTTTTTTGCCTCTAAATAAGAGGAATTTCTTTCTTTTTCCCCCAAAACAAAGGGAATTTCTGTCTTTTTTGCCCCAATATAAGGAAAAATTCTGACTTATTACCCTGAAGTAAGTGAAATTTCTGCAATTTTGCCCCAAAATAAGGAAAATTTCTGCCTTTTTGCCCCCAAATAAGGGGAATTTCAGCCTTTTTACCTCGAAATAAGTGGAATTTCTGCATTTTTGCCACAAAATATTAGGAATTACTGCCGTTTTGCCCCAAAATAAAGAAAATTTCTGCCTTTTTTACCTGAAATAAGTGAAATTTCTGAAATTTTGCCCCCAAATAAGTGAAATTTCTGCAATTTTACCCAAAAATAAGTGAAATTTGTGCAATTTTGCCCCAAAATAAAGGAAATTTCTGGAATTTTGCCCCAAAATAAGTGGAATTTCTGACTTTTGATCCAAGATAAGGAGAATTTCTGTTTTTTGCCACAACATATAGAGAATTTCTGCCTTTTTGCCCCACAATTAGGGGAATATCTGCAATTTTGCTCCAAAATACGGGGAATTTCTGCCTTTTTGCCCGAAAATAAGAAGAATGCATACCTTTTTGCCATAAAAAAGGGAAATTTCTTCATTTTTGGCCAAAATAAGGGGAATTTCTGCTTTTTTGCCTCTAAATAAGTGGAATTTCTGTCTTTTTCTCCCAAAACAAAGGGATTTCCTGTCTTTTTTGCTCCAAAATAAGGAAAATTTTAGACTTATTACCCTGAAATAAGTGAAATTTCTGCAATTTTGCCTCAAAGTAAAGGAAATTTTTGCATTTTTGCTCCCAAATAAGGGGAATTTCAGCCTTTTTACCTCAAATAAGGGGAATTTCTGCGTTTATGCCACAAAATATTAGGAATTTCTGCCTTTTGCCCCAAAATAAGAAAATTTCTGCTTTTTTTTCCTGAAATAAGTGAAATTTCTGCAATTTTGCCCCAAAATAAGTGAAATTTCTGCAATTTTGCCCCAAAATAAGTGAAATTTCTGGAATTTTGCCCACAATAAGTGGAATTTCTGAGTTTTGCCCCAAAAAAAGGAGAATTTCTGTTTTTTTGCCCCAACATATAGGTAATTTCTGTTTTTTTGCCCCACAATTAGGGAAATTTCTACAATTTTGTTCCTAAATACGGGGAATTTCTGCCTTTTTTCCCGAAAATAAGAAGAATGCATACCTTTTTGCCATAAAAAAGGGAAATTTCTTCATTTTTGCTCCAAAATAAGGGGAATTTCTGAATTTTTGCCTCTAAATAAGTGGAATTTCTGTCTTTTTCCCCCAAAACAAAGGGAATTTCTGTCTTTTTTGCCCCAAAATAAGGAAAAATTCTGCCTTATTACCCTGAAGTAAGTGAAATTTCTGCAATTTTGCCCAAAAATAAGGGAAATTTCTGCAATTTTGCTCCAAAATAAGTGAAATTTCTGCAATTTCGCCCCAAAATAAGTGAAATTTCTGGAATTTTGCCCCAAAATAAGTGGAATTTCTTAGTTTTGCCCCAAAATAAGGAGAATTTCTGTCTTTTTGCCCCAACATATAGAGAATTTCTGCCTTTTTGCCCCACAATTAGGAGAATTTCTGCAATTTTGCTACAAAATACGGGGAATTTCTGCCTTTCTGCCCGAAAATAAGAAGAATGCATAGCTTTTTGCCATAAAAAAGGGAAATTTCTTCATTTTTGCTCCAAAATAAGGGGAATTTCTGCTTTTTTGCCTCTAAATAATTGGAATTTCTGTCTTCTTCCCCCAAAACAAAGGGAATTCCTGTCTTTTTTGCCCCAAAATAAGGAAAATTTCTGACTTACTACCCTGAAATAAGTGAAATTTCTGCAATTTTGCCCCTAAATATAGGAAATTTTTGCCTTTTTGCCCCCAAATAAGGGGAATTTCAGCCTTTTTACCTCAAAATAAGGGGAATTTCTGCATTTATGCCACAAAATATTAGGAATTTCTGCCTTTTTGCCCCAAAATAAGAAAATTTCTGCTTTTTTTCCCTGAAATAAGTGAAATTTCTGCAATTTTGCCCCAAAATAAGTGAAATTTCTGCAATTTTTCCCCAAAATAAGGGAAATTTCTGGAATTTTGCCCCACAATAAGTGGAATTTCTCAGTTTTGCCCCAAAATAAGGAGAATTTCTGATTTTTGCCCCAACATATAGGTAATTTCTGCCTTTTTGCCCCACAATTAGGGGAATTTCGGCAATTATGCTCCTAAATACAGGTAATTTCTGCCTTTTTGCCCGAAAATAAGAAGAATGCATATTTTTTTGCCATAAAAAAAAGAAATTTCTTCATTTTTGCTCCAAAATAAGGGGAATTTCTGAATTTTTGCCTCTAAATAAGTGGAATTTCTGTCTTTTTCCCCCAAAACAAAGCGAATTTCTGTCTTTTTTGCCCCAAAATAAGGAAAATTTCTGACTTATTACATGAAATAAGAGAAATTTCTGCAATTTTGCCCCCCAAAAAAATTTTTGCCTTTTTGCCCCCAAATTAGGGGAATTTCAGCCTTTTTACCTCAAAATAAAGGGAATTTCTGCATTTTTGCCACAAAATATTAGGAATTTCTGCCTTTTTGCCCCAAAATAAGAAAATTTCGGCTTTTTTTCCCTGAAATAATTGAAATTTCTGCAATTTTGTCCCAAAATAAGTGAAAATTCTGCAATTTTACCCCAAAATAAGGAAAATTTCTGGAATTTTGCCCCAAAATAAGTGGAATTTCTGAGTTTAGTCCCAAAATAAGGAGAATTTCTGTCTTTTTGCCCCAACCTATAGAGAATTTCTGCCTTTTTGCGCCACAATTAGGGGAATTTCTGCAATTTTGCTCCAAAATACAAGGAATTTCTGCCTTTTTGCCCGAAAATAAGAAGAATGCATACCTTTTTGCCATAAAAAAGGGAAATTTCTTCATTTTTGCTCCAAAATAATAGGAATTTCTGCTTTTTTGCCTCTTAATAAGTAGAATTTCTGTCTTTTTCCGCAAAAACAAAGAGAATTCCTGTCTTTTTTACCCCAAATAAGGAAAATTTCTGACTTATTTCCCTGAAATAAGTGAAATTTCTGTAATTTTGCCACAAAATAAAGGAAATTTTTGCTTTTTTGCCCCCAAATAAGGGGAATTCAGCCTTTTTACCTCAAAATAAGGGGAATTTCTGCATTTATGCCACAAAATATTAGGAATTTCTGCCTTTTTGCCCCAAAATAAGAAAATTTCTGCTTTTTTTCCCTGAAATAAGTGAAATTTCTGCAATTTTGCCCCAAAATGAGTGAAATTTCTGCAATTTTTCCTCAAATTAAGGAAAATTTTTGGAATTTTGCCCCAAAATAAGTAGAATTTCTGAGTTTTGCCCTAAAAATAAAAAGAATTTCTGTCTTTTTGCCCCAACATATAGGCAATTTCTGCCTTTTTGCCCCACAATTAGGGAAATTTCTGCAATTTTGCTCCAAAATACAGGGAATTTCTGCCTTTTAGCCCAAAAATAAGAAGAATGCATACCTTTTTGCCTTAAAAAAGGGAAATTTCTTCATTTTTGCTCCAAAATAAGGGGAATTTCTGCTTTTTTGCCTCTAAATAAGTGGAATTTCTTTCTTTTTCCCCCAAAACAAAGGGAATTTCTGTCTTTTTTGCCCCAATATAAGGAAAAATTCTGACTTATTACCCTGAAGTAAGTGAAATTTCTGCAATTTTGCCCCAAAATAAGGAAAATTTCTGCTTTTTGCCCCCAAATAAGGGGAATTTCAGCCTTTTTACCTCGAAATAAGTGGAATTTTTGCATTTTTGCCACAAAATATTATGAATTACTGCCGTTTTGCCCCAAAATAAAGAAAATTTCTGCCTTTTTTCCCTGAAATAAGTGAAATTTCTGCAATTTTGCCCCCAAATAAGTGAAATTCCTGCAATTTTACCCAAAAATAAGTGAAATTTGTGCAATTTTGCCCCAAAATAAAGGAAATTTCTGGAATTTTGCCCTAAAATAAGTGGAATTTCTGACTTTTGCCCCAAGATAAGGAGAAATTTTGTTTTTTGCCACAACGTATAGAGAATTTCTGCCTATTTGCCCCACAATTAGGGGAATATCTGCAATTTTGCTCCAAAATACAGGGAATTTCTGCCTTTTTGCCCGAAAATAAGAAGAATGCATACCTTTTTGCCATAAAAAAGGGAAATTTCTTCATTTTTAGCCAAAATAAGGGGAATTTCTGCTTTTTTGCCTCTAAATAAGAGGAATTTCTGTCTTTTTCTCCCAAAACAAAGGGAATTCCTGTCTTTTTTGCTCCAAAATAAGGAAAATTTTTGACTTATTACCCTGAAATAAGTGAAATTTCTGCAATTTTGCCCCAAAATAAAGGAAATTTTTGCATTTTTGCCCCCAAATAAGGGGAATTTCAGCCTTTTTACCTCAAAATAAGGGGAATTTCTGCGTTTATGCCACAAAATATTAGGAATTTCTGCCTTTTGCCCTAAAATAAGAAAATTTCTGCTTTTTTTTCCTGAAATAAGTGAAATTTCTGCAATTTTGCCCCAAAATAAGTGAAATTTCTGAAATTTTGCCCCAAAATAAGTGAAATTTCTGGAATTTTGCCCAAAAATAAGTGGAATTTCTGAGTTTTGCCCCAAAAAAAGGAGAATTTCTGTTTTTTTGCCCCAACATATAGGTAATTTCTGCCTTTTTGCCCCACAATTAGGGGAATTTCTACACTTTGCTCCTAAATACGGGGAATTTCTGCCTTTTTGCCCGAAAATAAGAAGAATGCATACCTTTTTGCCATAAAAAAGGGAAATTTCTTCATTTTTGCTCCAAAATAAGGGGAATTTCTGAAATTTTGCCTCTAAATAAGTGGAATTTCTGTCTTTTTACCCCAAAACAAAGGGAATTTCTGTCTTTTTTGCCCGAAAATAAGGAAAAATTCTGACATATTACCCTGAAGTAAGTGAAATTTCTGCAATTTTGCCACAAAATAAGGGAAATTTCTGCCTTTTTGCCCCCAAATAAGGGGAATTTCAGCCTTTTTACCTCGAAATAAGGGGAATTTCTGCATTTTTGCCACAAAATATTAGGAATTTCTGCCTTTTTGCCCCAAAATAAGGAAAATTTCTGCCTATTTTCCCCGAAATAAGTGAAATTTCTGTAATTTTGCTCCAAAATAAGTGAAATTTCTGAAATTTTGCTCCAAAATAAGTGAAATTTCTGCAATTTCGCCCCATAATAAGTGAAATTTCTGGAATTTTGCCCCAAAATAAATGGAATTTCTGAGTTTTGCCCCAAAATAAGGAGAATTTCTGTCTTTTTGCCCCAACATATAGAGAATTTCTGCCTTTTTGCCCAAAAATTAGGAGAATTTCTGCAATTTTGCTACAAAATAAGGGGAATTTCTGCCTTTTTGCCCGAAAATAAGAAGAATGCATACCTTTTTGCCATAAAAAAGGGAAATTTCTTCATTTTTGCTCCAAAATAAGGGGAATTTCTGCTTTTTTGCCTCTAAATAAGTGGAATTTCTGTGTTTTACCGCCAAAACAAAGGGAATTCCTGTCTTTTTTGCCCCAAAATAAGGAAAATTTCTGACTTACTACCCTGAAATAAGTGAAATTTCTGCAATTTTGCCCCAAAATAAAGGAAATTTTTGCCTTTTTGCCTCCAAATAAGGGGAATTTCAGCATTTTTACCTCAAAATAAGGGGAATTTCTGCATTTATGCCACAAAATATTAGGAATTTCTGCCTTTTTGCCCCAAAATAAGAAAATTTCTGGTTTTTTTTCCCTGAAATAAGTGAAATTTCTGAAATTTTGCCCTAAAATAAGTGAAATTTCTGCCATTTTTCCCCAAAATAAGGAAAATTTTCTGGAATTTTGCCCGAAAATAAGTGGAATTTCTTAGTTTTGCCCCAAAATAAGGAGAATTTCTGTTTTTTGGCCCCAACATATATGTAATTTCTGCCTTTTTGCCCAACAATTAGGGGAATTTCATCAATTTTGCTCCTAAATACGAGGAATTTCTGCCTTTTTGCCCGAAAATAAGAAGAATGCATACCTTTTTGCCATAAAAAAGGGAAATTTCTTCATTTTTGCTCCAATATAAGGGGAATTTCTGAATTTTTGCCTCTAAATAAGTGGAATTTCTGTCTTTTTCCCCCAAAACAAAGGGAATTTCTGTCTTTTTTGCCCCAAAATAAGGAAAAATTCTGCCTTATTTCCCTGAAGTAAGTGAAAATTCTGCAATTTTGCCCCATAATAAGGGAAATTTCTGCCTTTTTGCCCCCAAATAAGGGGAATTTCAGCCTTTTTACCTCGAAATAAAGGGAATTTCGGCATTTTTGCCACAAAATATTAGGAATTTCTGCCTTTTTGCCCCAAAATAAGGAAATTTCTGCCTTTTTTCCCTGAAATAAGTGAAATTTCTGTAATTTTGCCCCCAAATAAGTGAAATTTCTGCAATTTTGCCCCAAAATAAGTGAAATTTCTGCAATTTTGCCCCAAAATATAGGAAAATTCTGGAATTTTGCCCCAAAATAAGTGGAATTTCTGTGTTTTGCCCCAAAATAAAGAGAATTTCTGTATTTTTGCCCCAACATATAGGGAATTTCAGGATTTTTGCCCCACAATTAGGGGAATTTCTGCAATTTTGTTCCAAAATACGGGGGATTTCTGCCTTTTTGCCCAAAAATAAGAAGAATGCATACCTTTTTGCCATAAAAAAGGGAAATTTCTTTATTTTTGCTTCAAAATAAGGGGAATTTCTGCTTTTTTGCCTCTAAATAAGTGGAATTTCTGTCTTCTTCCTCCAAAACAAAGGGAATTCCTGTCTTTTTTGCCCCAAAATAAGGAAAATTTCTTACTTATTACCCTGAAATAAGTGAAATTTCTGCAATTTTGCCCCAAAATAAAGGAAATTTTTGCCTTTTTGCCCCCAAATAAAGAGAATTTCAGCCTTTTTACCTCAAAATAAGGGGAATTTCTGCATTTTTGCCACAAAATATTAGGAATTTCTGCCTTTTTGCCCCAAAATAAGAAAATTTCTGCTTTTTTTCCCTGAAATAAGTGAAATTTCTGCAATTTTGCCACAAAATAAGTGAAATTTCTGCTATTTTGCCCCAAATTAAGGGAAATTTCTGGAATTTTGCCCCAAAATAAGTAGAATTTCTGAGTTTTGCCCCAAAATAAAAAGAATTTCTGTCTTTTTGCCCCAACATATAGGCAATTTCTGCCTTTTTGCCCCACAATTAGGGGAATTTCTGCAATTTTGCTCCAAAATACGGGGAATTTCTGCCTTTTTGCCCAAAAATAAGAAGAATGCATACCTTTTTCCCTTTAAAAAGGGAAATTTCTTCATTTTTGCTCCAAAATAAGGGGAATTTCTGCTTTTTTGCCTCTAAATAAGTGGAATTTCTTTCTTTTTCCCCCAAAACAAAGGGAATTACTGTCTTTTTTGCCCCAATATAAGGAAAAATTCTGACTTATTACCCTGAAGTAAGTGAAATTTCTGCAATTTTGCCCCAAAATAAGGAAAATTTCTGCCTTTTTGCCCCCAAATAAGGGGAATTTCAGCCTTTTTACCTCGAAATAAGTGGAATTTCTGCATTTTTGCCACAAAATATTAGGAATTACTGCCGTTTTGGCCCAAAATAAAGAAAATTTCTGCCTTTTTTCCCTGAAATAAGTGAAATTTCTGCAATTTTGCCCCCAAATAAGTGAAATTTCTGCAATTTTACCCAAAAATAAGTGAAATTTGTGCAATTTTGCCCCAAAATAAGGGAATTTTCTGGAATTTTGCCCTAAAATAAGTGGAATTTCTGAGTTTTGCCCCAAGATAAGGAGAATTTCTGTTTTTTGCCACAACATATAGAGAATTTCTGCCTTTTTTGCCCCACAATTAGGGGAATATCTGCAATTTTGCTCCAAAATACAAGGAATTTCTGCCTTTTTGCCCGAAAATAAGAAGAATGCATACCTTTTTGCCATTAAAAAGGGAAATTTCTTCATTTTTGGCCAAAATAAGGGGAATTTCTGCTTTTTTGCCTCTAAATAAGTGGAATTTCTGTCTTTTTCTCACAAAACAAAGGGAATTCCTGTCTTTTTTGCTCCAAAATAAGGAAAATTTTTGACTTATAACCCTGAAATAAGTGAAATTTCTGCAATTTTGCCCCAAAATAAAGGAAATTTTTGCATTTTTCCCCCAAATAAGGGGAATTTCAGCCTTTTTACCTCAAAATAAGGGGAATTTCTGCGTTTATGCCACAAAATATTAGGAATTTCTGCCTTTTGCCCTAAAATAAGAAAATTTCTGCTTTTTTTTTCCTGAAATAAGTGAAATTTCTTCAATTTTGCCCCAAAATAAGTGAAATTTCTGCAATTTTGCCACAAAATAAGTGAAATTTCTGAAATTTTGCCCAAAAATAAGTGGAATTTCTGAGTTTTGCCCCCAAAAAAGGAGAATTTCTGTTTTTTTGCCCCAACATATAGGTAATTTCTGCCTTTTTGCCCGACAATTAGGGGAATTTCTACAATTTTGCTCCTAAATACGGGGAATTTCTGCCTTTTTGCCCAAAAATAAGAAGAATGCATACCTTTTTGCCATAAAAAAGGGAAATTTCTTCATTTTTGCTCCAAAATAAGTGGAATTTCTGAAATTTTGCCTCTAAATAAGTGGAATTTCTGTCTTTTTGCCCCAAAACAAAGGGAATTTCTGTCTTTTTTGCCCCAAAATAAGGAAAAATTCTGCCTTAATTTCTGAAGTAAGTGAAAATTCTTCAATATTGCCCCATAATAAGGGAAATTTCTGCCTTTTTGCCCCCAAATAAGGGGAATTTCAGCCTTTTTACCTCGAAATAAAGGGAATTTCAGCATTTTTGCCACAAAATATTAGGAATTTTTGCCGTTTTGCCCCAAAATAAGGAAAATTTCTGCCTTTTTTCCCTGAAATAAGTGAAATTTCTGTAATTTTGCCCCCAAATAAGTGAAATTTTTGCAATTTTGCCACAAAATAAGTGAAATTTCTGCAATTTTGCCCCAAAATATAGGAAAATTCTGGAATTTTGCCCCAAAATAAGTGGAATTTCTGTGTTTTGCCCCAAAATAAGGAGAATTTCTGCATTTTTGCCCCAACATATAGGGAATTTCTGCATTTTTGCTCCACAATTAGGGGAATTTCTGCAATTTTGCTCCAAAATACGGGGGATTTCTGCCTTTTTGCCCAAAAATAAGAAGAATGCATACCTTTTTGCCATAAAAAAGGGAATTTTCTTTATTTTTGCTCCAAAATAAGGGGAATTTCTGCTTTTTTGCCCCTAAATAAGTGGAATTTCTGTCTACTTACCCCAAAATAAAGGGAATTCCTGTCTTTTTTGCCCCAAAATAAGGAAAATTTCTTACTTATTACCCTGAAATAAGTGAAATTTCTGCAATTTTGCCCCAAAATAAAGGAAATTTTTGCCTTTTTGCCCCCAAATAAAGGGAATTTCAGCCTTTTTACCTCAAAATAAGGGGAATTTCTGCATTTTTGCCACAAAATATTAGGAATTTCTGCCTTTCTGCCCCAAAATAAGAAAATTTCTGCTTTTTTTCCCTGAAATAAGTGAAATTTCTGCAATTTTGCCCCAAAATAAGTGAAATTTCTGCTATTTTGCTCTAAATTAAGGGAAATTTCTGGAATTTTGCCCCAAAATAAGTAGAATTTCTGAGTTTTGCCCCAAAATAAAAAGAATTTCTGATTTTTGTCCCAACATATAGGTAATTTCTGCCTTTTTGCCCCACAATTAGGGGAATTTCTGCAATTATGCTCCTAAATACAGGTAATTTCTGCCTTTTTGCCAGAAAATAAGAAGAATGCATATTTTTTTGCCATAAAAAAGGGAAATTTCTTCATTTTTGCTCCAAAATAAGAGGAATTTCTGAATTTTTGCCTCTAAATAAGTGGAATTTCTGTCTTTTTCCCCCAAAACAAAGCGAATTTCTTTCTTTTTTGCCCCAAAATAAGGAAAATTTCTGACTTATTACCTTGAAATAAGTGAAATTTCTGCAATTTTGCCCCCCAAAAAAAAATTTGCCTTTTTGCCCCCAAATTAGGGGAATTTCAGCCTTTTTACCTCAAAATAAGGAGAATTTCGGCATTTTTGCCTCAAAATATTAGGAATTTCTGCCTTTTTGCCCCAAAATAAGAAAATTTCTGCTTTTTTTTCCTGAAATAAGTGAAATTTCTGCAATTTTGTCCAAAAATAAGTGAAATTTCTGCAATTTTACCCCAAAATAAGGAAAATTTCTGGAATTTGGCCCCAAAATAAGTGGAATTTCTGAGTTTTGTCCCAAAATAAGGAGAATTTCTGTTTTTTGCCCCAACATATAGAGGATTTCTGCCTTTTTGCCCCACAATTAGGGGAATTTCTGCAATTTTGCTCCAAAATACAAGGAATTTCTGCCTTTTTGCCAGAAAATAAGAAGAATGCATACCTTTTTGCCATAAAAAAGGGAAATTTCTTCATTTTTGCTCCAAAATAAGGGGAATTTCTGCTTTTTTGCCTCTTAATAAGTGGAATTTCTGTCTTTTTCCGCCAAAACAAAAAGAATTCCTGTCTTTTTTACCCCAAAATAAGGAAAATTTCTGACTTATTTCCCTGAAATAAGTGAAATTTCTGCAATTTTGCCCCAAAATAAAGGAATTTTTTGCCTTTTTGCCCCCAAATAAGGGGAAATTCAGCCTTTTTACCTCGAAATAAGGGGAATTTCTGCATTTATGCCACAAAATATTAGGAATTTCTGCCTTTTTGCCCCAAAATAAGAAAATTTCTGCTTTTTTCCCCTGAAATAAGTGAAATTTCTGCAATTTTGCCCCAAAATAAGTTAAATTTCTGCAATTTTTCCCCAAATTAAGAAAAATTTCTGGAATTTTGCTCCAAAATAAGTAGAATTTCTGAGTTTTGCCCTAAAAATAAAAAGAATTTCTGTCTTTTTGCCCCAACATATAGGCAATTTCTGCCTTTTTGTCCCACAATTAGGGGAATTTCTGCAATTTTGCTCCAAAATACGGGGAATTTCTGCCTTTTAGCCCAAAAATAAGAAGAATGCATACCTTTTTGCCTTAAAAAAGGGAAATTTCTTCATTTTTGCTCTAAAATAAGGGGAATTTCTGCTTTTTTGCCTCTAAATAAGAGGAATTTCTTTCTTTTTCCCCCAAAACAAAGGGAATTTCTGTCTTTTTTGCCCCAATATAAGGAAAAATTCTGACTTATTACCCTGAAGTAAGTGAAATTTCTGCAATTTTGCCCCAAAATAAGGAAAATTTCTGCCTTTTTGCCCCCAAATAAGGGGAATTTCAGCCTTTTTACCTCGAAATAAGTGGAATTTCTGCATTTTTGCCACAAAATATTAGGAATTACTGCCGTTTTGGCCCAAAATAAAGAAAATTTCTGCCTTTTTTCCCTGAAATAAGTGAAATTTCTGCAATTTTGCCCCCAAATAAGTGAAATTTCTGCAATTTTACCCAAAAATAAGTGAAATTTGTGCAATTTTGCCCCAAAATAAAGGAAATTTCTGGAATTTTGCCCCAAAATAAGTGGAATTTCTGACTTTTGATCCAAGATAAGGAGAATTTCTGTTTTTTGCCACAACATATAGAGAATTTCTGCCTTTTTGCCCCACAATTAGGGGAATATCTGCAATTTTGCTCCAAAATACGGGGAATTTCTGCCTTTTTGCCCGAAAATAAGAAGAATGCATACCTTTTTGCCATAAAAAAGGGAAATTTCTTCATTTTTGGCCAAAATAAGGGGAATTTCTGCTTTTTTGCCTCTAAATAAGTGGAATTTCTGTCTTTTTCTCCCAAAACAAAGGGATTTCCTGTCTTTTTTGCTCCAAAATAAGGAAAATTTTAGACTTATTACCCTGAAATAAGTGAAATTTCTGCAATTTTGCCTCAAAGTAAAGGAAATTTTTGCATTTTTGCTCCCAAATAAGGGGAATTTCAGCCTTTTTACCTCAAATAAGGGGAATTTCTGCGTTTATGCCACAAAATATTAGGAATTTCTGCCTTTTGCCCCAAAATAAGAAAATTTCTGCTTTTTTTTCCTGAAATAAGTGAAATTTCTGCAATTTTGCCCCAAAATAAGTGAAATTTCTGCAATTTTGCCCCAAAATAAGTGAAATTTCTGGAATTTTGCCCACAATAAGTGGAATTTCTGAGTTTTGCCCCAAAAAAAGGAGAATTTCTGTTTTTTTGCCCCAACATATAGGTAATTTCTGTTTTTTTGCCCCACAATTAGGGAAATTTCTACAATTTTGTTCCTAAATACGGGGAATTTCTGCCTTTTTTCCCGAAAATAAGAAGAATGCATACCTTTTTGCCATAAAAAAGGGAAATTTCTTCATTTTTGCTCCAAAATAAGGGGAATTTCTGAATTTTTGCCTCTAAATAAGTGGAATTTCTGTCTTTTTCCCCCAAAACAAAGGGAATTTCTGTCTTTTTTGCCCCAAAATAAGGAAAAATTCTGCCTTATTACCCTGAAGTAAGTGAAATTTCTGCAATTTTGCCCAAAAATAAGGGAAATTTCTGCAATTTTGCTCCAAAATAAGTGAAATTTCTGCAATTTCGCCCCAAAATAAGTGAAATTTCTGGAATTTTGCCCCAAAATAAGTGGAATTTCTTAGTTTTGCCCCAAAATAAGGAGAATTTCTGTCTTTTTGCCCCAACATATAGAGAATTTCTGCCTTTTTGCCCCACAATTAGGAGAATTTCTGCAATTTTGCTACAAAATACGGGGAATTTCTGCCTTTCTGCCCGAAAATAAGAAGAATGCATAGCTTTTTGCCATAAAAAAGGGAAATTTCTTCATTTTTGCTCCAAAATAAGGGGAATTTCTGCTTTTTTGCCTCTAAATAATTGGAATTTCTGTCTTCTTCCCCCAAAACAAAGGGAATTCCTGTCTTTTTTGCCCCAAAATAAGGAAAATTTCTGACTTACTACCCTGAAATAAGTGAAATTTCTGCAATTTTGCCCCTAAATATAGGAAATTTTTGCCTTTTTGCCCCCAAATAAGGGGAATTTCAGCCTTTTTACCTCAAAATAAGGGGAATTTCTGCATTTATGCCACAAAATATTAGGAATTTCTGCCTTTTTGCCCCAAAATAAGAAAATTTCTGCTTTTTTTCCCTGAAATAAGTGAAATTTCTGCAATTTTGCCCCAAAATAAGTGAAATTTCTGCAATTTTTCCCCAAAATAAGGGAAATTTCTGGAATTTTGCCCCACAATAAGTGGAATTTCTCAGTTTTGCCCCAAAATAAGGAGAATTTCTGATTTTTGCCCCAACATATAGGTAATTTCTGCCTTTTTGCCCCACAATTAGGGGAATTTCGGCAATTATGCTCCTAAATACAGGTAATTTCTGCCTTTTTGCCCGAAAATAAGAAGAATGCATATTTTTTTGCCATAAAAAAAAAAAAATTTCTTCATTTTTGCTCCAAAATAAGGGGAATTTCTGAATTTTTGCCTCTAAATAAGTGGAATTTCTGTCTTTTTCCCCCAAAACAAAGCGAATTTCTGTCTTTTTTGCCCCAAAATAAGGAAAATTTCTGACTTATTACATGAAATAAGAGAAATTTCTGCAATTTTGCCCCCCAAAAAAATTTTTGCCTTTTTGCCCCCAAATTAGGGGAATTTCAGCCTTTTTACCTCAAAATAAGGGGAATTTCTGCATTTTTGCCACAAAATATTAGGAATTTCTGCCTTTTTGCCCCAAAATAAGAAAATTTCGGCTTTTTTTCCCTGAAATAATTGAAATTTCTGCAATTTTGTCCCAAAATAAGTGAAAATTCTGCAATTTTACCCCAAAATAAGGAAAATTTCTGGAATTTTGCCCCAAAATAAGTGGAATTTCTGAGTTTAGTCCCAAAATAAGGAGAATTTCTGTCTTTTTGCCCCAACCTATAGAGAATTTCTGCCTTTTTGCGCCACAATTAGGGGAATTTCTGCAATTTTGCTCCAAAATACAAGGAATTTCTGCCTTTTTGCCCGAAAATAAGAAGAATGCATACCTTTTTGCCATAAAAAAGGGAAATTTCTTCATTTTTGCTCCAAAATAATAGGAATTTCTGCTTTTTTGCCTCTTAATAAGTAGAATTTCTGTCTTTTTCCGCAAAAACAAAGAGAATTCCTGTCTTTTTTACCCCAAATAAGGAAAATTTCTGACTTATTTCCCTGAAATAAGTGAAATTTCTGTAATTTTGCCACAAAATAAAGGAAATTTTTGCCTTTTTGCCCCCAAATAAGGGGAATTCAGCCTTTTTACCTCAAAATAAGGGGAATTTCTGCATTTATGCCACAAAATATTAGGAATTTCTGCCTTTTTGCCCCAAAATAAGAAAATTTCTGCTTTTTTTCCCTGAAATAAGTGAAATTTCTGCAATTTTGCCCCAAAATGAGTGAAATTTCTGCAATTTTTCCCCAAATTAAGGAAAATTTTTGGAATTTTGCCCCAAAATAAGTAGAATTTCTGAGTTTTGCCCTAAAAATAAAAAGAATTTCTGTTTTTTTGCCCCAACATATAGGCAATTTCTGCCTTTTTGCCCCACAATTAGGGAAATTTCTGCAATTTTGCTCCAAAATACAGGGAATTTCTGCCTTTTAGCCCAAAAATAAGAAGAATGCATACCTTTTTGCCTTAAAAAAGGGAAATTTCTTCATTTTTGCTCCAAAATAAGGGGAATTTCTGCTTTTTTGCCTCTAAATAAGTGGAATTTCTTTCTTTTTCCCCCAAAACAAAGGGAATTTCTGTCTTTTTTGCCCCAATATAAGGAAAAATTCTGACTTATTACCCTGAAGTAAGTGAAATTTCTGCAATTTTGCCCCAAAATAAGGAAAATTTCTGCTTTTTGCCCCCAAATAAGGGGAATTTCAGCCTTTTTACCTCGAAATAAGTGGAATTTTTGCATTTTTGCCACAAAATATTAGGAATTACTGCCGTTTTGCCCCAAAATAAAGAAAATTTCTGCCTTTTTTCCCTGAAATAAGTGAAATTTCTGCAATTTTGCCCCCAAATAAGTGAAATTCCTGCAATTTTACCCAAAAATAAGTGAAATTTGTGCAATTTTGCCCCAAAATAAAGGAAATTTCTGGAATTTTGCCCTAAAATAAGTGGAATTTCTGACTTTTGCCCCAAGATAAGGAGAAATTTTGTTTTTTGCCACAACGTATAGAGAATTTCTGCCTATTTGCCCCACAATTAGGGGAATATCTGCAATTTTGCTCCAAAATACAGGGAATTTCTGCCTTTTTGCCCGAAAATAAGAAGAATGCATACCTTTTTGCCATAAAAAAGGGAAATTTCTTCATTTTTAGCCAAAATGAGGGGAATTTCTGCTTTTTTGCCTCTAAATAAGAGGAATTTCTGTCTTTTTCTCCCAAAACAAAGGGATTTCCTGTCTTTTTTGCTCCAAAATAAGGAAAATTTTAGACTTATTACCCTGAAATAAGTGAAATTTCTGCAATTTTGCCTCAAAGTAAAGGAAATTTTTGCATTTTTGCTCCCAAATAAGGGGAATTTCAGCCTTTTTACCTCAAATAAGGGGAATTTCTGCGTTTATGCCACAAAATATTAGGAATTTCTGCCTTTTGCCCCAAAATAAGAAAATTTCTGCTTTTTTTTCCTGAAATAAGTGAAATTTCTGCAATTTTGCCCCAAAATAAGTGAAATTTCTGCAATTTTGCCCCAAAATAAGTGAAATTTCTGGAATTTTGCCCACAATAAGTGGAATTTCTGAGTTTTGCCCCAAAAAAAGGAGAATTTCTGTTTTTTTGCCCCAACATATAGGTAATTTCTGTTTTTTTGCCCCACAATTAGGGAAATTTCTACAATTTTGTTCCTAAATACGGGGAATTTCTGCCTTTTTTCCCGAAAATAAGAAGAATGCATACCTTTTTGCCATAAAAAGGGAAATTTCTTCATTTTTGCTCCAAAATAAGGGGAATTTCTGAATTTTTGCCTCTAAATAAGTGGAATTTCTGTCTTTTTCCCCCAAAACAAAGGGAATTTCTGTCTTTTTTGCCCCAAAATAAGGAAAAATTCTGCCTTATTACCCTGAAGTAAGTGAAATTTCTGCAATTTTGCCCAAAAATAAGGGAAATTTCTGCAATTTTGCTCCAAAATAAGTGAAATTTCTGCAATTTCGCCCCAAAATAAGTGAAATTTCTGGAATTTTGCCCCAAAATAAGTGGAATTTCTTAGTTTTGCCCCAAAATAAGGAGAATTTCTGTCTTTTTGCCCCAACATATAGAGAATTTCTGCCTTTTTGCCCCACAATTAGGAGAATTTCTGCAATTTTGCTACAAAATACGGGGAATTTCTGCCTTTCTGCCCGAAAATAAGAAGAATGCATAGCTTTTTGCCATAAAAAAGGGAAATTTCTTCATTTTTGCTCCAAAATAAGGGGAATTTCTGCTTTTTTGCCTCTAAATAATTGGAATTTCTGTCTTCTTCCCCCAAAACAAAGGGAATTCCTGTCTTTTTTGCCCCAAAATAAGGAAAATTTCTGACTTACTACCCTGAAATAAGTGAAATTTCTGCAATTTTGCCCCTAAATATAGGAAATTTTTGCCTTTTTGCCCCCAAATAAGGGGAATTTCAGCCTTTTTACCTCAAAATAAGGGGAATTTCTGCATTTATGCCACAAAATATTAGGAATTTCTGCCTTTTTGCCCCAAAATAAGAAAATTTCTGCTTTTTTTCCCTGAAATAAGTGAAATTTCTGCAATTTTGCCCCAAAATAAGTGAAATTTCTGCAATTTTTCCCCAAAATAAGGGAAATTTCTGGAATTTTGCCCCACAATAAGTGGAATTTCTCAGTTTTGCCCCAAAATAAGGAGAATTTCTGATTTTTGCCCCAACATATAGGTAATTTCTGCCTTTTTGCCCCACAATTAGGGGAATTTCGGCAATTATGCTCCTAAATACAGGTAATTTCTGCCTTTTTGCCCGAAAATAAGAAGAATGCATATTTTTTTGCCATAAAAAAAAAGAAATTTCTTCATTTTTGCTCCAAAATAAGGGGAATTTCTGAATTTTTGCCTCTAAATAAGTTTAATTTCTGTCTTTTTCCCCCAAAACAAAGCGAATTTCTGTCTTTTTTGCCCCAAAATAAGGAAAATTTCTGACTTATTACATGAAATAAGAGAAATTTCTGCAATTTTGCCCCCCAAAAAAATTTTTGCCTTTTTGCCCCCAAATTAGGGGAATTTCAGCCTTTTTACCTCAAAATAAGGGGAATTTCTGCATTTTTGCCACAAAATATTAGGAATTTCTGCCTTTTTGCCCCAAAATAAGAAAATTTCGGCTTTTTTTCCCTGAAATAATTGAAATTTCTGCAATTTTGTCCCAAAATAAGTGAAAATTCTGCAATTTTACCCCAAAATAAGGAAAATTTCTGGAATTTTGCCCCAAAATAAGTGGAATTTCTGAGTTTAGTCCCAAAATAAGGAGAATTTCTGTCTTTTTGCCCCAACCTATAGAGAATTTCTGCCTTTTTGCGCCACAATTAGGGGAATTTCTGCAATTTTGCTCCAAAATACAAGGAATTTCTGCCTTTTTGCCCGAAAATAAGAAGAATGCATAGCTTTTTGCCATAAAAAAGGGAAATTTCTTCATTTTTGCTCCAAAATAATAGGAATTTCTGCTTTTTTGCCTCTTAATAAGTAGAATTTCTGTCTTTTTCCGCAAAAACAAAGAGAATTCCTGTCTTTTTTACCCCAAATAAGGAAAATTTCTGACTTATTTCCCTGAAATAAGTGAAATTTCTGTAATTTTGCCACAAAATAAAGGAAATTTTTGCCTTTTTGCCCCCAAATAAGGGGAATTCAGCCTTTTTACCTCAAAATAAGGGGAATTTCTGCATTTATGCCACAAAATATTAGGAATTTCTGCCTTTTTGCCCCAAAATAAGAAAATTTCTGCTTTTTTTCCCTGAAATAAGTGAAATTTCTGCAATTTTGCCCCAAAATGAGTGAAATTTCTGCAATTTTTCCCCAAATTAAGGAAAATTTTTGGAATTTTGCCCCAAAATAAGTAGAATTTCTGAGTTTTGCCCTAAAAATAAAAAGAATTTCTGTCTTTTTGCCCCAACATATAGGCAATTTCTGCCTTTTTGCCCCACAATTAGGGAAATTTCTGCAATTTTGCTCCAAAATACAGGGAATTTCTGCCTTTTAGCCCAAAAATAAGAAGAATGCATACCTTTTTGCCTTAAAAAAGGGAAATTTCTTCATTTTTGCTCCAAAATAAGGGGAATTTCTGCTTTTTTGCCTCTAAATAAGTGGAATTTCTTTCTTTTTCCCCCAAAACAAAGGGAATTTCTGTCTTTTTTGCCCCAATATAAGGAAAAATTCTGACTTATTACCCTGAAGTAAGTGAAATTTCTGCAATTTTGCCCCAAAATAAGGAAAATTTCTGCTTTTTGCCCCCAAATAAGGGGAATTTCAGCCTTTTTACCTCGAAATAAGTGGAATTTTTGCATTTTTGCCACAAAATATTAGGAATTACTGCCGTTTTGCCCCAAAATAAAGAAAATTTCTGCCTTTTTTCCCTGAAATAAGTGAAATTTCTGCAATTTTGCCCCCAAATAAGTGAAATTCCTGCAATTTTACCCAAAAATAAGTGAAATTTGTGCAATTTTGCCCCAAAATAAAGGAAATTTCTGGAATTTTGCCCTAAAATAAGTGGAATTTCTGACTTTTGCCCCAAGATAAGGAGAAATTTTGTTTTTTGCCACAACGTATAGAGAATTTCTGCCTATTTGCCCCACAATTAGGGGAATATCTGCAATTTTGCTCCAAAATACAGGGAATTTCTGCCTTTTTGCCCGAAAATAAGAAGAATGCATACCTTTTTGCCATAAAAAAGGGAAATTTCTTCATTTTTAGCCAAAATAAGGGGAATTTCTGCTTTTTTGCCTCTAAATAAGAGGAATTTCTGTCTTTTTCTCCCAAAACAAAGGGAATTCCTGTCTTTTTTGCTCCAAAATAAGGAAAATTTTTGACTTATTACCCTGAAATAAGTGAAATTTCTGCAATTTTGCCCCAAAATAAAGGAAATTTTTGCATTTTTGCCCCCAAATAAGGGGAATTTCAGCCTTTTTACCTCAAAATAAGGGGAATTTCTGCGTTTATGCCACAAAATATTAGGAATTTCTGCCTTTTGCCCTAAAATAAGAAAATTTCTGCTTTTTTTTCCTGAAATAAGTGAAATTTCTGCAATTTTGCCCCAAAATAAGTGAAATTTCTGAAATTTTGCCCCAAAATAAGTGAAATTTCTGGAATTTTGCCCAAAAATAAGTGGAATTTCTGAGTTTTGCCCCAAAAAAAGGAGAATTTCTGTTTTTTTGCCCCAACATATAGGTAATTTCTGCCTTTTTGCCCCACAATTAGGGGAATTTCTACACTTTGCTCCTAAATACGGGGAATTTCTGCCTTTTTGCCCGAAAATAAGAAGAATGCATACCTTTTTGCCATAAAAAAGGGAAATTTCTTCATTTTTGCTCCAAAATAAGGGGAATTTCTGAAATTTTGCCTCTAAATAAGTGGAATTTCTGTCTTTTTACCCCAAAACAAAGGGAATTTCTGTCTTTTTTGCCCGAAAATAAGGAAAAATTCTGACATATTACCCTGAAGTAAGTGAAATTTCTGCAATTTTGCCACAAAATAAGGGAAATTTCTGCCTTTTTGCCCCCAAATAAGGGGAATTTCAGCCTTTTTACCTCGAAATAAGGGGAATTTCTGCATTTTTGCCACAAAATATTAGGAATTTCTGCCTTTTTGCCCCAAAATAAGGAAAATTTCTGCCTATTTTCCCCGAAATAAGTGAAATTTCTGTAATTTTGCTCCAAAATAAGTGAAATTTCTGAAATTTTGCTCCAAAATAAGTGAAATTTCTGCAATTTCGCCCCATAATAAGTGAAATTTCTGGAATTTTGCCCCAAAATAAATGGAATTTCTGAGTTTTGCCCCAAAATAAGGAGAATTTCTGTCTTTTTGCCCCAACATATAGAGAATTTCTGCCTTTTTGCCCAAAAATTAGGAGAATTTCTGCAATTTTGCTACAAAATAAGGGGAATTTCTGCCTTTTTGCCCGAAAATAAGAAGAATGCATACCTTTTTGCCATAAAAAAGGGAAATTTCTTCATTTTTGCTCCAAAATAAGGGGAATTTCTGCTTTTTTGCCTCTAAATAAGTGGAATTTCTGTGTTTTACCGCCAAAACAAAGGGAATTCCTGTCTTTTTTGCCCCAAAATAAGGAAAATTTCTGACTTACTACCCTGAAATAAGTGAAATTTCTGCAATTTTGCCCCAAAATAAAGGAAATTTTTGCCTTTTTGCCTGCAAATAAGGGGAATTTCAGCATTTTTACCTCAAAATAAGGGGAATTTCTGCATTTATGCCACAAAATATTAGGAATTTCTGCCTTTTTGCCCCAAAATAAGAAAATTTCTGGTTTTTTTTCCCTGAAATAAGTGAAATTTCTGAAATTTTGCCCTAAAATAAGTGAAATTTCTGCCATTTTTCCCCAAAATAAGGAAAATTTTCTGGAATTTTGCCCGAAAATAAGTGGAATTTCTTAGTTTTGCCCCAAAATAAGGAGAATTTCTGTTTTTTGGCCCCAACATATATGTAATTTCTGCCTTTTTGCCCAACAATTAGGGGAATTTCATCAATTTTGCTCCTAAATACGAGGAATTTCTGCCTTTTTGCCCGAAAATAAGAAGAATGCATACCTTTTTGCCATAAAAAAGGGAAATTTCTTCATTTTTGCTCCAATATAAGGGGAATTTCTGAATTTTTGCCTCTAAATAAGTGGAATTTCTGTCTTTTTCCCCCAAAACAAAGGGAATTTCTGTCTTTTTTGCCCCAAAATAAGGAAAAATTCTGCCTTATTTCCCTGAAGTAAGTGAAAATTCTGCAATTTTGCCCCATAATAAGGGAAATTTCTGCCTTTTTGCCCCCAAATAAGGGGAATTTCAGCCTTTTTACCTCGAAATAAAGGGAATTTCGGCATTTTTGCCACAAAATATTAGGAATTTCTGCCTTTTTGCCCCAAAATAAGGAAATTTCTGCCTTTTTTCCCTGAAATAAGTGAAATTTCTGTAATTTTGCCCCCAAATAAGTGAAATTTCTGCAATTTTGCCCCAAAATAAGTGAAATTTCTGCAATTTTGCCCCAAAATATAGGAAAATTCTGGAATTTTGCCCCAAAATAAGTGGAATTTCTGTGTTTTGCCCCAAAATAAAGAGAATTTCTGTATTTTTGCCCCAACATATAGGGAATTTCAGGATTTTTGCCCCACAATTAGGGGAATTTCTGCAATTTTGTTCCAAAATACGGGGGATTTCTGCCTTTTTGCCCAAAAATAAGAAGAATGCATACCTTTTTGCCATAAAAAAGGGAAATTTCTTTATTTTTGCTTCAAAATAAGGGGAATTTCTGCTTTTTTGCCTCTAAATAAGTGGAATTTCTGTCTTCTTCCTCCAAAACAAAGGGAATTCCTGTCTTTTTTGCCCCAAAATAAGGAAAATTTCTTACTTATTACCCTGAAATAAGTGAAATTTCTGCAATTTTGCCCCAAAATAAAGGAAATTTTTGCCTTTTTGCCCCCAAATAAAGAGAATTTCAGCCTTTTTACCTCAAAATAAGGGGAATTTCTGCATTTTTGCCACAAAATATTAGGAATTTCTGCCTTTTTGCCCCAAAATAAGAAAATTTCTGCTTTTTTTCCCTGAAATAAGTGAAATTTCTGCAATTTTGCCACAAAATAAGTGAAATTTCTGCTATTTTGCCCCAAATTAAGGGAAATTTCTGGAATTTTGCCCCAAAATAAGTAGAATTTCTGAGTTTTGCCCCAAAATAAAAAGAATTTCTGTCTTTTTGCCCCAACATATAGGCAATTTCTGCCTTTTTGCCCCACAATTAGGGGAATTTCTGCAATTTTGCTCCAAAATACGGGGAATTTCTGCCTTTTTGCCCAAAAATAAGAAGAATGCATACCTTTTTCCCTTTAAAAAGGGAAATTTCTTCATTTTTGCTCCAAAATAAGGGGAATTTCTGCTTTTTTGCCTCTAAATAAGTGGAATTTCTTTCTTTTTCCCCCAAAACAAAGGGAATTTCTGTCTTTTTTGCCCCAATATAAGGAAAAATTCTGACTTATTACCCTGAAGTAAGTGAAATTTCTGCAATTTTGCCCCAAAATAAGGAAAATTTCTGCCTTTTTGCCCCCAAATAAGGGGAATTTCAGCCTTTTTACCTCGAAATAAGTGGAATTTCTGCATTTTTGCCACAAAATATTAGGAATTACTGCCGTTTTGGCCCAAAATAAAGAAAATTTCTGCCTTTTTTCCCTGAAATAAGTGAAATTTCTGCAATTTTGCCCCCAAATAAGTGAAATTTCTGCAATTTTACCCAAAAATAAGTGAAATTTGTGCAATTTTGCCCCAAAATAAGGGAATTTTCTGGAATTTTGCCCTAAAATAAGTGGAATTTCTGAGTTTTGCCCCAAGATAAGGAGAATTTCTGTTTTTTGCCACAACATATAGAGAATTTCTGCCTTTTTTGCCCCACAATTAGGGGAATATCTGCAATTTTGCTCCAAAATACAAGGAATTTCTGCCTTTTTGCCCGAAAATAAGAAGAATGCATACCTTTTTGCCATTAAAAAGGGAAATTTCTTCATTTTTGGCCAAAATAAGGGGAATTTCTGCTTTTTTGCCTCTAAATAAGTGGAATTTCTGTCTTTTTCTCACAAAACAAAGGGAATTCCTGTCTTTTTTGCTCCAAAATAAGGAAAATTTTTGACTTATAACCCTGAAATAAGTGAAATTTCTGCAATTTTGCCCCAAAATAAAGGAAATTTTTGCATTTTTGCCCCCAAATAAGGGGAATTTCAGCCTTTTTACCTCAAAATAAGGGGAATTTCTGCGTTTATGCCACAAAATATTAGGAATTTCTGCCTTTTGCCCTAAAATAAGAAAATTTCTGCTTTTTTTTTCCTGAAATAAGTGAAATTTCTTCAATTTTGCCCCAAAATAAGTGAAATTTCTGCAATTTTGCCACAAAATAAGTGAAATTTCTGAAATTTTGCCCAAAAATAAGTGGAATTTCTGAGTTTTGCCCCCAAAAAAGGAGAATTTCTGTTTTTTTGCCCCAACATATAGGTAATTTCTGCCTTTTTGCCCGACAATTAGGGGAATTTCTACAATTTTGCTCCTAAATACGGGGAATTTCTGCCTTTTTGCCCAAAAATAAGAAGAATGCATACCTTTTTGCCATAAAAAAGGGAAATTTCTTCATTTTTGCTCCAAAATAAGTGGAATTTCTGAAATTTTGCCTCTAAATAAGTGGAATTTCTGTCTTTTTGCCCCAAAACAAAGGGAATTTCTGTCTTTTTTGCCCCAAAATAAGGAAAAATTCTGCCTTAATTTCTGAAGTAAGTGAAAATTCTTCAATATTGCCCCATAATAAGGGAAATTTCTGCCTTTTTGCCCCCAAATAAGGGGAATTTCAGCCTTTTTACCTCGAAATAAAGGGAATTTCAGCATTTTTGCCACAAAATATTAGGAATTTTTGCCGTTTTGCCCCAAAATAAGGAAAATTTCTGCCTTTTTTCCCTGAAATAAGTGAAATTTCTGTAATTTTGCCCCCAAATAAGTGAAATTTTTGCAATTTTGCCACAAAATAAGTGAAATTTCTGCAATTTTGCCCCAAAATATAGGAAAATTCTGGAATTTTGCCCCAAAATAAGTGGAATTTCTGTGTTTTGCCCCAAAATAAGGAGAATTTCTGCATTTTTGCCCCAACATATAGGGAATTTCTGCATTTTTGCTCCACAATTAGGGGAATTTCTGCAATTTTGCTCCAAAATACGGGGGATTTCTGCCTTTTTGCCCAAAAATAAGAAGAATGCATACCTTTTTGCCATAAAAAAGGGAATTTTCTTTATTTTTGCTCCAAAATAAGGGGAATTTCTGCTTTTTTGCCCCTAAATAAGTGGAATTTCTGTCTACTTACCCCAAAATAAAGGGAATTCCTGTCTTTTTTGCCCCAAAATAAGGAAAATTTCTTACTTATTACCCTGAAATAAGTGAAATTTCTGCAATTTTGCCCCAAAATAAAGGAAATTTTTGCCTTTTTGCCCCCAAATAAAGGGAATTTCAGCCTTTTTACCTCAAAATAAGGGGAATTTCTGCATTTTTGCCACAAAATATTAGGAATTTCTGCCTTTCTGCCCCAAAATAAGAAAATTTCTGCTTTTTTTCCCTGAAATAAGTGAAATTTCTGCAATTTTGCCCCAAAATAAGTGAAATTTCTGCTATTTTGCTCTAAATTAAGGGAAATTTCTGGAATTTTGCCCCAAAATAAGTAGAATTTCTGAGTTTTGCCCCAAAATAAAAAGAATTTCTGTCTTTTTGCCCCAACATATAGGCAATTTCTGCCTTTTTGCCCCACAATTAGGGGAATTTCTGCAATATTGCTCCAAAATACGGGGAATTTCTGCCTTTTTGCCCAAAAATAAGAAGAATGCATACCTTTTTGCCTTAAAAAAGGGAAATTTCTTCATTTTTGCTCCAAAATAAGGGGAATTTCTGCTTTTTTGCCTCTAAATAAGTGGAATTTCTTTCTTTTTCCCCCAAAACAAAGGGAATTTCTGTCTTTTTTGCCACAATATAAGGAAAAATTCTGACTTATTACCCTGAAGTAAGTGAAATTTCTGCAATTTTGCCCCAAAATAAGAGAAATTTCTGCCTTTTTGCCCCCAAATAAGGGGAATTTCAGCCTTTTTACCTCGAAATAAGTGGAATTTCTGCATTTTTGCCACAAAATATTAGGAATTACTGCCGTTTTGCCCCAAAATAAAGAAAATTTCTGCCTTTTTTTTCTGAAATAAGTGAAATTTCTGCAATTTTGCCCCCAAATAAGTGAAATTTCTGCAATTTTACCCAAAAATAAGTGAAATTTGTGCAATTTTGCCCCAAAATAAGAAAAATTTCTGGAATTTTGCCCTAAAATAAGTGGAATTTCTGACTTTTGCCCCAAGATAAGGAGAATTTCTGTTTTTTGCCACAACATATAGAGAATTTCTGCCTTTTTTGCCCCACAATTAGGGGAATATCTGCAATTTTGCTCCAAAATACAAGGAATTTCTGCCTTTTTGACCGAAAATAAGAAGAATGCATACCTTTTTGCCATTAAAAAGGGAAATTTCTTCATTTTTGGCCAAAATAAGGGGAATTTCTGCTTTTTTGCCTCTAAATAAGTGGAATTTCTGTCTTTTTCTCCCAAAACAAAGGGAATTTCTGTCTTTTTTGCTCCAAAATAAGGAAAATTTTTGACCTATTACCCTGAAATAAGTGAAATTTCTGCAATTTGGCCCCACAATAAAGGAAATTTTTGCATTTTTGCCCCCAAATAAGGGGAATTTCAGCCTTTTTACCTCAAAATAAGGGGAATTTCTGCATTTTTGCCCCCAAGTAAGGGGAATTTCAGCCTTTTTACCTCAAAATAAAAGAAATTTCTGCATTTTTGCCACAAAATATTAGGAATTTCTGCCTTTTTGCCCCAGAATAAGAAAATTTCTGCTTTTTTTCCCTGAAATAAGTGAAATTTCTGCAATTTTGCCCCATAATATGTCAAATTTCTGCAATTTTGCCACAAAATAAGGGAAATTTCTGCCTTTTTGCCCCCAAATAAGGGGAATTTCAGCTTTTTTACCTCGAAATAAGGGGAATTTCTGCTTTTTTGCCACAAAATATTAGGAATTTCCGGCTTTTTTGCCCCAAAATAAGGAAAATTTCTGCCTTTTTTCCCTGAAATAAGTAAAATTTCTGTAATTTTGCCCAAAAATAAGTGCAATTTCTGCAATTTTGCCTCAATATATGGGAAATTTCTGGAATTTTGCCCCAAAATAAGAGGAATTTCTGTGTTTTGCCCCAAAATAAGGAGAATTTCTGTATTTTTGCCCCAACATATAGGGAATTTCTGCATTTTTGCCCCACAATTAGGGGAATTTCTGCAATTTTGCTCAAAATACGGGGGATTTCTGCCTTTTTGCCCGAAAATAAGAAGAATGCATTACTTTTTTCCATAAAAAGGGGAAATTTCTTTATTTTTGCTTCAAAATAAGGGAAATTTCTGCTTTTTTGCCTCTAAATAATTGGAATTTCTGTCTTCTTTCCCCAAAACAAAGGGAATTCCTGTCTTTTTTGCCCCAAAATAAGGAAAATTTCTTACTTATGACCCTGAAATAAGTGAAATTTCTGCAATTTTGCCCCAAAATAAAGGAAATTTTTGCCTTTTTGCCCCCAAATAAGGTGAATTTCAGCCTTTTTACCTAAAAATAAGGGGAATTTCTGCATTTTTGCCACAAAATATTAGGAATTTCTGCCTGTTTGCCCCAAAATAAGAAAATTTCTGCTTTTTTTTCCTGAAATAAGTGAAATTTCTGAAATTTTGCCCCAAAATAAGTGAAATTTCTGCAATTTTGCCCCAAATTAAGGGAAATTTCTGGAATTTTGCCCCAAAATAAGTAGAATTTCCGAGTTTTGCCCCAAAATAAAAAGAATTTCTGTCTTTTTGCCCCAACATATAGGCAATTTCTGACTTTGTGCCCCACAATTAGGGGAATTTCTGCAATTTTGCTCCAAAATACGGGGAATTTCTGCCTTTTTGCCCAAAAATAAGAAGAATGCATAACTTTTTTCCTTAAAAAAGGGAAATTTCTTATTTTTGCTCCAAAATAAGGGGAATTTCTGCATTTTGCCTCTAAAAATGTGGAATTTCTGTCTTTTTTACCCAAAACAAAGGGAATTTCTGTCTTCTTTGCCCCAAAGTAAGGAAAAATTCTGACTTATTACAATGAAGTATGTGAAATTTCTGCAATTTTGCCCCAAAATAAGGGAAATTTCTGCCTTTTTGCTCCCAAATAAGGGGAATTTCAGCCTTTTTACCTTGAAATAAGGGGAATTTCTGCAATTTTACACAAAAATAAGTGAAATTTCTGCAGTTTTGCCCTAAAAGAAGAAAAATTTCTGGAATTTTGCCCCACAATAAGTGGAATTTCTGAGTTTTGCCCCAAAATAAGGAGAATTTCTGTTTTTTGCCACAACATATAGAGAATTTCTGCCTTTTTGCCCCACAATTAGGGGAATTTCTGCAATTTTTCTCCAAAATACGGGGAATTTCTGCCTTTTTGCCCGAAAATAAGAAGAATGCATACCTTTTTGCCATAACAAAGGGAAATATCTTCATTTTTGCTCCAAAATAAGGGGAATTTCTGCATTTTTGCCTGTAAATAAGTGGAATTTCTGTCTCTTTTCCCCAAAACAAAGGGAATTTCTCTCTTTTTTGCCCCAAAATAAAGAAAATTTCTGCCTTATTACCCTGAAATAAGTGAAATTTCTGCAATTTTGCCCCAAAGTAAGGGAAATTTCTGCATTTTTGCCACAAATAAGGGGAATTTCTGTCTTTTTGCCCCAAAATAAGGGAAATTTCAGCCTTTTTACCTGATAATAAGGGTAATCTCTGCTTTTTGCCCTAAAATATGGGGAATTTCTGTATTTTGCCCCAAAATAAAGAAAATTTCTGCAATTTTGTACCAAAATACAAGCAATTTCTGCCTTTTTGCCCCCAAATAAGGGGAATTTCAGCCTTTTTACCTCGAAATAAGAGGAATTTCTGCATTTTTGCCACAAAATATTAGGAATTTCTGCATTTTGCCCCAAAATAAGGAAAATTTCTGCGTTTTTTCCCTGAAATAAGTGAAATTTCTGCAATTGTGCCCCAAAATAAGTGAAATTTCTGCAATTTTGCCCCAAAATAAGTGAAATTTCTGCAATTTTGCCCCAAATTAAAGGAAATTTCTGGAATTTGCCCAAAATTAAGTGGAATTTCTGAGTTTTGCCCCAAAATAAGGAGAATTTCTGTCTTTTTGCCCCAACATATAGAGAATTTCTGCCTTTTTGCCGCACAATTAGGGGAATTTCTGCAATTTTGCTCCAAAATACGGGGAATTTCTGCATTTTTGCCCGAAAATAAGAAGAATGCATATCTTTTTGCCATAAAATGGAAATGTCTTCATTTTTGCTCCAAAATAAGGGGAATTTCTACTTTTTTGCCTCTAAATAAGTGGAATTTCTGTCTTTTTCCCCCAAAACAAAGGGAATTTCTGTCTTTTTTGCCCCAAAATAAGGAAAAATTCTGACTTATTACCCTGAAGTAAGTGAAATTTCTGCAATTTTGCCAGAAAATAAGGGAAATTTCTGCCTTTTTGCCCCCAAATAAGGGGAATTTCAGCCTTTTTACCTCAAAATAAGGGGAATTTCTGCATTTTTGCCCCCAAGTAAGGGGAATTTCAGCCTTTTTACCTCAAAATAAAAGAAATTTCTGCGTTTTTGCCACAAAATATTAGGAATTTCTGCCTTTTTGCCCCAGAATAAGAAAATTTCTGCTTTTTTTCCCTGAAATAAGTGAAATTTCTGCAATTTTGCCCCATAATATGTGAAATTTCTGCAATTTTGCCACAAAATAAGGGAAATTTCTGCCTTTTTGCCCCCAAATAAGGGGAATTTCAGCCTTTTTACCTCGAAATAAGGGGAATTTCTGCATTTTTGCCACAAAATATTAGGAATTTCCGGCTTTTTTGCCCCAAAATAAGGAAAATTTCTGCCTTTTTTCCCTGAAATAAGTAAAATTTCTGTAATTTTGCCCCAAAATAAGTGAAATTTCTGCAATTTTGCCCCGAAATAACTGAAATTTCTGCAATTTTGCCTCAATATATGGGAAATTTCTGGAATTTTGCCCCAAAATAAGTGGAATTTCTGTGTTTTGCCCCAAAATAAGGAGAAATTCTGTATTTTTGCCCCAACATAGAGGGAATTTCTGCATTTTTGCCCCACAATTAGGGGAATTTCTGCAATTTTGCTCCAAAATACGGGGGATTTCTGCCTTTTTGCCCGAAAATAAGAAGAATGCATTACTTTTTCCCATAAAAAGGGGAAATTTCTTTATTTTTGCTTCAAAATAAGGGAAATTTCTGCTTTTTTGCCTCTAAATAATTGGAATTTCTGTCTTCTTTCCCCAAAACAAAGGGAATTTTTGTCTTTTTTGCCCCAAAATAAGGAAAATTTCTTACTTATGACCCTGAAATAAGTGAAATTTCTGCAATTTTGCCCCAAAATAAGGGAAATTTCTGCCTTTTTGCTCCCAAATAAGGGGAATTTCAGCCTTTTTACCTTGAAATAAGGGGAATTTCTGCAATTTTACACAAAAATAAGTGAAATTTCTGCAGTTTTGCCCTAAAAGAAGAAAAATTTCTGGAATTTTGCCCCACAATAAGTGGAATTTCTGAGTTTTGCCCCAAAGTAAGGAGAATTTCTGTTTTTTGCCACAACATATAGAGAATTTCTGCCTTTTTGCCCCACAATTAGGGGAATTTCTGCAATTTTTCTCCAAAATACGGGGAATTTCTGCCTTTTTGCCCGAAAATAAGAAGAATGCATACCTTTTTGCCATAACAAAGGGAAATTTCTTCATTTTTGCTCCAAAATAAGGGGAATTTCTGCATTTTTGCCTGTAAATAAGTGGAATTTCTGTCTCTTTTCCCCAAAACAAAGGGAATTTCTCTCTTTTTTGCCCCAAAATAAAGAAAATTTCTGCCTTATTACCCTGAAATAAGTGAAATTTCTGCAATTTTGCCCCAAAATAAGGGAAATTTCTGCATTTTTGCCACAAAATAAGGGGAATTTCTGTCTTTTTGCCCCAAAATAAGGGAAATTTCAGCCTTTTTACCTGATAATAAGGGTAATCTCTGCTTTTTGCCCTAAAATATGGGGAATTTCTGTATTTTGCCCCAAAATAAAGAAAATTTCTGCAATTTTGTACCAAAATACAAGCAATTTCTGCCTTTTTTGCCCCGAAATAAGGGGAATTTCAGCCTTTTTACCTCGAAATAAGAGGAATTTCTGCATTTTTGCCACAAAATATTAGGAATTTCTGCATTTTGCCCCAAAATAAGGAAAATTTCTGCCTTTTTTCCCTGAAATAAGTGAAATTTCTGCAATTGTGCCCCAAAATAAGTGAAATTTCATCAATTTTGCCCCAAAATAAGTGAAATTTCTGCAATTTTGCCCCAAATTATAGGAAATTTCTGGAATTTGCCCAAAATTAAGTGGAATTTCTGAGTTTTGCCCCAAAATAAGGAGAATTTCTGTCTTTTTGCCCCAACATATAGAGAATTTCTGCATTTTTGCCGCACAATTAGGGGAATTTCTGCAATTTTCCTCCAAAATACGGGGAATTTCTGCATTTTTGCCCGAAAATAAGAAGAATGCATATCTTTTTGCCATAAAATGGAAATGTCTTCATTTTTGCTCCAATATAAGGGGAATTTCCACTTTTTTGCCTCTAAATAAATGGAATTTCTGTCTTTTTCCCCCAAAACAAAGGGAATTTCTGTCTTTTTTGCCCCAAAATAAGGAACAATTCTGACTTATTACCCTGAAGTAAGTGAAATTTCTGCAATTTTGCCACAAAATAAGGGAAATTTCTGCCTTTTTGCCCCCAAATAAGGGGAATTTCAGCCTTTTTACCTCGAAATAAGGGAAATTTCTGCATTTTTGCCACAAAATATTAGGAATTTCCGGCTTTTTTGCCCCAAAATAAAGAAAATTTCTGCCTTTTTTCCCCGAAATAAGTGAAATTTCTTTAATTTTGCCCCAAAATAAGTGAAATTTCTGCAATTTTGTCCCAAAATACGTGAAATTTCCGCAATTTTACCCCAATATATGGGAAATTTCTGGAATTTTGCCCCAAAATAAGTGGAATTTCTGTATTTTTCCCTAAAATAAGGAGAATTTCTGTATTTTTGCCCCAACATATAGGGAATTTCTGATTTTTTGCCCCACAATTAGGGGAATTTCTGCAAATTTGCTCTAAAATATGGGGGATTTCTGCCTTTTTGCCTGAAAATAAGAAGAATGCATTACTTTTTCCCATAAAAAAAGGGAAATTTCTTTATTTTTGCTCCAAAATAAGGGAAATTTCTGCTTTTTTGCCTCTAAATAATTGTAATTTCTGTCTTCTTTCCCCAAAACAAAGGGAATTCCTGTCTTTTTTGCCCCAAAATAAGGAAAATTTCTTACTTATGACCCTGAAATAAGTGAAATTTCTGCAATTTTGCCCCAAAATAAAGGAAATTTTTGCCTTTTTGCCCCCAAATAAGGGGAATTTCAGCCTTTTTACCTAAAAATAAGGGGAATTTCTGCATTTTTGCCACAAAATATTAGGAATTTCTGCCTTTTTGCCCCAAAATAAGAAAATTTCTGCTTTTTTCCCTGAAATAAGTGAAATTTCTGCAATTTTGCCCCAAAATAAGTAAAATTTCTGCAATTTTGCCCCAAATTAAGGGAAATTTCTGGAATTTTCCCCAAAATAAGTAGAATTTCTGAGTTTTGCCCCAAAATAAAAAGAATTTCTGTCTTTTTGCCCCAACATATAGGCAATTTCTGACTTTGTGCCCCACAATTAGGGGAATTTCGGCAATTTTGCTCCAAAATACGGGGAATTTCTGCCTTTTTGCCCAAAAATAAGAAGAATGCATAACTTTTTTCCTTAAAAAAGGGAAATTTCTTATTTTTGCTCCAAAATAAGGGGAATTTCTGCATTTTGCCTCTAAAAATGTGGAATTTCTGTCTTTTTTACCCAAAACAAAGGGAATTTCTGTCTTCTTTGCCCCAAAATAAGGAAAAATTCTGACTTATTACAATGAAGTAAGTGAAATTTCTGCAATTTTGCCCCAAAATAAGGGAAATTTCTGCCTTTTTGCCCCCAAATAAGGGGAATTTCAGCCTTTTTACCTTGAAATAAGGGGAATTTCTGCATTTTTGCAACAAAATATTAGGAATTACTGCCGTTTTGCCCCAAAATAAGGAAAATGTCTGCCTTTTTTCCCTGAAATAAGTGAAATTTCTGCAATTTTGCCTCCAAATAAGTGAAATTTCTGCAATTTTACACAAAAATAAGTGAAATTTCTGCAGTTTTGCCCTAAAAGAAGAAAAATTTCTGGAATTTTGCCCCAAAATAAGTGGAATTTCTGAGTTTTGCCCCAAAATAAGGAGAATTTCTGTTTTTTGCCACAACATATAGAGAATTTCTGCCTTTTTGCCCCACAATTAGGGGAATTTCTGCAATTTTGCTCCAAAATACGGGGAATTTCTGCCTTTTTGCCCGAAAATAAGAAGAATGCATACTTTTTTGCCATAACAAAGGAAAATTTCTTAATTTTTGCTCCAAAATAAGGGGAATTTCTGCATTTTTGCCTGTAAATAAGTGGAATTTCTGTCTCTTTTCCCCAAAACAAAGGGAATTCCTCTCTTTTTTGCCCCAAAATAAGGAAAATTTCTGACTTATTACACTGAAATAAGTGAAATTTCTGCAATTTTGCCCCAAAATAAGGGAAATTTCTGCATTTTTGCCACAAAATAAGGGGAATTTCTGTCTTTTTGCCCCAAAATAAGAAAAATTTCAGCCTTTTTACCTGATAATAAGGGTAATCTCTGCTTTTTGCCCTAAAATATGGGGAATTTCTGTATTTTGCCCCAAAATAAAGAAAATTTCTGCAATTTTGTACCAAAATAAAAGCAATTTCTGCCATTTTGCCCCCAAATAAGGGGAATTTCAGTCTTTTTACCTCGAAATAAGGGGAATTTCTGCATTTTTGCCACAAAATATTAGGAATTTCTGCCTTTTTACCCCAAAATAAGGAAAATTTCTGCCTTTTTTTCCTGAAATAAGTGAAATTTCTGCAATTGTGCCCCAAAATAAGTGAACTTTCTGCAGTTTTGCCCCAAAATAAGTGAAATTTCTGCAATTTTGCCCCAAAATATAGGAAATTTCTGGAATTTGTCCCAAATTAAGTGGAATTTCTGAGTTTTGCCCCAAAATAAGGAGAATTTCTATCTTTTTGCCCCAACATATAGAGAATTTCTACCTTTTTGCCCCACAATTAGGGGAATTTCTGCAATTTTGCTCCAAAATACGGGGAATTTCTGCATTTTTGCCCGAAAATAAGAAGAATGCATATCTTTTTGCCATAAAATGGAAATGTCTTCATTTTTGCTCCAAAATAAGGGGAATTTCCACTTTTTTGCCTCTAAATAAGTGGAATTTCTGTCTTTTTCCCCCAAAACAAAGGGAATTTCTGTCTTTTTTGCCCCAAAATAAGGAAAAATTCTGACTTATTACCCTGAAGTAAGTGAAATTTCTGCAATTTTGCCACAAAATAAGGGAAATTTCTGCCTTTTTGCCCCCAAATAAGGGGAATTTCAGCCTTTTTACCTCAAAATAAGGGGAATTTCTGCATTTTTGCCCCCAAGTAAGGGGAATTTCAGCCTTTTTACCTCAAAATAAAAGAAATTTCTGCGTTTTTGCCACAAAATATTAGGAATTTCTGCCTTTTTGCCCCAGAATAAGAAAATTTCTGCTTTTTTTCCCTGAAATAAGTGAAATTTCTGCAATTTTGCCCCATAATATGTGAAATTTCTGCAATTTTGCCACAAAATAAGGGAAATTTCTGCCTTTTTGCCCCCAAATAAGGGGAATTTCAGCCTTTTTACCTCGAAATAAGGGGAATTTCTGCATTTTTGCCACAAAATATTAGGAATTTCCGGCTTTTTTGCCCCAAAATAAGGAAAATTTCTGCCTTTTTTCCCTGAAATAAGTAAAATTTCTGTAATTTTGCCCCAAAATAAGTGAAATTTCTGCAATTTTGCCCCAAAATAACTGAAATTTCTGCAATTTTGCCTCAATATATGGGAAATTATTGGAATTTTGCCCCAAAATAAGTGGAATTTCTGTGTTTTGCCCCAAAATAAGGAGAATTTCTGTATTTTTGCCCCAACATATAGGGAATTTCTGCATTTTTGCCCCACAATTAGGGGAATTTCTGCAATTTTGCTCCAAAATACGGGGGATTTCTTCCTTTTTGCCCGAAAATAAGAAGAATGCATTACTTTTTCCCATAAAAAGGGGAAATTTCTTTATTTTTGCTTCAAAATAAGGGAAATTTCTGCTTTTTTGCCTCTAAATAATTGGAATTTCTGTCTTCTTTTCCCAAAACAAAGGGAATTTTTGTCTTTTTTGCCCCAAAATAAGGAAAATTTCTTACTTATGACCCTGAAATAAGTGAAATTTCTGCAATTTTGCCCCAAAATAAAGGAAATTTTTGCCTTTTTGCCCCCAAATAAGGGGAATTTCAGCCTTTTTACCTAAAAATAAGGGGAATTTCTGCATTTTTGCCACAAAATATTAGGAATTTCTGCCTTTTTGCCCCAAAATAAGAAAATTTCTGCTTTTTTTCTCTGAAATAAGTGAAATTTCTGAAATTTTGCCCCAAAATAAGTGAAATTTCTGCAATTTTAACCCAATATATGGGAAATTTCTGGAATTTTGCCCCAAAATAAGTGGAATTTCTGTGTTTTGCCCCAAAATAAGGAGAATTTCTGTATTTTTGCCCCAACATATAAAGAATTTCTGCATTTTTGCCCCACAATTAGGTAAATATCTGCAATTTTGCTCCAAAATATGGGGGATTTCTGCCTTTTTGCCCGAAAATAAGAAGAATGCATTACTTTTTCCCATAAAAAAAGGGAAATTTCTTTATTTTTGCTCCAAAATAAGGGAAATTTCTGCTTTTTTGCCTCTAAATAATTGTAATTTCTGTCTTCTTTCCCCAAAACAAAGGGAATTCCTGTCTTTTTTGCCCCAAAATAAGGAAAATTTCTTACTTATGACCCTGAAATAAGTGAAATTTCTGCAATTTTGCCCCAAAATAAAGGAAATTTTTGCCTTTTTGCCCCCAAATAAGGGGAATTTCAGCCTTTTTACCTAAAAATAAGGGGAATTTCTGCATTTTTGCCACAAAATATTAGGAATTTCTGCCTTTTTGCCCCAAAATAAGAAAATTTCTGCTTTTTTCCCTGAAATAAGTGAAATTTCTGCAATTTTGCCCCAAAATAAGTGAAATTTCTGCAATTTTGCCCCAAATTAAGAGAAATTTCTGGAATTTTGCCCCAAAATAAGTAGAATTTCTGAGTTTTGCCCCAAAATAAAAAGAATTTCTGTCTTTTTGCCCCAACATATAGGCAATTTCTGACTTTGTGCCCCACAATTAGGGGAATTTCTGCAATTTTGCTCCAAAATACGGGGAATTTCTGCCTTTTTGCCCAAAAATAAGAAGAATGCATAACTTTTTTCCTTAAAAAAGGGAAATTTCTTATTTTTGCTCCAAAATAAGGGGAATTTCTGCATTTTGCCTCTAAAAATGTGGAATTTCTGTCTTTTTTACCAAAAACAAAGGGAATTTCTGTCTTCTTTGCCCCAAAATAAGGCAAAATTCTGACTTATTACAATGAAGTAAGTGAAATTTCTGCAATTTTGCCCCAAAATAAGGGAAATTTCTGCCTTTTTGCCCCCAAATAAGGGGAATTTCAGCCTTTTTACCTTGAAATAAGGGGAATTTCTGCATTTTTGCAACAAAATATTAGGAATTACTGCCGTTTTGCCCCAAAATAAGGAAAATTTCTGCCTTTTTTCCCTGAAATAAGTGAAATTTCTGCAATTTTGCCTCCAAATAAGTGAAATTTCTGCAATTTTACACAAAAATAAGTGAAATTTCTGCAGTTTTGCCCTAAAAGAAGAAAAATTTCTGGAATTTTGCCCCAAAATAAGTGGAATTTCTGAGTTTTGCCCCAAAATAAGGAGAATTTCTGTTTTTTGCCACAACATATAGAGAATTTCTGCCTTTTTGCCCCACAATTAGGGGAATTTCTGCAATTTTGCTCCAAAATACGGGGAATTTCTGCCTTTTTGCCCGAAAATAAGAAGAATGCATACTTTTTTGCCATAACAAAGGGAAATTTCTTAATTTTTGCTCCAAAATAAGGGGAATTTCTGCATTTTTGCCTGTAAATAAGTGTAATTTCTGTCTCTTTTCCCCAAAACAAAGGGAATTTCTCTCATTTTGCCCCAAAATAAAGAAAATTTCTGACTTATTACCCTGAAATAAGTGAAATTTCTGCAATTTTGCCCCAAAATAAGGGAAATTTCTGCATTTTTGCCACAAAATAAGGGGAATTTCTGTCTTTTTGCCCCAAAATAAGGGAAATTTCAGCCTTTTTACCTGATAATAAGGGTAATCTCTGCTTTTTGCCCTAAAATATGGGGAATTTCTGTATTTTGCCCCAAAATAAAGAAAATTTCTGCAATTTTGTACCAAAATACAAGCAAATTCTGCCTTTTTGCCCCCAAATAAGGGGAATTTCAGCCTTTTTACCTCGAAATAAGGGGAATTTCTGCATTTTTGCCACAAAATATTAGGAATTTCTGCCATTTTACCCCAAAATAAGGAAAATTTCTGCCTTTTTTCCCTGAAATAAGTGAAATTTCTGCAATTGTGCTCCAAAATAAGTGAAATTTCTGCAATTTTGCTCCAAAATAAGTGAAATTTCTGCAATTTTGCCCCAAAATATAGGAAATTTCTGGAATTTGCCCCAAATTAAGTGGAATTTCTGAGTTTTGCCCCAAAATAAGGAGAATTTCTGTCTTTTTGCCCCAACATATAGAGAATTTCTGCCTTTTTGCCCCACAATTAGGGGAATTTCTGCAATTTTGCTCCAAAATACGGGGAATTTCTGCAGTTTTGCCCGAAAATAAGAAGAATGCATATCTTTTTGCCATAAAATGGAAATGTCTTCATTTTTGCTCCAAAATAAGGGGAATTTCCACTTTTTTGCCTCTAAATAAGTGGAATTTCTGTCTTTTTCCCCCAAAACAAAGGGAATTTCTGTCTTTTTTGCTCCAAATTAAGGAAAAATTCTGACTTATTACCCTGAAGTAAGTGAAATTTCTGCAATTTTGCCACAAAATAAGGGAAATTTCTGCCTTTTTGCCACCAAATAAGGGGAATTTCAGCCTTTTTACCTCAAAATAAGGGGAATTTCTGCATTTTTGCCCCCAAGTAAAAGGAATTTCAGCCTTTTTACCTCAAAATAAAAGAAATTTCTGCATTTTTGCCACAAAATATTAGGAATTTCTGCCTTTTTGCCCCAGAATAAGAAAATTTCTGCTTTTTTTCCCTGAAATAAGTGAAATTTCTGCAATTTTGCCCCAAAATATGTGAAATTTCTGCAATTTTGCCACAAAATAAGGGAAATTTCTGCAATTTTGCCCCAAAATATAGGAAATTTCTGGAATTTGCGCCAAATTAAGTGGAATTTCTAAGTTTTGCCCCAAAATAAGGAGAATTTCTGTCTTTTTGCCCCTACATATAGAGAATTTCTGCCTTTTTGCCCCACAATTAGGGGAATTTCTGCAATTTTGCTCCAAAATACGGGGAATTTCTGCATTTTTGCCCGAAAATAAGAAGAATGCATATCTTTTTTGCCATAAAATGGAAATGTCTTCATTTTTGCTCCAAAATAAGGGGAATTTCCACTTTTTTGCCTCTAAATAAGTGGAATTTCTGTCTTTTTCCCCCAAAACAAAGGGAATTTCTGTCTTTTTTGCCCCAAAATAAGGAAAAATTCTGACTTATTACCCTGAAGTAAGTGAAATTTCTGCAATTTTGCCACAAAATAAGGGAAATTTCTGCCTTTTTGCCCCAAATAAGGGGAATTTCAGCCTTTTTACCTCAAAATAAGGGGAATTTCTGCATTTTTGTTCCCAAGTAAGGGGAATTTCAGCCTTTTTACCTCAAAATAAAAGAAATTTCTGCATTTTTGCCACAAAATATTAGGAATTTCTGCCTTTTTGCCCCAGAATAAGAAAATTTCTGCTTTTTTTCCCTGAAATAAGTGAAATTTCTGCAATTTTGCCCCAAAATATGTGAAATTTCTGCAATTTTGCCACAAAATAAGGGAAATTTCTGCCTTTTTGCCCCCAAATAAGGGGAATTTCAGCCTTTTTACCTTGAAATAAGGGGAATTTCTGCATTTTTGTTACAAAATATTAGGAATTTCCGGCTTTTTTGCCCCAAAATAAGGAAAATTTCTGCCTTTTTTCCCTAAAATAAGTAAAATTTCTGTAATTTTGCCCCAAAATAAGTGAAATTTCTGAAATTTTGCCCCAAAATAAGTGAAATTTCTGCAATTTTGCCCCAAATTAAGGGAAATTTCTGGAATTTTGCCCCAAAATAAGTGGAATTTCTGTGTTTTGCCCCAAAATAAAAAGAATTTCTGTCTTTTTGCCCCAACATATAGGCAATTTCTGACTTTGTGCCCCACAATTAGGGGAATTTCTGCAATTTTGCTCCAAAATACGGGGAATTTCTGCCTTTTTGCCCAAAAATAAGAAGAATGCATAACTTTTTTCCTTAAAAAAGGGAAATTTCTTATTTTTGCTTCAAAATAAGGGGAATTTCTGCATTTTGCCTCTAAAAATGTGGAATTTCTGTCTTTTTTACCCAAAACAAAGGGAATTTCTGTCTTCTTTGCCCCAAAATAAGGAAAAATTCTGACTTATTACAATGAAGTAAGTGAAATTTCTGCAATTTTGCCCCAAAATAAGGGAAATTTCTGCTTTTTTGCTCCCAAATAAGGGGAATTTCAGCCTTTTTACCTTGAAATAAGGGGAATTTCTGCAATTTTACACAAAAATAAGTGAAATTTCTGCAGTTTTGCCCTAAAAGAAGAAAAATTTCTGGAATTTTGCCCCACAATAAGTGGAATTTCTGAGTTTTGCCTCAAAATAAGGAGAATTTCTGTTTTTTGCCACAACATATAGAGAATTTCTGCCTTTTTGCCCCACAATTAGGGGAATTTCTGCAATTTTTCTCCAAAATACGGGGAATTTCTGCCTTTTTGCCCGAAAATAAGAAGAATGCATACCTTTTTGCCATAACAAAGGGAAATTTCTTCATTTTTGCTCCAAAATAAGGGGAATTTCTGCATTTTTGCCTGTAAATAAGTGGAATTTCTGTCTCTTTTCCCCAAAACAAAGGGAATTTCTCTCTTTTTTGCCCCAAAATAAAGAAAATTTCTGCCTTATTACCCTGAAATAAGTGAAATTTCTGCAATTTTGCCCCAAAATAAGGGAAATTTCTGCATTTTTGCCACAAAATAAGGGGAATTTCTGTCTTTTTGCCCCAAAATAAGGGAAATTTCAGCCTTTTTACCTGATAATAAGGGTAATCTCTGCTTTTTGCCCTAAAATATGGGGAATTTCTGTATTTTGCCCCAAAACAAAGAAAATTTCTGCAATTTTGTATCAAAATACAAGCAATTTCTGCCTTTTTGCCCCCAAATAAGGGAAATTTCAGCCTTTTTACCTCGAAATAAGGGGAATTTCTGAATTTTTGCCACAAAATATTAGGAATTTCTGCATTTTGCCCCAAAATAAGGAAAATTTCTGCCTTTTTTCCCTGAAATAAGTGAAATTTCTGCAATTGTGCCCCAAAATAAGTGAAATTTCTGCAATTTTGCCCCAAAATAAGTGAAATTTCTGCAATTTTGCCCCAAATTATAGGAAATTTCTGGAATTTACCCAAAATTAAGTGGAATTTCTGAGTTTTGCCCCAAAATAAGGAGAATTTCTGTATTTTTGCCCCAACATATAGAGAATTTCTGCCTTTTTGCCCCACAATTAGGGGAATTTCTGCAATTTTGCTCCAAAATACGGGGAATTTCTGCATTTTTGCCCGAAAATAAGAAGAATGCATATCTTTTTGCCATAAAATGGAAATGTCTTCATTTTTGCTCCAATATAAGGGGAATTTTCACTTTTTTGCCTCTAAATAAGTGGAATTTCTGTCTTTTTCCCCCAAAACAAAGGGAATTTCTGTCTTTTTTGCCCCAAAATAAGGAAAAATTCTGACTTATTACCCTGAAGTAAGTGAAATTTCTGCAATTTTGCCACAAAATAAGGGAAATTTCTGCCTTTTTGCCCCAAAATAAGGGGAATTTCAGCCTTTTTACCTCGAAATAAGGGGAATTTCTGCATTTTTGCCACAAAATATTAGGAATTTCCGGCATTTTTGCCCCAAAATAAGGAAAATTTCTGCCTTTTTTCCCCGAAATAAGTGAAATTTCTGTAATTTTGCCCCAAAATAAGTGAAATTTCTGCAATTTTGCCCCAAAATAAGTGAAATTTCTGCAATTTTACCCCAATATATGGGAAATTTCTGGAATTTTGCCCCAAAATAAGTGGAATTTCTGTGTTTTGCCCCAAAATAAGGAGAATTTCTGTATTTTTACCCCAACATATTGGGAATTTCTGCATTTTTGCCCCACAATTAGGGGAATTTCTGCAATTTTGCTCCAAAATATGGGGGATTTCTGCCTTTTTGCCCGAAAATAAGAAGAATGCATTACTTTTTCCCATAAAAAAGGGAAATTTCTTTATTTTTGCTCCAAAATAAGAAAAATTTCTGCTTTTTTGCCTCTAAATAATTGTAATTTCTGTCTTCTTTCCCCAAACAAAGGGAATTCCTGTCTTTTTTGCCCCAAAATAAGGAAAATTTCTTACTTATGACCCTGAAATAAGTGAAATTTCTGCAATTTTGCCCCCAAATAAAGGAAATTTTTGCCTTTTTGCCCCCAAATAAGGGGAATTTCAGCCTTTTTACCTAAAAATAAGGGGAATTTCTGCATTTTTGCCACAAAATATTAGGAATTTCTGCCTTTTTGCCCCAAAATAAGAAAATTTCTGCTTTTTTTCCCTGAAATAAGTGAAATTTCTGCAATTTTGCCCCAAAATAAGTGAAATTTCTGCAATTTTGCCCCAAATTAAGGGAAATTTCTGGAATTTTGCCCCAAAATAAGTAGAATTTCTGAGTTTTGCCCCAAAATAAAAAGAATTTCTGTCTTTTTGCCCCAACATATAGGCAATTTCTGACTTTGTGCCCCACAATTAGGGGAATTTCTGCAATTTTGCTCCAAAATACGGGGAATTTCTGCCTTTTTGCCCAAAAATAAGAAGAATGCATAACTTTTTTCCTTAAAAAAGGGAAATTTCTTATTTTTGCTCAAAAATAAGGGGAATTTCTGCATTTTGCCTCTAAAAATGTGGAATTTCTGTCTTTTTTACCCAAAACAAAGGGAATTTCTGTCTTCTTTGCCCCAAAATAAGGAAAAATTCTGACTTATTACAATGAAGTAAGTGAAATTTCTGCAATTTTGCCCCAAAATAAGGGAAATTTCTGTTTTTTTGCCCCCAAATAAGGGGAATTTCAGCCTTTTTACCTTGAAATAAGGGGAATTTCTGCATTTTTGCAACAAAATATTAGGAATTACTGCCGTTTTGCCCCTAAATAAGGAAAATTTCTGCCTTTTTTCCCTGAAATAAGTGAAATTTCTTCAATTTTGCCTCCAAATAAGTGAAATTTCTGCAATTTTACACAAAAATAAGTGAAATTTCTGCAGTTTTGCCCTAAAAGAAGAAAAATTTCTGGAATTTTGCCACAAAATAAGTGGAATTTCTGAATTTTGCCCCAAAATAAGGAGAATTTCTGTTTTTTGCCACAACATATAGAGAATTTCTGCCTTTTTGCCCCACAATTAGGGGAATTTCTGCAATTTTTCTCCAAAATACGGGGAATTTCTGCCTTTTTGCCCGAAAATAAGAAGAATGCATACCTTTTTGCCATAACAAAGGGAAATTTCTTAATTTTTGCTCCAAAATAAGGGGAATTTCTGCATTTTTGCCTGTAAATAAGTGGAATTTCTGTCTCTTTTCCCCAAAACAAAGGGAATTTCTCTCATTTTGCCCCAAAATAAAGAAAATTTCTGACTTATTACCCTGAAATAAGTGAAATTTCTGCAATTTTGCCCTAAAATAAGGGAAATTTCTGCATTTTTGCCACAAAATAAAGGGAATTTCTGTCTTTTTGCCCCAAAATAAGGGGAATTTCAGCCTTTTTACCTGATAATAAGGGTAATCTCTGCTTTTTGCCCTAATATATGGGGAATTTCTGTATTTTGCCCCAAAATAAAGAAAATTTCTGCAATTTTGTACCAAAATAAAAGCAATTTCTGCCTTTTTGCCCCCAAATAAGGGGAATTTCAGCCTTTTTACCTAGAAATAAGGGGAATTTCTGCATTTTTGCCACAAAATATTAGGAATTTCTGCCTTTTTACCCCAAAATAAGGAAAATTTCTGCCTTTTTTCCCTGAAATAAGTGAAATTTCTGCAATTGTGCCCCAAAATAAGTGAAATTTCTGCAATTTTGCCCCAAAATAAGTGAAATTTCTGCAATTTTGCCCCAAAATATAGGAAATTTCTGGAATTTGCCCCAAATTAAGTGGAATTTCTGAGTTTTGCCCCAAAATAAGGAGAATTTCTGTCTTTTTGCCCCAACATATAGAGAATTTCTGCCTTTTTGCCCCACAATTAGGGGAATTTCTGCAATTTTGCTCCAAAATACGGGGAATTTCTGCATTTTTGCCCGAAATAAGAAGAATGCATATCTTTTTGCCATAAAATGGAAATGTCTTCATTTTTGCTCCAAAATAAGGGGAATTTCCACATTTTTGCCTCTAAATAAGTGGAATTTCTGTCTTTTTCCCCCAAAACAAAGGGAATTTCTGTCTTTTTTGCCCCAAAATAAGGAAAAATTCTGACTTATTACCCTGAAGTAAGTGAAATTTCTGCAATTTTGCCACAAAATAAGGGAAATTCCTGCTTTTTGCCCCCAAATAAGGGGAATTTCAGCCTTTTACCTCAAAATAAGGGGAATTTCTGCATTTTTGCCCCCAAGTAAGGGAAATTTCAGTCTTTTTACCTCAAAATAAAAGAAATTTCTGCATTTTTGCCACAAAATATTAGGAATTTCTGCCTTTTTGCCCCAGAATAAGAAAATTTCTGCTTTTTTTCCCTGAAATAAGTGAAATTTCTGCAATTTTGCCCCAAAATATGTGAAATTTCTGCAATTTTGCCACAAAATAAGGGAAATTTCTGCCTTTTTGCCACCAAATAAGGGGAATTTCAGCCTTTTTACCTTGAAATAAGGGGAATTTCTGCATTTTGCCACAAAATATTAGGAATTTCCGGCTTTTTTGCCCCAAAATAAGGAAAATTTCTGCCTTTTTTCCCTAAAATAAGTAAAATTTCTGTAATTTTGCCCCAAAATAAGTGAAATTTCTGCAATTTTGCCCCAAAATAACTGAAATTTCTGCAATTTTGCCTCAATATATGGGAAATTTCTGGAATTTTGCCCCAAAATAAGTGGAATTTCTGTGTTTTGCCCAAAAATAAGGAGAATTTCTGTATTTTTGCCCCTATATATAGGGAATTTCTGCATTTTTGCCCCACAATTAGGGGAATTTCTGCAATTTTGCTCCAAAATACGGGGGATTTCTGCATTTTTGCCCGAAAATAAGAAGAATGCATTACTTTTTCCCATAAAAAAGGGAAATTTCTTTATTTTTGCTCCAAAATAAGGGAAATTTCTGCTTTTTTGCCTCTAAATAATTGGAATTTCTGTCTTCTTTCCCCAAAACAAAGGGAATTCCTGTCTTTTTTGCCCCAAAATAAGGAAAATTTCTTACTTATGACCCTGAAATAAGTGAAATTTCTGCAATTTTGCCCCAAAATAAAGGAAATTTTTGCCTTTTTGCCCCCAAATAAGGGGAATTTCAGCCTTTTTACCTAAAAATAAGGGGAATTTCTGCATTTTTGCCACAAAATATTAGGAATTTCTGCCTTTTTGCCCCCAAATAAGAAAATTTCTGCTTTTTTTCCCTGAAATAAGTGAAATTTCTGCAATTTTGCCCCAAATTAAGGGAAATTTCTGGAATTTTGCCCCAAAATAAGTAGAATTTCTGAGTTTTGCCCCAAAATAAAAAGAATTTCTGTCTTTTTGCCCCAACATATAGGCAATTTCTGACTTTGTGCCCCACAATTAGGGGAATTTCTGCAATTTTGCTCCAAAATACGGGGAATTTCTGCCTTTTTGCCCAAAAATAAGAAGAATGCATAACTTTTTTCCTTAAAAAAGGGAAATTTCTTATTTTTGCTCCAAAATAAAGGGAATTTCTGCATTTTGCCTCTAAAAATGTGGAATTTCTGTCTTTTTTACCCAAAACAAAGGGAATTTCTGTCTTCTTTGCCCCAAAATAAGGAAAAATTCTGACTTATTACAATGAAGTAAGTGAAATTTCTGCAATTTTGCCCCAAAATAAGGGAAATTTCTGCCTTTTTGCCCCCAAATAAGGGGAATTTCAGCCTTTTTACCTTGAAATAAGGGGAATTTCTGCATTTTTGCAACAAAATATTAGGAATTACTGCCGTTTTGCCCCAAAATAAGGAAAATGTCTGCCTTTTTTCCCTGAAATAAGTGAAATTTCTTCAATTTTGCCTCCAAATAAGTGAAATTTCTGCAATTTTACACAAAAATAAGTGAAATTTCTGCAGTTTTGCCCTAAAAGAAGAAAAATTTCTGGAATTTTGCCCCAAAATAAGTGGAATTTCTGAGTTTTGCCCCAAAATAAGGAGAATTTCTGTTTTTTGCCACAACATATAGAGAATTTCTGCCTTTTTGCCCCATAATTAGGGTAATTTCTGCAATTTTTCTCCAAAATACGGGGAATTTCTGCCTTTTTGCCCGAAAATAAGAAGAATGCATACCTTTTTGCCATAACAAAGGGAAATTTCTTCATTTTTGCTCCAAAATAAGGGGAATTTCTGCATTTTTGCCTGTAAATAAGTGGAATTTCTGTCTCTTTTCCCCAAAACAAAGGGAATTTCTATTTTTTGCCCCAAAATAAAGAAAATTTCTGACTTATTACCCTGAAATAAGTGAAATTTCTGCAATTTTGCCCCAAAATAAGGGAAATTTCTGCATTTTTGCCACAAAATAAGGGGAATTTCTGTCTTTTTGCCCCAAAATAAGGGAAATTTCAGCCTTTTTACCTGATAATAAGGGTAATCTCTGCTTTTTGCCCTAAAATATGGGGAATTTCTGTATTTTGCCCCAAAACAAAGAAAATTTCTGCAATTTTGTATCAAAATACAAGCAATTTCTGCCTTTTTGCCCACAAATAAGGGAAATTTCAGCCTTTTTACCTCGAAATAAGGGGAATTTCTGAATTTTTGCCACAAAATATTAGGAATTTCTGCATTTTGCCCCAAAATAAGGAAAATTTCTGGCTTTTTTCCCTGAAATAAGTGAAATTTCTGCAATTGTGCCCCAAAATAAGTGAAATTTCTGCAATTTTGCCCCAAAATAAGTGAAATTTCTGCAATTTTGCCCCAAATTATAGGAAATTTCTGGAATTTACCCAAAATTAAGTGGAATTTCTGAGTTTTGCCCCAAAATAAGGAGAATTTCTGTATTTTTGCCCCAACATATAGAGAATTTCTGCCTTTTTGCCCCACAATTAGGGGAATTTCTGCAATTTTGCTCCAAAATACGGGGAATTTCTGCATTTTTGCCCGAAAATAAGAAGAATGCATATCTTTTTGCCATAAAATGGAAATGTCTTCATTTTTGCTCCAATATAAGGGGAATTTTCACTTTTTTGCCTCTAAATAAGTGGAATTTCTGTCTTTTTCCCCCAAAACAAAGGGAATTTCTGTCTTTTTTGCCCCAAAATAAGGAAAAATTCTGACTTATTACCCTGAAGTAAGTGAAATTTCTGCAATTTTGCCACAAAATAAGGGAAATTTCTGCCTTTTTGCCCCCAAATAAGGGGAATTTCAGCCTTTTTACCTCAAAATAAAAGAAATTTCTGCATTTTTGCCACAAAATATTAGGAATTTCTGCCTTTTTGCCCCAGAATAAGAAAATTTGTGCTTTTTTTCCCTGAAATAAGTGAAATTTCTGCAATTTTGCCCCAAAATATGTGAAATTTCTGCAATTTTGCCACAAAATAAGGGAAATTTCTGCCTTTTTGCCCCCAAATAAGGGGAATTTCAGCCTTTTTACCTTGAAATAAGGGGAATTTCTGCATTTTGCCACAAAATATTAGGAATTTCCGGCTTTTTTGCCCCAAAATAAGGAAAATTTCTGCCTTTTTTCCCTAAAATAAGTAAAATTTCTGTAATTTTGCCCCAAAATAAGTGAAATTTCTGCAATTTTGCCCCAAAATAACTGAAATTTCTGCAATTTTGCCTCAATATATGGGAAATTTCTGGAATTTTGCCCCAAAATAAGTGGAATTTCTGTGTTTTGCCCCAAAATAAGGAGAATTTCTGTATTTTTGCCCCTATATATAGGGAATTTCTGCATTTTTGCCCCACAATTAGGGGAATTTCTGCAATTTTGCTCCAAAATACGGGGGATTTCTGCATTTTTGCCCGAAAATAAGAAGAATGCATTACTTTTTCCCATAAAAAAGGGAAATTTCTTTATTTTTGCTCCAAAATAAGGGAAATTTCTGCTTTTTTGCCTCTAAATAATTGGAATTTCTGTCTTCTTTCCCCAAAACAAAGGGAATTCCTGTCTTTTTTGCCCCAAAATAAGGAAAATTTCTTACTTATGACCCTGAAATAAGTGAAATTTCTGCAATTTTGCCCCAAAATAAAGGAAATTTTTGCCTTTTTGCCCCCAAATAAGGGGAATTTCAGCCTTTTTAACTAAAAATAAGGGGAATTTCTGCATTTTTGCCACAAAATATTAGGAATTTCTGCCTTTTTGCCCCCAAATAAGAAAATTTCTGCTTTTTTTCCCTGAAATAAGTGAAATTTCTGCAATTTTGCCCCAAATTAAGGGAAATTTCTGGAATTTTGCCCCAAAATAAGTAGAATTTCTGAGTTTTGCCCCAAAATAAAAAGAATTTCTGTCTTTTTGCCCCAACATATAGGCAATTTCTGACTTTGTGCCCCACAATTAGGGGAATTTCTGCAATTTTGCTCCAAAATACGGGGAATTTCTGCCTTTTTGCCCAAAAATAAGAAGAATGCATAACTTTTTTCCTTAAAAAAGGGAAATTTCTTATTTTTGCTCCAAAATAAGGGGAATTTCTGCATTTTGCCTCTAAAAATGTGGAATTTCTGTCTTTTTTACCCAAAACAAAGGGAATTTCTGTCTTCTTTGCCCCAAAATAAGGAAAAATTCTGACTTATTACAATGAAGTAAGTGAAATTTCTGCAATTTTGCCCCAAAATAAGGGAAATTTCTGCCTTTTTGCCCCCAAATAAGGGGAATTTCAGCCTTTTTACCTTGAAATAAGGGGAATTTCTGCATTTTTGCAACAAAATATTAGGAATTACTGCCGTTTTGCCCCAAAATAAGGAAAATGTCTGCCTTTTTTCCCTGAAATAAGTGAAATTTCTTCAATTTTGCCTCCAAATAAGTGAAATTTCTGCAATTTTACACAAAAATAAGTGAAATTTCTGCAGTTTTGCCCTAAAAGAAGAAAAATTTCTGGAATTTTGCCCCAAAATAAGTGGAATTTCTGAGTTTTGCCCCAAAATAAGGAGAATTTCTGTTTTTTGCCACAACATATAGAGAATTTCTGCCTTTTTGCCCCACAATTAGGGGAATTTCTGCAATTTTGCTCCAAAATACGGGGAATTTCTGCCTTTTTGCCCGAAAATAAGAAGAATGCATACCTTTTTGCCATAACAAAGGGAAATTTCTTAATTTTTGCTCCAAAATAAAGGGAATTTCTGCATTTTTGCCTGTAAGTAAGTGGAATTTCTGTCTCTTTTCCCCAAAACAAAGGGAATTTCTCTCTTTTTTGCCCCAAAATAAAGAAAATTTCTGACTTATTACCCTGAAATAAGTGAAATTTCTGCAATTTTGCCCCAAAATAAGGGAAATTTCTGCATTTTTGCCACAAAATAAGGGGAATTTCTGTCTTTTTGCCCCAAAATAAGGGAAATTTCAGCCTTTTTACCTGATAATAAGGGTAATCTCTGCTTTTTGCCCTAAAATATGGGGAATTTCTGTATTTTGCCCCAAAATAAAGAAAATTTCTGCAATTTTGTACCAAAATACAAGCAATTTCTGCCTTTTTGCCCGCAAATAAGGGGAATTTCAGCCTTTTTACCTCGAAATAAGGAAAATTTCTGCATTTTTGCCACAAAATATTAGGAATTTCTGCCTTTTTACCCCAAAATAAGGAAAATTTCTGCCTTTTTTCCCTGAAATAAGTGAAATTTCTGCAATTGTGCCCCAAAAATAAGTGAAATTTCTGCAATTTTGCCCCAAAATAAGTGAAATTTCTGCAATTTTGCCCCAAAATATAGGAAATTTCTGGAATTTGCCCCAAATTAAGTGGAATTTCTGAGTTTTGCCCCAAAATAAGGAGAATTTCTGTCTTTTTGCCCCAACATATAGAGAATTTCTGCCATTTTGCCCCACAATTAGGGGAATTTCTGCAATTTTGCTCCAAAATACGGGGAATTTCTGCATTTTTGCCCGAAAATAAGAAGAATGCATATCTTTTTGCCATAAAATGGAAATGTCTTCATTTTTGCTCCAAAATAAGGGGAATTTTTACTTTTTTGCCTCTAAATAAGTGGAATTTCTGTCTTTTTCCCCCAAAACAAAGGGAATTTCTGTCTTTTTTGCCCCAAAATAAGGAAAAATTCTGACTTATTACCCTGAAGTAAGTGAAATTTCTGCAATTTTGCCACAAAATAAGGGAAATTTCTGCCTTTTTGCCCCCAAATAAGGGGAATTTCAGCCTTTTACCTCAAAATAAGGGGAATTTCTGCATTTTTGCCCGCAAGTAAGGGGAATTTCAGCCTTTTTACCTCAAAATAAAAGATTTTTCTGCATTTTTGCCACAAAATATTAGGAATTTCTGTCTTTTTGCCACAGAATAAGAAAATTTCTGCTTTTTTTCCCTGAAATAAGTGAAATTTCTGCAATTTTGCCCCAAAATATGTGAAATTTCTGCAATTTTGCCACAAAATAAGGGAAATTTCTGCCTTTTTGCCCCCAAATAAGGGGAATTTCAGCCTTCTTACCTCGAAATAAGGGGAATTTCTGCATTTTTGCCACAAAATATTAGGAATTTCCGGCTTTTTTGCCCCAAAATAAGGAAAATTTCTTCCTTTATTCCCTGAAATAAGTGAAATTTCTGTAATTTTGCCCCAAAATAAGTGAAATTTCTGCAATTTTGCCCCAAACTAAGGGAAATTTCTGGAATTTTGCCCCAAAATAAGTGGAATTTCTGAGTTTTGCCCCAAAATAAGGAGAATTTCTGTTTTTTTGCCCCAACATATAGAGAATTTCTGCCTTTTTGCCCCACAATTAGGGGAATATCTGCAATTTTGCTCCAAAATACGGGGAATTTCTGCCTTTTTGCCCGAAAATAAGAAGAATGCATACCTTTTTGCCATAAAAAGGGAAATTTCTTCATTTTTGTTCCAAAATAAGGGGAATTTCTGAATTTTTGCCTCTAAATAAGAGGAATTTCTGTCTTTTTCTCCCAAAACAAAGGAAATTACTGTCTTTTTTGCCCCAAAACAAGGAAAAATTCTGCCTTATTACCCTGAAGTAAGTGAAATTTTGCAATTTTTCCCCAAAATAAGGGAAATTTCTGCCTTTTTGCCCCCAAATAAGGGGAATTTCAGCCTTTTTACCTCGAAATAAGGGGAATTTTTGCATTTTTGCCACAAAATATTAGGAATTTCTGCATTTTAGCCCCAAAGTAAGGAAAAATTCTGCCTATTTTCCCTGAAATAAGTGAAATTTCTGTAATTTTGCAACAAAATAAGTGAAATTTCTGCAATTTTGCTCCAAAATAAGTGAAATTTCTGCAATTTGGCCCCAAAATATGTGAAAATTCTGGAATTTTGCCCCAGAATAAATGGAATTTCTGAGTTTTGCCCCAAAATAAGGAGATTTTCTGTCTTTTTGCCTCAACATATAGAGAATTTCTGCCTTTTTGCCCCACAATTAGGAGAATTTCTGCAATTTTGCTCCAAAATACGGGGAATTTCTGCCTTTTTGCCCGAAAATAAGAAGAATGCACACCTTTTTGCCATAAAAAAGGGAAATTTCTTCATTTTTGCTCCAAATTAAGGGGAATTTCTGCTTTTTTGCCTCTAAATAAGTGGAATTTCTGTCTTTTTCCGCAAAAACAAAGAGAATTCCTGTCTTTTTTGCCCCAAAATAAGGAAAATTTTTGACTTACTACCCTGAAATAAGTGAAATTTCTGGAATTTTGCCCCAAAATAAAGGAAATTTTTGCCTTTTTGCCGCCAAATTAGGGGAATTTCAGCCTTTGTACCTCAAAATAAAGGGGAATTTCTGCATTTATGCCACAAAATATTAGGATTTTCTGCCTTTTTGATTCAAAATAAGAAAATTTCTGCTTTTTTTCCCTGAAATAAGTGAAATTTCTGGAATTTTGCCCCAAAATAAGTCAAATTTCTGCAATTTTGCCCCAAAATAATGGAAATTTCTGGAATTTTGCCCCAAAATAAGTGGAATTTCTGAGTTTTGCCCTAAAATAAGGAGAATTTCTGTATTTTTTGCCCCAACATATAGGTAATTTCTGCCTTTTTGCCACACAATTAGGGAAATTTCTGCAATTTTGCTCCTAAATATGAGGAATTTCTGCCTTTTTGCCCGAAAATAAGAAGAATGCATACCTTTTTGCCATAAAAAAGGGAAATTTCTTCATTTTTGCTCCAAAATAAGGGGAATTTCTGCTTTTTTGCCTCTAAAAAAGTGGAATTTCTGTCTTTTTTACCCAAAACAAAGGGAATTTCTGTCTTTTATGCCCCAAAATAAGGAAAAATTCTGACTTATTACAATGAAGTAAGTGAAATTTCTGCAATTTTGCCCCAAAATAAGGGAAATTTTTGCATTTTTGCCCCCAAATAATAGGAATTTCAGCCTTTTTACCTCGAAATAAAAAAAATTTCTGCATTTTTGCCACAAAATATTAGGAATTTCTGCCTTTTTGCCCCAAAATAAGGAAAATTTCTGCCTTTTTTCCCTGAAATAAGTGAAATTTCTGTAATTTTGCCCCAAAATAAGTGAAATTTCTGCAATTTTGCCCCAAAATAAGTGAAATTTTTGCAATTTTGCCCCAAAATATGGGAAATTTGTGGAATTTTGCCCAAAAATAAGTGGAATTTCTGTGTTTTGCCCCAAATTAAGGAGAATTTCTGTATTTTTGCCCCAACATATAGGGAATTTCTGCACTTTTGCCCCACAATTAGGGGAATTTCTGCAATTTTGCCCCAAAATACGGGGGATTTCTGGCTTTTTGCCCGAAAATAAGAAGAATGCTTACCTTTTTGCCATAAAAAAGGGAAATTTCTTTATTTTTGCTCCAAAATAAGGAGAATTTCTGCTTTTTTGCCTCTAAATAATTGGAATTTCTGTCTTCTTCCCCCAAAACAAAGGGAATTCCTGTCTTTTTTGCCCCAAAATAAGGAAAATTTCTTACTTATGACCCTGAAATAAGTAAAATTTCTGCAATTTTGCCCCAAAATAAAGGAAATTTTTGCTTTTTGCCCCCAAATAAGGGGAATTTCAGCCTTTTTACCTAAAAATAAGGGGACTTTCTGCATTTTTGCCAAAAAATATTAGGAATTTCTGCCTTTTTGCCCCAAAATAAGAAAATTTCTGCTTTTTTTCCCTGAAATAAGTGAAATTTCTGCAATTTTGCCCCAAAATAAGTGAAATTTCTGCAATTTTGCCCCAAATTTAGGGAAATTTCTGGAATTTTGCCCCAAAATAAGTAGAATTTCTGAGTTTTGCCCCAAAATAAAAAGAATTTCTGTCTTTTTGCCCCAACATATAGGCAATTTCTGACTTTGTGCCCCACAACTAGGGGAATTTCTGCAATTTTGCTCCAAAATACGGGGAATTTCTGCCTTTTTGCACAAAAATAAGAAGAATGCATACCTTTTTCCCTTAAAAAAGGGAAATTTCTTCATTTTTGCTCCAAAATAAGGGGAATTTCTGCTTTTTTGCCTCTAAATAATTGGAATTTCTGTCTTTTTTACCCAAAACAAAGGGAATTTCTGTCTTTTTTGCCCCAAAATAAGGAAAAATTCTGACTTATTACAATGAAGTAAGTGAAATTTCTGCAATTTTGCCCCAAAATAAGGGAAATTTCAGCCTTTTTACCTGATAATAAGGGTAATCTCTGCTTTTGCTCTAAAATATGGGGAATTTCTGTATTTTGCCCCAAAATAAAGAAAATTTCTGCAATTTTGTACCAAAATAAAAGCAATTTCTGCCTTTTTGCCCCCAAATAAGAGGAATTTCAGCCTTTTTACGTCGAAATAAGGGGAATTTCTGCATTTTTGCCACAAAATATTAGGAATTTCTGCCTTTTTGCCCCAAAATAAGAAAATTTCTGCTTTTTTTCCCTGAAATAAGTGAAATTTCGGCAATTTTGCCCCAAATTAAGTGAAATTTCTGCAATTTTGCCCCAAACTAAGGGAAATTTCTGGAATTTTGCCCCAAAATAAGTGGAATTTCTGAGTTTTGCCCCAAAATAAGGAGAATTTCTGTATTTTTGCCCCAACATATAGAGAATTTCTGCCTTTTTGCCCCACAATTAGGGGAATATCTGCAATTTTGCTCCAAAATACGGGGAATTTCTGCCTTTTTGCCCGAAAATAAGATGAATGCATACCTTTTTTGCCATAAAAAGGGAAATTTCTTCATTTTTGTTCCAAAATAAGGGGAATTTCTGAATTTTTGCCTCTAAATAAGTGGAATTTCTGTCTTTTTCTCCCAAAACAAAGGAAATTTCTGTCTTTTTTGCCCCAAAATAAGGAAAAATTCTGCCTTATTACCCTGAAGTAAGTGAAATTTCTGCAATTTTTCCCCAAAATAAGGGAAATTTCTGTTTTTTTGCCCCCAAATAAGAAGAATTTCAGCCTTTTTACCTCGAAATAAGGGGAATTTTTGCATTTTTGCCACAAAATATTAGGAATTTCTGCATTTTTGCCCCAAAGTAAGGAAAAATTCTGCCTATTTTCCCTGAAATAAGTGAAATTTCTGTAATTTTGCACCAAAATAAGTGAAATTTCTGCAATTTTGCTCCAAAATAAGTGAAATTTCTGCAATTTTGCCCCAACATAATTGAAAATTCTGGAATTTTGCCCCAAAATAAATGGAATTTCTGAGTTTTGCCCCAAAATAAGGAGATTTTCTGTCTTTTTGCCCCAACATATAGAGAATTTCTGCCTTTTTGCCCCACAATTAGGAGAATTTCTGCAATTTTGCTCAAAAATACGGGGAGTTTCTGCCTTTTTGCCCGAAAATCAGAAGAATGCACACCTTTTTGCCATAAAAAAGGGAAATTTCTTCATTTTTGCTCCAAATTAAGGGGCATTTCTGCTTTTTTGCCTCTAAATAAGTGGAATTTCTGTCTTTTTCCGCAAAAACAAAGGGAATTCCTGTCTTTTTTGCCCCAAAATAAGGAAAATTTCTGACTTACTACCCTGAAATAAGTGAAATTTCTGGAATTTGGCCCCAAAATAAAGGAAATTTTTGCCTTTTTGCCGCCAAATTAGGGGAATTTCAGCCTTTTTACCTCAAAATAAAGGGGAATTTCTGCATTTATGCCACAAAATATTAGGAATTTCTGCCTTTTTGATTCAAAATAAGAAAATTTCTGCTTTTTTTCCCTGAAATAAGTGAAATTTCTGCAATTTTGCCCCAAAATAAGTGAAATTTCTGCAATGTTGCCCCAAAATAATGGAAATTTCTGGAATTTTGCCCCAAAATAAGTGGAATTTCTGAGTTTTGCCCCAAAATAAAGAGAATTTCTGTTTTTTTTTTTTCCCAAACATATAGGTAATTTCTGCCTTTTTGCCACACAATTAGGGAAATTTCTGCAATTTTGCTCCTAAATATGAGGAATTTCTGCCTTTTTGCCCGAAAATAAGAAGAATGCATACCTTTTGCCATAAAAAAGGGAAATTTTTTCATTTTTGCTCCAAAATAAGGGGAATTTCTGAATTTTTGCCTCTAAAAAAGTGGAATTTCTGTCTTTTTCCCCCAAAACAAAGGGAATTTCTGTCTTTTTTGCCCCAAAATAAGGAAAAACTCTGCCTTATTTCCCTGAAGTACGTGAAATTTCTGCAATTTTGCCCCAAAATAAGTGAAATTTCTGCAATTTTGCCCCAAAATAAAAGAAATTTCTGGAATTGTGCCCCAAAATAAGTGTGATTTCTGATTTTTGCCCCAAAATAAGGAGAATTTCTGTCTTTTTGCCTCAACATATAGGCAATTTCTGCTTTTTGCCTCACAATTAGGGGAATTTCTGCAATTTTGCTCAAAATACGGGGAATTTCTGCCTTTTTGCCCGAAAATAAGAAGAATGCATACCTTTTTGCCATAAAAAAGAGAAATTTCTTCATTTTTGCTCCAAAATAAAGAGAATTTCTGCTTTTTTGCCTCTAAATAAGTGGAATTTCTGTCTTTTTCCCCCAAAACAAAGGGAATTCCTGTCTTTTTTGCCCCAAAATAAAGAAAATTTTTGACTTATTACTCTGAAATAAGTGAAATTTCTGCAATTTTGTTCCAAAATAAAAAAAATTTTTCCTTTTTGCCCCCAAATAAGGAGAATTTCAGTCTTTTTACCTCAAAATAAGGGGAAATTCTGCATTTTTGCCACAAAATATTAGTAATTTCTGCCTTTTTGCCCCAAAATAAGAAAATTTCTGCTTTTTTTCTCTGAAATAAGTGAAATTTCTGCAATTTTGCCCCAAATTAAGTGAAATTTCTGCAATTTTGCCCCAAACTAAGGGAAATTTCTGGAATTTTGCCCCAAAATAAGTGGAATTTCTCAGTTTTGCCCCAAAATAAGGAGAATTTCTGTTTTTTTGCCCCAACATATAGAGAATTTCTGCCTTTTTGCCCCACAATTAGGGGAATATCTGCAATTTTGCTACAAAATACGGGGAATTTCTGCCTTTTTGCACGAAAATAAGAAGAATGCATACCTTTTTGCCATAAAAAGGGAAATTTCTTCATTTTTGTTCCAAAATAAGGGGTATTTCTGAATTTTTGCCTCTAAATAAGTGGAATTTCTGTCTTTTTCTCCCAAAACAAAGGAAATTTCTGTTTTTTTTGCCCCAAAATAAGAAAAAATTCTGCCTTATTACCCTGAAGTAAGTGAAATTTCTGCAATTTTTCCCCAAAATAAGGGAAATTTCTGCCTTTTTGCCCCCAAATAAGGGGAATTTCAGCCTTTTTACCACGAAATAAGGGGAATTTTTGCATTTTTGCCACAAAATATTAGGAATTTCTGCATTTTTGCCCCAAAGTAAGGAAAAATTCTGCCTATTTTCCCTGAAATAAGTGAAATTTCTGTAATTTTGCACCAAAATAAGTGAAATTTCTGCAATATTGCTCCAAAATAAGTGAAATTTCTGCAATTTCGCCCCAAAATTAGTGAAAATTCTGGAATTTTGCCCCAAAATAAATGGAATTTCTGAGTTTTGCCCCAAAATAAGGAGATTTTCTGTCTTTTTGCCCCAACATATAGAGAATTTCTGCCTTTTTGCCCCACAATTAGAATTTCTGCAATTTTGCTCCAAAATATGGGGAATTTCTGCCTTTTTGCCCGAAAATAAGAAGAATGCCCCCCTTTTTGCCATAAAAAAGGGAAATTTCTTCATTTTTGCTCCAAATTAAGGGGCATTTCTGCTTTTTTGCCTCTAAATAAGTGGAATTTCTGTCTTTTTCCACCAAAACAAAGGGAATTCCTGTCTTTTTTGCCCCAAAATAAGGAAAATTTCTGACTTACTACCCTGAAATAAGTGAAATTTCTGGAATTTTGCACCAAAATAAAGGAAATTTTTGCCTTTTTGCCGCCAAGTTAGGGTAATTTCAGCCTTTTTAACTCAAAATAAAGGGGAATTTCTGCATTTATGCCACAAAATATTAGGAATTTTTGCCTTTTTGATTCAAAATAAGAAAATTTCTGCTTTTTTTCCCTGAAATAAGTGAAATTTCTGCAATTTTGCCCCAAAATAAGTGAAATTTCTTCAATGTTGCCCCAAAATAATGGAAATTTCTGGAATTTTGCCCCAAAATAAGTGGAATTTCTGAGTTTTGCCCCAAAATAAGGAGAATTTCTGTTTTTTTTTTCCCAAACATATAGGTAATTTCTGCCTTTTTACCACACAATTAGGGGAATTTCTGCAATTTTGCTCCTAAATATGAGGAATTTCTGCCTTTTTGCCCGAAAATAAGGAGAATGCATACCTTTTTGCCATAAAAAAGGGAAATTTCTTCATTTTTGCTCCAAAATAAGGGGAATTTCTGAATTTTTGCCTCTAAAAAAGTGGAATTTCTGTCTTTTTCCCCCAAAACAAAGGGAATTTCTGTCTTTTTTGCCCCAAAATAAGGAAAAACTCTGCCTTATTTTCCTGAAGTACGTGAAATTTCTGCAATTTTGCCCCAAAATAAGGGAAATTTCTGCCTTTTTGCCCCCAAATAATAGGAATTTCAGCCTTTTTACCTCGAAATAAAAGGAATTTCTGCATTTTTGCCACAAAATATTAGGAATTTCTGCCTTTTTGCCCCAAAATAAGGAAAATTTCTGCCTTTATTCCCTGAAATAAGTGAAATTTCTGTAATTTTGCCCCAAAATAAGTGAAATTTCTGCAATTTTGCACCAAAATAAGTGAAATTTTTGCAATTTTCCCCAAAATATGGGAAATTTCTGGAATTTTGCCCCAAAATAAGTGGAATTTCTGTGTTTTGCCCCAAATTAAGGAGAATTTCTGTATTTTTGCCCCAACATATAGGGAATTTCTGCATTTTTGCCCCACAATTAGGGGAATTTCTGCAATTTTGCTCCAAAATACGGGGGATTTCTGGCTTTTTGCCCGAAAATAAGAAGAATGCATACCTTTTTGCCATAAAAAAGGGAAATTTCTTTATTTTTGCTCCAAAATAAGGAGAATTTCTGCTTTTTTGCCTCTAAATAATTGGAATTTCTGTCTTCTTCCCCCAAAACAAAGGGAATTCCTGTCTTTTTTGCCCCAAAATAAGGAAAATTTCTTACTTATTACCCTGAAATAAGTGAAATTTCTGCAATTTTGCCCCAAAATAAAGGAAATTTTTGCCTTTTTGCCCCCAAATAAGGAAAATTTCAGCCTTTTTACCTAAAAATAAGGGGAATTTCTGCATTTTTGCCACAAAATATTAGGAATTTCTGCCTTTTTGCCCCAAAATAAGAAAATTTCTGCAATTTTGCCCCAAATTTAGGGAAATTTCTGGAATTTTGCCCCAAAATAAGTAGAATTTCTGAGTTTTTCCCCAAAATAAAAAGAATTTCTGTCTTTTTGCCCCATCATATAGGCAATTTCTGACTTTGTGCCCCACAATTAGGGGAATTTCTGCAATTTTGCTCCAAAATACGGGAAATTTCTGCCTTTTTGCCCAAAAATAAGAAGAATGAATACCCTTTTTCCTTAAAAAAGGGAAATTTCTTCATTTTTGCTCCAAAATAAGAGGAATTTCTGCTTTTATGCCTCTAAATAAGTGGAATTTCTGTCTTTTTTACCCAAAACAAAGGGAATTTCTTTCTTTTTTGCCCCAAAATAAGGAAAAATTCTGACTTATTACAATGAAGTAAGTGAAATTTCTGCAATTTTGCCCCAAAATAAGGGAAATTTCTGCATTTTTGCCACAAAATAAGGGGAATTTCTGTCTTGTTGCCCCAAAATAAGGGAAATTTCAGCCTTTTTACCTGATAATAAGGGTAATCTCTGCTTTTTGCCCTAAAATATGGGGAATTTCTGAATTTTGCCCCAAAATAAAGAAAATTTCTGCAATTTTGTACCAAAATAAAAGCAATTTCTGCCTTTTTGCCCCCAAATAAGAGGAATTTCAGCCTTTTTACGTCGAAATAAGGGGAATTTCTGCATTTTTGCAACAAAATATTAGGAATTTCTGCCTTTTTGCCCCAAAATAAGAAAATTTCTGCTTTTTTTCCCTGAAATAAGTGAAATTTCTGCAATTTTGCCCCAAAATAAGTGAAATTTCTGCAATTTTGCCCCAAATTTAGGGAAATTTCTGGAATTTTGCCCCAAAATAAGTAGAATTTCTGAGTTTTGCCCCAAAATAAAAAGAATTTCTGTCTTTTTGCCCCAACATATAGGCAATTTCTGACTTTGTGCCCCACAATTAGGGGAATTTCTGCAATTTTGCTCCAAAATACGGGGAATTTCTACCTTTTTGCACAAAAATAAGAAGAATGCATACCTTTTGTCCTTAAAAAAGGGGAATTTCTGCAATTTTGCTCCAAAATAAGGGGAATTTCTGCTTTTTTGCCTCTAAATAATTGGAATTTCTGTCTTTTTTACCCAAAACAAAGGGAATTTCTGTCTTTTTTGCCCCAAAATAAGGAAAAATTCTGACTTATTACAATGAAGTAAGTGAAATTTCTGCAATTTTGCCCCAAAATAAGTGGAATTTCTGATTTTTGCCCCAAAATAAGGAGAATTTCTGTCTTTTTGCCTCAACATATAGGCAATTTCTGCTTTTTGCCTCACAATTAGGGGAATTTCTGCAATTTTGCTCAAAATACGGGGAATTTCTGCCTTTTTGCCCGAAAATAAGAAGAATGCATACCTTTTTGCCATAAAAAAGGGAAATTTCTTCATTTTTGCTCCAAAATAAAGAGAATTTCTGCTTTTTTGCCTCTAAATAAGTGGAATTTCTGTCTTTTTCCCCCAAAACACAGGGAATTCCTATCTTTTTTGCCCCAAAATAAAGAAAATTTTTGACTTATTACTCTGAAATAAGTGAAATTTCTGCAATTTTGTTCCAAAATAAAGGAAATTTTTGCCTTTTTGCCCCCAAATAAGGAGAATTTCAGCCTTTTTACCTCAAAATAAGGGGAAATTCTGCATTTTTGCCACAAAATATTAGAAATTTCTGCCTTTTTGCCCCAAAATAAGAAAATTTCTGCTTTTTTTCCCTGAAATAAGTGAAATTTCTGCAATTTTGCCCCAAATTAAGTGAAATTTCTGCAATTTTGCCCAAACTAAGGGAAATTTCTGGAATTTTGCCCCAAAATAAGTGGAATTTCTGAGTTTTGCCCCAAAATAAGGAGAATTTCTGTTTTTTTGCCCCAACATATAGAGAATTTCTGCCTTTTTGCCCCACAATTAGGGGAATATCTGCAATTTTGCTCCAAATACAAGGAATTTCTGCCTTTTTGCACGAAAATAAGAAGAATGCATACCTTTTTGCCATAAAAAGGGAAATTTCTTCATTTTTGTTCCAAAATAAGGGGAATTTCTGAATTTTTGCCTCTAAATAAGTGGAATTTCTGTCTTTTTCTCCCAAAACAAAGGAAATTTCTGTCTTTTTTGCCCCAAAATAAGAAAAAATTCTGCCTTATTTCCCTGAAGTAAGTGAAATTTCTGCAATTTTTCCCCAAAATAAGGGAAATTTCTGCCTTTTTGCCCCCAAATAAGGGGAATTTCAGCCTTTTTACCTCGAAATAAGGGGAATTTTTGCATTTTTGCCACAAAATATTAGGAATTTCTGCATTTTAGCCCCAAAGTAAGGAAAAATTCTGCCTATTTTCCCTGAAATAAGTGAAATTTCTGTAATTTTGCACCAAAATAAGTCAAATTTCTGCAATTTTGCTCCAAAATAAGTGATATTTCTGCAATTTCGCCCCAAAATAGTGAAAATTCTGGAATTTTGCCCCAAAATAAATGGAATTTCTGAGTTTTGCCCCAAAATAAGGAGATTTTCTGTCTTTTTGCCCAACATATAGAGAATTTCTGCCTTTTTGCCCCACAATTAGGAGAATTTCTGCAATTTTGCTCCAAAATACGGGGAATTTCTGCCTTTTTGCCCGAAAATAAGAAGAATGCATAACTTTTTCCATAAAAAAGGGAAATTTCTTCATTTTTGCTCCAAATTAAGGGGAATTTCTGCTTTTTTGCCTCTAAATAAGTTGAATTTCTTTCTTTTTCCGCAAAAACAAAGGGAATTCCTGTCTTTTTTGCCCCAAAATAAGGAAAATTTCTGACTTACTACCCTGAAATAAGTGAAATTTCTGTAATTTTGCCCCAAAATAAAGGAAATTTTTGCCTTTTTGCCGCCAAATTAGGGGAATTTCAGCCTTTTTACCTCAAAATAAAAGGGGAATTTCTGCATTTATGCCACAAAATATTAGGAATTTCTGCCTTTTTGATTCAAAATAAGAAAATTTCTGCTTTTTTTCCCTGAAATAAGTGAAATTTCTGCAATTTTGCCCCAAAATAAGTGAAATTTCTGCAATTTTGCCCCAAAATAATGGAAATTTCTGGAATTTTTCCCCAAAATAAGTGGAATTTCTGAGTTTTGCCCCAAAATAAGGAGAATTTCTGGTTTTTTTGCCCCAACATATAGGTAATTTCTGCCTTTTTGCCCCACAATTAGGGGAATTTCTGCAATTTTGCTCCTAAATATGAGGAATTTCTGCCTTTTTGCCCGAAAATAAGAAGAATGCATACCTTTTTGCCATAAATAAGGGAAATTTCTTCATTTTTGCTCCAAAATAAGGGGAATTTCTGAATTTTTGCCTCTAAAAAAGTGGAATTTCTGTCTTTTTCCCCCAAAACAAAGGGAATTTCTGTCTTTTTTGCCCCAAAATAAGGAAAAATTCTGCCTTATTTCCCTGAAGTAAGTGAAATTTCTGCAATTTGGCCCCAAAATAAGGGAAATTTCTGCATTTTTGCCCCCAAATAATAGGAATTTCAGCCTTTTTACCTCGAAATAAAAGGAATTTCTGCATTTTTTGCCACAAAATATTAGGAATTTCTGCCTTTTTGCCCCAAAATAAGGAAAATTTCTGCCTTTTTTCCCTGAAATAAGTGAAATTTCTGTAATTTTGCCCCAAAATAAGTGAAATTTCTGCAATTTTGCCCCAAAATAAGTGAAATTTTTGCAATTTTGCCCCAAAATATGGGAAATTTGTGGAATTTTGCCAAAAAATAAGTGGAATTTCTGTGTTTTGCCCCAAATTAAGGAGAATTTCTGTATTTTTGACCCAACATATAGGGAATTTCTGCATTTTTGCCCCACAATTAGGGGAATTTCTGCAATTTTGCTCCAAAATACGGGGGATTTCTGGCTTTTTGTCCGAAAATAAGAAGAATGCATACCTTTTTGCCATAAAAAAGGGAAATTTCTTTATTTTTGCTCCAAAATAAGAATTTCTGCTTTTTTGCCTCTAAATAAGTGGAATTTCTGTCTTTTTCCCCCAAAACAAAGGGAATTCCTGTCTTTTTTGCCCCAAAATAAAGAAAATTTTTGTCTTATTACTCTGAAATTAGTGAAATTTCTGCAATTTTGTTCCAAAATAAAGGAAATTTTTGCCTTTTTGCCCCCAAATAAGGAGAATTTCAGTCTTTTTACCTCAAAATAAGGGGAAATTCTGCATTTTTGCCACAAAATATTAGAAATTTCTGCCTTTTTTCCCCAAAATAAGAAAATTTCTGCTTTTTTTCCCTGAAATAAGTGAAATATCTGCAATTTTGCCCCAAATTATGTGAAATTTCTGCAATTTTGCCCCAAACTAAGGGAAATTTCTGGAATTTTGCCCCAAAATAAGTGGAATTTCTGATTTTTGCCACAAAATAAGGAGAATTTCTGTTTTTTTGCCCCAACATATAGAGAATTTCTGCCTTTTTGCCCCACAATTAGGAGAATTTCTGCAATTTTACTCCAAAATACGGGGAATTTCTGCCTTTTTGCCCGAAAATAAGAAGAATGCATACCTTTTTGCCATAAAAAAGGGAAATTTCTTCATTTTTGCTCCAAATTAAGGGGAATTTCTGCATTTTTGCCTCTAAATAAGTGGAATGTCTGTTTTTTTCCGCAAAAACAAAGGGAATTCCTGTCTTTTTTGCCCCAAAATAAGGAAAATTTCTGACTTACTACCCTGAAATAAGTGAAATTTCTGGAATTTTGCCCAAAAATAAAGGAAATTTTTTCCTTTTTGCCGCCAAATTAGGGGAATTTCAGCCTTTTTACCTCAAAATAAAGGGGAAATTCTGCATTTATGCCACAAAATATTAGGAATTTCTGCCTTTTTGATTCAAAATAAGAAAATTTCTCCTTTTTTTCCCTGAAATAAGTGAAATTTCTGCAATTTTGCCCCAAAATAAGTGAAATTTCTGCAATTTTGCCCCAAAATAATGGAAATTTCTGGAATTTTGCCCCAAAATAAGTGGAATTTCTGAGTTTTGCCCCAAAAAAAAAGAATTTCTGTTTTTTTTGCCCCAACATATAGGTAATTTCTGCCTTTTTGCCCCACAATTAGGGGAATTTCTGCAATTTTGCTCCTAAATATGAGGAATTTCTGCCTTTTTGCCCGAAAATAAGAAGAATGCATACCTTTTTGCCATAAATAAGGGAAATTTCTTCATTTTTGCTCCAAAATAAGGGGAATTTCTGAATTTTTGCCTCTAAAAATGTGGAATTTCTGTCTTTTTCCCCCAAAACAAAGGGAATTTCTGTCTTTTTTGCCCCAAAATAAGGAAACATTCTGCCTTATTTCCCTGAAGTAAGTGAAATTTCTGCAATTTGGCCCCAAAATAAGGGAAATTTCTGCCTTTTTGCCCCCAAATAATAGGAATTTCAGCCTTTTTACCTCGAAATAAAAGGAATTTCTGCATTTTTGCCACAAAATATTAGGAATTTCTGTCTTTTTGCCCCAAAATAAGGAAAATTTCTGCCTTTTTTCCCTGAAATAAGTGAAATGTCTGTAATTTTGCCCCAAAATAAGTGAAATTTCTGCAATTTTGCCCCAAAATAAGTGAAATTTCTGCAATTTTGCCCCAAAATATGGGAAATTTGTGGAATTTTGCCCAAAAATAAGTGGAATTTCTGTGTTTTGCCCCAAATTAAGGAGAATTTCTGTATTTTTGCCCCAACATATAGAAAATTTCTGCATTTTTGCCCCACAATTAGGGGAATTTCTGCAATTTTGCTCCAAAATACTGGGGATTTCTGGCTTTTTGCCTGAAAATAAGAAGAATGCATACCTTTTTGCCATAAAAAAGGGAAATTTCTTTATTTTTGAACCAAAATAAGGAGAATTTCTGCTTTTTTGCCTCTAAATAATTGGAATTTCTGTCTTCTTCCCCCAAAACAAAGGGAATTCCTGTCTTTTTTGCCCCAAAATAAGGAAAATTTCTTACTTATGACCCTGAAATAAGTGAAATTTCTGCAATTTTGCCCCAAAATAAAGGATTTTTGCCTTTTTGCCCCCAAATAAGGGGAATTTCAGCCTTTTTACCTAAAAATTAGGGGACTTTCTGCATTTTTGCCACAAAATATTAGGAATTTCTGCCTTTTTGCCCCAAAATAAGAAAATTTCTGCTTTTTTTCCCTGAAATAAGTGAAATTTCTGCAATTTTGCCCCAAAATAAGTGAAATTTCTGCAATTTTGCTCCAAATTTAGGGAAATTTCTGGAATTTTGCCCCAAAATAAGTAGAATTTCTGAGTTTTGCCCCAAAATAAAAAGAATTTCTGTCTTTTTGCCCCAACATATAGGCAATTTCTGACTTTGTGCCCCACAATTATGGGAATTTCTGCAATTTTGCTCCAAAATATGGGGAATTTCTGCCTTTTTGCACAAAAATAAGAAGAATGCATACCTTTTTTCCTTAAAAAAGGGAAATTTCTTCATTTTTGCTCCAAAATAAGGGGAATTTCTGCTTTTTTGCCTCTAAATAATTGGAATTTCTGCCTTTTTTACCCAAAACAAAGGGAATTTCTGTCTTTTTTGCCCCAAAATAAGGAAAAATTCTGACTTATTACAATGAAGTAAGTGAAATTTCTGCAATTTTGCCCCAAAATAAGGGAAATCTCTGCATTTTTGCCACAAAATAAGGGGAATTTCTGTCTTTTTGCCCCAAAATAAGGGAAATTTCAGCTTTTTTACCTGATAATAAGGGTAATCTCTGCTTTTTGCCCTAAAATATGGGGAATTTCTGTATTTTGCCCCAAAATAAAGAAAATTTCTGCAATTTTGTACCAAAATAAAAGCAATTTCTGCCTTTTTGCCCCCAAATGAGGGGAATTTCAGCCTTTTTACCTCGAATAAGGGGAATTTCTGCATTTTTGCCACAAAATATTAGGAATTTCTGCCTTTTTGCCCCAAAATAAGGAAAATTTCTGCCTTTTTTCATGAAATAAGTGAAATTTCTGCAATTGTGCCCCAAAATAAGTGAAATTTCTGCAATTTTGCCCCAAAATAAATGAAATTTCTGCAATTTTGCCACAAAATAAGTTAAATTTCTGCAATTTTGCCCCAAAATAAGTGGAATTTCTGATTTTTGCCCCAAAATAAGGAGAATTTCTGTCTTTTTGCCTCAACATATAGGCAATTTCTGCTTTTTGCCTCACGATTAGGGGAATTTCTGCAATTTTGCTCAAAATACGTGGAATTTCTGCCTTTTTGCCCGAAAATAAGAAGAATGCATACCTTTTTGCCATAAAAAAGGGAAATTTCTTCATTTTTGCTCCAAAATAAAGAGAATTTCTGCTTTTTTGCCTCTAAATAAGTGGAATTTCTGTCTTTTTCCCCCAAAACAAAGGGAATTCCTGTCTTTTTTGCCCCAAAATAAAGAAAATTTTTGACTTATTACTCTGAAATAAGTGAAATTTATGCAATTTTGTTCCAAAATAAAAGAAATTTTTGCCTTTTTGCCCCCAAATAAGGAGAATTTCAGCCTTTTTACCTCAAAATAAAGGGAAATTCTGCATTTTGCCACAAAATATTAGGAATTTCTGCCTTTTTGCCCCAAAATAAGAAAATTTCTGCTTTTTTTCCCTGAAATAAGTGAAATTTCTGCAATTTTGCCCCAAATTAAGTGAAATTTCTGCAATTTTGCCCCAAAGTAAGGGAAATTTCTGGAATTTTGCCCCAAAATAAGTGGAATTTCTGAGTTTTGCCCCAAAATGAGGAGAATTTCTGTTTTTTTGCCCCAACATATAGAGAATTTCTGCCTTTTTGCCCCACAATTAGGGGAATATCTGCAATTTTGCTACAAAATACGGGGAATTTCTGCCTTTTTGCCCGAAAATAAGAAGAATGCATACCTTTTTGCCATAAAAAGGGAAATTTCTTCATTTTTGTTCCAAAATAAGGGGAATTTCTGAATTTTTGCCTCTAAATAAGTGGAATTTCTGTCTTTTTCTCCCAAAACAAAGGAAATTTCTGTCTTTTTTGTCCCAAAATAAGGAAAAATTCTGCCTAATTACCCTGAAGTAAGTGAAATTTCTGCAATTTTTCCCCAAAATAAGGGAAATTTCTGCCTTTTTGCCCCCAAATAAGGGGAATTTCAGCTTTTTTACCTCGAAATAAGGGGAATTTTTGCATTTTTGCCACAAAATATTAGGAATTTCTGCCTTTTTGCCCCAAATTAAGGAAAATTTCTGCCTATTTTCCCTGAAATAAGTGAAATTTCTGGAATTTTGCTCCAAAATAAGTGAAATTTCTGCAATTTCGCCCCAAAATAAGTGAAAATTCTGGAATTTTGCCCCAAAATAAATGGAATTTCTGAGTTTTGCCCCAAAATAAGGAGATTTTCTGTCTTTTTGCCCCAACATATAGAGAATTTCTGCCTTTTTGCCCCACAATTAGGAGAATTTCTGCAATTTTGCTCCAAAATACGGGGAATTTCTGCCTTTTTGCACGAAAATAAGAAGAATGACCACCTTTTTGCCATAAAAAAGGGAAATTTCTTCATTTTTGCTCCAAAATAAAAGGAATTTCCGCTTTTTTGCCTCTAAATAAGTGGAATTTCTGTCTTTTTCTTCAAAAAAAAAGGCAATTTCTGTATTTTTTTGCCCCAAAATAAGGAAAAATTCTGACTTATTACCCTGAAGTAAGTGAAATTTCTGCAATGTTGCTCAAAATACGGGGAATTTCTGCCTTTTTGCCCGAAAATAAGAAGAAAGCACACCTTTTTGCCATAAAAAAGGGAAATTTCTTCATTTTGCTCCAAATTAAGGGGAATTTCTGCTTTTTTGCCTCTAAATAAGTGGAATTTCTGTCTTTTTCCACCAAAACAAAGGGAATTCCTGTCTTTTTTGCCCCAAAATAAGGAAATTTTCTGACTTACTACCCTGAAATAAGTGAAATTTCTGGAATTTTGCCCCAAAATAAAGGAAATTTTTGCCTTTTTGCCGCCAAATTAGGGGAATTTCAGCCTTTTTACCTCAAAATAAAGGGGAATTTCTGCATTTATGCCACAAAATATTAGGAATTTCTGCCTTTTTGATTCAAAATAAGAAAATTTCTGCTTTTTTTCCCTGAAATAAGTGAAATTTCTGCAATTTTGCCCCAAAATAAGTGAAATTTCTGCAATTTTGCCCCAAAATAAGTGAAATTTCTGCAATTTTGCCCCAAAATAATGGAAATTTCTGGAATTTTGCCCCAAAATAAGTGGAATTTCTGAGTTTTGCCCCAAAATAAAGAGGATTTCTGTTTTTTTTGCCCCAACATATAGGGAATTTCTGCCTTTTTGCCCCACAATTAGGGGAATTTCTGCAATTTTGCTACAAAATATGGGGAATTTCTGGCTTTTTGCCCGAAAATAAGAAGAATGCATACCTTTTTGCCATAAAAAAGGGAAATTTCTTCATTTTTGCTCCAAAATAAGGGGAATTTCTGCTTTTTTGCCTCTACATAATTGGAATTTCTGTATTTTTTACCCAAAACAAAGGGAATTTCTGTCTTTTTTGCCCCAAAATAAGGAAAAATTCTGACTTATTACAATGAAGTAAGTGAAATTTCTGCAATTTTGCCCCAAAATAAGGGAAATTTCTGCATTTTTGCCACAAAATAAGGGGAATTTCTGTCTTTTTGCCCAAACATATAGGCAATTTCTGACTTTGTGCCCCACAATTAGGGGAATTTCTGCAATTTTGCTCCAAAATACGGGGAATTTCTGCCTTTTAGCCCAAAAATAAGAAGAATGCATACCTTTTTTCCTTAAAAAAGGGAAATTTCTTCATTTTTGCTCCAAAATAAGGGGAATTTCTGCTTTTTTGCCTCTAAATAAGTGGAATTTCTGTCTTTTTCCCCCAAAACAAAGGGAATTCCTGTCTTTTTTGCCCCAAAATAAAGAAAATTTTTGTCTTATTACTCTGAAATTAGTGAAATTTCTGCAATTTTGTTCCAAAATAAAGGAAATTTTTGCCTTTTTGCCCCCAAATAAGGAGAATTTCAGCCTTTTTACCTCAAAATAAGGGGAATTTCTGCCTTTTTGCCACAAAATATTAGGAATTTCTTCCTTTTTGCCACAAAATAAGGAAAATTTCTGCCTTTTTTCCCTGAAATAAGTGAAATTTCTGTAATTTTGCCCCAAAATAAGTGAAATTTCTGCAATTTTGCCCCAAAATAAGTGAAATTTCTGCAATTATGCCCCAAAATAAGTGGAATTTCTGAGTTTTGACCCAAAATATGGAGAATTTCTGTCTTTTTGCCCCAACATATAGGGAATTTCTGCATTTTTGCCCAACGATTAGGGGAATTTCTGCAATTTTGCTCCAAAATACAAGGAATTTCTGCCTTTTCGCCCGAAAATAAGAAGAATGCATACCTTTTTGCCATAAATAAGGGAAATTTCTTCATTTTTCTCCAAAATAAAGGGAATTTCTGCTTTTTGCCTCTAAATAAGTAGAATTTCTGTCTTTTTCCCCCAAAACAAAGGGAATTTCTGTATTTTTTGCCCCAAAATAAGGAAAAATTCTGACTTATTACCCTGAAGTAAGTGAAATTTCTGTAATTTTGCCCCAAAATAAGTGAAATTTCTGCAATTTTGCCCCAAAATAAGGGAAATTTTTCAATTTTGCCCCAAAATATGGGAAATTTGTGGAATTTTGCCCAAAAATATGTGGATTTTCTGTGTTTTGCCCCAAATTAAGGAGAATTTCTGTATTTTTGCCCCAACATATAGGGAATTTCTGCATTTTTGCCCTACAATTAGGGGAATTTCTGCAATTTTGCTCCAAAATACGGGGGATTTCTGGTTTTTTGCCCGAAAATAAGAAGAATGCATACCTTTTTGCCATAAAAAAGGGAAATTTCTTTATTTTTGCTCCACAATAAAAAGAATTTCTGCTTTTTTGCCTCTAAATAATTGGAATTTCTGTATTCTTCCTCCAAAACAAAGGGAATTCCTGTCTTTTTTGCCCCAAAATAAGGAAAATTTCTTACTTATGACCCTGAAATAAGTGAAATTTCTGATATTTTGCCACAAAATAAGGGAAATTTCTGCCTTTTTGCCCCCAAATAAGGGGAATTTCAGCCTTTTTACCTAAAAATAAGGGGAATTTCTGCATTTTTGCCACAAAATATTAGGAATTTCTGCCTTTTTGTCCCAAAATAAGAAAATTTCTGCTTTTTTTCACTGAAATAAGTGAAATTTGTGCAATTTTGCGCCAAAATAAGTGAAATTTCTGCAATTTTGCCCCAAATTTAGGGAAATTTCTGGAATTTTGCCCCAAAATAAGTAGAATTTCTGAGTTTTGCCCCAAAATAAAAAGAATTTCTGTCTTTTTGCCCAAACATATAGGCAATTTCTGACTTTGTGCCCCACAATTAGGGGAATTTCTGCAATTTTGCTCCAAAATACGGGGAATTTCTGCCTTTTAGCCCAAAAATAAGAAGAATGCATACCTTTTTTCCTTAAAAAAGGGAAATTTCTTTATTTTTGCTCCAAAATAAGGGGAATTTCTGCTTTTTTGCCTCTAAATAAGTGGAATTTCTGTCTTTTTTACCCAAAACAAAGAAAATTTCTGTCTTTTTTGCCCCAAAATAAGGAAAAATTCTGACTTATTATAATGAAGTAAGTGAAATTTCTGCAATTTTTCCCCAAAATAAGGGAAATTTCTGCCTTTTTGCCCCCAAATAAGGGGAATTTCAGCCTTTTTACCTCGAAATAAGGGGAATTTCTGCATTTTTGCAACAAAATATTAGGAATTAATGCCGTTTAGCCCCAAAATAAGGAAAATTTCTGCATTTTTTCCCTGAAATAAGTGAAATTTCTGCAATTTTGCCCCCAAATAAGTGAAATTTCTGCAATTTTGCCCCAAAATAATGGAAATTTCTAAAATTTTGCCCCAAAATAAGTGGAATTTCTGGATTTTGCCCCAAAATAAGGAGAATTTCTGTTTTTTTTGCCCCAACATATAGGTAATTTCTGCCTTTTTGCCCCACAATTAGGGGAATTTCTGCAATTTTGCCCTAAAATAAGAGAAATTTCTGCCTTTTTGCCCCCAAATAAGGGGAATTTCAGCCTTTTTACCTCGAAATAAAGGTAATTTCTGCATTTTTGCAACAAAATATTAGGAATTACTGCCGTTTTGCCCCAAAATAAGGAAAATATCTGTCTTTTTTCCCTGAAATAAGTGAAATTTCTGCAATTTTGCCCCCAAATAAGTGAAATTTCTGCAATTTTACACAAAAATAAGTGAAACTTCTGCAGTTTTGCCCTAAAAGAAGAAAAATTTCTGGAATTTTGCCTCAAAATAAGTGGAAATCCTGAGTTTTGCCCCAAAATAAGGAGAATTTCTGTTTTTTGCCACAACATATAGAGAATTTCTGCCTTTTTGCCACACAATTAGGGGAATTTCTGCAATTTTGCTCCAAAATACGGGGAATTTCTGCCTTTTTGCCCGAAAATAAGAAGAATGCATACATTTTTGCCATAACGAAGGGAAATTTCTTCATTTTTGCTCCAAAATAAGGGGAATTTCTGCATTTTTGCCTCTAAATAAGTGGAATTTCTGTCTCTGTTCCCCAAAACAATGGGAATTTCTCTCTTTTTTGCCCCAAAATAAAGAAAATTTCTGACTTATTACCCTGAAATTTGTGAAATTTCTGCAATTTTGCCCCAAAATAAGGGAAATTTCTGCATTTTTGCCACAAAATAAGGGGAATTTCTGTCTTTTTGCCCCAAAATAAGTGAAATTTCAGCCTTTTTACCTGATAATAAGGGTAATCTCTGCTTTTTGCCCTAAACTTTGGGGAATTTCTGAATTTTGCCCCAAAATAAAGAAAATTTCTGCAATTTTGTACCAAAATAAAAGCAATTTGTACCTTTTTGCCCCCAAATAAGAGGAATTTCAGCATTTTTACCTCGAAATAAGGGGAATTTCTGCATTTTTGCCACAAAATATTAGGAATTTCTGCCTTTTTGCAACAAAATAAGGAAAATTTCTGCCTTTTTTCCCTGAAATAAGTGAAATTTCTGCAATTGTGCCCCAAAATAAGTGAAATTTCTGCAATTTTGCCCCAAAATAAGTGAAATTTTTGCAATTTTGCCCCAAAATATAGGAAATTTCTGGAATTTGCCCCAAATTAAGTGGAATTTCTGAATTTTGCCCCAAAATAAAAAGAATTTCTGTCTATTTGCCCCAACATATAGAGAATTTCTGCCTTTTTGCCCCACAATTAGGGGAATTTCTGCAATTTTGCTCCAAAATACGGGGAATTTCTGCATTTTTGCCCGAAAATAAGAAGAATGCATATCTTTTTGCCATAAAATGGAAATGTCTTCATTTTTGCTCCAAAATAAGGGGAATTTCCACTTTTTTGCCTCTAAATAAGTGGAATTTCTGTCTTTTTCCCCCAAAACAAAAGGAATTTCTGTCTTTTTTGCCCCAAAATAAGGAAAAATTCTGACTTATTACCCTGAAGTAAGTGAAATTTCTGCAATTATGCCACAAAATAAGGGAAATTTCTGCCTTTTTGCCCCCAAATAAGAGGAATTTCAGCCTTTTTACCTCAAAATAAGGGGAATTTCTGCATTTTTGCCCCCAAGTAAGGGGAATTTCAGCCTTTTTACCTCAAAATAAAAGAAATTTCTGCATTTTTGCCACAAAATATTAGGAATTTCTGCCTTTTTGCCCCAGAACAAGAAAATTTCTGCTTTTTTTTCTGAAATAAGTGAAATTTCTGCAATTTTGCCCCAAAATAAGGAGAATTTCTGTCTTTTTGCCCTAACATATAGAGTATTTCTGCCTTTTTGCCCCACAATTAGGGGAATTTCTGCAATTTTGCTCCAAAATACGGAGAATTTCTGCCTTTTTACCCGAAAATAAGAAGAATGCATACCTTTTTGCCATAAAAAGAAAATGTCTTCATTTTTGCTCCAAAATAAGGGGAATTTCCGCTTTTTTGCCTCTAAATAAGTGGAATTTCTGTCTTTTTCCCTCAAAACAAAGGGAATTTCTGTTTTTTGGCCCCAAAATAAGGAAAAATTTTGCCTTATTACCCTGAAGTAAGTGAAATTTCTGCAATTTTGCCCCAAAATAAGGGAAATTTCTGCCTTTTTGCCCCCAAATAAGGGGAATTTTAGCCTTTTTACCTCGAAATAAAGGGAATTTCTGCATTTTTCCCACAAAATAAGAATTTCTGCCTTTTTGCTCCAAAATAAGGAAAATTTTTGCCTTTTTTCCTTGAAATAGGTGAAATTTCTGCAATTTTGCCCCAAAATAAGTGAAATTTCTGCAATTTTGCCACAAAATAATTTAAATTTCTGCAATTTTGCCCCAAAATAAGGGAAATTTCTGGAATTTTGCCTCAAAATAAGTGGAATTTCTGAGTTTTGCCAAAAAATAAGGAGAATTTCTGTCTTTTTGCCACAACATATAGAGAATTTCTGCCTTTTTGCCCCACAATTAGGGGAATTTCTGCAATTATGCTCCAAAATACAGGGAATTTCTGCCTTTTTGCCCAAAAGTAAGAAGAATGCATACCTTTTTGGCCATAAAAAGGAAATTTCTTCATTTTTGCTCCAAAATAAAGGGAATTTCTGCTTTTTTGCCTCTAAAAAAGTGGAATTTCTGTCTTTTTCCCCCCGAACAAAGGGAATTTCTGTATTTTTGCCCCAAAATAAGAAAAAATTCTGACTTATTACCCTGAAGTAAGTGCAATTTCTGCAATTTTGCCCCAAAATAAGGGAAATTTCTGCCTTTTTGCCCCCAAATAAGGGGAATTTCAGCCTTTTTCCCTCATAATAAGGGGAATTTCTGCATTTTTGCCTCCAAATAAGGAAAATTTCAGCCTTTTTACCTCAAAATAAGAGGAATTTCTGCATTTTTGCCACAAAATATTAGGAATTTCTGCCTTTTTGCCCAAAATAAGGAAAATTTCTGCATTTTTTCCCTGAAATAAGTGAAATTTCTGCAATTTTGCCCCCAAATAAGTGAAATTTCTGCAATTTTGCCCCAAAATAATGGAAATTTCTGGAATTTTGCCCCAAAATAAGTGGAATTTCTGGGTTTTGCCCCAAAATAAGGAGAATTTCTGTTTTTTTTGCCCCAACATATAGGTAATTTCTGCCTTTTTGCCCCACAATTAGGGGAATTTCTGCAATTTTGCCCCAAAATAAGAGAAATTTCTGCCTTTTTGCCCCCAAATAAGGGGAATTTCAGCCTTTTTACCTCGAAATAAAGGTAATTTCTGCATTTTTGCAACAAAATATTAGGAATTACTGCCGTTTTGCCCCAAAATAAGGAAAATATCTGCCTTTTTTCCCTGAAATAAGTGATAATTCTGCAATTTTGCCCCCAAATAAGTGAAATTTCTGCAATTTTACACAAAAATAAGTGAAACTTCTGCAGTTTTGCCCTAAAAGAAGAAAAATTTCTGGAATTTTGCCCCAAAATAAGTGGAAATCCTGAGTTTTGCCCCAAAATAAGGAGAATTTCTGTTTTTTGCCACAACATATAGAGAATTTCTGCCTTTTTGCCACACAATTAGGGGAATTTCTGCAATTTTGCTCCAAAATACGGGGAATTTCTGCCTTTTTGCCCGAAAATAAGAAGAATGCATACATTTTTGCCATAACGAAGGGAAATTTCTTCATTTTTGCTCCAAAATAAGGGGAATTTCTGCATTTTTGCCTCTAAATAAGTGGAATTTCTGTCTCTTTTCCCCAAAACATTGGGAATTTCTCTCTTTTTTGCCCCAAAATAAAGAAAATTTCTGACTTATTACCCTGAAATTTGTGAAATTTCTGCAATTTTGCCCCAAAATAAGGGAAATTTCTGCATTTTTGCCACAAAATAAGGGGAATTTCTGTCTTTTTGCCCCAAAATAAGTGAAATTTCAGCCTTTTTACCTGATAATAAGGGTAATCTCTGCTTTTTGCCCTAAACTTTGGGAAATTTCTGTATTTTGCCCCAAAATAAAGAAAATTTCTGCAATTTTGTACCAAAATAAAAACAATTTCTGCCTTTTTGCCCCCAAATAAGAGGAATTTCAGCATTTTTACCTCGAAATAAGGGGAATTTCTGCATTTTTGCCAAAAAATATTAGGAATTTCTGCCTTTTTGCCCCAAAATAAGGAAAATTTCTGCCTTTTTTCTCTGAAATAAGTGAAATTTCTGCAATTGTGCCCCAAAATAAGTGAAATTTCTGCAATTTTGCCCCAAAATAAGTGAAATTTCTGCAATTTTGCCCCAAAATATAGGAAATTTCTGGAATTTGCCCCAAATTAAGTGGAATTTCTGAGTTTTGCCCCAAAATAAAAAGAATTTCTGTCTTTTTGCCCCAACATATAGAGAATTTCTGCCTTTTTGCCCCACAATTAGGGGAATTTCTGCAATTTTGCTCCAAAATACGGGGAATTTCTGCATTTTTGCCCGAAAATAAGAAGAATGCATATCTTTTTGAAATAAAATGGAAATGTCTTCATTTTTGCTCCAAAATAAGGGGAATTTCCACTTTTTTGCCTCTAAATAAGTGGAATTTCTGTCTTTTTCCCCCAAAACAAAAGGAATTTCTGTCTTTTTTGCCCGAAAATAAGGAAAAATTCTGACTTATTACCCTGAAGTAAGTACAATTTCTGCAATTATGCCACAAAATAAGGGAAATTTCTGCCTTTTTGCCCCCAAATAAGAGGAATTTCAGCCTTTTTACCTCAAAATAAGGGAAATTTCTGCATTTTTGCCCCCAAGTAAGGGGAATTTCAGCCTTTTTACCTCAAAATAAAAGAAATTTCTGCATTTTTGCCACAAAATATTAGGAATTTCTGCCTTTTTGCCCCAGAACAAGAAAATTTCTGCTTTTTTTTTCTGAAATAAGTGAAATTTCTGCAATTTTGCCCCAAAATAAGGAGAATTTCTGTCTTTTTGCCCTAACATATAGAGTATTTCTTCCTTTTTGCCCCACAATTAGGGGAATTTCTGCAATTTTGCCCCAAAATAAGGAAAATTTTTGACTTTTTTCCTTGAAATAAGTGAAATTTTTGCAATTTTGCCCCAAAATAAGTGAAATTTCTGAAATTTTGCCACAAAATAATTGAAATTTCTGCAATTTTGCCCGAAAATTAGGGAAATTTCTGGAATTTTGCCTCAAAATAAGTGGAATTTCTGAGTTTTGCCAAAAAATAAGGAGAATTTCTGTCTTTTTGCCACAACATATAGAGAATTTCTGCCTTTTTGCCCCACAATTAGGGGAATTTCTGCAATTATGCTCCAAAATACAGGGAATTTCTGCCTTTTTGCCCAAAAATAAGAAGAATGCATACCTTTTTGGCCATAAAAAGGAAATTTCTTCATTTTTGCTCCAAAATAAGGGGAATTTCTGCTTTTTTGCCTCTAAAAAAGTGGAATTTCTGTCTTTTTCCCCCCGAACAAAGGGAATTTCTGTATTTTTGCCCCAAAATAAGAAAAAATTCTGACTTATTACCCTGAAGTAAGTGCAATTTCTGCAATTTTGCCCCAAAATAAGGGAAATTTCTGCCCTTTTGCCCCCAAATAAGGGGAATTTCAGACTTTTTCCCTCAAAATAAGGGGAATTTCTGCATTTTTGCCTCCAAATAAGGAAAATTTCAGCCTTTTTACCTCAAAATAAGAGGAATTTCTGCATTTTTGCCACAAAATATTAGGAATTTCTGCCTTTTTGCCCCAAAATAAGGAAAAATTCTTACTTATTACCCTGAAATAAGTGAAATTTCTGAAATTTTGCCCCAAAATAAGTGAAATTTATGCAATTTTGCCCCAAAATAAGTGGAATTTCTGAGTTTTGCCCCAAAATAAGGAGAATTTCTGTCTTTTTGCCTCAACATATAGGCAATTTCTGCTTTTTGCCCCACAATTAGGTGAATTTCTGCAATTTTGCTCCAAAATACGGGGAATTTCTGCCTTTTTGCCCGAAAATAAGAAGAATGCATACCTTTTTGCCATAAAAAAAAAGAAATTTCTTCATTTTTGCTCCAAAATATAAAGAATTTCTGCTTTTTTGCCTCTAAATAAGTGGAATTTCTGTCTTTTTCTCCCAAAACAAAGGGAATTTCTGTCTTTTTTGCCCCAAAATATAGAAAATTTCTGACTTATTACTCTGAAATAAGTGAAATTTCTGCAATTTTGTTCCAAAATAAAGGAAATTTTTGCCTTTTTGCCCCCAAATAAGGGGAATTTCAGCCTTTTTACCTCAAAATAAGGGGAATTTCTGCCTTTTTGCAACAAAATATTAGGAATTTCTGCCTGTTTGCCCCAAAATAAGGAAAATTTCTGCCTTTTTTCCCTGAAATAAGTGAAATTTCTGTAATTTTGCCCCAAAATAAGTGAAATTTCTGCAATTTTGCCCCAAAATAAGTGAAATTTCTGCAATTTTGCCCCAAAATAAGGGAAATTTCTGATATTTTGCCCCAAAATAAGTGGAATTTCTGAGTTTTGACCCAAAATAAGGAGAATTTCTGTCTTTTTGCCCCAACATAGAGGGAATTTCTGCATTTTTGCCCAACAATTAGGGGAATTTCTGCAATTTTGCTCCAAAATACAAGGAATTTCTGCCTTTTCGCCCGAAAATAAGAAGAATGCATACCTTTTTGCCATAAATAAGGGAAATTTCTTCATTTTTCCTCCAAAATAAGGGGTATTTCTGCTTTTTGCCTCTAAATAAGTAGAATTTCTGTCTTTTTCCCCCAAAACAAAGGGAATTTCTGTATTTTTTGCCCCAAAATAAGGAAAAATTCTGACTTATTACCCTGAAGTAAGTGAAATTTCTGCAATTTTGCCCCAAAAGAAGGGAAATTTCTACCTTTTTACCCCAAATAAGGGGAATTTCAGCCTTTTTACCTCAAAATAAGGGGAATTTCTGAATTTTTGCCACAAAATATTAGGAATTTATTCCTTTTTGCCCCAAAATAAGGAAAATTTCTGCCTTTTTTCTCAGAAATAAGTGAAATTTCTGCAATTTTGCCCCAAAATAAGTGAAATTTCTGCAATTTTGCCCCAAAATAAGGGAAATTTCTGATATTTTGCCCCAAAATAAGTGGAATTTCTGAGTTTTGACCCAAAATAAGGAGAATTTCTGTCTTTTTGCCGCAACATATAGGGAATTTCTGCATTTTTGCCCAACAATTAGGGGAATTTCTGCAATTTTGCTCCAAAATACAAGGAATTTCTGCCTTTTCGCCCGAAAATAAGAAGAATGCATACCTTTTTGCCATAAATAAGGGAATTTTCTTCATTTTTCCTCCAAAATAAGGGGTATTTCTGCTTTTTGCCTCTAAATAAGTAGAATTTCTGTTTTTTTTCCCCAAAACAAAGGGAATTTCTGTATTTTTTGCCCCAAAATAAGGAAAAATTCTGACTTATTACCCTGAAGTAAGTGAAATTTCTGCAATTTTGCCCCAAAAGAAGGGAAATTTCTACCTTTTTACCCCAAATAAGGGGAATTTCAGCCTTTTTACCTCAAAATAAGGGGAATTTCTGCATTTTTGCCACAAAATATTAGGAATTTATTCCTTTTTGCCCCAAAATAAGGAAAATTTCTGCCTTTTTTCTCAGAAATAAGTGAAATTTCTGCAATTTTGCCCCAAAATAAGAGAAATTTCTGCAATTTTGCCCCAAAATAAGTGAAATTTCTGCAATTTTGCCCCAAAATATGTGAAATTTCTGCAATTTATCCCCAAAATAAAGGAAATTTCTGGAATTTTGCCTGAAAATAAGAAGAATGCATACCTTTTTGCCATAAAAAAGGGAAATTTCTTCATTTTTGCTCCAAAATAAAGGGAATTTCTGCTTTTTTGCCTCTAAATAAGTGGAATTTCTGTCTTTTTCCCCCAAAACAAAGGGAATTTTTTTTTGCCCCAAAATAAGGAAAATTTCTGACTTATTATCCTGAAATAAGTGAAATTTCTGCAATTTTGCCCCAAAATAAGGGAAATTTCTGCCTTTTTGCCACAAAATAAGGGGAATATCTGTCTTTTTGCCCCAAAATAAGGGAAATTTCAGCCTTTTTTACCTGATAATAAGGGTAATCCCTGCTTTTTGCCCTAAAATATGGGGAATATCTGTATTTTGCCCCAAAATAAAGAAAATTTCTGCAATTTTGTACCAAAATAAAGGCAATTACTGCCTTTTTGCCCCCAAATAAGGGAAATTTCAGCATTTTTACCTCGAAATAAGGGGAATTTCTGCATTTTTGCCACAAAATATTAGGAATTTCTGCCTTTTTGCCCCAAAATAAGAAAAATTTCTGCCTTTTTTCCCTGAAATAAGTGAAATTTCTCCAATTTTGCACCAGAATAAGTGAAATTTCTGCAATTTTGCCACAAAATAAGTGAAATTTCTGCAATTTTGCCCCAAAATAAGGGAAATTTAAGGAATTTTGACCCAAATTAAGTGGAATTTCTGAGTTTTGCCCCAAAATAAGGAGAATTTCTGTCTTTTTGCCACAACATATAAAGAATTTCTGCCTTTTTGCCCCACAATTAGGGGAATTTCTGCAATTTTGCCACAAAATAGAAGGATTTCTGCCTTTTTGCCCGAAAATAAGAAGAATGCATACTTTTTTTCCATAAAAAAGAAAATGTCTTCTTTTTTGCTCCAAAATAAGTGGAATTTCCACATTTTTGCCTCTAAATAAGTGGAATTTCTGTCTTTTCCCCCCAAAACAAAAGGAATTTCTGTTTTTTTTGCCCCAAAATAAGGAAAAATTCTGACTTATTACCCTGAAGTAAGTGAAATTTCTGCAATTTTTCCCCAAAATAAGGGAAATTTCTGCTTTTTTGTTCCCAAATATGGGGAATTTCAGCCTTTTTACCTCAAAATAAGGGGAATTTCTGCATTTTTGTTCCCAAATAAGGGAAATTTCTGCCTTTTTATCTCAAAATAAGGGAAATTTCTGCATTTTTGCCACAAAATATTAGGAATTTCTGTTTTTTTGCCCCAGAATAAGAAAATTTCTGCTTTTTTCCCCTGAAATAAGTGAAATTTCCGCAATTTTTCACCAAAGTAAGTGAAATTTCTGCAATTTTGCCCCAAAATAAGGGAAATTTCTGGAATTTTGCCCCAAAATAAGTGGAATTTCTGAGTTTTGCCCCAAAATAAGGAGAATTTCTGTCTTTTTGCCCCAACATATAGAGAATTTCTGAATTTTTGGCCCACAATTAGGGGAATTTCTGCAATTTTGCTCCAAAACACGGGGAATTTCTGCCTTTTTGCCCGAAAATAAGAAGAATGCGTACCTTTTTGCCATAAAAAAGAAATGTCTTCATTTTTGCTCCAAAATAAGAGGAATTTCTGCTTTTTTGCCTCTAAATAAGTGGAATTTCTGTCTTTTTCCCGACAAAAAAAGGCAATTTCTATATTTTTTGACCCCAAAATAAAGAAAAATTCTGACTTATTACCCTGAAGTAAGTGAAATTTCTGAAATTTTGCCCTAAAATAAGGGAAATTTCTGCCTTTTTGCCCCAAAATAATGGGTATTTCAGCCTTTTTACCTCAAAATAAGGTGAATTTCTGCATTTTTCCAACAAAATATTAGGAATTTCTGCATTTTAACCCCAGAATAAGAAAATTTTTGCTTTTTTTCCCTGAAATAAGTGAAATTTCTGTCATTTTGCCCCAAAATATGTGAAATTTCTGCAATTTTTCCCCAAAATAAGGGAAATTTATGGAATTTTGCCACAAAATAAGTGGAATTTCTGAGTTTTAACCCAAATATGGAGAATTTCTGTCTTTTTGCCCCAACATATAGGGAATTTCTGCATTTTTGCCCCACAATTTGGGTAATTTCTGCAATTTTGCTCCAAAATACTGGGAATTTCTGCTTTTTTGCCAGAAAATAAGGGGAATGTATACCTTTTTGCCATAAAAAAAAGAAATTTCTTCATTTTTGCTCCAAAATAAGGGGAATTTCTGCTTTTTTGCCCCTAAATAAGTGGAATTTCTGTCTTTTTCCCCCAAAACAAAGGGAATTCCTGTCTTTTTTGCCCCAAAATAAGGAAAATTTCTGACTTATTACCCTGAAATAAGTGAAATTTCTGCAATTTTGCTCAAAAATAAAGGAAATTTTTGCCTTTCTGCTGCCAAAAAAGGGGAATTTCAGCCTTTTTACCTCAAAATAAGGGGAATTTCTGCATTTTTGCCCCAAAATATTAGGAATTTCTGCCTTTTTGCCTCAAAATAAGAAAATTTTTGCTTTTTTGCTCTGAAATAAGTGAAATTTCTGCAATTTTGCCCCAAAATAAGTGAAATTTCTGCAATTTTGCCCCAAAATAAGGGAAATTTCTGGAATTTTGCCCCAAAATAATTAGAATTTCTGAGTTTTGCCCCTAAATAAATAGAATTTCTGTCTTTTTGCCCCAACATATAGGCAATTTCTGACTTTTTGCCCCACAATTAGGGGAATTTCTGCAATTTTGCTCCAAAATACCGGGAATTTCTGCGTTTTTGCCCGAAAATAAGAAGAATGCATACCTTTTTGCCATAAAAAAGGGAAATTTCTTTATTTTTGCTCCAAAATAAAGGGAATTTCTGCTTTTTTGCCTCTAAATAAGTGGAATTTCTGTCTTTTTTACCCAAAACAAAGGGAATTTCTGTCTTTTTTGCCCCAATATAAGGAAAAATTCTGAATTATTACCCTGAAGTAAGTGAAATTTCTGCAATTTTGCCCCAAAATAAAGGAAATTTTTGCCTTTTTGCCCCCCAATAAGAAGAATTTCAGCCTTTTTACCTCGAAATAAGGGGAATTTCTGCCTTTTTACCACAAAATATTAGGAATTTCTGCATTTTTGCCCCAAAATAAGGAAAATTTCTGCCTTTTTTCCCTGAAATAAGTGAAATTTCAATAATTTTGCCCCAAAATATGTGAAATTTCTGCAATTTTGCCCTAAAATAAGTGAAATTTCTGCAATTTTGCCCCAAAATAAGGGAAATTTCTGATATTTTGCCCCAAAATTAGTGGAATTTCTGAGTTTTGTCCCAAAATAAGGAGAATTTCTGTCTTTTTGCCCCAACATATGGGGAATTTCTGCATTTTTGCCCCACAATTAGGGGAATTTCTGCAATTTTGCTCCAAAATACGAGGAATTTCTGCCTTTTCGCCCGAAAATAAGAAGAATGCATACCTTTTTGCCATAAATAAGGGAAATTTCTTGATTTATCTCCAAAATAAAGGGAATTTCTGCTTTTTGCCTCTAAATAAGTGGAATTTCTGCCTTTTTCCCCCAAAACAAAGGGAATTTCTGTCTTTTTTGCCCCAAAATAAGGAAAAATTCTGACTTATTACCCTGAAGTAAGTGAATATTCTGCAATTTTGTTCCAAAATAAGGGAAATTTCTGCCTTTTTGCCCCCAAATAAGGGGAATTTCAGCCTTTTTACCTCAAAATAAAAGGAATTTCTGCATTTTTGCTCCCAAAGATAGGGAATTTCTGCATTTTTACCTCAAAATAAGGGAAATTTCTGCATTTTTGCCACAAAATATTAGGAATTTCTGCCTTTTTGCCCCAGAATAAGAAAATTTCTGCTTTTTTTCCCTAAAATAAGTGAAATTTCTGCAATTTTGAACCAAAGTAAGTGAAATTTCTTCAATTTTGCCCCAAAATAAGGGAAATTTCTGGAATTTTGCAACAAAATAAGTGGAATTTCTGAGTTTTGCCCCAAAATAAAAGGAATTTCTGTCTTTTTGCCCCAACATATAGAGAATTTCTGCATTTTTGCCCCACAATTAGGGGAATTTCTGCAATTTTGCTCCAAAATACGGGGAATTTCTGCCTTTTTGCCCGAAAATAAGAGGAATGCATACCTTTTTGCCATAAAAAGGAAATGTCTTCATTTTTGCTCCAAAATAAAAGGAATTTCCGCTTTTTTGCCTCTAAATAAGTGGAATTTCTGTCTTTTTCTTCACAAAAAAAGGCAATTTCTGTATTTTTTTGCCCCAAAATAAGGAAAAATTCTGACTTATTACCCTGAAGTAAGTGAAATTTCTGCAATTTTGCCCCAAAATAAGGGAAATTTCTGCCTTTTTGCCCCCAAATAATGGGAATTTCAGCCTTTTTACCTCAAAATAAGGGGAATTTCTGCATTTTTCCCACAAAATATTAGGAATTTCTGCATTTTTGCCCCAGAATAAGTAAATTTCTGCTTTTTTTCCCTGAAATAATTGAAATTTCTGCCAATTTGTCCCAAAATAATTGAAATTTCTGCAATTTTTCCCCAAAATAATGGAAAGTTATGGAATTTTGCCACAAAATAAGTGGAATTTCTGAGTTTTGCCCCAAAATAAGGAGAATTTCTGTCTTTTTGCCCCAACATATAGGGAATTTCTGCCTTTATAACCCAAAATTAGGGAAATTTCTGCAATTTTGCTCCAAAATACAGAGAATTTCTGCCTTTTTGCCCAAAAATAAGAAGAATGCATACCTTTTTGCCATAAAAAAAAGGAAATTTCTTCAATTTTGCTCTATAATAAGGGGAATTTCTGCTTTTTTACCTCTAAATAAGTGGAATTTCTGTCTTTTTCCCCCAAAACAAAGGGAATTTCTATCTTTTTTGCCCAAAAATAAGGAAAATTTCTGACTTATTACCCTGAAATAATTGAAATTTCTGTAATTTTGCCCCAAAACAAGGGAAATTTCTGCCTTTTGCCCTCAAATAAGGGGAATTTCAGCCTTTTTACCTAAAAATAAGGGGAATTTCTGCATTTATGCCACAAAATATTAGGAATTTCTGCTTTTTTGCTCCAAAATAAGAAAATTTCTGCTTTTTTTCCCTGAAATAAGTGAAATTTCTGCCTTTTTGCCCCAAAATAAGTGAAATTTCTGCAATTTTGTCCAAAAATAAGGGAAATTTCTGGAATTTTGCTCCAAAATAAGTGGAATTTCTGGGTTTTGCCCTAAAATAAGAAGAATTTCTGTCTTTTTGCCCCCCAATTAGGGGAATTTCTGCAATTTTGCTCCAAAATACGGGGAATTTCTGTATTTTTGCCAGAAAATAAGAAGAATGCATACCTTTTTCCATAAAAAAGGGAAATTTCTTCATTTTTGCTCCAAAAAAAGGGGAATTTCAGCCTTTTTGCCAATAAATAAGTGGAATTTCTGTCTTTTTACCCCAAAACAAAGGGAATTCCTGTCTTTTTTGTCCCAAAATAAGGAAAATTTCTGACTTACTACCCTGAAATAAGTGAAATTTCTGCAATTTTTCCTCAAAATAAGGTAAATTTTTGCCTTTTTGCCCCCAAATAAGGGGTATTTCAGCCTTTTTACCTCAAAATAAGGGGATTTTCTGCTTTTTTGCCACAAAATATTAGGAATTTCTGCCTTTCTGCCCCAAAATAAGAAAATTTCTGCTTTTTTTCCCTGAAATAAGTGAAATTTCTGCAATTTTGCCCCAAAATAAGTGGAATTTCTGCAATTTTACACAAAAATAAGTGAAATTTCTGCAGTTTTGCCCTAAAAAAAGAAAAATGTCTGGAATTTTGCCCCAAAATAAATGGTATTTCTGAGTTTTGCCCCAAAATAAGGAGAATTTCTGTCTTTTTGCCTCAACATATAGGGAATTTTTGCCTATTTGCCCCACAATTAGGGGAATTTCTGCAATTTTGCTCCAAAATACGGGGAGTTTCTGTCTTTTTGCCCGAAAATCAGAAGAATGCATACCTTTTTGCGATAAAGAAAGGAAATTTCTTCATTTTTGCTCCAAAATAAAGGGAATTTCTGCTTTTTTGCCTCTAAATATGTGGAATTTCTGTCTTTTTCCCCCCAAAACAAAGAGAATTTCTGTCTTTTTTGCCCCTAAATAAGGAAAATTTCTGACTTATTATTCTGAAGTAAGTGAAATTTCTGCAATTTTGCCCCAAAATAAGGGAATTTTCTGACTTTTTGCCCCCAAATAAGGGGAATTTCAGTCTTTTTACCTCAAAATAAGGGGAATTTCTGCATTTTTGCCACAAAATATTAAGAATTTCTGCCTTTTTGCCCCAAAATAAGGAAAATTTCTATCTTTTTTCTCTGAAATAAGTGAAATTTCTGGCTCTTTGCCCAAAAATAAGTGAAATTTCTGCAATTTATCCCCAAAATAAGAGAAATTTCTGTAATTTTGCTCCAAAATAAGTGGAATTTCTGAGTTTTGCCCCAAAATAAGGAGAATTTATGTCTTTTTGCCCTAACTAAATGGAATTTCTGCCTTTTTGCCTCACAATTAGGGAAATTTCTGCAATTTTGTTTCAAAATACGGGGATTTTCTGCCTTTTTGCCCGAAAATAAGAAGAATGCATAACTTTTTGCCATAAAAAAGAGAAATTTCTTCATGTTTGCTCCAAAATAAGAGGAATTTCAGTCTTTTTGCCACTAAATAAGTGGAATTTCTGTCTTATTACCCCAAAACAAAGGGAATTCCTGTTATTTTTGCCCCAAAATAAGGAAAATTTCTGACTTATTACCCTGAAATAAGTGAAATTTCTGCAATTTTGCCCCAAAATAAGAGAAATTTCTGCTTTTTGCCCCCAAATAAGGCGAATTTCAGGCTTTTTACCTCAAAATAAGGGGATTTTCTGCATTTTTGCCACAAAATATTAGGAATTTCTGCCTTTTGACCCAAAATAAGAAAATTTCTGCTTTTTTGCCCTGAAATAAATGAAATTTCTGCAATTTTGCCCCAAAATAAGTGAAATTTCTGAAATTTTGCCCCAAAACAAGGGAAAGTTCTGGAATTTTACCCCAAAATAAGTGGAATTTCTAGGTTTGGCCCAAAATAAGGAGAATTTCTGTATTTTTGCCTAAACATATAGGGAATTTCTGCCTATGTGCCCCACAATTAGGGGAATTTCTGCAATTTTGCTCCAAAATACCGGAGTTTCTGCCTTTTTGCCCAAAAATCAGAAGAATGCATACCTTTTTGCCATAAAGAAAGGAAATTTATTCATTTTTGCTCCAAAATAAAATGAATTTCTGCTTTTTTGCCTCTAAATAAGTGGAATTTCTGTCTTTTTCCCCAAAAACAAAGTGAATTTCTGTCTTTTTTGCCACAAAATAAGAAAAATTTCTTACTTATTATTCTGAAGTAAGTGAAATTTCTGCAATTTTGCCCCAAAATAAGGGAAATTTCTGCCTTTTTGCCCCCAAATAAAAAGATTTTCAGCCTTTTTACCTCAAAATAAGGGGAATTTCTGCATTTTTGCCACAAAATATTAGGAATTTCTGCCTTTTTGCCCCAAAATTACAAAATTTCTGCTTTTTTCACTTAAATAAGTGAAATTTCTGCAATTTTGCCCCAAAATAAGTGAAATTTCTGCAATTTTGCCCCAAAATAAGGGAAATTTCTAGAATTTTGCCCCAAAATAAGTGGAATTCTGAGTTTTGCCCCAAAATAAGGAGAATTTCTGTATTTTTGCCCCAACATATAGGGAATTTCTGCCTTTTTGCCCCACAATTAGGGGAATTTTTGCAATTTTGCTCCAAAATACGGGGAATTTCTGCCTTTTTGCCCGAAAATCAGAAGAATGCATACCTTTTTGCCATAAAAAAGGGAAATTTCTTCATTTTTTCCCCAAAATAAGGAGAATTTCAGCTTTTTTGCCTCTAAATATGTGGAATTTCTGTCTTTTTTCCCCAAAACAAAGTGAATTTCTGTCTTTTGCCCCAAAATAAAAAAAATTTCTGACTTATTATTCTGAAGTAAGTGAAATTTCTGCAATTTTGCCCTAAAATAAGGGAAATTTCTGCCTTTTTGCACCCAAATAATGGAATTTCAGCCTTTTTACCTCAAAATAAATGGAATTCCTGCATTTTTGCCACAAAATATGGGAAATTTATGCCTTTTTTTCCCAAAATAAGAATAGTTTTGCAATTTTGTACCAAAATAAAAGAAATTTCTTCTTTTTTGCCCCAAAACAAGAAAATTTCTGCTTTTTTTCTTAAATAAGTGAAATTTCTGCAATTTTGCCTTAAAATAAGTGAAATTTCTGCAATTTTGCCCCAAAATTAATAGAAATTTCTGGAATTTTGCCCCAAAATAAGTGGAAGTTCTGAGTTTTGCCCCAAAATAAGGAGAATTTTTGTCTTTTTGCCCCAACATATAGGGAATTTCTGCCTATTTGCCCCACAATTAAGGAAATTTCTGCAATTTTGCTCCAAAATACGGGGAATTTCTGCCTTTTTGCACGAAAATCAGAAGAAAGCATACCTTTTTGCCATAAAAAAAGGAAATTTCTTTATTTTTGCTCCAAAATAAGGGGAATTTCAGCATTTTTCCCTCTAAATAAGTGGAATTTTTTTTCCCCCAAAACAAAGGGAATTCCTGTTTTTTTTGCCCCAAAATAAGAAATAATTCTGACTTATTACCCTGAAATAAGTGAAATTTCTGCAATTTTGCCCGAAAATAATTGAAATTTCTGCCTTTTTGCCCCCAAATAAGGGAAATTTCAGCCTTTTTACCTCAAAATAAAAGGAATTTCTGCATTTTTGCTTCAAAATATAGGAAATTTCTGCCTTTTGTCTCAAAATAAGAAAAATTTCTGCAATTTTGAACAAAAATAAAAGAAATTTTTGCAATTTTGCACCAAAATAAGTCAAATTTCTGCAATTTTGCCCCAAAATAAGGGAAGTTTCTGAAATTTTGCCCCAAAAATAAGTAGAATTTTATGTCATGCCCCAAAATTAGGAGAATTTCTGTTTATTGCCCCAACATATAGCAAATTTCTGCCTTTTTGCCCCACAATTAGGGAAATTTCTGCAATTTTGCTCCAAAATACGGGGAATTTCTGCCTTTTTGCCCGAAAATAAGAAGAATGCATACCTTTTTGCCATGAAATAGGGAAATTTCTTCATTTTTGCCTCAAAATAAGGGGAATTTCTGCATTTTTGCCTCTAAATAAGTGGAATTTCTGTCTTTTTCCCCAAAAACAAAGAAAATTTCTGTCTTTTTTGCACCAAAATAAGGAAAATTTCTGACTTATTATCCTGAAATAAGTGAAATTTCTGCAATTTTGCCACAAATTAAGGGAAATTTCTGCCTTTTTGCCCCAAAACAAGGGGAATTTCAGCCTTTTTACCTCAAAATAAGGGGAATATCTGCATTTTTGCTACAAAATATTAGGAATTTCTGCCTTTTTCCCCAAAAATAAGAAAAATTTCTGCCTTTTTTCCCTGAAATAAGTGAAATTTCTGCCATTTTGACCCAAAATAAGTCAAATTTCTGCAATTTTGCCCAAAAATAAGGGAAATTTTTGGAATTTTGCCCCAAAATAAGTGGAATTTCTGAGTTTTGCCCCAAAATAAGGAGAATATCTGTATTTTTGCCCCAACATATAGAGAATTTCTGCCTTTTTGCCCCACAATTAGGGGAATTTCTACAATTTTACTCCAAAATACGGGGGATTTCTCCCTTTTTGCCCGAAAATCAGAAGAATGCATACCTTTTTGCCATAAAAAGGGAAATTTCTTCATTTTTGCTCCAAAATAAGAAGAATTTCAGCTTTTTTGCCTCTAAATAAGTGGAATTTCTGTCTTTTTCCCCCAAAACAAAGAGAATTTCTGTCTTTTTTTGCCTCAAAATAAGGAAAATTTCTGACTTATTACCCTGACGTAAGTGAAATTTCTGCAATTTAGCCCCAAAATAAGGGAAATTTCTGCCTCTTTGCCCCCAAATAAAAGGAATTTCAGCCTTTTTACCTCAAAATAAGGGGAATTTCTGCATTTTTGCCACAAAATATTAGGAATTTCTGCCTTTTTGCCCCAAAATAAGAAAATTTCTGTTTTTTTTCCCTGAAATAAGTGAAATTTCTGCAATTTTGCTCCAAAATACGGGGAATTTCTGCCTTTTTGCCCGAAAATAAGAAGAATGCATACCTTTTTGCCATGCAATAGGGAAATTTCTTCATTTTTGCTCCAAAATAAAGGGAATTTCTGCATTTTTGCCTCTAAATAAGTGGAATTTCTGTCTTTTTCCCCCAAAACAAAGGGAATTTCTGTCTTTTTTGCACCAAATTAAGGAAAATTTCTGACTTATTATCCTGAAATAAGTGAAATTTCTGCAATTTTGCCACAAATTAAGGGAAATTTCTGCCTTTTTGCCCCCAAACAAGGGGAATTTCAGCCTTTTTACCTCAAAGTAAGTGGAATTTCTGCATTTTTGCTACAAAATATTAGGAATTTCTGCCTTTTTGCCCCAAAATAAGAAAAATTTCTGCCTTTTTTCCCTGAAATAAGTGAAATTTCTGCCATTTTGCCCCAAAATAAGTCAAATTTCTTCAATTTTGCCCAAAAATAAGGGAAATTTTTGGAATTTTGCCCCCAAAATAAGTGGAATTTCTGAGTTTTGCCCCAAAATAAGGAGAATATCTGTATTTTTGCCTTAACATATAGAGAATTTCTGAATTTTTGCTCCACAATTAGGGGAATTTCTACAATTTTGCTCCAAAATACGGGGGATTTCTCACTTTTTTGCCCGAAAATCAGAAGAATGCATACCTTTTTGCCATAAAAAGGGAAATTTCTTCATTTTTGCTCCAAAATAAGGGGAATTTCAGCATTTTTGCCTCTAAATAAGTGGAATTTCTGTCTTTTTCCCCCCCCAAAAAAAGAATTTCTGTCTTTTTTGCCCCTAAATGTGGAAAATTTCTGACTTATTACCCTGACGTAAGTGAAATTTCTGCAATTTAGCCCCAAAATAAAAGAAATTTCTGCCTCTTTGCCCCCAAATAAAAGGAATTTCAGCCTTTTTACCTCAAAATACGGGGAATTTCTACATTTTTGCCACAAAATATTAGGAATTTCTGCCTTTTTGCCCCAAAATAAGAAAATTTCTGTTTTTTTCCCCTGAAATAAGTGAAATTTCTGACATTTTGCTCCAAAATAAGTGAAATTTCTGCAATTTTGCCCCCAAATAAGGGAAATTTCTGGAATTTTGCCCCAAAATAAGTGGAATTTCTGAGTTTTGCCCCAAAATAAGGAGAATTTCTGCCTTTTTGCCCCAACATATAGGGAATTTCTGCCTTTTTGCCCTACAATTAGGGGAATTTCTGCAATTTTGCTCCAAAATACGGGGAATTTCTGCGTTTTTGCCCGAAAATCAGAAGAATGCATACCGTTTTGCCATAAAAAAGGGAAATTTCTTCATTTTTGCTCCAAAATAAGGGGAATTTCTGCTTTTTTGCTTCTAAATAAGTGGAATTTCTTTCTTTTTCCCTTAAAACAAAGGGAATTTCTGTCTTTTTTGCCCCAATATAATGAAAAATTCTGACTTATAACCCTGAAGTAAGTGAAATTTCTGCAATTTTGCCTCAAAATAAAGGAAATTTCTGCCTTTTTAACCCCAAATAAGGGGAATTTCAGCCTTTTTACCTCAAAATAAAAGGAGTTTCTTCATTTTTGCCACAAAATATTAGGAATTTCTTTCTCTTTGCCCCAAAATAAGAAAATTTCAGTTTTTTTCCCTGAAATAAGTGAAATTTCTGCCATTTTGCCCCAAAATAAGTGAAATTTGTGCAATTTTGCCCCAAAATAAGGGAAATTTCTGGAATTTTGCCCCAAAATAAGTAGAATTTCTGAGTTTTGCCCCAAAATAGGGAGAATTTCTGTCTTTTCCCCGAAAATAGAAGAATGCATACCTTTTTGCCATAAAAAAAAGAAATTTCTTCATTTTTGCTCCAAAATAAGGGAAATTTCTGCTTTTTTGCTTCTAAATAAGTGGAATTTCTTTCTTTTTCCCCCAAAACAAAGGGAATTCCTGTCTTTTTTGCCCCAAAATAAGGAAAATTACTGACTTATCACGCTGAAATAAGTGAAATTTCTGCAATTTTGCCGTAAAATAAGGGAAATTTCTGCCTTTTTGCCCCAAAATGAGAGAAATTTCTGGAATTTTGCCCCAAAATATGTCGAATTTCTGAGTTTTGCCCCAAAATAAGGAGAATTTCTGTCTTTTTGCCCCAACATAAAGGGAATTTCTGCCTTTTTGCCCCACAGTTAGGGGAATTTCTGCAATTTTGCACCAAAATACGGGGAATTTCTGCCTTTTTGCCCGAAAATAAGAAGAATGCATACCTTTTTGCCATAAAAAAGTGAAATTTCTTCCTTTTTGCTCAAAATAAGGGGAATTTCTGCTTTTTTGCCTCTAAATAAGTGGAATTTCTTTCTTTTTCCCCCAAAACAAAGGGAATTTTTGTCTTTTTTGCCCCAATATAAGGAAAAATTCTGACTTATTACCCTGAAGTAAGTGAAATTTCTGCAATTTGGCCTCAAAATAAAGGAAATTTCTGCCGTTTTGCACCCAAATAAGGGGAATTTCAGCCTTTTGACCTCAAAATAAAGGGAATTTCTGCATTTTTGCCACAAAATATTAGGAATTTCTGCCTTTTTGCCCCAAAATAAGGAAAATTTCTGCCTTTTTTCTTTGAAATAAGTGATATTTCTGCAATTTTGTCCCAAAATAAGTGAAATTTCTGCCCTTTTGCCCCAAAATAAGAGAAATTTCTGGAATTTTGCCCCAAAATAAGTGGAATTTCTGATATTAGCCCGAAAATATGGAGAATTTCTGTATTTTTGCCACAACATATAGAGAATTTCTGCATTTTTGCCCCACAAATAGGGGAATTTCTGCAATTTTGCTCCAAAATACGGTGAATTTCTGCCTTTTTCCCCGAAAATAGAAGAATGCATACCTTTTTTCCATAAAAAAGGGAAATTTCTTCATTTTTGCTCCAAAATAAGGGAAATTTCTGCTTTTTTGCCTCTAAATAAGTGGAATTTCTTTCTTTTTCCCCCAAAACAAAGGGAATTCCTGTCTTTTTTGCCCCAATATAAGGAAAATTACTGACTTATCACGCTGAAATAAGTGAAATTTCTGCAATTTTGCCGTAAAATAAGGGAAATTTCTGCCTTTTTGCCCCCAAATAAAAAGAATTAAAGCCTTTTTACCTCAAAATAAGGGGAATTTCTGCATTTTTGCCACAAAATATTAGGAATTTCTGCCTTTTTGCCCCAAAATTAGAAAATTTCTGCTTTTTTCTCTGAAATAAGTGAAATTTCTGCAATTTTGCTCCAAAATAAGTGAAATTTCTGCAATTTTGCCGTAAAATAAGGGAAATTTCTGCTTTTTTGCCCCCAAATAAAAAGAATTAAAGCCTTTTTACCTCAAAATAAGGGGAATTTCTGCATTTTTGCCACAAAATATTAGGAATTTCTGCCTTTTTGCCCCAAAATTAGAAAATTTCTGCTTTTTTCTCTGAAATAAGTGAAATTTCTGCAATTTTGCCCCAAAATAAGTGAAATTTCTGCAATTTTGCCCCAAAATAAGGGATATTTCTAGAATTTTGCCCCAAAATAAGTGGAATTCTGAGTTTTGCCCCAAAATAAAAAGAATTTCTGTCTTTTTGCCTCAACATATAGGGAATTTCTGCCTTTTTGCCCCACAATTAGGGGAATTTTTGCAATTTTGCTCCAAAATACGGGGAATTTCTGCCTTTTTGCCCGAAAATCAGAAGAATGCATACCTTTTTGCCATAAAAAACGGAAATTTCTTCATTTTTCCCCAAAATAAGGGGAATTTCAGCTTTTTTGCCTCTAAATAAGTGGAATTTCTGTCTTTTTTCCCCAAAACAAAGTGATTTTCTGTCTTTTGCCCTAAAATAAAAAAAATTTCTGACTTATTATTCTGAAGTAAGTGAAATTTCTGCAATTTTGCCCCAAAATAAGGGAAATTTCTGCCTTTTTCCCCCCAAATAATGGGAATTTCAGCCTTTTTACCTCAAAATAAATGGAATTCCTGCATTTTTGCCACAAAATATCGGAAATTTATGCCTTTTTTTCCCAAAATAAGATAAGTTTTGCAATTTTGTACCAAAATAAAAGAAATTTCTGCTTTTTTGCCCCAAAACAAGAAAATTTCTGCTTTTTTTCTGAAATAAGTGAAATTTCTGCAATTTTGCCTCAAAATAAGTGAAATTTCTGCAATTTTGCCCCAAAATAAGGGAAATTTCTGGAATTTTGCCCCAAAATAAGTGGAATTTCTGTGTTTTGCCCTAAAATAAGAAGAATTTCTGTTTTTTGCCCCAACATATAGGGAATTTCTGCCTTTTTGCCCCACAATTAGGGAAATTTCTGCAATTTTGCTCCAAAATATGGGGAATTTCTGCCTTTTTGCCCGAAAATAAGAAGAATGCATACCTTTTTGCCATAAAAAAGGAAATTTCTTCATTTTTGCTCCAAAATAATGGAAATTTCTGCTTCTTTGCCTCTAAATAAGTGGAATTTCTGTCTTTTCCCCCCAAAACAAAGGGAATTTCTGTCTTTTTTGCCAAAAAAATAAGAAAAATTTCTGACTTACTACCCTGAAATAAGTGAAATTTCTGCAATTTTGCCCCAAAATAAGGGAAATTTCTGCCTTTTTGCCCCCAAATAAGGTGAATTTCAGCCTTTTTACCTAAAAATAAGGGGAATTTCTGCATTATTGCCATGAAATATTAGGAATTTCTGCCTTTTTGCCCCAAAATAAGAAAAATTTCTGCCTTTTTTCCCTGAAATAAGTGAAATTTCTGCCACTTTGCCCCAAAATAAGTGAAATTTCTGCAATTTTGCCCCAAAATAAGGGAAATTTTTGGAATTTTGCCCCAAAATAAGTGGAATTTCTGAGTTTTGCCCCAAAATAAGGAGAATATCTGTCTTTTAGCCCCAACATATAAAGAATTTCTGCCTTTTTGCCCCACAATTAGGGGAATTTCTAAAATTTTGCTCCAAAATACGAGGAATTTCTGCATTTTTGCCCGAAAATAAGAAGAATGCACACCTTTTTGCCATAAAAAAGGGAAATTTCTTCATTTTTGATCTAAAATAAGGGGAATTTCTGCTTTTTAGCCTTTAAATAAGTGGAATTTCTGTGTTTTTCCCCCAAAACAAAGAGAATTCCTGTCTTTTTTGCCCCAAAATAAGGAAAATCTGACTTATTACCCTGACGTAAGTGAAATTTCTGCAATTTTGCCCCAAAATAAGGGAAATTTCTGCCTCTTTGCCTTTAAATAAAAGGAATTTCAGCCTTTTTACCTCCAAAGAAGAGGAAATTTTGCATTTTTGCCACAATATATTAGTCATTTCTGCCTTTTTGCCCCAAAATAGGAAAATTTCTACTTTTCTTCCCTGAAATAAGTGAAGTTTCTGCAATTTTGCCCCAAAATAAGTGAAATTTCTGCAATTTTGCCCCAAAATAAGGGAAATTACTAAAATTTTGCCTCAAAATAAGTGAAATTTCTGAGTTTTGTCCCAAAATATTGAGAATTTCTGTCTTTTTGCCCCAACATACAGGGAATTTCTGCCTTTTTGCCCCACAATTAGGAGAATTTCTGCAATTTTGCTCCAAAATACGGGGAATTTCTGCCTTTTTGACCGAAAATAAGAAGAATGCATACCTTTTTGCCATGCAATAGGGAAATTTCTTAATTTTTGCTCCAAAATAAGGGGAATTTCTGCATTTTTGCTTCTAAATAAGTGGAATTTCTGTCTTTTTCCCCCAAAACAAAGGGAATTTCTGTCTTTTTTGCACCAAAATAAGAAAAATTTCTGACTTATTATCCTGAAATAAGTGAAATTTCTGCAATTTTGCCACAAATTAAGGGAAATTTCTGCCTTTTTGCCCCCAAACAAGGGGAATTTCAGCCTTTTTACCTCAAAGTAAGTGGAATTTCTGCATTTTTGCTACAAAATATTAGGAATTTCTGCCTTTTTGCCCCAAAATAAGAAAAATTTCTGCCTTTTTTCCCTGAAATAAGTGAAATTTCTGCCATTTTGCCCCAAAATAAGTCAAATTTCTTCAATTTTGCCCAAAAATAAGGGAAATTTTTGGAATTTTGCCCCCAAAATAAGTGGAATTTCTGAGTTTTGCCCCAAAATAAGGAGAATATCTGTATTTTTGCCTCAACATATAGAGAATTTCTGACTTTTTGCTCCACAATTAGGGGAATTTCTACAATTTTGCTCCAAAATACGGGGGATTTCTTTCTTTTTTGCCCGAAAATCAGAAGAATGTATACCTTTTTGCCATAAAAAGGGAAATTTTTTCATTTTTGCTCCAAAATAAGGGGAATTTCAGCTTTTTTGCCTCTAAATAAGTGGAATTTCTGTCTTTTTCCCCCAAAACAAAAAGAATTTCTGTCTTTTTTGCCCCTAAATGTGTAAAATTTCTGACTTATTACCCTGACGTAAGTGAAATTTCTGCAATTTAGCCCCAAAATAAGGGAAATTTCTGCCTCTTTGACCCCAAATAAAAGGAATTTCAGCCTTTTTACCTCAAAATAAGGGGAATTTCTGCATTTTTGCCACAAAATATTAGGAATTTCTGCCTTTTTGCCCCAAAATAAGAAAATTTCTGTTTTTTTTCCCTGAAATAAGTGAAATTTCTGACATTTTGCTCCAAAATAAGGGAAATTTCTGGAATTTTGCCCCAAAATAAGTGGAATTTCTGAATTTTGCCCCAAAATAAAGAGAATTTCTGTCTTTTTGCCCCAACATATAGGGAATTAATGCCTTTTTGCCCTACAATTAGGGGAATTTCTGCAATTTTGCTCCAAAATACGGGGAATTTCTGCGTTTTTGCCCAAAAATCAGAAGAATGCATACCTTTTTGCCATAAAAAAGGGAAATTTCTTCATTTTTGCTCCAAAATAAGGGGAATTTCTGCTTTTTTGCCTCTAAATAAGTGGAATTTCTTTCTTTTTCCCTTAAAACAAAGGGAATTTCTGTCTTTTTTGCCCCAATATAAGGAAAAATTCTGACTTATTACCCTGAAGTAAGTGAAATTTCTGCAATTTTGCCTCAAAATATAGGAAATTTCTGCATTTTTGACCCCAAATAAGGGGAATTTCAGCCTTTTTACCTCAAAATAAAAGGAGTTTCTGCATTTTTGCCACAAAATATTAGGAATTTCTTTCTCTTTGCCCCAAAATAAGAAAATTTCAGTTTTTTTCCCTGAAATAAGTGAAATTTCTGCCATTTTGCCCCAAAATAAGTGAAATTTGTGCAATTTTGCCCCAAAATAAGGGAAATTTCTGGAATTTTGCCCCAAAATAAGTAGAATTTCTGAGTTTTACCCCAAAATAAGGAGAATTTCTGTCTTTTCCCCCGAAGATAGAAGAATGCATACCTTTTTGCTATAAAAAAGGGAAATTTCTTCATTTTTGCTCCAAAATAAGGGAAATTTCTGATTTTTTGCCTCTAAATAAGTGGAATTTCTTTCTTTTTCCCCCCAAACAAAGGGAATTCCTTTCTTTTTTGCCCCAAAATAAAGAAAATTACTGACTTATCACGCTGAAATAAGTGAAATTTCTGCAATTTTGCAGTAAAATAAGAGAAATTTCTGCCTTTTTGCCCCAAAATGAGGGAAATTTCTCGAATTTTGCCCGAAAATAAGTGGAATTTCTGAGTTTTGCCCCAAAATAAGGAGAATTTCTGTCTTTTTGCCCCAACATAAAGGGAATTTCTGCCTTTTTGCCCCACAATTAGGGGAATTTCTGCAATTTTGCACCAAAATACGGGGAATTTCTGCCTTTTTGCCCGAAAATAAGAAGAATGCATACCTTTTTGCCATAAAAAAGGGAAATTTCTTCCTTTTTGCTCCAAAATAAGGGGAATTTCTGCTTTTTTGCCTCTAAATAAGTGGAATTTCTTTCTTTTTCCCCCAAAACAAAGGGAATTTCTGTCTTTTTTGCCCCAATATAAGGAAAAATTCTGACTTATTATCCTGAAGTAAGTGAAATTTCTGCAATATTGCCCCAAAATAAGTGAAATTTCTGCAATTTTGCCGTAAAATAAGGGAAATTTCTGCCTTTTTGCCCCAAAATAAAAAGAATTTCAGCCTTTTTACCTCAAAATAAGGGGAATTTCTGCATTTTTGCCACAAAATATTAGGAATTTCTGCCTTTTTGCCTCAAAATTAGAAAATTTCTGCTTTTTTCTCTGAAATAAGTGAAATTTCTGCAATTTTGCTCCAAAATAAGTGAAATTTCTGCAATTTTGCCCCAAAATAAGGGATATTTCTAGAATTTTGCCCCAAAATAAGTGGAATTCTGAGTTTTGCCCCAAAATAAGGAGAATTTCTGTCTTTTTGCCCAAACATATAGGGAATTTCTGCCTTTTTGCCCCACAATTAGGGGATTTTTTGCAATTTTGCTCCAAAATACGGGGAATTTCTGCCTTTTTGCCCGAAAATCAGAAGAATGCATACCTTTTTGCCATAAAAAACGGAAATTTCTTCATTTTTGCCCCAAATTAAGGGGAATTTCAGCTTTTTTGCCTCTAAATAAGTGGAATTTCTGTCTTTTTTCCCCAAAACAAAGTGAATTTCTGTAATTGCCCCAATATAAAAAAAATTTCTGACTTATTATTCTGAAGTAAGTGAAATTTCTGCAATTTTGCCCCAAAATAAGGGAAATTTCTGCCTTTTTGCCCCCAAATAATGGGAATTTCAGCCTTTTTACCTCAAAATAAATGGAATTCCTGCATTATTGCCACAAAATATAGGAAATTTATGCCTTTTTTTCCCAAAATAAGATAAGTTTTGCAATTTTGTACCAAAATAAAAGAAATTTCTGCTTTTTTACCCCAAAACAAGAAAATTTCTGCTTTTTTTCTGAAATAAGTGAAATTTCTGCAATTTTGCCCCAAAATAAGGGAAATTTCTGGAATTTTGCCCCAAAATAAGTGGAATTTCTGTGTTTTGCCCCAAAATAAGAAGAATTTCTGTTTTTTGCCCCAACATATAGGGAATTTCTGCCTTTTTGCCCCACAATTAGGGAAATTTCTGCAATTTTGCTCCAAAATACGAGGAATTTCTGCCTTTTTGCCCGAAAATAAGAAGAATGCATACCTTTTTGCCATAATAAAAGGAAATTTCTTCATTTTTGCTCCAAAATAAGGGAAATTTCTGCTTCTTTGCCTCTAAATAAGTGGAATTTCTGTCTTTTCCCCCCAAAGCAAAGGGAATTTCTGTCTTTTTTGCCAAAAAATAAGGAAAATTTCTGACTTACTACCCTGAAATAAGTGAAATATCTGCAATTTTGCCCCAAAATAAGGGAAATTTCTGCCTTTTTGCCCCCAAATAAGGTGAATTTCAGCCTTTTTACCTCAAAATAAGGGGAATTTCTGCCTTTTTGCCCCAAAATAAGAAAAATTTCTGCCTTTTTTCCCTGAGATAAGTAAAATTTCTGCCACTTTTCCCCAAAATAAGTGAAATTTCTGCAATTTTGCCCCAAAATAAGGGAAATTTTTGGAATTATGCCCCAAAATAAGTGGAATTTCTGAGTTTTGCCCCAAAATAAGGAGAATATCTGTCTTTTAGCCGCAACATATAGAGAATTTCTGCCTTTTTGCCCCACAATTAGGGGAATTTCTAAAATTTTGCTTCAAAATACGAGGAATTTCTGCATTTTTGCCCGAAAATAAGAAGAATGCACAACTTTTTGCCATAAAAAAGGGAAATTTCTTCATTTTTGATCTAAAATAAGGGGAATTTCTGCTTTTTAGCCTTTAAATAAGTGGAATTTCTGTCTTTTTCCCCCAAAACAAAGAGAATTCCTGTCTTTTTTGCCTCAAAATGAGGAAAATCTGACTTATTACCCTGACATAAGTGAAATTTCTGCAATTTTGCCCCAAAATAAGGGAAATTTCTGCCTCTTTGCCTTTAAATATAAGGAATTTCAGCCTTTTTACCTCCAAAGAAGAGGAAATTTTGCATTTTTGCCACAATATATTAGTCATTTCTGCCTTTTTGCCCCAAAATAGGAAAATTTCTACTTTTCTTCCCTGAAATAAGTGAAGTTTCTGCAATTTTGCCCCAAAATAAGTGAAATTTCTGCAATTTTGCCCCAAAATAAGGGAAATTACTAAAATTTTGCCTCAAAATAAGTGAAATTTCTGAGTTTTGTCCCAAAATATTGAGAATTTCTGTCTTTTTGCCCCAACATACTGGGAATTTCTGCCTTTTTGCCCCACAATTAGGAGAATTTCTGCAATTTTGCTCCAAAATACGGGGAATTTCTGCCTTTTTGACCGAAAATCAGAAGAATGCATACCTTTTTGCCATAAAAAAGGGAAATTTCTTCATTTTTGCTCCAAAATAAGGGGAATTTCTGCGTTTTTGCCTCTAAATAAGTGGAATTTCTGTCTTTTTCCCCCAAAACAAAGGGAATTTCTATCTTTTGCCCCAAAATAAGAAAAAATTCTGACTTATTACACTGAAGTAAGTGAAATTTCTGCAATTTTGCCCCAAAATAAAAGAAATTTCGGCCTTTTTGCCCCCAAATAAGGGGAATTTCAGCCTTTTTACCTCAAAATAAGGTGAATTTCTGCATTTTTGCCACAAAATATTAGGAATTTCTGCCTTTTTGCCCCAAAGGAAGAAAATTTCTGCTTTTTTCCCTGATATAAGTGAAATTTCTGCAATTTTGCCCCTAAATAAGTGAAATTTCTGCAATTTCGCCCCAAAATAAGTGAAAATTCTGGAATTTTGGCCCAAAATAAGTGGAATTTCTGAGTTTTGCCCCAAAATAAGGAGAATTTCTGTCTTTTTGCCTCAACATATAGGGAATTTCTGCCTTTTTGCCCCACAATTAGGGGAATTTCTGCAATTTTGCTCCAAAATACGGGGAATTTCTGCCTTTTTGCCCGAAAATCAGAAGAATGCATACCTTTTTGCCATAAAAAAGGGAAATTTCTTCATTTTTACTCCAAAATAAGGGGAATTTCTGCTTTTTTGCCTCTAAATAAGTGGAATTTCTTTCTTTTTTCCCCAAAACAAAGGGAATTTCTGTCTTTTTTGCCCCAAAATAAAGAAAAATTCTGTTTATTACACTGAAGTAAGTGAAATTTCTGCAATTTTGCCCCAAAATAAGTGAAATTTCTGCAATTTTACCCCAAAATAAGTGAAATTTCTGCACTTTTGCCCCAAAATAAGAGAAATTTCTGGAATTTCACCCCAAAATTAGTGGAATTTCTGAGATTAGCCCCAAAATATGGAGAATTTTTGTCTTTTTGCCACAACATATAGAGAATTTCTGCTTTTTTGCCCCACAAATAGGGGAATTTCTGCAATTTTGCTCCAAAATACGGTGAATTTATGCCTTTTTCTCTGAAAATAGAAGAATGCATACCTTTTTGCCATAAAAAAGGGAAATTTCTTCATTTTTGCTCCAAAATAAGGGAAATTTCTGCTTTTTTGCCTCTAAATTAGTGGAATTTCTTTCTTTTTCCCCCAAAACAAAGGGAATTCCTGTCTTTTTTGCCCCAAAATAAGAATAATTACTGACTTATCACGCTGAAATAAGTGAAATTTCTGCAATTTTGCCGTAAAATAAGGGAAATTTCTGCCTTTTTGCCCCCAAATAAAAAGAATTTCAGCCTTTTTACCTGAAAATAAGGTGAATTTCTGCATTTTTGCCACAAAATATTAGGAATTTCTGCCTTTTTGCCTCAAAATTAGAAAATTTCTGCTTTTTTCTCTGAAATAAGTGAAATTTCTGCAATTTTGCTCCAAAATAAGTGAAATTTCTGCAATTTTGCCCCAAAATAAGGGATATTTCTAGAATTTTGCCCCAAAATAAGTGGAATTCTGAGTTTTGCCCCAAAATAAGGAGAATTTCTGTCTTTTTGCCCAAACATATAGGAAATTTCTGCCTTTTTGCCCCACAATTAGGGGAATTTTTGCAATTTTGCTCCAAAATACGGGGAATTTCTGTCTTTTTGCCCGAAAATCAGAAGAATGCATAACTTTTCGCCATAAAAAAGGGAAATTTCTTCATTTTTGCCCCAAAATAAGGGGAATTTCAGCTTTTTTGCCTCTAAATAAGTGGAATTTCTGTCTTTTTTCCCCAAAACAAAGTGAATTTCTGTAATTGCCCCAAAATAAAAAAAATTTCTGACTTATTATTCTGAAGTAAGTGAAATTTCTGCAATTTTGCCCCAAAATAAGGGAAATTTCTGCCTTTTTGCCCCCAAATAATGGGAATTTCAGCCTTTTTACCTCAAAATAAATGGAATTCCTGCATTATTGCCACAAAATATAGGAAATTTATGCCTTTTTTTCCCAAAATAAGATAAGTTTTGCAATTTTGTACCAAAATAAAAGAAATTTCTGCTTTTTTACCCCAAAACAAGAAAATTTCTGCTTTTTTTCTGAAATAAGTGAAATTTCTGCAATTTTGCCCCAAAATAAGTGAAATTTCTGCAATTTTGCCCCAAAATAAGGGATATTTCTGGAATTTTGCCCCAAAATAAGTGGAATTTCTGTGTTTTGCCCCAAAATAAGAAGAATTTCTGTTTTTTGCCCCAACATATAGGGAATTTCTGCCTTTTTGCCCCACAATTAGGGAAATTTCTGCAATTTTGCTCCAAAATACGGGAATTTCTGCCTATTTGCCCGAAAATAAGAAGAATGCATACCTTTTTGCCATAATAAAAGGAAATTTCTTCATTTTTGCTTCAAAATGAGGGAAATTTCTGCTTCTTTGCCTCTAAATAAGTGGAATTTCTGTCTTTTCCCCCCAAAGCAAAGGGAATTTCTGTCTTTTTTTCCAAAAAATAAGGAAAATTTCTGACTTACTACCCTGAAATAAGTGAAATATCTGCAATTTTGCCCCAAAATAAGGGAAATTTCTGCCTTTTTGCCCACAAATAAGGTGAATTTCAGCCTTTTTACCTCAAAATAAGGGGAATTTCTGCATTTTTGCCACAAAATATTAGGAATTTCTGCCTTTTTGCCCCAAAATAAGAAAAATTTCTGCCTTTTTTCCCTGAAATAAGTGAAATTTCTGCCACTTTGCCCCAAAATAAGTGAAATTTCTGCAATTTTGCCCCAAAATAAGGGAAATTTTTGGAATTTTGCCCCAAAATAAGTGGAATTTCTGAGTTTTGCCCCAAAATAAGGAGAATATCTGTCTTTTAGCCCCAACATATAGAGAATTTCTGCCTTTTTGCCCCACAATTAGGGGAATTTCTAAAATTTTGCTCCAAAATACGAGGAATTTCTGCATTTTTGCCCGAAAATAAGAAGAATGCACACCTTTTTGCCATAAAAAAGGGAAATTTCTTCATTTTTGATCTAAAATAAGGGGAATTTCTGCTTTTTAGCCTTTAAATAAGTGGAATTTCTGTCTTTTTCCCCCAAAACAAAGAGAATTCCTGTCTTTTTTGCCCCAAAATGAGGATAATCTGACTTATTACCCTGACGTAAGTAAAATTTCTGCAATTTTGCTCCAAAATAAGGGAAATTTTTGCCTCTTTGCCTTCAAATAAAAAGAATTTCAGCCTTTTTACCTCAAAAGAAGAGGAATTTTTGCATTTTTGCCAAAATATATTAGTCATTTCTGCCTTTTTGCCCCAAAATAGGAAAATTTATGCTTTTCTTCGCTGAAATAAGTGAAGTTTCTGCAATTTTGCCCCAAAATAAGTGAAATTTTTGCAATTTTGCCCCAAAATAAAGGAAATTTCTGGAATTTTGCCCCAAAATAAGTGGAATTTCTGAGTTTTGCCCCAAAATAAGGAGAATTTCTGTCTTTTTGCCTCAACATATAGGGAATTTCTGCCTTTTTGCCCCACAATTAGGGGAATTTCTGCAATTTTGCTCCAAAATACGGGGAATTTCTGCCTTTTTGCCCGAAAATCAGAAGAATGCATACCTTTTTGCCATAAAAAAGGGAAATTTCTTCATTTTTGCTCCAAAATAAGGGGAATTTCTGCTTTTTTGCCTCTAAATAAGTGGAATTTCTTTCTTTTTCCCCCAAAACAAAGGGAATTTATGTCTTTTTTGCCCCAAAATAAAGAAAAATTCTGACTTATTACACTGAAGTAAGTGAAATTTCTGCAATTTTGTCCCAAAATAAGGGAAATATCTGCATTTTTGCCCCCAAATAAGGGGAATTTTAGCCTTTTTACCTCAAAATAAAAGGAATTTCTGCATTTTTGCCACGAAATATTAGGAATTTCTGCCTTTTTGCCCCAAAATAAGGAAAATTTCTGCCTTTTTTCCCTGAAATAAGTGATATTTCTGCAATTTTGCCCCAAAATAAGTGAAATTTCTGCAATTTTGCCCCAAAATAATTGAAATTTCTGCAATTTTGCCCCAAACTAAGGGAAATATCTGGAATTTTGCCCCAAAATATGTGGAATTTCTGAGATTTGCCCCAAAATAAGGAGAATTTCTGTCTTTTTGCCTCAACATATAGAGAATTTCTGCCTTTTTGCACCACAAATAAGGGAATTTCTGCAATTTTGCTCCCAAACACAAGGAATTTCTGCCTTTTTCCCCGAAAATAGAAGAATGCATACCTTTTTGTCATAAAAAAGGGAAATTTCTTCATTTTTGCTCCAAAATACGGGAAATTTCTGCTTTTTTGCCTCTAAATAAGTGGAATTTCTTTCTTTTTCCCCCAAAACAAAGGGAATTCCTGTCTTTTTTGCCCCAAATTAAGGAAAATTACTGACTTATTACACTGAAATAAGTGAATTTTCTGCAATTTTGCCGTAAAATAAGGTAAATTTCTGCCTTTTTGCCCCCAAATAAGGAGAATTTCAGCCTTTTTACCTCAAAATAAGGGGAATTTCTGCATTTTTGCCACAAAATATTAGGAATTTCTGCCTTTTTGCCTCAAAATAAGCAAATTTCTGCTTTTTTCTCTGAAATAAGTGAAATTTCTGCAATTTTGCCCCAAAATAAGTGAAATTTCTGCAATTTTGCCCCAAAATAAGGGAAATTTCTGGAATTTTGCCCCAAAATAAGTGGAATTCTGAGTTTTGCCCCAAAATAAAGAGAATTTCTGTATTTTTGCCCCAACATATAGGGAATTTCTGTCTTTTTGCCCCACAATTAAGGGAATTTCTGCAATTTTCCTCCAAAATACTGGGAATTTCTGCTTTTTTGCACGAAAATCAGAAGAATGCATACCTTTTTGCCATAAAAAAGGGAAATTTCTTCATTTTTGCCCCAAAATAAGGGGAATTTCTGCTTTTTTGCGTCTAAGTAAGTGGAATTTCTGTCTTTTTCCCCCCAAAAAAGGGAATTCCTGTCTTTTTTGCCCCAAAATAAGGAAAATTTCATACTTATTACCCTGAAATAAGTGAAATTTCTGCAATTTTGCCCCAAAATAAAGGAAATTTTTGCCTTTTTGCCCCCAAATAAGCGGAATTTAAGCCTTTTTACCTCAAAATAATGGGAATTTCTGCATTTTTTCCACAAAATATTAGGAATTTCTTCCTTTTTGCTCCAAAAAAATGAAAATTTCTGCCTTTTTTCCCTGAAATAAGTGATATTTCTGCAATTTTGCCCCAAAAAAAGTGAAATTTCTGCAATTTTGCCCCAAAATAAGTGAAATTTCTGCAATTTTGCCCCAAAATAAGGGAAATTTCTGGAATTTTGCCCCAAAATAAGTGGAATTTCTGAGATTTGCCCCAAAATAAGGAGAATTTCTGTCTTTTCGCCACAACATATAGAGAATTTCTGCCTTTTTGCCCCACAATTAGGGGAATTTCTGAAATTTTGCTCCAAAATACGGGGAATTTCTGCCTTTTTCCCCGAAAATAAGAAGAATGCATACCTTTTTGCCATATAAAAGGGAAATTTCTTCATTATTGCTTCAAAATAAGGGAAATTTCTGCTTTCTTGCCTCTAAATAAGTAGAATTTCTGTTTTTTTCCCCCAAAACAAAGGGAATTCCTGTCTTTTTTGCCCCAAAATAAGGAAAATTACTGACTTATTACACTGAAATAAGTGAATTTTCTGCAATTTTGCTGTAAAATAAGGTAAATTTCTGCCTTTTTGACCCCAAATAAGGAGAATTTCAGCCTTTTACCTCAAAATAAGGGGAATTTCTGCATTTTTGCCACAAAATATTATAAATTTCTGCCTTTTTGCCCCAAAATAAGAAAATTTCTGCTATTTTCTCTGAAATAAGTGAAATATCTGCAATTTTGCCCCAAAATAAGTGAAATTTCTGCAATTTTGCCTCAAAATAAGGGAAATTTCTGGAATTTTGCCCCAAAATAAGTGGAATTCTGAGTTTTGCCCCAAAATAAGGAGAATTTCTGTCTTTTTGCCACAACATATAGGGAATTTCTGCCTTTTTGCCCCACAATTAGGAGAATTTTTGCAATTTTGCTCCAAAATACGGGTAATTTCTGCCTTTTTGCCCGAAAATCAGAAGAATGCATACCTTTTTGCCATAAAAAAGGGAAATTTCTTCATTTTTTCTCCAAAATAAGGGGACTTTCAGCTTTTTTGCCTCTAAATATGTGGAATTTCTTTTTCCCTCAAAACAAAAAGAATTCCTGTCTTTTTTGCCCCAAAATAAGGAAAATTACTGACTTATTTCCCTGAAATAAGTGAAATTTCTGCAATTTTGCCCCAAAATAAGGGAAATTTCTGCCTTTTTACAACCAAATAAGGAGAATTTCAGCCTTTTTACCTCAAAATAAGGGGAATTTCTGCATTTTTGCCCCATAACAAAGAAAATTTCTGCCTTTTTTCTCTTAAATAAGTGATATTTCTACAATTTTGCCCCAAAATAAGTGAAATTTCTGCAATTTTGCCGCAAAATAAGTGAAATTTCTGCAATTTTGCCCCAAAATAAGTGAAATTTCTGCAATTTTGCCCCAAAATAAGCAAATTTCTGGAATTTTGCCCCAAAATAAGTGGAATTTCTGAGTTTTGCCCCAAAATAAAGAGAATTTCTGTCTTTTTGCCACAACAGATAGAGAATTTCTGCCTTTTTGCCCCACAATTAGGGGAATTTCTGCAATTTTGCTCCAAAATACAGAGAATTTCTGCCTTTTTCCCCGAAAATAGAAGAATGCATACCTTTTTGCCATAAAAAATGGAAATTTCTTCATTTTTGCTCCAAAATAAGGGGAATTTCTGCTTTTTTGCCTCTAAATAAGTGGAATTTATGTCTTTTTCCCCCAAAACAAAGGGAATTCCTGTCTTTTTTGCCCCAAAATAAGAAAAATTACTGACTTATTACACTGAAATAAGTGAATTTTCTGCAATTTTGCTGTAAAATAAGGTAAATTTCTGCCTTTTTGACCCCAAATAAGGAGAATTTCAGCCTTTTACCTCAAAATAAGGGGAATTTCTGCATTTTTGCCACAAAATATTAGGAATTTCTGCCTTTTTGCCTCAAAATAAGAAACTTTCTGCTTTTTTCTCTGAAATAAGTGAAATTTCTGCAATTTTGCCCCAAAATAAGTGAAATTTCTGCAATTTTTCCCCAAAATAAGGGAAATTTCTGGAATTTTTCCCCAAAATAAGTGGAATTCTGAGTTTTGCCCCAAAATAAAGAGAATTTCTGTATTTTTGCCCCAACATATAGGGAATTTCTGTCTTTTTGCCCCACAATTAAGGGAATTTCTGCAATTTTCCTCCAAAATACTGGGAATTTCTGCTTTTTTGCACGAAAATCAGAAGAATGCATACCTTTTTGCCATAAAAAAGGGAAATTTCTTCATTTTTGCCCCAAAATAAGGGGAATTTCTGCTTTTTTGCGTCTAAGTAAGTGGAATTTCTGTCTTTTTCCCCCCAAAAAAGGGAATTCCTGTCTTTTTTGCCCCAAAATAAGGAAAATTTCATACTTATTACCCTGAAATAAGTGAAATTTCTGCAATTTTGCCCCAAAATAAAGGAAATTTTTGCCTTTTTGCCCCCAAATAAGCGGAATTTAAGCCTTTTTACCTCAAAATAATGGGAATTTCTGCATTTTTTCCACAAAATATTAGGAATTTCTTCCTTTTTGCTCCAAAAAAATGAAAATTTCTGCCTTTTTTCCCTGAAATAAGTGATATTTCTGCAATTTTGCCCCAAAAAAAGTGAAATTTCTGCAATTTTGCCCCAAAATAAGTGAAATTTCTGCAATTTTGCCCCAAAATAAGGGAAATTTCTGGAATTTTGCCCCAAAATAAGTGGAATTTCTGAGATTTGCCCCAAAATAAGGAGAATTTCTGTCTTTTCGCCACAACATATAGAGAATTTCTGCCTTTTTGCCCCACAATTAGGGGAATTTCTGCAATTTTGCTCCAAAATACGGGGAATTTCTGCCTTTTTCCCCGAAAATAAGAAGAATGCATAACTTTTTGCCATATAAAAGGGAAATTTCTTCATTATTGCTTCAAAATAAGGGAAATTTCTGCTTTCTTGCCTCTAAATAAGTAGAATTTCTGTTTTTTTCCCCCAAAACAAAGGGAATTCCTGTCTTTTTTGCCCCAAAATAAGGAAAATTACTGACTTATTACACTGAAATAAGTGAATTTTCTGCAATTTTGCTGTAAAATAAGGTAAATTTCTGCCTTTTTGACCCCAAATAAGGAGAATTTCAGCCTTTTACCTCAAAATAAGGGGAATTTCTGCATTTTTGCCACAAAATATTATAAATTTCTGCCTTTTTGCCCCAAAATAAGAAAATTTCTGCTATTTTCTCTGAAATAAGTGAAATATCTGCAATTTTGCCCCAAAATAAGTGAAATTTCTGCAATTTTGCCTCAAAATAAGGGAAATTTCTGGAATTTTGCCCCAAAATAAGTGGAATTCTGAGTTTTGCCCCAAAATAAGGAGAATTTCTGTCTTTTTGCCACAACATATAGGGAATTTCTGCCTTTTTGCCCCACAATTAGGAGAATTTTTGCAATTTTGCTCCAAAATACGGGTAATTTCTGCCTTTTTGCCCGAAAATCAGAAGAATGCATAACTTTTTGCCATAAAAAAGGGAAATTTCTTCATTTTTTCTCCAAAATAAGGGGACTTTCAGCTTTTTTGCCTCTAATATGTGGAATTTCTTTTTCCCTCAAAACAAAAAGAATTCCTGTCTTTTTTGCCCCAAAATAAGGAAAATTACTGACTTATTTCCCTGAAATAAGTGAAATTTCTGCAATTTTGCCCCAAAATAAGGGAAATTTCTGCCTTTTTACAACCAAATAAGGAGAATTTCAGCCTTTTTACCTCAAAATAAGGGGAATTTCTGCATTTTTGCCCCATAACAAAGAAAATTTCTGCCTTTTTTCTCTTAAATAAGTGATATTTCTACAATTTTGCCCCAAAATAAGTGAAATTTCTGCAATTTTGCCGCAAAATAAGTGAAATTTCTGCAATTTTGCCCCAAAATAAGTGAAATTTCTGCAATTTTGCCCCAAAATAAGCAAATTTCTGGAATTTTGCCCCAAAATAAGTGGAATTTCTGAGTTTTGCCCCAAAATAAAGAGAATTTCTGTCTTTTTGCCACAACAGATAGAGAATTTCTGCCTTTTTGCCCCACAATTAGGGGAATTTCTGCAATTTTGCTCCAAAATACAGAGAATTTCTGCCTTTTTCCCCGAAAATAGAAGAATGCATACCTTTTTGCCATAAAAAAGGGAAATTTCTTCATTTTTGCTGCAAAATAAGGGGAATTTCAGCTTTTTTGCCTCTAAATAAGTGGAATTTCTGTCTTTTTCCCCCAAAACAAAGGGAATTCCTGTCTTTTTTGCCCCAAAATAAAGAAAATTTCTGACTTATTACCCTGAAATAAGTAAAATTTCTGCAATTTTGCCCCAAAATAAAGGAAATTTCTGCCTTTTTGCCCCCAAATAAGGAGAATTTCAGCCTTTTTACCTCAAAATAAGGGGAATTTCTGCATTTTTGCCACAAATTATTAGGAATTTCTTACTTTTTGCCCCAAAATAAGAAAATTTCTGCTTTTTTGTCTGAAATAAGTGAAATTTCTGCAATATTGCCCCAAAATAAGTGAAATTTCTGCAATTTTGCCCCAAAATAAAAAAAATTTCTGCCTTTTTGCCCCCAAATAAGGGGAATTTCAGCCTTTTTACCTCAAAATAAGGAAAATTTCTGCATTTTTGCCCCAAAATATGGGAAATTTCTGCCTTTTTGTCCCAAAATAAGAAAAATTTCTGCAATTTTGTACCAAAAAAAAGAAATTTCTGCCTTTTTGCCCCAAAATAGAAAATTTCTGCTTTTTTTCTGAAATAAGTGAAATTTCTGCAATTTTGCCCCAAAATAAGGGAAATTTCTGCCTTTTTGCCCCCAAATAAGGGGAATTTCAGCCTTTTTACCTCAAAATAAGGGGAATTTCTACCTTTTTGCCACAAAATATTAGGAATTTCTGCCTTTTTGCCCCAAAATGAGGAAAATTTCTGCCTTTTTTCTCTGAAATAAGTGAAATTTCTGCAATTTTGCCCCAAAATAAGTGAAATTTCTGCAATTTTGCCCTATAATAAGTGAAATTTCTGCATTTTTGCCCCAAAATAAGCAAATTTCTGGAATTTTGCCCCAAAATAAGTGGAATTTCTGAGTTTTGCCCCAAAATAAGGAGAATTTCTGTCTTTTTGCCACAACAGATAGAGAATTTTTGCCTTTTTGCCCTACAATTAGGGGAATTTCTGCAATTTTTCTCCAAAATACGGGGAATTTCTGCCTTTTTGCCCGAAATTAAGAAGAATGCATATCTTTTTGCCATAAAAAAGGGAAATTTCTTCATTTTTGCTCCAAAATAAGGGGAATTTCAGCTATTTTGCCTCTAAATAAGTGGAATTTTTTCCCCCAAAACAAAGGGAATTCTTGTCTTTTTTGCCCCAAAATAAGAAAAATTTCTGACTTATTACCCTGAAATAATTGAAATTTCTGCAATTTTGCTTCAAAATAAGAGAAATTTCTGCCTTTTTGCCCCCAAATAAGTGGAATTTCAGCCTTTTTACCTCAAAATAAGGGTAATTTCTGCATTTTTGCCCCAAAATATGAGAAATTTCTGCCTTTTTCTCCCAAAATAAGAAAAATTTCTTCAATTTTGTACCAAAATAAAAGAAATTTCTTCCTTTTTGCCCCAAAATATGAAAATTTCTGCTTTTTTTCTGAAATAAGTGAAATTTCTGCAATTTTGCCCCAAAATAAGTCAAATTTCTGCAATTTTGCCCCAAAATAAGGGAAATTTCTGGAATTTTGCCCCAAAAATAAGTGGAATTTCTGTGTTTTGCCCCAAAATAAGGAGAATTTTTGTTTTTTGCCCCAACATATAAAGAATTTCTGCCTTTTTGCCCCAAATTAGGGGAATTTCTGCAATTTTGCTCCAAAATATGAGGAATCTCTGCATTTTTGCCCGAAAATAAGAAGAATGCATACCTTTTTGCGATAAAAAAGGGAAATTTCTTCATTTTTGCTCTAAAATAAGGAGAATTTCTGCTTTTTTGCCCCTAAATAAGTGGAATTTCTGTTTTTTTTCCCCAAAAACAAAGAGAATTCGTGTTTTTCCCCCAAATAAGAAAAATTTCTGACTTATTACCCTGACGTAATTGAAATTTATGCAATTTAGCTCAAAAATAAGGAAAATTTCTGCATTTTTGCCCCCAAATAAGGGGAGTTTCAGCATTTTTACCTCAAAATAAGGGGAATTTCTGCATTTTTGCCCCAAAATAAGGGAAATTTCTGGAATTTTGCCCCAAAATAAAAAGAATTTCTGTCATTTTACCCCAACATATAGGGAATTTCTGCCTTTTTGCCCAACAATTAGGGGAATTTCTGCAAATTTGCTCCAAAATACGGGGAATTTGTGCCTTTTTGCCCGAAAATCAGAAGAATGCTTACTTTTTTACCATAAAAAAGGGAAATTTCTTCATTTTTGCTCCAAAATAAGGGGAATTTCTGCTTTTTTGCCTCTACATAAGTGGAATTTCTGTCTTTTTTTCCCAAAACATAGGGAATTTCTGTATTTTTTGCCCCAAAATAAGGAAAAATTCTGACTTAGTACCCTGAAATAATGGAAATTTCTGCATTTTGCCCCCAAATAAGGGGAATTTCAGGATTTTTAGCTCAAAAAAAGGGGAATTTCTGCATTTTTGCCACAAAATATTAGAAATTTCCGCATTTTTGCCCCAAAATAATAAAAATTTCTGCCTTTTTCCCCAGAAATAAGTGATATTTCTGCAATTTTGCCCCAAAATAAGTGAAATTTCTGCAATTTTAAAGCAAAATAAGTGAAATTTCTGCAATTTTGCCCCAAAATAAGGGAAATTTCTGAGTTTTGCCCCAAAATAAGGAGAATTTCGGTCTTTTTGCCACAACATATAGAGAATTTCTGCCTTTTGCCCCACAATTACAAGAATTTCTGCAATTTTGCTCCAAAATACGGGGAATTTCTGTATTTTTGCCAGAAAATAAGAAGAATGCATACCTTTTTGCCATAAAAAAGGAAATTTCTTCATTTTTGCTTCAAAATAAGGGGAATTTCTGCTTTTTTGTCTCTAAATAATTGGAATTTCTGTCTTTTTCCCCCAAAACAAAGGGAATTCCTGTCTTTTTTGCCCCAAAACAAGGAAAATTTCTGACTTATTACTCTGAAATAAGTGAAATTTCTGCAATTTTGCCCCAAAATAAGGGAAATTTCTGACTTATTGCCCCCAAATAAAAAGAATTTCAGACTTTTTACCTCAAAATAAGGGGAATTTCTGCATTTTTGCCACAAAATATTAGGAATTTCTGCCTTTTTACCCCAAAATAAGAAAATTTCTGCTTTTTTCCCTGAAATAAGTGAAATTTCTGCAATTTTGCCCCAAAATAAGTGAAATTTCTGCAATTTTGCCCCAAAATAAGGGAAATTTCTGGAATTTTGCCCCAAAATAAGTTGAATTTCTGAGTTTTGCCCCAAAATAAGGAGAATTTCTGTATTTTTGCCCCAACATATAGGGAATTTCTGCCTTTTTGCCCCACAATTAGGAGAATTTCTGCATTTTTTCCCGAAAATCAGAAGAATGCATACCTTTTGCCATAAAAAAGGGAAATTTCTTCATTTTTTCTCCAAAATAAGGGGAATTTCAGCTTTTTTGCCTCTAAATATGTGGAATTTCTTTTTCCCCCTTAACAAAGGGAATTCCTGTCTTTTTTGTCCCAAAATAAGGAAAATTTCTTACTTATTACCCTAAAATAAATGAAATTTCTGCAATTTTGCTTCAAAATAAGGGAAATTTCTGTATTTTTGCCCCCAAATAAAGGGAGTTTCAGCATTTTTACCTCAAAATAAGGGGAATTTCTGCATTTTTGCCCCAAAATAAGGGGAATTTGTGCCTTTTTACACCAAAATAAGAAAATTTCTGCTTTTTTTCCCTGAAATAAGAGAAATTTCTGCAATTTTGCCCCAAAATAAGTGAAATTTCTACAATTTTGCCCCAAAATAAGGGAAATTTCTGGAATTTTGCCCCAAAATAAGTGGAATTTCTGAGTTTTGCCCCAAAATAAGGAGAATTTCTGTCTTTTTGTTTCAACATATAGGGAATTTTTGCCTATTTGCCCCACAATTAGGGGAATTTCTGCAATTTTGCTCCAAAATACGGGGAATTTCTGCTTTTATTCCCAAAAATCAGAAGAAAGCATACTTATGCCATAAAAAAAGAAAATTTCTTCATTTTTGTTCCTAAAGAGGTCAATTTCAGCTTCTTTGCCTCAAAATAATTGGAATTTTTTTACCCCCAAAACAAAGGAATTCCTGTCTTTTTTGCCCCAAAATAAGGAAAATTTCTGACTTATTACCCTGAAATAAGTGAAATTTCTGCAATTTTGCCCCAAAATTAGGGAAACTTCTGCCTTTTTGCCTCCAAATAAGGGAATTTCAGATTTTTACCTCAAAATAAGAGGAATTTCTGCATTTTTGCCCCAAAAGAAGGGAAATTTCTGCCTTTTTGCCCCCAAATAAGGGGAATTTCAGCCTTTTTACCTCAAAATAAGAAGAATTTCTGAATTTTTGCCCCAAAATAAGGGAAAGTTCTGCAATTTTGCCCGAAAATAAGTAAAATTTCTGCAATTTTGCTTCAAAATAAGGGAAATTTCTGGAATTTTGCCCCAAAATAAGTGGAATATCTGAGTTTTACCCCAAAATAAGGAGAATTTCTGTTTTTTGCCACAACATATAGGGAATTTCTGCCATTTTGCCCCACAATTAGGGAAATTTCTGCAATTTTGGTCCAAAATACGGGGAATTTCTGCCTTTTTGCCCGAAAATAAACAGAATGCATACCTTTTTGCCATAAAATGGGAAATTTCTTCATTTTTGCTCCAAAATAAGGGGAATTTCTGCTTTTCTTGCCTCTAAATAAGTGGAATTTCTGTCGTTTTCTTCCAAAACAAAGAGAATTCCTGTCATTTTTGCCCCAAAATAAGAATAATTTCTGACTTATTACCCTGAAATAAGGGAAATTTCTGCAATTTTGCCCTAAAATACAAAAAATTTCTTCCTTTTTGCCCCAAAATAAGGAAAATTTCTGCCTTTTTACCTCAAAATAAGGGGAATTTCTGCATTTTTGCCAGAAAATATTAGGAATTTCTGCCTTTTGCCCCAAAATAAGAAAATTTCTGCTTTTTTTCTCTGAAATAAGTATAATTTCTGCAATTTTGCCCCAAAATAATTCAAATTTCTGCAATTTTGCACCAAAATAAGGGAAATTTCTGGAATTTTGCCCCAAAATAAGTGGAATTTCTGAGTTTTGCCCCAAAATAAGGAAGATTTCTGTCTTTTTGCCCCAACATATAGGGAATTTCTGCCCTTTTGCCCCACAATTAGGGGAAGTTCTGCAATTTTGCTCCAAAATACAGAGAATTTCTGCCTTTTGCCCGAAAATCAGAAGAATGCATACCTTTTCGCCATAAAAAATGAAAATTTCTTCATTTTTGCTCCAAAATAAGATGAATTTCAGATTTTTTGCCTGTAAATAAGTGAAATTTCTTTTTCCTCCAAAACAAAGGGAATTCCTGTCTTTTTTGCCCCAAAAGAAGGAAAATTTCTGACTTATTACCCTGAAATAAGTGAAATTTCTGCAATTTTGCTCCAAAATAAGGGAAATTTCTGCCTCTTTGCTCTCAAATAAAAGGAATTTCAGCCTTTTTATGTCAAAATAAGGGGAATTTTTGCATTTTTGCCACAAAATATTAGGAATTTTTGCCTTTTTTCCCCAAAATAAGAAAATTTCTGCTTTTTTTCCCTGAAATTGTGAAATTTCTGCAATTTTTCCCCCAAAATAAGTGAAATTTCTGCAATTTTGCCCCAAAATATGGGAAATTTCTAGAATTTTCTACCAAATAAGTGGAATTTCTGAGTTTTGCCTCAAAATAAGGAGAATTTCTGTCTTTTTGCCCCAACATATAGGGAATTTCTGCCTTTTTGCCCCACAATTAGGGAAATTTCTGCAATTTTGCTCCAAAATACGGGGAATTTCTGCCTTTTTGCCCGAAAATAAGAAGAATGCATACCTTTTTGCCATCAAAAAGGGAAATTTCTTCATTTTTGCTCCAAAATAAGGGGAATTTCTCCTTTTTTGCCTCTAAATAAGTGGAATTTCTGTCTTTTTCCCCCAAAACAAAGGTTATTTCTGTCTTTTTTGCCCCAAAATAAGGAAAAATTCTGACATATTACCCTGAAGTAAGTGAAATTTCTGTAATTTTGCCCCAAAATAAGGGAAATTTCTGCCTTTTTACCTCAAAATAAAAAGAATTTCTGCATTTTTTTCACAAAATATTAGGAATTTCTGCCTTTTTGCCCCACAATAAGGAAAATTTCTGCCTTTTTTCCCTGAAATAAGTGAAATTTCTGCAATTTTTCCCCAAAATAAGTAAAATTTCTGCAATTTTGCTCCAAAAAGAGTGAAATTTCAGGAATTTTGCCCCAAAATAAGAGAAATTTCTGGAATTTTGCCCCAAAATAAATGGAATTTCTGAGTTTTGCCCCAAAATAAGGAGGATTTCTATCTTGTTGCCCCAACATATAGAGAATTTCTGCCTTTTTGCCCCACAATTAGGGGAATTTCTGCAATTTTGCTCCAAAATACGGGGAATTTCTGCCTTTTTGCCTGAAAATCAGAAGAATGCATACCTTTTTGCCATAAAAAGGGAAATGTCTTCATTTTTGCTCCAAAATAAGGGGAATTTCAGCTTTTTTGCCTCTAAATAAGTGGAATTTCTTTTTCCCCCAAAACAAAGGGAATTCCTGTCTTTTTTGCCCCAAAATAAGGAAAATTTCTGACTTATTACCCTGAAATAAGTGAAATTTCTGCAATTTTGCCCCAAAATAAGGGAAATTTCTGCCTTTTTGCCCCCAAATAAGGGGAATTTCAGCATTTTTACCTTAAAATACAGGGAATTTCTGCATTTTTGCCCCAAAATAAGAGAAATTTCTGCTTTTTTGCCACAAAATAAAAAATTTCTGCTTTTTTTCAATGAAAAAAGTGACATTTCTGCAATTTTGCCCCAAAATAAGGGAAATTTCTGCAATTTTGCCCCAAAATAAGGGAAATTTCTGGAATTCTGCCCCAAAATAAGTGGAATTTCTGAGTTTTGCCCCAAAATAAGAAGAATTTCTGTATTTTTGCTTCAACATATAGAGAATTTCTGCCTTTTTGCCCCACAATTAGGGGAATTTCTGCAATTTTGCTCCAAAATACGAGGAATTTCTGCCTTTTTGGCCGAAAATAAAAAGAATGCATAACTTTTTGCCATAAAATGGGAAATTTCTTCATTTTTGCTCCAAAATAAGGGGAATTTCTGCTTTTCTTGCCTCTAAATAAGTGGAATTTCTGTCGTTTTCTTCCAAAACAAAGAGAATTCCTGTCATTTTTGCCCCAAAATAAGAATAATTTCTGACTTATTACCCTGAAATAAGTGAAATTTCTGCAATTTTGCCCTAAAATACAAAAAATTTCCTCCTTTTTGCCCCAAAATAAGGAAAATTTCTGCCTTTTTACCTCAAAATAAGGGGAATTTCTGCATTTTTGCCACAAAATATTAGGAATTTCTGCCTTTTGCCCCAAAATAAGAAAATTTCTGCTTTTTTCTCTGAAATAAGTAAAATTTCTGCAATTTTGCCCCAAAATATTTCAAATTTCTGCAATTTTGCCCCAAAATAAGGGAAATTTCTGGAATTTTGCCCCAAAATAAGTGGAATTTCTGAGTTTTGCCCCAAAATAAGGAAGATTTCTGTCTTTTTGCCCCAACATATAGGGAATTTCTGCCCTTTTGCCCCACAATTAGGGGAAGTTCTGCAATTTTGTTCCAAAATACAGAGAATTTCTGCCTTTTTGCCCGAAAATCAGAAGAATGCATACCTTTTCGCCATAAAAAGGGAAATTTCTTCATTTTTGCTCCAAAATAAGGGGAATTTCAGCTTTTTTGCCTCTAAATAAGTGTAATTATTGTTCCCCCAAAACAAAGGGAATTCCTGTCTTTTTTGCCCCAAAATAAGGAAAATTTCTGACTTATTACCCTGAAATAAGTGAAATTTCTGCAATTTTGCCCCAAAATAAGGGAAATTTCTGCCTTTTTGCCCCAAAATAAGGGGAATTTCAGCCTTTTTACTTCAAAATAAGGGGAATTTCTGCATTTTTGCCCCAAATAAGAGAAATTTCTGCCTTTTTGCCCCAAAATAAAAAAATTCTGCTTTTTTCCCCTGAAATAAGTGAAATTTCTGCAATTTTGCCACAAAATAAGTGAAATTTCTGCAATTTTGCCCCAAAATAAGGGATATTTCTGGATTTTTGCACCAACATATAGGGAATTTCTGCCTTTTTGCCTCACAGTTAGGGGAATTTCTGCAATTTTGCTCCAAAATACGGGGAATTTCTGCCTTTTTGCCCGAAAATCAGAAGAATGCTTACTTTTTTACCAAAAAAAGGGAAATTTCTTCATTTTTGCTCCAAAATAAGGGGAATTTCTGCTTTTTTGCCTCTAAATAAGTGTAATTTCTGTCTTTTTCCGCTAAAACAAAGAAAATTTCTGTCTTTTTTTGCCCCAAAATAAGGAAAAATTCTGACTTATTACCCTGAAATAAGTGAAATTTCTGCCTTTTTGCCCCCAAATATAGGGAATTTCTGCCTTTTTACCTCAAAATAAGAGGAATTTCTGCTTTTTTACCTCTAAATAAGTGGAATTTCTGTCTTTTTCCCCCAAAACAAAGGGAATTTCTGTATTTTTTGCCCCAAAATAAGGAAAAATTCTGACTTAGTACCCTGAAATAAGGGAAATTTCTGCCTTTTTGTTCCCAAATAAGGGGAATTTCAGGCTTTTTAGCTCAAAATAAGGGGAAATTCTGCATTTTTGCCACAAAATATTAGAAATTTCTGCATTTTTGCCCCAAAATAAGGAAAATTTCTGACTTATTACCCTGAAATAAGTGAAATTTCTGCAATTTTGCTCCAAAATAAGGGAAATTTTTGCCTCTTTGCCCTCAAATAAAAGGAATTTCTGCCTTTTTATGTCAAAATAAGGGGAATTTTTGCATTTTTGCCACAAAATATTAGGAATTTCTGCCTTTTTCCCCAAAATAAGAAAATTTCTGCTTTTTTTCGTGAAATAAGTGAAATTTCTGCAATTTTGCCCCAAAATAAGTGAAATTTCTGCAATTTTGCCCCAAAATATGGGAAATTTCTAGAATTTTCCCCCAAATAAGTGGAATTTCTGAGTTTTGCTTCAAAATAAGGAGAATATCTGTCTTTTTGCCTCAACATATAGGGAATTTCTGCCTTTTTGCCCCACAATTAGGGGAATTTCTGCAATTTTGCTCCAAAATACGGGGAATTTCTGCCTTTTTGCCCGAAAATAAGAAGAATGCATACCTTTTTGCCATCAAAAAAGGAAATTTCTTCATTTTTGCTCCAAAATAAGGGGAATTTCTGCTTTTTTGCCTCTAAATAAGTGGAATTTCTGTCTTTATTCCCCAAAACAAAGGTTATTTCTGTCTTTTTTGCCCCATAATAAGGAATAATTCTGACTTATTACCCTGAAGTAAGTGAAATTTCTGTAATTTTGCCCCAAAATAAGGAAAATTTCTGCCTTTTTGCCCCCACATAATTGGAATTTCAGCCTTTTTACCTCAAAATAAAAAGAATTTCTGCATTTTTTTCCACAAAATATTAGGAATTTCTGCCTTTTTGCCCCACAATAAAGAAAATTTCTGCCTTTTTTCTCTGAAATAAGTGAAATTTCTGCAATTGTGCCCCAAAATAAGTGAAATTTCTGCAATTTTGCTCCAAAAAAAGTGAAATTTCAGGAATTTTGCCCCAAAATAAGAGAAATTTCTGGAATTTTGCCCCAAAATAAATGGAATTTCTGAGTTTTGCCCCCAAATAAGGAGGATTTCTTTCTTGTTGCCCCAACATATAGAGAATTTCTGCCTTTTTGCCCCACAATTAAGGGAATTTCTGCAATTTTGCTCCAAAATACGGGGAATTTCTGCCTTTTTGCCTGAAAATCAGAAGAATGCATACCTTTTTGCCATAAAAAAGGAAATTTCTTCATTTTTGCTCCAAAATAAGGGGAATTTCAGCTTTTTTGCCTCTAAATAAGTGGAATTTCTTTTTCCCCCAAAACAAAGGGAATTCCTGTCTTTTTTGCCCCAAAATAAGGAAAATTTCTGACTTATTACCCTGAAATAAGTGAAATTTCTGCAATTTTGCCCCAAAATAAGGGAAATTTCTGCCTTTTTGCCCCCAAATAAGGGGAATTTCAGCCTTTTTACCTTAAAATAAGGGGAATTTCTGCATTTTTGCCCAAAAATAAGAGAAATTTCTGCCTTTTTGCCACAAAATAAGAAAATTTCTGCTTTTTTTCCATGAAAAAAGTGACATTTCTTCAATTTTGCCCCAAAATAAGGGAAATTTCTGCAATTTTGCCCCAAAATAAGGGAAATTTCTGGAATTTTGCCCCAAAATAAGTGGAATTTCTGAGTTTTGCTCCAAAATAAGAAGAATTTCTGTATTTTTGCCCCAACATATAGAGATATTCTGCCTTTTTGCCCCACAATTAGAGGAATTTCTGCAATTTTGCTCCAAAATACGAGGAATTTCTGCATTTTTGGCCGAAAATAAAAAGAATGCATAACTTTTTACCATAAAAAAGGGAAATTTCTTCATTTTTGCTCCAAAATAAGGGGAATTTCAGCTTTTTTGCCTCTAAATAAGTGGAATTCTTGTTCCCACAAACCAAAGGGAATTCCTGTCTTTTTTGCCCCAAAATAAGGGGAATTTCTGACTTATTACGCTGAAATAAGTGAAATTTCTGCAATTTTGCCCCAAAATAAGGGAAATTTCTGCCTTTATGCCCCTAAATAAGGGGAATTTCAGCCTTTTTACTTCAAAATAAGGGGAATTTCTACATTTTTGCCCCAAATAAGGGAAATTTCTGCCTTTTTGCCCCAAAATAAAAAAATTTCTGCTTTTTTTCTTTGAAATAAGTGAAATTTCTGCAATTTTGCACCAAAATAAGTGAAATTTCTGCAATTTTGCCCCAAAATAAGGGATATTTCTGGATTTTTGCCCCAACATATAGGGAATTTCTGCATTTTTGCCTCACAATTAGGGGAATTTCTGCAATTTTGCTCCAAAATACGGGGAATTTCTGCCTTTTTGGCCGAAAATCAGAAGAATGCTTAATTTTTTACCATAAAAAAGGGAAATTTCTTCATTTTTGCTCCAAAATAAGGGGAATTTCTGCTTTTTTGCCTCTAAATAAGTGGAATTTCTGTCTTTTTCCCCCAAAACAAAGGAAATTTCTGTCATTTTTGCCCCAAAATAAGGAAAAATTCTGACTTATTACCCTGAAATAAGTGAAATTTCTGCAATTTTGCCCCAAAATAAGTGAAATTTCTGCAATTTTACCGCAAAATAAGTGAAATTTCTGGAATTTTGCCCCAAAATAAGTGGAATTTGTGAGTTATGCCCCAAAATAAGGAGAATTTTTGTCTTTTTGTTACAACATATAGAGAATTTCTGCTTTTTGCCCAACAATTAGGGGAATTTCTTCAATTTTGCACCAAAATACTGGGAATTTCTGCATTTTTGCCAGAAAATAAGAAGAATGCATACCTTTTTGCCATAAAAAAGGGAAATTTCTTCATTTTTGCTTCAAAATAAGGGGAATTTCTGCTTTTGCCTCTAAATAAGTGGAATTTCTGTCTTTTTTTCCAAAACAAAGGGAATTTCTGAATTTTTTGCCCAAAAATAAGGAAAATTTCTGACTTATTACTCTGAAATAAGTGAAATTTCGGGAATTTTGCCCCAATATAAGGGAAATTTCTGACTTTTTGCCTCCAAATAAAAAAAATTTCACTCTTTTTACCCCAAAATAAGGGGAATTTCTGCATTTTGCCACAAAATATTAGGAATTTCTGTCTTTTTGCCCCAAAATAAGAAAATTTCTGCTTTTTTCCCTGAAATAAGTGAAATTTCTGCAATTTTGCCCCAAAATAAGTGAAATTTCTGAGTTTTGCCCCAATATAAGGAGAATTTCTGTCTTTTTGCCCCAACATATAGGGAATTTCTGCCTTTTTGCCCCACAATTAGGAGAATTTCTGCAATTTTGCCTGAAAATCAGAAGAATGCATACCTTTTTGCCATAAAAAGAGAAATTTCTTCATTTTTGCTCCAAAATAAGGGGAATTTCAGCTTTTTTGCCTCTAAATTAGTGGGATTATTGTTCCCCCAAAAACAAAGGAAATTTCTGTCTTTTTTGCCCCAAAATAAGGAAAATTTCTGACTTATTACCCTGAAATAAGTGAAATTTCTACAATTTTGCCCCAAAATAAGGGAAATTTCTGCCTTTTTGCCCGAAAATAAGGGGAATTTCAGCCTTTTTCTTCAAAATAAGGGGAATTTCTGCATTTTTACCCCAAAATAAGGGAAATTTCTGCCTTTTTGCCCCAAAATAAGAAAATTTCTGCTTTTTTCCCTGAAATAAGTGAAATTTCTGCAATTTTGCCCCAAAATAAGTGAAATTTCTGCAATTTTGCCCAAAAATAAGGGATATTTCTGGGTTTTTGCCCCAACATATAGGGAATTTCTGCCTTTTTGCCTCACAATTAGGAAAATTTCTGCAATTTTGCTCCAAAATACGGGGAATTTCTGCCTTTTTGCCCGAAAATCAGAAGAATGCTTACTTTTTTACCATAAAAAAGGTAAATTTCTTCATTTTTGCTCCAAAATAAGGGGAATTTCTGCTTTTTTGCCTCTAAATAAGTGGAATTTCTGTCTTTTTCCCCCAATACAAAAAAAATTTCTGTCTTTTTTGCCCCAAAATAAGGAAAAATTCTGACTTATTACCCTGAAATAAGTGTAATTTCTGCCTTTTTGCCCCCAAATAAGGGGAATTTCTGCCTTTTTACCTCAAAATAAGGGGAATTTCTGCTTTTTTACCTCTAAATAAGTGGAATTTCTGTCTTTTTCCCCCAAAACAAAGGGAATTTCTGTATTTTTTGCCCCAAAATAAGGAAAAATTCTTCTTTAGTACCCTGAAATAAGGGAAATTTCTGCCTTTTTGCCCACAAATAGGGGGAATTTCAGGCTTTTTAGCTCAAAATAAGGGGAATTTCTGCATTTTTGCCACAAAATATTAGAAATTTCTGCATTTTTGCCCCAAAATAAGGAAAATTTCTGCCTTTTTCCCCTGAAATAAGTGATATTTCTGCAATTTTGCCTTAAAATAAGTGAAATTTCTGGAATTTTACCGCAAAATAAGTGAAATTTCTGCAATTTTGCCACAAAATAAGGGAAATTTCTTGTATTTTGCCCCAAAATAAGTGGAATTTCTGAGTTTTGCCCCAAAATAAGGAGAATTTCTGTCTCTTTGCCACAACATATAGAGAATTTCTGCCTTTTGCCCCACAATTAGGGGAATTTCTGCAATTTTGCTCCAAAATACGGAGAATTTCTGCATTTTTGCCAGAAAATAAGAAGAATGCATACCTTTTTGCCATAGAAAAGGGAAATTTCTCCATTTTTGCTTCAAAATAAGGGGAATTTCTGCTTTTTTGCCTCTAAATAAGTGGAATTTCTCTTTTTCCCCCAAAACAAAGGGAATTCCTGTCTTTTTTGCCCCAAAATAAGGAAAATTTCTGACTTATTACTCTTAAATAAGTGAAATTTCTGCAATTTTGCCCCAAAATAAGGAAAATTTCTGAATTTTTCCCCCAAATAAAAAGAATTTCAGACTTTTTACCTCAAAATAAGGGGAATTTCTGCATTTTTGCCACAAAATATTAGGAATTTCTGCCTTTTTGCCCCAAAATAAGAAAATTTCTGCTTTTTTCCCTGAAATAAGTGAAATTTCTGCAATTTTGCCCCAAAATAATTGAAATTTCTGCAATTTCGCCCCAAAATAAGGGAAATTTCTGGAATTTTGCCCCATATAAGTGGAATTTCTGAGTTTTGCCCCAAAATAAGGAGAATTTCTGTCTTTTTGCCCCAACATATAGGGAATTTCTACCTTTTTGCCCCACAATTAGGAGAATTTCTGCAATTTTGCCCGAAAATCAGAAGAATGCATACCTTTTTGCCATAAATAGGGAAATTTCTTCATTTTTTCTCCAAAATATGGGAATTTCAGCTTTTTTGCCTCTAAATATGTGGAATTTCTTTTTCCCCCAAAACAAAGGGAATTCCTGTCTTTTTTGCCCCAAAATAAGGAAAATTTCTGACTTATTACCCTAAAATAAATGAAATTTCTGCAATTTTGCCCCAAAATAAAGGAAATTTCTGCATTTTTGCCCCCAAATAAGGGGAGTTTCAGCATTTTTACCTCAAAATAAGGGGAATTTCTGGATTTTTGCCCCAAAATAAGAGGAATTTCTGCCTTTTTAGCCCAAAATACGAAAATTTCTGCTTTTTTTCCCTGAAATAAGAGAAATTTCTGCAATTTTCCCCCAAAATAAGTGAAATTTCTACAATTTTGCCCAAAAATAAGTAAAATTTCTGGAATTTTGCCCCAAAATAAGTGGAATTTCTGAGTTTTGCCTCAAAATAAGGAGAATTTCTGTCTTTTTTTTCCAACATATAGGGAATTTCTGCCGATTTGCCCCACAATTAGGGGAATTTCTGCAATTTTGCTCCAAAATACGGGGAATTTCTGCTTTTTTGCCCAAAAATCAGAAGAATGCATACTTTTGCCATAAAAAAAGGAAATTTCTTCATTTTTGCTCCAAAATAAAAACAATTTCAGCTTCTTTGCCTCTAAATAAATGGAATTTTTTTCCCCCAAAACAAAGGAATTCCTGTCTTTTTTGCCCCAAAATAAGGAAAATTTCTGACTTATTACCCTGAAATAAGTGAAATTTCTGCAATTTTGCCCCAAAATTAGGGAAACTTCTGCCTTTTTGCCTCCAAATAAGGGGAATTTTAGACTTTTTACCTCAAAAGAAGGGGAATTTCTGCATTTTTGCCCAAAAAGAAGCAAAATTTCTGCCTTTTTGCCCCCAAATAAGGGGAATTTCAGCCTTTTTACCTCAAAATAAGGGGAATTTCTGCATTTTTGCCCCAAAATAAAGGAAATTTCTGCAATTTTGCCCCAAAATAAGTCAAATTTCTGCAATTTTGCCCCAAAATAAGGGAAATTTCTGGAATTTTGCCCCACAATAAGTGGAATTTCTGAGTTTTACCCCAAAATAAGGAGAATTTCTGTTTTTTACCCCAACATATAGGGAATTTCTGCCATTTTGCCCCACAATTAGGGAAATTTTTGCAAATTTGCTCTAAAATACGGGGAATTTCTTCCTTTTTGCCCGAAAATAAACAGAATGCATACCTTTTTGCCATAAAAAAGGGAAATTTCTTCATTTTTACTCCAAAATAAGGGGAATTTCATCATTTTTGCCCGAAAATAAACAGAATGCATACCTTTTTGCCATTAAAAAGGGAAATTTCTTCATTTTTTTCTCCAAAATAAGGGGAATTTCTGCATTTTCCTCTAAATAGGTAGAATTTCTGTCTTTTTCCCCCAAAACAAAGGGAATTTCTGTCATTTTTGCCCCAAAATAAGGAAAATTTCTGACTTATTACCCTGAAATAAGTGAAATTTCTGCAATTTTGCCCCAAAATAAGGGAAATTTCTGCCTTTTTGCCCCCAAAGAAGGGAAATTTCAGCCTTTTTACCTCAAAATAAGGGTAATTTCTGCATTTTTGCCACAAAATATTAAGAATTTCTGCCTTTTTGCCCCAAAATAAGGAAAATTTCTGCCTTTTTTCCCTGAAATAAGTGAAATTTCTGCCATTTTGCCCCAAAAGAAGTGAAATTTCTGCAATTTTCCACCAAGATAAGGGAAATTTTTGGAATTTGCCCCAAAATAAGTGGAATTTCTTAGTTTTGCCCCAAAATAAGGAGAATATCTGCCTTTTGTCCCAACATATAGGGAATTTCTGCCTTTTGCCCCACAATTTGTGGAATTTCTGCAATTTTGCTCCAAAATACGGGGAATTTCTGCCTTTTTGCCCGAAAATCAGAAGAATGCATATCTTTTTGCCATAAAAAAGGAAAATTTCTTCATTTTTGCTCCAAAATAAGGGGAATTTCTGCTTTTTAGTTTCTAAATAAGTAGAATTTCTGTCTTTTTCCCCAAAACAAAGGAAATTCCTGTCTTTTTTGCCCCAAAATAAGGAAAATTTTTGACTATTACCCTGAAATAAGTGAAATTTCTGCAATTTTGCCCCAAAATAAGGGAAATTTCTGCCTTTTTGCCCCCAAATAAAGAGAATTTCATGCTTTTTACCTAAGAATAAGGGGAATTTCTGCATTTTTGCCACAAAATATTAGGAATTTCTGCTTTTTGCCACATAATAAGAAAATTTCTGCTTTTTTTCCCTAAAATAAGTGAAATTTCTGCAATTTTGCCCCAAAATAAGTGAAATTTCTGCAATTTTGCCCCAAAATAAGGGAAATTTCTGGAATTTTGCCCCAAAATAAGTAGAATTTCTGAGTTTTGCCCCAAAATAAAAAGAATTTTTGAATTATGCCCTGAAATAAGTGAAATTTCTGCAATTTTGCCCCAAAATAAAAGAAATTTCTGCAATTTTTCCCCATAATAAAGGAATTTTTTGCAATTTTGCCCCCAAATAAAGGGAATTTCTGTTTTTTGTCCCCAAATAAGAGAAATTTCTGCAATATTGCCATATAATAAAAGGAATTTCTGCCTTTTGCCCGAAAATAATGGGAATTTCTGCCTTTTTGCCCCAAAATAAAGAAAATTACTGCATGTTTTACCCCAAAATTAGGTGAATTTCTGCAATTTTGCTTCAAAATACGAGGATTTTCTGCCATTTTCGCTGAAAATAAAGGGAATTTCTGCCATTTGCCGCGAAATAAGTGAAATTTCTCCAGTTTTACCCAAAAATAAGGGGAAGTTCTGCATTTTTGCCCCAAAATTAGGGGAATTTTTTACAATTTTGCTCCAAAATACAGGAAATTTCTGCATTTTTGCCCGAAAATAAAGGGAATGTATACCTTTTTGCCATAAAAAAGGGAAATTTCTTCATTTTTACCCGAAAATAAAAGGATTTTCTGCCTTTTTGACTTCAAATAAGTGCAATTTCTGACATTTCCCCAAAAATAAATGGAATTTCTGTCTTTTTCCCCCAAAAAAGGGGAATTTCTGACTTTTTGCCCTGAAATAAGTTAAATTTCTAAAATTTTTCCCCAAAATAAAAGAAATGTCTGCTTTTTGCCCCAAAATAAGAAAAATGTTTGACTTTTTGCCCCAAAATAAGGGGAATTTCAGCCTTTTTACCTCAAAATAAGGGGAATTTCTGCCTTTTGCCCCAAAATATGGGAAATTTCTGCCTTTTTGCCCAAAATAAGAAAAATTTCTGCAATTTTGTACCAAAATAAAAGAAATTTCTGCCTTTTTGGCCGAAAATAAGAGAATTTCTGCTTTTTTTCTGAAATAAGTAAAATTTCTGCAATTTTGCCCCAAAATAAGTGGAATTTCTGAGTTTTGACCCAAAATAAGGAGAATTTATGTCTTTTTGCCCCAACATATAGGGAATTTCTGCCTTTTTGCCCCACAATTACGGGAATTTCTGCAATTTTGCTCCAAAATACAGGGAATTTCTGCTTTTTTGCCCGAAAATAAAAAGAATGCATACCTTTTTGCCATAAAAAAGGGAAATTTCTTCATTTTTGATCCAAAATAAGGGGAATTTCTGCTTTTTTGCCTCTAAATAAGTGGAATTTCTGTCTTTTTCCCCCAAAACAAAGGGAATTTATGACTTTTTTGCCCCAAAAATAAGGAAAATTTCTGACTTCTTACTTTGAAATAAGTGAAATTTCTGCAATTTTGCCCCAAAATAATGGAAATTTCTGCCTTTTTGCACCCAAAAAAGAGGAATTTCAGCCTTTATACCTCAAAATAAGGGGAATTTCTGCATTTTTGCCCCATAATATGGGAAATTTCTGCCTTTTTGTCCCAAAATAAGAAAAATTTCTGTAATTTTGTACCAAGATAAAAGAAATTTCTGTCTTTTTTCCCCAAAATAAGAGAATTTCTGCTTTTTTTCTGAAATAAGTGAAATTTCTGCAATTTTGCCCCAGAATAAGTCAAATTTCTGCAATTTTGCCCCAAAATAAGTGGAATTTCTGAGTTTTGCCCCAAAATAAGGAAAATTTCTGTCTTTTTGCTCCAACATATAGGGAATTTCTGCATTTTTGCTCCACAATTAGGGGAATTTCTGCAATTTTGCTCCAAAATACGAGGAATTTCTGCTTTTTTGCCCGAAAATAAAAAGAATGCATACCTTTTTGCTATAAAAAAGGGAAATTTCTTCATTTTTGCTCCAAAATAAGGGGAATTTCTGCTTTTTTACCTCGAAATAAGTGGAATTTCTGTCTTTTCCCCCCAAAACTAAAGAAATTTCTGTCTTTTTTGCCCCAAAATAAGGAAAATTTCTGACTTCTTACACTGAAATAAGTGAAATTTCTGCAATTTTGCCCAAAAATAAGAGAAATTTCTGCCTTTTTGCACCCAAAAAAGAGGAATTTCAGCCTTTATACCTCAAAATAAGGGGAATTTCTGCATTTTTGCCCCATAATTTGGGAAATTTCTGCCTTTTTGTCCCAAAATAAGAAAAATTTCTGTAATTTTGTACCAAAATAAAAGAAATTTCTGTCTTTTTTTTCCAAAATAAGAGAATTTCTGCTTTTTTCTGAAATAAGTGAAATTTCTGCAATTTGGCCCCAGAATAAGTCAAATTTCTGCAATTTTGCCCCAAAATAAGTGGAATTTCTGAGTTTTGCCCCAAAATAAGGAAAATTTCTGTCTTTTTGCTCCAACATATAGGGAATTTCTGCATTTTTGCTCCACAATTAGGGGAATTTCTGCAATTTTGCTCCAAAATACGGGGAATTTCTGCTTTTTTGCCCGAAAATAAAAAGAATGCATGCCTTTTTGCTATAAAAAAGGGAAATTTCTTCATTTTTGCTCCAAAATAAGGGCAATTTCTGCTTTTTTACCTCGAAATAAGTGGAATTTCTGTCTTTTTCCCCCAAAACTAAAGAAATTTCTGTCTTTTTTGCCCCAAAATAAGGAAAATTTCTGACTTCTTACCCTGAAATAAGTGAAATTTCTGCAATTTTGCCCAAAAATAAGAGAAATTTCTGCCTTTTTGCCCCCAAATAAGGAGAATTTCAGCCTTTAACCTCAAAATAAGGGGAAATTCTGCATTTTGCCCCAAAATATGGAAAATTTCTGCCTTTTTGTCCCAAAATAAGAAAAATTTTTGATATTTTGTAACAAAATAAAAAAAATTTTCTACCTTTTTCCCCCAAAATAAGAAAATTTCCGCTTTTTTTCTGAAATAAGTGAAATTTCTGGAATTTTGCCCCAAAATAAGTGGAATTTCTGAGTTTTGCCCCAAAATAAGGAGAATTTCTGTCATTTTGCCCCAACATATAGGGGATTTCTGCCTTTTTGCCCAGCAATTATAGAAATTTCTCCAACTTTGCTTCAAAATACAAGGAATTTCTGCCTTTTTGCCCAAAAATAATAAGAATGCATACCTTTTTGCCATAAAAAATGGAAATTTCTTCATTTTTTCTCCAAAATAAGAGGAATTTCTGCTTTTTTGCCTCTAAATAAGTGGAATTTCTGTCTTTTTCCCCCAAAATAAAGGGAATTTCTGTCTTTTTGCCCCAAAATAAGGAAAATTTCTGACTTATTACCCTTAAGTAAGTGAAATTTCTGCTATTTTGCCCCAAAATAAACGAAATTTCTGCTTTTTTGCCCCCAAATAATTGGAATTTTAGCCGTTTTACCTTAAAATATAGGAAATTTTTGCATTTTTGCCCCAAAATATGAGAAATTTCTGCCTTTTTGCCCCAAAATAAGAAAAAATTCTGCAATTTTGTACCAAAATAAAAGAAATTTCTGCCTTTTTGCCCCAAAATAAAAAAATTTCTGCTTTTTTTTTGAAATAAGTGAAATTTCTGCAATTTTGCCCCAAAATAAGTGGAATTTTTGAGTTTTGCCACAAAATAAAAAAATTCTGCCTTTTTGCCCCAAAATAAGAAAAATTTCGGCAATTTTGTACCAAAATAAAAGAAATTTCTGCCTTTTTGCCCCAAAATAAGAAAACTTCTGCTTTTTTAATGAGATAAGTGAAATTTCTGACTTTTTGCCCCAAAACAAAAAAAATTTCTGCCTTTTTCCCCTGAAATAAGTGAAATTTCTGCAATTTTGCCCCAAAATAAGTGAAGTTTCTTCAATTTTGCCCCAAAATAAAGGAAATTTTTGGAATTTTGCCCCAAAATAAGTGGAATTTCTGAGTTTTACCAAAAAATAAGGAGAATTTCTGTCTTTTTACCATAACATATAGGGAATTTCTGCCTTTTTGCCCCACAATTAGGGGAATTTCTGCAATTTTGCTCCAAAATGCGGTGATTTTCTGCCTTTTTCACCGAAAATAAGGAGAATTTCTGCCATTTGGCCGCGAAATAAGAAAAATTTCTGCAATTTTGTACCAAAATAAAAGAAATTTCTGCCTTTTTGCCCCAATATAAGAAAATTTCTGCTTTTTTTCCCTTAAATAAGTGAAATTTCTGCAATTTTGCCCCAAAGGAAGGGAAATTTCTGCAATTTTGCCCCAATGTAAAGGAAATTTCTGCAATTGTGCCCCAAAATAAGAGGAATTTCTGACTTTTTGCCCTGCAATAAATGAAATTTCTGCAATTTTTCCTGAAAATAAGGGAAATTTGTGCCTTTTTGCCCCAAAATAAGAGGAATTTCTGCCTATTGCCCCAAAATATGGGGAATTTCATCATTTTACCTCAAAATAAGAGGAATTTTAGCCTTTTTGCACCAAAATATGGAGAATTTCTGCCTTTTTGCCCCAAAATAAAGGGAATTTCTGCATTTTTGCACAAATATTAGGGGAATTTCTGCAATTTTGCTCCAAAATACAGGTCATTTCTGTCTTTTTTGCCAGAAATTAAGTGGAATTTCTGCCTTTTTGTCCCGAAATATGTGAAATTTCTTCAATTTTAGCCAAAAATTAGGGATTTCACCTTTTTGCCCCAAAATAAGGGGAATTTCTGCCATTATGCCCTGAAATATTTGAAATTTCTGCAATTTTACCCAAAAATAGGGGGAATTTCTGCCTTTTTGTTCCAAAATAAAGGGGAATTTCAGCCTTATTACCTCAAAATAAGGGAAATTTCTGCCTTTTTGCCACAAAATATAAGGAATTTCTGCCTTTTTGCCCCAAAATAAGGAAAATTTCTGCAATTTTGCCCCAAAATAAGAGGAATTTCTCCCTTTTTGCCCCAAAATAAAGGAAATTTCAGCCTTTTTACTTGAAAATAAGTGAAAATTCTGCAATTTTGCCCCAAATAAGGCAAATTTCTGCAATTTTGCCCCAAAATAAGGTAAATTCCTGTAATTTTGCCCCAAAATAAAGGAAATTTCTGGAATTTTGCCGCAAAGTAAGGGGAATTTCTGATTTTTGCCCCAAAATAAAAGGGAATTTCTGCCTTTTGCCCCAAAATTAGGAGAATTTCTGAATTTTGCTCCAAAATACGGAGAATTTCTGACTTTTTGCCTGAAAATAATGGGAATGCATATCTTTTTTGCCATAAAAAAGGGAAATTTCTTCATTTTTGCTCCAAAATACGAAGAATTTCTGCCTTTTTGCCTCTAAATAAGTGGAATTTCTGTTTTTTTCCCCCAAAACAATGGGAATTTCTGTCTTTTTTGCCCCAAAATAAGGGGAATTTCTGACTTATTACCCTGAAATAGGTAAAATTTCTGCAATTTTGCCTCAAAATTAGGGTAATTTCTGCCTTTCTGCCCCCAAATACGGGAAATTTCAGCATTTGTACCTCAAAATTAGGGGAATTTCTGCATTTTTGCCACAAAATATTAGGAATTTTTGCCTTTTTCTCCCAAAATAAGGAAAATTTCGGCCTTTTTTTCCTGAAATAAGTGAAATTTCTGCAATTTTGCCCCAAAATAAGTGAAATTTCTGCAATTTTGCCCCAAAATAAGGGAAATTTCTGGAATTTTGCCCCAAAGAAGTGGAATTTCTGAGTTTTGCCCCAAAATAAGGAGAATTTTTGTCTTTTTGCCCCAACAAATTGGGAATTTCTGCATTTTTGCCCCACAACTAGGGGAATTTCTGCAATTTTGCTCCAAAATACGGGGAATTTCTGCTTTTTTCCTGAAAATAAAGGGAATGTATACCTTTTGCCACAAAGAAAGGAAATTTCTTCATTTTTGCCCCAAAATATGGGGAATTTCTGCCTTTTTACCTCAAAATAAGTGAAATTTCTGCCTTTTTACCAAAAATAAATGGAATTTCTCTCTTTTTGCTCCAAAATAAAAGGAATTTTTGAATTATGCTCTGAAATAAGTGAAATTTCTGCAATTTTGCCCCAGAATAAAAAATTTCTGCCTTTTTGCCACAAAATAAGGGGAATTTCTGTCTTTTTGCCCCAAAATAAGGGAAATTTCAGCCTTTTTGCCCCCAAATAAGGGAGAATTTCCGGCTTTTTACCTCAAAATAAAGGGAATTTCTGCATTTTTGCCACAAAATGTTAAGAATTTCTGCCATTGTGCTCCAAAATATGGAAAATTTCTGCCGTTTTTCTTTGAAATAAGTGAAATTTCTACAATTTTGCCCCAAAATAAGTGAAATATCTGCAATTTTGCCCCAATATAAGGGAAATTTCTGGAATTTTGTTCCAAAATAAGTGGAATTTCTGAGTTTTGCGCCAAAATAAGGAGAATTTCTGTCTTTTTGCCCCAACATATAAGGAATTTCTTTATTTTTGCACCACAGTTAGGGGAATTTCTGCAATTTTGCTCCAAATTATGGGGAATTTCTTCTTTTTTGCCCAAAAATAAGGGGAATGTATACCTTTTGCCACAAAATAGGGAAATTTCTTCATTTTTGGCCCAAAATAAGAGGAATTTCTGCCTTTTTACCTCAAAATAAGTGAAATTTCTGACTTTTTACCCAAAAATAAACGGAATTTCTGTCTTTTTGCTTAAAATAAAAGGAATTTTTGAATTATGCCCTGAAATAAGTGAAATTTCTGCAATTTTGCCCCAAAATAAAAGAAATTTCTTCTTTTTGCCACAAAATAAGAGGAAATTCTGTCTTTTTGGCCCAAAATAAGGGAAATTTCTGCCTTTTTGCCCCCATAAAGAGGGAATTTCATGCTTTTTACCTCAAAATAAGGGGAATTTCTGCATTTTTGCCACAAAATATTAAGAATTTCTGACATTGTGCTTCAAAATACGGAAAAATTCTGCCTTTTTTCCCTGAAATAAGTGAAATTTCTGCAATTTTTCCCCAAAATAAATGAAATTTCTGCAATTTTGCCCTAAAATAAGTGGAATTTCTGAGTTTTGCCCCAATATAAGGAGAATTTCTGTCTTTTTGCCCCAATATATAGGGAATTTCTGCATTTTTGCCCCACAATTAGGGGAATTTCTGCAATTTTGCTCCAAAATACGGTGATTTTCTGCCTATTTCATCGAAAATAAGGAGAATTTCTGCCATTTGGCCGCGAAATAAGAAAAATTTCTGCAATTTTTTACCAAAATAAAAGAAATTTCTGCCTTTTTCCCTCAAAATCAGAAAATTTCTGCTTTTTTTCCCTTAAATAAGTGAAATTTCTGCAATTTTGCCCGAAAGGAAGGGAAATTTCTGTAATTTTGCCCCAATGTAAAGGAAATTTCTGCAATTGTGCCCCAAAATAAGAGGAATTTCTGACTTTTTGCCCTGAAATAAATGAAATTTCTGCAATTTTTCCTGAAAATAAGGGAAATTTGTGGCTTTTTGCCCCAAAATAAGAGGAATTTCTGCCTTTTGCCCCAAAATATGGGGAATTTCATCATTTTACCTCGAAATAAGAGGAATTTCAGCCTTTTTGCACCAAAATATGGAGAATTTCTGCCTTTTTGCCCCAAAATAAAAGGAATTTCTGCATTTTTGCACAAATATTAAGGGAATTTTTCCAATTTTGCTCCAAAATACGGGTCATTTCTGCCTTTTTGGCCAGAAATTAAGTGGAATTTCTGCCTTTTTGTCCCGAAATAAGTGAAATTTCTTCAATTTTAGCCAAAAATTAGGGATTTCATCTTTTTGCCCCAAAATAAGGGGAATTTCTGCCATTTTGCCATGAAATATTTGAAATTTCTGCAATTTTACCCCAAAATAAGGGGAATTTCTGCCTTTTTGTTCCAAAATAAAGGGGACTTTCAGCCTTATCACCTCAAAATAAGGGAAATTTCTGCCTTTTTGCCACAAAATATAAGGAATTTCTGCCTTTTTGCCCCAAAATAAGGAAAACTTCTGCTATTTTCCCCAAAATAAAAGGGATTTCTCCCTTTTTGCCCCAAAATAAAGAAAATTTCAGCCTTTTTACCTGAAAATAAGTGAAAATTCTCCAATTTTGCCCCAAATAAGGGAAATTTCTGCAATTTTGCCCCAAAATAAGGTAAATTCCTGCAATTTTGCCCCAAAATAAAGGAAATTTCTGGAATTTTGCTCAAAGTAAGGGAAATTTCTGATTTTTGCCCCAAAATAAAGGGAATTTCTGCCTTTTGCCCCAAAATTAGGGGAATTTCTGAATTTTGCTCCAAAATACGGAGAATTTCTGCCTTTTTGCCTGAAAATAAGGGGAATGCATATTTTTTTGCCATAAAAAAGGGAAATTTCTTCAGTTTTGCTCCAAAATACGGGGAATTTCTGCCTTTTGGCCTCTAAATAACTGGAATTTCTGTTATTTTTCCCCCAAAACAAAGGGAATTTCTGTCTTTTTTGCCCCAAAATAAGGGGAATTTCTGACTTATTACCCTGAAATAAGTGAAATTTTTGCAATTTTGCCTCAAAATAAGGGTAATTTCTGCCTTTCTGACCCCAAATAAGGGAAATTTCAGCATTTTTACCTCAAAATTAGGGGAATTTCTGCAATTTTGCCACAAAATAAGAGAAATTTCTGCAATTTTGCCCCAAAATAAGAAAAAATTCTGGAATTTTGCCCCAAAAAAAGTGGAATTTCTGAGTTTTGCCCCAAAATAAGGAGAATTTCTGTCTTTTTTCTCCAACATATAGAGATTTCTGCCTTTATGCCCCACAATTAGGGGAATTTCTGCAATTTTGCTCCAAAATACGGGGAATTTCTGCCTTTTTGCCCGAAAATAAGGGGAATGCATAACTTTTTGCCATAAAAAAGGGAAATTTCTTCATTTTTGCTCCAAAAAAGGGGAATTTCTGCATTTTTGCCTCTAAATAAGTGGAATTTCTGTATTTTTCCCCCAAAACAAAGGGAATTTTTGTCTTTTTTCCCCAAAATAAGGAAAATTTCTGACTTATTACCCTGAAATAAGTGAAATTTCTGCAATTTTGCCCTAAAATAAGGGAAATTTCTGCAATTTTTCCTCATAATAAGGGAAATTTCTGCAATTTTTCTCAATAATAATGGGAATTTCTGTTTTTTGCCCCCAAATATGGGAAATTTCTGCAATATTGCCCTAAAATAAGGGGAATTTCTGCCTTTAGCCCCAAAATATGGAGAATTTCTGCATTTTTGCCCAAAATAAAGAAAATTACTCTATTTTTTACCCCAAAATTATTTGAATTTCTGCAATTTTGCTCCAAAATATGGGGATTTTCTGCCTTCTTCCCTGAAAATAATGAAAATTTCTGCCATTTTGCCACAAAATAAGTGAAATTTCTGCAATTTAAGGCCAAAATTAGGGGAATATCTGCCTTTTGCACCAAAATTAGGGGAATTTCTGCAATTTTGCTCCAAAATACGGGGAATTTCTGCATTTTTGCCTGAAAATAAAGGGAATGTATACCTTTTTGCCATAAAAAAAGAAAATTTCTTCATTTTTGCCCCAAAATAAGGGGATTTTCTGCCTTTTAGACTCAAAATAAGTGCAATTTCTGCTTTTTCCCCCAAAATAAATGAAATTTCTGACGTTGATTCCCCAAAATAAAGGGAATTTCTGACTTTTTGACTGGAAATAAGGGGAATTTCAGCCTTTTTACCTCAAAATAAGAGGAATTTCTGCCTTTTTGCCCTAAAATATGGGAAATTTCTGCCTTTTTGCCCCAAAATAAGAAAAATTTCTGCAATTTTGTACCAAAATAAAAGAAATTTCTGCCATTTTGCCCCAAAATAAGAAAATTTCTGCCATTTTTCTGAAAAAAGTGAAATTTCTGCAATTTTGCCCCAAAATAAGGGAAATTTCTGCAATTTTGCCCAAATGTAAAGGAAATTTCTGCAATTTTGCCCCAAAATAAGGGGAATTTCTGACTTTTTGCTCCTGAAAAAAAGAGATTTTTTGTCTTTTTGCCCCAAAATAAGGAGAATTTCTGCCTTTTTGCCCGACAATTATGAGAATTTCTGCAATTTTGCTTCAAAATACGGGGAATTTCTGCCTTTTAGCCCCAAAATAAAGGGAATTTTTGCATTTTCCCCCAATATTTGGGGAATTTCTGCATTTTACCTCTAAATAAGGGGAATTTCTGCATTTTACCTAAAATAAGAAGAATTTCTTCCTTTTGCCCCAAAATATGGGGAATTTCTGCCTTTTTATTCCAAAATAAGAAAAATTTCTTCAATTTTGTACCATAATAAAAGAAATTTCTGCTTTTTGCCCCAAAATAAGAAAAATTTCTGACTTTTTGCCCTGAAATAAATGAAATTTCTGCAATTTTGCCCGAAAATAAGGGAAATTTGTGCCTTTTTGCCCCAAAATAAGGGGAATTTCTGCCTTTTGCCCCAAAATATGGAAAATTTCAGCATTTTACCTCAAAATAAAGGGAATTTAAGACTTTTTGCACCAAAATATGGAGAATTTCTGCTTTTTTGCCTTTAAATAAAGGGAATTTCTGCATTTTTGCACCAATATTAGGGGAATTTCTGCAATTTTGCTCCAAAATACGGGTCATTTCTGCCTTTTTGCCCGAAATTAAGTTGAATTTCTGCTTTTTTGTCCCGAAATAAGTGAAATTTCTTCAAATTTAGCCAAAAATTAGGGATTTCATTTTTTTGCCCCAAAATAAGGGGAATTTCTGCCATTTTGCCCTGAAATATTTGAAATTTCTGCAATTTTACCCCAAAATAAGGGGAATTTCTGCCTTTTTGTTCCAAAATAAAGGGGAATTTCAGCCTTATCACCTCAAAATAAGGGAAATTTCTGCCTTTTTGCCCCAAAATAAAAGGAATTTCTCCCTTTTTGCCCCAAAATAAAGGAAATTTCAGTCTTTTTACCTTAAAATAAGTGAAAATTCTGCAATTTTGCCCCAAATAAGGCAAATTTCTGCAATTTTGCCACAAAATAATGTAAATTTCTGCAATTTTGCCCCAAAATAAAGGAAATTTCTGGAATTTAGCCTCAAAGAAAGGGGAATTTCTGATTTTTGCCTCAAAATAAAAGGGAATTTCTGCCTTTTGCCCCAAAATTAGGGGAATTTCTGAATTTTGCTCCAAAATACGGAGAATTTCTGCCTTTTTGCCCGAAAATAAGGGGAATGCATAACTTTTTGCCATAAAAAAGGGAAATTTCTTCATTTTTGCTCCAAAATAAGGGGAATTTCTGCATTTTTGCCTCTGAATAAGTGGAATTTCTGTTTTTTTCCCCCAAAACAATGGGAATTTCTGTCTTTTTTGCCCCAAAATAAGGGGAATTTCTGACTTATTACCCTGAAATAAGTGAAATTTCTGCAATTTTGACTAAAAATAAGGGTAATTTCTGCCTTTCTGCCCCCAAATAAGGGAAATTTCAGCATTTTTACCTCAAAATTAGGGGAATTTCTGCATTTTTGCCACAAAATATTAGGAATTTCTGCCTTTTTGTCCCAAAATAAGGAAAATTTCTGCCTTTTTTCCCTGAAATAAGTGAAATTTCTGCAATTTTGCCTCAAAATAAGTGAAATTTCTGCAATTTTGCCCCAATATAAAAGAAATTTCTGGATTTTTGCCCCAAAAGAAGTGGAATTTCTGAGTTTTGCCCCAAAATAAGGAGAATTTCTGTCTTTTTGCTCCAACATATAGAGAATTTCTGCCTTTATGCCCCACAATTAGGGGAATTTCTGCAATTTTGCTCCAAAATACGGGGAATTTCTGCCTTTTTGCCCGAAAATAAGAGGAATGCATAACTTTTTGCCATAAAAAAAGGAAATTTCTTCATTTTTGCTCCAAAATAAGGGGAATTTCCTCATTTTTGACTCTAAATAAGTGGAATTTCTCTGTCTTTTTTCCCCAAAACAAAGGGAATTTCTGTTTTTTTTCCCCAAAAGAAGGAAAATTTCTGACTTATAACCCTGAAATAAGTGAAATTTCTGCAATTTTGCCAGAAAATAAGTGAAATTTCTGCAATTTTGCCCCAAAAAATAGGAAATTTCTGGAATTTTTCCCAAAAATAAGTGGAATTTCATAGTTTTGCCCCAAAATAAGAAGAATTTCTGTCTTTTTGCCCTAACATATAGGGAATTTCAGCCTTTTTGACCCACAATTATAGGAATTTCTGCAATTTTGCCCCAAAATAAGGAAAATTTCTGACTTATTACCCTGAAATAAGTGAAATTTCTGCAATTTTGCCCCAAAATAAAGGAAATTTCTGCCTTTTTGCCCCCAAAGAAAGGAAATTTCAGCCTTTTTACCTCAAAATAAGGGTAATTTCTGCATTTTTGCCAGAAAATATTAAGAATTTCTGCCTTTTTGCCCCAAAATAAGGAAAATTTCTGCCTTTTTTCCCTGAAATAAGTGAAATTTCTGCCATTTTGCCCCAAAAGAAGTGAAATTTCTGCAATTTTCCACCAAGATAAGGGAAATTTTTGGAATTTGCCCCAAAATAAGTGGAATTTCTGAGTTTTGCCCCAAAATAAGGAGAATATCTGCCTTTTGTCCCAACATATAGGGAATTTCTGCCTTTTGCCCCACAATTTGTGGAATTTCTGCAATTTTGCTCCAAAATACGGGGAATTTCTGCCTTTTTGCCCGAAAATCAGAAGAATGCATATCTTTTTGCCATAAAAAAGGAAAATTTCTTCATTTTTGCTCCAAAATAAGGGGAATTTCTGCTTTTTAGTCTCTAAATAAGTAGAATTTCTGTCTTTTTCCCCAAAACAAAAGAAATTCCTGTCTTTTTTGCCCCAAAATAAGGAAAATTTTTGACTATTACCCTGAAATAAGTGAAATTTCTGCAATTTTGCCCCAAAATAAGGGAAATTTCTGCCTTTTTGCCCCCAAATAAAGAGAATTTCATGCTTTTTACCTAAGAATAAGGGGAATTTTTGCATTTTTGCCACAAAATATTAGGAATTTCTGCTTTTTGCCACAAAATAAGAAAATTTCTGCTTTTTTTCCCTGAAATAAGTTAAATTTCAGCAATTTTGCCTTAAAATAAGTGAAATTTCTGTAATTTTGCCTCAAAATAAGGGAAATATCTGGAATTTTGCCCCAAAATAAGTGGAATTTCTGAGTTTTGCCCCAAAATAAGGAGAATTTCTGTTTTTTTGCCCCAACATATAGGGAATTTCTGCCTTTTTGCCCTACAATTAGGGGAATTTCTGCAATTTTGCTCCAAAATATGGGAAATTTCTGCCTTTTTGCCCGAAAATCAGAAGAATGCATACCTTTTTGCCATAAAAAGGGAAATTTCTTCATTTTTGCTCCAAAATAAGGGGAATTTCAGCTTTTTTGCCTCTAAATAAGTGGAATTATTGTTCCCCCAAAACAAAGGGAATTCCTGTCTTTTTTGCCCCTAAATAAGGAAAATTTCTGACTTATTACCCTGAAATAAGTGAAATTTCTGCAATTTTGCCCCAAAATAAGTGAAATTTCTGCAATTTTGCCCCAAAATAAGGGAAATTTCTGGAATTTTGCCCCAAAATAAGTGGAATTTCTTAGTTTTGCCACAAAATAAGGAGAATTTCTGTCCTTTTGCCCCAACATATAGGGAATTTCTGCCTTTTTGCCCCACAATTAGGAGAATTTCTGCAATTTTGCCCGAAAATCAGAATAATGCATACCTTTTTGCCACAAAAAGGGGAAATTTCTTCATTTTTTCTCCAAAATAAGGGGAATTTCAGCTTTTTTGCCTCTAAATATGTGGAATTTCTTTTTCCCCCAAGCAAAGGGAATTCCTGTCTTTTTTGCCCCAAAATAATGAAAATTTCTGACTTATTACCCTAAAATAAATGAAATTTCTGCAATTTTGCCCCAAAATAAGGGAAATTTCTGCATTTTTGCCCCCAAATAATGGGAGTTTCAGCATTTTTACCTCAAAATAAGGGGAATTTCTGCATTTTTGCCCTAAAATAAGGGGAATTTCTGCCTTTTTACCCCAAAATAAGAAAATTTCTCCTTTTTTCCCTGAAATAAGAGAAATTTCTGCAATTTTGCCCCAAAATAAGTGAAATTTCTACAATTTTGCCCCCAAATAAGGGAAATTTCTGGAATTTTGTCCCAAAATAAGTGGAATTTCTGTGTTTTGCCCCAAAATAAGGAGAATTTCTGTCTTTTTCTTCCAACATATAGGGAATTTCTGCCTATTTGCCCCACAATTAGGGAAATTTCTGCAATTTTGCTCCAAAATATGGGGAATTTCTGCTTTTTTGCCCAAAAATCAGAAGAATGCATACTTTTGCCATAAAAAAAAGGAAATTTCTTCATTTTTGCTCCAAAATAGGAACAAATTCAGCTTCTTTGCCTCTAAATAAGTGGAATATTTTGTCCCCCAAAACAAAGGAATTCCTGTCTTTTTTGCCCCAAAATAAATAAAATTTCTGACTTATTACCCTGAAATAAGTGAAATTTCTGCAATTTTGCCCAAAATTAGGGAAACTTCTGCCTTTTTGCCTCCAAATAAGGGGAATTTGAGAGTTTTTACCTCAAAATAAGGAGAAGTTCTGCATTTTTGCCCCAAAAGAAGGGAAATTTCTGCCTTTTTCCCCCAAATAAGAGGAATTTCAGCCTTTTTACCTCCAAATAAGGGGAATTTCTGCATTTTTGCCCCAAAATAAGGGAAATTTCTGCAATTTTGCCCCAAAATAAGTCAAATTTCCTCAATTTTGCCCCAAAATAAGGGAAATTTCTGGAATTTTGCCCAAAAATAAGTGGAATTTCTGAGTTTTACCCCAAAATAAGGAGAAGTTCTGTTTTTTGCCACAACATATAGAGAATTTCTGCATTTTTGCCCTACAATTGGGGGAATTTCTGCAATTTTGCTCCAAAATACGGGGAATTTCTGACTTTTTGCCCGAAAATAAGAAGAATGCATACATTTTTGCCATAAAAAAGAAAAATTTCTTCATTTTTGCTCCAAAATAAGGAGAATTTCTGCTTTTTAGTCTCTAAATAAGTGGAATTTCTGTCTTTTTCCCCCAAAACAATAGGAATTTCTGTCTTTTTTGCCCCAAAATAAGAAAAATTTCTGATTTATTACCCTGAAATAAGTGAATTTTCTGCAATTTTGCCCCAAAATAAGGGAAATTTCTGCCTTTTTGCCCCCAAATAAAAGGAATTTCAGCCTTTTTATGTCAAAATAAGGGGAATTTCTGCATTTTTGCCCCAAAATAAGGGAAATTTCTGCCTTTTTGCCCCAAAATAAGAAAATTTCTGCTTTTTTTCCCTGAAATAAGTGAAATTTCTGCAATTTTGCCACAAAATACGTGAAATTTCTGCAATTTTGCCCCAAAATAAGGGATATGTCTGGATTTTTGCTTCAACATATAGGGAATTTCTGCCTTTTTGCCTAACAATTGGGGGAATTTCTGCAATTTTGCTCCAAAATACGGGGAATTTCTGCCTTTTTGCCCGAAAATCAATAGAATGCATACCTTTTATATAAAAAAGGGAAATTTCTTCATTTTTGCTCCAAAATAAGGGGAATTTCAGTTTTTTTGCCTCTAAATAAGTGAAATTTCTTTTTTCCCCAAAACAAAGGGAATTCCTGTTTTTTTGCTTCAAAATAAGGAAAATTTCTGATTTATTACCCTGAAATAAGTGAAATTTCTGCAATTTTGCCCCAAAATAAGGGAAATTTCTGCCTCTTTGCAATCAAATAAAAGGAATTTCAGCATTTTTATGTCAAAATAAGGGGAATTTTTGCATTTTTGCCACAAAATATTAGGAATTTCTGCCTTTTTTCCCCAAAATAAGAAAATTTCTGCTTTTTTTCCCTGAAATAAGTGAAATTTCTGCAATTTTGCCCCAAAATAAGTGAAATTTCTGTAATTTTGCCCCAAAATAAGGGAAATTTCTGGAATTTTGCCCCAAATAAGTGGCATTTCTGAGTTTTGCCCCAAATAAGGAGAATTTCTGTCTTTTTGCCCCAACATATAGGAAATTTCTGCCTTTTTGCCCAACAATTAGGGGAATTTCTGCAATTTTGCTCCAAAATACGGGGAATTTCTGCTTTTTTGTCCGAAAGTAATAAGAATGCATACCATTTTGCCATAAAAAAGGGAAATTTCTTCATTTTTGCTCCAAAATAAGGGGAATTTCTGCTTTTTGCCTATAAATAAGTGGAATTTCTGTCTTTTCCCCCAAAACAAAGGGAATTCCTGTCTTTTTTGCACCAAAATAAGAAAAAATTCTGACTTATTATTCTGAAGTAAGTGAAATTTCTGCAATTTTGCCCCCAAATAATGGAAATTTCAGCCTTTTTACCTCAAAATAAGAAGAATTTCTGCATTTTTTCCACAAAATATTAGGAATTTCTGCCTTTTTTCCCCAAAATAAGTGAAATTTCTGCAATTTTTCCCCAAAATAAGTGAAATTTCTGCAATTTTGCTCCAAAATAAGTGAAATTTCAGGAATTTTGCCCCAAAATAAGTGAAATTTCTGGAATTTTGGCCCAAAATTAACGGAATTTCTCAGTTTTGCCCCCAAATAAGGAGAATTTCTATCTTTTTGCCCCAACATATAGAGAATTTCTGCCTTTTTGCCCCACAATTACGGGAATTTCTGCAATTTTGCTCCAAAATACGGGGAATTTCTGCCTTTTTGCCTGAAAATAAGAAGAATGCATACCTTTTTGCCATAAAAAAAGGAAATTTCTTCATTTTTGCTTCAAAATAAGGGGAATTTCTGCTTTTTTGCCTCTAAAGAGTGGAATTTCTGTCTTTTTCCCCCAAAACAAAGGGAATTCCTGGTTTTTTTTTTTTGCCCCAAAATACGGAAAACTTCTGACTTATTACCCTGAAATAAGTGAAATTTCTGCAATTTTGCCCCAAAATAAGGGAAATTTCTGCCTTTTTGCCCCCAAATAAGGAGAATTTTAGCCTTTTTACCTCAAAATAAGGGAAATTTCTGAATTTTTGCCACTAAATATTAGGAATTTCTGCCTTTTGCCCCAAAATAAAAAAATTTCTGCTTTTTTTCCCTGAAATACGTGAAATTTCTGCAATTTTTCCTAAAAATAAGTGAAATTTCTGCAATTTTGCCCCAAAATAAGGGAAATTTCTGGAATTTTGCCCCAAAATAAGTGGAATTTCTGAGTTTTGCCCCAAAATAAGGAGAATTTCTGTCTTTTTGCCCCAACATATAGGGAATTTCTGCCTTTTTGCCCCACAATTAGGGGAATTTCTGCAATTTTGCTTCAAAATATGGGGAATTTCTGCCTTTTACCCTAAAATCAGAAGAATGCATACCTTTTTGCCATAAAAAGGGAAATTTCTTCATTTTTGCTCCAAAATAAGGGGAATTTCAGCTTTTTTGCCTCTAAATAAGTGGAATTTCTTTTTCCCCCAAAACAAAGGGAATTCCTGTCTTTTTTGCCCCTAAAAAAAAAAATTTCTGACTAATTACCCTGAAATAAGTGAAATTTCTGCAATTTTGCCCAAAATTAGGGAAACTTCTGCCTTTTTGCCTCCAAATAAGGGGAATTTGAGAGTTTTTACCTCAAAATAAGGAGAAGTTCTGCATTTTTGCCCCAAAAGAAGGGAAATTTCTGCCTTTTTGCCCCCAAATAAGAGGAATTTCAGCCTTTTTACCTCCAAATAAGGGGAATTTCTGCATTTTTGCCCCAAAATAAGGGAAATTTCTGCAATTTTGCCCCAAAATAAGTCAAATTTCCTCAATTTTGCCCCAAAATAAGGGAAATTTCTGGAATTTTGCCCAAAAATAAGTGGAATTTCTGAGTTTTACCCCAAAATAAGGAGAAGTTCTGTTTTTTGCCACAACGTATAGAGAATTTCTGCATTTTTGCCACACAATTGGGGGAATTTCTGCAATTTTGCTCCAAAATACGGGGAATTTCTGACTTTTTGCCCGAAAATAAGAAGAATGCATACCTTTTTGCCAAAAAAAAGTAAAATTTCTTCATTTTTGCTCCAAAATAAGGGGAATTTCTGCTTTTTAGTCTCTAAATAAGTGGAATTTCTGTCTTTTTCCCCCAAAACAATAGGAATTTCTGTCTTTTTTGCCCCAAAATAAGAAAAATTTCTGATTTATTACCCTGAAATAAGTGAAATTTCTGCAATTTTGCCCCAAAATAAGGGAAATTTCTGCCTTTTTGCCCCCAAATAAAAGGAATTTCAGCCTTTTTATGTCAAAATAAGGGGAATTTTTGCATTTTTGCCCCAAAATAAGGGAAATTTCTGCATTTTTGCCCCAAAATAAGAAAATTTCTGCTTTTTTTCCCTAAAATAAGTGAAATTTCTGCAATTTTGCCCCAAAATACGTGAAATTTCTGCAATTTTGCCCCAAAATAAGGGATATTTCTGGATTTTTGCTTCAACATATAGGGAATTTCTGCCTTTTTTCCTAACAATTGGGGGAATTTCTGCAATTTTGCTCTAAAATACGGGAAATTTCTGCCTTTTTGCCCGAAAATCAATAGAATGCATACCTTTTATATAAAAAAGGGAAATTTCTTCATTTTTGCTCCAAAATAAGGGGAATTTCAGTTTTTTTGCCTCTAAATAAGTGAAATTTCTTTTTTCCCCAAAACAAAGAGAATTCCTGTTTTTTTGCCCCAAAATAAGGAAAATTTCTGATTTATTACCCTGAAATAAGTGAAATTTCTGCAATTTTGCCCCAAAATAAGGGAAATTTCTGCCTCTTTGCTTTCAAATAAAAGGAATTTCAGCCTTTTTATGTCAAAATAAGGTGAATTTTTGCATTTTTGCCACAAAATATTAGGAATTTCTGCCTTTTTTCCCCAAAATAAGAAAATTTCTGCTTTTTTTTTCTGAAATAAGTGAAATTTCTGGAATTTTGCCCCAAAATAAGTGAAATTTCTGTAATTTTGCCCTAAAATAAGGGAAATTTCTGGAATTTTGCCCCAAATAAGTGGAATTTCTGAGTTTTGCCCCAAATAAGGAGAATTTCTGTCTTTTTGCCCCAACATATAGGAAATTTCTGCCTTTTTGCCCAACAATTACGGGAATTTCTGCAATTTTGCTCCAAAATACGGGGAATTTCTGCTTTTTGGTCCGAAAATAAGAAAAATGCATACGATTTTGCCATAAAAAAGGGAAATTTCTTCATTTTTGCTCCAAAATAAGGGGAATTTCTGCTTTTTGCCTATAAATAAGTGGAATTTCTGTCTTCTCCCCCAAAACAAAGGGAATTCCTGTCTTTTTGCCCCAAAATAAGAAAAAATTCTGACTTATTACCCTGAACTAAGTGAAATTTCCGCAATTTTGCCCCCAAATAATGGAAATTTCAGCCTTTTTACCTCAAAATAAGAAGAATTTCTGCATTTTTTCCACAAAATATTAGGAATTTCTGCCTTTTTTCCCCAAAATAAGTGAAATTTCTGCAATTTTTCCCCAAAATAAGTGAAATTTCTGCAATTTTGCTCCAAAATAAGTGAAATTTCAGGAATTTTGCCACAAAATAAGTGAAATTTCTGGAATTTTGGCCCAAAATAAATAGAATTTCTCAGTTTTGCCCCCAAATAAGGAGAATTTCTATCTTTTTGCCCCAACATATAGAGAATTTCTGCCTTTTTGCCCCACAATTACGGGAATTTCTGCAATTTTGCTCCAAAATACGGGGAATTTCTGCCTTTTTGCCTGAAAATAAGAAGAATGCATACCTTTTTGCCATAAAAAAGGAAATTTCTTCATTTTTGCTCCAAAATAAGGGGAATTTCTGCTTTTTTGCCTCTAAAGAGTGGAATTTCTGTCTTTTTCCCCCAAAACAAAGGGAATTCCTGGTTTTTTTTTTTTTGCCCCAAAATACGGAAAACTTCTGACTTATTACCCTGAAATAAGTGAAATTTCTGCAATTTTGCCCCAAAATAAGGGAAATTTCTGCCTTTTTTCCCCCAAATAAGGAGAATTTTATCCTTTTTACCTCAAAATAAGGGAAATTTCTGAATTTTTGCCACTAAATATTAGGAATTTCTGCCTTTTGCCCCAAAATAAAAAAATTTCTGCTTTTTTTCCCTGAAATAAGTGAAATTTCTGCAATTTTTCCTAAAAATAAGTGAAATTTCTGCAATTTTGCCTCAAAATAAGGGAAATTTCTGGAATTTTGCCCCAAAATAAGTGGAATTTCTGAGTTTTGCCCCAAAATAAGGAGAATTTCTGTCTTTTTGCCCCAACATATAGGGAATTTCTGCCTTTTTGCCCCACAATTAGGGGAATTTCTGCAATTTTGCTTCAAAATATGGGGAATTTCTGCCTTTTACCCTAAAATCAGAAGAATGCATACCTTTTTGCCATAAAAAGGGAAATTTCTTCATTTTTGCTCCAAAATACGGGGAATTTCTGACTTTTTGCCCGAAAATAAGAAGAATGCATACCTTTTTGCCAAAAAAAAGTAAAATTTCTTCATTTTTGCTCCAAAATAAGGGGAATTTCTGCTTTTTAGTCTCTAAATAAGTGGAATTTCTGTCTTTTTCCCCCAAAACAATAGGAATTTCTGTCTTTTTTGCCCCAAAGTAAGAAAAATTTCTGATTTATTACCCTGAAATAAGTGAAATTTCTGCAATTTTGCCCCAAAATAAGGGAAATTTCTGCCTTTTTGCCCCCAAGTAAAAGGAATTTCAGCCTTTTTATGTCAAAATAAGGGGAATTTTTGCATTTTTGCCCCAAAATAAGGGAAATTTCTGCCTTTTTGCCCCAAAATAAGAAAATTTCTGCTTTTTTTCCCTGAAATAAGTGAAATTTCTGCAATTTTGCCCCAAAATACGTGAAATTTCTGCAATTTTGCCCCAAAATAAGGGATATTTCTGGATTTTTGCTTCATCATATAGGGAATTTCTGCCTTTTTGCCTAACAATTTGGGGAATTTCTGCAATTTTGCTCCAAAATACGGGGAATTTCTGCCTTTTTGCCCGAAAATCAATAGAATGCATACCTTTTATATAAAAAAGGGAAATTTCTTCATTTTTGCTCCAAAATAAGGGGAATTTCAGTTTTTTTGCCTCTAAATAAGTGAAATTTCTTTTTTCCCCAAAACAAAGGGAATTCCTGTTTTTTTGCCCCAAAATAAGGAAAATTTCTGATTTATTACCCTGAAATAAGTGAAATTTCTGCAATTTTGCCCCAAAATAAGGGAAATTTCTGCCTCTTTGCTTTCAAATAAAAGGAATTTCAGCCTTTTTATGTCAAAATAAGGGGAATTTTTGCATTTTTGCCACAAAATATTAGGAATTTCTGCTTTTTTCCCCAAAATAAGAAAATTTCTGCTTTTTTTCCCCTGAAATAAGTGAAAATTCTGCAATTTTGCCCCAAAATAAGTGAAATTTCTGTAATTTTGCCCCAAAATAAGGGAAATTTCTGGAATTTTGCCCCAAATAAGTGGAATTTCTGAGTTTTGCCCCAAATAAGGAGAATTTCTGTCTTTTTGCCCCAACATATAGGAAATTTCTGCCTTTTTGCCCAACAATTATGGGAATTGCTGCAATTTTGCTCCAAAATACGGGGAATTTCTGCTTTTTTGTCCGAAAATAAGAAAAATGCATACGATTTTGCCATAAAAAAGGGAAATTTCTTCATTTTTGCTCCAAAATAAGGGGAATTTCTGCTTTTTGCCTATAAATAAGTGGAATTTCTGTCTTTTCCCCCAAAACAAAGGGAATTCCTGTCTTTTTTGCCCCAAAATAAGAAAAAATTCTTACTTATTACCCTGAACTAAGTGAAATTTCTGCAATTTTGCCCCCAAATAATGGAAATTTCAGCCTTTTTACCTCAAAATAAGAAGAATTTCTGCATTTTTTCCACAAAATATTAGGAATTTCTGCCTTTTTTCCCCAAAATAAGTGAAATTTCTGCAATTTTTCCCCAAAATAAGTGAAATTTCTGCAATTTTGCTCCAAAATAAGTGAAATTTCAGGAATTTTGCCACAAAATAAGTGAAATTTCTGGAATTTTGGCCCAAAATAAATGGAATTTCTCAGTTTTGCCCCCAAATAAGGAGAATTTCTATCTTTTTGCCCCAACATATAGAGAATTTCTGCCTTTTTGCCCCACAATTACGGGAATATCTGCAATTTTGCTCCAAAATACGGGGAATTTCTGCCTTTTTGCCTGAAAATAAGAAGAATGCATACCTTTTTGCCATAAAAAAGGAAATTTCTTCATTTTTGCTCCAAAATAAGGGGAATTTCTGCTTTTTTGCCTCTAAAGAGTGGAATTTCTGTCTTTTTCCCCCAAAACAAAGGGAATTCCTGGTTTTTTTTTTTTTGCCCCAAAATACGGAAAACTTCTGACTTATTACCCTGAAATAAGTGAAATTTCTGCAATTTTGCCCCAAAATAAGGGAAATTTCTGCCTTTTTGCCCCCAAATAAGGAGAATTTTATCCTTTTTACCTCAAAATAAGGGAAATTTCTGAATTTTTGCCACTAAATATTAGGAATTTCTGCCTTTTGCCCCAAAATAAAAAAATTTCTGCTTTTTTTTCCCTGAAATAAGTGAAATTTCTGCAATTTTTCCTAAAAATAAGTGAAATTTCTGCAATTTTGCCCCAAAATAAGGGAAATTTCTGGAATTTTGCCCCAAAATAAGTGGAATTTCTGAGTTTTGCCCCAAAATAAGGAGAATTTCTGTCTTTTTGCCCCAACATATAGGGAATTTCTGCCTTTTTGCCCCACAATTAGGGGAATTTCTGCAATTTTGCTTCAAAATATGGGGAATTTCTGCCTTTTACCCTAAAATCAGAAGAATGCATACCTTTTTGCCATAAAAAGGGAAATTTCTTCATTTTTGCTCCAAAATAAGGGGAATTTCAGCTTTTTTGCCTCTAAATAAGTGAAATTTCTTTTTTCCCCAAAACAAAGAGAATTCCTGTTTTTTTGCCCCAAAATAAGGAAAATTTCTGATTTATTACCCTGAAATAAGTGAAATTTCTGCAATTTTGCCCCAAAATAAGGGAAATTTCTGCCTCTTTGCTTTCAAATAAAAGGAATTTCAGCCTTTTTATGTCAAAATAAGGTGAATTTTTGCATTTTTGCCACAAAATATTAGGAATTTCTGCCTTTTTTCCCCAAAATAAGAAAATTTCTGCTTTTTTTTTCTGAAATAAGTGAAATTTCTGGAATTTTGCCCCAAAATAAGTGAAATTTCTGTAATTTTGCCCTAAAATAAGGGAAATTTCTGGAATTTTGCCCCAAATAAGTGGAATTTCTGAGTTTTACCCCAAAATAAGGAGAAGTTCTGTTTTTTGCCACAACGTATAGAGAATTTCTGCATTTTTGCCACACAATTGGGGGAATTTCTGCAATTTTGCTCCAAAATACGGGGAATTTCTGACTTTTTGCCCGAAAATAAGAAGAATGCATACCTTTTTGCCAAAAAAAAGTAAAATTTCTTCATTTTTGCTCCAAAATAAGGGGAATTTCTGCTTTTTAGTCTCTAAATAAGTGGAATTTCTGTCTTTTTCCCCCAAAACAATAGGAATTTCTGTCTTTTTTGCCCCAAAATAAGAAAAATTTCTGATTTATTACCCTGAAATAAGTGAAATTTCTGCAATTTTGCCCCAAAATAAGGGAAATTTCTGCCTTTTTGCCCCCAAATAAAAGGAATTTCAGCCTTTTTATGTCAAAATAAGGGGAATTTTTGCATTTTTGCCCCAAAATAAGGGAAATTTCTGCATTTTTGCCCCAAAATAAGAAAATTTCTGCTTTTTTTCCCTAAAATAAGTGAAATTTCTGCAATTTTGCCCCAAAATACGTGAAATTTCTGCAATTTTGCCCCAAAATAAGGGATATTTCTGGATTTTTGCTTCAACATATAGGGAATTTCTGCCTTTTTTCCTAACAATTGGGGGAATTTCTGCAATTTTGCTCTAAAATACGGGAAATTTCTGCCTTTTTGCCCGAAAATCAATAGAATGCATACCTTTTATATAAAAAAGGGAAATTTCTTCATTTTTGCTCCAAAATAAGGGGAATTTCAGTTTTTTTGCCTCTAAATAAGTGAAATTTCTTTTTTCCCCAAAACAAAGAGAATTCCTGTTTTTTTGCCCCAAAATAAGGAAAATTTCTGATTTATTACCCTGAAATAAGTGAAATTTCTGCAATTTTGCCCCAAAATAAGGGAAATTTCTGCCTCTTTGCTTTCAAATAAAAGGAATTTCAGCCTTTTTATGTCAAAATAAGGTGAATTTTTGCATTTTTGCCACAAAATATTAGGAATTTCTGCCTTTTTTCCCCAAAATAAGAAAATTTCTGCTTTTTTTTTCTGAAATAAGTGAAATTTCTGGAATTTTGCCCCAAAATAAGTGAAATTTCTGTAATTTTGCCCTAAAATAAGGGAAATTTCTGGAATTTTGCCCCAAATAAGTGGAATTTCTGAGTTTTGCCCCAAATAAGGAGAATTTCTGTCTTTTTGCCCCAACATATAGGAAATTTCTGCCTTTTTGCCCAACAATTACGGGAATTTCTGCAATTTTGCTCCAAAATACGGGGAATTTCTGCTTTTTGGTCCGAAAATAAGAAAAATGCATACGATTTTGCCATAAAAAAGGGAAATTTCTTCATTTTTGCTCCAAAATAAGGGGAATTTCTGCTTTTTGCCTATAAATAAGTGGAATTTCTGTCTTCTCCCCCAAAACAAAGGGAATTCCTGTCTTTTTGCCCCAAAATAAGAAAAAATTCTGACTTATTACCCTGAACTAAGTGAAATTTCCGCAATTTTGCCCCCAAATAATGGAAATTTCAGCCTTTTTACCTCAAAATAAGAAGAATTTCTGCATTTTTTCCACAAAATATTAGGAATTTCTGCCTTTTTTCCCCAAAATAAGTGAAATTTCTGCAATTTTTCCCCAAAATAAGTGAAATTTCTGCAATTTTGCTCCAAAATAAGTGAAATTTCAGGAATTTTGCCACAAAATAAGTGAAATTTCTGGAATTTTGGCCCAAAATAAATAGAATTTCTCAGTTTTGCCCCCAAATAAGGAGAATTTCTATCTTTTTGCCCCAACATATAGAGAATTTCTGCCTTTTTGCCCCACAATTACGGGAATTTCTGCAATTTTGCTCCAAAATACGGGGAATTTCTGCCTTTTTGCCTGAAAATAAGAAGAATGCATACCTTTTTGCCATAAAAAAGGAAATTTCTTCATTTTTGCTCCAAAATAAGGGGAATTTCTGCTTTTTTGCCTCTAAAGAGTGGAATTTCTGTCTTTTTCCCCCAAAACAAAGGGAATTCCTGGTTTTTTTTTTTTTGCCCCAAAATACGGAAAACTTCTGACTTATTACCCTGAAATAAGTGAAATTTCTGCAATTTTGCCCCAAAATAAGGGAAATTTCTGCCTTTTTTCCCCCAAATAAGGAGAATTTTAGCCTTTTTACCTCAAAATAAGGGAAATTTCTGAATTTTTGCCACTAAATATTAGGAATTTCTGCCTTTTGCCCCAAAATAAAAAAATTTCTGCTTTTTTTCCCTGAAATAAGTGAAATTTCTGCAATTTTTCCTAAAAATAAGTGAAATTTCTGCAATTTTGCCTCAAAATAAGGGAAATTTCTGGAATTTTGCCCCAAAATAAGTGGAATTTCTGAGTTTTGCCCCAAAATAAGGAGAATTTCTGTCTTTTTGCCCCAACATATAGGGAATTTCTGCCTTTTTGCCCCACAATTAGGGGAATTTCTGCAATTTTGCTTCAAAATATGGGGAATTTCTGCCTTTTACCCTAAAATCAGAAGAATGCATACCTTTTTGCCATAAAAAGGGAAATTTCTTCATTTTTGCTCCAAAATACGGGGAATTTCTGACTTTTTGCCCGAAAATAAGAAGAATGCATACCTTTTTGCCAAAAAAAAGTAAAATTTCTTCATTTTTGCTCCAAAATAAGGGGAATTTCTGCTTTTTAGTCTCTAAATAAGTGGAATTTCTGTCTTTTTCCCCCAAAACAATAGGAATTTCTGTCTTTTTTGCCCCAAAGTAAGAAAAATTTCTGATTTATTACCCTGAAATAAGTGAAATTTCTGCAATTTTGCCCCAAAATAAGGGAAATTTCTGCCTTTTTGCCCCCAAGTAAAAGGAATTTCAGCCTTTTTATGTCAAAATAAGGGGAATTTTTGCATTTTTGCCCCAAAATAAGGGAAATTTCTGCCTTTTTGCCCCAAAATAAGAAAATTTCTGCTTTTTTTCCCTGAAATAAGTGAAATTTCTGCAATTTTGCCCCAAAATACGTGAAATTTCTGCAATTTTGCCCCAAAATAAGGGATATTTCTGGATTTTTGCTTCATCATATAGGGAATTTCTGCCTTTTTGCCTAACAATTTGGGGAATTTCTGCAATTTTGCTCCAAAATACGGGGAATTTCTGCCTTTTTGCCCGAAAATCAATAGAATGCATACCTTTTATATAAAAAAGGGAAATTTCTTCATTTTTGCTCCAAAATAAGGGGAATTTCAGTTTTTTTGCCTCTAAATAAGTGAAATTTCTTTTTTCCCCAAAACAAAGGGAATTCCTGTTTTTTTGCCCCAAAATAAGGAAAATTTCTGATTTATTACCCTGAAATAAGTGAAATTTCTGCAATTTTGCCCCAAAATAAGGGAAATTTCTGCCTCTTTGCTTTCAAATAAAAGGAATTTCAGCCTTTTTATGTCAAAATAAGGGGAATTTTTGCATTTTTGCCACAAAATATTAGGAATTTCTGCTTTTTTCCCCAAAATAAGAAAATTTCTGCTTTTTTTCCCCTGAAATAAGTGAAAATTCTGCAATTTTGCCCCAAAATAAGTGAAATTTCTGTAATTTTGCCCCAAAATAAGGGAAATTTCTGGAATTTTGCCCCAAATAAGTGGAATTTCTGAGTTTTGCCCCAAATAAGGAGAATTTCTGTCTTTTTGCCCCAACATATAGGAAATTTCTGCCTTTTTGCCCAACAATTATGGGAATTGCTGCAATTTTGCTCCAAAATACGGGGAATTTCTGCTTTTTTGTCCGAAAATAAGAAAAATGCATACGATTTTGCCATAAAAAAGGGAAATTTCTTCATTTTTGCTCCAAAATAAGGGGAATTTCTGCTTTTTGCCTATAAATAAGTGGAATTTCTGTCTTTTCCCCCAAAACAAAGGGAATTCCTGTCTTTTTTGCCCCAAAATAAGAAAAAATTCTTACTTATTACCCTGAACTAAGTGAAATTTCTGCAATTTTGCCCCCAAATAATGGAAATTTCAGCCTTTTTACCTCAAAATAAGAAGAATTTCTGCATTTTTTCCACAAAATATTAGGAATTTCTGCCTTTTTTCCCCAAAATAAGTGAAATTTCTGCAATTTTTCCCCAAAATAAGTGAAATTTCTGCAATTTTGCTCCAAAATAAGTGAAATTTCAGGAATTTTGCCACAAAATAAGTGAAATTTCTGGAATTTTGGCCCAAAATAAATGGAATTTCTCAGTTTTGCCCCCAAATAAGGAGAATTTCTATCTTTTTGCCCCAACATATAGAGAATTTCTGCCTTTTTGCCCCACAATTACGGGAATATCTGCAATTTTGCTCCAAAATACGGGGAATTTCTGCCTTTTTGCCTGAAAATAAGAAGAATGCATACCTTTTTGCCATAAAAAAGGAAATTTCTTCATTTTTGCTCCAAAATAAGGGGAATTTCTGCTTTTTTGCCTCTAAAGAGTGGAATTTCTGTCTTTTTCCCCCAAAACAAAGGGAATTCCTGGTTTTTTTTTTTTGCCCCAAAATACGGAAAACTTCTGACTTATTACCCTGAAATAAGTGAAATTTCTGCAATTTTGCCCCAAAATAAGGGAAATTTCTGCCTTTTTGCCCCCAAATAAGGAGAATTTTAGCCTTTTTACCTCAAAATAAGGGAAATTTCTGAATTTTTGCCACTAAATATTAGGAATTTCTGCCTTTTGCCCCAAAATAAAAAAATTTCTGCTTTTTTTCCCTGAAATAAGTGAAATTTCTGCAATTTTTCCTAAAAATAAGTGAAATTTCTGCAATTTTGCCCCAAAATAAGGGAAATTTCTGGAATTTTGCCCAAAAATAAGTGGAATTTCTGAGTTTTGCCCCAAAATAAGGAGAATTTCTGTCTTTTTGCCCCAACATATAGGGAATTTCTGCCTTTTTGCCCCACAATTAGGGGAATTTCTGCAATTTTGCTTCAAAATATGGGGAATTTCTGCCTTTTACCCTAAAATCAGAAGAATGCATACCTTTTTGCCATAAAAAGGGAAATTTCTTCATTTTTGCTCCAAAATAAGGGGAATTTCAGCTTTTTTGCCTCTAAATAAGTGGAATTTCTTTTTCCCCCAAAACAAAGGGAATTCCTGTCTATTTTGCCCCTAAATAAAAAAAATTTCTGACTAATTACCCTGAAATAAGTGAAATTTCTGCAATTTTGCCCCAAAATAAGGGAAATTTCTGCCTTTTTGCCTCCAAATAAGGGGGATTTTAGCCTTTTTACCTTAAAATAAGGGGAATTTCTGCATTTTTGCCCCCAAAATAAGGGAAATTTCTGCCTTTTTCCCACAAAATACGAAAATTTCTGCTTTTTTTCCATGAAATAAGTGAAATTTCTGCAATTTTGCCCCAAAATAAGGGAAATTTCTGAATTTTGCCCCCAAATAAGGGGAGTTTCAGCATTTTTACCTCAAAATAAAGGGAATTTCTGCATTTTTGCCCTAAAATAAGGGGAATTTCTGCCTTTTTACCCCAAAATAAGAAAATTTCTGCTTTTTCTCCCTGAAATAAGAGAAATTTCTGTAATTTTGCCCCAAAATAAGTGAAATTTCTACAATTTTGCCCCAAAATAAGGGAAATTTCTGGAATTTTGCCCCAAAATAAGTGGAATTTCTGTGTTTTGCCCCAAAATAAGGAGAATTTCTGTCTTTTTGTTCCAACATATAGGGAATTTCTGCCTATTTGCCCCACAATTAGGGGAATTTCTGCAATTTTGCTCCAAAATACGGGGAATTTCTGCTTTTTTGCCCAAAAATCAGAAGAATGCGTACTTTTGCCATAAAAAAAGGAAATTTCTTCATTTTTGCTCCAAAATAGGAACAATTTCAGCTTCTTTGCCTCTAAATAAGTGGAATATTTTGTCCCCCAAAACAAAGGAATTCCTGTCTTTTTTGCCCCAAAATTAATATAATTTCTGACTTATTACCCTGAAATAAGTGAAATTTCTGCAATTTTGCCCAAAATTAGGGAAACTTCTGCCTTTTGCCTCCAAATAAGGGGAATTTGAGAGTTTTTACCTCAAAATAAGGGGAAGTTCTGCATTTTTGCCCCAAAAGAAAAGAAATTTCTGCCTTTTTGCCCCCAAATAAGAGAAATTTCAGCCTTTTTACCTCCAAATAAGGGGAATTTCTGCATTTTTGCCCAAAATAAGGGAAATTTCTGCAATTTTGACCCAAAATAAGTCAAATTTCTGCAATTTTGCCCCAAAATAAGGGAAATTTCTGGAATTTTGCCCAAAAATAAGTGGAATTTCTGAGTTTTACCCCAAAATAAGGAGAAGTTCTGTTTTTTGCCCCAACATATAGAGAATTTCTGCCTTTTTGCCCCACAATTGGGGGAATTTCTGCAATTTTGCTCCAAAATACGGGGAATTTCTGCCTTTTTGCCCGAAAATCAGAAAAATGCATAGCTTTTTGCCATAAAGAAGGAAAATTTCTTCATTTTTGCTCCAAAATAAGGGGAATTTCTGCTTTTTAGTCTCTAAATAAGTGGAATTTCTGTCTTTTTCCCCAAAACAAAGGAAATTCCTGTCTTTTTTGCCCCAAAATAAGGAAAATTTCTGACTTATTACCCTGAAATAAGTGAAATTTCTGCAATTTTGCCCCAAAATAAGGGAAATTTCTGCCTTTTTGCCCCCAAATAAAGAGATTTTCAGCCTTTTTATCTAAAAATAAGGGGAATTTCTGCATTTTTGCCACAAAATATTAGGAATTTCTGCTTTTCGCCACTAAATAAGAAAATTTCTGCATTTTTTCCCTGAAATAAGTGAAATTTCTGCAATTTTGCCCCAAAATAAGTGAAATTTCTGTAATTTTGCACCAAAATAAGTGAAATTTCTCGAATTTTGCCCCAAAAAAAGTGGAATTTCTGAGTTTTGCCCCAAAATATGGAGAATTTCTGTCTTTTTGACCCAACATATAGAGAATTTCTGCCTTTTTGCCCCACAATTAGGGGAATTTCTGCAATTTTGCTCCAAAATATGGGGAATTTCTGCCTTTTTGCCCGAAAATCAGAAGAATGCATACCTTTTTGCCATAAAAAGGGAAATTTCTTCATTTTTGCTCCAAAATAAGGGGAATTTCAGCTTTTTTGCCTCTAAATAAGTGGAATTATTGTTCCCCCAAAACAAAGGGAATTCCTGTCTTTTTTGCCCCAAAATAAGGAAAATTTCTCACTTATTACCCTGAAATAAGTGAAATTTCTGCAATTATGCCCCAAAATAAGGGAAATTTCTGCCTTTTTGCCCCAAAATAAGGGGAATTTCAGCCTTTTTACTTCAAAATAAGGGGAATTTCTGCATTTTTGCCTCAAAATAAGGGAAATTTCTGCCTTTTTGCCCCAAAATAAGAAAATTTCTGCTTTTTTTCCCTGAAATAAGTGAAATTTCTGCAATTTTGCTCCAAAATACGTGAAATTTCTGCAATTTTGACCCAAAATAAAGGATATTTCTGGATTTTTGCCCCAACATATAGGGAATTTCTGCCTTTTTGCCTAACAATTGGGGGAATTTCTGCAATTTTGCTCCAAAATACGGGGAATTTCTGCCTTTTTGCCCGAAAATCAGAAGAATGCATACCTTTTATATAAAAAAGGGAAATTTCTTCATTTTTGCTCCAAAATAAGGGGAATTTCAGCTTTTTTGCCTCTAAATAAGTGAAATTTCTTTTTTCCCCAAAACAAAGGGAATTCCTGTTTTTTTGCCCCAAAATAAGGAAAATTTCTGACTTATTACCCTGAAATAAGTGAAATTTTTGCAATTTTGCCCCAAAATAAGGGAAATTTCTGCCTCTTTGCCCTCAAATAAAAGGAATTTCAGCCTTTTTATGTCAAAATAAGAGGAATTTTTGCATTTTTGCCACAAAATATTAGGAATTTCTGCCTTTTTTCCCCAAAATAAGAAAATTTCTGTTTTTTTTCCCTGAAATAAGTGAAATTTCTGCAATTTTGCCCCAAAATAAGTGAAATTTCTGTAATTTTTCCCCAAAATAAGGGAAATTTCTGGAATTTTGCCCCAAATAAGTGGAATTTCTGAGTTTTGCCCCAAATAAGGAGAATTACTGTCTTTTTGCCCCAACATATAGGGAATTTCTGCCTTTTTGCCCAACAATTAGGAGAATTTCTGCAATTTTGCTCCAAAATACGGGGAATTTCTGCTTTTTTGCCCAAAAATCAGAAGAATGCATACTTTTGCCATAAAAAAAGGAAATTTCTTCATTTTTACTCCAAAATAGGAACAATTTCAGCTTCTTTGCCTCTAAATAAGTGGAATATTTTGTCCCCCAAAACAAAGGAATTTTGTCTTTTTTGCCCCAAAATAAATAAAATTTCTGACTTATTACCCTGAAATAAGTGAAATTTCTGCAATTTTGACCAAAATTAAGGAAACTTCTGCCTTTTTGCCTCCAAATAAGGGGAATTTGAGAGTTTTTACCTCAAAATAAGGGGAAGTTCTGCATTTTTGCCCCAAAAGAAGGGAAATTTCTGCCTTTTTTCCCCCAAATAAGAGGAATTTCAGCCTTTTTACCTCCAAATAAGGGGAATTTCTGCATTTTTGCCCCAAAATAAGGGAAATTTCTGGAATTTTGCCCCAAAATAAGTGGAATTTCTGAGTTTTACCCCAAAATAAGGAGAAGTTCTGTTTTTTGCCCCAACATATAGAGAATTTCTGCCTTTTTGCCCCACAATTGGGGGAATTTCTGCAATTTTGCTCCAAAATACGGGGATTTTCTGACTTTTTGCCCGAAAATAAGAAGAATGCATACCTTTTTGCCATAAAAAAGGAAAATTTCTTCATTTTTGCTCCAAAATGAGGGGAATTTCTGCTTTTTAGTCTCTAAATAAGTGGAATTTCTGTCTTTTTCCCAAAACAAAGGAAATTCCTGTCTTTTTTGCCCCAAAATAAGGAAAATTTCTCACTTATTACCCTGAAATAAGGGAAATTTCTGACTTTTTGCCCCAAAATAAAGAGAATTTCAGCCTTTTTACCTAAGAATAAGGGGAATTTCAGCATTTTTGCCACAAAATATTAGGAATTTCTGCTTTTCGCCACAAAATAAGAAAATTTCTGCTTTTTTTCCCTGAAATAAGTGAAATTTCTGCAATTTTGCCCCAAAATAAATGAAATTTCTGTATATTTGCCCCAAAATAAGGGAAATTTCTGGAATTTTGCCCCAAAATAAGTGGAATTTCTGAGTTTTGCCCCAAAATATGGAGAATTTCTGTCTTTTTGTTCCAACATATAGGGAATTTCTGCCTTTTTGCCCCACAATTAGGGGAATTTCTGCAATTTTGCTTCAAAATATGGGGAATTTCTGCCTTTTTGCCCGAAAATCAGAAGAATGCATACCTTTTTGCCATAAAAAGGGAAATTTCTTCATTTTTGCTCCAAAATAAGGGGAATTTCTGCCTTTTTGCCACAAAATAAGAAAATTTCTGCTTTTTTCCCTGAAATAAGTGAAATTTCTGCAATTTTGCCCCAAAATACGTGAAATTTCTGCAATTTTGCCCCAAAATAAGGGATATTTTTGGATTTTTGCCCCAACATATAGAGAATTTCTGCCTTTTTGCCTAACAATTGGGGGAATTTCTGCAATTTTGCTCCAAAATACGGGGAATTTCTGCCTTTTTGCCCGAAAATCAGAAGAATGCATACCTTTTATATAAAAAAGGGAAAATTCTTCATTTTTGCTCCAAAATAAGGGGAATTTCAGCTTTTTTGCCTCTAAATAAGTGAAATTTTTTTTTCCCCAAAACAAAGGGAATTCCTGTTTTTTTGCCCCAAAATAAGGAAAATTTCTGACTTATTACCCTGAAATAAGTGAAATTTTTGCAATTTTGCCCCAAAATAAGGGAAATTTCTGCCTCTTTGCAATCAAATAAAAGGAATTTCAGCCTTTTTATGTCAAAATAAGGGGAATTTTTGCATTTTTCCCACAAAATATTAGGAATTTCTGCCTTTTTTCCCCAAAATAAGAAAATTTCTGCTTTTTTCCCTGAAATAAGTGACATTTCTGCAATTTTGCCCCAAAATAAGTGAAATTTCTGTAATTTTGCCCCAAAATAAGGGAAATTTCTGGAATTTTGCCCGAAATAAGTGGAATTTCTGAGTTTTGCCCCAAATAAGAAGAATTTCTGTCTTTTTGCCGACAACATATAAGGAATTTCTGCCTTTTTGCCCAACAATTAGGGGAATTTCTGCAATTTTGTTCCAAAATACGGGGAATTTCTGCTTTTTTGCCCGAAAATAAGAAGAATGCATACCATTTTGCCATAAAAAAGGGAAATTTCTTCATTTTTGCTCCAAAATAAGGGTAATTTCTGCTTTTTGCCTATAAATAAGTGGAATTTCTGTCTTTTTCCCCCAAAACAAAGGGAATTCCTGTCTTTTTTGCCCCAAAATAAGAAAAAATTCTGACTTATTACCCTGAACTAAGTGAAATTTCTGCAATTTTGCCCCAAATAAAGGGAAATTTCTGCCTTTTTGCCCCCAAATAATGGAAATTTCAGCCTTTTTACCTCAAAATTAGAAGAATTTCTGCATTTTTTCCACAAAATATTAGGAATTTCTGCCTTTTTGCCCCACGATAAGGAAAATTTCTGCCTTTTTTCCCTGAAATAAGTGAAATTTCTGCAATTTTTCCCCAAAATAAGTGAAATTTCTGCAATATTGCTCCAAAATAAGTGAAATTTCAGGAATTTTGCCCCAAAATAAGTGAAATTTCTGGAATTTTGCCCCAAAATAAATGGAATTTTTGAGTTTTGCCCCCAAATAAGGAGAATTTCTATCTTTTTGCCCCAACATATAGAGAATTTCTGCCTTTTTGCCCCACAATTAGGGGAATTTCTGCAATTTTGCTCCAAAATACGAGGAATTTCTGCCTTTTTGCCTTAAAATAAGAAGAATGCATACCTTTTTGCCATAAAAAAAGGAAATTTCTTCATTTTTGCTCCAAAATAAGGGGAATTTCAGCTTTTTTGCTTCTAAATAAGTGGAATTATTGTTCCCCCAAAACAAAGGGAATTCCTGTCTTTTTTGCCCCAAAATAAGGAAAATTTCTGACTTATTACCCTGAAATAAGAGAAATTTCTGCAATTTTGCCCCAAAATAAGGGAAATTTCTGCCTTTTTGCCCCAAAATAAGGGGAATTTCAGGCTTTTTACTTCAAAATAAGAGGAATTTCTGCATTTTTGCCCCCAAATGAGGGAAATTTCTGCCTTTTTGCCCCAAATTAGAAAATTTCTGCTTTTTTTTTGCTGAAATAAGTGAAATTTCTGCAATTTTGCCCCAAAATAAGTGAAATTTCTGCATTTTGCCCCAAAATAAGGGATATTTCTGGATTTTTGACCAAACATATAAGGAATTTCTGCCTTTTTGCCTCACAATTAGGGTAATTTCTGCAATTTTGATCCAAAATACGGGGAATTTCTGCCTTTTTGCCCGAAAATCAGAAGAATGCATACCTTTTATATAAAAAAGGGAAATTTCTTCATTTTTGCTCCAAAATAAGGGGAATTTCTTCTTTTTGGCCTCTAAATAAGTGGAATTTCTGTCTTTTTCCATAAAAAAAAGGGAATTTCTGTCTTTTTTGCCCCAAAATAAGGAAATATTCTGACTTATTACCCTGAAATATGTGAAATTTCTGTAATTTTGCCCCAAAATAAGGGAAATTTCTGCCACTTTTTCCTCAAATAAAAGGAATTTCAGCCTTTTTATGTCAAAATAAGGGGAATTTTTGCATTTTTGCCACAAAATATTAGGAATTTCTGCCTTTTTTCCCCAAAATAAGAAATTTTCTGCTTTTTTTCCCTGAAATAAGTGAAATTTCTGCAATTTTGCCCCAAAATAAGTGAAATTTCTGCAATTTTGCCCCAAAATAAGAAAAATTTCTGGAATTTTGCCCCAAATAAATGGAATTTCTGAGTTTTGCCTTAAAATAAAGAGAATTTTTGTCTTTTTGCCCCAACATATGGGGAATTTCTGCCTTTTTGCCCTACAATTAGGGGAATTTCTGCAATTTTGCTCCAAAATACGGGGAATTTCTGCCTTTTGCCCGAAAATAAGAAGAATGCATACCTTTTTGCCATAAAAAAGGGAAATTTCTTCATTTTTACTCCAAAATAAGGGGAATTTCTGCTTTTTTGCCTCTAAATCAGTGGAATTTCTGTCTTTTTCCCCTAAAACAAAGTGAATATCTGTCTTTTTTGCCCCAAAATAAGGAAAAATTCTTAATTATTACCCTGAAGTAAGTGAAATTTCTTCAATTTTGCCCCAAAATAAGGAAAATTTCTGCCTTTTTGCCCCCAAAAATGGGAATTTCAGCCTTTTTACCTAAAAATAAGAAGAATTTCTGCATTTTTTCCACAAAATATTAGGAATTTCTGCCTTTTTGCCTTACAATAAGGAAAATTTCTGCCTTTTTTCCATGAGATAAGTGAAATTTCTGCAATTTTTTTCCAAAATAAGTGAAATTTCTGCAATTTTGCTCCAAAATAAGTGAAATTTCAGGAATTTTGCCCCAAAATAAGTGAAATTTCTGGAATTTTGCCCCAAAATAAATGGAATTACTGAGTTTTGCCCCCAAATAAGAAGAATTTCTGTCTTTTTGCCCCAACATATAGAGAATTTCTGCCTTTTTGCACCACAATTAGGGGAATTTCTGCAATTTTTCTCCAAAATATGGGGAATTTCTGCCTTTTTGCCTGAAAATAAGAAGAATGCATACTTTTTTCCCATAAAAAGAGAAATTTCTTCATTTTTGCTCCAAAATAAGGGGAATTTCTGCTCTTTTGCCTCTAAAGTGTGGAATTTCTGTCTTTTTCCCTCAAAACAATGGGAATTCCTGGTTTTTTTTTGCCCCAAAATACGGAAAACTTCTGACTTATTACCCTGTAATAAGTGAAATTTCTGCAATTTTGCCCAAAAATAAGGGAAATTTTTGCCTTTTTGCCCCCAAATAAGGAGAATTTTAGCCTTTTTACCTCAAAATAAGGGAAATTTCTGCATTTTTGCCACAAAATATTAGGAATTTCTGCCTTTTGCCCCAAAATAAGAAAATTTCTGCTTTTTTTCTCTGAAATAAGTGAAATTTCTGCAATTTTGCCCCAAAATAAGTGAAATTTCTGCAATTTTGCCCCAAAATAAGGGAAATTTCTGGAATTTTGCCCCAAATAATAGAATTACTGAGTTTTGCCCCAAAATAAGGAGAATTTCTGACTTTTTGCACAAACATATAGGGAATTTCTGAATTTTTGCCCCAAAATTAGGGGAATTTCTGCAATTTTGCTCCAAAATACGGGGAATTTCTGCCTTTTTGCCCGAAAATCAAAAGAATGCATACCTTTTTGCGATAAAAAAGGAAATTTCTTCATTTTTGCTCCAAAATAGTGGGAATTTCAGCTTTTTTGCCTCTAAATAAGTGGAATTTTTTTTCCCCCCAAATAAAGAGAATTCCGGTCTTTTTTGCCCCAAAATAAGGAAAATTTCTGACTTATTATCCTGAAATATGTGAAATTTCTGCAATTTTGCCCCAAAATACGGGAAATTTCTGCCTTTTTGCTTCCAAACAAGGGGAGTTTCAGCCTTTTTACCTTAAAATAAGGGGAATTTCTGCATTTTTGCCCCAAAATAAGGGAAATTTCTGCCTTTTTGCCCCAAAATAAGAAAATTTCTGCTTTTTTTCCATGAAATAAGTGAAATTTCTGCAATTTTGCCCCAAAATATGTGAAATTTCTGCAATTTTGCACCAAAATAAGTGAAATTTCTGTAATTTTGCCCCAAAATAAGGGAAATTTCTGGAATTTGGCCCCAAAATAAGGGAAATTTCTATAATTTTGCCCCAAAATAAGTGGAATTTCTGAGTTTTGCCCCAAAATAAGGAGAATTTCTGTCTTTTTGCCACAACATATATCGAATTTCTGCCTTTTTGCCCCACAATTAGGGGAATTACTGCAATTTTGCTCCAAAATACGGGGAATTTCTGACTTTTTGCCCGAAAATAAGAAGAATGCATACCTTTTTGCCATCAAAAAGGGAAATTTCTTCATTTTTGCTCCAAAATAAAGGGAATTTCTGCTTTTTTGCCTCTAAATAAGTGGAATTTCTCTCATTTTCCCCCAAAACAAAGGGAATTCCTGTTTTTTTTTTGCCCCAAAATACATAAAACTTCTGACTTATTACCCTGAAATAAGTGAAATTTCTGCAATTTTGCCCAAAAATAAGGGAAATTTCTGCATTTTTGCCCCCAAATAATGAGAATTTTAGCCTTTTTACCTCAAAATAAGGAAAATTTCTGCATTTTTGTCACAAAATTTTAGGAATTTCTGCCTTTTGCCCCAAAATAAAAAATTTCTGCTTTTTTTCCCTGAAATGAGTGAAATTTCTGCAATTTTGCCAAAAAATAAGTGAAATTTCTGCAATTTTGCCCCAAAATAAGGGAAATTTCTGGAATTTTACCCGAAAATAAGTGGAATTTCTGAGTTTTACCCCAAAATAAGGAGAATTTCTGTTTTTTGCCCCAACATATAGGGAATTTCTACATTTTGCCCCACAATTAGGGGAATTTCTGCAATATTGCTCCAAAATACTAGGAATTTCTGGCTTTTTGCCTGAAAATAAGAAGAATGCATACCTTTTTGTCATAAAAAAGGGAAATTTCTTCATTTTTGCTCCAAAATAAGGGGAATTTCTGCTTTTTTGCCTCTAAATAAGTGGAATTTCTGTCTTTTTCCCCCAAATCAAAGAAAATTCCTGTTTTTTTTGCCCCAAAATAAGGAAAATTTCTTACTTATTACCCTGAAATAAGTGAAATTTCTGCAATTTTGCCCCAAAATATGGGAAATTTCTGCCTTTTTGCCTCCAAATAAGGAGAATTCTAGCCTTTTTACCTCAAAATAAGGGCAATTTCTGCATTTTTGCCACAAGATATTAGGAATTTCTGCCTTTTTCCCCAAAATAAGAAAATTTCTGCTTTTTTCCCTGAAATAAGTGAAATTTCTGCAATTTTGCCCCAAAATAAGAGAAATTTCTGCCTTTTGCCCCCAAATAAGGGGAATTTCAGCCTTTTTATCTCAAAATAAAAGGATTTTCTGCATTTTTGCCATAAATAAGAAAATTTCTGCTTTTTTCCCTGAAATAAGTGAAATTTCTGCAATTTTGCCCCAAAATAAGTAAAATTTCTGCAATTTTGCCCCAGAATAAGGGAAATTTCTGAAATTTTGCCCCAAAATAAGTGGAATTTCTGAGTTTTGCCCCAAAATAAGGAGAATTTCTGTCTTTTTGCCCCAACATATAGGAAATTTCTGCCTATTTGCCCGACATTAAGGGGAATTTCTGCAATTTTGCTCCAAAATACGGGGAATTTCTGCCTTTTTGCCCAAAAATCAGAAGAATGTATACCTTTTTGCCATAAAACAAAGGAAATTTCTTCATTTTTGCTCCAAAATAAAGGGAATTTCTGCTTTTTGCTTCTAAATAAGTGGAATTTCAGTCTTTGTCCCCCAAAACAAAGGGAATTTCTGTCTTTTTTGCCCCAAAATAAAAAAAATTTCTGACTTATTACCCTGAAATAAGTGAAATTTCTGCAATTTTGACCCAAAATAAGAGAAATTTCTGCCTTTATGCCCCCAAATAATGGGAATTTCACCCTTTTTACCTCAAAATAAGGGGAATTTCTGAACTTTTGCCCCAAAATATGGGAAATTTCTGCCTTTTTGCCCCAAAATAAGAAAAATTTCTGCAATTTTGTACCAAATAAGAGAAATTTCTGCCTTTTTGCTCCAAAATAAGAAAATTTCTGCTTTTTTTCTGAAATAAGTAAATTTTCTGCAATTTTGCCCCAAAATAAGTGAAATTTCTGCAATTTTGCCCCAAAATAAAAGAAATTTCTGGAATTTTGCCCCAAAATAAGTGGAATTTCTGAGTTTTGCCCCAAAATAAGGAGAATTTCTGTTTTTTGCCCCAACATATAGGGAATTTCTGCCTTTTTGCCCCACAATTTGGGAAAATTCTGCAATTTTGCTCCAAAATACGGGGAATTTATGCATTTTTGCTCGAAAATAAGAAGAATGCATACCTTTTTGCCATAAAAAATCGAAATTTCTTCATTTTTGCTCCAAAATAATGGGAATTTCTGCATTTTTGCCTCTAAATAAGTGGAATTTCTGTCTTTTTCCCCCAAAACAAAGGAAATTTCTGCCTTTTTTGCCCCAAAATAAGGAAAATTTCTGACTTATTACCCTGAAATAAGTGAAATTTTTGCAATTTTGCTCCAAAATAAGGGAAATTTCTGCCTTTTTGCCCTTAAATATGGGAAATTTCAGCCTTTTTATCTCAAAAAAAGAGGAATTTCTGCATTTTTGCCACAAAATATTAGGAATTTCTGCCTTTTTTGCCCCCAAAATAAGGAAAATTTCTGCCTTTTTTCCCTGAAATAATTGAAATTTGTGCCATTTTGCCCCCAAATAAGTAAAATTTCTGCAATTATGCCCCAAAATAAAAGAAATTTTTGGAATTATGCCCCAAAATAAGTGGAATTTCTGAGTTTTGCCCTAAAATAAGAAGAATATCTGTCTTTTTGCCCCAAAATATAATTTCTGCCTTTTTGCCCCATAATTAAAAGAATTTCTGCAATTTTGCTCCAAAATATGGGGAATTTCTGCTTTTTTGTCCGAAAATCAAAAGAATGCATACCTTTTTGCCATAAAATGGAAATTTCTTCAGTTTTGCTCCAAAATAAGGGGAATTTCTGCTTTTTTTGCCTCTAAATAAGTGAAATTTCTGTCTTTTTCCCCCAAAACAAAGGGAATTTCTGTCTTTTTTGCCCCAAAATAAGAAAAATTTCTGACTTATTACCCTGAAATAAGTGAAATTTCTGCAATTTTGCCCCAAAATAAGTGAATTTTCTGCCTTTTTGCCCCCAAATAAGGAGAATTTTAGCCTTTTTACCTCAAAATAAGGGGAATTTCTGCATTTTTGCCACAAAATATTAGGAATTTCTGCCTTTTTGCCCCAAAATAAGAAAATTTCTGCTTTTTTTCCCTGAAATAGGTGAAATTTCTGCAATTTTTCCCCAAAATAAGAGAAATTTTTGCCTTTTTGCCCCCAAATAAGGAGAATTTCAGCCTTTTTACCTCAAAATAAGGGGAATTTCTGCATTTTTGCCACAAAATATTAGGAATTTCTGCCTTTTTGCCCCAAAATAAGAAAATTTCTGCTTTTTTTCCCTGAAATAGGTAAAATTTCTGCAATTTTGCCCCAAAATAAGAGAAATTTTTGTTTTTTTGCCCCCAAATAATGAGAATTTCAGCCTTTTTATCTCAAAATAAGGGGATTTTCTGCATTTTTGCGCCAAAATAAAAAAATTTCTGCTTTTTTTCCCTGAAATAAGTGAAATTTCTGCAATTTTGCCCCAAAATAAGTGAAATTTCTGCAATTTTGCCTCAAGATAAGGGAAATTTCTTGAATTTTGCCCCAAAATAAGTGAAATTTCTGAGTTTTGCCCCAAAATAAGGAGAATTTCTGTCTTTTTGCCTCAACTTATAGGGAATTTTAGCCTTTTTGCCCCACAATTAGGGGAATTTATGCAATTTTCCTCCAAAATACGGGGAATTTCTGCCTTTTTGCCCGACAATCAGAAGAATGCATACCTTTTTGCCATAAAAAGGGAAATTTCTTCATTTTTGCTCCAAAATAAGGGGAATTTCAGCTTTTTTGCCTCTAAAGAAGTGGAATTTCTCTTTCCCCCAAAACAAAGGGAATTACTGTTATTTTGGCCCCAAAATAAGGAAAATTTCTTACTTATTACCCTTAAATAAGTGAAATTTCTGCAATTTTGCCCCAAAATAAGGAAAAATTCTTACTTATTACCCTGAAATAAGTGAAATTTCTGCAATTGTGCCCCAAAATAAGGGAAATTTCTGCCTTTTTGCCCCCAAATAAGGAGAATTTCAGCCTTTTTACCTCAAAATAAGAAGAATTGTTGCATTTTTGCCACAAAATATTAGGAATTTCTGCCTTTTCCCCCAAAATAAGAAAATTTCTGCTTTTTTTCCCTGAAATAAGTGCAATTTCTGCAATTTTGCCCCAAAATACGTGAAATTTCTGCAATTTTGCCCCAAAATAAGGAAAATTTCTGGATTTTGCCCCAAAATAAGTGGAAATTCTGAGTTTTGCACCAAAATAAGGAGAATTTCTGTCTTTTTGTCCCAACATATAGGGAATTTCTGCCTATTTGCCACACAATTAGGGGAATTTCCGCAATTTTGCTCCAAAATACGGGGAATTTCTGCCTTTTAGCCCGAAAATCAGAAGAATGCATACCCTTTTTCCATAAAACAAAGGAAATTTCTTCATTTTTGCTCCAAAATAAAGGAAATTTCTGCTTTTTTGCCTCTAAATAAGTGGAATTTCTGTCTTTTTCCTCCAAAACAAAGGGAATTTCTGTCATTTTTGCCCCAAAATAAGGAAAATTTCTGACTTATTATTCTGACGTAAGTGAAATTTCGGCAATTTTTCCCCAAAATAAGGGAAATTTCTGCCTTTTTGCCCCCAAATAATGGGAATTTCAGCCTTTTTACTTCAAAATAAGGGGAATTTCTGCATTTTTGCCCCAAAATATGGGAAATTTCTGCCTTTTTGCCCTAAAATAAGAAAAACTTCTGCAATTTTGTACCAAAATAAAAGAAATTTCTGCCTTTTTGCCCCAAAATAAGAAAATTTCTGCTTTTTTTCTGAAATAAGTGAAATTCCTGCAATTTTGCCCCAAAATAAGGGAAATTTCTGAAATTTTGCCCCAAATAAGTGGAATTTCTGAGTTTTGCCCCAAAATAAAAAGAATTTCTGTATTTTGCCCCAACATATAGGGAATTTCTGCCTTTTTGCCCCACAATTTAAGAAATTTCTGCAATTTTTTTCCAAAATAAAGGAAATATCTGGCTTTTTGCCCGAAAATAAGAAGAATGCATACTTTTTGCCATAAAAAAGGGAAATTTCTTCATTTTTTCTCCAAAATAAGGGGAATTTCTGCTTTTTTTGCCTCTAAATAAGTGGAATTTCTGTCTTTTTCCCCCAAATCAAATTGAATTCCTGTCTTTTTTGCCCCAAAATAAGAAAAATTTCTGACTTATTACCCTGAAATAAGTGAAATTTCTGCAATTTTGCCCCAAAATAAGGGAAATTTCTGCCTTTTTCCTCCCAAATAAGGAGAATTTCAGCCTGTTTACCTCAAAATAAGGAGAATTTCTGCATTTTTGCCACAAAATATTAGGAATTTCTACCTTTTTGCCCCAAAATAAGAAAATTTCTGTTTTTTTCCCTGAAATAAGTGAAATTTCTGCAATTTTGCCCCAAAATAAGTGAAATTTCTGCAATTTTGCCCCAAAATAAGAGAAATTTCTGGAATTTTGCCCCAAAATAAGTGGAATTTCTGAGTTTTCCCCCAAAATAAGGAGAATTTCTTTCCTTTTTCCCCAACATATAGGGAATTTCTGCCTTTTTGCCCCACAATTAGGGGAATTTCTTAAATTTTGCTCCAAAATACAGGGAATTTCTGCCTTTTTGCCCGAAAATCAGAAGAATGCATACCTTTTTGCCATAAAAAAGGAAATTTCTTCATTTTTGCTCCAAAATAAGGGGAATTTCAGCTTTTTTGCCTCTAAATAAGTGGAATTTCTTTTTCCCCCAAAACAAAGGAAATTCCTGTCTTTTTTGCCCCAAAATAAAGAAAATTTCTTACTTATTACCCTGAAATAAGTGAAATTTCTGCAATTTTGCCCTAAAATAAGGGAAATTTCTGCCTTTTGCCCCCAAATAAAAAGAATTTCAGCCTTTTTACCTAAAAATAAGGGGAATTTCTGCAATTTTGCCCAAAAATACATGAAATTTCTGCAATTTTGCCCCAAAATAAGGGAAATTTCTGGAATTTTGCTCCAAAATAAGTGGAATTTCTGAGTTTTGCCCCAAAATAAGAAGAATTTCTGTCTTTTTGTCCCAACATATAGGCAATTTCTGCCTATTTTCCCCACAATTAGGGAAATTTCTGCATTTTTGCCACAAAATATAAGGAATTTCTGCTTTTTGCCCCAAAATAAGGAAAATTTCTGCCTTTTTTCCCTGAAATAAGTGAAATTTCTGCCATTTTGCCCCAAAATAAGTTAAATTTCTGCAATTTTGCCCCAAATAAAAGAAATTTTTGGAATTTTGCTTCAAAATAAGTGGAATTTCTGAGTTTTGCCCTAAAATAAGGAGAATATCTGTCTTTTTGCCCCAACATATAGAGAATTTCTGCCTTTTTGCCCCACAATTAGGGGAATTTCTGCAATTTTGCTCCAAAATACGGGGAATTTCGGCTTTTTTGTCCGAAAATCAAAAGAATGCATACCTTTTTGCTATAAAAAAGGGAAATTTCTTAATTTTTGCTCCAAAATAAGGGGAATTTCTGCTTATTTTGCCTCTAAATAAGTGGAATTTCTGTCTTTTTCCCCCAAAACAAAGAGAATTCCTGTATTTTTGCCGCAAAATAATAAAAATTTCTGACTTATTACCTTGAAATAAGTGAAATTTCTGCAATTTTGCCCCAAAATAAGGGAAATTTTTGCCTTTTTTCCCCCAAATAAGGAGAATTTCAGCCTTTTTACCTCAAAATAAGGAGAATTTCTTCATTTTTGCCACAAAATATTAGGAATTTCTGCCTTTTTGCACCAAAATAAAAAGATTTCTGCTTTTTTTCTTGAAATAGGTGATATTTCTGCAATTTTGCCCCAAAATAAGAGAAATTTCTGCCTTTTTGCCCCCAAATAAGGAGAATTTCAGCCTTTTTTATCTCAAAATGAGGGGATTTTCTGCATTTTTGCCCATAATAAGAAAATTTCTGAGTTTTGCCACAAAATAAGGAGAATTTCTGTCTTATTGCCCCAACATATAGGGAATTTCTGCCTTTTTGCCCCACAATTAGGGGAATTTCTGCAATTTTGCTCCAAAATACGGGGAATTTCTGCCTTTTTGCCCAAAAATAAAAAGAATGCATAACTTTTTGCCATAAAAAAGGGAAATTTCTTCATTTTTGCTCCAAAATAAGGGGAATTTCTGCTTTTTTGCCTCTAAATAAGTGGAATTTCTGTATTTTTCCCCCAAAACAAAGGGAATTCCTGGTTTGTTTGCCCCAAAATAAGGAAAATTTCTGACTTATTACCCTGAAATAAGTGAAATTTCTGCAATTTTGCCCCAAAATAAGGGAAATTTCTGCCTTTTTGCCCCCAAATAAGAAGAATTTCAGCCTTTTTACCTCAAAATAAGAAGAATTTTTGAATTTTTGCCACAAAATATTAGGAATTTCTGCCTTTTGCCCCAAAATAAGACAATTTCTGCTTTTTTCACTGAAATAAGTGAAATTTCTGCTATTTTGCCCCAAAATATGTGAAATTTCTGCAGTTTTGCCCCAAAATAAGAGAAATTTCCGGAATTTTGAACCAAAATAAGTGGAATTTCTGAGTTTTGCCCCAAAATAAGGAGAATATCTGTCTTTTTGTCCCAACATATAGGGAATTTCTGCCTATTTGCCCCACAATTAGGGGAATTTCTGCAATTTTGCTCCAAAATACGGGGAATTTCTGTTTTTTAGCCCGAAAATCAGAAAAATGCATAACTTTTTTCCATAAAACAAAAGAAATTTCTTCATTTTTGCTCCAAAATAAAGGGAATTTTTGCTTTTTTGCCTCTAAATAAGTGGAATTTCTGTCTTTTTCCTTTAAAACAAAGGGAATATCTGACTTTTTTTGCCCAAAATAAGGAAAATTTCTGACTTATTATTCTGACGAAAGTGAAATTTCTGCAATTTTGCACCAAAATAAGGGAAATTTCTGCCTTTTTGCCCCCAAATAAGGGGAATTTCAGCCTTTTTACTTCAAAATAAAGGGAATTTCTGCATTTTTGCCCCAAAATATGGGAAATTTCTGCCTTTTGCCTTAAAATAAGAAAAATTTCCGCAATTTTGTACCAAAATAAAAGAAATTTCTGCCTTTTTGTCCAAAAATAAAAAAATTTCTGCTTTTTTTCTGAAATAAGTGAAATTTCTGCATTTTTGCCCAAAAATAAGTCAAATTCCTGCAAATTTGCCCCAAAATAAAGGAAATTTCTGAAATTTTGCCTCAAAATAAGTTTTATTTCTGAGTTTTTCCCCAAAATAAGGAGAATTTCTGATTTGCCCCAACATATAGGGAATTTCTGCCTTTTTGCCCCACAATTAAAGAAATTTCTGCAATTTTCCTCCAAAATACAGGGAATTTCTGCCTTTTTGCCCGAAAATAAGAAGAATGCATACCTTATTGCCATAAAAAAGGGAAATTTCTTCATTTTTGCTCCAAAATAAGGGGAATTTCTGCTTTTTTTTCCTCTAAATAAGTGGAATTTCTGTCTTTTTCTCCCAAAACAAATGGAATTCTTGTCTTTTTTGGCCCAAAATAAGAAAAATTTCTGACTTATTACCCTGAAATAAGTGAAATTTCTGCAATTTTGCCCCAAAATAAGGGAAATTTCTGCATTTTTGCCCCCAAATATAGAGAATTTCAGCTTTTTTACCTCAAAATAAGGTGAATTTCTACATTTTTGCCACAAAATATTAAGAATTTCTGCCTTTTTGCCCCAAAATAAGGAAAATTTCTGCCTTTTTTCCCTTAAATAAGTGATATTTCTGCAATTTTGCCGCAACATAAGTGAAAATTCTGCAATTTTGCCCCGAAATAAGTTTAATTTTTGCAATATTGCCCCAAAATAAGTGAAATTTCTGGAATTTTGCCCCAAAATAAGTGGAATTTCCTAGTTTTGCCCCAAAATAAAAAGAATTTCTGTCCTTTTGCCCCAACATATACAAAATTTCTGCCTTTTTGCCCCACAATTAGGGTAATTTCTTCAATATTGCTACAAAATAAGGGGAGTTTCTGCTTTTTTGCCTCTAAATAAGTGGAATTTCTGTCTTTTTCCCCCAAAACAAAGGGAATTTCTGTCTTTTTTGCCCCAAAATAAGGAAAATTTCTGACTTAATACTCTGAAATAAGTGAAATTTCTGCAATTTTGCCCCAAAATAAGGAAAATTTCTGCCTTTTTGCCCCAAAATAGAAAAAATTTCTGCAATTTTGTACCAAAATAAAACAAATTTCTGCCTTTTTGCTCCAAAATAAGAAAATTTCTGCTTTTTTTCTGAAATAAGTGAAATTTCTGCAATTTTGCCCCAAAATAAGTGAAAATTCTGCAATTTTGCCCCAAAATAAAGGAAATTTCCGTAATTTTGCTCCAAAATAAGTGGAATATCTCAGTTTTGCCCCAAAATAAGAAGAATTTCTGCAATTTTGCTCCAAAATACGGGGAATTTCTGCCTTTTTGCTCGAAAATCAGAAGAAAGCATATCTTTTTGCCATAAAAAAAAGAAATTTCTTCATTTTTGCTCCAAAATAAGAAGAATTTTTGCATTTTTGCCTCTATGTAAGTGGAATTTCTGTATTTTTCCCCGAAAACAAAGAACATTTCTCTCTTTTTTGCACCAAAATAAGGAAAATTTCTGAATTATTACCCTGAGATAAATGAAATTTCTGCAATTTTGCCCCAAAATAAGAAAAATTTCTGTCTTTTTGATCCAAATATTGGGAATTTCAGCCTTTTTACCTCAAAATAAGGGGAGTTTCTGCATTTTTGCCACAAAATTTTAAAAATTTCTGATTTTGCCTCAAAATAATGAAAAATTTCTGCCTTTTTTCCCTGAAATAAGTGTAATTTCTCAAATTTTTCCCGAAAATAAGTGAAATTTCTGCAATTTTGCCCCAAAATAAGGGAAATTTTTTGAATTTTGCTTCAAAATAAGTGGAATTTCTGAGTTTTGCCCCAAATTATAGAGAATTTCTGTTTTTTTGCCCTAACATATATGGAATTTCTGCCTTTTTGCCGACAATTAGGGGAATTTCTGCAATTTTGCTCCAAAATACGGGGAATTTCTGCCTTTTTGCCCGAAAATCAGAAGAATGCATACCTTTTTACCATAAAAAACAGAAATTTCTTTATTTTTGTTCCAAAATAAGGGGAATTTCTGCTTTTTTGCCTCTAAATAAGTGGAATTTCTGTCTTTTTCCCCCAAAGCAAAGGGAATTTCTGTCTTTTTTGCCCCAAAATAAGGAAAAATTCTGACTTATTACCGTGAAGTAAGTGAAATTTCTGCAATTTTGCCCCAAAATAAAAGAAATTTCTGCCTTTTTGCCCTCAAATAAGGGGAATTTCAGCGTTTTTACCTCAAAATAAGGGGAATTTTTGCATTTTTGCCACAAAATATTAGGAATTTCTGCCTTTTTGCCCCAAAATAAAGAAAATTTCTGCCTTTTTTCCCCAAAATAAGTGAAATTTCTGCAATTTTGCCCCAAAATAAGTGAAATTTCTGCAATTTTGCCCCAAAATAAGGGAACTTTCTAGAATTTTGCCCCAAAATAAGTGGAATTTCTGAGTTTTGCCCCAAAATAAGGAGAATTTCTGTCTTATTGCCCTAACATATAGGGAATTTCTGCCTTTTTGCCCCACAATTAGGCGAGTTTCTGCAATTTTGCTACAAAATACGGGGAATTTCTGCCTTTTTGCCCGAAAATCAGAAGAATGCATACCTTTTTGCCATAAAAAAGGAAATTTCTTCATTTTTGCTCCAAAATAAAGGGATTTTCTTCTTTTTTGCCACTAAATAAGTGGAATTTCTGTCTTATTCCCCAAAACGAAGAGAATTTCTGTTTTTTTTTTGCCCCAAAATAAAGAAAATTTCTGACTTATTACCCTGAAGTAAGTGAAATTTCTGCAATTTTGCCTCAAAATAAAAGAAATTTCTGCCTTTTTGGCCTCAAATAAGGGGAATTTCAGCCTTTTTACCTCAAAATAAGGGGAATTTTTGCATTTTTGACACAAAATATTAGGAATTTCTGGCTTTTGCACCAAAATAAGAAAATTTATGCTTTTTTCTCTGAAATAAGTGAAATTTTTGAAATTTTGCCCCAAAATAAGTGAAATTTCTGCAATTTTGCCCCAAAATAAGGGAAATTTCTTGAATTTTGCCCCAAAATGAGTGGAATTTCTGAGTTTTTCCCCAATATAAATAGAATTTCTGTCTTTTTGCCCCACCATATAGGGAATTTCTAACTTTTTGCCCCACAATTAGGGGAATTTCTGCAATTTTGCTCCAAAATACAGGGAATTTCTGCCTTTTTGCCCGAAAATCAGAAGAATGCATAACTTTTTTCATAAAAAAGTGAAATTTCTTCATTTTTCTTCCAAAATAAAGGGAATTTCTCCTTTTTTGCCTCTAAATAAGTGGAATTTCTTTCTTTTTCCCCCAAAACAAAGGGAATTTCTGTCTTTTTTGCCCCAAAATAAAAAATTTCTGACGTAATACCCTGAAATAAGTGAAATATCTGCAATTTTGCCCCAAAACAAGAAATATTTCTGCCTTTTTGCCCCCAAATAAGAAAAATTTCTGCAATTTTGTACCTAAATAAAAGAAATTTCTGCCTTTTAGCTCCAAAATAAGAAAATTTCTGCTTTTTTCTGAAATAAGTGAAATTTCTGCAATTTTGCCCCAAAATAAGTGAAAATTCTGCAATTTTGCCCCAAAATAAAGGAAATTTCTGGAATTTAGCTCCAAAATAAGTGGAATTTCTCAGTTTTGCCCCAACATAAAAAGAATTTCTGCATTTTTCTCCAAAATACGGGGAATTTCTGCCTTTTTGCTCAAAAATCAGAAGAATGCATAACTTTTTGCCATAAAAAAAATTTCTTCCTTTTTTCTCCAAAATCAGAAGAATTTCTGCATTTTTGCCTCTAAATAAGTGGAATTTCTGTCTTTTTCTCCGAAAACAAAGGGAATTTCTCTCTTTTTTTGCACCAAAATAAAGAAAATTTTTGACTTATTACCCTGAAATAAGTGAAATTTCTGCAATTTTGCCCCAAAATAAGAAAAATTTCTCCCTTTTTGCCCCCAAATAAGGGGAATTTCAGCATTTTACCTCAAAATAAGGGGAATTTCTGCATTTTTGCCACAAAATATTAGGAATTTCTGTTTTTTTTCCTCAAAAGAATGAAAAATTTCTGCCTTTTTTCCCTGAAATAAGTGAAATTTCTGCAATTTTGCCCCAAAATAAGTGAAATTTCTGCAATTTTGCCCCAAAATAAGGGAAATTTCTTGAATTTTGCCCCAAAAAGAGTGGAATTTCTGAATTTTGCCCCAAAATAAAAAGAATTTCTGTCTTTTTGCCCTAACATATATGGAATTTCTGCCTTTAGGCCGACAATTAGGGGAATTTCTGCAATTTTGCTCCAAAATACGAGGAATTTCTGCCTTTTTGCCTGAAAATCAGAAGAATGCATACCATTTTACCATAAAAAAAATAAATTTCTTCATTTTTGCTCAGAAATAAGGGGAATTTCTTCTATTTTGCCTCTAAATAAGTGGAATTTCTGTCTTTTTCCCCCAAAGCAAAGGGAATTTCTGTCTTTTTTGCCCCAAAATAAGGAAAAATTCTGACGTATTACAATGAAGTAAGTGAAATTTCTGCAACTTTGCCCAAAAATAAAAGAAATTTCTGCCTTTTTGCCCTCAAATAAGGGGAATTTCAGCATTTTTACCTCAAAATAAGGGGAATTTCTGCATTTTTGCCACAAAATATTAGGAATTTCTGCCTTTTTGCACGAAAATAAGAGAATTTCTGTTTTTTTCACTGAAATAAGTGAAATTTCTGAAATTTTGCCCCAAAATAAGTGAAATTTCTGCAATTTTGCCCCAAAATAAGGGAAATTTCTGGAATTTTGCCCCAAAATAAGTGGAATTTCTGAGTTTTGCCCCAATATAAAGAGAATTTCTGTATTTATGCCCCACCATATAGGGAATTTCTGCCTTTTTGCCCCACAATTAGGGGAATTTCTGCAATTTTGCTCCAAAATACGGGGAATTTCTGCCTTTTTGCCCGAAAATAAGAAAAATGCATACTTTTTTCTATATTTTTTATGGCAAAATTTCTTTATTTTTCCTCCAAAATAAAGGGAATTTCTGCTTTTTTGCTTCTAAATAAGTGGAATTTCTGTCTTTTTCCCCCAAAACAAAGGGAATTTCTGTCATTTTTGCCCCAAAATAAGGAAAATTTCTGACTTATTACCCTGAAGTAAGTGAAATTTCTGCAATTTTGCCCCAAAATGAAGGAAATTTCTGCCTTTTTGTCCCCAAATAAAGGGAATTTCAGTATTTTTACCTCAAAATAGGGAGAATTTCTGCATTTTTGCCACAAAATATAAGGAATTTCTGCCTTTTTGCCCCAAAATAAGGAAAATTTCTGCCTTTTTTCCCTGAAATAAGTGATATTTCTGCAATTTTGCCGCAAAATAAGTGAAATTTCTGCAATTTTGCCCCGAAATAAGTTTAATTTTTGCAATATTGCCCCAAAATAAGTGAAATTTCTGGAATTTTGCCCCAAAATAAGTGGAATTTCCTAGTTTTGCCCCAAAATAAGGAGAATTTCTGTCCTTTTGCCCCAACATATACAAAATTTCTGCCTTTTTCTCCACAATTAGGGTAATTTCTGCAATATTGCTCCAAAATAAGGGGAATTTCTGCTTTTTTGCCTCTAAATAAGTGGAATTTCTGTCTTTTTCCCCCAAAACAAAGGGAATTTCTGTCTTTTTTGCCCCAAAATAAGGAAAATTTCTGAATTAATACCCTGAAATAAGTGAAATTTCTGCAATTTTGCCCCAAAATAAGGGAAATTTCTGCCTTTTTGCCCCAAAATAGAAAAAAATTCTGCAATTTTGTACAAAAATAAAAGAAATTTCTGCCTTTTTGCTCCAAAATAAGAAAATTTCTGCTTTTTTTCTGAAATAAGTGAAATTTCTGCAATTTTGCCCCAAAATAAGTGAAAATTCTGCAATTTTGCCCCAAAATAAAGGAAATTTCTGGAATTTTGCTCCAAAATAAGTGGAATTTCTCAGTTTTGCCCCAACATAAGAAGAATTTCTGAAAATTTGCTCCAAAATACGGGGAATTTCTGCCTTTTTGGTCGAAAATCAGAAGAATGCATACCTTTTTGCCATAAAAAAGAGAAATTTCTTCATTTTTGCTCCGAAATAAGAAGAATTTCTGCATTTTTACCTCTATGTAAGTGGAATTTCTGTATTTTCCCCCGAAAACAAAGAATATTTCTCTCTTTTTTGCACCAAAATAAGGAAAATTTCTGAATTATAACCCTGAAATAAATGAAATTTCTGCAATTTTGCCCCAAAATAAGGGAAATTTCTGGAATTTTGCCCCAAAATAAGTGGAATTTCTGAGTTTTGCCCCAAAATATAGAGAATTTCTTTTTTTTTGCCCTAACATATATGGAATTTCTGCCTTTTTGCCGACAATTAGGGGAATTTCTGCAATTTTGCTCCAAAATAATGGGAATTTCTGCTTTTTTGCCTCTAAATAAGTGGAATTTCTGTCTTTTACCGCAAAGAAAAGGGAATTTCTGTCTTTTTTGCCCCAAAATAAGAAAAAATTCTGACTTATTACCGTGAAGTAAGTGAAATTTCTGCAATTTTGCCCCAAAATAAAAGAAATTTCTGCCTTTTTGCACTCAAATAAGGGGAATTTCATCATTTTTACCTCAAAATAAAGGGAATTTCTGCATTTTTGCCACAAAATATTAGGAATTTCTGCCTTTTTTTCCCAAAATAAGGAAAATTTCTGCCTTTTTTCCCTGAAATAAGTGAAATTTCTGCAATTTTGCCCTAAAATAAGTGAAATTTCTGCAATTTTGCCCTAAAATAAGTGAAATTTCTGCAATTTTGCCCTAAAATAAGGGAAATTTCTGGAATTTTGCCCCAAAATAAGTGGAATTTCTGAGTTTTGCCCCAAAATAAGGAGAATTTCTTTCTTTTTGCCCCAACATATAAGGAATTTCTGACTTTTTGCCCCACAATTAGGGGAATTTCTGCAATTTTGCTTCAAAATACGGGGAATTTCTGCCTTTTTGCATGAAAATAAGAAGAATGCATACCTTTTTGCCATTTAAAAAGTAAATTTCTTCATTTTTGCTCCAAAATAATTGGAATTTCTGCTTTTTTTGCCTCTAAATAGGTGGAATTTCTGTTTTTTTCCCACAAAACAAAGAGAATTCCTGTCTTTTTTGCCCGAAAATAAGGAAAATTTCTGACTTATTACCTTGAAATAAGTGAAATTTCTGCAATTTTGCCCCAAAATAAGGGAAATTTCTGCCTTTTAGCCCCCAAATAAGGAGAATTTCAGCCTTTTTACTTAAAAATTAGGGGAATTTCTGCATTTTTGCCACAAAATATTAGGAATTTCTGGCTTTTTGCACCCAAATAAGAAAATTTCTGCTTTTTTTCTCTGAAATAAGTTAATTTTCTGAAATTTTGCCCCAAAATAAGTGAAATTTCTGCAATTTTGCCCCAAAATAAGGGAAATTTCGGGAATTTTGCCCCAAAATAAGTGGAATTTCTGAGTTTTGACCCAAAATAAGGAGAATTTTTGTCTATTTGCCCTAACATATATGGAATTTCTTCCTTTTTGCCCCACAATTAGGGGAATTTCTGCAATTTTGCTCCAAAATACGGGGAATTTCTGCCTTTTTGCCCGAAAATCAGAATAATGCATACGTTTTTGTCATAAAACAGGGAAATTTCTTAATTTTTGCTCAAAAATAAAACGAATTTCTGCTTTTTTGCCTCTAAATAAGTGGAATTTCTGTCTTTTTCCTCTAAAACAAAGGTAATTTCTGTCTTTTTTGCCCCAAAATAAGGAAAATTTCTGACTTATTACCCTGAAAGCAGAGAAATTTCTGCAATTTTGCCCCAAAATAAGGGAAATTTCTGCCTTCTTTACCCCAAATAAGGGGAATTTCAGCCTTTTTACCTCAAAATAAGGGGAATTTCTGCATTTTTGCCACAAAATATTAGGAATTTCTGCCTTTTTGCCCCAAAATAAAGAAAATTTCTGCCTTTTTTTCTTGAAATAAGTGAAATTTCTGCAATTTTGCTCCAAAATAAATGAAATTTCTGCAATTTTGCCCCAAAATAAAGGAACTTTCTGGAATTTTGCCCCAAAATAAGGGGAATTTCTGAGTTTTGCCCCAAAATAAGGAGAATTTCTGTCTTTTTGCCCTAACATATAGGGAATTTCTGCCTTTTTCCCCACAATTAGGGGAATTTCTGCAATTTTGCTCTAAAATACGGGGAATTTCTGCCTTTAGGCTCGAAAATCAGAAGAATGCATACACTTTTGCCATAAAAAAAAGGAAATTTCTTCATTTTTGCACCAAAATAAAGGGAATTTCTGCTTTTTTGCCACTAAATAAGTGGAATTTCTGTCTTTTTCCCCCAAAACAAAGGGAATTTCTGTCATTTTTGCCCCAAAGTAAGGAAAATTTCTGACTTATTACCCTGAAGTAAGTGAAATTTCTACAATTTTGCCACAAAATAAGGGAAATTTCTGCCTTTTTGCCCCCAAATAATGGGAATTTCAGCCTTTTTACCACAAAATGAGGGGAATTTCTGCATTTTTGCCACAAAATGTTAGGAATTTCTGAATTTTTTCCACAAAATAAGAAAAATTTCTGCCTTTTTTTTCTGAAATAAGTGAAATTTCTGCAATTTTGCCCCAAAATATGTGAAATTTCTGGGATTGTGCCCCAAAATAAGTGGAATTTCTGAGTTTTGCCCCAAAATAAGGAGAATTTCTGTCTTTTTGCCCCAACATATAGGGAATTTTTGCCTTTTTGCCCCACAATTAGGGGAATTTCTTAAATTTTGCTCCAAAATACGGGGAATTTCTTCCTTTTTGCCCGAAAATAAGAAGAATGCATACCTTTTTGCCATAAAAAAGGGAAATTTCTTCATTTTTGCTCCAAAATAAGGGGAATTTCTGCTTTTTTGCCTCTAAATAAGTGAAATTTCTGTCTTTTTCCCTCAAACAAAGGGAATTCCTTTATTTTTTGCCCCAAAATAAAGAAAATTTCTGACATATTACCCTGAAATAAGTGAAATTTCTGCAATTTTGCCCCAAAATAAGGGAAATTTCTGCCTTTTTGCCCCCAAATAAGGGGAATTTCAGGGTTTTTACCTCAAAATAACGGGAATTTCTGCATTTTTGCTCCAAATATGGGAAATTTCTACCTTTTTGCCCCAAAATAAGAAAAATTTCTGCAATTTTGTACCAAAATAAAAGAAATTTCTGCCTTTTTGCCCCAAAATAAAAAAATTTCTTCTTTTTTCTGAAATAAGTGAAATTTCTGCAATTTTGCCCCAAAATAAGTCAAATTTCTGCAATTTTGCCCCAACATAAGGGAAATTTCTGGAATTTTGCCCCAAAATATGTGGAATTTCTGAGTTTTGCCCCAAAATAAAAAGAATTTCGGACTTTTTGCCCTAACATATAGGGAATTTCTGCCTTTTTGCCTCACAATTAGGGGAATTATTGCAATTTTGCTCCAAAATACGGGGAATTTCTGCCTTTTTGCCCAAAAATAAGAAGAATCATAACTTTTTGCCATAAAAAAGGGAAATTTCTTCATTTTTGCTCCAAAATAAAGGGAATTTCTGCTTTTTGCCTCTAAATAAGTGGAATTTCTGTACTTTTCCCCTAAAACAAAGGGAATTCCTGTCTTTTTTGCCCCAAAATATGGAAAATTTCTAACTTATTACTCTGAAATAAGTGAAATTTCTGCAATTTTGCCCCAAAATAAAGGAAATTTCTGACTTTTTGCCCCCAAATAAGGAAAATTTCAGCCTTTTTACCTCGGAATAAGGAGAATTTCTGCATTTTTGCAACAAAATATTATAAATTTCTGCCTTTTTGCACCAAAATAAGAAAATTTCTGCTTTTTTTCTGGAATAAGTGAAATTTCTGCAATTTTGCCCCAAAATAAAGGAACTTTCTGGAATTTTGCCCCAAAATAAGGGGAATTTCTGAGTTTTGCCCCAAAATAAGGAGAATTTCTGTCTTTTTGCCCTAACATATAGGGAATTTCTGCCTTTTTCCCCACAATTAGGGGAATTTCTGCAATTTTGCTCTAAAATACGGGGAATTTCTGCCTTTAGGCTCGAAAATCAGAAGAATGCATACCCTTTTGCCATAAAAAAAAGGAAATTTCTTCATTTTTGCACCAAAATAAAGGGAATTTCTGCTTTTTTGCCACTAAATAAGTGGAATTTCTGTCTTTTTCCCCCAAAACAAAGGGAATTTCTGTCATTTTTGCCCCAAAATAAGGAAAATTTCTGACTTATTACCCTGAAGTAAGTGAAATTTCTACAATTTTGCCACAAAATAAGGGAAATTTCTGCCTTTTTGCCCCCAAATAATGGGAATTTCAGCCTTTTTACCACAAAATGAGGGGAATTTCTGCATTTTTGCCACAAAATATTAGGAATTTTTGAATTTTTTCCACAAAATAAGAAAAATTTCTGCCTTTTTTTTCTGAAATAAGTGAAATTTCTGCAATTTTGCCCCAAAATATGTGAAATTTCTGGGATTGTGCCCCAAAATAAGTGGAATTTCTGAGTTTTGCCCCAAAATAAGGAGAATTTCTGTCTTTTTGCCCCAACATATAGGGAATTTTTGCCTTTTTGCCCCACAATTAGGGGAATTTCTTAAATTTTGCTCCAAAATACGGGGAATTTCTTCCTTTTTGCCCGAAAATAAGAAGAATGCATACCTTTTTGCCATAAAAAAGGGAAATTTCTTCATTTTTGCTCCAAAATAAGGGGAATTTCTGCTTTTTTGCCTCTAAATAGGTGGAATTTCTGTCTTTTTCCCACAAAACAATAAGAATTCCTGTCTTTTTTGCCCGAAAATTTCTGACTTATTACCCTTAAATAAGTGAAATTTCTGCAAATTTGCCCCAAAATAAGGGAAATTTCTGCCTTTTGGCCCCCAAATAAGGGGAATTTCAGCCTTTTTACCTAAAAATAAGGGGAATTTCTGCATTTTTGCCACAAAATATTAGGAATTTCTGGCTTTTTGCACCCAAATAAGAAAATTTCTGCTTTTTTTCCCTGAAATAAGTGAATTTTCTGAAATTTTGCCCCAAAATAAGTGAAATTTCTGCAATTTTGCCCCAAAATAAGGGAAATTTCGGGAATTTTGCCCCAAAATAAGTGGAATTTCTGAGTTTTGCCCCAAAATAAGGAGAATTTTTGTCTTTTTGCCCCAACATATATGGAATTTCTGCCTTTTTGCCCCACAATTAGGGGAATTTCTGCAATTTTGCTCCAAAATACGGGGAATTTCTGCCTTTTTGCCCGAAAATCAGAATAATGCATACGTTTTTGTCATAAAACAGGGAAATTTCTTCATATTTGCTCAAAAATAAAACGAATTTCTGCTTATTTGCCTCTAAATAAGTGGAATTTCTGTCTTTTTCCCGCAAAACAAAGGTAATTTCTGTCTTTTTTGCCCCAAAATAAGGAAAATTTCTGACTTATTACCCTGAAATATGAAAAATTTCTGCAATTTTGCCCCAAAATAAGGAAAATTTCTGCAATTTTGCCCCAAAATATGTGGAATTTCTGAGTTTTGCCCCAAAATAAGGAGAATTTCTGCAGTTTTGCTCCAAAATACGGGGAATTTCTGCCTTTTTGCCCGAAAATAAGAAGAATGCATACCTTTTTGCCAGAAAAAAGGTAAATTTCTTCATTTTTGCTTCAAAATAAGGGGAATATCTGGTTTTTAGCCTATAAATAAGTGGAATTTCTGTCTTTTTCCCCCAAAACAAAGGAAATTTCTGTCTTTTTTGCCCCAAAATAAGGAAGATTTCTGACTTATTACCCTGAAATAAGTTAAATATCTGCAATTTTGCCCTGAAATAAGGGAAATTTCTGCCTTTTTGCCCCAAAATAAGGGGAATTTCAGGCTTTTTACCTCAAATTAAGGGGAATTTCTGCATTTTTGCTCCAAAATATGGGAAATTTCTGCCTTTTTGCCCCAAAATAAGAAAAATTTCTGCAATTTTGTACCAAAATAAAAAAAATTTCTGCCTTTTTGCCCCAAAATAAGAAAATTTCTGCTTTTTTCTGAAATAAGTGAAATTTTGGAATTTTCCATCAAAATAAGTCAAATTTCTGCAATTTTGCCCCAAAATAAGGGAAATTTCTGGAATTTTGCCCCAAAATATGTGGAATTTCTGAGTTTTGCCCCAAAATAAGAAGAATTTGTCTTTTTGCCCTAACATATAGGGAATTTCTGCCTTTTTGCCCCACAATTACGGGAATTTCTGCAATTTTGCTCCAAAATACGGGGAATTTCTGCCTTTTTCTCCGAAAAATAAGAAGAATGCATAACTTTTTGCCATAAAAAAGGGAAATTTCTTCATTTTTGCTCCAAAATAAGGGGAATTTCTGCTTTTTGCCTCAAAATAAGTGGAATTTCTGTCTTTTCCCCCAAAACAAAGGGAATTCCTGTTTTTTTGCCCCAAAATAAGTAAAATTTCTAACTTATTACCCTGAAATAAGTGAAATTTCTGCAATTTTGACCCAAAATAAGGGAAATTTCTGACTTTTTGCCCCCAAATAAGGAAAATTTCAGCCTTTTTACCTCAAAATAAGGGAAATTTCTGCATTTTTGCAACAAAATTAGAAATTTCTGCTATTTTGCCTCAAAATAATGAAAAATTTCTGCCTTTTTTTTCTGAAATAAGTAAAATTTCTGCAATTTTGCCCCAAAATAAAAAAAATTCTGCCTTTTTGCTTCAAATAAGGGGAATTTCAGCCTTTTTACCTCAAAATAAGGGGAATTTCTGCATTTTTGCCACAAAATATTAGAAATTTCTGCTTTTTGCCTGAAAATAATGAAAAATTTCTGCCTTTTTTCCCTGAAATAAGTGAAATTTCTGCAATTTTGCCCCAAAATAGTGAAATTTCTGCAATTTTGCCCCAAAATAAGGGAAATTTTTGGAATTTTGCCCCAAAATAAGTGGAATTTCTGAGTTTTGCCCTAAAATAAAAAGAATTTCTGTCTTTTTGCCCTAACATATTTGGAATTTCTGCCTTTTTGCCGACAATTAGGAGAATTTTTGCAATTTTGCTCCAAAATACGGGGAATTACTGCCTTTTTGCCCGAAAATCAGAAGAATGCATACCTTTTTACCATGAAAAAAAAAAGAAATTTCTTCATTTTTGCTCCAAAATAAGGGGAATTTCTGCTTTTTTGCCTCTAAATAAGTGGAATTTCTGTCTTTTTCCCCCAAAGCAAAGGGAATTTCTGTCTTTTTTGCCCCAAAATAAGGAAAAATTCTGACTTATTACCGTGAAGTAAGTGAAATTTCTGCAATTTTGCCCCAAAATAAAAGAAATTTCTGTTTTTTGTGCCCTCAAATAAGGGGAATTTCAGCATTTTTACCTCAAAATAATGGGAATTTCTGCATTTTTGCCACAAAATATTAGGAATTTCTTCCTTTTTGCCCCAAAATAAGGAAAATTTCTGCCTTTTTTCCCTGAAATAAATGAAATTACTGCAATTTTGCCCCAAAATAAGTGAAATTTCTGCAATTTTGCCCCAAAATAAGTGAAATTTCTGCAGTTTTGCCCCAAAATAAGGGAAATTTCTGGAATTTTGCCCCAAAATAAGTGGAATTTCTGAGTTTTGCCCCAAAATAAGGAGAATTTCTGTCTTTTTGCCCCAACAAATAGATAATTTCTGCCTTTTTGCCCCACAATTAAGGGAATTTCTGCAATTTTGCTTCAAAATACGGGGAATTTCTGCCTTTTTGCCCGAAAATAAGAAGAATGCATACTTTTTGCCATTTAAAAAGGAAATTTCTTCATTTTTGCTCCAAAATAAGGGGAATTTCTACTTTTTTGCCTCTAAATAGGTGGAATTTCTGTCTTTTTCCCACAAAACAATAAGAATTCCTGTCTTTTTTGCCCGAAAATAAGAAAAATTTCTGACTTATTATCCTTAAATAAGTGAAATTTCTGCAAATTTGCCCCAAAATAAGGGAAATTTCTGCCTTTTGGCCCCCAAATAAGGGGAATTTCAGCCTTTTTACCTAAAAATAAGGGGAATTTCTGCATTTTTGCCACAAAATATTAGGAATTTCTGGCTTTTTGCACCCAAATAAGAAAATTTCTGCTTTTTTTCCCTGAAATAAGTGAATTTTCTGAAATTTTGCCCCAAAATAAGTGAAATTTCTGCAATTTTGCCCCAAAATAAGGGAAATTTCGGGAATTTTGCCCCAAAATAAGTGGAATTTCTGAGTTTTGCCCCAAAATAAGGAGAATTTTTGTCTTTTTGCCCCAACATATATGGAATTTCTGCCTTTTTGCCCCACAATTAGGGGAATTTCTGCAATTTTGCTCCAAAATACGGGGAATTTCTGCCTTTTTGCCCGAAAATCAGAATAATGCATACGTTTTTGTCATAAAACAGGGAAATTTCTTCATATTTGCTCAAAAATAAAACGAATTTCTGCTTTTTTGCCTCTAAATAAGTGGAATTTCTGTCTTTTTCCCGCAAAACAAAGGTAATTTCTGTCTTTTTTGCCCCAAAATAAGGAAAATTTCTGACTTATTACCCTGAAATATGAAAAATTTCTGCAATTTTGCCCCAAAATAAGGAAAATTTCTGCCTTTTTGACCCCGAATAAGGGGAATTTCAGCCTTTTTACCTCAAAATAAGGTGAATTTCTGCATTTTTGCCACAAAATATTAGGAATTTCTGCTTTTTTTTCCCAAAATAAAAAAAATTTCTGCCTTTTTTCCTTGAAATAAGTGAAATTTCTGCAATTTTGCCCCAAAATAAGTGAAATTTCTGCAATTTTGCCCCAAAATAAGGGAACTTTCTGGAATTTTGCCCCAAAATAAGTGTAATTTCTGAGTTTTGCCCCAAAATAAGGAGAATTTCTGTCTTTTTGCCCTAACATATAGGGAATTTCTGCCTTTTTGCCCCACAATTAGGGGAATTTCTGCAATTTTGCTCCAAAATACGGGGAATTTCTGCCTTTTTGCCCGAAAATCAAAAGAATGCATACCTTTTTGCCATAAAAAAAGGAAATTTCTTCATTTTTGCTCCAAAATAAAGGGAATTTCTGCATTTTTGCCACTAAATAAGTGGAATTTCAGTTTTTTCCCCCAAAACAAAGGGATTTTTCGTCTAATTTGCCCCAAAATAAGGAAAATTTCTGACTTTTTACCCTGAAGTAAGTGAAATTTCTGCAATTTTGCCACAAAATAAGGGAAATATCTGCCTTTTTGCCCCCAAATAAAGGGAATTTCAGCCTTTTTACCACAAAATAAGAAAAATTTCTGCATTTTTGCCACAAAATATTAGGAATTTCTGAATTTTTGCTTCAAAATAAGGAAAATTTCTGCCTTTTTTCCCTGAAATAAGTGAAATTTCTGCAATTGTGCCCCAACATATGTGAAATTTCTGGAATTGTGCCCCAAAATAAGTGGAATTTCTGAGTATTGCCCCAAAATAAGGAGAATTTCTGTCTTTTTGCCCCAACATATAGGGAATTTCTGCCTTTTTGCCCCACAATTAGGGGAATTTCTGAAATTTTGCTCCAAAATACGGGGAATTTCTGTTTTTTTTGCCCGAAAATAAGAAGAATGCATACCTTTTTGCCATAAAAAAGGGAAATTTCTTCATTTTTGCTCCAAAATAAGGGGAATTTCTGCTTTTTTTACCTCTAAATAAGTGAAATTTCTGTCTTTTACCCTCAAAACAAAGGGAATTCCTTTATTATTTGCCCCAAAATAAGGAAAATTTCTAACTTATTACCCTGAAATAAGTGAAATTTCTGCAATTTTGCCCCAAAATAAAGGAAATTTCTGACTTTTTGCCCCCAAAAAAGGAGAATTTCAGCCTTTTTACCTCAAAATAAGGGAAATTTCTTCATTTATGCAACAAAATATTAGAAATTTTAGCCTTTTTGCCCCAAAATAAGAAAATTTCTGCTTTTTTTCTGGAATAAGTGAAATTTCTGCAATTTTGCCCCAAAATAAGTGAAATTTCTGCAATTTTGCCCCAAAATAAGGGAAATTTCTGCCTTTTGGCCCCCAAATAATGGGAATTTCAGCCTTTTTACCTAAAAATAAGTGGAATTTCTGCATTTTTGCCACAAAATATTAGGAATTTCTTGCTTTTTGCACCCAAATAAGAAAATTTCTGCTTTTTTTCCCTGAAATAATTAATTTTCTGAAATTTTGCCCCAAAATAAGTGAAATTTCTGCAATTTTGTCCCAAAATAAAAGAAATTTCGGGAATTTTGCCCCAAAATAAGTGGAATTTCTGAGTTTTGCCCCAAAATAAGGAGAATTTTTGTCTTTTTGCCCCAACATATATGGAATTTCTGCCTTTTTGCCCCACAATTAGGGGAATTTCTGCAATTTTGCTCCAAAATACGGGGAATTTCTGCCTTTTAGCCCGAAAATCAGAATAATGCATACGTTTTTGTCATAAAACAGGGAAATTTCTTCATTTTTGCTCAAAAATAAAATGAATTTCTGCTTTTTTGCCTCTAAATAAGTGGAATTTCTGTCTTTTTCTTGCAAAACAAAGGTAATTTCTGTTTTTTTTGCCCCAAAATAAGGAAAATTTCTGAATTATTACCGTGAAATTAGAAAAATTTCTACAATTTTGCCCCAAAATAAGGGAAATTTCTGCCTTTTTGACCCCAAATAAGGGGAATTTCAGCCTTTTTACCTCAAAATAAGGGGAATTTCTGCATTTTTGCCACAAAATATTAGGAATTTCTTCTTTTTTGCCCCAAAATAAAGAAAATTTCTGCCTTTTTTCCTTGAAATAAGTGAAATTTCTGCAATTTTGCCCCAAAATAAGGAAACTTTCTCGAATTTTGCCCCAAAATAAGTGGAATTTCTGAGTTTTGCCCCAAAATAAGGAGAATTTCTGTCTTTTTGCCCTAACATACAGGGAATTTCTGCAATTTTGCCACACAATTAGGGGAATTTCTGCAATTTTGCTCCAAAATACGGGGAATTTCTGCCTTTTTGCCCGAAAATGAGAAGGATGCATAACTTTTTGCCATAAAAAAGGGAAATTTCTTCATTTTTGCTCCAAAATAAGGGGAATTTCTGCTTTTTGCTTCAAAATAAGTGGAATTTCTGTCTTTTTCCCCCAAAACAAAGGGAATTCCTGTTTTTTTGCCCCAAAATAAGGAAAATTTCTAACTTATTACCCTGAAATAAGTGAAATTTCTGCAATTTTGCCCCAAAATAAGTGAAATTTCTGCAATTTTGTCCCAAAATAAGGGAACTTTCTCGAATTTTGCCCCAAAATAAATAGAATTTCTGAGTTTTGCCCCAAAATAAGGAGAATTTCTGTCTTTTTGCCCTAACATATAGGGAATTTCTGCCTTTTTGCCACACAATTAGGGGAATTGCTGCAATTTTGCTCCAAAATACGGGGAATTTCTGCCTTTTTGCCCGAAAATGAGAAGGATGCAAAACTTTTTGCCATAAAAAAGGGAAATTTCTTCATTTTTGCTCCAAAATAAGGGGAATTTCTGCTTTTTGCCTCAAAATAAGTGGAATTTCTTTTTCCCCCAAACAAAGGGAATTCCAGTTTTTTTGCCCCAAAATAAGGAAAATTTCTAACTTATTACCCTGAAATAAGTGAAATTTCTGCAATTTTGACCCAAAATAAAGGAAATTTCTGAATTTTTGCACCCAAATAAGGAAAATTTCAGCCTTTTTACCTCAAAATAAGGGAAATTTCTGCATTTTTGCAACAAAATTAGAAATTTCTGCTTTTTTGCCTCAAAATAATGAAAATTTTCTGCCTTTTTTTTGAAATAAGTGAAATTTCTGCAATTTTGCCCCAAAATAAAAAAATTTCTGCCTTTTTGCTCCAAATAAGGGGAATTTCAGCCTTTTTACCTCAAAATAAGGGGAATTTCTGCATTTTTGCCACAAAATATTAGAAATTTCTGCTTTTTTGCCTGAAAATAATGAAAAATTTCTGCCTTTTTTCCATGAAATAAGTGAAATTTCTGCAATTTTGCCCCAAAATAAGTGAAATTTCTGCAATTTTGCCCCAAAATAAGGGAAATTTTTGGAATTTTGCCCCAAAATAAGTGGAATTTCTGAGTTTTGCCCTAAAATAAAAAGAATTTCTGTCTTTTTGCCCTAACATATATGGAATTTCTGCCATTTTGCCGACAATTAGGAGAATTTCTGCAATTTTGCTCCAAAATACGGGGAATTACTGCCTTTTTGCCCGAAAATCAGAAGAATGCATACCTTTTTACCATGAAAAAAAAAGAAATTTCTTCATTTTTGCTCCAAAATAAGGGGAATTTCTGCTTTTTTGCCTCTAAATAACTGGAATTTCTGTCTTTTTCCCCCAAAGCAAAGGTAATTTCTGTCTTTTTTGCCCCAAAATAAGGAAAAATTCTGACTTATTACTGTGAAGTAAGTGAAATTTCTGCAATTTTGCCCCAAAATTAAAGAAATTTCTGTATTTTTGCCCTCAAATAAGGGCAATTTCAGCATTTTTACCTCAAAATAAAAGGAATTTCTGCATTTTTGCCACAAAATATTAGGAATTTCTGCCTTTTTGCCCCAAAATAAGAAAAATTTCTGCCTTTTTTCTCTGAAATAAGTTAAATTACTGCAATTTTGCCCCAAATATGTGAAATTTCTGCAATTTTTTCCCAAAATAAGTGAAATTTCTGCAATTTTGCCCCAAAATAAGGGAAATTTCTGGAATTTTGCCCCAAAATAAGTGGAATTTCTGAGTTTTGCCCCAAAATAAGGAGAATTTCTGTCTTTTTGCCCCAACATATAGATAATTTCTGCCTTTTTGCCCCACAATTAGGGGAATATCTGCAATTTTGCTTCAAAATACGGGGAATTTCTGCCTTTTTGCCCGAAAATAAAAAGAATGCATACTTTTTGCCATTTAAAAAGGAAATTTCTTCATTTTTGCTCTAAAATAAGGGGAATTTCTGCTTTTTGGCCAATAAATAGGTGGAATTTCTGTTTTTTTCCCACAAAACAATAAGAATTCCTGTCTTTTTTGCCCGAAAATAAGGAAAATTTCTGACTTATTAACCTTAAATAAGTGAAATTTCTGCAAATTTGCCCCAAAATAAGGGAAATTTCTGCCTTTTGGCCCCCAAATAAATGGAATTTCAGCCTTTTTACCTAAAAATTAGGGGAATTTCTGCATTTTTGTCACAAAATATTAGGAATTTCTTGCTTTTTCCACCCAAATAAGAAAATTTCTGCTTTTTTTCCCTGAAACAAGTGAATTTTCTGAAATATTGCCCCAAAATAAGTGAAATTTCTGCAATTTTTCCCCAAAATAAAGGAAATTTCGGGAATTTTGCCCCAAAATAAGTAGAATTTCTGAGTTTTGCCCCAAAATAAGGAGAATTTTTGTCTTTTTGCCCCAACATATATGGAATTTCTGCCTCTTTGCCCTACAATTAGGGGAATTTCTGCAATTTTGCTCCAAAATAAGAAAAATTTCTGCAATTTTGCCCCAAAATAAGGGAAATTTCTGCCTTTTTGACCCCAAATAATGGGAATTTCGTTTTTTTTACCTCAAAATAGGGGAAATTTCTGCATGTTTGCCACAAAATATTATGAATTTCTGCCTTTTTGTCCCAAAATAAAAAAAATTTCTGCCTTTTTTTCCTTGAAATAAGTGAAATTTCTGCAATTTTGCCCCAAAATAAGTGAAATTTCTGCAATTTTGCCCCAAAATAAGGGAAATTTCTGCCTTTTGGCTCCCAAATAAGGGGAATTTCAGTCTTTTTACCTAAAAATAAGGGGAATTTCTGCAATTTTGCTCCAAAATAAGGGAACTTTCTGGAATTTTTCCCCAAATAAGTGTAATTTCTGAGTTTTGCCCCAAAATAAGGAGAATTTCTGTCTTTTTGCCCTAACATATAGGGAATTTCTGCCTTTTTGCCCCACAATTAGGGGAATTTCCGCAATTTTGCTCCAAAATACGGGGAATTTCTGCCTTTTTGCCCGAACATAAGAAGAATGCATAACTTTTTGCCATAAAAAAGGGAAATTTCTTCATTTTTGCTCCAAAATAAGGGGAATTTCTGCTTTTTGCCTCAAAATAAGTGGAATTTCTGTCTTTTCCCCCAAAACAAAGGGAATTCCTGTTTTTTTGCCCCAAAATAAGGAAAATTTCTAACTTATTACCCTGAAATAAGTGAAATTTTTGCAATTTTTTACCCAAAATAAGGGAAATTTCTGACTTTTTGCCCCCAAATAAGGAAAATTTCAGCCTTTTTACCTCAAAATAAGGGAAATTTCTGCATTTTTGCAACAAAATTAGAAATTTCTGCTATTTTGCCTCAAAATAATGAAAAATTTCTGCCTTTTTTTCTGAAATAAGTGAAATTTCTGCAATTTTGCCCCAAAATTAAAAAATTTCTGCCTTTTTGCTTCAAATAAGGGGAATTTCAGCATTTTTACCTCAAAATAAGGGGAATTTCTGCATTTTTGCCACAAAATATTAGAAATTTCTGCTTTTTGCCTGAAAATAATGAAAAATTTCTGCCTTTTTTCCCTGAAATAAGTGAAATTTCTGCAATTTTGCCCCAAAATAAGTGAAATTTCTGCAATTTTGCCCCAAAATAAGGGAAATTTTTGGAATTTTGCCCCAAAATAAGTGGAATTTCTGAGTTTTGCCCTAAAATAAAAAGAATTTCTGTCTTTTTGCCCTAACATATATGGAATTTCTGCCTTTTTGCCAACAATTAGGAGAATTTTTGCAATTTTGCTCCAAAATACGGGGAATTACTGCCTTTTTGCCCGAAAATCAGAAGAATGCATACCTTTTTACCATGAAAAAAAAAGAAATTTCTTCATTTTTGCTCCAAAATAAGGGGAATTTCTGCTTTTTTGCCTCTAAATAACTGGAATTTCTGTCTTTTTCCCCCAAAGCAAAGGTAATTTCTGTCTTTTTTGCCCCAAAATAAGGAAAAATTCTGACTTATTACTGTGAAGTAAGTGAAATTTCTGCAATTTTGCCCCAAAATAAAAGAAATTTCTGTATTTTTGCCCTCAAATAAGGGCAATTTCAGCATTTTTACCTCAAAATAAGGGGAATTTCTGCATTTTTGCCACAAAATATTATTAATTTCTTCCTTTTTGCCCCAAAATAAGAAAATTTCTGCTTTTTTTCTGGAATAAGTGAAATTTCTGCAATTTTGCCCCAAAATAAGTGAAATTTCTGCAATTTTGCCCCAAAATAAGGGAAATTTCTGGAATTTTGCCCCAAAATAAGTAGAATTTCTGAGTTTTGCCCCAAAATAAGGAAAATTTCTAGAATTTTGCTCCAAAATACGGGCAATTTCTGCCTTTTTGCCCGAAAATAAGAAGAATGCACACCTTTTTGCTATAAAAAAGAGAAATTTCTTCCTTTTTCCTTCAAAATAAGGGGAATTTCTGCTTTTTTGCTTCTAAATAAGTGGAATTTCTGTCTTTTTCCCCAAAACAAAGGGAATTTCTGTTTTTTTGCCCCAAATTAAGGGAAATTTCTGCCTTTTTTTTCTGAAATAAGTGAAATTTCTGCAATTTTGCCCCAAAATATGTGAAATTTCTTGAATTGTGCCCCAAAATAAGGGGAATTTCTGCTTTTATTGCCTCTAAATAAGTGAAATTTCTGTCTTTTTCCCTCAAAACAAAGGGAATTCCTTTATTTTTTGCCTTAAAATAGGAAAATTTCTAACTTATTACCCTGAAATAAGTGAAATTTCTGCAATTTTGCCCCAAAATAAAGGAAATTTCTGAATTTTTGCCCTCAAATAAGGGAAATTTAGGCCTTTTTACCTCAAAATAAGGGAAATTCCTTCATTTATGCAACAAAATATTAGAAATTTTAGCCTTTTTGCCCCAAAATAAGAAAATTTCTGCTTTTTTTCTGGAATAAGTGAAATTTCTGCAATTTTGCCCAAAAATAAGTGAAATTTCTGCAATTTTGCCCCAAAATAAGGGAAATTTCTGGAATTTTGTCCCAAAATAATTGGAATTTCTGAGTTTTGCCCCAAAATAAAAAGAATTTCTGCAATTTTGCTCCAAAATATGGGCAATTTCTGCCTTTTTGCCCGAAAATAAGAAGAATGCATACCTTTTTGCCATAAAAAAGGGAAATTTCTTCCTTTTTCCTCCAAAATAAAAGGAATTTCTGCTTTTTTGCTTCTAAATAAGTGAAATTTCTGTCTTTTTCCCGCAAAACAAAGGGAATTTCTGTCTTTTTTTGCCCCAAAATAAGGAAAATTTCTGACTTATTACCCTGAAATAAGTGAAATTTCTGCAATTTTGCCCCAAAATAAGGGAAATTTCTGACTTTTTGCCCCCAAATAAGGGGAATTTCAGGGTTTTTACCTCAAAATAACGGGAATTTCTTCCTTTTTGCCCCAAAATAAAAAAAATTTCTGCAATTTTGTACCAAAATAAAAGAAATTTCTGCCTTTTTGCCCCAAAATAAGATAATTTCTTCTTTTTTCTGAAATAAGTGAAATTTCTGCAATTTTGCCCCAATATAAGTCAAATTTCTGCAATTTTGCCCCAACATAAGGGAAATTTCTATAATTTTGCCCCAAAATATGTGGAATTTCTGAATTTTGCCCCAAAATAAGGAGAATTTCTGACTTTTTGCCATAACATATACGGAATTTCTGCCTTTTTGCCCCACAATTAGGGGAATTTCTGCAATTTTGCTCCAAAATACGGGGAATTTCTGACTTTTTCCCGAAAATAAGAAAAATGCATACCTTTTTGCCATAAAAAAGGGAAATTTCTTCATTTTTGCTCCAAAATAAAAGGAATTTCTGCATTTTTTCCTCTAAATAAGTGGAATTTCTGTCTTTTTCCCCCAAAACAAAGGGAATTTCTGTCTTTTTTGCCCCAAAATAAGGAAAATTTCTGACTTAATACCCTGAAATAAGAGAAATTTCTGCAATTTTGCCCCAAAATAAGGGAAATTTCTGCCTTTTTGACCCCAAATAAGTGGAATTTAAGCCTTTTTACCTCAAAATAAGGGAAATTTCTGCATTTTTGCCACAAAATATTTTGAATTTCTGACTTTTTGCCCCAAAATAAGGACAATTTCTGCATTTTCTCTCTGAAATATGTGAAATTTCTGCAATTTTGCCCCAAAATAAGTGAAATTTCTGCAATTTTGCCGCAAAATAAGGGAAATTTTTGGAATTTTGCCCCAAAATAAGTGGAATTTCTGAGTTTTGCCCCAAAATAAGGAGAATTTCTGTCTTTTTGCCCTAACATATAGAGAATTTCTGCCTTTTTGCTCCACAATTAGGGGAATTTCTACAATTTTGCTCCAAAATACGGGGAATTTCTGCCTGTTTGCCCGAAAATAAGAAGAATGCATACATTTTTGCCATAAATAAAAAGAAATTTCCTCATTTTTGCTCCAAAATAAGGGGAAATTCTGCTTTTTTGCTTCTAAATAAGTGGAATTTCTGTCTTTTTTCCCCAAAGCAAAGGGAATTTCTGTCTTTTTTGCCCCAAAATAAGGAAAATTTCTGACTTATTACCCTGAAATAAGTGAAATTTCTCCAATTTTGCCCCAAAATAAGAAATATTTCTTCCTTTTTGCCCCAAAATTAGAAAATTTCTTCTTTTTTTCTGAAATAAGAGAAATTTCTGCAATTTTGCCCCAAAATAAGGGAAATTTCTGCCTTTTTGACCCCAAATAAGGGGAATTTAAGCCTTTTTACCTCAAAATAAGGGGAATTTCTGCATTTTTGCCACAAAATATTTGGAATTTCTGACTTTTTGCCCCAAAATAAGGACAATTTCTGCCTTTTCTCTACGAAATATGTGAAATTTCTGCAATTTTGCCCCAAAATAAGTGAAATTTCTGCAATTTTGCCGCAAAATAAGGGAAATTTTTGGAATTTTGCCCCAAAATAAGTGGAATTTCTGAGTTTTGCCCCAAAATAAGGAGAATTTCTGTCTTTTTGCCCTAACATATAGGGAATTTCTGCCTTTTTGCTCCACAATTAGGGGAATTTCTACAATTTTGCTCCAAAATACGGGGAATTTCTGCCTGTTTGCCCGAAAATAAGAAGAATGCATACCTTTTTGCCATAAATAAAAAGAAATTTCCTCATTTTTGCTCCAAAATAAGGGGAAATTATGCTTTTTTGCTTCTAAATAAGTGGAATTTCTGTCTTTTTCCCCCAAAACAAAGGGAATTTCTGTCTTTTTTGCCCCAAAATAAGGAAAATTTCTGACTTATTACCCTGAAATAAGTGAAATTTCTCCAATTTTTCCCCAAAATAAGAAAATTTTCTGCCTTTTTGCCCCAAAATAAGAAAATTTATTCTTTTTTCTGAAATAGGTGAAATTTCTGCAATTTTGCCCCAAAATAAGTCAAATTTCTGCAATTTTGCCCTAAAATAAAGGAAATTTCAGGAATTTTGCCCCAAAATAAGTGGAATTTCTGAGTTTTGCCCCAAAATAAAGAGAATTTCTGTCTTTTTGCCCTAACATATAGGGAATTTCTGCTTTTTTGCCCCACAATTAGGGGAATTTCTGCAATTTTGCTCCAAAATACGGGGAATTTCTGCCTTTTTGCCCGATAATAAGAAGAATGCATACCTTTTTGCCATAAAAATGGGAAATTTCTTCATTTTTGCTCCAAAATAAGGGGAATTTCTGCTTTTTGCCTCTAAATAAGTGGAATTTTTGTCATTTTCCCCCAAAACAAAGGGAATTCCTGTCTTTTTTGCCCCAAAATAAGGAAAATTTCTAACTTATTACCCTGAAATAAGTGAAATTTCTGCAATTTTGCCCCAAAATAAAGGAAATTTCTGACTTATTGCCCCCAAATAAGGAAAATTTCAGCCTTTTTACCTCAAAATAAGGGGAATTTCTGCATTTTTGCAACAAAATATTAGAAATTTCTGCTTTTTTGCCTCAAAATAATGAAAAATTTCTGCCTTTTTTCCCTGAAATATGTGAAATTTCTGCAATTTTGCCCCAAAATAAAAAAAAATTCTGCCTTTTTGCTCCAAATAATGGGAATTTCAGCCTTTTTACCTCAAAATAAGGGGAATTTCTGCATTTTTGCCACAAAATATTAGAAATTTCTGCTTTTTTGCCTCAAAATAATGAAAAATTTCTGCCTTTTTTCCCTGAAATAAGTGAAATTTCTGCTATTTTGCCCCAAAATAAGTGAAATTTCTGCAATTTTGCCCCAAAATAAGGGAAATTTTTGAAATTTTGCCCCAAAATAAATGGAATTTCAGAGTTTTGCCCCAAAATAAAGAGAATTTTTCTTTTTGCCCTAACATATATGGAATTTCTGCCTATTTGCCGACAATTAGTGGAATTTCTGCAATTTTGATTCAAAATACGGGGAATTACTGCCTTTTTGCCCGAAAATCAGAAGAGTGCATACATTTTACCATGAAAAAAAAGAAATTTCTTCATTTTTGCTCAAAAATAAGGGGAATTTCTGCTTTTTTGCCTCTAAATAAGTGGAATTTCTGTCTTTTTCCCCCAAAGCAAAGGGAATTTCTGTCTTTTTTGCCCCAAAATAAGGAAAAATTCTGACTTATTACCGTGAAGTAAGTGAAATTTCAGCAATTTTGCCCCAAAATAAAAGAAATTTCTGCCTTTTTGCTCTCAAATAAGTTGAATTTCAGCATTTTTTCATCAAAATAACAAGAATTTCTGCATTTTTGCCACAAAATATTAGGAATTTCTGCCTTTTTGCCCCAAAATAAGGAAAATTTCTGCCTTTTTTCCCTGAAATAAGTGAAATTTCTGATATTTTGCCCCAAAATAAGTCAAATTTCTGCAATTTTGCCCCAAAATAAGTTAAATTTCTGCAATTTTGCCCCAAAATAAGGGAAATTTCTCCCATTTGGCCCCAAAATAAGGGGAATTTCAGCCTTTTTACCTAAAAATAAGGGGAATTTCTGCATTTTTGCCACAAAATATTAGGAATTTCTGGCTTTTTGCAGCCAAACAAGAAAATTTCTGCTTTTTTTCTCTGAAATTAGTGAATTTTCTGAAATTTTGCCCCAAAATAATTGAAATTTTTGCAATTTTGCCCCATAATAAAAGAAGTTTCGGGAATTTTGCCCCAAAATAAGTGGAATTTCTGAGTTTTGCCCCAAAATAAGGAGAATTTTTGTCTTTTTGCCCCAACATATATGGAATTTCTGACTTTTTGCCCCACAATTAGGGGAATTTCTGCAATTTTGCTCCAAAATACGGGGAATTTCTTACTTTTTGCCCGCTAATCAGAATAATGCATACGTTTTTGTCATAAAACAGGGAAATTTCTTAATTTTTGCTCAAAAATAAAACGAATTTCTGCTTTTATGCCTCTAAATAAGTGGAATTTCTGTCTTTTTCCCCCAATACAAAGGTAATTTCTGTCTTTTTTGCCCCAAAATAAGGAAAATTTCTGACTTATTACCCTGAAATAAGAGAAATTTCTGCAATTTTGCCCCAAAATAAGGGAAATTTCTGCCTTTTTGACCCCAAATAAGGGGAATTTCAGCCTTTTTACCTCAAAATAAGGGGAATTTCTGCATTTTTGCCACAAAATATTAGGAATTTCTGCCTTTTTGCCCCAAAATAAAAAAATTTCTGCCTTTTTTCCTTGAAATAAGTGAAATTTCTGCAATTTTGCCTCAAAAAAAGTGAAATTTCTGCAATTTTGCCCCAAAATAAGGGAACTTTCTAGAATTTTGCCCCAAAATAGTGGAATTTCTGAGTTTTGCCCCAAAATAAGGAGAATTTCTGTCTTTTTCCCTAACATATAGGGAATTTCTGCCTTTTTGCCCCACAATTAGGGGAATTTCTAGAATTTTGCTCCAAAATACGGGGAATTTCTGCCTTTTTGCCCGAAAATAAGAAGAATGCATACCTTTTTGCCATAAAAAAGGGAAATTTCCTCATTTTTGCTCCAAAATAAGAGGAATTTCTGCTATTTTGCTTCTAAATAAGTGGAATTTCTGTCTTTTTCCCCCAAAACAAAGAGAATTTCTGTATTTTTTGCCCCAAAATAAGGAAAATTTCTGACTTATTACCCTGAAATAAGTGAAATTTCTCCAATTTTGCTCCAAAATAAGGGAAATTTCTGCCTTTTTGCCCCCAAATAAGGGGAATTTCAGGCTTTTTACCTCAAAATAACGGGAATTTCTGCATTTTTGCTCCAAAATATAGGAAATTTCTGCCTTTTTGCCCCAAAATAAGAAAAATTTCTGCAATTTTGTACCAAAATAAAAGAAATTTCTGCCTTTTTGCCCCAAAATAAAAAAATTTCTTCTTTTTTTCTGAAATAAGTGAAATTTCTGCAATTTTGCCCCAAAATAAGGGAAATTTTTGGAATTTTGCCCCAAAATAAGTGTAATTTAAGAGTTTTGCCCCAAAATAAAGAAAATTTCTGTCTTTTTGCCCTAACATATATGGATTTTCTGCCTTTTTGCCGACAATTAGGGGAATTTCTGCAATTTTGCTCCAAAATACGGGGAATTACAGCCTTTTTGCCCGAAAATCAGAAGAGTTCATACCTTTTTACCATGAATAAAAAAGAAATTTCTTCATTTTTGCTCCAAAATGAGGGGAATTTCTGCTTTTTTGCCTCTAAATAAGTAGAATTTCTGTCTTTTTCCCCCAAAGCAAAGGGAATTTCTGTCTTTTTTGTCCCAAAATAAGGAAAAATTCTGACTTATTACCGTGAAGTAAGTGAAATTTCTGCAATTTTGCCCCAAAATAAAAGAAATTTCTGCCTTTTTGCCTTCAAATAAGGTGAATATCAGCATTTTTACCTCAAAATAACAAGAATTTCTGCATTTTTGCCACAAAATATTAGGAATTTCTGCCTTTTTGCCCCAAAATAAGGAAAATTTCTGCCTTTTTTCCCTGAAATAAGTGAAATTTCTGCAATTTTGCCCCAAAATAAATGAAATTTCTGCAATTTTGCCCCAAAATAAGTGAAATTTCTGCAATTTTGCCCCAAAATAAGAGAAATTTCTGGAATTTTGCCCCAAAATAAGTGGAATTTCTGAGTTTTGCCCCAAAATAAAGAGAATTTCTGTCTTTTTGTCCCAACATATAGAGAATTTCTGCCTTTTTGCCCCACAATTAACGGAATTTCTGCAATTTTGCTTCAAAATACGGGGTATTTCTGCCTTTTTGCCCGAAAATAAGAAGAATGCATACCTTTTTGCCATTTAAAAAAGAAATTTCTTCATTTTTGCTCCAAAATAAGGGGAATTTCTGCTTTTTTGCTTCTAAATAGGTGGAATTTCTGTCTTTTTCCCACAAAACAATGAGAATTTTTGTCTTTTTTGCCCGTAAATAAGGAAAATTTCTGACTTATTACCCTGAAATAAGTGAAATTTCTGATATTTTGCCCCAAAATAAGGGAAATTTCTGCCTTTTGGCCCCCAAATAAGGGGAATTTCAGCCTTTTTACCTAAAAATAAGAGGAATTTCTGTATTTTAGCCACAAAATATTAGGAATTTCTGGCTTTTTGCACCCAAATAAGAAAATTTCTGCTCTTTTGCCCTGAAATAAGTGAATTTTCTGAAATTTTGCCCCAAAATAAGTGAAATTTCTGCAATTTTGCCCCAAAATAAAGGAAATTTCGGGAATTTTGCCCCAAAATATGTGGAATTTCTGAGTTTTGCCCCAAAATAAGGAGAATTTTTGTTTTTTGCCCCAACATATCTGGAATTTCTGCCTTTTTGCCCCACAATTAGGGGAATTTCTGCAATTTTGCTCTAAAATACAGGGAATTTCTGCCTTTTGCCCGAAAATCAGAATAATGCATACGTTTTTGTCATAAAACAGGAAAATTTCTTAATTTTTGCTCAAAAATAAAACGAATTTCTGCTTTTTTGCCTCTAAATAAGTGGAATTTCTGTCTTTTTCCCCCAAAACAAAGGTAATTTCTGTCTTTTTTGCCCCAAAATAAGGAAAATTTCTGACTTATTACCCTGAAATAAGAGAAATCTCTGTAATTTTTCCCCAAAATAAGGGAAATTTCTGCCTTTTTGACCCCAAATAAGGGGAATTTCAGCCTTTTTACCTCAAAATAAGGGGAATTTCTGCATTTTTGCCACAAAATATTAGGAATTTCTGCCGTTTTGCCCCAAAATAAAGAAAATTTCTGCCTTTTTTCCTTGAAAAAAGTGAAATTTCTGCAATTTTGCCTCAAAAAAAGTAAAATTTCTACAATTTTGCCCCAAAATAAGGGAACTTTCTGGAATTCTGCCCCAAAATAAGTGGAATTTCTGAGTTTTGCCCCAAAATAAGGAGAATTTCTGTCTTTTTGCCCCAACATCTAGGGAATTTCTGCCTTTTTGCCCCACAATTAGGAGAATTTCTGCAATTTTGCTCCAAAATACGGGGAATTTCTTCCTTTTTGCCTGAAATTCAGAAGAATGCATACCTTTTTGCCATAAAAAAAAGGAAATTTCTTCATTTTTGCTCCAAAATAAAGGAAATTTCTGTATTTTGCAACTAAATAAGTGGAATTTCTGTCTTTTTCCCCCAAAACAAAGAAAATTTCTTTCTTTTTTGCCCCAAAATAAGAAAAATTTCTGACTTATTACCCTGAAGTAATTGAAATTTCTGCAATTTTGCCATAAAATAAGGGAAATTTCTGCCTTTTTGCCCCCAAATAATGGGAATTTCAGCCTTTTCACCACAAAATAAGGGGAATTTCTGCATTTTTGCCACAAAATATTAGGAAATTCTGACTTTTTGCCCCAAAATAAGGAAATTTTTTGCCTTTTTTCCCTGAAATAAGTGAAATTTCTGCAATTTTGCCCCAAAATATTTGAAATTTCTGGAATTGTGCCCCAAAATAAGTGGAATTTCTGAGTATTGCCCCAAAATAAGGAGAATTTCTGTCTTTTTGCCCCAACATATACGGAATTTCTGCCTTTTTGACCCACAATTAGTGGAATTTCTGCACTTTTGCTCCAAAATACGGGGAATTTCTGTTTTTTTGCCCGAAAATAAGAAGAATGCATACCTTTTTGCCATAAAAGGGAAATTTGTTCATTTTTGCTCCAAAATAAGGGGAATTTCTGCTTTTTTTGCCTCTAAATAAGTGAAATTTCTGTCTTTTTCCCTCAAATCAAAGGGAATTCCTTTATTATTTGCCCCAAAATAAGGAAAATTTCTAAATTACTTCCTGAAATAAATGAAATTTCTGCAATTGTGCCCCAAAATAAAAAAAATTCCTGACTTTTTGCCCCCAAATAAGGGGAATATCAGCCTCTTTACCTCAAAATAAGGAAAATTTCTTCATTTATGCAACAAAATATTAGAAATTTCTGCCTTTTTGCCCCAAAATAAGAAAATTTCTGCTTTTTTTCTGGAATAAGTGAAATTTCTGCAATTTTGCCCCAATATAAGTGAAATTTCTGCAATTTTGCCTCAAAATAAGGGAAATTTCTGGAATCTTGCCCCAAAATAAGTGGAATTTCTGAGTTTTTCCCCAAAATAAGGAGAATTTCTGCAATTTTGCTCCAAAATACGGGCAATTTCTGCATTTTTGCACGAAAATAATAAGAATGCATACCTTTTTCCCAAAAAAAGGGAAATTTCTTCCTTTTTCCTCCAAAATAAGGGGAATTTCTGCTTTTTTGCTTCTAAATAAGTGGAATTTCTGTCTTTTTCCCCCAAAACAACGGGAATTTCTGTCTTTTTTGCCATAAATAAGGAAAATTTCTGACTTATTACCCTGAAATAAGTGAAATTTTTGCAATTTTGCCCCAAAATAAGGGAAATTTCTGCCTTTTTGCCCCAAAATAAGGGGAATTTCAGGCTTTTTAGCTCAAAATAACAGGAATTTCTGCATTTTTGCTCCAAAATATGGGAAATTTCTTCATTTTTGCCCCAAAATAAGAAAAATTTCTGTAATTTTGTACCAAAATAAAAGAAATTTCTGCCTTTTTGCCCCAAAATAAGAAAATTTCTTCTTTTTTCTGAAATAAGTGAAATTTCTGCAATTTTGCCCTAAATTAAGTCAAATTTCTGCAATTTTGCCCCAACATAAGGGAAATTTCTGGAATTTTGCCCCAAAATATGTGGAATTTCTGAGTTTTGCCCCAAAATAAGGAGAATTTCTGAGTTTTGCCCTAACATATAGGGAATTTCTGCCTTTTTGCCCTACAATTAGGGGAATTTCTGCAATTTTGCTCCAAAATAAGGGGAATTTCTGCTTTTTGCCTCTAAATAAGTGGAATTTCTGTCTTTTTCCCCCAAAACAAAGGGAATTCCTGTCTTTTTTGCCCCAAAATAAGGAAAATTTCTAACTTATTACCCTGAAATAAGTGAAATTTCTGCAATTTTGCCCCAAAATAAAGGAAATTTCTGACTTTTTGCCCCCAAATAAGGAAAATTTTAGCCTTTTTACCTCAAAATAAGGAGAATTTCTGCATTTTTGCAACCAAATATTAGAAATTTCTGCCTTTTTGCACCAAAATAAGAAAATTTCTTCTTTATTTCTGGAATAAGTGAAATTTCTGCAATTTTGCCTAAAAATAAGTGAAATTTCTGCAATTTTGCCCCAAAGTAAGGAAAATTTCTGGAATTTTGCACAAAGGAGGTGGAATTTCTGAGTTTTGCCCCAAAATAAGAAGAATTTCTGCAGTTTTGCTCCAAAATACGGGGAATTTCGTCCTTTTTGCCCGAAAATAAGAAGAATGCATACCTTTTTGCCATAAAAAAGGGAAATTTCTTCATTTTTGCTCCAAAATAAGGGGAATTTCTGGTTTTTAGCCTATAAATAATTGGAATTTCTGTCTTTTTCCCCCAAAACAAAGGAAATTTCTGTCTTTTTTGCCCCAAAATAAGGAAGATTTCTGACTTATTACCCTGAAATAAGTTAAATATCTGCAATTTTGCCCCGAAATAAGGGAAATTTCTGCCTTTTTGTCCCAAAATAAGGGGAATTTCAGGCTTTTTACCTCAGACTAAGGGGAATTTCTGCATTTTTGCTCCAAAGCATGGGAAATTTCTGCGTTGTTGCTTCAAAATAAGAAAAATTTCTGCAATTTTGTACCAAAATAAAAGAAATTTCTGCCTTTTTGCCCCAAAATAAGAAAATTTCTGCTTTTTTCTGAAATAAGTGAAATTTCTGCAATTTTGCCCCAAAATAAGTCAAATTTCTGCAATTTTGCCCCAACATAAGGGAAATTTCTGGAATTTTGCCCCAAAATATGTGGAATTTCTGAGTTTTGCCCCAAAATAAGGAGAATTTCTGACTTTTTGCCCTAACATATAGGGAATTTCTGCCTTTTTGCGCCACAATTAGGGGAATTTCTGCAATTTTGCTCCAAAATACTAGGAATTTCTGCCTTTTTGCCCGAAAATAAGAAGAATGCATACCTTTTTGCCATAAAAAAGGGAAATTTCTTCATTTTTGCTCCAAAATGAGGGGAATTTCTGCTTTTTGCCTCTAAATAAGTGGAATTTCTGTCTTTTTCCCCCAAACAAAGGGAATTCCTGTCTTATTTGCCACAAAATAATGAATATTTCTAACTTATACCCTGAAATAAGTGAAATTTCTGCAATTTTGCCCCAAAATAAAGGAAATTTCTGACATTTTGCCCCCAAATAAGGAAAATTTCAGCCTTTTTACCTCAAAATAAGGAGAATTTCTGCATTTTTGCAACAAAATATTAGAAATTTCTGCCTTTTTGCACTAAAATAAAAAAAATTTCTGCTTTTTTTCTGGAATAAGTGAAATTTCTGCAATTTTGCCCCAAAATAAGTGAAATTTCTGCAATTTTGCCCCAAAATAAGGAAAATTTCTGGAATTTTGCCTCAAAATAAGTGGAATTTCTGCAGTTTTGCTCCAAAATACGGGGAATTTCTGCCTTTTTTGCCTGAAAATAAGAAGAATGCATACCTTTTTGCCATAATAAAGAAAAATTTCTTCATTTTTGCTCCAAAATAAGGGGAATTTCTGGTTTTTAGCCTATAAATAAGTGGAATTTCTGTCTTTTCCCCCCAAAACAAAGGAAATTTCTGTCTTTTTTGCCCCAAAATAAGGAAGATGTCTGACTTATTACCCTGAAATAAGTTAAATATCTGCAATTTTGCCCCGAAATAAGGGAAATTTCTGCCTTTTTGCTTCAAAATAAAGGGATTTTCAGGATTTTTACCTCAAAATAAGGGGAATTTCTGCATTTTTGCTCCAAAATATGGGAAATTTCTGCCTTTTTGCCCCAAAATAAGAAGAATTTCTGCAATTTTCTACCAAAATAAAAGAAATTTCTGCCTTTTTGCCCCAAAATAAGAAAATTTCTCCTTTTTTCTGAAATAAGTGAAATTTTGCAATTTTGCCCCAAAAGAAGTTAAATTTCTGCAATTTTGCCCCAAAATAAGGGAAATTTCTGGAATTTTGCCCCAAAATAAGTGGAATTTCTGAGTTTTGCCCCAAAATAAGGAGAATTTCTGCAATTTTGTCCAAAATACGGGCAATTTCTGCCTTTTTGCCCGAAAATAATAAGAATGCATACCTTTTTGCCATAAAAAAGGGAAATTTCTTCCTTTTTCCTCCAAAATAAGGGGAATTTCTGCTTTTTTGCTTCTAAATAAGTGGAATTTCTGTGTTATTCCCCCAAAACAAAGGGAATTTCTGTCTTTTTTGCCCCAAAATAAAGAAAATTTCTGACTTATTACCCTGAAATAAGTGAAATTTCTGCAATTTTCCCCCAAAATAAAGGAAATTTCTGCCTTTTTGCCCCCAAATAAGAGGAATTTCATGATTTTTACCTCAAAATAACGGGAATTTCTGCATTTTTGCTCCAAAATATGGGAAATTTCTTCCTTTTTGCCCCAAAATAAGAAAAATTTCTGCAATTTTTTACCAAAATGAAAGAAATTTCTGCCTTTTTGCCCCAAAATAAGAAAATTTCTTCTTTTTTCTGAAATAAGTGAAATTTCTGCAATTTTGCCCCAAAATAAGTCAAATTTCTGCTATTTTGCCCCAAAATAAGTTAAATTTCTGGAATTTTGCTTCAAAATAAGTAGAATTTCTGAGTTTTGCCCCAAAATAAAGAGAATTTCTGAGTTTTGCCCTAACATATAGGGAATTTCTGCCTTTTTGCCCCACAACTAAGAGAATTTCTGCAATTTTGCTCCAAAATACGGGGAATTTCTGCCTTTTTGCCCGAAAATGAGAAGAAGGCATACCTTTTTGCCATAAAAAAAAAGAAATTTCTTCCTTTTTGCTCCAAAAAAAGGGGAATTTCTGCTTTTTGCCTCTAAATAATTGGAATTTTTGTCTTTTTCCCCCAAAACAAAGGGAATTCCTGTCTTTTTTGCCCCAAAATAAGGAAAATTTCTAACTTATTACCCTGAAATAAGTGAAATTTCTGCAATTTTGCCACAAAATAAAGGAAATTTCTGACTTTTTGCCCCCAAATAAGGAAAATTTTAGCCTTTTTACCTCAAAATAAGGAGAATTTCTGCATTTTTGCAACAAAATATTAGAAATTTCTGCCTTTTTGCACCAAAATAAGAAAATTTCTTCTTTATTTCTGGAATAAGTGAAATTTCTGCAATTTTGCCTAAAAATAAGTGAAATTTCTGCAATTTCTCCCAAAATAAGGAAAATTTCTGGAATTTTGCCCCGAAATAAGTGGAATTTCTGAGTTTTGCCCCAAAATAAGGAGAATTTCTGCAGTTTTGCTCCAAAATACGGGGAATTTCTGCCTTATTGCCCAAAAATCAGAAGAATGCATACCTTTTTGCCATAAAAAAAGAAATTTCTTCATTTTTGCTCCAAAATAAAGGGAATTTCTGCTTTTTTACCACTAAATAAGTGGAATTTCTGTCTTTTTCCTTCAAAACAAAGAAAATTTCTGTATTTTTTGCCCCAAAATAAGGAAGATTTCTGACTTATTACCCTGAAATAAGTGAAATATCTTCAATTTTGCCCCAAAATAAGGGAAATTTCTGCCTTTTTGCCCCCAAATAAAGGGAATGTCAGGCTTTTTACCTCAAAATAAGTGAAATTTCTGCAATTTTGCCCCAAAATAAGGGAACTTTCTGGAATTTTGCCCCAAAATAAGTGGAATTTCTGAGTTTTGCCCCAAAATAAGAAGAATTTCTGCAATTTTGCGCCAAAATACGGGCAATTTCTGCCTTTTTGCCCGAAAATAATAAGAATGCATACCTTTTTGCGAAAAAAGGGAAATTTCTTCCTTTTTCCTCCAAAATAAGGGGAATTTCTGCTTTTTTGCTTCTAAATAAGTGGAATTTCTGTCTCTTTCCCCCAAAACAAAGGGAATTTCTGTCTTTTTTGCCCCAAAATAAGGAAAATTTCTGACTTATTACCCTGAAATAGTGAAATTTCTGCAATTTTGCCCCAAAATAAGGGAAATTTCTGCCTTTTTGCCCCCAAATAAGGGGAATTTCAGGCTTTTTACCTCAAAATAATGGGAATTTCTGCATTTTTGCTCCAAAATATGGGAAATTTCTTCCTTTTTGCCCCAAAATAAGAAAAATTTCTGCAATTTTGTACCAAACTAAAAGAAATTTCTGCCTTTTTGCCCCAAAATAAGAAAATTTCTTCTTTTTTCTGAAATAAGTGAAATTTCTGCAATTTTGTCCCAAAATAAGTCAAATTTCTGCAATTTTGCCCCAAAATAAGTAAAATTTCTGGAATTTTGCCCCAAAATAAGTGGAATTTCTGAGTTTTGCCCCAAAATAAGGAGAATTTCTGAGTTTTGCCCTAACATATAGGGAATTTCTGCCTTTTTGCCCTACAATTAGGGGAATTTCTGCAATTTTGCTCCAAAATACGGGGAATTTCTGCCTTTTGCCCGAAAATAAGAAGAATGCATACCTTTTTGCCATAAAAAAGGGAAATTTCTTCCTTTTTGCTCCAAAATAAGGGGAATTTCTGCTTTTTGCCTCTAAATAATTGGAATTTCTGTCTCTTTCCCCCAAAACAAAGGGAATTCCTGTCTTTTTTGCCCCAAAATAAGGAAAATTTCTAACTTATTACCCTGAAATAAGTGAAATTTCTGCAATTGTGCCCCAAAATAAAGGAAATTTCTGACTTTTTGCCCCCAAATAAAGAAAATTTTAGCCTTTTTACCTCAAAATAAGGAGAATTTCTGCATTTTTGCAACAAAATATTAGAAATTTCTGCCTTTTTGCACCAAAATAAGAAAATTTCTTTTTTATTTCTGGAATAAGTGAAATTTCTGCAATTTTGCCTACAAATAAGTGAAATTTCTGCATTTTTGCCCCAAAATAAGGAAAATTTCTGGAATTTTGCCCCAAAATAAGTGGAATTTCTTAGTTTTGCCCTAAAATAAGGAGAATTTCTGCAGTTTTGCTCCAAAATACGGGGAATTTCTGCCTTTTTGCCTGAAAATAAGAAGAATGCATACTTTTTTGCCATAAAAAAAGGAAATTTCTTCATTTTTGCTCCAAAATAAGGGGAATTTCTGGTTTTTAGCCTCTAAATAAGTGGAATTTCTGTCTTTTTCCCCCAAAACAAAGGAAATTTCTGTCTTTTTTAACCAAAATAAGGAAGATTTCTGACTTATTACCCTGAAATAAGTTAAATATCTGCAATTTTGTCCCGAAATAAGGGAAATTTCTGCCTTTTTGCCCCAAAATAAGGAAAATTTCAGGCTTTTTACCTCAGAATAAGGGGAATTTCTGAATTTTTGCTCCAAAGTATGGGAAATTTCTGCGTTTTTGCCCCAAAATAAGAAAAATTTCTGCAATTTTGTACCAAAATAAAAGAAATTTCTGCCTTTTTGCCCCAAAATAAGAAAATTTCTGCTTTTTTCTGAAATAAGTGAAATTTCTGCAATTTTGCCCCAAAATAAGTCAAATTTCTGCAATTTTGCCCCAAAATAAGGGAACTTTCTGGGATTTTGCCACAAAATATGTGGAATTTCTGAGTTTTGCCCCAAAATAAGGAGAATTTCTGACTTTTTGCCCTAACATATAGGGAATTTCTGCCTTTTTGCGCCACAATTAGGGGAATTTCTGCAATTTTGCTCCAAAATACTAGGAATTTCTGCCTTTTTGCCCGAAAATAAGAAGAATGCATACCTTTTTGCCATAAAAAAAGGAAATTTCTTCATTTTTGTTTTAAAATAAGGGGAATTTCTGCTTTTTGCCTCTAAATAAGTGGAATTTCTGTCTTTTTCCCCCACAACAAAGGGAATTCCTGTCTTTTTTGCCCCAAAATAATGAAAATTTCTAACTTATTACTCTGAAATAAGTGAAATTTCTGCAATTTTGCCCCAAAATAAAGGAAATTTCTGACTTTTTGTCCCCAAATAAGAAAATTTCAGCCTTTTTACCTCAAAATAAGGAGAATTTCTGCATTTTTCCAACAAAATATTAGAAATTTCTGCCTTTTTGCACCAAAATAAAAAAATTTCTGCTTTTTTTCTGGAATAAGTGAAATTTCTGCAATTTTGCCCCAAAATAAGTGAAATTTCTGCAATTTTGCCCCAAAATAAGGAAAATTTCTGGAATTTTGCCCCAAAATAAGTGGAATTTCTGAATTTTGCCCCAAAATAAGGAGAATTTCTGCAGTTTTGCTCCAAAATACGGGGAATTTCTGCCTTTTTGCCCAAAAATAAGAAGAATGCATACCTTTTTGCCATAAAAAAAGGGAAATTTCTTCATTTTTGCTCCAAAATAAGGGGAATTTCTGGTTTTTAACCTCTAAATAAGTGGAATTTCTGTCTCTTTCCCCCAAAACAAAGGGAATTTCTGTCTTTTTTGCCCCAAAATAAGGAAAATTTCTGACTTATTACCCTGAAATAGTGAAATTTCTGCAATTTTGCCCCAAAATAAGGGAAATTTCTGCCTTTTTGCCCCCAAATAAGGGGAATTTCAGGCTTTTTACCTCAAAATAACGGGAATTTCTGCCTTTTTGCTTCAAAATAAAGTGAATTTCAGGATTTTTACCTCAAAATAAGGGGAATTTCTGCATTTTTGCTCCAAAATATGGGAAATTTCTTCCTTTTTGCCCCAAAATAAGAAAAATTTCTGCAATTTTGTACCAAAATAAAAGAAATTTCTGCCTTTTTGCCCCAAAATAAGAAAATTTCTTTTTTTTTTTCTGAAATAAGTGAAATTTTGCAATTTTGCCCCAAAAGAAGTGAAATTTCTGCAATTTTGCCCCAAAATAAGGGAAATTTCTGGAATTTTGCCCCAACATAAGTGGAATTTCTTAGTTTTGCCCCAAAATAATGAGAATTTCTGTCTTATTGCCCTAAGATATAGGGAATTTCTGCCTTTTTGCCCCACAATTAGGGGAATTTCTGCAATTTTGCTCCAAAATACGGGGAATTTCTGACTTTTTGCCCAAAAATCAGAAGAATGCATACCTTTTTGCCATAAAAAAAAGAAATTTCTTCATTTTTGCTCCAAAATAAAGGGAATTTTTGCTTTTTTGCCACTAAATAAGTGGAATTTCTGACTTTTTCCTTCAAAACAAAGAAAATTTCTGTATTTTTTTGCCCCAAAATAAGTCAAATTTCTGCAATTTTGCCTCAACATAAGGTAAATTTCTGGGATTTTGCCACAAAATATGTGGAATTTCTGAGTTTTGCCCCAAAATAAGGAGAATTTCTGACTTTTTGCCCTAACATATAGGGAATTTCTGCCTTTTTGCGCCACAATTAGGGGAATTTCTGCAATTTTGCTCCAAAATACTAGGAATTTCTGCCTTTTTGCCCGAAAATAAGAAGAATGCATACCTTTTTGCCATAAAAAAAGGAAATTTCTTCATTTTTGTTTTAAAATAAGGGGAATTTCTGCTTTTTGCCTCTAAATAAGTGGAATTTCTGTCTTTTTCCCCCACAACAAAGGGAATTCCTGTCTTTTTTGCCCCAAAATAATGAAAATTTCTAACTTATTACTCTGAAATAAGTGAAATTTCTGCAATTTTGCCCCAAAATAAAGGAAATTTCTGACTTTTTGTCCCCAAATAAGAAAATTTCAGCCTTTTTACCTCAAAATAAGGAGAATTTCTGCATTTTTCCAACAAAATATTAGAAATTTCTGCCTTTTTGCACCAAAATAAAAAAATTTCTGCTTTTTCTCTGGAATAAGTGAAATTTCTGCAATTTTGCCCCAAAATAAGTGAAATTTCTGCAATTTTGCCCCAAAATAAGGAAAATTTCTGGAATTTTGCCCCAAAATAAGTGGAATTTCTGAATTTTGCCCCAAAATAAGGAGAATTTCTGCAGTTTTGCTCCAAAATACGGGGAATTTCTGCCTTTTTGCCCAAAAATAAGAAGAATGCATACCTTTTTGCCATAGAAAAAGGGAAATTTCTTCATTTTTGCTCCAAAATAAGGGGAATTTCTGGTTTTTAACCTCTAAATAAGTGGAATTTCTGTCTCTTTCCCCCAAAACAAAGGGAATTTCTGTCTTTTTTGCCCCAAAATAAGGAAAATTTCTGACTTATTACCCTGAAATAGTGAAATTTCTGCAATTTTGCCCCAAAATAAGGGAAATTTCTGCCTTTTTGCCCCCAAATAAGGGGAATTTCAGGCTTTTTACCTCAAAATAACGGGAATTTCTGCCTTTTTGCTTCAAAATAAAGTGAATTTCAGGATTTTTACCTCAAAATAAGGGGAATTTCTGCATTTTTGCTCCAAAATATGGGAAATTTCTTCCTTTTTGCCCCAAAATAAGAAAAATTTCTGCAATTTTGTACCAAAATAAAAGAAATTTCTGCCTTTTTGCCCCAAAATAAGAAAATTTCTTTTTTTTTTCTGAAATAAGTGAAATTTTGCAATTTTGCCCCAAAAGAAGTGAAATTTCTGCAATTTTGCCCCAAAATAAGGGAAATTTCTGGAATTTTGCCCCAACATAAGTGGAATTTCTTAGTTTTGCCCCAAAATAATGAGAATTTCTGTCTTATTGCCCTAAGATATAGGGAATTTCTGCCTTTTTGCCCCACAATTAGGGGAATTTCTGCAATTTTGCTCCAAAATACGGGGAATTTCTGACTTTTTGCCCAAAAATCAGAAGAATGCATACCTTTTTGCCATAAAAAAAAGAAATTTCTTCATTTTTGCTCCAAAATAAAGGGAATTTCTGCTTTTTTGCCACTAAATAAGTGGAATTTCTGACTTTTTCCTTCAAAACAAAGAAAATTTCTGTATTTTTTTGCCCCAAAATAAGGAAGATTTCTGACTTATGACCCTGAAATAAGTGAAATATCTGCAATTTTGCCCCAAAATAAGGGAAATTTCTGCGTTTTTGCCCCCAAATAAGGGGAATGTCAGGCTTTTTACCTCAAAATAAGGGGAATTTCTGCATTTTTGCTCCAAAATATGGAAAATTTCTGCCATTTTGCCCCAAAATAAGAAAAATTTCTGCAATTTTGTACCAAAATAAAAGAAATTTCTGCCTTTTGGCCCCAAAATAAAGAAAATTTCTGCCTTTTTTCCTTGAAATGAGTGAAATTTCTGCAATTTTGCCCCAAAATAAGTGAAATTTCTGCAATTTTGCCCCAAAATAAGGGAACTTTCTGGAATTTTGCCCCAAAATAAGTGGAATTTCTGAGTTTTGCCCCAAAATAAGAAGAATTTCTGCAATTTTGCCCCAAAATACGGGCAATTTCTGCCTTTTTGCCCGAAAATAATAAGAATGCATACCTTTTTGCCAAAAAAGGGAAATTTCTTCCTTTTTCCTCCAAAATAAGGGGAATTTCTGCTTTTTTGCTTCTAAATAAGTGGAATTTCTGTCTCTTTCCCCCAAAACAAAGGGAATTTCTGTCTTTTTTGCCCCAAAATAAGGAAAATTTCTGACTTATTACCCTGAAATAGTGAAATTTCTGCAATTTTGCCCCAAAATAAGGGAAATTTCTGCCTTTTTGCCCCCAAATAAGGGGAATTTCAGGCTTTTTACCTCAAAATAACGGGAATTTCTGCATTTTTGCTCCAAAATATGGGAAATTTCTTCCTTTTTGCCCCAAAATAAGAAAAATTTCTGCAATTTTGTACCAAACTAAAAGAAATTTCTGCCTTTTTGCCCCAAAATAAGAAAATTTCTTCTTTTTTCTGAAATAAGTGAAATTTCTGCAATTTTGTCCCAAAATAAGTCAAATTTCTGCAATTTTGCCCCAAAATAAGTAAAATTTCTGGAATATTGCTCCAAAATAAGTGGAATTTCTGAGTTATGCCCCAAAATAAGGAGAATTTCTGAGTTTTGCCCTAACATATAGGGAATTTCTGCCTTTTTGCCCTACAATTAGGGGAATTTCTGCAATTTTGCTCCAAAATACGGGGAATTTCTGCCTTTTTGCCCGAAAATAAGAAGAATGCATACCTTTTTGCCATAAAAAAGGGAAATTTCTTCCTTTTTGCTCCAAAATAAGGGGAATTTCTGCTTTTTGCCTCTAAATAATTGGAATTTCTGTCTCTTTCCCCCAAAACAAAGGGAATTCCTGTCTTTTTTGCCCCAAAATAAGGAAAATTTCTGACTTATTACCCTGAAGTAAGTGAAATTTCTGCAATTTTTCCCCAAAATAAGGGAAATTTCTGCCTTTTTGCCCCCAAATAATGGGAATTTCAGCCTTTTTACCACAAAATAAGGGGAATTTCTGCATTTTTGCCACAAAATATTAGAAAATTCTGATTTTTGCCCCAAAATAAGGAAAATTTCTGACATTTTTCCCAAATTAAGTGAAATTTCTGCAATTTTGCCCCAAAATAAGTGAAATTTCTGCAAATTTGCCCCAAAATAAGGTAACTTTCTGGAATTTTGCCCCAAAATAAGAGGAATTTCTGAGTTTTGCCCCAAAATAAGGTGAATTTCTTTTTTTTTTTGCCCCAACATATAGGGAATTTCTGACTTTTTGCCCCACAATTAGGGGAATTTCTGAAATTTTGCTCTAAAATACGGGAAATTTCTGCCTTTTTGCCCGAAAATAAGAAGAATTTTTATTTTTTGCCATAATAAACGGAAATTTCTTCATTTTTGCTCCGAAATAATGGGAATTTCTACTTTTTTGCCTCTAAAAAGTGGAATTTCTGACTTTTTCCCCCAAAACAAAGGGAATTTCTGCCTTTTTTGCTCCCAAATAAGGAAAATTTCTGACTTATTACCCTAAAGTAAGTAAAATTTCTGCAATTTTGCCTTAAAATAAGGGAAATTTCTGCTTTTTGCCCCAAATATTGGGAATTTCAGCCTTTTTACCTCAAAATAAGGGGAATTTCTGAATTTTTGCCACAAAATATTTGGAATTTCTGACTTTTTGCCCCAAAATAAAGAAAATATCTGACTTTTCTCCCTGAAATAAGTGAAATTTCTGCAATTTTGTCCCAAAATAAGTGAAATTACTGCAATTTTGCTGCAAATAAGGGACATTTCTGGAATTTTGCCTCAAAATAAGTGGAATTTCTGAGTTTTGCCCAAAAATAAGGAGAATTTCTGTCTTTTTGCCCTAACATATAGGGAATTTCTGCCTTTTTGCCCCTCAATTACGGGAATTTCCACAATTTTGCTCCAAAATACGGGGAATTTCTGCCTTTTTGCTTGAAAATAAGAAAAATGCATACCTTTTTGCCATAAAAAAGGGAAATTTCCTCATTTTTGTTCCAAAATAAGGGGAATTTCTGCTTTTTTGCTTCTAAATAAGTGGAATTTCTGTCTTTTTCCCCCAAAACAAAGGGAATTTCTGTATTTTTTGCCCCAAAATAAGGAAAATTTCTAACTTATTACCCTTAAATAAGTGAAATTTCTCCAATTTTGACCCAAAATAAGGGAAATTTCTGCCTTTTTGCCCCCAAATAAGGGGAATTTCAGGCTTTTTACCTCAAAATAACGGGAATTTCTGCATTTTTGCTCCAAAATATAGGAAATTTTTTTCTATTTGCCCCAAAATAAGAAAAATTTCTGCAATTTTGTACCAAAATAAAAGAAATTTCTGCCTTTTTGCCCCAAAATAAGAAAATTTCTTCTTTTTTCTGAAATAAGTGAAATTTCTCCAATTTTGCCCCAAAATAAGTCAAATTTCTGCAATTTTTCCCCAAAATAAGAGAAATTTGAGGAATTTTGCCCCAAAATAAGTGGAATTTCTGAGTTTTTCCCCAAAATAAGGAGAATTTCTGTCTTTTTGCCTTAACATATAAGGAATTTCTGCCTTATTGCCCCACAATTAGGGGAATTTCTGCAATTTTGCACCAAAAACGAGGAATTTCTGCCTTTTTGCCCGAAAATAAGAAGAATGCATACCTTTTTGCCATAAAAAAGGGAAATTTCTTCATTTTTCCTCCAAAATAGAGGGAATTTCTGTTTTTGCCTCTAAATAAGTGGAATTTCTGTCTTTTTTCCCCAAAACAAAGGGAATTCCTGTCTTTTTTGCCCCAAAATAAGGAAAATTTCTAAATTATTACCCTGAAATAAGTGAAATTTCTGCAATTTTGCCCCAAAATAAGGGAAATTTCTGACTTTTTGCCCCCAAATAAAGAAAATTTCAGTCTTTTTACCTCAAAATAAGGGGAATTTCTGCATTTTTGAAACAAAATATTAGAAATTTCTGCCTTTTTGCTTCGAAATAAGAAAATTTCTGCTTTTTTTTCTGGAATAAGTGAAATTTCTGCAATTTTGTCCCAAAATAAGTGAAATTTCTGCAATTTTGCCCCAAAATAAGGAAAATTTCTGGAATTCTGCCCCAAAATAAGTGGAATTTCTGAGTTTTGCCACAAAATAAAAAGAATTTCGGCAGTTTTGCTCCAAAATACGGGGAATTTCTGCCTTTTTGCCCGAAAATAAAAAGAATGCATACCTTTTTGCCATAAAAAATGGGAATTTCTTCATTTTGGCTCCAAAATAAGGGGAATTTCTGGTTTTTAACCTCTAAATAAGTGGAATTTCTTTCTTTTTCCCCCAAAACAAAGGAAATTTCTGTCTTTTTTGCCCCAAAATAAGGAAGATTTCTGACTTATTACCCTGAAATAAGTGAAATATCTGCAATTTTGCCCCAAAATTAGGGAAATTTCTGCCTTTTTGCCTCCAAATAAGACGATTTTCAGGTTTTTACCTCAAAATAAGGGGAATTTCTGCATTTTTGCTCCAAAATATGGGAAATTTATGCCTTTTTGTTCCAAAATAAGAAAAATTTCTGCAATTTTGTAACAAAATAAAAGAAATTTCTGCCTTTTTGCCCCAAAATAAGAAAATTTCTGCTTTTTTCTGAAATAAGTGAAATTTTGCAATTTTGCCCCAAAATAAGTCAAATTTCTGCATATTTGCCCCAAAATAAGGGAAATTTCTGGAATTTTGCCCCAAAATAAGTGGAATTTCTGAGTTTTGCCCAAAAATAAGGAGAATTTCTGTCTTTTTGCCCTAACATATAGGGAATTTCTGCTTTTTGCCCCACAATTAGGGGAATTTCTGCAATTTTGCTCCAAATACGGGGTATTTCTGCCTTTTTGCCCGAAAATAAGAAGAATGCATAACTTTTTGCCATAAAAATAGGAAATTTCTTCATTTTTGCTCCAAAATAAGGGGAATTTCTGCATTTTTGCCTCTAAATAAGTGGAATTTCTGTCTTTTTCCCCCAAAACAAAGGGAATTTCTGTCTTTTCTGCCCGAAAATAAGGAAAATTTATGTTTTATTACCCTGAAATAAGAGAAATTTCAGGAATTTTGCCCCAAAATAAGAAAAATTTCTGCCTTTTTGACCCCAAATAAGGGGAATTTCAGCCTTTTTACCTCAAAATAGGGAGAATTTCTGCATTTTTGCCACAAAATATTAGGAATTTCTGATTTATGCCCAAAATAAAGAAAATTTCTTCCTTTTTTCCTTGAAATATGTGAAATTTCTGCAATTTTGCCCCAAAATAAGTGAAATTACTGCAATTTTGCCCCAAAATAAAGGACCTTTCTGGAATTTTGCCCCAAAATAAGTGGAATTTCTGAGTTTTGCCCCAAAATAATGAGAATTTCTGTCTTTTTGCCCTAAGATATAGGGAATTTCTGCCTTTTTGCCACACAATTAGGGGAATTTCTGCAAGTTTGGTCCAAAATACGGGGAATTTCTGCCTTTTTGCCCGAAAATAATAAGAATGCATACCTTTTTGCCAAAAAGGGGAAATTTCTTCCTTTTTCCTCCAAAATAAGGGGAATTTCTGCTTTTTTGCTTCTAAATAAGTGGAATTTCTGTCTCTTTCCCCCAAAACAAAGGGAATTTCTGTCTTTTTTGCCCCAAAATAAGGAAAATTTCTGACTTATTACCCTGAAATAGTCAAATTTCTGCAATTTTGCCCCAAAATAAGGGAAATTTCTGCCTTTTTGCCCCCAAATAAGGGGAATTTTAGGGTTTTTACGTCAAAATAACGGGAATTTCTGCATTTTTGCTCCAAAATATGGGAAATTTCTTCCTTTTTGCCCCAAAATAAGAAAAATTTCTGCAATTTTGTACCAAAATAAAAGAAATTTCTGCCTTTTTGCCCCAAAATAAGAAAATTTCTTCTTTTTTCTGAAATAAGTGAAATTTCTGCAATTTTGCCCCAAAATAAGTCAAATTTCTGCAATTTTGCCCCAAATTAAGTAAAATTTCTGGAATTTTGCCCCAAAATAAGTGTAATTTCTGAGTTTTGCCCCAAAATAAGGAGAATTTCTGACTTTTTGCCCTAACAAATAGGGAATTTCTGCCTTTTTGCCTCACAATTAGGGGAATTTCTGCAATTTTGCTCCAAAATACGGGGAATTTCTCCTTTTAGCCTGAAAATAAAAAGAATGCATACCTTTTTGCCATAAAAAAGGGAAATTTCTTCATTTTTGCTCCAAAATAAGGGGAATTTCTGCTTTTTGCCTCTAAATAAGTGGAATTTCTGTCTTTTTCCCCCAAAACAAAGGGAATTCCTGTCATTTTTGCCCCAAAATAAAAAAAATTTCTAACTTATTACCCTGAAATAAGTGAAATTTCTGCAATTTTGCCCCAAAATAAATGAAATTTCTGACTTTTTGCCCCCAAATAAGGAAAATTTCAGCATTTTTACCACAAAATAAGTAGAATTTCTGCATTTTTTGCAACAAAATATTAGAAATTTTTGCCTTTTTGCACCAAAATAAGAAAATTTCTGCTTTTTTTCTGGAAAAGTGAAATTTCTGCAATTTTGCCCCAAAATAAGAGAAATTTCTGCAATTTTGCCCCAAAATAAGGAAAATATCTGGAATTTTGCCCCAAAATAAGTGGAATTTCTGAGTTTTGCCCCGAAATAAGGAGAATTTCTGCAGTTTTGCTCCAAAATACGGGGAATTTCTGCCTTTTTGCCCGAAAATAAGAGGAATGCATACCTTTTTGCCATAAAAAAGGGAAATTTCTTCATTTTTGCTCCAAAATAAGGGGAATTTCTGCTTTTTAGCCTCTAAAAAAGTGGAATTTCTGTCTTTTTCCCCCAAAACAAAAGAAATTTCTGTCTTTTTTGCCCTAAAATAAGAAAGATTTCTGACTTATTAACCTGAAATAAGTTAAATATCTGCAATTTTGCCCCGAAATAAGGGAAATTTCTGCCTTTTTGCCCCCAAATAAGGGGGATTTTTGGCTTTTTACCTCAAAATAAGGGGAATTTCTGCATTTTTGCTCAAATATATGGGAAATTTCTTCCTTTTTGCCCCAAAATAAGGAAAATTTCTGCAATTTTGTACCAAAATATAAGAAATTTCTGCCTTTTTGCCCCAAAATAAGAAAATTTCTGCTTTTTTCTGAAATAAATGAAATTTTGCAATTTTGCCCCAAAATAAGTCAAATTTCTTCAATTTTGCCCCAAAATAAGGGAAATTTCTGGAGTTTTGCCCCAAAATAAGTGGAATTTCTGAGTTTTGCCCCAAAATAAGAAGAATTTCTGTCTTTTTGCCCTAACATATAAGGAATTTCTGCATTTTTGTTTCACAATTAGGGGAAATTCTGCAATTTTGCTCCAAAATACGGGGAATTTCTGCCTCTTTGCCCGAAAATAAAAAGAATGCATACCTTTTTGCCATAATAAAAAGAAATTTCTTCATTTTGGCTCCAAAATAAGGGGAATTTCTGGTTTTTAACCTCTAAATAAGTGGAATATCTGTCTTTTTCCTCCAAAACAAAGGAAATTTCTGTCTTTTTTGCCCCAAAATAAAGAACATTTCTGACTTATTACCCTGAAATAAGTGAAATATCTGCAATTTTGCCCCAAAATAAGGGAAATTTCTGCCTTTTTGCCCACAAATAAGACGATTTTCAGGCTTTTTACCTCAAAATAAGGGGAATTTCTGCATTTTTGCTCCAAAATATGGGAAATTTATGCCTTTTAGCCCCAAAATAAGACAAATTTCTGCAATTTTGTAACAAAATAAAAGAAATTTCTTCCTTTTTGCCCCAAAATAAGAAAATTTCTGCTTTTTTCTGAAATAAGTGAAATTTTGCAATTTTGCCCCAAAATAAGTCAAATTTCTTCAATTTTGCCCCAAAATAAGGGAAATTTCTGGGGTTTTGCCCCAAAATAAGTAGAATTTCTGAGTTTTGCCCCAAAATAAGAACAATTTCTGTCTTTTTGCCCTAAGATATAGGGAATTTCTGCCTTTTTGCCCCACAATTAGGGGAATTTCTGCAATTTTGCTCCAAAATACGGGGAATTTCTGCCTTTTTGCCCAAAAATCAGAAGAATGCATACCTTTTTGCCATAAAAAAAGAAATTTCTTCATTTTTGCTCCAAAATAAAGGGAATTTCTGCTTTTTTACCACTAAATAAGTGGAATTTCTGTCTTTTTCCTTCAAAACAAAGAAAATTTCTGTATTTTTTGCCCCAAAATAAGGAAGATTTCTGACTTATTACCCTGAAATAAGTGAAATATCTTCAATTTTGCCCCAAAATAAGGGAAATTTCTGCCTTTTTGCCCCCAAATAAAGGGAATGTCAGGCTTTTTACCTCAAAATAAGTGAAATTTCTGCAATTTTGCCCCAAAATAAGGGAACTTTCTGGAATTTTGCCCGAAAATAAGTGGAATTTCTGAGTTTTGCCCCAAAATAAGAAGAATTTCTGCAATTTTGCGCCAAAATACGGGCAATTTCTGCCTTTTTGCCCGAAAATAATAAGAATGCATACCTTTTTGCGAAAAAAGGGAAATTTCTTCCTTTTTCCTCCAAAATAAGGGGAATTTCTGCTTTTTTGCTTCTAAATAAGTGGAATTTCTGTCTCTTTCCCCCAAAACAAAGGGAATTTCTGTCTTTTTTGCCCCAAAATAAGGAAAATTTCTGACTTATTACCCTGAAATAGTGAAATTTCTGCAATTTTGCCCCAAAATAAGGGAAATTTCTGCCTTTTTGCCCCCAAATAAGGGGAATTTCAGGCTTTTTACCTCAAAATAACGGGAATTTCTGCATTTTTGCTCCAAAATATGGGAAATTTCTTCCTTTTTGCCCCAAAATAAGAAAAATTTCTGCAATTTTGTACCAAACTAAAAGAAATTTCTGCCTTTTTGCCCCAAAATAAGAAAATTTCTTCTTTTTTCTGAAATAAGTGAAATTTCTGCAATTTTGTCCCAAAATAAGTCAAATTTCTGCAATTTTGCCCCAAAATAAGTAAAATTTCTGGAATTTTGCCCCAAAATAAGTGGAATTTCTGAGTTTTGCCCCAAAATAAGGAGAATTTCTGAGTTTTGCCCTAACATATAGGGAATTTCTGCCTTTTTGCCCTACAATTAGGGGAATTTCTGCAATTTTGCTCCAAAATACGGGGAATTTCTGCCTTTTGCCCGAAAATAAGAAGAATGCATACCTTTTTGCCATAAAAAAGGGAAATTTCTTCCTTTTTGCTCCAAAATAAGGGGAATTTCTGCTTTTTGCCTCTAAATAATTGGAATTTCTGTCTCTTTCCCCCAAAACAAAGGGAATTCCTGTCTTTTTTGCCCCAAAATAAGGAAAATTTCTAACTTATTACCCTGAAATAAGTGAAATTTCTGCAATTGTGCCCCAAAATAAAGGAAATTTCTGACTTTTTGCCCCCAAATAAAGAAAATTTTAGCCTTTTTACCTCAAAATAAGGAGAATTTCTGCATTTTTGCAACAAAATATTAGAAATTTCTGCCTTTTTGCACCAAAATAAGAAAATTTCTTTTTTATTTCTGGAATAAGTGAAATTTCTGCAATTTTGCCTACAAATAAGTGAAATTTCTGCATTTTTGCCCCAAAATAAGGAAAATTTCTGGAATTTTGCCCCAAAATAAGTGGAATTTCTTAGTTTTGCCCTAAAATAAGGAGAATTTCTGCAGTTTTGCTCCAAAATACGGGGAATTTCTGCCTTTTTGCCTGAAAATAAGAAGAATGCATACTTTTTTGCCATAAAAAAAGGAAATTTCTTCATTTTTGCTCCAAAATAAGGGGAATTTCTGGTTTTTAGCCTCTAAATAAGTGGAATTTCTGTCTTTTTCCCCCAAAACAAAGGAAATTTCTGTCTTTTTTAACCAAAATAAGGAAGATTTCTGACTTATTACCCTGAAATAAGTTAAATATCTGCAATTTTGTCCCGAAATAAGGGAAATTTCTGCCTTTTTGCCCCAAAATAAGGAAAATTTCAGGCTTTTTACCTCAGAATAAGGGGAATTTCTGAATTTTTGCTCCAAAGTATGGGAAATTTCTGCGTTTTTGCCCCAAAATAAGAAAAATTTCTGCAATTTTGTACCAAAATAAAAGAAATTTCTGCCTTTTTGCCCCAAAATAAGAAAATTTCTGCTTTTTTCTGAAATAAGTGAAATTTCTGCAATTTTGCCCCAAAATAAGTCAAATTTCTGCAATTTTGCCCCAAAATAAGGGAACTTTCTGGGATTTTGCCACAAAATATGTGGAATTTCTGAGTTTTGCCCCAAAATAAGGAGAATTTCTGACTTTTTGCCCTAACATATAGGGAATTTCTGCCTTTTTGCGCCACAATTAGGGGAATTTCTGCAATTTTGCTCCAAAATACTAGGAATTTCTGCCTTTTTGCCCGAAAATAAGAAGAATGCATACCTTTTTGCCATAAAAAAAGGAAATTTCTTCATTTTTGTTTTAAAATAAGGGGAATTTCTGCTTTTTGCCTCTAAATAAGTGGAATTTCTGTCTTTTTCCCCCACAACAAAGGGAATTCCTGTCTTTTTTGCCCCAAAATAATGAAAATTTCTAACTTATTACTCTGAAATAAGTGAAATTTCTGCAATTTTGCCCCAAAATAAAGGAAATTTCTGACTTTTTGTCCCCAAATAAGAAAATTTCAGCCTTTTTACCTCAAAATAAGGAGAATTTCTGCATTTTTCCAACAAAATATTAGAAATTTCTGCCTTTTTGCACCAAAATAAAAAAATTTCTGCTTTTTTTCTGGAATAAGTGAAATTTCTGCAATTTTGCCCCAAAATAAGTGAAATTTCTGCAATTTTGCCCCAAAATAAGGAAAATTTCTGGAATTTTGCCCCAAAATAAGTGGAATTTCTGAATTTTGCCCCAAAATAAGGAGAATTTCTGCAGTTTTGCTCCAAAATACGGGGAATTTCTGCCTTTTTGCCCAAAAATAAGAAGAATGCATACCTTTTTGCCATAAAAAAAGGGAAATTTCTTCATTTTTGCTCCAAAATAAGGGGAATTTCTGGTTTTTAACCTCTAAATAAGTGGAATTTCTGTCTCTTTCCCCCAAAACAAAGGGAATTTCTGTCTTTTTTGCCCCAAAATAAGGAAAATTTCTGACTTATTACCCTGAAATAGTGAAATTTCTGCAATTTTGCCCCAAAATAAGGGAAATTTCTGCCTTTTTGCCCCCAAATAAGGGGAATTTCAGGCTTTTTACCTCAAAATAACGGGAATTTCTGCCTTTTTGCTTCAAAATAAAGTGAATTTCAGGATTTTTACCTCAAAATAAGGGGAATTTCTGCATTTTTGCTCCAAAATATGGGAAATTTCTTCCTTTTTGCCCCAAAATAAGAAAAATTTCTGCAATTTTGTACCAAAATAAAAGAAATTTCTGCCTTTTTGCCCCAAAATAAGAAAATTTCTTTTTTTTTTTCTGAAATAAGTGAAATTTTGCAATTTTGCCCCAAAAGAAGTGAAATTTCTGCAATTTTGCCCCAAAATAAGGGAAATTTCTGGAATTTTGCCCCAACATAAGTGGAATTTCTTAGTTTTGCCCCAAAATAATGAGAATTTCTGTCTTATTGCCCTAAGATATAGGGAATTTCTGCCTTTTTGCCCCACAATTAGGGGAATTTCTGCAATTTTGCTCCAAAATACGGGGAATTTCTGACTTTTTGCCCAAAAATCAGAAGAATGCATACCTTTTTGCCATAAAAAAAAGAAATTTCTTCATTTTTGCTCCAAAATAAAGGGAATTTTTGCTTTTTTGCCACTAAATAAGTGGAATTTCTGACTTTTTCCTTCAAAACAAAGAAAATTTCTGTATTTTTTTGCCCCAAAATAAGGAAGATTTGTGACTTATGACCCTGAAATAAGTGAAATATCTGCAATTTTGCCCCAAAATAAGGGAAATTTCTGCGTTTTTGCCCCCAAATAAGGGGAATGTCAGGCTTTTTACCTCAAAATAAGGGGAATTTCTGCATTTTTGCTCCAAAATATGGAAAATTTCTGCCATTTTGCCCCAAAATAAGAAAAATTTCTGCAATTTTGTACCAAAATAAAAGAAATTTCTGCCTTTTGGCCCCAAAATAAAGAAAATTTCTGCCTTTTTTCCTTGAAATGAGTGAAATTTCTGCAATTTTGCCCCAAAATAAGTGAAATTTCTGCAATTTTGCCCCAAAATAAGGGAACTTTCTGGAATTTTGCCCCAAAATAAGTGGAATTTCTGAGTTTTGCCCCAAAATAAGAAGAATTTCTGCAATTTTGCCCCAAAATACGGGCAATTTCTGCCTTTTTGCCCGAAAATAATAAGAATGCATACCTTTTTGCCAAAAAAGGGAAATTTCTTCCTTTTTCCTCCAAAATAAGGGGAATTTCTGCTTTTTTGCTTCTAAATAAGTGGAATTTCTGTCTCTTTCCCCCAAAACAAAGGGAATTTCTGTCTTTTTTGCCCCAAAATAAGGAAAATTTCTGACTTATTACCCTGAAATAGTGAAATTTCTGCAATTTTGCCCCAAAATAAGGGAAATTTCTGCCTTTTTGCCCCCAAATAAGGGGAATTTCAGGCTTTTTACCTCAAAATAACGGGAATTTCTGCATTTTTGCTCCAAAATATGGGAAATTTCTTCCTTTTTGCCCCAAAATAAGAAAAATTTCTGCAATTTTGTACCAAACTAAAAGAAATTTCTGCCTTTTTGCCCCAAAATAAGAAAATTTCTTCTTTTTTCTGAAATAAGTGAAATTTCTGCAATTTTGTCCCAAAATAAGTCAAATTTCTGCAATTTTGCCCCAAAATAAGTAAAATTTCTGGAATATTGCTCCAAAATAAGTGGAATTTCTGAGTTATGCCCCAAAATAAGGAGAATTTCTGAGTTTTGCCCTAACATATAGGGAATTTCTGCCTTTTTGCCCTACAATTAGGGGAATTTCTGCAATTTTGCTCCAAAATACGGGGAATTTCTGCCTTTTTGCCCGAAAATAAGAAGAATGCATACCTTTTTGCCATAAAAAAGGGAAATTTCTTCCTTTTTGCTCCAAAATAAGGGGAATTTCTGCTTTTTGCCTCTAAATAATTGGAATTTCTGTCTCTTTCCCCCAAAACAAAGGGAATTCCTATCTTTTTTGCCCCAAAATAAGGAAAATTTCTGACTTATTACCCTGAAGTAAGTGAAATTTCTGCAATTTTTCCCCAAAATAAGGGAAATTTCTGCCTTTTTGCCCCCAAATAATGGGAATTTCAGCCTTTTTACCACAAAATAAGGGGAATTTCTGCATTTTTGCCACAAAATATTAGAAAATTCTGATTTTTGCCCCAAAATAAGGAAAATTTCTGACATTTTTCCCAAATTAAGTGAAATTTCTGCAATTTTGCCCCAAAATAAGTGAAATTTCTGCAAATTTGCCCCAAAATAAGGTAACTTTCTGGAATTTTGCCCCAAAATAAGAGGAATTTCTGAGTTTTGCCCCAAAATAAGGTGAATTTCTTTTTTTTTTTGCCCCAACATATAGGGAATTTCTGACTTTTTGCCCCACAATTAGGGGAATTTCTGAAATTTTGCTCTAAAATACGGGAAATTTCTGCCTTTTTGCCCGAAAATAAGAAGAATGCATAACTTTTTGCCATAATAAACGGAAATTTCTTCATTTTTGCTCCGAAATAATGGGAATTTCTACTTTTTTGCCTCTAAAAAGTGGAATTTCTGACTTTTTCCCCCAAAACAAAGGGAATTTCTGCCTTTTTTGCTCCCAAATAAGGAAAATTTCTGACTTATTACCCTAAAGTAAGTAAAATTTCTGCAATTTTGCCTTAAAATAAGGGAAATTTCTGCTTTTTGCCCCAAATATTGGGAATTTCAGCCTTTTTACCTCAAAATAAGGGGAATTTCTGAATTTTTGCCACAAAATATTTGGAATTTCTGACTTTTTGCCCCAAAATAAAGAAAATATCTGACTTTTCTCCCTGAAATAAGTGAAATTTCTGCAATTTTGTCCCAAAATAAGTGAAATTACTGCAATTTTGCTGCAAATAAGGGACATTTCTGGAATTTTGCCTCAAAATAAGTGGAATTTCTGAGTTTTGCCCAAAAATAAGGAGAATTTCTGTCTTTTTGCCCTAACATATAGGGAATTTCTGCCTTTTTGCCCCTCAATTACGGGAATTTCCACAATTTTGCTCCAAAATACGGGGAATTTCTGCATTTTTGCTTGAAAATAAGAAAAATGCATACCTTTTTGCCATAAAAAAGGGAAATTTCCTCATTTTTGTTCCAAAATAAGGGGAATTTCTGCTTTTTTGCTTCTAAATAAGTGGAATTTCTGTCTTTTTCCCCCAAAACAAAGGGAATTTCTGTATTTTTTGCCCCAAAATAAGGAAAATTTCTAACTTATTACCCTTAAATAAGTGAAATTTCTCCAATTTTGACCCAAAATAAGGGAAATTTCTGCCTTTTTGCCCCCAAATAAGGGGAATTTCAGGCTTTTTACCTCAAAATAACGGGAATTTCTGCATTTTTGCTCCAAAATATAGGAAATTTTTTTCTATTTGCCCCAAAATAAGAAAAATTTCTGCAATTTTGTACCAAAATAAAAGAAATTTCTGCCTTTTTGCCCCAAAATAAGAAAATTTCTTCTTTTTTCTGAAATAAGTGAAATTTCTCCAATTTTGCCCCAAAATAAGTCAAATTTCTGCAATTTTTCCCCAAAATAAGAGAAATTTGAGGAATTTTGCCCCAAAATAAGTGGAATTTCTGAGTTTTTCCCCAAAATAAGGAGAATTTCTGTTTTTTTGCCTTAACATATAAGGAATTTCTGCCTTATTGCCCCACAATTAGGGGAATTTCTGCAATTTTGCACCAAAAACGAGGAATTTCTGCCTTTTTGCCCGAAAATAAGAAGAATGCATACCTTTTTGCCATAAAAAAGGGAAATTTCTTCATTTTTCCTCCAAAATAGAGGGAATTTCTGTTTTTGCCTCTAAATAAGTGGAATTTCTGTCTTTTTTCCCCAAAACAAAGGGAATTCCTGTCTTTTTTGCCCCAAAATAAGGAAAATTTCTAAATTATTACCCTGAAATAAGTGAAATTTCTGCAATTTTGCCCCAAAATAAGGGAAATTTCTGACTTTTTGCCCCCAAATAAAGAAAATTTCAGTCTTTTTACCTCAAAATAAGGGGAATTTCTGCATTTTTGAAACAAAATATTAGAAATTTCTGCCTTTTTGCTTCGAAATAAGAAAATTTCTGCTTTTTTTTCTGGAATAAGTGAAATTTCTGCAATTTTGTCCCAAAATAAGTGAAATTTCTGCAATTTTGCCCCAAAATAAGGAAAATTTCTGGAATTCTGCCCCAAAATAAGTGGAATTTCTGAGTTTTGCCACAAAATAAAAAGAATTTCGGCAGTTTTGCTCCAAAATACGGGGAATTTCTGCCTTTTTGCCCGAAAATAAAAAGAATGCATACCTTTTTGCCATAAAAAATGGGAATTTCTTCATTTTGGCTCCAAAATAAGGGGAATTTCTGGTTTTTAACCTCTAAATAAGTGGAATTTCTTTCTTTTTCCCCCAAAACAAAGGAAATTTCTGTCTTTTTTGCCCCAAAATAAGGAAGATTTCTGACTTATTACCCTGAAATAAGTGAAATATCTGCAATTTTGCCCCAAAATTAGGGAAATTTCTGCCTTTTTGCCTCCAAATAAGACGATTTTCAGGCTTTTTACCTCAAAATAAGGGGAATTTCTGCATTTTTGCTCCAAAATATGGGAAATTTATGCCTTTTTGTTCCAAAATAAGAAAAATTTCTGCAATTTTGTAACAAAATAAAAGAAATTTCTGCCTTTTTGCCCCAAAATAAGAAAATTTCTGCTTTTTTCTGAAATAAGTGAAATTTTGCAATTTTGCCCCAAAATAAGTCAAATTTCTGCATATTTGCCCCAAAATAAGGGAAATTTCTGGAATTTTGCCCCAAAATAAGTGGAATTTCTGAGTTTTGCCCAAAAATAAGGAGAATTTCTGTCTTTTTGCCCTAACATATAGGGAATTTCTGCTTTTTGCCCCACAATTAGGGGAATTTCTGCAATTTTGCTCCAAATACGGGGTATTTCTGCCTTTTTGCCCGAAAATAAGAAGAATGCATAACTTTTTGCCATAAAAATAGGAAATTTCTTCATTTTTGCTCCAAAATAAGGGGAATTTCTGCATTTTTGCCTCTAAATAAGTGGAATTTCTGTCTTTTTCCCCCAAAACAAAGGGAATTTCTGTCTTTTTTGCCCGAAAATAAGGAAAATTTATGTTTTATTACCCTGAAATAAGAGAAATTTCAGGAATTTTGCCCCAAAATAAGAAAAATTTCTGCCTTTTTGACCCCAAATAAGGGGAATTTCAGCCTTTTTACCTCAAAATAGGGAGAATTTCTGCATTTTTGCCACAAAATATTAGGAATTTCTGATTTATGCCCAAAATAAAGAAAATTTCTTCCTTTTTTCCTTGAAATATGTGAAATTTCTGCAATTTTGCCCCAAAATAAGTGAAATTACTGCAATTTTGCCCCAAAATAAAGGACCTTTCTGGAATTTTGCCCCAAAATAAGTGGAATTTCTGAGTTTTGCCCCAAAATAATGAGAATTTCTGTCTTTTTGCCCTAAGATATAGGGAATTTCTGCCTTTTTGCCACACAATTAGGGGAATTTCTGCAAGTTTGGTCCAAAATACGGGGAATTTCTGCCTTTTTGCCCGAAAATAATAAGAATGCATACCTTTTTGCCAAAAAAGGGAAATTTCTTCCTTTTTCCTCCAAAATAAGGGGAATTTCTGCTTTTTTGCTTCTAAATAAGTGGAATTTCTGTCTCTTTCCCCCAAAACAAAGGGAATTTCTGTCTTTTTTGCCCCAAAATAAGGAAAATTTCTGACTTATTACCCTGAAATAGTCAAATTTCTGCAATTTTGCCCCAAAATAAGGGAAATTTCTGCCTTTTTGCCCCCAAATAAGGGGAATTTTAGGGTTTTTACGTCAAAATAACGGGAATTTCTGCATTTTTGCTCCAAAATATGGGAAATTTCTTCCTTTTTGCCCCAAAATAAGAAAAATTTCTGCAATTTTGTACCAAAATAAAAGAAATTTCTGCCTTTTTGCCCCAAAATAAGAAAATTTCTTCTTTTTTCTGAAATAAGTGAAATTTCTCCAATTTTGCCCCAAAATAAGTCAAATTTCTGCAATTTTTCCCCAAAATAAGAGAAATTTGAGGAATTTTGCCCCAAAATAAGTGGAATTTCTGAGTTTTTCCCCAAAATAAGGAGAATTTCTGTCTTTTTGCCTTAACATATAAGGAATTTCTGCCTTATTGCCCCACAATTAGGGGAATTTCTGCAATTTTGCACCAAAAACGAGGAATTTCTGCCTTTTTGCCCGAAAATAAGAAGAATGCATACCTTTTTGCCATAAAAAAGGGAAATTTCTTCATTTTTCCTCCAAAATAGAGGGAATTTCTGTTTTTGCCTCTAAATAAGTGGAATTTCTGTCTTTTTTCCCCAAAACAAAGGGAATTCCTGTCTTTTTTGCCCCAAAATAAGGAAAATTTCTAAATTATTACCCTGAAATAAGTGAAATTTCTGCAATTTTGCCCCAAAATAAGGGAAATTTCTGACTTTTTGCCCCCAAATAAAGAAAATTTCAGTCTTTTTACCTCAAAATAAGGGGAATTTCTGCATTTTTGAAACAAAATATTAGAAATTTCTGCCTTTTTGCTTCGAAATAAGAAAATTTCTGCTTTTTTTTCTGGAATAAGTGAAATTTCTGCAATTTTGTCCCAAAATAAGTGAAATTTCTGCAATTTTGCCCCAAAATAAGGAAAATTTCTGGAATTCTGCCCCAAAATAAGTGGAATTTCTGAGTTTTGCCACAAAATAAAAAGAATTTCGGCAGTTTTGCTCCAAAATACGGGGAATTTCTGCCTTTTTGCCCGAAAATAAAAAGAATGCATACCTTTTTGCCATAAAAAATGGGAATTTCTTCATTTTGGCTCCAAAATAAGGGGAATTTCTGGTTTTTAACCTCTAAATAAGTGGAATTTCTTTCTTTTTCCCCCAAAACAAAGGAAATTTCTGTCTTTTTTGCCCCAAAATAAGGAAGATTTCTGACTTATTACCCTGAAATAAGTGAAATATCTGCAATTTTGCCCCAAAATTAGGGAAATTTCTGCCTTTTTGCCTCCAAATAAGACGATTTTCAGGCTTTTTACCTCAAAATAAGGGGAATTTCTGCATTTTTGCTCCAAAATATGGGAAATTTATGCCTTTTTGTTCCAAAATAAGAAAAATTTCTGCAATTTTGTAACAAAATAAAAGAAATTTCTGCCTTTTTGCCCCAAAATAAGAAAATTTCTGCTTTTTTCTGAAATAAGTGAAATTTTGCAATTTTGCCCCAAAATAAGTCAAATTTCTGCATATTTGCCCCAAAATAAGGGAAATTTCTGGAATTTTGCCCCAAAATAAGTGGAATTTCTGAGTTTTGCCCAAAAATAAGGAGAATTTCTGTCTTTTTGCCCTAACATATAGGGAATTTCTGCTTTTTGCCCCACAATTAGGGGAATTTCTGCAATTTTGCTCCAAATACGGGGTATTTCTGCCTTTTTGCCCGAAAATAAGAAGAATGCATAACTTTTTGCCATAAAAATAGGAAATTTCTTCATTTTTGCTCCAAAATAAGGGGAATTTCTGCATTTTTGCCTCTAAATAAGTGGAATTTCTGTCTTTTTCCCCCAAAACAAAGGGAATTTCTGTCTTTTTTGCCCGAAAATAAGGAAAATTTATGTTTTATTACCCTGAAATAAGAGAAATTTCAGGAATTTTGCCCCAAAATAAGAAAAATTTCTGCCTTTTTGACCCCAAATAAGGGGAATTTCAGCCTTTTTACCTCAAAATAGGGAGAATTTCTGCATTTTTGCCACAAAATATTAGGAATTTCTGATTTATGCCCAAAATAAAGAAAATTTCTTCCTTTTTTCCTTGAAATATGTGAAATTTCTGCAATTTTGCCCCAAAATAAGTGAAATTACTGCAATTTTGCCCCAAAATAAAGGACCTTTCTGGAATTTTGCCCCAAAATAAGTGGAATTTCTGAGTTTTGCCCCAAAATAATGAGAATTTCTGTCTTTTTGCCCTAAGATATAGGGAATTTCTGCCTTTTTGCCACACAATTAGGGGAATTTCTGCAAGTTTGGTCCAAAATACGGGGAATTTCTGCCTTTTTGCCCGAAAATAATAAGAATGCATACCTTTTTGCCAAAAAAGGGAAATTTCTTCCTTTTTCCTCCAAAATAAGGGGAATTTCTGCTTTTTTGCTTCTAAATAAGTGGAATTTCTGTCTCTTTCCCCCAAAACAAAGGGAATTTCTGTCTTTTTTGCCCCAAAATAAGGAAAATTTCTGACTTATTACCCTGAAATAGTCAAATTTCTGCAATTTTGCCCCAAAATAAGGGAAATTTCTGCCTTTTTGCCCCCAAATAAGGGGAATTTTAGGGTTTTTACGTCAAAATAACGGGAATTTCTGCATTTTTGCTCCAAAATATGGGAAATTTCTTCCTTTTTGCCCCAAAATAAGAAAAATTTCTGCAATTTTGTACCAAAATAAAAGAAATTTCTGCCTTTTTGCCCCAAAATAAGAAAATTTCTTCTTTTTTCTGAAATAAGTGAAATTTCTGCAATTTTGCCCCAAAATAAGTCAAATTTCTGCAATTTTGCCCCAAATTAAGTAAAATTTCTGGAATTTTGCCCCAAAATAAGTGTAATTTCTGAGTTTTGCCCCAAAATAAGGAGAATTTCTGACTTTTTGCCCTAACAAATAGGGAATTTCTGCCTTTTTGCCTCACAATTAGGGGAATTTCTGCAATTTTGCTCCAAAATACGGGGAATTTCTCCTTTTAGCCTGAAAATAAAAAGAATGCATACCTTTTTGCCATAAAAAAGGGAAATTTCTTCATTTTTGCTCCAAAATAAGGGGAATTTCTGCTTTTTGCCTCTAAATAAGTGGAATTTCTGTCTTTTTCCCCCAAAACAAAGGGAATTCCTGTCATTTTTGCCCCAAAATAAAAAAAATTTCTAACTTATTACCCTGAAATAAGTGAAATTTCTGCAATTTTGCCCCAAAATAAATGAAATTTCTGACTTTTTGCCCCCAAATAAGGAAAATTTCAGCATTTTTACCACAAAATAAGTAGAATTTCTGCATTTTTTGCAACAAAATATTAGAAATTTCTGCCTTTTTGCACCAAAATAAGAAAATTTCTGCTTTTTTTCTGGAAAAGTGAAATTTCTGCAATTTTGCCCCAAAATAAGAGAAATTTCTGCAATTTTGCCCCAAAATAAGGAAAATATCTGGAATTTTGCCCCAAAATAAGTGGAATTTCTGAGTTTTGCCCCGAAATAAGGAGAATTTCTGCAGTTTTGCTCCAAAATACGGGGAATTTCTGCCTTTTTGCCCGAAAATAAGAGGAATGCATACCTTTTTGCCATAAAAAAGGGAAATTTCTTCATTTTTGCTCCAAAATAAGGGGAATTTCTGCTTTTTAGCCTCTAAAAAAGTGGAATTTCTGTCTTTTTCCCCCAAAACAAAAGAAATTTCTGTCTTTTTTGCCCTAAAATAAGAAAGATTTCTGACTTATTAACCTGAAATAAGTTAAATATCTGCAATTTTGCCCCGAAATAAGGGAAATTTCTGCCTTTTTGCCCCCAAATAAGGCGGATTTTTGGCTTTTTACCTCAAAATAAGGGGAATTTCTGCATTTTTGCTCAAATATATGGGAAATTTCTTCCTTTTTGCCCCAAAATAAGGAAAATTTCTGCAATTTTGTACCAAAATATAAGAAATTTCTGCCTTTTTGCCCCAAAATAAGAAAATTTCTGCTTTTTTCTGAAATAAATGAAATTTTGCAATTTTGCCCCAAAATAAGTCAAATTTCTTCAATTTTGCCCCAAAATAAGGGAAATTTCTGGAGTTTTGCCCCAAAATAAGTGGAATTTCTGAGTTTTGCCCCAAAATAAGAAGAATTTCTGTCTTTTTGCCCTAACATATAAGGAATTTCTGCATTTTTGTTTCACAATTAGGGGAAATTCTGCAATTTTGCTCCAAAATACGGGGAATTTCTGCCTCTTTGCCCGAAAATAAAAAGAATGCATACCTTTTTGCCATAATAAAAAGAAATTTCTTCATTTTGGCTCCAAAATAAGGGGAATTTCTGGTTTTTAACCTCTAAATAAGTGGAATATCTGTCTTTTTCCTCCAAAACAAAGGAAATTTCTGTCTTTTTTGCCCCAAAATAAAGAACATTTCTGACTTATTACCCTGAAATAAGTGAAATATCTGCAATTTTGCCCCAAAATAAGGGAAATTTCTGCCTTTTTGCCCACAAATAAGACGATTTTCAGGCTTTTTACCTCAAAATAAGGGGAATTTCTGCATTTTTGCTCCAAAATATGGGAAATTTATGCCTTTTAGCCCCAAAATAAGACAAATTTCTGCAATTTTGTAACAAAATAAAAGAAATTTCTTCCTTTTTGCCCCAAAATAAGAAAATTTCTGCTTTTTTCTGAAATAAGTGAAATTTTGCAATTTTGCCCCAAAATAAGTCAAATTTCTTCAATTTTGCCCCAAAATAAGGGAAATTTCTGGGGTTTTGCCCCAAAATACGTAGAATTTCTGAGTTTTGCCCCAAAATAAGAACAATTTCTGTCTTTTTGCCCTAAGATATAGGGAATTTCTGCCTTTTTGCCCCACAATTAGGGGAATTTCTGCAATTTTGCTCCAAAATACGGGGAATTTCTGCCTTTTTGCCCAAAAATCAGAAGAATGCATACCTTTTTGCCATAAAAAAAGAAATTTCTTCATTTTTGCTCCAAAATAAAGGGAATTTCTGCTTTTTTACCACTAAATAAGTGGAATTTCTGTCTTTTTCCTTCAAAACAAAGAAAATTTCTGTATTTTTTGCCCCAAAATAAGGAAGATTTCTGACTTATTACCCTGAAATAAGTGAAATATCTTCAATTTTGCCCCAAAATAAGGGAAATTTCTGCCTTTTTGCCCCCAAATAAAGGGAATGTCAGGCTTTTTACCTCAAAATAAGTGAAATTTCTGCAATTTTGCCCCAAAATAAGGGAACTTTCTGGAATTTTGCCCGAAAATAAGTGGAATTTCTGAGTTTTGCCCCAAAATAAGAAGAATTTCTGCAATTTTGCGCCAAAATACGGGCAATTTCTGCCTTTTTGCCCGAAAATAATAAGAATGCATACCTTTTTGCGAAAAAAGGGAAATTTCTTCCTTTTTCCTCCAAAATAAGGGGAATTTCTGCTTTTTTGCTTCTAAATAAGTGGAATTTCTGTCTCTTTCCCCCAAAACAAAGGGAATTTCTGTCTTTTTTGCCCCAAAATAAGGAAAATTTCTGACTTATTACCCTGAAATAGTGAAATTTCTGCAATTTTGCCCCAAAATAAGGGAAATTTCTGCCTTTTTGCCCCCAAATAAGGGGAATTTCAGGCTTTTTACCTCAAAATAACGGGAATTTCTGCATTTTTGCTCCAAAATATGGGAAATTTCTTCCTTTTTGCCCCAAAATAAGAAAAATTTCTGCAATTTTGTACCAAACTAAAAGAAATTTCTGCCTTTTTGCCCCAAAATAAGAAAATTTCTTCTTTTTTCTGAAATAAGTGAAATTTCTGCAATTTTGTCCCAAAATAAGTCAAATTTCTGCAATTTTGCCCCAAAATAAGTAAAATTTCTGGAATTTTGCCCCAAAATAAGTGGAATTTCTGAGTTTTGCCCCAAAATAAGGAGAATTTCTGAGTTTTGCCCTAACATATAGGGAATTTCTGCCTTTTTGCCCTACAATTAGGGGAATTTCTGCAATTTTGCTCCAAAATACGGGGAATTTCTGCCTTTTGCCCGAAAATAAGAAGAATGCATACCTTTTTGCCATAAAAAAGGGAAATTTCTTCCTTTTTGCTCCAAAATAAGGGGAATTTCTGCTTTTTGCCTCTAAATAATTGGAATTTCTGTCTCTTTCCCCCAAAACAAAGGGAATTCCTGTCTTTTTTGCCCCAAAATAAGGAAAATTTCTAACTTATTACCCTGAAATAAGTGAAATTTCTGCAATTGTGCCCCAAAATAAAGGAAATTTCTGACTTTTTGCCCCCAAATAAAGAAAATTTTAGCCTTTTTACCTCAAAATAAGGAGAATTTCTGCATTTTTGCAACAAAATATTAGAAATTTCTGCCTTTTTGCACCAAAATAAGAAAATTTCTTTTTTATTTCTGGAATAAGTGAAATTTCTGCAATTTTGCCTACAAATAAGTGAAATTTCTGCATTTTTGCCCCAAAATAAGGAAAATTTCTGGAATTTTGCCCCAAAATAAGTGGAATTTCTTAGTTTTGCCCTAAAATAAGGAGAATTTCTGCAGTTTTGCTCCAAAATACGGGGAATTTCTGCCTTTTTGCCTGAAAATAAGAAGAATGCATACTTTTTTGCCATAAAAAAAGGAAATTTCTTCATTTTTGCTCCAAAATAAGGGGAATTTCTGGTTTTTAGCCTCTAAATAAGTGGAATTTCTGTCTTTTTCCCCCAAAACAAAGGAAATTTCTGTCTTTTTTAACCAAAATAAGGAAGATTTCTGACTTATTACCCTGAAATAAGTTAAATATCTGCAATTTTGTCCCGAAATAAGGGAAATTTCTGCCTTTTTGCCCCAAAATAAGGAAAATTTCAGGCTTTTTACCTCAGAATAAGGGGAATTTCTGAATTTTTGCTCCAAAGTATGGGAAATTTCTGCGTTTTTGCCCCAAAATAAGAAAAATTTCTGCAATTTTGTACCAAAATAAAAGAAATTTCTGCCTTTTTGCCCCAAAATAAGAAAATTTCTGCTTTTTTCTGAAATAAGTGAAATTTCTGCAATTTTGCCCCAAAATAAGTCAAATTTCTGCAATTTTGCCCCAAAATAAGGGAACTTTCTGGGATTTTGCCACAAAATATGTGGAATTTCTGAGTTTTGCCCCAAAATAAGGAGAATTTCTGACTTTTTGCCCTAACATATAGGGAATTTCTGCCTTTTTGCGCCACAATTAGGGGAATTTCTGCAATTTTGCTCCAAAATACTAGGAATTTCTGCCTTTTTGCCCGAAAATAAGAAGAATGCATACCTTTTTGCCATAAAAAAAGGAAATTTCTTCATTTTTGTTTTAAAATAAGGGGAATTTCTGCTTTTTGCCTCTAAATAAGTGGAATTTCTGTCTTTTTCCCCCACAACAAAGGGAATTCCTGTCTTTTTTGCCCCAAAATAATGAAAATTTCTAACTTATTACTCTGAAATAAGTGAAATTTCTGCAATTTTGCCCCAAAATAAAGGAAATTTCTGACTTTTTGTCCCCAAATAAGAAAATTTCAGCCTTTTTACCTCAAAATAAGGAGAATTTCTGCATTTTTCCAACAAAATATTAGAAATTTCTGCCTTTTTGCACCAAAATAAAAAAATTTCTGCTTTTTTTCTGGAATAAGTGAAATTTCTGCAATTTTGCCCCAAAATAAGTGAAATTTCTGCAATTTTGCCCCAAAATAAGGAAAATTTCTGGAATTTTGCCCCAAAATAAGTGGAATTTCTGAATTTTGCCCCAAAATAAGGAGAATTTCTGCAGTTTTGCTCCAAAATACGGGGAATTTCTGCCTTTTTGCCCAAAAATAAGAAGAATGCATACCTTTTTGCCATAAAAAAAGGGAAATTTCTTCATTTTTGCTCCAAAATAAGGGGAATTTCTGGTTTTTAACCTCTAAATAAGTGGAATTTCTGTCTCTTTCCCCCAAAACAAAGGGAATTTCTGTCTTTTTTGCCCCAAAATAAGGAAAATTTCTGACTTATTACCCTGAAATAGTGAAATTTCTGCAATTTTGCCCCAAAATAAGGGAAATTTCTGCCTTTTTGCCCCCAAATAAGGGGAATTTCAGGCTTTTTACCTCAAAATAACGGGAATTTCTGCCTTTTTGCTTCAAAATAAAGTGAATTTCAGGATTTTTACCTCAAAATAAGGGGAATTTCTGCATTTTTGCTCCAAAATATGGGAAATTTCTTCCTTTTTGCCCCAAAATAAGAAAAATTTCTGCAATTTTGTACCAAAATAAAAGAAATTTCTGCCTTTTTGCCCCAAAATAAGAAAATTTCTTTTTTTTTTTCTGAAATAAGTGAAATTTTGCAATTTTGCCCCAAAAGAAGTGAAATTTCTGCAATTTTGCCCCAAAATAAGGGAAATTTCTGGAATTTTGCCCCAACATAAGTGGAATTTCTTAGTTTTGCCCCAAAATAATGAGAATTTCTGTCTTATTGCCCTAAGATATAGGGAATTTCTGCCTTTTTGCCCCACAATTAGGGGAATTTCTGCAATTTTGCTCCAAAATACGGGGAATTTCTGACTTTTTGCCCAAAAATCAGAAGAATGCATACCTTTTTGCCATAAAAAAAAGAAATTTCTTCATTTTTGCTCCAAAATAAAGGGAATTTTTGCTTTTTTGCCACTAAATAAGTGGAATTTCTGACTTTTTCCTTCAAAACAAAGAAAATTTCTGTATTTTTTTGCCCCAAAATAAGGAAGATTTGTGACTTATGACCCTGAAATAAGTGAAATATCTGCAATTTTGCCCCAAAATAAGGGAAATTTCTGCGTTTTTGCCCCCAAATAAGGGGAATGTCAGGCTTTTTACCTCAAAATAAGGGGAATTTCTGCATTTTTGCTCCAAAATATGGAAAATTTCTGCCATTTTGCCCCAAAATAAGAAAAATTTCTGCAATTTTGTACCAAAATAAAAGAAATTTCTGCCTTTTGGCCCCAAAATAAAGAAAATTTCTGCCTTTTTTCCTTGAAATGAGTGAAATTTCTGCAATTTTGCCCCAAAATAAGTGAAATTTCTGCAATTTTGCCCCAAAATAAGGGAACTTTCTGGAATTTTGCCCCAAAATAAGTGGAATTTCTGAGTTTTGCCCCAAAATAAGAAGAATTTCTGCAATTTTGCCCCAAAATACGGGCAATTTCTGCCTTTTTGCCCGAAAATAATAAGAATGCATACCTTTTTGCCAAAAAAGGGAAATTTCTTCCTTTTTCCTCCAAAATAAGGGGAATTTCTGCTTTTTTGCTTCTAAATAAGTGGAATTTCTGTCTCTTTCCCCCAAAACAAAGGGAATTTCTGTCTTTTTTGCCCCAAAATAAGGAAAATTTCTGACTTATTACCCTGAAATAGTGAAATTTCTGCAATTTTGCCCCAAAATAAGGGAAATTTCTGCCTTTTTGCCCCCAAATAAGGGGAATTTCAGGCTTTTTACCTCAAAATAACGGGAATTTCTGCATTTTTGCTCCAAAATATGGGAAATTTCTTCCTTTTTGCCCCAAAATAAGAAAAATTTCTGCAATTTTGTACCAAACTAAAAGAAATTTCTGCCTTTTTGCCCCAAAATAAGAAAATTTCTTCTTTTTTCTGAAATAAGTGAAATTTCTGCAATTTTGTCCCAAAATAAGTCAAATTTCTGCAATTTTGCCCCAAAATAAGTAAAATTTCTGGAATATTGCTCCAAAATAAGTGGAATTTCTGAGTTATGCCCCAAAATAAGGAGAATTTCTGAGTTTTGCCCTAACATATAGGGAATTTCTGCCTTTTTGCCCTACAATTAGGGGAATTTCTGCAATTTTGCTCCAAAATACGGGGAATTTCTGCCTTTTTGCCCGAAAATAAGAAGAATGCATACCTTTTTGCCATAAAAAAGGGAAATTTCTTCCTTTTTGCTCCAAAATAAGGGGAATTTCTGCTTTTTGCCTCTAAATAATTGGAATTTCTGTCTCTTTCCCCCAAAACAAAGGGAATTCCTATCTTTTTTGCCCCAAAATAAGGAAAATTTCTGACTTATTACCCTGAAGTAAGTGAAATTTCTGCAATTTTTCCCCAAAATAAGGGAAATTTCTGCCTTTTTGCCCCCAAATAATGGGAATTTCAGCCTTTTTACCACAAAATAAGGGGAATTTCTGCATTTTTGCCACAAAATATTAGAAAATTCTGATTTTTGCCCCAAAATAAGGAAAATTTCTGACATTTTTCCCAAATTAAGTGAAATTTCTGCAATTTTGCCCCAAAATAAGTGAAATTTCTGCAAATTTGCCCCAAAATAAGGTAACTTTCTGGAATTTTGCCCCAAAATAAGAGGAATTTCTGAGTTTTGCCCCAAAATAAGGTGAATTTCTTTTTTTTTTTGCCCCAACATATAGGGAATTTCTGACTTTTTGCCCCACAATTAGGGGAATTTCTGAAATTTTGCTCTAAAATACGGGAAATTTCTGCCTTTTTGCCCGAAAATAAGAAGAATGCATAACTTTTTGCCATAATAAACGGAAATTTCTTCATTTTTGCTCCGAAATAATGGGAATTTCTACTTTTTTGCCTCTAAAAAGTGGAATTTCTGACTTTTTCCCCCAAAACAAAGGGAATTTCTGCCTTTTTTGCTCCCAAATAAGGAAAATTTCTGACTTATTACCCTAAAGTAAGTAAAATTTCTGCAATTTTGCCTTAAAATAAGGGAAATTTCTGCTTTTTGCCCCAAATATTGGGAATTTCAGCCTTTTTACCTCAAAATAAGGGGAATTTCTGAATTTTTGCCACAAAATATTTGGAATTTCTGACTTTTTGCCCCAAAATAAAGAAAATATCTGACTTTTCTCCCTGAAATAAGTGAAATTTCTGCAATTTTGTCCCAAAATAAGTGAAATTACTGCAATTTTGCTGCAAATAAGGGACATTTCTGGAATTTTGCCTCAAAATAAGTGGAATTTCTGAGTTTTGCCCAAAAATAAGGAGAATTTCTGTCTTTTTGCCCTAACATATAGGGAATTTCTGCCTTTTTGCCCCTCAATTACGGGAATTTCCACAATTTTGCTCCAAAATACGGGGAATTTCTGCATTTTTGCTTGAAAATAAGAAAAATGCATACCTTTTTGCCATAAAAAAGGGAAATTTCCTCATTTTTGTTCCAAAATAAGGGGAATTTCTGCTTTTTTGCTTCTAAATAAGTGGAATTTCTGTCTTTTTCCCCCAAAACAAAGGGAATTTCTGTATTTTTTGCCCCAAAATAAGGAAAATTTCTAACTTATTACCCTTAAATAAGTGAAATTTCTCCAATTTTGACCCAAAATAAGGGAAATTTCTGCCTTTTTGCCCCCAAATAAGGGGAATTTCAGGCTTTTTACCTCAAAATAACGGGAATTTCTGCATTTTTGCTCCAAAATATAGGAAATTTTTTTCTATTTGCCCCAAAATAAGAAAAATTTCTGCAATTTTGTACCAAAATAAAAGAAATTTCTGCCTTTTTGCCCCAAAATAAGAAAATTTCTTCTTTTTTCTGAAATAAGTGAAATTTCTCCAATTTTGCCCCAAAATAAGTCAAATTTCTGCAATTTTTCCCCAAAATAAGAGAAATTTGAGGAATTTTGCCCCAAAATAAGTGGAATTTCTGAGTTTTTCCCCAAAATAAGGAGAATTTCTGTTTTTTTGCCTTAACATATAAGGAATTTCTGCCTTATTGCCCCACAATTAGGGGAATTTCTGCAATTTTGCACCAAAAACGAGGAATTTCTGCCTTTTTGCCCGAAAATAAGAAGAATGCATACCTTTTTGCCATAAAAAAGGGAAATTTCTTCATTTTTCCTCCAAAATAGAGGGAATTTCTGTTTTTGCCTCTAAATAAGTGGAATTTCTGTCTTTTTTCCCCAAAACAAAGGGAATTCCTGTCTTTTTTGCCCCAAAATAAGGAAAATTTCTAAATTATTACCCTGAAATAAGTGAAATTTCTGCAATTTTGCCCCAAAATAAGGGAAATTTCTGACTTTTTGCCCCCAAATAAAGAAAATTTCAGTCTTTTTACCTCAAAATAAGGGGAATTTCTGCATTTTTGAAACAAAATATTAGAAATTTCTGCCTTTTTGCTTCGAAATAAGAAAATTTCTGCTTTTTTTTCTGGAATAAGTGAAATTTCTGCAATTTTGTCCCAAAATAAGTGAAATTTCTGCAATTTTGCCCCAAAATAAGGAAAATTTCTGGAATTCTGCCCCAAAATAAGTGGAATTTCTGAGTTTTGCCACAAAATAAAAAGAATTTCGGCAGTTTTGCTCCAAAATACGGGGAATTTCTGCCTTTTTGCCCGAAAATAAAAAGAATGCATACCTTTTTGCCATAAAAAATGGGAATTTCTTCATTTTGGCTCCAAAATAAGGGGAATTTCTGGTTTTTAACCTCTAAATAAGTGGAATTTCTTTCTTTTTCCCCCAAAACAAAGGAAATTTCTGTCTTTTTTGCCCCAAAATAAGGAAGATTTCTGACTTATTACCCTGAAATAAGTGAAATATCTGCAATTTTGCCCCAAAATTAGGGAAATTTCTGCCTTTTTGCCTCCAAATAAGACGATTTTCAGGCTTTTTACCTCAAAATAAGGGGAATTTCTGCATTTTTGCTCCAAAATATGGGAAATTTATGCCTTTTTGTTCCAAAATAAGAAAAATTTCTGCAATTTTGTAACAAAATAAAAGAAATTTCTGCCTTTTTGCCCCAAAATAAGAAAATTTCTGCTTTTTTCTGAAATAAGTGAAATTTTGCAATTTTGCCCCAAAATAAGTCAAATTTCTGCATATTTGCCCCAAAATAAGGGAAATTTCTGGAATTTTGCCCCAAAATAAGTGGAATTTCTGAGTTTTGCCCAAAAATAAGGAGAATTTCTGTCTTTTTGCCCTAACATATAGGGAATTTCTGCTTTTTGCCCCACAATTAGGGGAATTTCTGCAATTTTGCTCCAAATACGGGGTATTTCTGCCTTTTTGCCCGAAAATAAGAAGAATGCATAACTTTTTGCCATAAAAATAGGAAATTTCTTCATTTTTGCTCCAAAATAAGGGGAATTTCTGCATTTTTGCCTCTAAATAAGTGGAATTTCTGTCTTTTTCCCCCAAAACAAAGGGAATTTCTGTCTTTTTTGCCCGAAAATAAGGAAAATTTATGTTTTATTACCCTGAAATAAGAGAAATTTCAGGAATTTTGCCCCAAAATAAGAAAAATTTCTGCCTTTTTGACCCCAAATAAGGGGAATTTCAGCCTTTTTACCTCAAAATAGGGAGAATTTCTGCATTTTTGCCACAAAATATTAGGAATTTCTGATTTATGCCCAAAATAAAGAAAATTTCTTCCTTTTTTCCTTGAAATATGTGAAATTTCTGCAATTTTGCCCCAAAATAAGTGAAATTACTGCAATTTTGCCCCAAAATAAAGGACCTTTCTGGAATTTTGCCCCAAAATAAGTGGAATTTCTGAGTTTTGCCCCAAAATAATGAGAATTTCTGTCTTTTTGCCCTAAGATATAGGGAATTTCTGCCTTTTTGCCACACAATTAGGGGAATTTCTGCAAGTTTGGTCCAAAATACGGGGAATTTCTGCCTTTTTGCCCGAAAATAATAAGAATGCATACCTTTTTGCCAAAAAAGGGAAATTTCTTCCTTTTTCCTCCAAAATAAGGGGAATTTCTGCTTTTTTGCTTCTAAATAAGTGGAATTTCTGTCTCTTTCCCCCAAAACAAAGGGAATTTCTGTCTTTTTTGCCCCAAAATAAGGAAAATTTCTGACTTATTACCCTGAAATAGTCAAATTTCTGCAATTTTGCCCCAAAATAAGGGAAATTTCTGCCTTTTTGCCCCCAAATAAGGGGAATTTTAGGGTTTTTACGTCAAAATAACGGGAATTTCTGCATTTTTGCTCCAAAATATGGGAAATTTCTTCCTTTTTGCCCCAAAATAAGAAAAATTTCTGCAATTTTGTACCAAAATAAAAGAAATTTCTGCCTTTTTGCCCCAAAATAAGAAAATTTCTTCTTTTTTCTGAAATAAGTGAAATTTCTCCAATTTTGCCCCAAAATAAGTCAAATTTCTGCAATTTTTCCCCAAAATAAGAGAAATTTGAGGAATTTTGCCCCAAAATAAGTGGAATTTCTGAGTTTTTCCCCAAAATAAGGAGAATTTCTGTCTTTTTGCCTTAACATATAAGGAATTTCTGCCTTATTGCCCCACAATTAGGGGAATTTCTGCAATTTTGCACCAAAAACGAGGAATTTCTGCCTTTTTGCCCGAAAATAAGAAGAATGCATACCTTTTTGCCATAAAAAAGGGAAATTTCTTCATTTTTCCTCCAAAATAGAGGGAATTTCTGTTTTTGCCTCTAAATAAGTGGAATTTCTGTCTTTTTTCCCCAAAACAAAGGGAATTCCTGTCTTTTTTGCCCCAAAATAAGGAAAATTTCTAAATTATTACCCTGAAATAAGTGAAATTTCTGCAATTTTGCCCCAAAATAAGGGAAATTTCTGACTTTTTGCCCCCAAATAAAGAAAATTTCAGTCTTTTTACCTCAAAATAAGGGGAATTTCTGCATTTTTGAAACAAAATATTAGAAATTTCTGCCTTTTTGCTTCGAAATAAGAAAATTTCTGCTTTTTTTTCTGGAATAAGTGAAATTTCTGCAATTTTGTCCCAAAATAAGTGAAATTTCTGCAATTTTGCCCCAAAATAAGGAAAATTTCTGGAATTCTGCCCCAAAATAAGTGGAATTTCTGAGTTTTGCCACAAAATAAAAAGAATTTCGGCAGTTTTGCTCCAAAATACGGGGAATTTCTGCCTTTTTGCCCGAAAATAAAAAGAATGCATACCTTTTTGCCATAAAAAATGGGAATTTCTTCATTTTGGCTCCAAAATAAGGGGAATTTCTGGTTTTTAACCTCTAAATAAGTGGAATTTCTTTCTTTTTCCCCCAAAACAAAGGAAATTTCTGTCTTTTTTGCCCCAAAATAAGGAAGATTTCTGACTTATTACCCTGAAATAAGTGAAATATCTGCAATTTTGCCCCAAAATTAGGGAAATTTCTGCCTTTTTGCCTCCAAATAAGACGATTTTCAGGCTTTTTACCTCAAAATAAGGGGAATTTCTGCATTTTTGCTCCAAAATATGGGAAATTTATGCCTTTTTGTTCCAAAATAAGAAAAATTTCTGCAATTTTGTAACAAAATAAAAGAAATTTCTGCCTTTTTGCCCCAAAATAAGAAAATTTCTGCTTTTTTCTGAAATAAGTGAAATTTTGCAATTTTGCCCCAAAATAAGTCAAATTTCTGCATATTTGCCCCAAAATAAGGGAAATTTCTGGAATTTTGCCCCAAAATAAGTGGAATTTCTGAGTTTTGCCCAAAAATAAGGAGAATTTCTGTCTTTTTGCCCTAACATATAGGGAATTTCTGCTTTTTGCCCCACAATTAGGGGAATTTCTGCAATTTTGCTCCAAATACGGGGTATTTCTGCCTTTTTGCCCGAAAATAAGAAGAATGCATAACTTTTTGCCATAAAAATAGGAAATTTCTTCATTTTTGCTCCAAAATAAGGGGAATTTCTGCATTTTTGCCTCTAAATAAGTGGAATTTCTGTCTTTTTCCCCCAAAACAAAGGGAATTTCTGTCTTTTTTGCCCGAAAATAAGGAAAATTTATGTTTTATTACCCTGAAATAAGAGAAATTTCAGGAATTTTGCCCCAAAATAAGAAAAATTTCTGCCTTTTTGACCCCAAATAAGGGGAATTTCAGCCTTTTTACCTCAAAATAGGGAGAATTTCTGCATTTTTGCCACAAAATATTAGGAATTTCTGATTTATGCCCAAAATAAAGAAAATTTCTTCCTTTTTTCCTTGAAATATGTGAAATTTCTGCAATTTTGCCCCAAAATAAGTGAAATTACTGCAATTTTGCCCCAAAATAAAGGACCTTTCTGGAATTTTGCCCCAAAATAAGTGGAATTTCTGAGTTTTGCCCCAAAATAATGAGAATTTCTGTCTTTTTGCCCTAAGATATAGGGAATTTCTGCCTTTTTGCCACACAATTAGGGGAATTTCTGCAAGTTTGGTCCAAAATACGGGGAATTTCTGCCTTTTTGCCCGAAAATAATAAGAATGCATACCTTTTTGCCAAAAAAGGGAAATTTCTTCCTTTTTCCTCCAAAATAAGGGGAATTTCTGCTTTTTTGCTTCTAAATAAGTGGAATTTCTGTCTCTTTCCCCCAAAACAAAGGGAATTTCTGTCTTTTTTGCCCCAAAATAAGGAAAATTTCTGACTTATTACCCTGAAATAGTCAAATTTCTGCAATTTTGCCCCAAAATAAGGGAAATTTCTGCCTTTTTGCCCCCAAATAAGGGGAATTTTAGGGTTTTTACGTCAAAATAACGGGAATTTCTGCATTTTTGCTCCAAAATATGGGAAATTTCTTCCTTTTTGCCCCAAAATAAGAAAAATTTCTGCAATTTTGTACCAAAATAAAAGAAATTTCTGCCTTTTTGCCCCAAAATAAGAAAATTTCTTCTTTTTTCTGAAATAAGTGAAATTTCTGCAATTTTGCCCCAAAATAAGTCAAATTTCTGCAATTTTGCCCCAAATTAAGTAAAATTTCTGGAATTTTGCCCCAAAATAAGTGTAATTTCTGAGTTTTGCCCCAAAATAAGGAGAATTTCTGACTTTTTGCCCTAACAAATAGGGAATTTCTGCCTTTTTGCCTCACAATTAGGGGAATTTCTGCAATTTTGCTCCAAAATACGGGGAATTTCTCCTTTTAGCCTGAAAATAAAAAGAATGCATACCTTTTTGCCATAAAAAAGGGAAATTTCTTCATTTTTGCTCCAAAATAAGGGGAATTTCTGCTTTTTGCCTCTAAATAAGTGGAATTTCTGTCTTTTTCCCCCAAAACAAAGGGAATTCCTGTCATTTTTGCCCCAAAATAAAAAAAATTTCTAACTTATTACCCTGAAATAAGTGAAATTTCTGCAATTTTGCCCCAAAATAAATGAAATTTCTGACTTTTTGCCCCCAAATAAGGAAAATTTCAGCATTTTTACCACAAAATAAGTAGAATTTCTGCATTTTTTGCAACAAAATATTAGAAATTTCTGCCTTTTTGCACCAAAATAAGAAAATTTCTGCTTTTTTTCTGGAAAAGTGAAATTTCTGCAATTTTGCCCCAAAATAAGAGAAATTTCTGCAATTTTGCCCCAAAATAAGGAAAATATCTGGAATTTTGCCCCAAAATAAGTGGAATTTCTGAGTTTTGCCCCGAAATAAGGAGAATTTCTGCAGTTTTGCTCCAAAATACGGGGAATTTCTGCCTTTTTGCCCGAAAATAAGAGGAATGCATACCTTTTTGCCATAAAAAAGGGAAATTTCTTCATTTTTGCTCCAAAATAAGGGGAATTTCTGCTTTTTAGCCTCTAAAAAAGTGGAATTTCTGTCTTTTTCCCCCAAAACAAAAGAAATTTCTGTCTTTTTTGCCCTAAAATAAGAAAGATTTCTGACTTATTAACCTGAAATAAGTTAAATATCTGCAATTTTGCCCCGAAATAAGGGAAATTTCTGCCTTTTTGCCCCCAAATAAGGCGGATTTTTGGCTTTTTACCTCAAAATAAGGGGAATTTCTGCATTTTTGCTCAAATATATGGGAAATTTCTTCCTTTTTGCCCCAAAATAAGGAAAATTTCTGCAATTTTGTACCAAAATATAAGAAATTTCTGCCTTTTTGCCCCAAAATAAGAAAATTTCTGCTTTTTTCTGAAATAAATGAAATTTTGCAATTTTGCCCCAAAATAAGTCAAATTTCTTCAATTTTGCCCCAAAATAAGGGAAATTTCTGGAGTTTTGCCCCAAAATAAGTGGAATTTCTGAGTTTTGCCCCAAAATAAGAAGAATTTCTGTCTTTTTGCCCTAACATATAAGGAATTTCTGCATTTTTGTTTCACAATTAGGGGAAATTCTGCAATTTTGCTCCAAAATACGGGGAATTTCTGCCTCTTTGCCCGAAAATAAAAAGAATGCATACCTTTTTGCCATAATAAAAAGAAATTTCTTCATTTTGGCTCCAAAATAAGGGGAATTTCTGGTTTTTAACCTCTAAATAAGTGGAATATCTGTCTTTTTCCTCCAAAACAAAGGAAATTTCTGTCTTTTTTGCCCCAAAATAAAGAACATTTCTGACTTATTACCCTGAAATAAGTGAAATATCTGCAATTTTGCCCCAAAATAAGGGAAATTTCTGCCTTTTTGCCCACAAATAAGACGATTTTCAGGCTTTTTACCTCAAAATAAGGGGAATTTCTGCATTTTTGCTCCAAAATATGGGAAATTTATGCCTTTTTGCCCCAAAATAAGACAAATTTCTGCAATTTTGTAACAAAATAAAAGAAATTTCTTCCTTTTTGCCCCAAAATAAGAAAATTTCTGCTTTTTTCTGAAATAAGTGAAATTTTGCAATTTTGCCCCAAAATAAGTCAAATTTCTTCAATTTTGCCCCAAAATAAGGGAAATTTCTGGGGTTTTGCCCCAAAATAAGTAGAATTTCTGAGTTTTGCCCCAAAATAAGAACAATTTCTGTCTTTTTGCCCTAACATATAAGGAATTTCTGCATTTTTGTTTCACAATTAGGGGAAATTCTGCAATTTTGCTCCAGAATACGGGGAATTTCTGACTTTTTGCCCGAAAATAAAAAGAATGCATAACTTTTTGCCATAAAAAAAAGAAATTTCTTCATTTTGGCTCCAAAATAAGGGGAATTTCTGGTTTTTAACCTCTAAATATGTGGAATTTCTGTCTTTTTCCCCAAAACAAAGGAAATTTCTGTCTTTTTTGCCCCAAAATAAGGAAGATTTCTGACTTATTACCCTGAAATAAGTGAAATATCTGCAATTTTGACCCAAAATAAGGGAAATTTCTGCCTTTTTGCCCCCAAATAAGACGATTTTCAGGCTTTTTACCTCAAAATAAGGGGAATTTCTGCATTTTTGCTCCTAAATATGGGAAATTTATGCCTTTTTGCTCCAAAATAAGACGAATTTCTGCAATTTTGTAACAAAATAAAAGAAATTTCTTCCTTTTTGCCCCAAAATAAGAAAATTTCTGCTTTTTTCTGAAATAAGTGAAATTTTGCAATTTTGCCCCAAAATAAGTCAAATTTCTGCAATTTTGCCCCAAAATAATGGAAATCTCTGGAATTTTGCCCCAAAAAAAGTGGAATTTCTGAGTTTTGCCCCAAAATAAGGAGAATTTCTGTCTCTTTGCCCTAACATATAGGGAATTTCTGCTTTTTGCCCCACAATTATGGGAATTTCTGCAATTTTGCTCCAAATACGGGGAATTTCTGCCTTTTTGCACGAAAATAAGAAGAATGCATAACTTTTTGCCATAAAAATAGGAAATTTCTTCATTTTTGCTCCAAAATAAGGGGAATTTCTGCTTTTTTGCCTCTAAATAATTGGAATTTCTGTCTTTTTCCCCCAAAACAAAGGGAATTTCTGTCTTTTTTGCCCCAAAATAAGGAAAATTTATGTCTTATTACCCTGAAATAAGAGAAATTTCTGGAATTTTGCCCCAAAATAAGAAAAATTTCTGCCTTTTTGACCCCAAATAAGGGGAATTTCAGTGTTTTTACATCAAAATAATGGGAATTTCTGCATTTTTGCTCCAAAATATGGGAAATTTCTGCCTTTTTGCCCCAAAATAAGAAAAATATCTGCAATTTTGTACCAAAATAAAAGAAATTTCTGCCTTTTTGCTCCAAAATAAGAAAATTTCTTCTTTTTTCTGAAATAAGTGAAATTTCTGCAATTTTGCCCCAAAATAAAGGAAATTTCTGACTTTTTGCCCCCAAATAAGGAAAATTTCAGACTTTTTACCACAAAATAAGTAGAATTTCTGCATTTTTGCAACAAAATATTAGAAATTTCTGCCTTTTTGCACCAAAATAAGAAAATTTCTGCTTTTTTTCTGGAATAAGTGAAATTTCTGCAATTTTGCCCCAAAATAAGTGAAATTTCTGCAATTTTGCCCCAAAATAAGGAAAATATCTAGAATTTTGCCCCAAAATAAGTGGAATTTCTGAGTTTTGCCCCGAAATAAGGAGAATTTCTGCAGTTTTGCTCCAAAATACGGGGAATTTCTGCCTTTTTGCCCGAAAATAAGAAGAATGCATACCTTTTTGCCATAAAAAAGGGAAATTCTTCATTTTTGCTCCAAAATAGAGGAATTTCTGGTTTTTAGCCTCTAAATAAGTGGAATTTCTGTCTTTTTCCCCCCAAAACAACGGAAATTTCTGTCTTTTTTGCGGTATAATAAGGAAGATTTCTCACTTATTACCCTGAAATAAGTTAAATATCTGCAATTTTGCCCCGAAATAAGGGAAATTTCTGCCTTTTTGCCTCCAAATAAGACGATTTTCAGGCTTTTTACCTCAAAATAAGGGGAATTTCTGCATTTTTGCTCAAAAATATGGAAAATTTCTGCCTTTTTGCCCCAAAATAAGAAAAATTTCTGCAATTTTGAACCAAAATATAAGAAATTTCTGCCTTTTTGCCCCAAAATAAGAAAATTTCTGCTTTTTTTTGAAATAAGTGAAATTTTGCCATTTTGCCCCAAAATAAGTCAAATTTCTGCAATTTTGCCCCAAAATAAGGGAAATTTCTGGAATTTTGCCCCAAAATAAGTGGAATTTCTGAGTTTTGCCCCAAAATAAAAGAATTTCTGTCTTTTTGCCCTAACATATAAGGAATTTCTGCATTTTTGTTTAACAATTAGGGGAAATTCTGCAATTTTGCTCCAAAATACGGGGAATTTCTGCCTTTTTGCCCAAAAATAAAAAGAATGCATAACTTTTTGTCATAAAAAGAGGAAATTTCTTCATTTTTGCTTTAAAATAAGAGGAATTTCTGAATTTTTGCCTCTAAATAAGTGGAATTTCTGTCTTTTTCCCCCAAAACAAAGGGAATTTCTGTCTTTTTTGCCCCAAAATAAGGAAAATTTCTGACTTATTACCCTGAAATAAGAGAAATTTTTGGAATTTTGCCCCAAAATAAGTGAAATTTCTGCCTTTTTGACGCCTAATAAGGGGAATTTCAGCCTTTTTACCTCAAAATAAGGGGAATTTCTTCATTTTTGCCACAAAATATTAAGAATTTCTGCCTTTTTGCCCCAAAATAAAGAAAATTTCTGCGTTTTTTCCTTGAAATAAGTAAAATTTCTGCAATTTTGCCCCAAAATATTTGAAATTTCTGCAATTTTGCCCCAAAATAAGGGAACTTTCTGGAATTTTGCCCCAAAATAAGTGGAATTTCTGAGTTTTGCCCCAAAATAATGAGAATTTCTGTCTTTTTGCCCTAAGATATAGGGAATTTCTGCCTTTTTGCCACACAATTAGGGGAATTTCTGCAATTTTGGTCCAAAATACGGGGAATTTCTACCTTTTTGCCCAAAAATCAGAAGAATGCATAACTTTTTGCCATAAAAAAGGGAAATTTCTTCATTTTTGCTCCAAAATAAAAGGAATTTCTGCTTTTTTGCTTCTAAATAAGTGGAATTTCTGTCTTTTTCCCCCAAAACAAAGGGAATTTCTGTGTTTTTTGCCCCAAATTAAGAAAAATTTCTGACTTATTACCCTGAAATAAGTAAAATTTCTGCAATTTTGCCCCAAAATAAGGGAAATTTCTGCCTTTTTGCCCCCAAATAAGGGGAATTTCAGTGTTTTTACATCAAAATAATGGGAATTTCTGCATTTTTGCTCCAAAATATGGGAAATTTCTGCCTTTTTGCCCCAAAATAAGAAAAATTTCTGCAATTTTGTTCCAAAATAAAAGAAATTTCTGCCTTTTTGCTCCAAAATAAGAAAATTTCTTCTTTTTTCTGAAATAAGTGAAATTTCTGCAATTTTGCCCCAAAATAAAGGAAATTTCTGACTTTTTGCCCCCAAATAAGGAAAATTTCAGACTTTTTACCACAAAATAAGTAGAATTTCTGCATTTTTGCAACAAAATATTAGAAATTTCTGCCTTTTTGCACCAAAATAAGAAAATTTCTGCTTTTTTTCTGGAATAAGTGAAATTTCTGCAATTTTGCCCCAAAATATGTGAAATTTCTGCAATTTTGCCCCAAAATAAGGAAAATATCTAGAATTTTGCCCCAAAATAAGTGGAATTTCTGAGTTTTGCCCCGAAATAAGGAGAATTTCTGCAGTTTTGCTCCAAAATACGGGGAATTTCTGCCTTTTTGCCCGAAAATAAGAAGAATGCATACCTTTTTGCCATAAAAAAGGGAAATTTCTTCATTTTTGCTCCAAAATAGAGGAATTTCTGGTTTTTAGCCTCTAAATAAGTGGAATTTCTGTCTTTTTCCCCCCAAAACAACGGAAATTTCTGTCTTTTTTGCGCTAAAATAAGGAAGATTTCTCACTTATTACCCTGAAATAAGTTAAATATCTGCAATTTTGCCCCGAAATAAGGGAAATTTCTGCCTTTTTGCCTCCAAATAAGACGATTTTCAGGCTTTTTACCTCAAAATAAGGGGAATTTCTGCATTTTTGCTCAAAAATATGGAAAATTTCTGCCTTTTTGCCCCAAAATAAGAAAAATTTCTGCAATTTTGAACCAAAATATAAGAAATTTCTGCCTTTTTGCCCCAAAATAAGAAAATTTCTGCTTTTTTTTGAAATAAGTGAAATTTTGCCATTTTGCCCCAAAATAAGTCAAATTTCTGCAATTTTGCCCCAAAATAAGGGAAATTTCTGGAATTTTGCCCCAAAATAAGTGGAATTTCTGAGTTTTGCCCCAAAATAAAAGAATTTCTGTCTTTTTGCCCTAACATATAAGGAATTTCTGCATTTTTGTTTAACAATTAGGGGAAATTCTGCAATTTTGCTCCAAAATACGGGGAATTTCTGCCTTTTTGCCCAAAAATAAAAAGAATGCATAACTTTTTGTCATAAAAAAAGGAAATTTCTTCATTTTTGCTTTAAAATAAGAGGAATTTCTGAATTTTTGCCTCTAAATAAGTGGAATTTCTGTCTTTTTCCCCCAAAACAAAGGGAATTTCTGTCTTTTTTGCCCCAAAATAAGGAAAATTTCTGACTTATTACCCTGAAATAAGAGAAATTTTTGGAATTTTGCCCCAAAATAAGTGAAATTTCTGCCTTTTTGACGCCTAATAAGGGGAATTTCAGCCTTTTTACCTCAAAATAAGGGGAATTTCTGCATTTTTGCCACAAAATATTAAGAATTTCTGCCTTTTTGCCCCAAAATAAAGAAAATTTCTGCGTTTTTTCCTTGAAATAAGTAAAATTTCTGCAATTTTGCCCCAAAATATTTGAAATTTCTGCAATTTTGCCCCAAAATAAGGGAACTTTGTGGAATTTTGCCCCAAAATAAGTGGAATTTCTGAGTTTTGCCCCAAAATAAGGAGAATTTCTGTCTTTTTGCCCTAACATATAGGGAATTTCTGCCTTTTTGCCCCACAATTAGGGGAATTTTTGCAATTTTGCTCTAAAATATGGGGTATTTCTGCCTTTTTGCCCGAAAATAAGAAGAATGCATACCTTTTTGCCATAAAAAAAGGAAATTTCTTCATTTATGCTCCAAAATAAAGAGAATTTCTGCTTTTTTGCCACTAAATAAGTTGAATTTCTGTCTTTTTTCCCCAAAACAAAGGAAATTCCTGTCTTTTTTGCCCCAAAATAAGGAAAATTTCTAAATTATTACCCTGAAATAAGTGAAATTTCTGCAATTTTGCCCCAAAATAAGGGAAATTTCTGACTTTTTGCCCCCAAATAAGGAAAATTTCAGCCTTTTTACCTCAAAATAAGGGGAATTTCTGCATTTTTGAAACAAAATATTAGAAATTTCTGCCTTTTTGCTTCGAAATAAGAAAATTTCTGCTTTTTTTTCTGGAATAAGTGAAATTTCTGCAATTTTGTCCCAAAATAAGTGAAATTTCTGCAATTTTGCCCCAAAATAAGGAAAATTTCTGGAATTTTGCCCCAAAATAAGTGGAATTTCTGAGTTTTGCCCCAAAATAATGAGAATTTCTGTCTTTTTGCCCTAAGATATAGGGAATTTCTGCCTTTTTGCCACACAATTAGGGGAATTTCTGCAAGTTTGGTCCAAAATACGGGGAATTTCTGCCTTTTTGCCCGAAAATAATAAGAATGCATACCTTTTTGCCAAAAAAGGGAAATTTCTTCCTTTTTCCTTCAAAATAAGGGGAATTTCTGCTTTTTTGCTTCTAAATAAGTGGAATTTCTGTCTCTTTCCCCCAAAACAAAGGGAATTTCTGTCTTTTTTGCCCCAAAATAAGGAAAATTTCTGACTTATTACCCTGAAATAGTGAAATTTCTGCAATTTTGCCCCCAAATAAGGGAAATTTCTGCCTTTTTGCCCCCAAATAAGGGGAATTTTAGGGTTTTTACGTCAAAATAACGGGAATTTCTGCATTTTTCCTCCAAAATATGGGAAATTTCTGCCTTTTTGCCCCAAAATAAGAAAAATTTCTGCAATTTTGTACCAAAATAAAAGAAATTTCTGCCTTTTTGCCCCAAAATAAGAAAATTTCTTCTTTTTTCTGAAATAAGTGAAATTTCTGCAATTTTGCCCCAAAATAAGTCAAATTTCTGCAATTTTGCCCCAAAATAAGTAAAATTTCTGGAATTTTGCCCCAAAATAAGTGTAATTTCTGAGTTTTGCCCCAAAATAAGGAGAATTTCTGACTTTTTGCCCTAACAAATAGGGAATTTCTGCCTTTTTGCCTCACAATTAGGGGAATTTCTACAATTTTGCTCCAAAATACGGGGAATTTCTGCCTTTTAGCCTGAAAATAAAAAGAATGCATACCTTTTTGCCATAAAAAAGGGAAATTTCTTCATTTTTGCTCCAAAATAAGGGGAATTTCTGCTTTTTTGCCTCTAAATAAGTGGAATTTCTGTCTTTTTCCCCCAAAACAAAGGGAATTTCTGTCTTTTTTGCCCCAAAATAAGAAAAATTTATGTCTTATTACCCTGAAATAAGAGAAATTTCTGGAATTTTGCCCCAAAATAAATGAAATTTCTGACTTTTTGCCCCCAAATAAGGAAAATTTCAGCATTTTTACCACAAAATATGTAGAATTTCTGCATTTTTTGCAACAAAATATTAGAAATTTCTGCCTTTTTGCACCAAAATAAGAAAATTTCTGCTTTTTTTCTGGAATAAGTGAAATTTCTGCAATTTTGCCCCAAAATAAGAGAAATTTCTGCAATTTTGCCCCAAAATAAGGAAAATATCTGGAATTTTGCCCCAAAATAAGTGGAATTTCTGAGTTTTGCCCCGAAATAAGGAGAATTTCTGCAGTTTTGCTCCAAAATACGGGGAATTTCTGCCTTTTTGCCCGAAAATAAGAAGAATGCATAACTTTTTGCCATAAAAAAGGGAAATTTCTTCATTTTTGCTCCAAAATAAGGGGAATTTCTGCTTTTTAGCCTCTAAATAAGTGGAATTTCTGTCTTTTTCCCCCAAAACAAAAGAAATTTCTGTCTTTTTTGCCCTAAAATAAGGAAGATTTCTGACTTATTATCCTGAAATAAGTTAAATATCTGCAATTTTGCCCCAAAATAAGGGAAATTTCTGCCTTTTTGCCCCCAAATAAGGGGGATTTTAGTCTTTTTACCTCAAAATAAGGGGAATTTCTGCATTTTTGCTCAAATATATGGGAAATTTCTGCCTTTTTGCCCCAAAATAAGGAAAAATTCTGCAATTTTGTACCAAAATATAAGAAATTTCTGCCTTTTTGCCCCAAAATAAGAAAATTTCTGCTTTTTTCTGAAATAAATGAAATTTTGCAATTTTGCCCCAAAATAAGTCAAATTTCTTCAATTTTGCCCCATAATAAGGGAAATTTCTGGAATTTTGCCCCAAAATACGTGGAATTTCTGAGTTTTGCCCCAAAATAAGAAGAATTTCTGTCTTTTTGCCCTAACATATAAGGAATTTCTGCATTTTTGTTTCACAATTAGGGGAAATTCTGCAATTTTGCTCCAAAATACGGGGAATTTCTGCCTCTTTGCCCGAAAATATAAAGAATGCATACCTTTTTGCCATAATAAAAAGAAATTTCTTCATTTTGGCTCCAAAATAAGGGGAATTTCTGGTTTTTAACCTCTAAATAAGTGGAATATCTGTCTTTTTCCTCCAAAACAAAGGAAATTTCTGTCTTTTTTGCCCCAAAATAAGGAAGATTTCTGACTTATTACCCTGAAATAAGTGAAATATCTGCAATTTTGCCCCAAAATAAGGGAAATTTCTGCCTTTTTGCCCCCAAATAAGACGATTTTCAGGCTTTTTACCTCAAAATAAGGAGAATTTCTGCATTTTTGCTCCAAAATATGGGAAATTTATGCCTTTTTGCCCCAAAATAAGACAAATTTCTGCAATTTTGTAACAAAATAAAAGAAATTTCTTCCTTTTTGCCCCAAAATAAGAAAATTTCTGCTTTTTTCTGAAATAAGTGAAATTTTGCAATTTTGCCCCAAAATAAGTCAAATTTCTTCAATTTTGCCCCAAAATAAGGGAAATTTCTGGGGTTTTGCCCCAAAATAAGTAGAATTTCTGAGTTTTGCCCCAAAATAAGAAGAATTTCTGTCTTTTTGCCCTAACATATAAGGAATTTCTGCATTTTTGTTTCACAATTAGGGGAAATTCTGCAATTTTGCTCCAAAATACGGGGAATTTCTGACTTTTTGCCCGAAAATAAAAAGAATGCATACCTTTTTGCCAGAAAAAAAAGGAAATTTCTTCATTTTTGCTCCAAAATAAGGGGAATTTCTGCTTTTTTGCCTCTATATAAGTGGAATTTCTGTCTTTTTCCCCCCAAAAAATGGGAATTTCTGTCTTTTTTGCCTTAAAATAAAAAAATTTCGGACTTATTACCCTTAAATAAGTAAAATTTCTGCAATTTTGCCCAAAAATAAGAAAAATTTCTGCCTTTTTGCCCCCAAATAAGGGGAATTTCAGACTTTTTACCTCAAAATAAGGGGAATTTCTGCATTTTTTGCCACAAAATATTAGGAATTTCTGCCTTTTTGCCCCAAAATAAGGAAATTTCTGCCTTTTTCCCTGAAATAAGTGAAATTTCTGCAATTTTTCCCAAAATAAGTGAAATTTCTGCAAATTTGCCCCATAATAAGTGAAATTTCTGGAATTTTGCCCCAAAAAAAGTGAAATTTCTGGAATTTTGCCCCAAAAAAGTGGAATTTCTGAGATTTGCCCCAAAATAAAGACAATTTCTGTCTTTTTGCCCCAACATATAGGGAATTTCTGCTTTTTTGACCCACAATTAGGAGAATTTCTGCAATTTTGCTCCAAAATAAGGGGAATTTCTGCTTTTTTGCCTTTAAATAACTGAAATTTCTGTCTTTTTCCCCCAAAACAAAGGGAATTCCTGTCTTTTTTGCCCCAAAATACCGAAAATTTCTGACCAGTTACCCTGAAATAAGTGAAATTTCTGCAATTTTGCCCCAAAATAAGGGAAATTTCTGCCTTTTTGCCCCCAAATAAAGGAAATATCAGCGTTTTTACCTCAAAATAAGGGGAATTTCTGCATTTTTGCTCCAAAATATGGGAAATTTATGCCTTTTTGCCCCAAAATAAGACAAATTTCTGCAATGTTGTAACAAAATAAAAGAAATTTCTGCCTTTTTGCTCCAAAATAAGAAAATTTCTTCTTTTTTCTGAAATAAGTGAAATTTCTGCAATTTTGCCCCAAAATAAAGGAAATTTCTGACTTTTTGCCCCCAAATAAGGAAAATTTCAGACTTTTTACCACAAAATAAGTAGAATTTCTGCATTTTTGCAACAAAATATTAGAAATTTCTGCCTTTTTGCACCAAAATAAGAAAATTTCTGCTTTTTTTCTGGAATAAGTGAAATTTCTGCAATTTTGCCCCAAAATAAGTGAAATTTCTGCAATTTTGCCCCAAAATAAGGAAAATATCTAGAATTTTGCCCCAAAATAAGTGGAATTTCTGAGTTTTGCCCCGAAATAAGGAGAATTTCTGCAGTTTTGCTCCAAAATACGGGGAATTTCTGCCTTTTTGCCCGAAAATAAGAAGAATGCATACCTTTTTGCCATAAAAAAGGGAAATTCTTCATTTTTGCTCCAAAATAGAGGAATTTCTGGTTTTTAGCCTCTAAATAAGTGGAATTTCTGTCTTTTTCCCCCCAAAACAACGGAAATTTCTGTCTTTTTTGCGCTATAATAAGGAAGATTTCTCACTTATTACCCTGAAATAAGTTAAATATCTGCAATTTTGCCCCGAAATAAGGGAAATTTCTGCCTTTTTGCCTCCAAATAAGACGATTTTCAGGCTTTTTACCTCAAAATAAGGGGAATTTCTGCATTTTTGCTCAAAAATATGGAAAATTTCTGCCTTTTTGCCCCAAAATAAGAAAAATTTCTGCAATTTTGAACCAAAATATAAGAAATTTCTGCCTTTTTGCCCCAAAATAAGAAAATTTCTGCTTTTTTTTTGAAATAAGTGAAATTTTGCCATTTTGCCCCAAAATAAGTCAAATTTCTGCAATTTTGCCCCAAAATAAGGGAAATTTCTGGAATTTTGCCCCAAAATAAGTGGAATTTCTGAGTTTTGCCCCAAAATAAAAGAATTTCTGTCTTTTTGCCCTAACATATAAGGAATTTCTGCATTTTTGTTTAACAATTAGGGGAAATTCTGCAATTTTGCTCCAAAATACGGGGAATTTCTGCCTTTTTGCCCAAAAATAAAAAGAATGCATAACTTTTTGTCATAAAAAGAGGAAATTTCTTCATTTTTGCTTTAAAATAAGAGGAATTTCTGAATTTTTGCCTCTAAATAAGTGGAATTTCTGTCTTTTTCCCCCAAAACAAAGGGAATTTCTGTCTTTTTTGCCCCAAAATAAGGAAAATTTCTGACTTATTACCCTGAAATAAGAGAAATTTTTGGAATTTTGCCCCAAAATAAGTGAAATTTCTGCCTTTTTGACGCCTAATAAGGGGAATTTCAGCCTTTTTACCTCAAAATAAGGGGAATTTCTGCATTTTTGCCACAAAATATTAAGAATTTCTGCCTTTTTGCCCCAAAATAAAGAAAATTTCTGCGTTTTTTCCTTGAAATAAGTAAAATTTCTGCAATTTTGCCCCAAAATATTTGAAATTTCTGCAATTTTGCCCCAAAATAAGGGAACTTTCTGGAATTTTGCCCCAAAATAAGTGGAATTTCTGAGTTTTGCCCCAAAATAATGAGAATTTCTGTCTTTTTGCCCTAAGATATAGGGAATTTCTGCCTTTTTGCCACACAATTAGGGGAATTTCTGCAATTTTGGTCCAAAATACGGGGAATTTCTACCTTTTTGCCCAAAAATCAGAAGAATGCATAACTTTTTGCCATAAAAAAGGGAAATTTCTTCATTTTTGCTCCAAAATAAAAGGAATTTCTGCTTTTTTGCTTCTAAATAAGTGGAATTTCTGTCTTTTTCCCCCAAAACAAAGGGAATTTCTGTGTTTTTTGCCCCAAATTAAGAAAAATTTCTGATTTATTACCCTGAAATAAGTAAAATTTCTGCAATTTTGCCCCAAAATAAGGGAAATTTCTGCCTTTTTGCCCCCAAATAAGGGGAATTTCAGTGTTTTTACATCAAAATAATGGGAATTTCTGCATTTTTGCTCCAAAATATGGGAAATTTCTGCCTTTTTGCCCCAAAATAAGAAAAATTTCTGCAATTTTGTTCCAAAATAAAAGAAATTTCTGCCTTTTTGCTCCAAAATAAGAAAATTTCTTCTTTTTTCTGAAATAAGTGAAATTTCTGCAATTTTGCCCCAAAATAAAGGAAATTTCTGACTTTTTGCCCCCAAATAAGGAAAATTTCAGACTTTTTACCACAAAATAAGTAGAATTTCTGCATTTTTGCAACAAAATATTAGAAATTTCTGCCTTTTTGCACCAAAATAAGAAAATTTCTGCTTTTTTTCTGGAATAAGTGAAATTTCTGCAATTTTGCCCCAAAATATGTGAAATTTCTGCAATTTTGCCCCAAAATAAGGAAAATATCTAGAATTTTGCCCCAAAATAAGTGGAATTTCTGAGTTTTGCCCCGAAATAAGGAGAATTTCTGCAGTTTTGCTCCAAAATACGGGGAATTTCTGCCTTTTTGCCCGAAAATAAGAAGAATGCATACCTTTTTGCCATAAAAAAGGGAAATTTCTTCATTTTTGCTCCAAAATAGAGGAATTTCTGGTTTTTAGCCTCTAAATAAGTGGAATTTCTGTCTTTTTCCCCCCAAAACAACGGAAATTTCTGTCTTTTTTGCGCTAAAATAAGGAAGATTTCTCACTTATTACCCTGAAATAAGTTAAATATCTGCAATTTTGCCCCGAAATAAGGGAAATTTCTGCCTTTTTGCCTCCAAATAAGACGATTTTCAGGCTTTTTACCTCAAAATAAGGGGAATTTCTGCATTTTTGCTCAAAAATATGGAAAATTTCTGCCTTTTTGCCCCAAAATAAGAAAAATTTCTGCAATTTTGAACCAAAATATAAGAAATTTCTGCCTTTTTGCCCCAAAATAAGAAAATTTCTGCTTTTTTTTGAAATAAGTGAAATTTTGCCATTTTGCCCCAAAATAAGTCAAATTTCTGCAATTTTGCCCCAAAATAAGGGAAATTTCTGGAATTTTGCCCCAAAATAAGTGGAATTTCTGAGTTTTGCCCCAAAATAAAAGAATTTCTGTCTTTTTGCCCTAACATATAAGGAATTTCTGCATTTTTGTTTAACAATTAGGGGAAATTCTGCAATTTTGCTCCAAAATACGGGGAATTTCTGCCTTTTTGCCCAAAAATAAAAAGAATGCATAACTTTTTGTCATAAAAAAAGGAAATTTCTTCATTTTTGCTTTAAAATAAGAGGAATTTCTGAATTTTTGCCTCTAAATAAGTGGAATTTCTGTCTTTTTCCCCCAAAACAAAGGGAATTTCTGTCTTTTTTGCCCCAAAATAAGGAAAATTTCTGACTTATTACCCTGAAATAAGAGAAATTTTTGGAATTTTGCCCCAAAATAAGTGAAATTTCTGCCTTTTTGACGCCTAATAAGGGGAATTTCAGCCTTTTTACCTCAAAATAAGGGGAATTTCTGCATTTTTGCCACAAAATATTAAGAATTTCTGCCTTTTTGCCCCAAAATAAAGAAAATTTCTGCGTTTTTTCCTTGAAATAAGTAAAATTTCTGCAATTTTGCCCCAAAATATTTGAAATTTCTGCAATTTTGCCCCAAAATAAGGGAACTTTGTGGAATTTTGCCCCAAAATAAGTGGAATTTCTGAGTTTTGCCCCAAAATAAGGAGAATTTCTGTCTTTTTGCCCTAACATATAGGGAATTTCTGCCTTTTTGCCCCACAATTAGGGGAATTTTTGCAATTTTGCTCTAAAATATGGGGTATTTCTGCCTTTTTGCCCGAAAATAAGAAGAATGCATACCTTTTTGCCATAAAAAAAGGAAATTTCTTCATTTTTGCTCCAAAATAAAGAGAATTTCTGCTTTTTTGCCACTAAATAAGTTGAATTTCTGTCTTTTTTCCCCAAAACAAAGGAAATTCCTGTCTTTTTTGCCCCAAAATAAGGAAAATTTCTAAATTATTACCCTGAAATAAGTGAAATTTCTGCAATTTTGCCCCAAAATAAGGGAAATTTCTGACTTTTTGCCCCCAAATAAGGAAAATTTCAGCCTTTTTACCTCAAAATAAGGGGAATTTCTGCATTTTTGAAACAAAATATTAGAAATTTCTGCCTTTTTGCTTCGAAATAAGAAAATTTCTGCTTTTTTTTCTGGAATAAGTGAAATTTCTGCAATTTTGTCCCAAAATAAGTGAAATTTCTGCAATTTTGCCCCAAAATAAGGAAAATTTCTGGAATTTTGCCCCAAAATAAGTGGAATTTCTGAGTTTTGCCCCAAAATAATGAGAATTTCTGTCTTTTTGCCCTAAGATATAGGGAATTTCTGCCTTTTTGCCACACAATTAGGGGAATTTCTGCAAGTTTGGTCCAAAATACGGGGAATTTCTGCCTTTTTGCCCGAAAATAATAAGAATGCATACCTTTTTGCCAAAAAAGGGAAATTTCTTCCTTTTTCCTTCAAAATAAGGGGAATTTCTGCTTTTTTGCTTCTAAATAAGTGGAATTTCTGTCTCTTTCCCCCAAAACAAAGGGAATTTCTGTCTTTTTTGCCCCAAAATAAGGAAAATTTCTGACTTATTACCCTGAAATAGTGAAATTTCTGCAATTTTGCCCCCAAATAAGGGAAATTTCTGCCTTTTTGCCCCCAAATAAGGGGAATTTTAGGGTTTTTACGTCAAAATAACGGGAATTTCTGCATTTTTCCTCCAAAATATGGGAAATTTCTGCCTTTTTGCCCCAAAATAAGAAAAATTTCTGCAATTTTGTACCAAAATAAAAGAAATTTCTGCCTTTTTGCCCCAAAATAAGAAAATTTCTTCTTTTTTCTGAAATAAGTGAAATTTCTGCAATTTTGCCCCAAAATAAGTCAAATTTCTGCAATTTTGCCCCAAAATAAGTAAAATTTCTGGAATTTTGCCCCAAAATAAGTGTAATTTCTGAGTTTTGCCCCAAAATAAGGAGAATTTCTGACTTTTTGCCCTAACAAATAGGGAATTTCTGCCTTTTTGCCTCACAATTAGGGGAATTTCTACAATTTTGCTCCAAAATACGGGGAATTTCTGCCTTTTAGCCTGAAAATAAAAAGAATGCATACCTTTTTGCCATAAAAAAGGGAAATTTCTTCATTTTTGCTCCAAAATAAGGGGAATTTCTGCTTTTTTGCCTCTAAATAAGTGGAATTTCTGTCTTTTTCCCCCAAAACAAAGGGAATTTCTGTCTTTTTTGCCCCAAAATAAGAAAAATTTATGTCTTATTACCCTGAAATAAGAGAAATTTCTGGAATTTTGCCCCAAAATAAATGAAATTTCTGACTTTTTGCCCCCAAATAAGGAAAATTTCAGCATTTTTACCACAAAATATGTAGAATTTCTGCATTTTTTGCAACAAAATATTAGAAATTTCTGCCTTTTTGCACCAAAATAAGAAAATTTCTGCTTTTTTTCTGGAATAAGTGAAATTTCTGCAATTTTGCCCCAAAATAAGAGAAATTTCTGCAATTTTGCCCCAAAATAAGGAAAATATCTGGAATTTTGCCCCAAAATAAGTGGAATTTCTGAGTTTTGCCCCGAAATAAGGAGAATTTCTGCAGTTTTGCTCCAAAATACGGGGAATTTCTGCCTTTTTGCCCGAAAATAAGAAGAATGCATAACTTTTTGCCATAAAAAAGGGAAATTTCTTCATTTTTGCTCCAAAATAAGGGGAATTTCTGCTTTTTAGCCTCTAAATAAGTGGAATTTCTGTCTTTTTCCCCCAAAACAAAAGAAATTTCTGTCTTTTTTGCCCTAAAATAAGGAAGATTTCTGACTTATTATCCTGAAATAAGTTAAATATCTGCAATTTTGCCCCAAAATAAGGGAAATTTCTGCCTTTTTGCCCCCAAATAAGGGGGATTTTAGTCTTTTTACCTCAAAATAAGGGGAATTTCTGCATTTTTGCTCAAATATATGGGAAATTTCTGCCTTTTTGCCCCAAAATAAGGAAAAATTCTGCAATTTTGTACCAAAATATAAGAAATTTCTGCCTTTTTGCCCCAAAATAAGAAAATTTCTGCTTTTTTCTGAAATAAATGAAATTTTGCAATTTTGCCCCAAAATAAGTCAAATTTCTTCAATTTTGCCCCATAATAAGGGAAATTTCTGGAATTTTGCCCCAAAATACGTGGAATTTCTGAGTTTTGCCCCAAAATAAGAAGAATTTCTGTCTTTTTGCCCTAACATATAAGGAATTTCTGCATTTTTGTTTCACAATTAGGGGAAATTCTGCAATTTTGCTCCAAAATACGGGGAATTTCTGCCTCTTTGCCCGAAAATATAAAGAATGCATACCTTTTTGCCATAATAAAAAGAAATTTCTTCATTTTGGCTCCAAAATAAGGGGAATTTCTGGTTTTTAACCTCTAAATAAGTGGAATATCTGTCTTTTTCCTCCAAAACAAAGGAAATTTCTGTCTTTTTTGCCCCAAAATAAGGAAGATTTCTGACTTATTACCCTGAAATAAGTGAAATATCTGCAATTTTGCCCCAAAATAAGGGAAATTTCTGCCTTTTTGCCCCCAAATAAGACGATTTTCAGGCTTTTTACCTCAAAATAAGGAGAATTTCTGCATTTTTGCTCCAAAATATGGGAAATTTATGCCTTTTTGCCCCAAAATAAGACAAATTTCTGCAATTTTGTAACAAAATAAAAGAAATTTCTTCCTTTTTGCCCCAAAATAAGAAAATTTCTGCTTTTTTCTGAAATAAGTGAAATTTTGCAATTTTGCCCCAAAATAAGTCAAATTTCTTCAATTTTGCCCCAAAATAAGGGAAATTTCTGGGGTTTTGCCCCAAAATAAGTAGAATTTCTGAGTTTTGCCCCAAAATAAGAAGAATTTCTGTCTTTTTGCCCTAACATATAAGGAATTTCTGCATTTTTGTTTCACAATTAGGGGAAATTCTGCAATTTTGCTCCAAAATACGGGGAATTTCTGACTTTTTGCCCGAAAATAAAAAGAATGCATACCTTTTTGCCAGAAAAAAAAGGAAATTTCTTCATTTTTGCTCCAAAATAAGGGGAATTTCTGCTTTTTTGCCTCTATATAAGTGGAATTTCTGTCTTTTTCCCCCCAAAAAATGGGAATTTCTGTCTTTTTTGCCTTAAAATAAAAAAATTTCGGACTTATTACCCTTAAATAAGTGAAATTTCTGCAATTTTGCCCAAAAATAAGAAAAATTTCTGCCTTTTTGCCCCCAAATAAGGGGAATTTCAGACTTTTTACCTCAAAATAAGGGGAATTTCTGCATTTTTTGCCACAAAATATTAGGAATTTCTGCCTTTTTGCCCCAAAATAAGGAAATTTCTGCCTTTTTCCCTGAAATAAGTGAAATTTCTGCAATTTTTCCCAAAATAAGTGAAATTTCTGCAAATTTGCCCCATAATAAGTGAAATTTCTGGAATTTTGCCCCAAAAAAAGTGAAATTTCTGGAATTTTGCCCCAAAAAAGTGGAATTTCTGAGATTTGCCCCAAAATAAAGACAATTTCTGTCTTTTTGCCCCAACATATAGGGAATTTCTGCTTTTTTGACCCACAATTAGGAGAATTTCTGCAATTTTGCTCCAAAATAAGGGGAATTTCTGCTTTTTTGCCTTTAAATAACTGAAATTTCTGTCTTTTTCCCCCAAAACAAAGGGAATTCCTGTCTTTTTTGCCCCAAAATACCGAAAATTTCTGACCAGTTACCCTGAAATAAGTGAAATTTCTGCAATTTTGCCCCAAAATAAGGGAAATTTCTGCCTTTTTGCCCCCAAATAAAGGAAATATCAGCGTTTTTACCTCAAAATAAGGGGAATTTCTGCATTTTTGCTCCAAAATATGGGAAATTTATGCCTTTTTGCCCCAAAATAAGACAAATTTCTGCAATGTTGTAACAAAATAAAAGAAATTTCTTCCTTTTTGCCCCAAAATAAGAAAATTTCTGCTTTTTTCTGAAATAAGTGAAATTTCTGCAATTTTGCCCCAAAATAAGTCAAATTTCTTCAATTTTGCCCCAAAATAAGGGAAATTTCTGGGGTTTTGCCCCAAAATAAGTAGAATTTCTGAGTTTTGCCCCAAAATAAGAAGAATTTCTGTCTTTTTGCCCTAACATATAAGGAATTTCTGCATTTTTGTTTCACAATTAGGGGAAATTCTGCAATTTTGCTCCAAAATACGGGGAATTTCTGACTTTTTGCCCGAAAATAAAAAGAATGCATAACTTTTTGCCATAAAAAAAAGAAATTTCTTCATTTTGGCTCCAAAATAAGGGGAATTTCTGGTTTTTAACCTCTAAATATGTGGAATTTCTGTCTTTTTCCCCAAAACAAAGGAAATTTCTGTCTTTTTTGCCCCAAAATAAGGAAGATTTCTGACTTATTACCCTGAAATAAGTGAAATATCTGCAATTTTGACCCAAAATAAGGGAAATTTCTGCCTTTTTGCCCCCAAATAAGACGATTTTCAGGCTTTTTACCTCAAAATAAGGGGAATTTCTGCATTTTTGCTCCAAAATATGGGAAATTTATGCCTTTTTGCTCCAAAATAAGACAAATTTCTGCAATTTTGTAACAAAATAAAAGAAATTTCTTCCTTTTTGCCCCAAAATAAGAAAATTTCTGCTTTTTTCTGAAATAAGTGAAATTTTGCAATTTTGCCCCAAAATAAGTCAAATTTCTGCAATTTTGCCCCAAAATAAGGGAAATCTCTGGAATTTTGCCCCAAAAAAAGTGGAATTTCTGAGTTTTGCCCCAAAATAAGGAGAATTTCTGTCTCTTTGCCCTAACATATAGGGAATTTCTGCTTTTTGCCCCACAATTAGGGGAATTTCTGCAATTTTGCTCCAAATACGGGGAATTTCTGCCTTTTTGCACGAAAATAAGAAGAATGCATAACTTTTTGCCATAAAAATAGGAAATTTCTTCATTTTTGCTCCAAAATAAGGGGAATTTCTGCTTTTTTGCCTCTAAATAATTGGAATTTCTGTCTTTTTCCCCCAAAACAAAGGGAATTTCTGTCTTTTTTGCCCCAAAATAAGGAAAATTTATGTCTTATTACCCTGAAATAAGAGAAATTTCTGGAATTTTGCCCCAAAATAAGAAAAATTTCTGCCTTTTTGACCCCAAATAAGGGGAATTTCAGCCTTTTTACCTCAAAATAGGGGGAATTTCTGCATTTTTGCCACAAAATATTAGGAATTTCTGATTTTTGCCCCAAAATAAAGAAAATTTCTTCCTTTTTTTTTTGAAATATGTGAAATTTCTGCAATTTTGCCCCAAGATAAGTGAAATTACAGCAATTTTGCCCCAAAATAAAGGAACTTTCTGGAATTTTGCCCCAAAATAAGTGGAATTTCTGAGTTTTGCCCCAAAATAATGAGAATTTTTGTCTTTTTGCCCTAAGATATAGGGAATTTCTACCTTTTTGCCACACAATTAGGGGAATTTCTGCAATTTTGGTCCAAAATACGGGGAATTTCTGCCTTTTTGCCCAAAAATCAGAAGAATGCATAACTTTTTGCCATAAAAAAGGGAAATTTCTTCATTTTTGCTCCAAAATAAAAGGAATTTCTGCTTTTTTGCTTCTAAATAAGTGGAATTTCTGTCTCTTTCCCCCAAAACAAAGGGAATTTCTGTCTTTTTTGCCCCAAATTAAGAAAAATTTCTGACTTATTACCCTGAAATAAGTAAAATTTCTGCAATTTTGCCCCAAAATAAGGGAAATTTCTGCCTTTTTGCCCCCAAATAAGGGGAATTTCAGTGTTTTTACATCAAAATAATGGGAATTTCTGCATTTTTGCTCCAAAATATGGGAAATTTCTGCCTTTTTGCCCCAAAATAAGAAAAATATCTGCAATTTTGTACCAAAATAAAAGAAATTTCTGCCTTTTTGCTCCAAAATAAGAAAATTTCTTCTTTTTTCTGAAATAAGTGAAATTTCTGCAATTTTGCCCCAAAATAAAGGAAATTTCTGACTTTTTGCCCCCAAATAAGGAAAATTTCAGACTTTTTACCACAAAATAAGTAGAATTTCTGCATTTTTGCAACAAAATATTAGAAATTTCTGCCTTTTTGCACCAAAATAAGAAAATTTCTGCTTTTTTTCTGGAATAAGTGAAATTTCTGCAATTTTGCCCCAAAATAAGTGAAATTTCTGCAATTTTGCCCCAAAATAAGGAAAATATCTAGAATTTTGCCCCAAAATAAGTGGAATTTCTGAGTTTTGCCCCGAAATAAGGAGAATTTCTGCAGTTTTGCTCCAAAATACGGGGAATTTCTGCCTTTTTGCCCAAAAATAAGAAGAATGCATACCTTTTGCCATAAAAAAGGGAAATTTCTTCATTTTTGCTCCAAAATAGAGGAATTTCTGGTTTTTAGCCTCTAAATAAGTGGAATTTCTGTCTTTTTCCCCCCAAAACAACGGAAATTTCTGTCTTTTTTGCGCTAAAATGAGGAAGATTTCTCACTTATTACCCTGAAATAAGTTAAATATCTGCAATTTTGCCCCGAAATAAGGGAAATTTCTGCCTTTTTGCCTCCAAATAAGACGATTTTCAGGCTTTTTACCTCAAAATAAGGGGAATTTCTGCATTTTTGCTCAAAAATATGGAAAATTTCTGCCTTTTTGCCCCAAAATAAGAAAAATTTCTGCAATTTTGAACCAAAATATAAGAAATTTCTGCCTTTTTGCCCCAAAATAAGAAAATTTCTGCTTTTTTTGAAATAAGTGAAATTTTGCCATTTTGCCCCAAAATAAGTCAAATTTCTGCAATTTTGCCCCAAAATAAGGGGAATTTCTGGAATTTTGCCCCAAAATAAGTGGAATTTCTGAGTTTTGCCCCAAAATAAAAGAATTTCTGTCTTTTTGCCCTAACATATAAGGAATTTCTGCATTTTTGTTTAACAATTAGGGGAAATTCTGCAATTTTGCTCCAAAATACGGGGAATTTCTGCCTTTTTGCCCAAAAATAAAAAGAATGCATAACTTTTTGTCATAAAAAAAGGAAATTTCTTCATTTTTGCTTTAAAATAAGAGGAATTTCTGAATTTTTGCCTCTAAATAAGTGGAATTTCTGTCTTTTTCCCCCAAAACAAAGGGAATTTCTGTCTTTTTTGCCCCAAAATAAGGAAAATTTCTGACTTATTACCCTGAAATAAGAGAAATTTTTGGAATTTTGCCCCAAAATAAGTGAAATTTCTGCCTTTTTGACGCCTAATAAGGGGAATTTCAGCCTTTTTACCTCAAAATAAGGGGAATTTCTGCATTTTTGCCACAAAATATTAAGAATTTCTGCCTTTTTGCCCCAAAATAAAGAAAATTTCTGCGTTTTTTCCTTGAAATAAGTAAAATTTCTGCAATTTTGCCCCAAAATATTTGAAATTTCTGCAATTTTGCCCCAAAATAAGGGAACTTTCTGGAATTTTGCCCCAAAATAAGTGGAATTTCTGAGTTTTGCCCCAAAATAAGGAGAATTTCTGTCTTTTTGCCCTAACATATAGGGAATTTCTGCCTTTTTGCCCCACAATTAGGGGAATTTTTGCAATTTTGCTCCAAAATATGGGGAATTTCTGCCTTTTTGCCCGAAAATAAGAAGAATGCATACCTTTTTGCCATAAAAAAAGGAAATTTCTTCATTTTTGCTCCAAAATAAAGGGAATTTCTGCTTTTTTGCCACTAAATAAGTTGAATTTCTGTCTTTTTTCCCCAAAACAAAGGGAATTCCTGTCTTTTTTGCCCCAAAATAAGGAAAATTTCTAAATTATTACCCTGAAATAAGTGAAATTTCTGCAATTTTGCCCCAAAATAAGGGAAATTTCTGACTTTTTGCCCCCAAATAAGGAAAATTTCAGCCTTTTTACCTCAAAATAAGGGGAATTTCTGCATTTTTGAAACAAAATATTAGAAATTTCTGCCTTTTTGCTTCGAAATAAGAAAATTTCTGCTTTTTTTTTCTGGAATAAGTGAAATTTCTGCAATTTTGTCCCAAAATAAGTGAAATTTCTGCAATTTTGCCCCAAAATAAGGAAAATTTCTGGAATTTTGCCCCAAAATAAGTGGAATTTCTGAGTTTTGCCCAAAAATAAGGAGAATTTCTGTCTTTTTGCCCTAACATATAGGGAATTTCTGCTTTTTGCCCCACAATTAGGGGAATTTCTGCAATTTTGCTCCAAATACGGGGAATTTCTGCCTTTTTGCCCGAAAATAAGAAGAATGCATAACTTTTTGCCATAAAAATAGAAAATTTCTTCATTTTTGCTCCAAAATAAGGGGAATTTCTGCATTTTTGCCTCTAAATAAGTGGAATTTCTGTCTTTTTCCCCCAAAACAAAGGGAATTTCTGTCTTTTTTGCCCGAAAATAAGGAAAATTTATGTCTTATTACCCTGAAATAAGAGAAATTTCTGGAATTTTGCCCCAAAATAAGAAAAATTTCTGCCTTTTTGACCCCATATAAGGGGAATTTCAGCCTTTTTACCTCAAAATAGAGAGAATTTCTGCATTTTTGCCACAAAATATTAGGAATTTCTGATTTTTGCCCCAAAATAAAGAAAATTTCTTCCTTTTTTCCTTGAAATATGTGAAATTTCTGCAATTTTGCCCCAAAATAAGTGAAATTACTGCAATTTTGCCCCAAAATAAAGGACCTTTCTGGAATTTTGCCCCAAAATAAGTGGAATTTCTGAGTTTTGCCCCAAAATAATGAGAATTTCTGTCTTTTTGCCCTAAGATATAGGGAATTTCTGCCTTTTTGCCACACAATTAGGGGAATTTCTGCAAGTTTGGTCCAAAATACGGGGAATTTCTGCCTTTTTGCCCGAAAATAATAAGAATGCATACCTTTTTGCCAAAAAAGGGAAATTTCTTCCTTTTTCCTCCAAAATAAGGAAAATTTCTGCTTTTTTGCTTCTAAATAAGTGGAATTTCTGTCTCTTTCCCCCAAAACAAAGGGAATTTCTGTCTTCTTTGCCCCAAAATAAGGAAAATTTATGTCTTATTACCCTGAAATAAGAGAAATTTCTGGAATTTTGCCCCAAAATAAGAAAAATTTCTGCCTTTTTGACACCTAATAAGGGGAATTTCAGCCTTTTTACCTCAAAATAGGGAGAATTTCTGCATTTTTGCCACAAAATATTAGGAATTTCTGATTTTTGCCCCAAAATAAAGAAAATTTCTTCCTTTTTTCCTTGAAATAGGTGAAATTTCTGCAATTTTGCCCCAAAATAAGTCAAATTACTGCAATTTTGCCTCAAAATAAAGGACCTTTCTGGAATTTTGCCCCAAAATAAGTGGAATTTCTGAGTTTTGCCCCAAAATAATGAGAATTTCTGTCTTTTTGCCCTAATATATAGGGAATTTCTGCCTTTTTGCCACACAATTAGGGGAATTTCTGCAAGTTTGGTCCAAAATACGGGGAATTTCTGCCTTTTTGCCCGAAAATAATAAGAATGCATACCTTTTTGCCAAAAAAGGGAAATTTCTTCATTTTTCCTCCAAAATAAGGGGAATTTCTGCTTTTTTGCTTCTAAATAAGTGGAATTTCTGTCTCTTTCCCCCAAAACAAAGGGAATTTCTGTCTTTTTTGCCCCAAAATAAGGAAAATTTCTGACTTATTACCCTGAAATAGTGAAATTTCTGCAATTTTGCCCCAAAATAAGGAAATTTCTGACTTTTTGCCCCCAAATAAGGGGAATTTTAGGGTTTTTACGTCAAAATAACGGGAATTTCTGCATTTTTGCTCCAAAATATGGAAAATTTCTGCCTTTTTGCCCCAAAATAAGAAAAATTTCTGCAATTTTGTACCAAAATAAAAGAAATTTCTGCCTTTTTGCCCCAAAATAAGAAAATTTCTTCTTTTTTCTGTAATAAGTTAAATTTCTGCAATTTTGCCCCAAAATAAGTCAAATTTCTGCAATTTTGCCCCAAAATAAGTAAAATTTCTGGAATTTTGCCCCAAAATAAGTGTAATTTCTGAGTTTTGCCCCAAAATAAGGAGAATTCCTGACTTTTTGCCCTAACATATAGGGAATTTCTGCCTTTTTGCCTCACAATTAGGGGAATTTCTGCAATTTTGCTCCAAAATACGGGGAATTTCTGCCTTTTAGCCTGAAAATAAAAAGAATGCATACCTTTTTGCCATAAAAAAGGGAAATTTCTTCATTTTTGCTCCAAAATAAGGGGAATTTCTGCTTTTTGCCTCTAAATAAGTGGAATTTCTGTCTTTTTCCCCCAAAACAAAGGGAATTCCTGTCATTTTTGCGCCAAAATAAAAAAAAATTCTAACTTATTACCCTGAAATAAGTGAAATTTCTGCAATTTTGGCCCAAAATAAGGGAAATTTCCGACTTTTTGCCCCCAAATAAGGAAAATTTCAGCCTTTTTACCACAAAATAAGTAGAATTTCTGCATTTTTTGAAACAAAATATTAGAAATTTCTGCCTTTTTGCACTAAAATAAGAAAATTTCTGCTTTTTTTCTGGAATAAGTGAAATTTCTGCAATTTTGCCCCAAAATAAGAGAAATTTCTGCAATTTTGCCCCAAAATAAGGAAAATATCTGGAATTTTGCCCCAAAATAACTGGAATTTCTGAGTTTTGCCCCGAAATAAGGAGAATTTCTGTCTTTTTGCCCTAACATATAAGGAATTTCTGCATTTTTGTTTCACAATTAGGGGAAATTCTACAATTTTGCACCAAAATACGGGGAATTTCTGCCTCTTTGCCCGAAAATAAAAAGAATGCATACTTTTTTGCCATAATAAAGAGAAATTTCTTCATTTTGGCTCCAAAATAAGGGGAATTTCTGGTTTTTAACCTCTAAATAAGTGGAATATCTGTCTTTTTCCTCCAAAACAAAGGAAATTTCTGTCTTTTTTGCCCCAAAATAAGAAAGATTTCTGACTTATTACCCTGAAATAAGTAAAATATCTGCAATTTTGCCCCAAAATAAGGGAAATTTCTGCCTTTTTGCCCCCAAATAAGACGATTTTCAGGCTTTTTACCTCAAAATAAGGGGAATTTCTGCATTTTTGCTCCTAAATATGGGAAATTTATGCCTTTTTGCCCCAAAATAAGACAAATTTCTGCAATTTTGTAACAAAATAAAAGAAATTTCTGCCTTTTTGCCCCAAAATAAGAAAATTTCTGCTTTTTTCTGAAATAAGTGAAATTTTGCAATTTTGCCCCAAAATAAGTAAAATTTCTGCAATTTTGCCCAAAATAAGGGAAATTTCTGGAATTTTGCCCCAAAATAAGTGGAATTTCTGAGTTTTGCCCCAAAATAAGGAGAATTTCTGTCTTTTTGCCCTAACATATAGGGAATTTCTGCTTTTTGCCCCACAATTAGGGGAATTTCTGCAATTTTGCTCCAAATACGGGGAATTTCTGCCTTTTTGCCCGAAAATAAGAAGAATGCATAACTTTTTGCCATAAAAATAGGAAATTTCTTCATTTTTGCTCCAAAATAAGGGGAATTTCTGCATTTTTGCCTCTAAATAAGTGGAATTTCTGTCTTTTTCCCACAAAACAAAGGGAATTTCTGTCTTTTTTGCACCAAAATAAGGAAAATTTATGTCTTATTACCCTGAAATAAGAGAAATTTCTGGAATTTTGCCCCAAAATAAGAAAAATTTCTGCCTTTTTGACCCCAAATAAGGGGAATTTCAGCCTTTTTACCTCAAAATAGAGAGAATTTCAGCATTTTTGCCACAAAATATTAGGAATTTCTGATTTTTGCCCCAAAATAAAGAAAATTTCTTCCTTTTTTCCTTGAAATATGTGAAATTTCTGCAATTTTGCCCCAAAATAAGTGAAATTACTGCAATTTTGCCCCAAAATAAAGGACCTTTCTGGAATTTTGCCCCAAAATAAGTGGAATTTCTGAGTTTTGCCCCAAAATAATGAGAATTTCGGTCTTTTTGCCCTAAGATATAGGGAATTTCTGCCTTTTTGCCACACAATTAGGGGAATTTCTGCAAGTTTGGTCCAAAATACGGGGAATTTCTGCCTTTTTGCCCGAAAATAATAAGAATGCATACCTTTTTGCCAAAAAAGGGAAATTTCTTCCTTTTTCCTCCAAAATAAGGGGAATTTCTGCTTTTTTGCTTCTAAATAAGTGGAATTTCTGTCTTTTTCCCCCAAAACAAAGGGAATTTCTGTCTTTTTTGCCCCAAAATAAGAAAAATTTCTGACTTATTACCCTGAAATGAGTGAAATTTCTGCAATTTTGCCCCAAAATAAGGGAAATTTCTTCCTTTTTGCCTCCAAATAAGGGGAATTTCAGCCTTTTTACCTCAAAATAATGGGAATTTCTGCATTTTTTGCACAAAATATTAGGAATTTCTGCCTTTTTGCCCCAAAATAAGAAAATTTCTGCTTTTTATCCCTGAAATAAGTGAAATTTCTGCAATTATGCCCGAAAATAAGTGAAATTTCTGCAATTTTGCCCCAAAATAAAAAAAATTTCTGGAATTTTGCCCGAAAATAAGTGGAATTTCTGCGTTTTGCCCCAAAATAAGAAGAATTTCTGTCTTTTTGTCCCAATATATAGGGAATTTCTGCCCTTTGCCCCACAATTAGGGGAATTTCTGCAGTTTTGCTCCAAAACAGGGGCAATTTCTGCTTTTTTTCCCGAAAATAAGAATAATGCATACCTTTTGGCCATAATAAAGGGAAATTTCTTCATTTTTGCTCCAAAATAAGTGGAATTTCTGCTTTTTACCTCTAAATAAGTAGAATTTCTGTCTTTTTCGCCCAAAACAAAGGGAATTTCTGTCTTTTTTGCCCCAAAATAAAAAAAATTCAGACTTATTACCCTGAAGTAAGTGAAATTTCTGCAATTTTGCCCCAAAATATTGAAAATTTTTGCCTTTTTACCCCCAAAATAAGGGAATTTCAGACTTTTTACCTCAAAAAAGGGGAATTTCTGCATGTTTGCCACAAAATATTAGGAATTTCTGCCTTTTTGCCCCAAAATAAGAAAAATTTCTGCCTTTTTCCCTGAAATAAGTGAAATTTCTGGAATTTTGCCCCAAAGTAAGTGAAATTTCTGGAATTTTGCCCCCCAAAAAGTGGAATTTCTGAGAATATCCCCAAAATAAAGAAAATTTCTGTCTTTTTGCCCCAAAATAAGGAAAATTTCTGACTTATTTCCCTGAAATAAGTGAAATTTCTGCAATTTTTCCTCAAAATAAGGGAAATTTCTGCCTTTTTGACTCCAAATAAGGGGAATTTCAGGCTTTTTACCTCAAAATAAGGGGAATTTCTGCATTTTTGCCACAAAATATTAGGAATTTATGCATTTTTGCCCCAAAATAAGGAAAATTTCTGACTTATTCCCTGATATAAGTGAAATTTCTGCAATTTTGCCCAAAATAAGTGAAATTTCTGCAATTTTGCTTCAAAATAAGTGAAATGTCTGGAATTTTGCCCCAAAATAAGTTAAATTTCTGGAATTTTGCTCCAAAAAAAGTGGAATTTCTGAGATTTGCCCCAAAATAAGGTGAATTTCTGGCTTTTTGCCCCAACATATAGGGAATTTCTGCTTTTTTGCCCCACAATTAGGGGAATTTCTGCAATTTTGCTCCAAAATACGGGGAATTACTGCCTTTTTGCCTGAAAATAATAAGAATGCATACCTTTTTGCCATAAAAAAAGGAAATTTCTTCATTTTTTCTCCAAAATAAGGGGAATTTCTGCTTTTTTGCCTCTAAATAACTGGAATTTCTGTCCTTTTCCCCCACAACAAAGGGAATTTCTGTCTTTTTTGCCCCAAAATAAGAAAGATTTCTGACTTATTACCCTGAAATAAGTAAAATATCTGCAATTTTGCCCCAAAATAAGGGAAATTTCTGCCTTTTTGCCCCCAAATAAGACGATTTTCCGGCTTTTTACCTCAAAATAAGGGGAATTTCTGCATTTTTGCTCCTAAATATGGGAAATTTATGCCTTTTTGCCCCAAAATAAGACAAATTTCTGCAATTTTGTAACAAAATAAAAGAAATTTCTGCCTTTTTGCCCCAAAATAAGAAAATTTCTGCTTTTTTCTGAAATAAGTGAAATTTTGCAATTTTGCCCCAAAATAAGTCAAATTTCTGCAATTTTGCCCCAAAATAATGGAAATCTCTGGAATTTTGCCCCAAAATAAGTGGAATTTCTGAGTTTTGCCCCAAAATAAGGAGAATTTCTGTCTCTTTGCCCTAACATATAGGGAATTTCTGCTTTTTGCCCCACAATTAGGGGAATTTCTGCAATTTTGCTCCAAATACGGGGAATTTCTGCCTTTTTGCACGAAAATAAGAAGAATGCATAACTTTTTGCCATAAAAATAGGAAATTTCTTCATTTTTGCTCCAAAATAAGGGGAATTTCTGCTTTTTTGCCTCTAAATAAGTGGAATTTCTGTCTTTTTCCCACAAAACAAAGGGAATTTCTGTCTTTTTTGCACCAAAATAAGGAAAATTTATGTCTTATTACCCTGAAATAAGAGAAATTTCTGGAATTTTGCCCCAAAATAAGAAAAATTTCTGCCTTTTTGACCCCAAATAAGGGGAATTTCAGCCTTTTTACCTCAAAATAGAGAGAATTTCAGCATTTTTGCCACAAAATATTAGGAATTTCTGATTTTTGCCCCAAAATAAAGAAAATTTCTTCCTTTTTTCCTTGAAATATGTGAAATTTCTGCAATTTTGCCCCAAAATAAGTGAAATTACTGCAATTTTGCCCCAAAATAAAGGACCTTTCTGGAATTTTGCCCCAAAATAAGTGGAATTTCTGAGTTTTGCCCCAAAATAATGAGAATTTCGGTCTTTTTGCCCTAAGATATAGGGAATTTCTGCCTTTTTGCCACACAATTAGGGGAATTTCTGCAAGTTTGGTCCAAAATACGGGGAATTTCTGCCTTTTTGCCCGAAAATAATAAGAATGCATACCTTTTTGCCAAAAAAGGGAAATTTCTTCCTTTTTCCTCCAAAATAAGGGGAATTTCTGCTTTTTTGCTTCTAAATAAGTGGAATTTCTGTCTTTTTCCCCCAAAACAAAGGGAATTTCTGTCTTTTTTGCCCCAAAATAAGAAAAATTTCTGACTTATTACCCTGAAATGAGTGAAATTTCTGCAATTTTGCCCCAAAATAAGGGAAATTTCTTCCTTTTTGCCTCCAAATAAGGGGAATTTCAGCCTTTTTACCTCAAAATAATGGGAATTTCTGCATTTTTTGCACAAAATATTAGGAATTTCTGCCTTTTTGCCCCAAAATAAGAAAATTTCTGCTTTTTATCCCTGAAATAAGTGAAATTTCTGCAATTATGCCCGAAAATAAGTGAAATTTCTGCAATTTTGCCCCAAAATAAAAAAAAATTTCTGGAATTTTGCCCGAAAATAAGTGGAATTTCTGCGTTTTGCCCCAAAATAAGAAGAATTTCTGTCTTTTTGTCCCAATATATAGGGAATTTCTGCCCTTTGCCCCACAATTAGGGGAATTTCTGCAGTTTTGCTCCAAAACAGGGGCAATTTCTGCTTTTTTTCCCGAAAATAAGAATAATGCATACCTTTTGGCCATAATAAAGGGAAATTTCTTCATTTTTGCTCCAAAATAAGTGGAATTTCTGCTTTTTTACCTCTAAATAAGTAGAATTTCTGTCTTTTTCGCCCAAAACAAAGGGAATTTCTGTCTTTTTTGCCCCAAAATAAAAAAAATTCAGACTTATTACCCTGAAGTAAGTGAAATTTCTGCAATTTTGCCCCAAAATATTGAAAATTTTTGCCTTTTTACCCCCAAAATAAGGGAATTTCAGACTTTTTACCTCAAAAAAGGGGAATTTCTGCATGTTTGCCACAAAATATTAGGAATTTCTGCCTTTTTGCCCCAAAATAAGAAAAATTTCTGCCTTTTTCCCTGAAATAAGTGAAATTTCTGGAATTTTGCCCCAAAGTAAGTGAAATTTCTGGAATTTTGCCCCCCAAAAAGTGGAATTTCTGAGAATATCCCCAAAATAAAGAAAATTTCTGTCTTTTTGCCCCAAAATAAGGAAAATTTCTGACTTATTTCCCTGAAATAAGTGAAATTTCTGCAATTTTTCCTCAAAATAAGGGAAATTTCTGCCTTTTTGACTCCAAATAAGGGGAATTTCAGGCTTTTTACCTCAAAATAAGGGGAATTTCTGCATTTTTGCCACAAAATATTAGGAATTTATGCATTTTTGCCCCAAAATAAGGAAAATTTCTGACTTATTCCCTGATATAAGTGAAATTTCTGCAATTTTGCCCAAAATAAGTGAAATTTCTGCAATTTTGCTTCAAAATAAGTGAAATGTCTGGAATTTTGCCCCAAAATAAGTTAAATTTCTGGAATTTTGCTCCAAAAAAAGTGGAATTTCTGAGATTTGCCCCAAAATAAGGTGAATTTCTGGCTTTTTGCCCCAACATATAGGGAATTTCTGCTTTTTTGCCCCACAATTAGGGGAATTTCTGCAATTTTGCTCCAAAATACGGGGAATTACTGCCTTTTTGCCTGAAAATAATAAGAATGCATACCTTTTTGCCATAAAAAAAAGAAATTTCTTCATTTTTTCTCCAAAATAAGGGGAATTTCTGCTTTTTTGCCTCTAAATAACTGGAATTTCTGTCCTTTTCCCCCACAACAAAGGGAATTTCTGTCTTTTTTGCCCCAAAATAAGAAAAAATTCTGACTTATTACTCTGAAGTAAGTGAAATTTCTGCAATTTTGCCCCAAAATAATAGAAATTTCTGCCTTTGTGCCTCCAAATAAGGGGAATTTCAGCCTTTTTACCTCAAAATAAAGGGAATTTCTGCATTTTTGCCACAAAATATTAGAAATTTCTGCCTTTTTGCCCCAAAATAAAGAAAAATTCTGCCTTTTTTCCCTGAAATAAGTGAAATTTCTGCAATTTTTCCCCAAAATATATGAATTTTCTGCAATTTTGCCACAAAATAAGTGAAATTTCTGAAATTTTGCCCCAAAATAAATGAAATTTCTGGAAATTTGCCCCAAAAAAGTGGAATTTCTGAGATTTGACCCAAAATAAAAATAATTTCTGTCTTTTTGCCCCAACATATAGGGAATTTCTGCCTTTTTGACCCACAATTAGGAGAATTTTTGCAATTTTGCTCCAAAATAAGAGGAATTTCTGCTTTTTTGCCTCTAAATAAGTGGAATTTCTGTCTTTTTCCCCCAAAACAAAGGGAATTTTTGTCTTTTTTGCGCCACAATTAGGGGAATTTCTGCAATTTTGCTCCAAAATACGGGGAATGACTGACTTTTTGCCCGAAAAAAAAGAATGCATACCTTTTTGCCATAAAAAAAGGAAATTTCTTCATTTTTGCTCCAAAATAAGGGGAATTTCTGCTTTTTTGCCTCTAAATAAGTGGAATTTCTGTCTTTTTCCCCCAAAACAAAGGGAATTTCTGTCTTTTTTGCCCCAAAATAAAAAAAAATTTCTGATTAATTACCCTTAAATAAGAAAAATTTCTGCAATTTTGCCCCAAAATAAGGGTAATTTCTGCCTTTTGCCTCCAAATAAGTGGAATTTCAGCCTTTTTACCTCAAAATAAGGGGAATCTCTGCATTTTGGCCACAAAATATTAGGAATTTCTGCCTTTTTGCCCCAAAATAAAAAAATTTCTGCATTTTTTCCCAAAATAAGTGAAATTTCTGCAATTTCGCCCCAAAATAAGAGAATTTTCTGCAATTTTGCCCCAAACTAAGGAAAATTTCTGGAATTTTGCCCCAAAAGAAGTGAAATTTCTGCGTTTTGCTCCAAAATAAGGGGAATTTCTGCTCTTTTGCCTCTAAATAAGTGGAATTTCTGTCTTTTTCCCCCAAAACAAAAGGAATTTCTGTATTTTTGCCCCAAAATAAGGAAAATTTCAGACTTATTACCCTAAAGTAAGTGAAATTTCTGCAATTTTGCCCCAAAATAAGGGAAATTTCTGCCTTTTTGCTTCCAAATAAGGCGAATTTCAGCCTTTTTACCTCAAAATAAGGGGAATTTCTGCATTTTTGCCACAAAATATTAGGAATTTCTGCCTTTTTGCCCCAAAATAAGGAAAATTTCTGCCTTTTTCCCTGAAATAAGTGAAATTTCTGCAATTTTTCCCAAAATAGGTGAAATTTCTGCCAATTTGCCCCATAATAAGTGAAATTTCTGGAATTTTGCCCCAAAAAAAGTGAAATTTCTGGAATTTTGCGCCAAAAAAGTGGAATTTCTGAGATTTGCCCCAAAATAAAGAGAATTTCTGTCTTTTTGCCCCAACATATAGGGAATTTCTCCTTTTTTGACCCACAATTAGGGAAATTTCTGAAATTTTGCTCCAAAATAAGGGGAATTTCTGCTTTTTTGCCTCTAAATAGGTGGAATTTCTGTCTTTTTCCCCCAAAACAAAGAAAATTTCTGTATTTTTGGCCCCAAAATAAGGAAAATTTCTGACTTATTACCCTGAAATAAGTGAAATTTCTGCAATTTTTCCCCAAAATAAGGGAAATTTCGGCCTTTTTACACCCAAATAAGGGGAATTTCAGCCTTTTTACCTCAAAATAAGGGGAGTTTCTGCATTTTTTGCCACAAAATATTAGGAATTTCTGCCTTTTTGCCCCAAAATAAAGAAAATTTCTGCCCTTTTTCCCTGAAATAAGTGAAATTTGTGCATTTTTGCCCCAAAATTAGTGAAATTTCTGCAATATTGCCCCAAATTAAGGGAAATTTCTGGAATTTTGCCCCAAAATAAGTGGAATTTCTGAGTTTTGCCCCAAAATAAGGAGAATTTCTGTATTTTTGCCCTAACATATATGGAATTTCTGCTTTTTTGCCCCACAATTAGGGGAATTACTGCAATTTTGCTCCAAAATACGGAGAATTCCTGCCTTTTTGCCCGAAAATCAGAAGAATGCATACCTTTTTGCCATAAAAAAAGGAAATTTCTTCATTTTTGCTCCAAAATAAGGCGAATTTCTGCTTTTTTCCCTCTAAATCAGTGGAATTTCTGTCTTTTTCTCCCAAAACAAAGAAAATTCCTGTCTTTTTGCCCCAAAATAAGGAAAATTTCTGACCAGTTACCCTGAAATAATTGAAATTTCTGCAATTTTGCCCCAAAATAAGGAAAATTTCTGCCTTTTGGTCCCCAAATAATGAGAATTTCAGCTTTTTTTACCTCAAAATAAGGGGAATCTCTGCATTTTTGCCACAAAATATTAGGAATTTCTGCCTTTTTGCCCCAAAATAAGGAAAATTTCTGACCAGTTACCCTGATATAAGTGAAATTTCTGCAATTTTGCCCCAAAATAAGTGAAATTTCTGCAATTTTGCCCCAAAATAAGTGAAATTTCTGGAATTTTGCCCTAAAATAAGTGGAATTTTGAGTTTTGCACCAAAATAAGGAGAATTTCTGTTTTTTGCCTTAACATATAGGGAATTTCTGCCTTTTTGCCCCACAATTAGGGGAATTTCTGCAATTTTGTTCCAAAATACGGGAAATTTCTTCCTTTTTGTCCGAAAATAAGAAGAATGTATACCTTTTTGCCAGAAAAAAAAAAGGAAATTTCTTCATTTTTGCTCAAAAATAAGGGGAATTTCTGCTTATTTGCCTCTAAATAAGTGGAATTTCTGTCTTTTTCCCTCAAAACAAATGGAATTTCTGTCTTTTTTGCCCCAAAATAAAAAAAGTTAATGACATATTACCCTGAAATAAGTAAAATTTCTGCAATTTTGACCCAAAATAAGGAAAATTTCTGCATTTCTGCCCCCAAATAAGGGGAATTTCAGCCTTTTTACCTCAAAATAAGGGGAATTTCTGCATTTTTGCCACAAAATATTAGGAATTTCTGCCTTTTTGCCCCAAAATAATGAAAATTTCTGCCTTTTTTCCCTGAAATAAGTGAAATTTCTGCAATTTTGCCCCAAAATAAGTAAAATTTCTGCAATTTTGATCTAAAATAGGGGAAATTTCTGGAATTTTACCCCAAAATAAGTGGAATTTCTGAGTTCTGCCCCAAAATAAGGAGAATTTCTGTCTTTTTGCCCTAACATATAGGGAATTTCTGCTTTTTTGCCCCACTATTAGAGGAATTACTGCAATTTTGCTTCAAAATACGGGGAATATCTGCCTTTTTGCCCGAAAATGAGAAGAATGCATACCTTTTTGCCATAAAAAAGGGAAATTTCTTCATTTTTGCTCCAAAATAAGGGGAATTTCTGCTTTTTGCCTCTAAATCAGTAGAATTTCTGTCTTTTTCTCCCAAAACAAAGGAAATTTCTGCCATTTTGCCCCAAAATAAAGAAAATTTCTGACTTATTGCCCTGAAATAAGTGAAATTTCTGCAATTTTGCCCCAAAATAAGGGAAATTTCTGCCTTTTTGCCCCCAAATAAGGGGAATTTCAGCCTTTTACCTCAGAATAAGTGGAATTTCTGCATTTTTTCCCCAAAATATGGGAAATTTCTGCCTTTTTGCCTTAAAATAAGAAAAATTTCTAAAATTTTGTACCAAAATAAAAGAAATTTCTGCCTTTTTGCCCCAAAATAAGAAAATTTCTACTTTTTTCTGCAATAAGTGAAATTTCTGCAATTTTGCCCCAAATAATTCAAATTTCTGCAATTTTGCCCCAAAATAATTCAAATTTCTGCAATTTTGCATCAAAATAAGTGGAATTTCTGAGTTTTGCCCCAAAATAATGAGAATTTCTGTCTTTTTGCCACAACATATAGGGAATTTCTGCCTTTTTGCCCCACAATTAGGGAAATTTCTGCAATTTTGCTCCAAAATACAAGGAATTTCTGCCTTTTTGCCTGAAAAAAAGAAGAATGCATAAATTTTTGCCATAAAAAAGGGAAATTTCTTCATTTTTGCTCCAAAATAAGGGGAATTTCTGCATTTTTGCCTCTAAATAAGTGGAATTTCTGTCTTTTTCCCCCCAAAACAAAGGGAATTTCTGGTTTTTTACCCCAAAGTAAGGAAAAATTCTGACTTTTTACCCTGAAGTAAGTGAAATTTCTGCAATTTTGCCCCAAAATAAGGATAATTTCTGCCTTTTTCCCTGAAATAAGTGAAATTTCTGAACTTTTGCCCCAAAATAAGTGAAATTTCTGCAATTTTGCCCCAATATAAGTGAAATTTCTGGAATTTTGCCCAAAAATAAGAAAATTTCTGCCTTTTTTCCCTGATAAGTGAAATTTCTGCAATTTTGCCCCAAAATTAGTGAAATTTCTGCAATTTTGCCCCAAAATAAGAAAAATTTCTGGAATTTTGCCCCAAAATAAGTGGAATTTCTGCGTTTTGCCCCAAAATAATGAGAATTTCTGTCTTTTTGCCACAACATATAGGGAATTTCTGCTTTTTTGCCCCACAATTAGGGGAATTTTGCAATTTTGCTCCAAAATACGGGGAATTACTGCCTTTTTGCCCGAAAATAAGAAGAATGCATAATTTTTTGCCATAAAAAAAGGAAATTTCTTCATTTTTGCTCCAAAATAAGGGGAATTTCTGCTTTTTTGCCTCTAAATAACTGGAATTTCTGTCTTTTTCCCCCAAAACAAAGGGAATTCCTGTCTTTTTGCCCCAAAATAAGGAAAATTTCTGACAAGTTACCCTGAAATAAGTTAAATTTCTGCAATTTTGCCCCAAAATAAGGGAAATTTCTGCATTTTTGCCCCCAAATAAGGAGAATTTCAGCCTTTTTACCTCAAAATAAGAAGAATTTCTGAATTTTTGCCACAAAATATTAGGAATTTTGCCTTTTTGCCCCAAAATTAAAAAAAAATTTTGCCTTTTTTCCCTGAAATAAGTGAAATTTCTGCAATTTTGCCCCAAAATAAGTGAAATTTCTGGAATTTTGCCCCAAAATAAGGGAAATTTTAGGCTTTTTCCCTCATAATAAGGGGAATTTTTGCATTTTTGCCCCAACATATGGGAAATTTCTGCCTTTTTGCCTTAAAATAACAAAAATTTCTAAAAATTTGTAACAAAACATAAGAAATTTCTGACTTTTTGCCCCAAAATAAGAAAATTTCTACTTTTTTCTGCAATAAGTGAAATTTCTGGAATTTTGCCCCAAAATAAGGGAAATTTCTGCAATTTTGCCCCAAAATAAGGGAAATTTCTGGAATTTTGCCCCAAAATAAGTGGAATTTCTGAGTTTTGCCCCAAAATAATGAGAATTTCTGTCTTTTTGCCCCAACATATATGGAATTTCTGCCTTTTTGCCCCACAATTAGGGGAATTTCTGCAATTTTGCTCCAAAATACGGGGAATTTCTGCCTTTTTGCCTGAAAATAAGAAGAATGCTTATATTTTTGCCATAAAAAAGAGAAATTTCTTCATTTTTGCTCCAAAATAAGGGGAATTTCTGCATTTTTTCCTCTAAATAAGTGGAATTTCTGTCTTTTTCCCCCAAAGCAAAGGGAATTTCTGTCTTTTTTGCCCCAAAGTAAGGAAAAATTCTGACTTATTACCCTGAAGTAAGTGAAATTTCTGCAATTTTGCCCCAAAATAAGGAAAATTTCTGCCTTTTTCCCTGAAATAAGTGAAATTTCTGGAATTTTGCCCCAAAATAAGTTACATTTCTGCAATTTTGCCCCAATATAAGTGAAATTTCTGGAATTTTGCCCCAAAATAAGTGAAATTTCTGGAATTTTGCACCAAAAAAAATGGAATTTCTGAGATTTGCCCCAAAATAAGGAGAATATCTGTCTTTTTGCCCCAACATATAGGGAATTTCTGCTTTTTTGACCCACAATTAGGGGAATTTCTGCAATTTTGCTCCAAAATAAGGGGAATTTCTGCTTTTTTGCCTCTAAATAAGTGGAATTTCTGTCTTTTTCTCCCAAAACAAAGGAAATTTCTGCCTTTTTGCACCAAAATAAAGAAAATTTCTGTCTTTTTTCCCTGAAATAAGTGAAATTTCTGCAATTTTGCCCCAAAATAAGTGAAATTTCTGCAATTTTTCCCCAATATAAGAAAAATTTCTGGAATTTTGCCCCAAAATAAGTGGAATTTCTGAGTTTGCCCCAAAATAAGGAGAATTTCTGTTTTTTTGCCCTAACATATAGGGAATTTCTGCTTTTTTGCCCCACAATTAGGGGAATTTCTGCAAGTTTGCTCCAAAATACTGGGAATTCCTGCCTTTTGCCCGAAAATAAGAAGAATGCATACATTTTGCCATAATAAAAGGGAATTTCTTAATTTTTGCTCCAAAATAAGGGGAATTTCTGCTTTTTTCCCTCTAAATAACTGGAATTTCTGTCTTTTTACCCCAAAACAAAGGGAATTCCTGTCTTTTTGCCCCAAAATAAGAAAAATTTCTGACCAGTTACCCTGAAATAAGTGAAATTTCTGCAATTTTGCCCCAAAATAAGCGAAATTTCTTCCTTTTGGTCCCCAAATAAGGAGAATTTCAACCTTTTTACTTCAAAATAAGGGGAATTCTGCATTTTTGCCACAAAATATTAGTAATTTCTGCCTTTTTGCCCCAAAATAAAGAAAATTTCTGCCTTTTTTCCCTGAAATAAGTGAAATTTCTGCCATTTTGCCCCAAAATAAGTGAAATTTCTCCAATTTTGCCCCAAAATAAGTGAAATTTCTGGAATTTTGCCCTAAAATAAGTGGAATTTTGAGTTTTGCACCAAACTAAAGAGAATTTCTGTTTTTTGCCCTAACATATAGGGAATTTCTGCCCTTTTGCCCCACAATTAGGGGAATTTCTGCAATTTTGCTCCAAAATACGGGGAATTTCTGCCTTTTTGCCCGAAAATAAGAAGAATGCATACCTTTTTGCCAGAAAAAAAAGGAAATTTCTTCATTTTTGCTCCAAAATAAGGGGAATTTCTAATTTTTTGCCTCTAAATAAGTGGAATTTCTGTCTTTTTCCCCCAAAACAAAGGGAATTTCTATCTTTTTTGCCCCAAAATAAAAAAAATTTCTGAATTATTACCCTGAAATAAGTGAAATTTCTTCAATTTTGCCCCAAAATAAGGGAAATTTCTGCCTTTTTGCGCCAAAATAAGGGGAATTTCAGCCTTTTTACCTCAAAATAAGGGGAATTTCTGCCTTTTTGCCCCAAAATAAGGAAAATTTCTGCCTTTTTTCGCTGAAATAAGTGAAATTTCTGCAATTTTGCCCCAAAATAAGTAAAATTTCTGCAATTTTGATCTAAAATAGGGGAAATTTCTGGAATTTTACCCCAAAATAAGTGGAATTTCTGAGTTCTGCCCCAAAATAAGGAGAATTTCTGTCTTTTTGCCCTAACATATAGGGAATTTCTGCTTTTTTGCCCCAATATTAGAGGAATTACTGCAATTTTGCTCCAAAATACGGGGAATATCTGCCTTTTTGCCCGAAAATAAAAGAATGCATACCTTTTTGCCATAAAAAAGGGAAATTTCTTCATTTTTGCTCCAAAATAAGGGGAATTTCTGCTTTTTGCCTCTAAATCAGTGGAATTTCTGTTATTTTCTCCCAAAACAAAGGAAATTTCTGCCATTTTGCCCCAAAATAAAGAAAATTTCTGACTTATTGCCCTGAAATAAGTGAAATTTCTGCAATTTTGCCCCAAAATAAGGGAAATTTCTGCCTTTTTGCCCCCAAATAAGGGGAATTTCAGCCTTTTTACCTCAGAATAAGGGGAATTTCTGCATTTTTGCCCCAAAATATGGGAAATTTCTGCCCTTTTGCCTTAAAATAAGAAAAATTTCTAAAATTTTTTAACAAAATAAAAGAAATTTCTGCCTTTTTGCCCCAAAATAAGAAAATTTCTACTTTTTTCTGCAATAAGTGAAATTTCTACAATTTTGCCCCAAAATAATTCAAATTTCTGCAATTTTGCCCCAAAATAAGGGAAATTTCTGGAATTTTGCCCCAAAATAAGTGGAATTTCTGAGTTTTGCCCCAAAATAATGAGAATTTCTGTCTTTTTGCCACAACATATAGGGAATTTCTGCCTTTTTGCCCCACAATTAGGGGAATTTCTGCAATTTTGCTCCAAAATACGGGGAATTTCTGCCTTTTTGCCTGAAAATAAGAAGAATGCATACATTTTTGCCATAAAAAAGGGAAATTTCTTCATTTTTGCTCCAAAATAAGGGGAATTTCTGCATTTTTGCCTCTAAATAAGTGGAATTTCTGTCTCTTTCCCCCAAAACAAAGGGAATTTCTGACTTTTTCGCCGCAAAGTAAGGAAAAATTCTGACTTATTACCCTGAAGTAAGTGAAATTTCTGCAATTTTGCCCCAAAATAAGGAAAATTTCTGCCTTTTTCCCTGAAATAAGTGAAATTTCTGCAATTTTGCCCCAAAATAAGTGAAATTTCTAAAATTTTGCCCCCAAAAAAGTGGAATTTCTGAGATTTGCCCCAAAATAAGAAGAATTTCTGTCTTTTTGCCCCAACATATAGGGGATTTCTGCTTTTTTGACCCACAGTTAGGGGAATTTCTGCAATTTTGCTCCAAAATAAGGGGAATTTCTGCTTTTTTGCCTCTAAATAAGTGGAATTTCTGTCTTTTTTTCCAAAACAAAGGAAATTTCTGCCTTTTTGCCCCAAAATAAAAAATTTCTGACTTATTACCCTGAAATAAGTGAAATTTCTGCAATTTTGCCCCAAAATAAGAGAAATTTCTGCTTTTTTGCCCCCAAATAAGGGGAAATTCAGCCTTTTACCTCAGAATAAGTGGAATTTCAGCATTTTTTCCCCAAAATATAGGAAATTTCTGCCTTTTTGCCTTAAAATAAGAAAAATTTCTGAAATTTTTTAACATAATAAAAGAAATTTCTGCCTTTTTGCCCCAAAATAAGTAAATTTCTACTTTTTCTGCAATATGTAAAATTTCTGCAATTTTGCCCCAAAATAAGTCAAATTTCTGCAATTTTGCCCCAAAATAAGGGAAATTTCTAGAATTTTGCCCCAAAAAGTGGAATTTCTTATTTGGCCCCAAAATAATGAGAATTTCTGTTTTTTGCACTAACATATAGGGAATTTCTGCCTTTTTGCCCCACAATTAGGGGAATTTCTGCAATTTTGCTCCAAAATACGGGGAATTTCTGCCTTTTTGCCCGAAAATAAGAAGACTGCATACCTTTTTTGCCATAAAAAAAGGAAATTTCTTCATTTTTGCTCCAAAATAAGGGGAATTTTTGCTTTTTTGCATCTAAATAAGTGAAATTTCTGTCTTTTTCACCCAAAATAAAAGGAATTTCTGGTTTTTTTGCCCCAAAATAAGGAAAATTTCTGACTTATTACCCTGAAATAAGTAAAATTTCTGCAATTTTGCCCCGAAATAAGGGAAATTTCTGCATTTTTGCCCGCACATAAGGGGAATTTCAGCCTTTTTACCTCAAAAAAAGGGAAATTTCTGCATTTTTGCCACAAAATATAAGGAATTTCTGCATTTTTGCCCCAAAATAAGAAAATTTCTGCTTTTTTTCCCTGAAATAAGTGAAATTTCTGCAATTTTCCCCCAAAATAAGTGAAATTTCTGCAATTTTGCCCTAAAATAATGGAAATTTCTGGAATTTTGCCCCAAAATAAGTGGAATTTCTGCGTTTTGCCCCAAAATAAGGAGAATTTCTCTCTTTTTGCCCCAACATAGAGGGAATTTCTGCTCTTTTGCCCCACAATTAGGGGAATTTCTGCAATTTTGCTCCAAAATATGGGGAATTTATGCTTTTTTGCCCGAAAATAAGAACAATGCATACCTTTTTGCCATAAAAAACGGAAATTTCTTCATTTTTGCTCCAAAATAAGTGAAATTTCTGATTTTTTGCCTCTAAATAAGTGGAATTTCTGTCTTTTTTTCCCAAAACAAAAGGAATTTCTGTCTTTTCTGCCCCAAAATAAGAAAAATTTCAGACCTATTACCCTGAAGTAAGTGAAATTTCTGCAATTTTGCCTCAAAAAAAGGGAAATTTCAGCCTTTTTGCCCCCAAATAAGGGCAATTTCAGCATTTTTACCTCAAAATAAGGGGAATTTCTGCATTTTTGCCACAACATATTAGGAATTTCTGCCTTTTTGCACCAAAATAAAAAAATTTCTGCTTTTTTTCCCTGAAATAACTGAAATTTCTGCAATTTTGCCCAAAATAAGTGAAATTTCTGCAATTTTGCCACAAAATAAGTGAAATTTCTGGAATTTTGCCCCAAAAAAGGTGGAATTTCTGATATTTGCCCCAAAATAAGGAGAATTTCTGTAATTTTGCCCCAACATATAGGGAATTTCTGCTTTTTTGCCCCACAATTAGAGGAATTTCTGCAATTTTGCTCCAAAATACGGGGAATTACTGCCTTTTTGCCTGAAAATAAGAAGAATGCATACCTTTTTGCCGTAAAAAAAGGAAATTTCTTCATTTTTGCTCAAAAATAAGGGGAATTTCTGCTTTTTTGCCTCTAAATAACTAGAAATTCTGTCTTTTTCCCCCAAAACAAAGAGAATTCCTGTATTTTTGCCCCAAAATAAGGAAAATTTCTGACCAGTTACCCTGAAATAAGTGAAATTTCTGCAATTTTGCCCCAAAATAAGGGAAATTTCTGCCTTTTTGCCCCCAAATAAGGAGAATTTCAGCGTTTTTACCTCAAAATAATAGGAATTTCTGCATTTTTGCCACAAAATATTAGGAATTTCTTCGTTTTTGCCCCAAAATAAGAAAATTTCTGCCTTTTTTCCCTGAAATAAGTGAAATTTCTTCAATTTTGCCACAAAGTAATTGAAATTTCTGCAATTTTGCTCAAAATAAGTGAAATTTCTGGAATTTTGCCTTAAAATAAGTGGAATTTCTGAGTTTCGCACCAAAATAAGGAGAATTTCTGTTTTTTGCCCTAACATACATGGAATTTCTGTGTTTTTGCCCCACAATTAGGGGAATTTCTGCAATTTTGCCCCAAAATAAAAGAAATTTCTTACTTTTTGCCCCCAAATAAGAGGAATTTCAGGCTTTTTCCCTCAAAATAAGGGGAATTTCTGCATTTTTGCCACAAAATATTAGGAATTTCTGCCTTTTTTTTCCAAAATAAGAAAATTTCTGCTTTTTTCCTTGAAATAAGTGAAATTCCTGCAATTTTGCCCCAAAATAAGTGATATTTCTGCAATTTTGCGCCAAAATAAGGGAAATTTCTGGAAATTGCCCCAAAATAAGTGGAATTTCCTAGTTTTGCCCCAAAATAAGAATTTCTGTCTTTTTGCCCCAACATATAGGGAATTTCTGCCTTTTTGCCCCACAATTAGGGGAATTTCTGCAATTTGCTCCAAAATACGGGGAATTTCTGCTTTTTTGCCCGAAAATAAGAAGAATGCACATCTTTTTGCCATAAAAAAGGGAAATTTCTTCATTTTTTCTCCAAAATAAGGGGAATTTCTGCTTTTTTGCCTCTAAATACCTGGAATTTCTGTCTTTTTCCCCCAAAACAAAGGGAATTTCTGTATTTTTTGCCCCAAAATAAGGAAAAATTCTGACTTATAACCCTGAAGTAAGTGAAATTTCTGCAATTTTGTCCCAAAATAAGGGAAATTTCTGCCTTTTCGCCTCCAAATATGGGGAATTTCAGCCTTTTTACCTCAAAATAAGAAGAATTTCTGCATTTTTGCCACAAAATATTAGGAATTTCTGAATTTTTGCCCCAAAATAAGAAAATTTCTGCTTTTTTTCCCTGAAATAAGTGAAATTTCTGCAATTTTGCCCAAAAATAAGTGAAATTTCTGCAATTTTGCCCTAAAATAAGGGAAATTTCTGGAATTTTGCCCCAAAATAAGTGGAATTTCTGCGTTTTGCCCCAAAATAAGGAGAATTTCTCACTTTTTGCCCGAACATAGAGGGAATTTCTGCTCTTTTGCCCCACAATTAGGGGAATTTCTGCAATTTTGCTCCAAAATATGGGGAATTTATGCTTTTTTGCCCGAAAATAAGAACAATGCATACCTTTTTGCCATAAAAAACGGAAATTTCTTCATTTTTGCTCCAAAATAAGTGAAATTTCTGATTTTTTGCCTCTAAATAAGTGGAATTTCTGTCTTTTTTTCCAAAAACAAAAGGAATTTCTGTCTTTTCTGCCCCAAAATAAGAAAAATTTCAGACCTATTACCCTGAAGTAAGTGAAATTTCTGCAATTTTGCCTCAAAAAAAGGGAAATTTCAGCCTTTTTGCCCCCAAATAAGGGCAATTTCAGCATTTTTACCTCAAAATAAGGGGAATTTCTGCATTTTTGCCACAACATATTAGGAATTTCTGCCTTTTTGCACCAAAATAAGAAAATTTCTGCTTTTTTTCCCTGAAATAACTGAAATTTCTGCAATTTGGCCCAAAATAAGTGAAATTTCTGCAATTTTGCCACAAAATAAGTGAAATTTCTGGAATTTTGCCCCAAAAAAGGTGGAATTTCTGAGATTTGCTCCAAAATAAGGAGAATTTCTGTAATATTGCCCCAACATATAGGGAATTTCTGCTTTTTTGCCCCACAATTAGAGGAATTTCTGCAATTTTGCTCCAAAATACGGGGAATTACTGCCTTTTTGCCTGAAAATAAGAAGAATGCATACCTTTTTGCCGTAAAAAAAGGAAATTTCTTCATTTTTGCTCAAAAATAAGGGGAATTTCTGCTTTTTTGCCTCTAAATAACTGGAAATTCTGTCTTTTTCCCCCAAAACAAAGAGAATTCCTGTATTTTTGCCCCAAAATAAGGAAAATTTCTGACCAGTTACCCTGAAATAAGTGAAATTTCTGCAATTTTGCCCCAAAATAAGGGAAATTTTTGCCTTTTTGCCCCCAAATAAGGAGAATTTCAGCGTTTTTACCTCAAAATAATAGGAATTTCTGCATTTTTGCCACAAAATATTAGGAATTTCTTCGTTTTTGCCCCAAAATAAGAAAATTTCTGCCTTTTTTCCCTGAAATAAGTGAAATTTCTTCAATTTTGCCACAAAGTAATTGAAATTTCTGCAATTTTGCTCCAAAATAAGTGAAATTTCTGGAATTTTGCCCCAAAATAAGTGGAATTTCTGAGTTTCGCACCAAAATAAAGAGAATTTCTGTTTTTTGCCCTAACATACATGGAATTTCTGTGTTTTTGCCCCACAATTAGGGGAATTTCTGCAATTTTGCCCCAAAATAAGGGAAATTTCTTACTTTTTGCCCCCAAATAAGAGGAATTTCAGGCTTTTTCCCTCAAAATAAGGGGAATTTCTGCATTTTTGCCACAAAATATTAGGAATTTCTGCCTTTTTTTTCCAAAATAAGAAAATTTCTGCTTTTTTCCCTGAAATAAGTGAAATTCCTGCAATTTTGCCCCAAAATAAGTGATATTTCTGCAATTTTGCGCCAAAATAAGGGAAATTTCTGGAAATTGCCCCAAAATAAGTGGAATTTCCTAGTTTTGCCCCAAAATAAGAATTTCTGTCTTTTTGCCCCAACTAATAGGGAATTTCTGCCTTTTTGCCCCACAATTAGGGGAATTTCTGCAATTTGCTCCAAAATACGGGGAATTTCTGCCTTTTTGCCCGAAAATAAGAAGAATGCACATCTTTTTGCCATAAAAAAGGGAAATTTCTTCATTTTCTCTCCAAAATAAGGGGAATTTCTGCTTTTTTGCCTCTAAATACCTAGAATTTCTGTCTTTTTCCCCCAAAACAAAGGGAATTTCTGTATTTTTTGCCCCAAAATAAGGAAAAATTCTGACTTATAACCCTGAAGTAAGTGAAATTTCTGCAATTTTGTCCCAAAATAAGGGAAATTTCTGCCTTTTCGCCTCCAAATATGGGGAATTTCAGCCTTTTTACCTCAAAATAAGAAGAATTTCTGCATTTTTGCCACAAAATATTAGGAATTTCTGAATTTTTGCCCCAAAATAAGGAAAATTTCTGCCTTTTTTCCCTGAAATAAGTGAAATTTCTGAAATTTTGCCCCAAAATACGTGAAAGTTCTGCAATTTTGCTCCAAAATAAGTGAAATTTCTGGAATTTTGCCCCAAAATAAGTGGAATTTCTGAGATTTGCCCCCCCCCCCAAAAAAAGAATTTCTGTCTTTTTGCCCCAACATATAGGGAATTTCTGCATTTTTGAACCACAATTAGGGGAATTTTTGCAATTTTGCTCCAAAATAAGAGGAATTTCTACTTTTTTGCCTTGAAATAAGTGGAATTTCTGTCTTTTTCCCCCAAAACAAAGGGAATTTTTGTCATTTTTGCCCCACAATTAGGAAAATTTCTGCAATTTTGCTCCAAAATACAGGGAATTACTGCCTTTTTGCCCGAAAATAAGAAGGATGCATACCTTTTTGCCATAAAAAAAGGAAATTTCTTCATTTTTGCTCCAATATAAGCGGAATTTCTGTTTTTTTGCCTCTAAATAACTGGAATTTCTTTCTTTTTCCCCCAAAACAAAGGGAATTCCTGTCTTTTTGCCCCAAAATAAGATAAATTTCTGACCAGTTACCCTGAAATAAGTGAAATTTCTGCAATTTTGCCTCAAAATAAGGGAAATTTCTGCCTTTTTGCCCCCAAATAAGAAGAATTTCAGCCTTTTTACCTCAAAATAAGGGGAATTTCTGCATTTTTGCCACAAAATATTAGGAATTTCTGCCTTTTTGCCCCAAAATAAGAAAATTTCTGCCTTTTTTCCCTGAAATAAGTGAAATTTCTGGAATTTTGCCCCAAAATAAGTCGAATTTCTGAGTTTTGCACCAAAATAACAAGAATTTCTCTTTTTTGCCCTAACATATAGAAAATTTCTGACTTTTTGCCCCACAATTAGGGGAATTTCTGCAATTTTGTTCCAAAATACAGGGAATTTCTGCTTTTTTGACTGAAAATAAGAAGAATGCATACTTTTTGCCATAAAAAAAGGAAATTTCATCATTTTTGCTCCAAAAAAAGGGGAAATTCTGCTTTTTTGCCTCTAAATATGTGGAATTTCTGTCTTTTTCCCCCAAAACAAAGGGAATTTCTGTCTTTTTTGCCCCAAAATAATAAAAATTTCTGACTTATTACCCTGAAATAAGTGAAATTTCTGCAATTTTGCCCCAAAATAAGTGATATTTCTGGAATTTTGCCCCAAAATAATGGAAATTTCTGGAATTTTGCCCCAAAATAAGTGGAATTTTGGGTTTTGCCCCAAAATAAGGAGAATTTCTGTCTTTTTGCCCCAACATATAGGGATTTTCTGACTTTTTGCCCCACAATTAGCGGAATTTCTGCAATTTTGCTCCAAAATACGGGGAATTTCTGCCTTTTTGCACGAAAATAAGAAGAATGCATACCTTTTTGCCATAAAAAAGAGAAATTTTTTCATTTTTTCTCCAAAATAAGGGGAATTTATACTTTTTTGCCCCTAAATAACTGGAATTTCTGTCTTTTTACCCCAAAACAAAGGGAATTTCTGTCTTTTTTGCCCCAAAATAAGGAAAAATTCTGACTTATTACCCTGAAGTAAGTGAAACTTCTGCAATTTTGACCCAAAATAAGGGAAATTTCTGCCTTTTCGCCTCCAAATAAGGGGAAATTCAGCCTTTTTACCTCAAAATAAGGGGAATTTCTGCATTTTTGCCACAAAATATTAGGAATTTCTGCATTTTTGCCCTAAAATAAGGAAAATTTCTGCCTTTTTTTTCTGAAATAAGTGAAATTTCTGCAATTTTGCCCCAAAATATGTGAAATTTCTGCAATTTTGCTCCAAAATAAGTGAAATTTCTGAAATTTTGCCCCAAAATAAGTGAAATTTCTGGAATTTTGCCCCAAAATAAGTGGAATTTCTGAGATTTTCCCCAAAATAAAAAGAATTTCTGTCTTTTTGCACCAACATATAGGCAATTTCTGCCTTTTTGACCCACAATTAGGATAATTTCTGCAATTATGCCCCAAAATAAGGGGAATTTCTGCTTTTTTACCTCTAAATAAGTTGAATTTCTGTTTTTTTCCCCCAAAACAAAGGGAATTTTTGTCTTTTTTGCCCCACAATTAGGGGAATTTCTGCAATTTTGCTCTAAAATACGGGGAATTCCTGCCTTTTTGCCCGAAAATAAGAAGAATGCATACCTTTTTGCCATAAAAAAAGGAAATTTCTTCATTTTTGCTCCAAAATAATGGGAATTTCTGCTTTTGCCTCTAAATAAGTGGAATTTCTGTCTTTTTCCCCCAAAAGAAAGGGAATTTCTGTCTTTTTTGCCCCAAAATTAAAAAAAAATTTCTGACTTATTACCCTGAAATAAGTGAAATTTCTGCAATTTTGCTTCAAAATAAGAGAAATATCTGCCTTTTTGCCCCCAAATAAGGGGAATTTCAGCCTTTTTCCCTCAAAATAAGGGAAATATCTGCATTTTTGCCCGAAAATAAGAAGAATGCATACCTTTTTGCCATCAAAAAGGGAAATTTCTTCATTTTTGCTCCAAAATAAGTGGAATTTCTGCTTTTTTGCCTCTAAATAAGTGGAATTTCTGTCTTTTTCGCCCAAAACAAAGGGAATTTCTGTCTTTTTTGCCCCAAAATAAGGAAAATTTCAGACTTATTACCCTGAAGTAAGTGAAATTTCTGCAATGTTGCCCCAAAATAAGGGAAATTTCTGCCTTTTTGCCCCCAAATAAGGGGAATTTCAGCTTTTTTACCTCAAAATAAGGGGAATTTCTGCATTTTTGCCACAAAATATTAGGAATTTCTGCCTTTTTGCCCCAAAATAAGGAAAATTTCTGCCTTTTTCTCTGAAATAAGTTAAATTTCTGCAATTTTGCCCCAAAATACGTGAAATTTCTGCAATTTTGCTCCAAAATAAGTGAAATTTCTGAAATTTTGCCCCAAAATAAGTGAAATTTCTGGAATTTTGCCCCAAAATAACTGGAATTTCTGAGATTTGATACAAAATAAAAAGAATTTCTGTCTTTTTGCCCCAACATATAGGGAATTTCTGCATTTTTGACCCACAATTAGGATAATTTCTGCAATTTTGCTCCAAAATAAGGGGAATTTCTGCTTGTTTGCCTCTAAATAAGTGGAATTTCTGTCTTTTTCCCCAAAACAAATAGAATTTTTGTCATTTTTGACCCACAATTAGGAGAATTTCTGCAATTCTGCTCCAAAATACGGGGAATTACTGCCTTTTTGCCCGAAAATAAAAAGAATGCATACCTTTTTGCCATAAAAAAAGGAAATTTCTTCATTTTTGCTCCAAAATAAGGGGAATTTCTGCTTTTTTGCCTCTAAATAACTGGAATTTCTGTCTTTTTCCCCCAAAACAAAGGGAATTCCTGTCTTTTTGCCCCAAAATAAGGAAAATTTCTGACCAGTTACACTGAAATAAGTGAAATTTCTGCAATTTTGCCTCAAAATAAGGGAAATTTCTGCCTTTTTGCCCTCAAATAAGGAGAATTTCAGCCTTTTTACCTCACAATAAGGGGAATTTCTGCATTTTTGCAACAAAATATTAGGAATTTCTGCCTTTTTGCCCCAAAATAAGAAAATTTCTGCCTTTTTTCCCTGAAATAAGTGAAATTTCTGCAATTTTGCCCCAAAATAAGTGAAATTTCTGGAATTTTGCCCCAAAATAAGTGGAATTTCTGAGTTTTGCACCAAAATAAAAAGAATTTCTCTTTTTTGCCCTAACATATAGGGAATTTCTACCTTTTTGCCCCACAATTAGGGGAATTTCTGCAATTTGGTTCCAAAATACGGGGAATTTCTGCCTTTTTGCCTCCAAATAAGGGGAATTTCAGCCTTTTTACCTCAAAATAAGGGGAATTTCTGCATTTTTGCCATAAAATATTAGAAATTTCTGCATTTTTGCCCCAAAATAAGAAAATTTCTGCTTTTTTTCCCTGAAATAAATTAAATTTCTGCAATTTTGCCCCAAAATAAGTGAAATTTCTGAAATTTTGCCCCAAAATAATGGAAATTTCTGGAATTTTGCCCCAAAATAAGTGAAATTTCTGCGTTTTGCCCCAAAATAAAGAGAATTTCTGTCTTTTTGCCCCAACATATAGGAAATTTCTGCCCTTTTGCCCCACAATTAGGGGAATTTCTGCAATTTTGCTCCAAAACACGGGGAATTTCTGCTTTTTTGCCCGAAAATAAGAAGAATGCATATCTTTTTGCCATAAAAAAGGGAAATTTCTTCATTTTTGCTCCAAAATAAGTGGAATTTCTGCTTTTTTGCCTCTAAATAAGTGGAATTTCTGTCTTTTTCTCCCAAAACAAAGGGAATTTTTGTTTTTTTGCCCCAAAATAAGGAAAATTTCAGACTTAATACCGTGAAGTAAGTGAAATTTCTGCAATTTTGCCCCAAAATAAGGGAAATTTCTGCCTTTTTGCCCCCAAATAAGGGGAATTTCAGCTTTTTAACCACAAAATAAGGGAAATTTCTGCATTTTTGCCACAAATATTAGGAATTTCTGCCTTTTTGCCCCAAAATAAAGAAAAATTTCTGCCTTTTTCCCTGAAATAAGTGAAATTTCTGCAATTTTGCCCCAAAATACGTGAAATTTCTGCAGTTTTGCTCCAAAATAAGTGAAATTTCTGAAATTTTGCCCCAAAATAAGTGAAATTTCTGGAATTTTGCCCCAAAATAAGTGGAATTTCTGAGATTTCCCCCAAAATAAAAAAAATTTCTGTCTTTTTGCCCCAACATATAGGGAATTTCTGCCTTTTTGACCCACAAGTAGAATAATTTCTGCAATTTTGCTCCAAAATAAGGGGAATTTCTGCTTTTTTGCCTCTAAATAAGTGGAATTTCTGTCTTTTTTCCCCAAAACAAAGGGAATTTTTGTCTTTTTTGCCCCACAATTAGGGGAATTTCTGCAATTTTGCTCCAAAATACGGGGAATTACTGCTTTTTACCCGAAAATAAGAAGAATGCATACCTTTTTGCCATAAAAAAAGGAAATTTCTTCATTTTTGCTCCAAAATAAGAAAAATTTCTGACCAGTTACCCTGAAGAAAGTGAAATTTCTGCAATTTTGCCCCAAAATAAAAAAAAATTCTGACTTTTTGCCCCCAAATAAGGAGAATTTCAGCCTTTTTACCTCAAAATTGGAGAATTTCTGCATTTTTGCAACAAAATATTAGGAATTTCTGACTTTTTGCCCCAAAATAAGAAAATTTCTGCCTTTTTTCCCTGAAATAAGTGAAATTTCTGCAATTTTGCCCCAAAATAAGTGGAATTTCTGAGTTTTGCACCAAAATAAAAAGAATTTCTCTTTTTTGCCCTAACATATAGGGAATTTCTACCTTTTTGCCCCACAATTAGGGGAATTTCTGCAATTTGGTTCCAAAATACGGGGAATTTCTGCCTTTTTGCCTCCAAATAAAAGGAATTTCAGCCTTTTTACCTCAAAATAAGGGGAATTTCTGCATTTTTGCCACAAAATATTAGGAATTTCGGCATTTTTGCCCCAAAATAAGAAAATTTCTGCCTTTTTTTCTGAAATAAGTGAAATTTGTGCAATTTTGCCCCAAAATAAAAAAAATTTCTGACTTATTACCCTGAAATAAGTGAAATTTCTGCAATTTTGCCCCAAAATAAAGGAAATTTCTGCCTTTTTGTCTCCAAATAAGGGGAATTTAAGCCTTTTTACCTCAAAATGAGGGGAATTTCTGCATTTTTGCCACAAAATATTAGGAATTTCTGCATTTTTGCCCCAAAATAAGAAAATTTCTGCCTTTTTTCCCTGAAATAAGTGAAATTTCTGCCATTTTGCCCCAAAATATGTGAAATTTCTGTAATTTTGCCCCAAAATAAGTGAAATTTCTGGAATTTTGATTTAAAATAAGTGGAATTTTGAGTTTTGCACCAAAATAAGGAGAATTTCTGTTTTTTGCCCTAACATAATGGGAATTTCTGCCTTTTTGCCCCACAATTAGAGGAATTTCTGCAATTTTGTTCCAAAATACGGGGAATTTCTGCCTTTTTGCCTGAAAATAAGAAGAATGCATACCTTTTTGCCATAAAAAAAGGAAATTTCTTCATTTTTGCTCCAAAATAAGGGGAATTTCTGCTTTTGCCTCTAAATAAGTGGAATTTCTGTCTTTTTCCCCCAAAACAAAGGGAATTTCTGTCTTTTTTGCCCCAAAATAAAAAAAAAATTTATGACTTATTACCCTGAAATAAGTGAAATTTCTGCAATTTTGCTTCAAAATAAGGGAAATTTCTGCCTTTTTGGCCCCAAATAAGGGGAATTTCAGCCTTTTTCCCTCAAAATAAGGGAAATTTCTGCATTTTTGCCCGAAAATAAGAAGAATGCATACCTTTTTGCCATAAAAAAGGGAAATTTCTTCATTTTTGCTCCAAAATAAGTGGAATTTCTGCTTTTTTGCCTCTAAATAAGTGGAAATTCTGTCTTTTTCGTCCAAAACAAAGGGAATTTCTGTCTTTTTGCCCCAAAATAAGGAAAATTTCAGACTTATTACCCTGAAGTAAGTGAAATTTCTGCAATGTTGCCCCAAAATAAGGGAAATTTCTGCCTTTTTCCCCCAAATAAGGGGAATTTCAGCTTTTTTACCTCAAAATAAGGGGAATTTTTGCATTTTTGCCACAAAATAATAGGAATTTCTGCAATTTTGCCCCAAAATTAGGAAAATTTCTGCCTTTTTGCCTCCAAATAAGGGGAATTTCAGCTTTTTTACCTCAAAATAAAAGGAATTTCTGCATTTTTGCCACAAAATATTAGGAATTTCTGCATTTTTGCCCCAAAATAAGAAAATTTCTGCTTTTTTTCCCTGAAATAAGTTAAATTTCTGCAATTTTGCCTTAAAATAAGAAAATTTCTGCAATTTTGCCCCAAAATAATGAAAAGTTCTGGAATTTTGCCCCAAAATAAGTGAAATTTCTGCGTTTTGCCCCAAAATAAAGAGAATTTCTGTCTTTTTGCCCCAACATAAAGGGAATTTCTGCCCCTTTGCCCCACAATTAGGGGAATTTCTGCAATTTTGCTCCAAAACACGGGGAATTTCTGCTTTTTTGCCCGAAAATAAGAAGAATGCATACCTTTTTGCCATAAAAAAGGGAAATTTCTTCATTTTTGCTCCAAAATAAGTGGAATTTCTGCTTTTTTGCCTCTAAATAAGTGGAATTTCTGTCTTTTTCGCCCAAAACAAAGGGAATTTCTGTCTTTTTTGCCCCAAAATAAGGAAAATTTCAGACTTATTACCCTGAAGTAAGTGAAATTTCTGCAATGTTGCCCCAAAATAAGGGAAATTTCTGCCTTTTTGCCCCCAAATAAGGGGAATTTCAGCTTTTTTACCTCAAAATAAGGGGAATTTTTGCATTTTTGCCACAAAATAATAAAAATTTCTGCCTTTTTGCCCCAAAATAAGGAAAATTTCAGCTATTTTTCCCTGAAATAAGTGAAATTTCTGCAATTTTGCCGCAAAATAAATAATATTTCTGACTTATTACCCTGAAATAAGTGAAATTTCTGCAATTTTGCCCCAAAATTAGGAAAATTTCTGCCTTTTTGCCTCCAAATAAGGGGAATTTCAGCCTTTTTACCTCAAAATAAGGGGAATTTCTGCATTTTTGCCACAAAATATTAGGAATTTCTGCATTTTTGCCCCAAAATAAGAAAATTTCTGCTTTTTTTCCCTGAAATAAGTTAAATTTCTGCAATTTTGCCACAAAATAAGTGAAATTTCTGCAATTTCGCCCCAAAATAATGGAAATTTCTGGAATTTTGCCCCAAAATAAGTGAAATTTCTGCGTTTTGCCTTAAAATAAAGAGAATTTCTGTCTTTTTGCCCCAACATAAAGGGAATTTCTGCCCTTTTGCCCCACAATTAGGGGAATTTCTGCAATTTTGCTCCAAAACACGGGGAATTTCTGCTTTTTTGCCCGAAAATAAGAAGAATGCTTACCTTTTTGCCATAAAAAAGGGAAATTTCTTCATTTTTGCTCCAAAATAAGTGGAATTTCTGCTTTTTGGCCTCTAAATAAGTGGAATTTCTGTCTTTTTCGCCCAAAACAAAGGGAATTTCTGTCTTTTTTGCCCCAAAATAAGGAAAATTTCAGACTTATTACCCTGAAGTAAGTGAAATTTCTGCAATTTTGCCCCAAAATAAGGGAAATTTCTGCCTTTTTGCCCCCAAATAAGGGGAATTTCAGGTTTTTACCACAAAATAAGGGAAATTTCTGCATTTTTGCTACAAAATATTAGGAATTTCTGCCTTTTTGCCCCAAAATAAGGAAAATTTCAACCTTTTTCCCTGAAATAAGTGAAATTTCTGCAATTTTGCCCCAAAATACGTGAAATTTCTGCAATTTTGCTCTAAAATAAGTGAAATTTCTGAAATTTTGCCTCAAAATAAGTGAAATTTCTGGAATTTTGCCCCAAAATAAGTGGAATTTCTGAGATTTCCCCCAAAATAAAAAGAATTTCTGTCTTTTTGCCCCAACATATAGGGAATTTCGGCCTTTTTGACCCACAATTAGGATAATTTCTGCAATTTTGCTCCAAAATAAGGGGAATTTCTGCTTTTTTGCCTCTAAATAAGTGGAATTTCTGTCTTTTTCCCCCAAAATAAAGGGAATTTTTGGCTTTTTTGCCCCACAATTAGGGGAATTTCTGCAATTTTGCTCCAAAATACGGGGAATTACTGCTTTTTTACCCGAAAATAAGAAGAATGCATAACTTTTTGCCATAAAAAAAGGAAATTTCTTCATTTTTGCTCCAAAGTAAGGGGAATTTCTGCTTTTTTGCCTCTAAATAACTGGAATTTCTGTCTTTTTCCCACAAAACAAAGGGAATTTCTGTCTTTTTGCCCCAAAATAAGGAAAATTTCTGACCAGTTACCTTGAAAAAAGTGAAATTTCTGCAATTTTGCCCCAAAATAAGGGAAATTTCTGCCTTTTTGCCCCCAAATAAGGAGAATTTCAGCCTTTTTACCTCAAAATAAGGAGAATTTCTGCATTCTTGCAACAAAATATTAGGAATTTCTGCCTTTTTGCCCCCAAATAAGGAGAATTTCAGCCTTTTTACCTCAAAATATGGGGAATTTCTATATTTTTGCAACAAAATATTTGGAATTTCTGCCTTTTTGCCCCAAAATAAGAAAATTTCTGCCTTTTTTCCCTGAAATAAGAGAAATTTCTGCAATTTTGGCCCAAAATAATTGAAATTTTTGGAATTTTGCCCCAAAATAAGTGGAATTTCTGAGTTTTGCACCAAAATAAGGAGAATTTCTCTTTTTTGCCTTAACATATAGGGAATTTCTGCCTTTTTACCCCACAATTAGGGGAATTTCTGCAATTTTGTTCCAAAATACGGGGAATTTCTGCCTTTTTGCCTCCAAATAATGGGAATTTCAGCCTTATTACCTCAAAATAAGGGGAATTTCTGCATTTTTGCCACAAAATATTAGGAATTTATGCATTTTTGCCCCAAAATAAGAAAATTTCAGCTATTTTTCCCTGATATAAGTGAAATTTCTGCAATTTTGCCCCAAAATAAATAAAATTTCTGACTTATTACCCTAAAATAAGTGAAATTTCTGCAATTTTGCCCCAAAATTAGGGAAATTTCTGCCTTTTTGCCTCCAAATAAGGGGAATTTCAGCGTTTTTACCTCAAAATAAGGGGAATTTCTGCATTTTTGCCACAAAATATTAGGAATTTCTGCATTTTTGCCCCAAAATAAGAAAATTTCTGCTTTTTTTCCCTGAAATAAGTTTAATTTCTGCAATTTTGCCCCAAAATAAGTGAAATTTCTGCAATTTTGCCCCAAAATAATGGAAATTTCTGGAATTTTGCCCCAAAATAAGTGAAATTTCTGCGTTTTGCCCCAAAATAAAGAGAATTTCTGTCTTTTTGCCCCAACATAAAAAGAATTTCTGCCCTTTTGCCCCACAATTAGGGGAATTTCTGCAATTTTGCTCCAAAACACGGGGAATTTCTGCTTTTTTGCCCGAAAATAAGAAGAATGCATACCTTTTTGCCATAAAAAAGGGAAATTTCTTCATTTTTGCTCCAAAATAAGTGGAATTTCTGCTTTTTTGCCTCTAAATAAGTGGAATTTCCGTCTTTTTCGCCCAAAACAAAGGGAATTTCTGTCTTTTTTGCCCCAAAATAAGGAAAATTTCAGACTTATTACCCTGAAGTAAGTGAAATTTCTGCAATTTTGCCCCAAAATAAGGGAAATTTCTGACTTTTTGCCTCCAAATAAGGGGAATTTCAGGTTTTTACCTCAAAATAAGGGAAATTTCTGCATTTTTGCTACAAAATATTAGGAATTTCTGCCTTTTTGCCCCAAAATAAGGAAAATTTCTGCCTTTTTCTCTGAAATAAGTGAAATTTCTGCAATTTTGCCCCAAAATACGTGAAATTTCTGCAATTTTGCTCCAAAATAAGTGAAATTTCTGAAATTTTGCCCCAAAATAAGTGAAATTTCTGGAATTTTGCCCCAAAATAAGTGGAATTACTGAGATTTCCCCCAAAATAAAAAGAATTTCTGTCTTTTTGCCCCAACATATAGGGAATTTCTGCCTTTTTGACCCACAATTAGGATAATTTCTGCAATTTTGCTCGAAATAAGGGGAATTTCTGCTTTTTTGCCTCTAAATAAGTGGAATTTCTGTCTTTTTCCCCCCAAACAAAAGAAATTTTTAGCTTTTTTGCCCCACGATTAGGGGAATTTCTGCAATTTTGCTCCAAAATACGGGGAATTACTGCTTTTTTAACCGAAAATAAGAAGAATGCATACCTTTTTGCCATAAAAAAAGGAAATTTCTTTATTTTTTCTCCAAAATAAGGGGAATTTCTGCTTTATTGCCTCTAAATAACTGGAATTTCTGTCCTTTTCCCCCACAACAAAGGGAATTTCTGTCTTTTTTGCCCCAAAATAAGAAAAAATTCTGACTTATTACTCTGAAGTAAGTGAAATTTCTGCAATTTTGCCCCAAAATAATAGAAATTTCTGCCTTTTTGCCTCCAAATAAGGGGAATTTCAGCCTTTTTACCTCAAAATAAGCGGAATTTCTGCATTTTTGCCACAAAATATTAGAAATTTCTGCCTTTTTGCCCCAAAATAAAGAAAAATTCTGCCTTTTTTCCCTGAAATAAGTGAAATTTCTGCAATTTTTCCCCAAAATACATGAATTTTCTGCAATTTTGCCCCAAAATAAGTGAAATTTCTGAAATTTTGCCCCAAAATAAATGAAATTTCTGGAAATTTGCCCCAAAAAAGTGGAATTTCTAAGATTTGACCCAAAATAAAAATAATTTCTGTCTTTTTGCCCCAACATATAGGGAATTTCTGCCTTTTTGACCCACAATTAGGAGAATTTTTGCAATTTTGCTCCAAAATAAGAAGAATTTCTGCTTTTTTGCCTCTAAATAAGTGGAATTTCTGTCTTTTTCCCCCAAAACAAAGGGAATTTTTGTCTATTTTGCTCCACAATTAGGGGAATTTCTGCAATTTTGCTCCAAAATACGGGGAATGACTGACTTTTTGCCCGAAGAAAAAGAATGCATACCTTTTTGCCATAAAAAAAGGAAATTTCTTCATTTTTGCTCCAAAATAAGGGGAATTTCTGCTTTTTTGCCTCTAAATAAGTGGAATTTCTGTCTTTATCCCCCAAAACAAAGGGAATTTCTGTCTTTTTTGCCCCAAAATAAGGAAAATTTCAGACTTATTACCCTAAAGTAAGTGAAATTTCTGCAATTTTGCCCCAAAATAAGGGAAATTTCTGCCTTTTTGCTTCCAAATAAGGGGAATTTCAGCCTTTTTACCTCAAAATAAGGGGAATTTCTGCATTTTTGCCACAAAATATTAGGAATTTCTGCCTTTTTGCCCCAAAATAAGGAAAATTTCTGCCTTTTTCCCTGAAATAAGTGAAATTTCTGCAATTTTTCCCAAAATAGGTGAAATTTCTGCCAATTTGCCCCATAATAAGTGAAATTTCTGGAATTTTGCCCCAAAAAAAGTGAAATTTCTGGAATTTTGCCCCAAAAAAGTGGAATTTCTGAGATTTGCCCCAAAATAAAGAGAATTTCTGTCTTTTTGCCCCAACATATAGGGAATTTCTGCTTTTTTGACCCACAATTAGGGAAATTTCTGAAATTTTGCTCCAAAATAAGGGGAATTTCTGCTTTTTTGCATCTAAATAGGTGGAATTTCTGTCTTTTTCCCCCAAAACAAAGAAAATTTCTGTATTTTTGGCCCCAAAATAAGGAAAATTTCTGACTTATTACCCTGAAATAAGTGAAATTTCTGCAATTTTTCCCCAAAATAAGGGAAATTTCAGCCTTTTTGCACCCAAATAAGGGGAATTTCAGCCTTTTTACCTCAAAATAAGGGGAGTTTCTGCATTTTTTGCCACAAAATATTTAGGAATTTCTGCCTTTTTGCCCCAAAATAAAGAAAATTTCTGCCCTATTTCCCTGAAATAAGTGAAATTTGTGCAATTTTGCCCCAAAATAAGTGAAATTTCTGCAATATTGCCCCAAAATAAGGGAAATTTCTGGAATTTTGCCCCAAAATAAGTGGAATTTCTGAGTTTTGCCACAAAATAAGGAGAATTTCTGTCTTTTTGCCCTAACATATACGGAATTTCTGCTTTTTTGCCCCACAATTAGGGGAATTACTGCAATTTTGCTCCAAAATACGGAGAATTCCTGCCTTTTTGCCCGAAAATAAGAAGAATGCATAACTTTTTGCCATAAAAAAAGGAAATTTCTTCATTTTTGCTCCAAAATAAGGGGAATTTCTGCTTTTTTCCCTCTAAATAAGTGGAATTTCTGTCTTTTTCCCCCAAAACAAAGGGAATTCCTGTCTTTTTGCCCCAAAATAAGGAAAATTTCTGACCAGTTACTCTGAAATAATTGAAATTTCTGCAATTTTGCCCCAAAATAAGGGAAATTTCTGCCTTTTGGTCCCCAAATAATGAGAATTTCAGCTTTTTTTACCTCAAAATAAGGAGAATTTCTGCATTTTTGCCACAAAATATTAGGAATTTCTGCCTTTTTGCCCCAAAATAAGGAAAATTTCTGACCAGTTACCCTGATATAAGTGAAATTTCTGCAATTTTGCCCCAAAATAAGTGAAATTTCTGCAATTTTGCCCCAAAATAAGTGAAATTTCTGGAATTTTGCCCTAAAATAAGTGGAATTTTGAGTTTTGCACCAAAATAAGGGGAATTTCTGTTTTTTGCCTTAACATATAGGGAATTTCTGCCTTTTTGCCCCACAATTAGGGGAATTTCTGCAATTTTGTTCCAAAATACGGGAAATTTCTTCCTTTTTGCCCGAAAATAAGAAGAATGTATACCTTTTTGCCAGAAAAAAAAAGGAAATTTCTTCATTTTTGTACCAAAATAAGGGGAATTTCTGCTTATTTGCCTCTAAATAAGTGGAATTTCTGTCTTTTTCCCTCAAAACAAATGGAATTTCTGTCTTTTTTGCCCCAAAATAAAAAAAGTTAATGACATATTACCCTGAAATAAGTAAAATTTCTGCAATTTTGCCCCAAAATAAGGAAAATTTCTGCATTTCTGCCTCCAAATAAGGGAAATTTCAGCGTTTTTACCTCAAAATAAGGGGAATTTCTGCATTTTTGCCACAAAATATTAGGAATTTCTGCCTTTTTGCCCCAAAATAATGAAAATTTCTGCCTTTTTTCCCTGAAATAAGTGAAATTTCTGCAATTTTGCCCCAAAATAAGTAAAATTTCTGCAATTTTGATCTAAAATAGGGGAAATTTCTGGAATTTTACCCCAAAATAAGTGGAATTTCTGAGTTCTGCCCCAAAATAAGGAGAATTTCTGTCTTTTTGCCCTAACATATAGGGAATTTCTGCTTTTTTGCCCCACTATTAGAGGAATTACTGCAATTTTGCTTCAAAATACGGGGAATATCTGCCTTTTTGCCCGAAAATAAGAAGAATGCATACCTTTTTGCCATAAAAAAGAAAAATTTCTTCATTTTTGCTCCAAAATAAGGGGAATTTCTGATTTTTGCCTCTAAATCAGTGGAATTTCTGTCTTTTTCTCCCAAAACAAAGGAAATTTCTGCCATTTTGCCCCAAAATAAAGAAAATTTCTGACTTATTGCCCTGAAATAAGTGAAATTTCTGCAATTTTGCCCCAAAATAAGGGAAATTTCTGCCTTTTTGCCCCCAAAAAGGGGAATTTCAGCCTTTTACCTCAGAATAAGTGGAATTTCTGCATTTTTTCCCCAAAATATGGGAAATTTCTGCCTTTTTGCCTTAAAATAAAAAAAATTTCTAAAATTTTGTACCAAAATAAAAGAAATTTCTGCCTTTTTGCCCCAAAATAAGAAAATTTCTACTTTTTTCTGCAATAAGTGAAATTTCTGCAATTTTGCCCCAAATAATTCAAATTTCTGCAATTTTGCCCCAAAATAATTCAAATTTCTGCAATTTTGCATCAAAATAAGTGGAATTTCTGAGTTTTGCCCCAAAATAATGAGAATTTCTGTCTTTTTGCCACAACATATAGGGAATTTCTGCCTTTTTGCCCCACAATTAGGGAAATTTCTGCAATTTTGCTCCAAAATACAAGGAATTTCTGCCTTTTTGCCTGAAAATAAGAAGAATGCATAAATTTTTGCCATAAAAAAGAGAAATTTCTTCATTTTTGCTCCAAAATAAGGGGAATTTCTGCTTTTTTGCCTCTAAATAAGTAGAATTTCTGTCTTTTTCCCCGAAAACAAAGGGAATTTCTGGTTTTTTACCCCAAAGTGAGGAAAAATTCTGACTTTTTACCCTGAAGTAACTGAAATTTCTGCAATTTTGCCCCAAAATAAGGATAATTTCTGCCTTTTTCCCTGAAATAAGTGAAATTTCTGAACTTTTGCCCCAAAATAAGTGAAATTTCTGCAATTTTGCCCCAATATAAGTGAAATTTCTGGAATTTTGCCCCAAAATAAGAAAATTTCTGCCTTTTTTCCCTGATAAGTGAAATTTCTGCAATTTTGCCCCAAAATTAGTGAAATTTCTGCAATTTTGCCCCAAAATAAGAAAAATTTCTGGAATTTTGCCCCAAAATAAGTGGAATTTCTGCGTTTTGCCCCAAAATAATGAGAATTTCTGTCTTTTTGCCACAACATATAGGGAATTTCTGCTTTTTTGCCCAACAATTAGGGGAATTTTGCAATTTTGCTCCAAAATACGGGGAATTACTGCCTTTTTGCCCGAAAATAAGAAGAATGCATAATTTTTTGCCATAAAAAAGGAAATTTCTTCATTTTTGCTCCAAAATAAGGGGAATTTCTGCTTTTTTGCCTCTAAATAACTGGAATTTCTGTCTTTTTCCCCCAAAACAAAGGGAATTCCTGTCTTTTTGCCCCAAAATAAGGAAAATTTCTGACAAGTTATCCTGAAATAAGTTAAATTTCTGCAATTTTGCCCCAAAATAAGGGAAATTTCTGCATTTTTGCCCCCAAATAAGGAGAATTTCAGCCTTTTTACCTCAAAATAAGAAGAATTTCTGAATTTTTGCCACAAAATATTAGGAATTTTGCCTTTTTGCCCCAAAATTAAAAAAAAAATTTTGCCTTTTTTCCCTGAAATAAGTGAAATTTCTGCAATTTTGCCCCAAAATAAGTGAAATTTCTGGAATTTTGCCCCAAAATAAGGGAAATTTCAGGCTTTTTCCCTCATAATAAGGGGAATTTCTGCATTTTTGCCCCAACATATGGGAAATTTCTGCATTTTTGCCTTAAAATAACAAAAATTTCTAAAAATTTGTACCAAAACATAAGAAATTTCTGACTTTTTGCCCCAAAATAAGAATATTTCTACTTTTTTCTGCAATAAGTGAAATTTCTGGAATTTTGCCCCAAAATAAGGGAAATTTCTGCAATTTTGCCCCAAAATAAGGGAAATTTCTGGAATTTTGCCCCAAAATAAGTGGAATTTCTGAGTTTTGCCCCAAAATAATGAGAATTTCTGTCTTTTTGCCACAACATATATGGAATTTCTGCCTTTTTGCCCCACAATTAGGGGAATTTCTGCAATTTTGCTCCAAAATACGGGGAATTTCTGCCTTTTTGCCTGAAAATAAGAAGAATGCTTATATTTTTGCCATAAAAAAGAGAAATTTCTTCATTTTTGCTCCAAAATAAGGGGAATTTCTGCATTTTTTCCTCTAAATAAGTGGAATTTCTGTCTTTTTCCCCCAAAGCAAAGGGAATTTCTGTCTTTTTTGCCCCAAAGTAAGGAAAAATTCTGACTTATTACCCTGAAGTAAGTGAAATTTCTGCAATTTTGCCCCAAAATAAGGAAAATTTCTGCCTTTTTCCCTGAAATAAGTGAAATTTCTGGAATTTTGCCCCAAAATAAGTTAAATTTCTGCAATTTTGCCCCAATATAAGTGAAATTTCTGGAATTTTGCCCCAAAATAAGTGAAATTTCTGGAATTTTGCACAAAAAATAAAGGAATTTCTGAGATTTGCCCCAAAATAAGGAGAATATCTGTCTTTTTGCCCCAACATATAGGGAATTTCTGCTTTTTTGACCCACAATTAGGGGAATTTCTGCAATTTTGCTCCAAAATAAGGGGAATTTCTGCTTTTTTGCCTCTAAATAAGTGGAATTTCTGTCTTTTTCTCCCAAAACAAAGGAAATTTCTGCCTTTTTGCACCAAAATAAAGAAAATTTCTGCCTTTTTTCCCTGAAATAAGTGAAATTTCTGCAATTTTGCCCCAAAATAAGTGAAATTTCTGCAATTTTTCCCCAAAATAAGAAAAATTTCTGGAATTTTTTTCCAAAATAAGTGGAATTTCTGAGTTTGCCCCAAAATAAGGAGAATTTCTGTTTTTTTGCCCTAACATATAGGGAATTTCTGCTTTTTTGCCCCACAATTAGGGGAATTTCTGCAAGTTTGCTCCAAAATACTGGGAATTCCTGCCTTTTGCCCGAAAATAAGAAGAATGCATACATTTTTGCCATAATAAAAGGGAATTTCTTAATTTTTGCTCCAAAATAAGGGGAATTTCTGCATTTTTGCCTCTAAATAAGTGGAATTTCTGTCTCTTTCCCCCAAAACAAAGGGAATTTCTGACTTTTTCGCCGCAAAGTAAGGAAAAATTCTGACTTATTACCCTGAAGTAAGTGAAATTTCTGCAATTTTGCCCCAAAATAAGGAAAATTTCTGCCTTTTTCCTTGAAATAAGTGAAATTTCTGCAATTTTGCCCCAAAATAAGTGAAATTTCTAGAATTTTGTCCCCAAAAAAGTGGAATTTCTGAGATTTGCCCCAAAATAAGAAGAATTTCTGTCTTTTTGCCCCAACATATAGGGGATTTCTGCTTTTTTGACCCACAGTTAGGGGAATTTCTGCAATTTTGCTTTAAAATAAGGGGAATTTCTGCTTTTTTGCCTCTAAATAAGTGGAATTTCTGTCTTTTTTCCAAAACAAAGGAAATTTCTGCCTTTTTGCCCCAAAATAAAAAATTTCTGACTTATTACCCTGAAATAAGTGAAATTTCTGCAATTTTGCCCCAAAATAAGAGAAATTTCTGCTTTTTTGCCCCCAAATAAGGGGAAATTCAGCCTTTTACCTCAGAATAAGTGGAATTTCTGCATTTTTTCCCCAAAATATGGGAAATTTCTGCCTTTTTGCCTTAAAATAAGAAAAATTTCTGAAATTTTTTAACATAATAAAAGAAATTTCTGCCTTTTTGCCCCAAAATAAGTAAATTTCTACTTTTTTCTGCAATATGTAAAATTTCTGCAATTTTGCCCCAAAATAAGTCAAATTTCTGCAATTTTGCCCCAAAATAAGGGAAATTTCTAGAATTTTGCCCCAAAAAGTGGAATTTCTTATTTGGCCCCAAAATAATGAGAATTTCTGTTTTTTGCACTAACATATAGGGAATTTCTGCCTTTTTGCCCCACAATTAGGGGAATTTTTGCAATTTTGCTCCAAAATACGGGGAATTTCTGCCTTTTTGCCCGAAAATAAGAAGACTGCAAACCTTTTTTGCCATAAAAAAAGGAAATTTCTTCATTTTTGCTCCAAAATAAGGGGAATTTCTGCTTTTTTGCCTCTAAATAAGTGGAATTTCTGTCTTTTTCACCCAAAATAAAAGGAATTTCTGGTTTTTTTGCCCCAAAATAAGAAAAATTTCTGACTTATTACCCTGAAATAAGTAAAATTTCTGCAATTTTGCCCCGAAATAAGGGAAATTTCTGCCTTTTTGCCCGCACATAAGGGGAATTTCAGCCTTTTTACCTCAAAAAAAGGGAAATTTCTGCATTTTTGCCACAAAATATAAGGAATTTCTGCATTTTTGCCCCAAAATAAGAAAATTTCTGCATTTTTCTCCTGAAATAAGTGAAATTTCTGCAATTTTGCCCCAAAATAAGTGAAATTTCTGCAATTTTGCCCTAAAATAAGGGAAATTTCTAGAATTTTGCCCCAAAATAAGTGGAATTTCTGCGTTTTGCCCCAAAATAAGGAGAATTTCTCTCATTTTGCCCCAACATAGAGGGAATTTCTGCTCTTTTGCCCCACAATTAGGGGAATTTCTGCAATTTTGCTCCAAAATATGGGGAATTTATGCTTTTTTGCCCGAAAATAAGAACAATGCATACCTTTTTGCCATAAAAAACGGAAATTTCTTCATTTTTGCTCCAAAATAAGTGAAATTTCTGATTTTTTGCCTCTAAATAAGTGGAATTTCTGTCTTTTTTTCCCAAAACAAAAGGAATTTCTGTCTTTTCTGCCCCAAAATAAGAAAAATTTCAGACCTATTACCCTGAAGTAAGTGAAATTTCTGCAATTTTGCCTCAAAAAAAGGGAAATTTCAGCATTTTTGCCCCCAAATAAGGGCAATTTCAGCATTTTTACCTCAAAATAAGGGGAATTTCTGCATTTTTGCCACAACATAATAGGAATTTCTGCCTTTTTGCACCAAAATAAGAAAATTTCTGCTTTTTTTCCCTGAAATAACTGAAATTTCTGCAATTTTGCCCAAAATAAGTGAAATTTCTGCAATTTTGCCACAAAATAAGTGAAATTTCTGGAATTTTGCCCCAAAAAGGTGGAATTTCTGAGATTTGCCCCAAAATAAGGAGAATTTCTGTCTTTTTGCCCCAACATATAGGGAATTTCTGCTTTTTTGCCCCACAATTAGAGGAATTTCTGCAATTTTGCTCCAAAATACGGGGAATTACTGCCTTTTTGCCTGAAAATAAGAAGAATGCATACCTTTTTGCCGTAAAAAAAGGAAATTTCTTCATTTCTGCTCAAAAATAAGGGGAATTTCTGCTTTTTTGCCTCTAAATAACTGGAAATTCTGTCTTTTTCCCCCAAAACAAAGAGAATTCCTGTATTTTTGCCCCAAAATAAGGAAAATTTCTGACCAGTTACCCTGAAATAAGTGAAATTTCTGCAATTTTGCCCCAAAATAAGGGAAATTTCTGCCTTTTTGCCCCCAAATAAGGAGAATTTCAGCGTTTTTACCTCAAAATAATAGGAATTTCTGCATTTTTGCCACAAAATATTAGGAATTTCTTCGTTTTTGCCCCAAAATAAGAAAATTTCTGCCTTTTTTCCCTGAAATAAGTGAAATTTCTTCAATTTTGCCACAAAGTAAGTGAAATTTCTGCAATTTTGCTCCAAAATAAGTTAAATTTCTGGAATTTTGCCCCAAAATAAGTGGAATTTCTGAGTTTCGCACCAAAATAAGGAGAATTTCTGTTTTATGCCCTAACATACATGGAATTTCTGCGTTTTTGCCCCACAATTAGGGGAATTTCTGCAATTTTGCCCCAAAATAAGGGAAATTTCTTACTTTTTGCCCCCAAATAAGAGGAATTTCAGGCTTTTTCCCTCAAAATAAGGGGAATTTCTGCATTTTTGCCACAAAATATTAGGAATTTCTGCCTTTTTTTTCCAAAATAAGAAAATTTCTGCTTTTTTCCCTGAAATAAGTGAAATTCCTGCAATTTTGCTCCAAAATAAGTGATATTTCTGCAATTTTGCGCCAAAAAAAGGGAAATTTCTGGAAATTGCCCCAAAATAAGTGGAATTTCCTAGTTTTGCCCCAAAATAAGAATTTCTGTCTTTTTGCCCCAACATATAGGGAATTTCTGCCTTTTTGCCCCACAATTAGGGGAATTTCTGCAATTTGCTCCAAAATACGGGGAATTTCTGCCTTTTTGCCCGAAAATAAGAAGAATGCACATCTTTTTGCCATAAAAAAGGGAAATTTCTTCATTTTTTCTCCAAAATAAGGGGAATTTCTGCTTTTTTGCCTCTAAATACCTGGAATTTCTGTCTTTTTCCCCCAAAACAAAGGGAATTTCTGTATTTTTTGCCCCAAAATAAGGAAAAATTCTGACTTATAACCCTGAAGTAAGTGAAATTTCTGTAATTTTGTCCCAAAATAAGGGAAATTTCTGCCTTTTCGCCTCCAAATAAGGGGAATTTCAGCCTTTTTACCTCAAAATAAGAAGAATTTCTGCATTTTTGCCACAAAATATTAGGAATTTCTGAATTTTTGCCCCAAAATAAGGAAAATTTCTGCCTTTTTTCCCTGAAATAAGTGAAATTTCTGAAATTTTGCCCCAAAATACGTGAAAGTTCTGCAATTTTGCTCCAAAATAAGTGAAATTTCTGGAATATTGCCCCAAAATAAGTGGAATTTCTGAGATTTGCCCCCCCCCAAAAAAAAGAATTTCTGTCTTTTTGCCCCAACATATAGGGAATTTCTGCATTTTTGAACCACAATTAGGGGAATTTTTGCAATTTTGCTCCAAAATAAGAGGAATTTCTACTTTTTTGCCTTGAAATAAGTGGAATTTCTGTCTTTTTCCTCCAAAACAAAGGGAATTTTTGTCATTTTTGCCCCACAATTAGGGGAATTTCTGCAATTTTGCTCCAAAATACAGGGAATTACTGCCTTTTTGCCCGAAAATAAGAAGGATGCATACCTTTTTGCCATAAAAAAAGGAAATTTCTTCATTTTTGCTCCAATATAAGCGGAATTTCTGTTTTTTTGCCTCTAAATAACTGGAATTTCTTTCTTTTTCCCCCAAAACAAAGGGAATTCCTGTCTTTTGCCCCAAAATAAGATAAATTTCTGACCAGTTACCCTGAAATAAGTGAAATTTCTGCAATTTTGCCTCAAAATAAGGGAAATTTCTGCCTTTTTGCCCCCAAATAAGGAGAATTTCAGCCTTTTACCTCAAAATAAGGGGAATTTCTGCATTTTTTGCCACAAAATATTAGGAATTTCTGCCTTTTTGCCCCAAAATAAGAAAATTTCTGCCTTTTTTCCCTGAAATAAGTGAAATTTCTGGAATTTTGCCCCCAAATAAGTCGAATTTCTGAGTTTTTCACCAAAATAAGGAGAATTTCTCTTTTTTGCCCTAACATATAGGGAATTTCTGCCTTTTTGCTCCACAATTAGGGGAATTTCTGCAATTTTATTCCAAAATACAGGGAATTTCTGCTTTTTTGACTGAAAATAAGAAGAATGCATACTTTTTGCCATAAAAAAAGGAAATTTCATCATTTTTGCTCCAAAAAAAGGGGAAATTCTGCTTTTTTGCCTCTAAATATGTGGAATTTCTGTCTTTTTCCCCCAAAACAAAGGGAATTTCTGTCTTTTTTGCCCAAAAATAAAAAAAATTTCTGACTTATTACCCTGAAATAAGTGAAATTTCTGCAATTTTGCCACAAAATAAGTGAAATTTCTGGAATTTTGCCCCAAAAAAGGTGGAATTTCTGAGATTTGCCCCAAAATAAAGAGAATTTCTGTCTTTTTGCCCCAACATATAGGGAATTTCTGCTTTTTTGTCCCACAATTAGAGGAATTTCTGCAATTTTGCTCCAAAATACGGGGAATTACTGCCTTTTTGCCTGAAAATAAGAAGAATGCATACCTTTTTGCCGTAAAAAAAGGAAATTTCTTCATTTCTGCTCAAAAATAAGGGGAATTTCTGCTTTTTTGCCTCTAAATAACTGGAAATTCTGTCTTTTTCCCCCAAAACAAAGAGAATTCCTGTATTTTTGCCCCAAAATAAGGAAAATTTCTGACCAGTTACCCTGAAATAAGTGAAATTTCTGCAATTTTGCCCCAAAATAAGGGAAATTTCTGCCTTTTTGCCCCCAAATAAGGAGAATTTCAGCGTTTTTACCTCAAAATAATAGGAATTTCTGCATTTTTGCCACAAAATATTAGGAATTTCTTCGTTTTTGCCCCAAAATAAGAAAATTTCTGCCTTTTTTCCCTGAAATAAGTGAAATTTCTTCAATTTTGCCACAAAGTAAGTGAAATTTCTGCAATTTTGCTCCAAAATAAGTGAAATTTCTGGAATTTTGCCCCAAAATAAGTGGAATTTCTGAGTTTCGCACCAAAATAAGGAGAATTTCTGTTTTATGCCCTAACATACATGGAATTTCTGCGTTTTTGCCCCACAATTAGGGGAATTTCTGCAATTTTGCCCCAAAATAAGGGAAATTTCTTACTTTTTGCCCCCAAATAAGAGGAATTTCAGGCTTTTTCCCTCAAAATAAGGGGAATTTCTGCATTTTTGCCACAAAATATTAGGAATTTCTGCCTTTTTTTTCCAAAATAAGAAAATTTCTGCTTTTTTCCCTGAAATAAGTGAAATTCCTGCAATTTTGCCCCAAAATAAGTGATATTTCTGCAATTTTGCGCCAAAAAAAGGGAAATTTCTGGAAATTGCCCCAAAATAAATGGAATTTCCTAGTTTTGCCCCAAAATAAGAATTTCTGTCTTTTTGCCCCAACATATAGGGAATTTCTGCCTTTTTGCCCCACAATTAGGCGAATTTCTGCAATTTGCTCCAAAATACGGGGAATTTCTGCCTTTTTGCCCGAAAATAAGAAGAATGCACATCTTTTTGCCATAAAAAAGGGAAATTTCTTCATTTTTTCTCCAAAATAAGGGGAATTTCTGCTTTTTTGCCTCTAAATACCTGGAATTTCTGTCTTTTTCCCCCAAAACAAAGGGAATTTCTGTATTTTTTGCCCCAAAATAAGGAAAAATTCTGACTTATAACCCTGAAGTAAGTGAAATTTCTGCAATTTTGTCCCAAAATAAGGGAAATTTCTGCCTTTTCGCCTCCAAATAAGGGGAATTTCAGCCTTTTTACCTCAAAATAAGAAGAATTTCTGCATTTTTGCCACAAAATATTAGGAATTTCTGAATTTTTGCCCCAAAATAAGGAAAATTTCTGCCTTTTTTCCCTGAAATAAGTGAAATTTCTGAAATTTTGCCCCAAAATACGTGAAAGTTCTGCAATTTTGCTCCAAAATAAGTGAAATTTCTGGAATTTTGCCCCAAAATAAGTGGAATTTCTGAGAATTGCCCCCCCCCAAAAAAAAGAATTTCTGTCTTTTTGCCCCAACATATAGGGAATTTCTGCATTTTTGAACCACAATTAGGGGAATTTTTGCAATTTTGCTCCAAAATAAGAGGAATTTCTACTTTTTTGCCTTGAAATAAGTGGAATTTCTGTCTTTTTCCTCCAAAACAAAGGGAATTTTTGTCATTTTTGCCCCACAATTAGGGGAATTTCTGCAATTTTGCTCCAAAATACAGGGAATTACTGCCTTTTTGCCCGAAAATAAGAAGGATGCATACCTTTTTGCCATAAAAAAAGGAAATTTCTTCATTTTTGCTCCAATATAAGCGGAATTTCTGGTTTTTTGCCTCTAAATAACTGGAATTTCTTTCTTTTTCCCCCAAAACAAAGGGAATTCCTGTCTTTTTGCCCCAAAATAAGATAAATTTCTGACCAGTTACACTGAAATAAGTGAAATTTCTGCAATTTTGCCTCAAAATAAGGGAAATTTCTGCCTTTTTGCCCCCAAATAAGGAGAATTTCAGCCTTTTACCTCAAAATAAGGGGAATTTCTACATTTTTTGCCACAAAATATTAGGAATTTCTGCCTTTTTGCCCCAAAATAAGAAAATTTCTGCCTTTTTTCCCTGAAATAAGTGAAATTTCTGGAATTTTGCCCCCAAATAAGTCGAATTTCTGAGTTTTTCACCAAAATAAGGAGAATTTCTCTTTTTTGCCCTAACATATAAGGAATTTCTGCCTTTTTGCTCCACAATTAGGGGAATTTCTGCAATTTTATTCCAAAATACAGGGAATTTCTGCTTTTTTGACTGAAAATAAGAAGAATGCATACTTTTTGCCATAAAAAAAGGAAATTTCATCATTTTTGCTCCAAAAAAAGGGGAAATTCTGCTTTTTTGCCTCTAAATATGTGGAATTTCTGTCTTTTTCCCCCAAAACAAAGGGAATTTCTGTCTTTTTGCCCAAAAATAAAAAAAATTTCTGACTTATTACCCTGAAATAAGTGAAATTTCTGCAATTTTGCCCCAAAATAAGTGATATTTCTGGAATTTTGCCCCAAAATAAGGGAAATTTCTGGAATTTTGCCCCAAAATAAGTGGAATTTCTGAGTTTTGCCCCAAAATAAGGAGAATTTCTGTCTTTTTGCCCCAACATATAGGGATTTTCTGCCTTTTTGCCCCACAATTAGCGGAATTTCTGCAATTTTGCTCCAAAATACGGGGAATTTCTTTCTTTTTGCCCGAAAATAAGAAGAATGCATACCTTTTTGCCATAAAAAAGAGAAATTTTTTCATTTTTTCTCCAAAATAAGGGGAATTTATACTTTTTTGCCTCTAAATAACTGGAATTTCTGTCTTTTTACCCCAAAACAAAGGGAATTTCTGTCTTTTTTGCCCCAAAATAAGGAAAAATTCTGACTTATTACCCTGAAGTAAGTGAAACTTCTGCAATTTTGACCCAAAATAAGGGAAATTTCTGCCTTTTCGCCTCCAAATAAGGGGAAATTCAGCCTTTTTACCTCAAAATAAGAAGAATTTCTGCATTTTTGCCACAAAATATTAGGAATTTCTGCATTTTTGCCCTAAAATAAGGAAAATTTCTGCCTTTTTTTCTGAAATAAGTGAAATTTCTGCAATTTTGCCCCAAAATATGTGAAATTTCTGCAATTTTGCTCCAAAATAAGTGAAATTTCTGGAATATTGCCCCAAAATAAGTGAAATTTCTGGAATTTTGCCCCAAAATAAGTGGAATTTCTGAGATTTCCCCCAAAATAAAAAGAATTTCTGTCTTTTTGCACCAACATATAGGCAATTTCTGCCTTTTTGACCCACAATTAGGATAATTTCTGCAATTTTGCCCCAAAATAAGGGGAATTTCTGCTTTTTTGCCTCTAAATAAGTTGAATTTCTGTTTTTTTCCCCCAAAACAAAGGGAATTTTTGTCTTTTTTGCCCCACAATTAGGGGAATTTCTGCAATTTTGCTCCAAAATACGGGGAATTACTGCCTTTTTGCCCGAAAATTAGAAGAATGCATACCTTTTTGCCATAAAAAAAGGAAATTTCTTCATTTTTGCTCCAAAATAAGGGGAATTTCTGCTTATTTGCCTCTAAATAACTGGAATTTCTGTCTTTTTCCCCCAAAACCAAGGGAATTTTTGTCTTTTTTGCCCCAAAATAAGGAAAATTTCTGACCAGTTACCCTGAAATAAGTGAAATTTCTGCAATTTTGGCCCAAAATAAGGGAAATTTCTGCCTTTTTGCCCCCAAATAAGGAGAATTTCAGCCTTTTTACCTCAAAATAAGGGGAATTTCTGCATTTTTGCAACAAAATATTAGGAATTTCTGCCTTTTTGCCCCAAAATAAGATAATTTCTGCCTTTTTTCCCCGAAATAAGAGAAAGTTCTGCAATTTTGGCCCAAAATAATTGAAATTTTTGGAATTTTGCCCCAAAATAATTGGAATTTCTGAGTTTTGCACCAAAATAAGGAGAATTTCTCTTTTTTGCCCTAACATATAGGGAATTTCTGCATTTTTACCTCACAATTACGGGAATTTCTGCAATTTTGTTCCAAAATACGTGGAATTTCTGCCTTTTTGCCTCCAAATAAGGGGAATTTCAGCATTTTTACCTCAAAATAAAGGGAATTTCTGCATTTTTGCCACAAAATATTAGGAATTTCTGCATTTTTGCCCCAAAATAAGAAAATTTCTGCTTTTTTCCCTGAAATAAGTGAAATTTCTGCAATTTTGCCCCAAAATAAATAAAATTTCTGACTTATTACCCTGAAATAAGTGAAATTTCTGCAATTTTGCCCAAAATAAGGAGAATTTCTGTCTTTTTGCCCCAACATATAGGGAATTTCTGCCCTTTTGCCCCACAATTAGGGGAATTTCTGCAATTTTGCTCCAAACCACGGGGAATTTCTGCTTTTTTGCCCGAAAATAAGAAGAATGCATACCTTTTTGCCATAAAAAGGGAAATTTCTTCATTTTTGCTCCAAAATAAGTGGAATTTCTGCTTTTTTGCCTCTAAATAAGTGGAATTTCTGTCTTTTTCGCCCAAAACAAAGAGAATTTCTGTTTTTTTGCCCCAAAATAAGGAAAATTTCAGACTTATTACCCTGAAGGTAAGTGAAATTTCTGCAATTTTGCCCCAACATAAGGGAAATTTCTGCCTTTTTGCCCCCAAATAAGAGGAATTTCAGCTTTTTTACCTCAAAATAAGGGAAATTTCTGCATTTTGACACAAAATATTAGGAATTTCTGCCTTTTTGCCCCAAAATAAGAAAAATTTCTGTTTTTTTCCCTGAAATAAGTGAAATTTCTGCAATTTTGCACCAAAATACGTGAAATTTCTGCAATTTTGCTCCAAAATAAGTGAAATTTCTGAAATTTTGCCCCAAAATAAGTGAAATTTCTGGAATTTTGCCATAAAAAAAGGAAATTTCTTCATTTTTGCTCCAAAATAAGGGGAATTTCTGCTTTTGCCTCTAAATAAGTGGAATTTCTGTCTTTTTCCCCCAAAACAAAGGGAATTTCTGTCTTTTTTGCCCCAAAATTAAAAAAAAAATTTCTGACTTATTACCCTGAAATAAGTGAAATTTCTGCAATTTTGCTTCAAAATAAGGGAAATTTCTGCCTTTTTGCCCCCAAATAAGGGGAATTTCAGCCTTTTTCCCTCAAAATAAGGGAAATTTCTGCATTTTTGCCCGAAAATAAGAAGAATGCATACCTTTTTGCCATAATAAAGGGAAATTTCTTCATTTTTGCTCCAAAATAAGTGGAATTTCTGCTTTTTTGCCTCTAAATAAGTGGAATTTCTGTCTTTTTCGCCCAAAACAAAGGGAATTTCTGTCTTTTTTGCCCCAAAATAAGGAAAATTTCAGACTTATTACCGTGAAGTACCTGAAATTTCTGCAATGTTGCCCCAAAATAAGGTAAATTTCTGCCTTTTTGCCCCCAAATAAGGGGAATTTCAGCTTTTTTACCTCAAAATAAGGGAAATTTCTGCATTTTTGCCACAAAATGTTAGGAATTTCTGCCTTTTTGCCCCAAAATAAAGAAAAATTTCTGCCTTCTTCCCTGAAATAAGTGAAATTTCTGCAAATTTGCCGCAAAATACGTGAAATTTCTGCAGTTTTGCTCCAAAATAAGTGAAATTTCTGAAATTTTGCCCCAAAATAAGTGAAATTTCTGGAATTTTGCCCCAAAATAAGTGGAATTTCTGAGATTTCCCCCAAAATAAAAAGAATTTCTGTCTTTTTGCCCCAACATATAGGGAGTTTCTGCCTTTTTGACCCACAATTAGGATAATTTCTGCAATTTTGCTCCAAAATAAGGGGAATTTCTGCTTTTTTGCCTCTAAATAAGTGGAATTTCTGTCTTTTTCCCCCAAACCAAAGGGAATTTTTGTCTTTTTTGCCCCACAATTAGGGGAATTTCTGCAATTTTGCTCCAAAATACGGGGAATTACTGCTTTTTTACCCGAAAATAAGAAGAATGCATACCTTTTTGCCATAAAAAAAGGAAATTTCTTCATTTTTGCTCCAAAATAAGGGGAATTTCTGCTTTTTTGCCTCTAAATAACTGGAATTTCTGTCCTTTTCCCCCAAAACAAAGCCAATTTCTGTCTTTTTGCCCCAAAATAAGAAAAATTTCTGACCAGTTACCCTGAAAAAAGTGAAATTTCTGCAATTTTGCCCCAAAATAAGGGAAATTTCCGCCTTTTTGCCCCCAAATAAAAAGAATTTCAGCCTTTTTACCTCAAAATATGGAGAATTTCTGCATTTTTGCAACAAAATATTAGGAATTTCTGCCTTTTTGCCCCAAAATAAGAAAATTTCTGCCTTTTTTCCCTGAAATAAGTGAAATTTCTGCAATTTTTACCCCAAAATAAGTGGAATTTCTGAGTTTTGCACCAAAATATAAAGATTTTCTCTTTTTTGCCCTAACATATAGGGAATTTCTACCTTTTTGCCCCACAATTAGAGGAATTTCTGCAATTTGGTTCCAAAATACGGGGAATTTCTGCCTTTTTGCCTCCAAATAAGGGGAATTTCAGCCTTTTTACCTCAAAATAAGGGAAATTTCTGCATTTTTGCCACAAAATATTAAGAATTTCTGCATTTTTGCCCCAAAATAAGAAAATTTCTGCCTTTTTTTCTGAAATAAGTGCAATTTCTGCAATTTTGCCCCAAAATAAAAAAAATTTCTGACTTATTACCCTGAAATAAGTGAAATTTCTGCAATTTTGCCCCAAAATAAGGGAAATTTCGGCCTTTTTGTCTCCAAATAAGGGGAATTTAAGCCTTTTTACCTCAAAATGAGGGGAATTTCTGCATTTTTGCCACAAAATATTAGGAATTTCTGCATTTTTGCTGCAAAATAAAAAAATTTCTGCATTTTTTCCATGAAATAAGTGAAATTTCTGCAATTTTGCCCCAAAATATGTGAAATTTCTGTAATTTTGCCCCAAAATAAGTGAAATTTCTGGAATTTTGATTTAAAATAAGTGGAATTTTGAGTTTTGCACCAAAATAAGGAGAATTTCTGTTTTTTGCCCTAAAATATAGGGAATTTCTGCCTTTTTGCCCCACAATTAGAGGAATTTCTGCAATTTTGTTCCAAAATACGGGGAATTTCTGCCTTTTTGCCTGAAAATAAGAAGAATGCATACCTTTTTGCCATAAAAAAAGGAAATTTCTTCATTTTTGCTCCAAAATAAGGGGAATTTCTGCTTTTGCCTCTAAATAAGTGGAATTTCTGTCTTTTTCCCCCAAAACAAAGGGAATTTCTGTCTTTTTTGCCCCAAAATAAAAAAAAATTTATGACTTATTACCCTGAAATAAGTGAAATTTCTGCAATTTTGCTTCAAAATAAGGGAAATTTCTGCCTTTTTGGCCCCAAATAAAGGGAATTTCAGCCTTTTTCCCTCAAAATAAGGGAAATTTCTGCATTTTTGCCCGAAAATAAGAAGAATGCATACCTTTTTGCCATAAAAAAGGGAAATTTCTTCATTTTTGCTCCAAAATAAGTGGAATTTCTGCTTTTTCGCCTCTAAATAAGTGGAATTTCTGTCTTTTTCGCCCAAAACAAAGGGAATTTCTGTCTTTTTTGCCCCAAAATAAGGAAAATTTCAGACTTATTACCCTGAAGTAAGTGAAATTTCTGCAATGTTGCCCCAAAATAAGGGAAATTTCTGCCTTTTTCCCCCAAATAAGGGGAATTTCAGCTTTTTTACCTCAAAATAAGGGGAATTTTTGCATTTTTGCCACAAAATAATAGGAATTTCTGCCTTTTTGCCCCAAAATAAGGAAAATTTCAGCTATTTTTCCCTGATATAAGTGAAATTTCTGCAATTTTGCCGCAAAATAAATAAAATTTCTGACTTATTATCCTGAAATAAGTGAAATTTCTGCAATTTTGCCCCAAAATTAGGAAAAATTCTGCCTTTTTGCCTCCAAATAAGGGGAATTTCAGCCTTTTTACCTCAAAATAAGGGGAATTTCTGCATTTTTGCCACAAAATATTAGGAATTTCTGCATTTTTGCCCCAAAATAAGAAAATTTCTGCTTTTTTTCCCTGAAATAAGTTAAATTTCTGCAATTTTGCCCCAAAATAAGTGAAATTTCTGCAATTTTGCCCCAAAATAATGGAAATTTCTGGAATTTTGCCCCAAAATAAGTGAAATTTCTGCGTTTTGCCCCAAAATAAAGAGAATTTCTGTCTTTTTGCCCCAACATAAAGGGAATTTCTGCCCTTTTGCCCCACAATTAGGGGAATTTCTGCAATTTTGCTCCAAAACACGGGGAATTTCTGCTTTTTTGCCCGAAAATAAGAAGAATGCATACCTTTTTGCCATAAAAAAGGGAAATTTCTTCATTTTTGCTCCAAAATAAGTGGAATTTCTGCTTTTTTGCCTCTAAATAAGTGGAATTTCTGTCTTTTTCGCCCAAAACAAAGGGAATTTCTGTCTTTTTTGCCCCAAAATAAGGAAAATTTCAGACTTATTACCCTGAAGTAAGTGAAATTTCTGCAATGTTGCCCCAAAATAAGGGAAATTTCTGCCTTTTTGCCCCCAAATAAGGGGAATTTCAGCTTTTTTACCTCAAAATAAGGGGAATTTTTGCATTTTTGCCACAAAATAATAGGAATTTCTGCCTTTTTGCCCTAAAATAAGGAAAATTTCAGCTATTTTTCCCTGATATAAGTGAAATTTCTGCAATTTTGCCCCAAAATAAATAAAATTTCAGACTTATTACCTTGAAATAAGTAAAATTTCTGCAATTTTGCCCCAAAATTAGGGAAATTTCTGCCTTTTTGCCTCCAAATAAGGGGAATTTCAGCCTTTTTACCTCAAAATAAGGGGAATTTCTGCATTTTTGCCACAAAATATTAGGAATTTCTGCATTTTTGCCCCAAAATAAGAAAATTTCTGCTTTTTTCCCTGAAATAAGTTAAATTTCTGCAATTTTGCCACAAAATAAGTGAAATTTCTGCAATTTCGCCCCAAAATAATGGAAATTTCTGGAATTTTGCCCCAAAATAAGTGAAATTTCTGCGTTTTGCCTTAAAATAAAGAGAATTTCTGTCTTTTTGCCCCAACATAAAGGGAATTTCTGCCCTTTTGCCCCACAATTAGGGGAATTTCTGCAATTTTGCTCCAAAACACGGGGAATTTCTGCTTTTTTGCCCAAAAATAAGAAGAATGCATACCTTTTTGCCATAAAAAAGGGAAATTTCTTCATTTTTGCTCCAAAATAAGTGGAATTTCTGCTTTTTTGCCTCTAAATAAGTGGAATTTCTGTCTTTTTCGCCCAAAACAAAGGGAATTTCTGTCTTTTTTGCCCCAAAATAAGGAAAATTTCAGACTTATTACCCTGAAGTAAGTGAAATTTCTGCAATTTTGCCCCAAAATAAGGGAAATTTCTGCCTTTTTGCCCCCAAATAAGGGGAATTTCAGGTTTTTACCACAAAATAAGGGAAATTTCTGCATTTTTGCTACAAAATATTAGGAATTTCTGCCTTTTTGCCCCAAAATAAGGAATATTTCTGCCTTTTTCTCTGAAATAAGTGAAATTTCTGCAATTTTGCCCCAAAATACGTGAAATTTCTGCAATTTTGCTCCAAAATAAGTGAAATTTCTGAAATTTTGCCCCAAAATAAGTGAAATTTCTGGAATTTTGCCCCAAAATAAGTGGAATTACTGAGATTTCCCCCAAAATAAAAAGAATTTCTGTCTTTTTGCCCCAACATATAGGGAATTTCTGCCTTTTTGACCCACAATTAGGATAATTTCTGCAATTTTGCTCCAAAATAAGGGGAATTTCTGCTTTTTTGCCTCTAAATAAGTGGAATTTCTGTCTTTTTCCCCCCAAACAAAAGAAATTTTTGGCTTTTTTACCCCACAATTAGGGGAATTTCTGCAATTTTGCTCCAAAATACGGGGAATTACTGCTTTTTTACCCGAAAATAAGAAGAATGCATACCTTTTTGCCATAAAAAAAGGAAATTTATTCATTTTGGCTCCAAAATAAAGGGAATTTTTGCTTTTTTGCCTCTAAATAACTGGAATTTCTGTCTTTTTCCCCCAAAACAAAGGGAATTTCTGTCTTTTTGCTCCAAAATAAGGAAAATTTCTGACCAGTTACCTTGAAAAAAGTGAAATTTCTGCAATTTTGCCCCAAAATAAGGGAAATTTCTGCCTTTTTGCCCCCAAATAAGGAGAATTTCAGCCTTTTTACCTCAAAATAAGGAGAATTTCTGCATTTTTGCAACAAAATATTAGGAATTTCTGCCTTTTTGCCCCAAAATAAGAAAATTTCTTCCTTTTTTCCCTGAAGTAAGTGAAATTTCTGCAATTTTGCCCCAAAATAAGTGAAATTTCTGGAATTTTGCCCCAAAAGAAGTGGAATTTCTGAGTTTTGCACCAAAATAAAAAGAACTTCTCTTTTTTGCCCTAACATATAGGGAATTTCTACCTTTTTGCCCCACAATTAGAAGAATTTCTGCAATTTGGTTCCAAAATACAGGGAATTTCTGCCTTTTTGCCTCCAAATAAGGGGAATTTCAGCCTTTTTACCTCAAAATAAGGGGAATTTCTGCATTTTTGCCACAAAATATTAGGAATTTCTGCATTTTTGCCCCAAAATAAGAAAATTTCTGCCTTTTTTTCTGAAATAAGTGAAATTTCTGCAATTTTGCCCCAAAATAAAAAAAATTTCTTACTTATTACCCTGAAATAAGTGAAATTTCTGCAATTTTGCCCCAAAATAAGGGAAATTTCTGCCTTTTTGCCTTTAAATAATGGGAATTTAAGCCTTTTTACCTCAAAATGAGGGGAATTTCTGCATTTTTGCCACAAAATATTAGGAATTTCTGCATTTTTGCCCAAAATAAGAAAATTTCTGCATTTTTTCCCTGAAATAAGTGAAATTTCTGCAATTTTGCCCCAAAATATGTGAAATTTCTGCAATTTTGCCCCAAAATAAGTGAAATTTCTGGAATTTTGATTTAAAATAAGTGGAATTTTGAGTTTTGCACAAAAATAAGGAGAATTTCTGTTTTTTGCCCTAAGATATAGGGAATTTCTGCCTTTTTGCCCCACAATTAGGGGAATTTCTGCAATTTTGTTCCAAAATACGAGGAATTTCTGCCTTTTTGCCCGAAAATAAGAAGAATGCATACCTTTTTGCCCTAAAAAAGGGAAATTTCTTCATTTTTGCTCCAAAATAAGTGGAATTTTTGCTTTTTTGCCTCTAAATAAGTGGAATTTCTGTCTTTTTCACCCAAAACAAAGGGAATTTCTGTCTTTTTTGCCCCAAAATAAGGAAAATTTCAGACTTATTACCCTGAAGTAAGTGAAATTTCTGCAATGTTGCCCCAAAATAAGGGAAATTTCTGCCTTTTTGCCTTCAAATAAGGGGAATTTCAGCTTTTTTACCTCAAAATAATGGGAATTTCTGCATTTTTGCCACAAAATATTAGGAATTTCTGCCTATTTGCCCCAAAATAAGGAAAATTTCTGACTTTTTCCCTGAAATAAGTGAAATTTCTGCAATTTTGCCCCAAAATACTTGAAATTTCTGCAATTTTGCTCCAAAATAAGTGAAATTTCTGAAATTTTGCCCTAAAATAAGTGAAATTTCTGGAATTTTGCCCCAAAATAAGTGAAATTTCTGAGATTTGCTCCAAAATAAAAAGAATTTCTGTCTTTTTGCCCCAACATATAGGGAATTTCTGCCTTTTTGACCCACAATTAGGATAATTTCTGCAATTTTGCTCCAAAATAAGGGTAATTTCTGCTTGTTTTCCTCTAAATAAATGGAATTTCTGTCTTTTTCCCCAAAAACAAAGGGAATTTTTGTAATTTTTGCCCAAAATGAGGAAAATTTCAGACTTATTACCCTGAAGTAAGTGAAATTTCTGCAATATTGCCCCAAAATAAGGGAAATTTCTGCCTTTTTACTCCCAAATAAGGGGAATTTCAGCCTTTTTACCTCAAAATAAGAAGAATTTCTGCATTTTTGCCACAAAATATTAGGAATTTCTGCCTTTTTGCCCCAAAATAAGGAAAATTTCTGCCTTTTTCCCTGAAATAAGGGAAATTTCTGCAATTTTGCCCAAAATAAGTGAAATTTCTGCAATTTTGCCCAGAAATAAGGGAAATTTCATGAATTTTGCCCCAAAATAATTGGAATTTCTGAGTTTTGCCCAAAAATAAGGAGAACTTCTGTCTTTTTGCCCTAACATATATGGAATTTCTGCTTTTTTTGCCCCACAATTAGGGGAATTTCTGCAATTTTGCTCCAAAATACGGGGAATTACTGCCTTTTTGCCCGAAAATAAGAAGAATGCATACCTTTTTGCCATAAAAAAAGGAAATTTCTTCATTTTTGCTCCAAAATAAGGGGAATTTCTGCGTTTTTGTCTCTAAATAACTGGAATTTCTGTTTTTTTCCCCCCAAAAAAAGGGAATTCCTGTCTTTTTGCCCCAAAATAAAGAAAATTTCTGACCAGTTACCCAGAAATAAGTGAAATTTCTGAAATTTTGTTCCAAAATAAGGAAAATTTCTGCCTTTTTGCCCCCAAATAAGGAGAATTTTAGCCTTTTTACCTCAAAATAAGGGGAATTTCTACATTTTTGCAACAAAATATTAGGAATTTCTGCCTTTTTGCCCCAAAATAAGAAAATTTCTGCCTTTTTTCCCTGAAATAAGAGAAATTTCTGCAATTTTGGCCCAAAATAATTGAAATTTTTGGAATTTTGCCCCAAAATAAGTGGAATTTCTGAGTTTTGCACCAAAATAAGGAGAATTTCTCTTTTTTGCCCTAACATATAAGGAATTTCTGCCTTTTTACCCCACAATTAGGGGAATTTCTGCAATTTTGTTCCAAAATACGGGGAATTTCTGCCTTTTTGCCTCCAAATAAGGGGAATTTCAGCCTTTTTACCTCAAAATAAGGGGAATTTTTGCATTTTTGCCACAAAATAATAAGAATTTATGCATTGTTGCCCCAAAATAAGAATATTTCAGCTATTTTTCCCTGATATAAGTGAAATTTCTGCAATTTTGCCGCAAAATAAATAAAATTTCTGACTTATTACCCTGAAATAAGTGAAATTTCTGCAATTTTGCCCCAAAATTAGGGAAATTTCTGCCTTTTTGCCTCCAAATAAGGGGAATTTCAGCCTTTTAACCTCAAAATAAGGGGAATTTCTGCATTTTTGCCACAAAATATTAGAAATTTCGGCATTTTTGCCCCAAAATAAGAAAATTTCTGCTTTTTTTCCCTGAAATAAGTTAAATTTCTGCAATTTTGCCCCAAAATAAGTGAAATTTCTGCAATTTTGCCCCAAAATAATGGAAATTTCTGGAATTTTGCCCCAAAATAAGTGAAATTTCTGCGTTTTGCCCCAAAATAAAGAGAATTTCTGTCTTTTTGCCCCAACATAAAGGGAATTTCTGCCCTTTTGCCCCACAATTAGGGGAATTTCTGCAATTTTGCTCCAAAACACGGGGAATTTCTGCTTTTTTGCCCGAAAATAAGAAGAATGCATACCTTTTTGCCATAAAAAAGGGAAATTTCTTCATTTCTGCTCCAAAATAAGTGGAATTTCTGCTTTTTTGCCTCTAAATAAGTGGAATTTCTGTCTTTTTCGCCCAAAACAAAGGGAATTTCTGTCTTTTTTGCCCCAAAATAAGGAAAATTTCAGACTTATTACCCTGAAGTAAGTGAAATTTCTGCAATTTTGCCCCAAAATAAGGGAAATTTCTGCCTTTTTGCCCCCAAATAAGGGGAATTTCAGGTTTTTACCACAAAATAATGGAAATTTCTGCATTTTTGCTACAAAATATTAGGAATTTCTGCCTTTTTGCCCCAAAATAAGGAAAATTTCAACCTTTTTCCCTGAAATAAGTGAAATTTCTGCAATTTTGCCCCAAAATACGTGAAATTTCTGCAATTTTGCTCTAAAATAAAAGAAATTTCTGAAATTTTGCCTCAAAATAAGTGAAATTTCTGAAATTTTGCCCCAAAATAAGTGGAATTTCTGAGATTTCCCCCAAAATAAAACGAATTTCTTTCTTTTTGCCCCAACATATAGGGAATTTCGGCCTTTTTGACCCACAATTAGGATAATTTCTGCAATTTTGCTCCAAAATAAGGGGAATTTCTGCTTTTTTGCCTCTAAATAAGTGGAATTTCTGTCTTTTTCCCCCAAAACAAAGGGAATTCCTGTCTTTTTGCCCCAAAATAAAGAAAATTTCTGACCAGTTACCCTGAAATAAGTGAAATTTCTGCAATTTTGCCCCAAAATAAGGGAAATTTCTGCCTTTTTACCTCAAAATAAGGGGAATTTCTGCATTTTTTCCACAAAATATTAGGAATTTCTGCCTTTTTGCCCCATAATAAGGAAAATTTCTGCCTTTTTTCCCTGAAATAAGAGAAATTTGTGCAATTTTGGCCCAAAATAATTGAAATTTTTGGAATTTTGCCCCAAAATAAGTGGAATTTCTGAGTTTTGCACCAAAATAAAGAGAATTTCTCTTTTTTGCCCTAACATATAGGGAATTTCTGCCTTTTTACCCCACAATTAGGGGAATTTCTGCAATTTTGTTCCAAAATACGGGGAATTTCTGCCTTTTAGCCTCCAAATAAGGGGAATTTCAGCCTTTTTACCTCAAAATAAGGGGAATTTCTGCATTTTTGCCACAAAATAAGAATATTTCAGCTATTTTTCCCTGATATAAGTGAAATTTCTGCAATTTTGCCCCAAAATAAATAAAATTTCTGACTTATTACCTTGAAATAAGTAAAATTTCTGCAATTTTGCCCCAAAATTAGGGAAATTTCTGCCTTTTTGCCTCCAAATAAGGGGAATTTCAGCCTTTTTACCTCAAAATAAGGGGAATTTCTCCATTTTTGCCACAAAATATTAGGAATTTCTGCATTTTTGCCCCAAAATAAGAAAATTTCTGCTTTTTTTCCCTGAAATAAGTTAAATTTCTGCAGTTATGCCCCAAAATAAGTTAAATTTCTGCAATTTTGCCCCAAAATAATGGAAATTTCTGGAATTTTGCCCCAAAATAAGTGAAATTTCTGCGTTTTGCCCCAAAATAAAGAGAATTTCTGTCTTTTTGCCCCAACATAAAGGGAATTTCTGCCCTTTTGCCCCACAATTAGGGGAATTTCTGCAATTTTGCTCCTAAACACGGGGAATTTCTGCCTTTTTGCTCGAAAATAAGAAGAATGCATACCTTTTTGCCATAAAAAAGGAAAATTCTTCATTTTTGCTCCAAAATAAGTGGAATTTCTGCTTTTTTACCTCTAAATAAGTGGAATTTCTGTCTTTTTCGCCCAAAACAAAGGGAATTTCTGTCTTTTTTGCCCCAAAATAAGGAAAATTTCAGACTTATTACCCTGAAGTAAGTGAAATTTCTGCAATTTTGCCCCAAAATAAGGGAAATTTCTGCCTTTTTGCCCCCAAATAAGGGGAATTTCAGGTTTTTACCTCAAAATAAGGGAAATTTCTACATTTTTGCCACAAAATATTAGGAATTTCTGCCTTTTTGCCCCAAAATAAGGAAAATTTCTGCCTTTTTCCCTGAAATAAGTGAAATTTCTGCAATTTTGCCCCAAAATACGTGAAATTTCTGCAATTTTGCTCCAAAATAATTGAAATTTCTGAAATTTTGCCCCAAAATAAGTGAAATTTCTGGAATTTTGCCCCAAAATAAGTGGAATTTCTGAGATTTCCCCCAAAATAAAAAGAATTTCTGTCTTTTTGTCCCAACATGTAGGGAATTTCTGCCTTTTTGACCCACAATTAGGATAATTTCTGCAATTTTGCTCCAAAATAAGGGGAATTTCTGCTTTTCTGCCTCTAAATAAGTGGAATTTCTGTCTTTTTCCCCCAAAACAAAAGGAATTTTTGGCTTTTTTGCCCCACAATTAGGGGAATTTCTGCAATTTTGCTCCAAAATATGGGGAATTACTGCTTTTTTACCCGAAAATAAGAAGAATGCATACCTTTTTGCCATAAAAAAAGGAAATTTCTTCATTTTTGCTCCAAAATAAGGGGAATTTCTGCTTTTTTGCCTCTAAATAACTGGAATTTCTGTCTCTTCCCCCAAAACAAAGGGAATTTCTGTCTTTTTGCCCCAAAATAAAGAAAATTTCTGACCAGTTACCTTGAAAAAAGTGAAATTTCTGCAATTTTGCCCCAAAATAAGGGAAATTTCTGCCTTTTTGCCCCCAAATAAGGAGAATTTCAGCCTTTTTACCTCAAAATAAGGAGAATTTCTGCATTTTTGCAACAAAATATTAGGAATTTCTGCCTTTTTGCCCCAAAATAAGAATATTTCTGCCTTTTTTCCTTGAAGTAAGTGAAATTTCTGCAATTTTGCCCCAAAATAAGTGAAATTTCTGGAATTTTGCCCCAAAAGAAGTGGAATTTCTGAGTTTTGCACCAAAATAAAAAGAATTTCTCTTTTTTGCCCTAACATATAGGGAATTTCTACCTTTTTGCCCCACAATTAGGGGAATTTCTGCAATTTGGTTCCAAAATACGGGGAATTTCTGCCTTTTTGCCTCCAAATAAGGGGAATTTCAGCCTTTTTACCTCAAAATAAGGGGAATTTCTGCATTTTTTCCACAAAATATTAGGAATTTCTGCCTTTTTGCCCCATAATAAGGAAAATTTCTGCCTTTTTTCCCTGAAATAAGAGAAATTTGTGCAATTTTGGCCCAAAATAATTGAAATTTTTGGAATTTTGCCCCAAAATAAGTGGAATTTCTGAGTTTTGCACCAAAATAAGGAGAATTTCTCTTTTTTGCCCTAACATATAGGGAATTTCTGCCTTTTTACCCCACAATTAGGGGAATTTCTGCAATTTTGTTCCAAAATACGGGGAATTTCTGCCTTTTTGCCTCCAAATAAGGGGAATTTCAGCCTTTTTACCTCAAAATAAGGGGAATTTCTGCATTTTTGCCACAAAATAATAGGAATTCATGCATTTTTGCCCCAAAATAAGAATATTTCAGCTATTTTTCCCTGATATAAGTGAAATTTCTGCAATTTTGCCCCAAAATAAATAAAATTTCTGACTTATTACCTTGAAATAAGTAAAATTTCTGCAATTTTGCCCCAAAATTAGGGAAATTTCTGCCTTTTTGCCTCCAAATAAGGGGAATTTCAGCCTTTTTACCTCAAAATAAGGGAAATTTCTCCATTTTTGCCACAAAATATTAGGAATTTCTGCATTTTTGCCTCAAAATAAGAAAATTTCTGCTTTTTTTCCCTGAAATAAGTTAAATTTCTGCAGTTATGCCCCAAAATAAGTTAAATTTCTGCAATTTTGCCCCAAAATAATGGAAATTTCTGGAATTTTGCCCCAAAATAAGTGAAATTTCTGCGTTTTGCCCCAAAATAAAGAGAATTTCTGTCTTTTTGCCCCAACATAAAGGGAATTTCTGCCCTTTTGCCCCACAATTAGGGGAATTTCTGCAATTTTGCTCCAAAACACGGGGAATTTCTGCCTTTTTGCTCGAAAATAAGAAGAATGCATACCTTTTTGCCATAAAAAAGGAAAATTCTTCATTTTTGCTCCAAAATAAGTGGAATTTCTGCTTTTTTGCCTCTAAATAAGTGGAATTTCTGTCTTTTTCGCCCAAAACAAAGGGAATTTCTGTCTTTTTGCCCCAAAATAAGGAAAATTTCAGACTTATTACCCTGAAGTAAGTGAAATTTCTGCAATTTTGCCCCAAAATAAGGGAAATTTCTGCCTTTTTGCCCCCAAATAAGGGGAATTTCAGGTTTTTATTTCAAAATAAGGGAAATTTCTGCATTTTTGCCACAAAATATTAGGAATTTCTGCCTTTTTGCCCCAAAATAAGGAAAATTTCTGCCTTTTTCCCTGAAAAAAGTGAAATTTCTGCAATTTTGCTCTAAAATATGTGAAATTTCTGAAATTTTGCCTCAAAATAAGTGAAATTTCTGGAATTTTGCCCCAAAATAAGTGGAATTTCTGAGATTTCCCCCAAAATAAAAAGAATTTCTGTCTTTTTGCCCCAACATATAGAGAATTTCGGCCTTTTTGACCCACAATTAGGATAATTTCTGCAATTTTGCTCCAAAATAAGGGGAATATCTGCTTTTTTGCCTCTAAATAAGTGGAATTTCTGTCTTTTTCCCCCAAAATAAAGGGAATTTATGGCTTTTTTGCCCCACAATTAGGGGAATTTCTGCAATTTTGCTCCAAAATACGGGGAATTACTGCTTTTTTACCCGAAAATAAGAAGAATGCATAACTTTTTGCCATAAAAAAAGGAAATTTCTTCATTTTTGCTCCAAAGTAAGGGGAATTTCTGCTTTTTTGCCTCTAAATAACTGGAATTTCTGTATTTTCCCCCAAAACAAAGGGAATTTCTGTCTTTTTGCCCCAAAATAAGGAAAATTTCTGACCAGTTACCTTGAAAAAAGTGAAATTTCTGCAATTTTGCCCCAAAATAAGGGAAATTTCTGCCTTTTTGCCCCCAAATAAGGAGAATTTCAGCCTTTTTACCTCAAAATAAGGGGAATTTCTATATTTTTGCAACAAAATATTAGGAATTTCTGCCTTTTTGCCCCAAAATAAGAAAATTTCTTCCTTTTTTCCCTGAAGTAAGTGAAATTTCTGCAATTTTGCCCCAAAATAAGTGAAATTTCTGGAATTTTGCCCCAAAAGAAGTGGAATTTCTGAGTTTTGCACCAAAATAAAAAGAATTTCTCTTTTTTGCCCTAACATATAGGGAATTTCTACCTTTTTGCCCCACAATTAGGGGAATTTCTGCAATTTGGTTCCAATATACGGGGAATTTCTGCCTTTTTGCCTCCAAATAAGGGGAATTTCAGCCTTTTTACCTCAAAATAAGGGGAATTTCTGCATTTTTTCCACAAAATATTAGGAATTTCTGCCTTTTTGCCCCATAATAAGGAAAATTTCTGCCTTTTTTCCCTGAAATAAGAGAAATTTCTGCAATTTTGGCCCAAAATAATTGAAATTTTTGGAATTTTGCCCCAAAATAAGTGGAATTTCTGAGTTTTGCACCAAAATAAGGAGAATTTCTCTTTTTTGCCCTAACATATAGGGAATTTCTGCCTTTTTACCCCACAATTAGGGGAATTTCTGCAATTTTGTTCCAAAATACGGGGAATTTCTGCCTTTTTGCCTCCAAATAAGGGGAATTTCAGCCTTTTTACCTCAAAATAAGGGGAATTTCTGCATTTTTGCCACAAAATAATAGGAATTCATGCATTTTTGCCCCAAAATAAGAATATTTCAGCTATTTTTCCCTGATATAAGTGAAATTTCTGCAATTTTGCCCCAAAATAAATAAAATTTCTGACTTATTACCTTGAAATAAGTAAAATTTCTGCAATTTTGCCCCAAAATTAGGGAAATTTCTGCCTTTTTGCCTCCAAATAAGGGGAATTTCAGCCTTTTTACCTCAAAATAAGGGAAATTTCTCCATTTTTGCCACAAAATATTAGGAATTTCTGCATTTTTGCCTCAAAATAAGAAAATTTCTGCTTTTTTTCCCTGAAATAAGTTAAATTTCTGCAGTTATGCCCCAAAATAAGTTAAATTTCTGCAATTTTGCCCCAAAATAATGGAAATTTCTGGAATTTTGCCCCAAAATAAGTGAAATTTCTGCGTTTTGCCCCAAAATAAAGAGAATTTCTGTCTTTTTGCCCCAACATAAAGGGAATTTCTGCCCTTTTGCCCCACAATTAGGGGAATTTCTGCAATTTTGCTCCAAAACACGGAGAATTTCTGCCTTTTTGCTCGAAAATAAGAAGAATGCATACCTTTTTGCCATAAAAAAGGAAAATTCTTCATTTTTGCTCCAAAATAAGTGGAATTTCTGCTTTTTTGCCTCTAAATAAGTGGAATTTCTGTCTTTTTCGCCCAAAACAAAGGGAATTTCTGTCTTTTTGCCCCAAAATAAGGAAAATTTCAGACTTATTACCCTGAAGTAAGTGAAATTTCTGCAATTTTGCCCCAAAATAAGGGAAATTTCTGCCTTTTTGCCCCCAAATAAGGGGAATTTCAGGTTTTTATTTCAAAATAAGGGAAATTTCTGCATTTTTGCCACAAAATATTAGGAATTTCTGCCTTTTTGCCCCAAAATAAGGAAAATTTCTGCCTTTTTCCCTGAAAAAAGTGAAATTTCTGCAATTTTGCTCTAAAATATGTGAAATTTCTGAAATTTTGCCTCAAAATAAGTGAAATTTCTGGAATTTTGCCCCAAAATAAGTGGAATTTCTGAGATTTCCCCCAAAATAAAAAGAATTTCTGTCTTTTTGCCCCAACATATAGAGAATTTCGGCCTTTTTGACCCACAATTAGGATAATTTCTGCAATTTTGCTCCAAAATAAGGGGAATATCTGCTTTTTTGCCTCTAAATAAGTGGAATTTCTGTCTTTTTCCCCCAAAATAAAGGGAATTTATGGCTTTTTTGCCCCACAATTAGGGGAATTTCTGCAATTTTGCTCCAAAATACGGGGAATTACTGCTTTTTTACCCGAAAATAAGAAGAATGCATAACTTTTTGCCATAAAAAAAGGAAATTTCTTCATTTTTGCTCCAAAGTAAGGGGAATTTCTGCTTTTTTGCCTCTAAATAACTGGAATTTCTGTCTTTTTCCCCCAAAACAAAGGGAATTTCTGTCTTTTTGCCCCAAAATAAGGAAAATTTCTGACCAGTTACCTTGAAAAAAGTGAAATTTCTGCAATTTTGCCCCAAAATAAGGGAAATTTCTGCCTTTTTGCCCCCAAATAAGGAGAATTTCAGCCTTTTTACCTCAAAATAAGGGGAATTTCTATATTTTTGCAACAAAATATTAGGAATTTCTGCCTTTTTGCCCCAAAATAAGAAAATTTCTTCCTTTTTTCCCTGAAGTAAGTGAAATTTCTGCAATTTTGCCCCAAAATAAGTGAAATTTCTGGAATTTTGCCCCAAAAGAAGTGGAATTTCTGAGTTTTGCACCAAAATAAAAAGAATTTCTCTTTTTTGCCCTAACATATAGGGAATTTCTACCTTTTTGCCCCACAATTAGGGGAATTTCTGCAATTTGGTTCCAATATACGGGGAATTTCTGCCTTTTTGCCTCCAAATAAGGGGAATTTCAGCCTTTTTACCTCAAAATAAGGGGAATTTCTGCATTTTTTCCACAAAATATTAGGAATTTCTGCCTTTTTGCCCCATAATAAGGAAAATTTCTGCCTTTTTTCCCTGAAATAAGAGAAATTTCTGCAATTTTGGCCCAAAATAATTGAAATTTTTGGAATTTTGCCCCAAAATAAGTGGAATTTCTGAGTTTTGCACCAAAATAAGGAGAATTTCTCTTTTTTGCCCTAACATATAGGGAATTTCTGCCTTTTTACCCCACAATTAGGGGAATTTCTGCAATTTTGTTCCAAAATACGGGGAATTTCTGCCTTTTTGCCTCCAAATAAGGGGAATTTCAGCCTTTTTACCTCAAAATAAGGGGAATTTCTGCATTTTTGCCACAAAATAATAGGAATTCATGCATTTTTGCCCCAAAATAAGAATATTTCAGCTATTTTTCCCTGATATAAGTGAAATTTCTGCAATTTTGCCCCAAAATAAATAAAATTTCTGACTTATTACCTTGAAATAAGTAAAATTTCTGCAATTTTGCCCCAAAATTAGGGAAATTTCTGCCTTTTTGCCTCCAAATAAGGGGAATTTCAGCCTTTTTACCTCAAAATAAGGGAAATTTCTCCATTTTTGCCACAAAATATTAGGAATTTCTGCATTTTTGCCTCAAAATAAGAAAATTTCTGCTTTTTTTCCCTGAAATAAGTTAAATTTCTGCAGTTATGCCCCAAAATAAGTTAAATTTCTGCAATTTTGCCCCAAAATAATGGAAATTTCTGGAATTTTGCCCCAAAATAAGTGAAATTTCTGCGTTTTGCCCCAAAATAAAGAGAATTTCTGTCTTTTTGCCCCAACATAAAGGGAATTTCTGCCCTTTTGCCCCACAATTAGGGGAATTTCTGCAATTTTGCTCCAAAACACGGGGAATTTCTGCCTTTTTGCTCGAAAATAAGAAGAATGCATACCTTTTTGCCATAAAAAAGGAAAATTCTTCATTTTTGCTCCAAAATAAGTGGAATTTCTGCTTTTTTGCCTCTAAATAAGTGGAATTTCTGTCTTTTTCGCCCAAAACAAAGGGAATTTCTGTCTTTTTGCCCCAAAATAAGGAAAATTTCAGACTTATTACCCTGAAGTAAGTGAAATTTCTGCAATTTTGCCCCAAAATAAGGGAAATTTCTGCCTTTTTGCCCCCAAATAAGGGGAATTTCAGGTTTTTATTTCAAAATAAGGGAAATTTCTGCATTTTTGCCACAAAATATTAGGAATTTCTGCCTTTTTGCCCCAAAATAAGGAAAATTTCTGCCTTTTTCCCTGAAAAAAGTGAAATTTCTGCAATTTTGCTCTAAAATATGTGAAATTTCTGAAATTTTGCCTCAAAATAAGTGAAATTTCTGGAATTTTGCCCCAAAATAAGTGGAATTTCTGAGATTTCCCCCAAAATAAAAAGAATTTCTGTCTTTTTGCCCCAACATATAGAGAATTTCGGCCTTTTTGACCCACAATTAGGATAATTTCTGCAATTTTGCTCCAAAATAAGGGGAATATCTGCTTTTTTGCCTCTAAATAAGTGGAATTTCTGTCTTTTTCCCCCAAAATAAAGGGAATTTATGGCTTTTTTGCCCCACAATTAGGGGAATTTCTGCAATTTTGCTCCAAAATACGGGGAATTACTGCTTTTTTACCCGAAAATAAGAAGAATGCATAACTTTTTGCCATAAAAAAAGGAAATTTCTTCATTTTTGCTCCAAAGTAAGGGGAATTTCTGCTTTTTTGCCTCTAAATAACTGGAATTTCTGTCTTTTTCCCCCAAAACAAAGGGAATTTCTGTCTTTTTGCCCCAAAATAAGGAAAATTTCTGACCAGTTACCTTGAAAAAAGTGAAATTTCTGCAATTTTGCCCCAAAATAAGGGAAATTTCTGCCTTTTTGCCCCCAAATAAGGAGAATTTCAGCCTTTTTACCTCAAAATAAGGGGAATTTCTATATTTTTGCAACAAAATATTAGGAATTTCTGCCTTTTTGCCCCAAAATAAGAAAATTTCTTCCTTTTTTCCCTGAAGTAAGTGAAATTTCTGCAATTTTGCCCCAAAATAAGTGAAATTTCTGGAATTTTGCCCCAAAAGAAGTGGAATTTCTGAGTTTTGCACCAAAATAAAAAGAATTTCTCTTTTTTGCCCTAACATATAGGGAATTTCTACCTTTTTGCCCCACAATTAGGGGAATTTCTGCAATTTGGTTCCAATATACGGGGAATTTCTGCCTTTTTGCCTCCAAATAAGGGGAATTTCAGCCTTTTTACCTCAAAATAAGGGGAATTTCTGCATTTTTTCCACAAAATATTAGGAATTTCTGCCTTTTTGCCCCATAATAAGGAAAATTTCTGCCTTTTTTCCCTGAAATAAGAGAAATTTCTGCAATTTTGGCCCAAAATAATTGAAATTTTTGGAATTTTGCCCCAAAATAAGTGGAATTTCTGAGTTTTGCACCAAAATAAGGAGAATTTCTCTTTTTTGCCCTAACATATAGGGAATTTCTGCCTTTTTACCCCACAATTAGGGGAATTTCTGCAATTTTGTTCCAAAATACGGGGAATTTCTGCCTTTTTGCCTCCAAATAAGGGGAATTTCAGCCTTTTTACCTCAAAATAAGGGGAATTTCTGCATTTTTGCCACAAAATAATAGGAATTCATGCATTTTTGCCCCAAAATAAGAATATTTCAGCTATTTTTCCCTGATATAAGTGAAATTTCTGCAATTTTGCCCCAAAATAAATAAAATTTCTGACTTATTACCTTGAAATAAGTAAAATTTCTGCAATTTTGCCCCAAAATTAGGGAAATTTCTGCCTTTTTGCCTCCAAATAAGGGGAATTTCAGCCTTTTTACCTCAAAATAAGGGAAATTTCTCCATTTTTGCCACAAAATATTAGGAATTTCTGCATTTTTGCCTCAAAATAAGAAAATTTCTGCTTTTTTTCCCTGAAATAAGTTAAATTTCTGCAGTTATGCCCCAAAATAAGTTAAATTTCTGCAATTTTGCCCCAAAATAATGGAAATTTCTGGAATTTTGCCCCAAAATAAGTGAAATTTCTGCGTTTTGCCCCAAAATAAAGAGAATTTCTGTCTTTTTGCCCCAACATAAAGGGAATTTCTGCCCTTTTGCCCCACAATTAGGGGAATTTCTGCAATTTTGCTCCAAAACACGGGGAATTTCTGCCTTTTTGCTCGAAAATAAGAAGAATGCATACCTTTTTGCCATAAAAAAGGAAAATTCTTCATTTTTGCTCCAAAATAAGTGGAATTTCTGCTTTTTTGCCTCTAAATAAGTGGAATTTCTGTCTTTTTCGCCCAAAACAAAGGGAATTTCTGTCTTTTTGCCCCAAAATAAGGAAAATTTCAGACTTATTACCCTGAAGTAAGTGAAATTTCTGCAATTTTGCCCCAAAATAAGGGAAATTTCTGCCTTTTTGCCCCCAAATAAGGGGAATTTCAGGTTTTTATTTCAAAATAAGGGAAATTTCTGCATTTTTGCCACAAAATATTAGGAATTTCTGCCTTTTTGCCCCAAAATAAGGAAAATTTCTGCCTTTTTCCCTGAAAAAAGTGAAATTTCTGCAATTTTGCTCTAAAATATGTGAAATTTCTGAAATTTTGCCTCAAAATAAGTGAAATTTCTGGAATTTTGCCCCAAAATAAGTGGAATTTCTGAGATTTCCCCCAAAATAAAAAGAATTTCTGTCTTTTTGCCCCAACATATAGAGAATTTCGGCCTTTTTGACCCACAATTAGGATAATTTCTGCAATTTTGCTCCAAAATAAGGGGAATATCTGCTTTTTTGCCTCTAAATAAGTGGAATTTCTGTCTTTTTCCCCCAAAATAAAGGGAATTTATGGCTTTTTTGCCCCACAATTAGGGGAATTTCTGCAATTTTGCTCCAAAATACGGGGAATTACTGCTTTTTTACCCGAAAATAAGAAGAATGCATAACTTTTTGCCATAAAAAAAGGAAATTTCTTCATTTTTGCTCCAAAGTAAGGGGAATTTCTGCTTTTTTGCCTCTAAATAACTGGAATTTCTGTCTTTTTCCCCCAAAACAAAGGGAATTTCTGTCTTTTTGCCCCAAAATAAGGAAAATTTCTGACCAGTTACCTTGAAAAAAGTGAAATTTCTGCAATTTTGCCCCAAAATAAGGGAAATTTCTGCCTTTTTGCCCCCAAATAAGGAGAATTTCAGCCTTTTTACCTCAAAATAAGGGGAATTTCTATATTTTTGCAACAAAATATTAGGAATTTCTGCCTTTTTGCCCCAAAATAAGAAAATTTCTTCCTTTTTTCCCTGAAGTAAGTGAAATTTCTGCAATTTTGCCCCAAAATAAGTGAAATTTCTGGAATTTTGCCCCAAAAGAAGTGGAATTTCTGAGTTTTGCACCAAAATAAAAAGAATTTCTCTTTTTTGCCCTAACATATAGGGAATTTCTACCTTTTTGCCCCACAATTAGGGGAATTTCTGCAATTTGGTTCCAATATACGGGGAATTTCTGCCTTTTTGCCTCCAAATAAGGGGAATTTCAGCCTTTTTACCTCAAAATAAGGGGAATTTCTGCATTTTTTCCACAAAATATTAGGAATTTCTGCCTTTTTGCCCCATAATAAGGAAAATTTCTGCCTTTTTTCCCTGAAATAAGAGAAATTTCTGCAATTTTGGCCCAAAATAATTGAAATTTTTGGAATTTTGCCCCAAAATAAGTGGAATTTCTGAGTTTTGCACCAAAATAAGGAGAATTTCTCTTTTTTGCCCTAACATATAGGGAATTTCTGCCTTTTTACCCCACAATTAGGGGAATTTCTGCAATTTTGTTCCAAAATACGGGGAATTTCTGCCTTTTTGCCTCCAAATAAGGGGAATTTCAGCCTTTTTACCTCAAAATAAGGGGAATTTCTGCATTTTTGCCACAAAATAATAGGAATTCATGCATTTTTGCCCCAAAATAAGAATATTTCAGCTATTTTTCCCTGATATAAGTGAAATTTCTGCAATTTTGCCCCAAAATAAATAAAATTTCTGACTTATTACCTTGAAATAAGTAAAATTTCTGCAATTTTGCCCCAAAATTAGGGAAATTTCTGCCTTTTTGCCTCCAAATAAGGGGAATTTCAGCCTTTTTACCTCAAAATAAGGGAAATTTCTCCATTTTTGCCACAAAATATTAGGAATTTCTGCATTTTTGCCTCAAAATAAGAAAATTTCTGCTTTTTTTCCCTGAAATAAGTTAAATTTCTGCAGTTATGCCCCAAAATAAGTTAAATTTCTGCAATTTTGCCCCAAAATAATGGAAATTTCTGGAATTTTGCCCCAAAATAAGTGAAATTTCTGCGTTTTGCCCCAAAATAAAGAGAATTTCTGTCTTTTTGCCCCAACATAAAGGGAATTTCTGCCCTTTTGCCCCACAATTAGGGGAATTTCTGCAATTTTGCTCCAAAACACGGGGAATTTCTGCCTTTTTGCTCGAAAATAAGAAGAATGCATACCTTTTTGCCATAAAAAAGGAAAATTCTTCATTTTTGCTCCAAAATAAGTGGAATTTCTGCTTTTTTGCCTCTAAATAAGTGGAATTTCTGTCTTTTTCGCCCAAAACAAAGGGAATTTCTGTCTTTTTTGCCCCAAAATAAGGAAAATTTCAGACTTATTACCCTGAAGTAAGTGAAATTTCTGCAATTTTGCCCCAAAATAAGGGAAATTTCTGCCTTTTTGCCCCCAAATAAGGGGAATTTCAGGTTTTTACCTCAAAATAAGGGAAATTTCTGCATTTTTGCCACAAAATATTAGGAATTTCTGCCTTTTTGCCCCAAAATAAGGAAAATTTCTGCCTTTTTCCCTGAAATAAGTGAAATTTCTGCAATTTTGCCCCAAAATACGTGAAATTTCTGCAATTTTGCTCCAAAATAATTGAAATTTCTGAAATTTTGCCCCAAAATAAGTGAAATTTCTGGAATTTTGCCCCAAAATAAGTGGAATTTCTGAGATTTCCCCCAAAATAAAAAGAATTTCTGTCTTTTTGTCCCAACATGTAGGGAATTTCTGCCTTTTTGACCCACAATTAGGATAATTTCTGCAATTTTGCTCCAAAATAAGGGGAATTTCTGCTTTTCTGCCTCTAAATAAGTGGAATTTCTGTCTTTTTCCCCCAAAACAAAAGGAATTTTTGGCTTTTTTGCCCCACAATTAGGGGAATTTCTGCAATTTTGCTCCAAAATATGGGGAATTACTGCTTTTTTACCCGAAAATAATAAGAATGCATACCTTTTTGCCATAAAAAAAGGAAATTTCTTCATTTTTGCTCCAAAATAAGGGGAATTTCTGCTTTTTTGCCTCTAAATAACTGGAATTTCTGTCTTTTCCCCCAAAACAAAGGGAATTTCTGTCTTTTTGCCCCAAAATAAAGAAAATTTCTGACCAGTTACCTTGAAAAAAGTGAAATTTCTGCAATTTTGCCCCAAAATAAGGGAAATTTCTGCCTTTTTGCCCCCAAATAAGGAGAATTTCAGCCTTTTTACCTCAAAATAAGGAGAATTTCTGCATTTTTGCAACAAAATATTAGGAATTTCTGCCTTTTTGCCCCAAAATAAGAATATTTCTGCCTTTTTTCCCTGAAGTAAGTGAAATTTCTGCAATTTTGCCCCAAAATAAGTGAAATTTCTGGAATTTTGCCCCAAAAGAAGTGGAATTTCTGAGTTTTGCACCAAAATAAAAAGAATTTCTCTTTTTTGCCCTAACATATAGGGAATTTCTACCTTTTTGCCACACAATTAGGGGAATTTCTGCAATTTGGTTCCAAAATACGGGAAATTTCTGCCTTTTTGCCTCCAAATAAGGGGAATTTTAGCCTTTTTACCTCAAAATAAGGGGAATTTCTGCATTTTTTCCACAAAATATTAGGAATTTCTGCCTTTTTGCCCCATAATAAGGAAAATTTCTGCCTTTTTTCCCTGAAATAAGAGAAATTTCTGCAATTTTGGCCCAAAATAATTGAAATTTTTGGAATTTTGCCCCAAAATAAGTGGAATTTCTGAGTTTTGCACCAAAATAAGGAGAATTTCTCTTTTTTGCCCTAACATATAGGTAATTTCTGCCTTTTTACCCCACAATTAGGGGAATTTCTGCAATTTTGTTCCAAAATACGGGGAATTTCTGCCTTTTTGCCTCCAAATAAGGGGAATTTCAGCCTTTTTACCTCAAAATAAGGGGAATTTCTGCATTTTTGCCACAAAATAATAGGAATTCATGCATTTTTGCCCCAAAATAAGAATATTTCAGCTATTTTTCCCTGATATAAGTGAAATTTCTGCAATTTTGCCCCAAAATAAATAAAATTTCTGACTTATTACCTTGAAATAAGTAAAATTTCTGCAATTTTGCCCCAAAATTAGGGAAATTTCTGCCTTTTTGCCTCCAAATAAGGGGAATTTCAGCCTTTTTACCTCAAAATAAGGGAAATTTCTCCATTTTTGCCACAAAATATTAGGAATTTCTGCATTTTTGCCTCAAAATAAGAAAATTTCTGCTTTTTTTCCCTGAAATAAGTTAAATTTCTGCAGTTATGCCCCAAAATAAGTTAAATTTCTGCAATTTTGCCCCAAAATAATGGAAATTTCTGGAATTTTGCCCCCAAATAAGTGAAATTTCTGCGTTTTGCCCCAAAATAAAGAGAATTTCTGTCTTTTTGCCCCAACATAAAGGGAATTTCTGCCCTTTTGCCCCACAATTAGGGGAATTTCTGCAATTTTGCTCCAAAACACGGGGAATTTCTGCCTTTTTGCTCGAAAATAAGAAGAATGCATACCTTTTTGCCATAAAAAAGGAAAATTCTTCATTTTTGCTCCAAAATAAGTGGAATTTCTGCTTTTTTGCCTCTAAATAAGTGGAATTTCTGTCTTTTTCGCCCAAAACAAAGGGAATTTCTGTCTTTTTTGCCCCAAAATAAGGAAAATTTCAGACTTATTACCCTGAAGTAAGTGAAATTTCTGCAATTTTGCCCCAAAATAAGGGAAATTTCTGCCTTTTTGCCCCCAAATAAGGGGAATTTCAGGTTTTTACCTCAAAATAAGGGAAATTTCTGCATTTTTGCCACAAAATATTAGGAATTTCTGCCTTTTTGCCCCAAAATAAGGAAAATTTCTGCCTTTTTCCCTGAAATAAGTGAAATTTCTGCAATTTTGCCCCAAAATACGTGAAATTTCTGCAATTTTGCTCCAAAATAATTGAAATTTCTGAAATTTTGCCCCAAAATAAGTGAAATTTCTGGAATTTTGCCCCAAAATAAGTGGAATTTCTGAGATTTCCCCCAAAATAAAAAGAATTTCTGTCTTTTTGTCCCAACATGTAGGGAATTTCTGCCTTTTTGACCCACAATTAGGATAATTTCTGCAATTTTGCTCCAAAATAAGGGGAATTTCTGCTTTTCTGCCTCTAAATAAGTGGAATTTCTGTCTTTTTCCCCCAAAACAAAAGGAATTTTTGGCTTTTTTGCCCCACAATTAGGGGAATTTCTGCAATTTTGCTCCAAAATATGGGGAATTACTGCTTTTTTACCCGAAAATAATAAGAATGCATACCTTTTTGCCATAAAAAAAGGAAATTTCTTCATTTTTGCTCCAAAATAAGGGGAATTTCTGCTTTTTTGCCTCTAAATAACTGGAATTTCTGTCTTTTCCCCCAAAACAAAGGGAATTTCTGTCTTTTTGCCCCAAAATAAAGAAAATTTCTGACCAGTTACCTTGAAAAAAGTGAAATTTCTGCAATTTTGCCCCAAAATAAGGGAAATTTCTGCCTTTTTGCCCCCAAATAAGGAGAATTTCAGCCTTTTTACCTCAAAATAAGGAGAATTTCTGCATTTTTGCAACAAAATATTAGGAATTTCTGCCTTTTTGCCCCAAAATAAGAATATTTCTGCCTTTTTTCCCTGAAGTAAGTGAAATTTCTGCAATTTTGCCCCAAAATAAGTGAAATTTCTGGAATTTTGCCCCAAAAGAAGTGGAATTTCTGAGTTTTGCACCAAAATAAAAAGAATTTCTCTTTTTTGCCCTAACATATAGGGAATTTCTACCTTTTTGCCACACAATTAGGGGAATTTCTGCAATTTGGTTCCAAAATACGGGAAATTTCTGCCTTTTTGCCTCCAAATAAGGGGAATTTTAGCCTTTTTACCTCAAAATAAGGGGAATTTCTGCATTTTTTCCACAAAATATTAGGAATTTCTGCCTTTTTGCCCCATAATAAGGAAAATTTCTGCCTTTTTTCCCTGAAATAAGAGAAATTTCTGCAATTTTGGCCCAAAATAATTGAAATTTTTGGAATTTTGCCCCAAAATAAGTGGAATTTCTGAGTTTTGCACCAAAATAAGGAGAATTTCTCTTTTTTGCCCTAACATATAGGTAATTTCTGCCTTTTTACCCCACAATTAGGGGAATTTCTGCAATTTTGTTCCAAAATACGGGGAATTTCTGCCTTTTTGCCTCCAAATAAGGGGAATTTCAGCCTTTTTACCTCAAAATAAGGGGAATTTCTGCATTTTTGCCACAAAATAATAGGAATTCATGCATTTTTGCCCCAAAATAAGAATATTTCAGCTATTTTTCCCTGATATAAGTGAAATTTCTGCAATTTTGCCCCAAAATAAATAAAATTTCTGACTTATTACCTTGAAATAAGTAAAATTTCTGCAATTTTGCCCCAAAATTAGGGAAATTTCTGCCTTTTTGCCTCCAAATAAGGGGAATTTCAGCCTTTTTACCTCAAAATAAGGGAAATTTCTCCATTTTTGCCACAAAATATTAGGAATTTCTGCATTTTTGCCTCAAAATAAGAAAATTTCTGCTTTTTTTCCCTGAAATAAGTTAAATTTCTGCAGTTATGCCCCAAAATAAGTTAAATTTCTGCAATTTTGCCCCAAAATAATGGAAATTTCTGGAATTTTGCCCCCAAATAAGTGAAATTTCTGCGTTTTGCCCCAAAATAAAGAGAATTTCTGTCTTTTTGCCCCAACATAAAGGGAATTTCTGCCCTTTTGCCCCACAATTAGGGGAATTTCTGCAATTTTGCTCCAAAACATGGGGAATTTCTGCCTTTTTGCTCGAAAATAAGAAGAATGCATACCTTTTTGCCATAAAAAAGGAAAATTCTTCATTTTTGCTCCAAAATAAGTGGAATTTCTGCTTTTTTGCCTCTAAATAAGTGGAATTTCTGTCTTTTTCGCCCAAAACAAAGGGAATTTCTGTCTTTTTTGCCCCAAAATAAGGAAAATTTCAGACTTATTACCCTGAAGTAAGTGAAATTTCTGCAATTTTGCCCCAAAATAAGGGAAATTTCTGCCTTTTTGCCCCCAAATAAGGGGAATTTCAGGTTTTTACCTCAAAATAAGGGAAATTTCTGCATTTTTGCCACAAAATATTAGGAATTTCTGCCTTTTTGCCCCAAAATAAGGAAAATTTCTGCCTTTTTCCCTGAAATAAGTGAAATTTCTGCAATTTTGCCCCAAAATACGTGAAATTTCTGCAATTTTGCTCCAAAATAAGTGAAATTTCTGAAATTTTGCCCCAAAATAAGTGAAATTTCTGGAATTTTGCCCCAAAATAAGTGGAATTTCTGAGATTTCCCCCAAAATAAAAAGAATTTCTGTCTTTTTGTCCCAACATGTAGGGAATTTCTGCCTTTTTGACCCACAATTAGGATAATTTCTGCAATTTTGCTCCAAAATAAGGGGAATTTCTGCTTTTCTGCCTCTAAATAAGTGGAATTTCTGTCTTTTTCCCCCAAAACAAAAGGAATTTTTGGCTTTTTTGCCCCACAATTAGGGGAATTTCTGCAATTTTGCTCCAAAATATGGGGAATTACTGCTTTTTTACCCGAAAATAAGAAGAATGCATACCTTTTTGCCATAAAAAAAGGAAATTTCTTCATTTTTGCTCCAAAATAAGGGGAATTTCTGCTTTTTTGCCTCTAAATAACTGGAATTTCTGTCTTTTCCCCCAAAACAAAGGGAATTTCTGTCTTTTTGCCCCAAAATAAGGAAAATTTCTGACCAGTTACCTTGAAAAAAGTGAAATTTCTGCAATTTTGCCCCAAAATAAGGGAAATTTCTGCCTTTTTGCCCCCAAATAAGGAGAATTTCAGCCTTTTTACCTCAAAATAAGGAGAATTTCTGCATTTTTGCAACAAAATATTAGGAATTTCTGCCTTTTTGCCCCAAAATAAGAATATTTCTGGCTTTTTTCCCTGAAGTAAGTGAAATTTCTGCAATTTTGCCCCAAAATAAGTGAAATTTCTGGAATTTTGCCCCAAAAGAAGTGGAATTTCTGAGTTTTGCACCAAAATAAAAAGAATTTCTCTTTTTTGCCCTAACATATAGGGAATTTCTACCTTTTTGCCCCACAATTAGGGGAATTTCTGCAATTTGGTTCCAAAATACGGGGAATTTCTACCTTTTTGCCTCCAAATAAGGGGAATTTCAGCCTTTTTACCTCAAAATAAGGGGAATTTCTGCATTTTTGCCACAAAATATTAGGAATTTCTGCCTTTTTGCCCCATAATAAGGAAAATTTCTGCCTTTTTTCCCTGAAATAAGAGAAATTTCTGCAATTTTGGCCCAAAATAATTGAAATTTTTGGAATTTTGCCCCAAAATAAGTGGAATTTCTGAATTTTGCACCAAAATAAGGAGAATTTCTCTTTTTTGCACTAACATATAGGGAATTTCTGCCTTTTTACCCCACAATTAGAGGAATTTCTGCAATTTTGTTCCAAAATACGGGGAATTTCTGCCTTTTTGCCTCCAAATAAGGGGAATTTCAGCCTTTTTACCTCAAAATAAGGGGAATTTCTGCATTTTTGCCACAAAATAATAGGAATTCATGCATTTTTGCCCCAAAATAAGAATATTTCAGCTATTTTTCCCTGATATAAGTGAAATTTCTGCAATTTTGCCCCAAAATAAATAAAATTTCTGACTTATTACCTTGAAATAAGTAAAATTTCTGCAATTTTGCCCCAAAATTAGGGAAATTTCTGCCTTTTTGCCTCCAAATAAGGGGAATTTCAGCCTTTTTACCTCAAAATAAGGGAAATTTCTCCATTTTTGCCACAAAATATTAGGAATTTCTGCATTTTTGCCTCAAAATAAGAAAATTTCTGCTTTTTTTCCCTGAAATAAGTTAAATTTCTGCAGTTATGCCCCAAAATAAGTTAAATTTCTGCAATTATGCCCCAAAATAATGGAAATTTCTGGAATTTTGCCCCAAAATAAGTGAAATTTCTGCGTTTTGCCCCAAAATAAAGAGAATTTCTGTCTTTTTGCCCCAACATAAAGGGAATTTCTGCCCTTTTGCCCCACAATTAGGGGAATTTCTGCAATTTTGCTCCTAAACACGGGGAATTTCTGCCTTTTTGCTCGAAAATAAGAAGAATGCATACCTTTTTGCCATAAAAAAGGAAAATTCTTCATTTTTGCTCCAAAATAAGTGGAATTTCTGCTTTTTTACCTCTAAATAAGTGGAATTTCTGTCTTTTTCGCCCAAAACAAAGGGAATTTCTGTCTTTTTTGCCCCAAAATAAGGAAAATTTCAGACTTATTACCCTGAAGTAAGTGAAATTTCTGCAATTTTGCCCCAAAATAAGGGAAATTTCTGCCTTTTTGCCCCCAAATAAGGGGAATTTCAGGTTTTTACCTCAAAATAAGGGAAATTTCTGCATTTTTGCCACAAAATATTAGGAATTTCTGCCTTTTTGCCCCAAAATAAGGAAAATTTCTGCCTTTTTCCCTGAAATAAGTGAAATTTCTGCAATTTTGCCCCAAAATACGTGAAATTTCTGCAATTTTGCTCCAAAATAAGTGAAATTTCTGAAATTTTGCCCCAAAATAAGTGAAATTTCTGGAATTTTGCCCCAAAATAAGTGGAATTTCTGAGATTTCCCCCAAAATAAAAAGAATTTCTGTCTTTTTGTCCCAACATGTAGGGAATTTCTGCCTTTTTGACCCACAATTAGGATAATTTCTGCAATTTTGCTCCAAAATAAGGGGAATTTCTGCTTTTCTGCCTCTAAATAAGTGGAATTTCTGTCTTTTTCCCCCAAAACAAAAGGAATTTTTGGCTTTTTTGCCCCACAATTAGGGGAATTTCTGCAATTTTGCTCCAAAATATGGGGAATTACTGCTTTTTTACCCGAAAATAAGAAGAATGCATACCTTTTTGCCATAAAAAAAGGAAATTTCTTCATTTTTGCTCCAAAATAAGGGGAATTTCTGCTTTTTTGCCTCTAAATAACTGGAATTTCTGTCTTTTCCCCCAAAACAAAGGGAATTTCTGTCTTTTTGCCCCAAAATAAGGAAAATTTCTGACCAGTTACCTTGAAAAAAGTGAAATTTCTGCAATTTTGCCCCAAAATAAGGGAAATTTCTGCCTTTTTGCCCCCAAATAAGGAGAATTTCAGCCTTTTTACCTCAAAATAAGGAGAATTTCTGCATTTTTGCAACAAAATATTAGGAATTTCTGCCTTTTTGCCCCAAAATAAGAATATTTCTGGCTTTTTTCCCTGAAGTAAGTGAAATTTCTGCAATTTTGCCCCAAAATAAGTGAAATTTCTGGAATTTTGCCCCAAAAGAAGTGGAATTTCTGAGTTTTGCACCAAAATAAAAAGAATTTCTCTTTTTTGCCCTAACATATAGGGAATTTCTACCTTTTTGCCCCACAATTAGGGGAATTTCTGCAATTTGGTTCCAAAATACGGGGAATTTCTGCCTTTTTGCCTCCAAATAAGGGGAATTTCAGCCTTTTTACCTCAAAATAAGGGGAATTTCTGCATTTTTGCCACAAAATATTAGGAATTTCTGCCTTTTTGCCCCATAATAAGGAAAATTTCTGCCTTTTTTCCCTGAAATAAGAGAAATTTCTGCAATTTTGGCCCAAAATAATTGAAATTTTTGGAATTTTGCCCCAAAATAAGTGGAATTTCTGAATTTTGCACCAAAATAAGGAGAATTTCTCTTTTTTGCACTAACATATAGGGAATTTCTGCCTTTTTACCCCACAATTAGAGGAATTTCTGCAATTTTGTTCCAAAATACGGGGAATTTCTGCCTTTTTGCCTCCAAATAAGGGGAATTTCAGCATTTTTACCTCAAAATAAGGGGAATTTCTGCATTTTTGCCACAAAATAATAGGAATTCATGCATTTTTGCCCCAAAATAAGAATATTTCAGCTATTTTTCCCTGATATAAGTGAAATTTCTGCAATTTTGCCCCAAAATAAATAAAATTTCTGACTTATTACCTTGAAATAAGTAAAATTTCTGCAATTTTGCCCCAAAATTAGGGAAATTTCTGCCTTTTTGCCTCCAAATAAGGGGAATTTCAGCCTTTTTACCTCAAAATAAGGGAAATTTCTCCATTTTTGCCACAAAATATTAGGAATTTCTGCATTTTTGCCTCAAAATAAGAAAATTTCTGCTTTTTTTCCCTGAAATAAGTTAAATTTCTGCAGTTATGCCCCAAAATAAGTTAAATTTCTGCAATTATGCCCCAAAATAATGGAAATTTCTGGAATTTTGCCCCAAAATAAGTGAAATTTCTGCGTTTTGCCCCAAAATAAAGAGAATTTCTGTCTTTTTGCCCCAACATAAAGGGAATTTCTGCCCTTTTGCCCCACAATTAGGGGAATTTCTGCAATTTTGCTCCTAAACACGGGGAATTTCTGCCTTTTTGCTCGAAAATAAGAAGAATGCATACCTTTTTGCCATAAAAAAGGAAAATTCTTCATTTTTGCTCCAAAATAAGTGGAATTTCTGCTTTTTTACCTCTAAATAAGTGGAATTTCTGTCTTTTTCGCCCAAAACAAAGGGAATTTCTGTCTTTTTTGCCCCAAAATAAGGAAAATTTCAGACTTATTACCCTGAAGTAAGTGAAATTTCTGCAATTTTGCCCCAAAATAAGGGAAATTTCTGCCTTTTTGCCCCCAAATAAGGGGAATTTCAGGTTTTTACCTCAAAATAAGGGAAATTTCTACATTTTTGCCACAAAATATTAGGAATTTCTGCCTTTTTGCCCCAAAATAAGGAAAATTTCTGCCTTTTTCCCTGAAATAAGTGAAATTTCTGCAATTTTGCCCCAAAATACGTGAAATTTCTGCAATTTTGCTCCAAAATAATTGAAATTTCTGAAATTTTGCCCCAAAATAAGTGAAATTTCTGGAATTTTGCCCCAAAATAAGTGGAATTTCTGAGATTTCCCCCAAAATAAAAAGAGTTTCTGTCTTTTTGTCCCAACATGTAGGGAATTTCTGCCTTTTTGACCCACAATTAGGATAATTTCTGCAATTTTGCTCCAAAATAAGGGGAATTTCTGCTTTTCTGCCTCTAAATAAGTGGAATTTCTGTCTTTTTCCCCCAAAACAAAAGGAATTTTTGGCTTTTTTGCCCCACAATTAGGGGAATTTCTGCAATTTTGCTCCAAAATATGGGGAATTACTGCTTTTTTACCCGAAAATAAGAAGAATGCATACCTTTTTGCCATAAAAAAAGGAAATTTCTTCATTTTTGCTCCAAAATAAGGGGAATTTCTGCTTTTTTGCCTCTAAATAACTGGAATTTCTGTCTCTTCCCCCAAAACAAAGGGAATTTCTGTCTTTTTGCCCCAAAATAAAGAAAATTTCTGACCAGTTACCTTGAAAAAAGTGAAATTTCTGCAATTTTGCCCCAAAATAAGGGAAATTTCTGCCTTTTTGCCCCCAAATAAGGAGAATTTCAGCCTTTTTACCTCAAAATAAGGAGAATTTCTGCATTTTTGCAACAAAATATTAGGAATTTCTGCCTTTTTGCCCCAAAATAAGAATATTTCTGCCTTTTTTCCCTGAAGTAAGTGAAATTTCTGCAATTTTGCCCCAAAATAAGTGAAATTTCTGGAATTTTGCCCCAAAAGAAGTGGAATTTCTGAGTTTTGCACCAAAATAAAAAGAATTTCTCTTTTTTGCCCTAACATATAGGGAATTTCTACCTTTTTGCCCCACAATTAGGGGAATTTCTGCAATTTGGTTCCAAAATACGGGAAATTTCTGCCTTTTTGCCTCCAAATAAGGGGAATTTTAGCCTTTTTACCTCAAAATAAGGGGAATTTCTGCATTTTTTCCACAAAATATTAGGAATTTCTGCCTTTTTGCCCCATAATAAGGAAAATTTCTGCCTTTTTTCCCTGAAATAAGAGAAATTTCTGCAATTTTGGCCCAAAATAATTGAAATTTTTGGAATTTTGCCCCAAAATAAGTGGAATTTCTGAGTTTTGCACCAAAATAAGGAGAATTTCTCTTTTTTGCCCTAACATATAGGTAATTTCTGCCTTTTTACCCCACAATTAGGGGAATTTCTGCAATTTTGTTCCAAAATACGGGGAATTTCTGCCTTTTTGCCTCCAAATAAGGGGAATTTCAGCCTTTTTACCTCAAAATAAGGGGAATTTCTGCATTTTTGCCACAAAATAATAGGAATTCATGCATTTTTGCCCCAAAATAAGAATATTTCAGCTATTTTTCCCTGATATAAGTGAAATTTCTGCAATTTTGCCCCAAAATAAATAAAATTTCTGACTTATTACCTTGAAATAAGTAAAATTTCTGCAATTTTGCCCCAAAATTAGGGAAATTTCTGCCTTTTTGCCTCCAAATAAGGGGAATTTCAGCCTTTTTACCTCAAAATAAGGGAAATTTCTCCATTTTTGCCACAAAATATTAGGAATTTCTGCATTTTTGCCTCAAAATAAGAAAATTTCTGCTTTTTTTCCCTGAAATAAGTTAAATTTCTGCAGTTATGCCCCAAAATAAGTTAAATTTCTGCAATTTTGCCCCAAAATAATGGAAATTTCTGGAATTTTGCCCCCAAATAAGTGAAATTTCTGCGTTTTGCCCCAAAATAAAGAGAATTTCTGTCTTTTTGCCCCAACATAAAGGGAATTTCTGCCCTTTTGCCCCACAATTAGGGGAATTTCTGCAATTTTGCTCCAAAACACGGGGAATTTCTGCCTTTTTGCTCGAAAATAAGAAGAATGCATACCTTTTTGCCATAAAAAAGGAAAATTCTTCATTTTTGCTCCAAAATAAGTGGAATTTCTGCTTTTTTGCCTCTAAATAAGTGGAATTTCTGTCTTTTTCGCCCAAAACAAAGGGAATTTCTGTCTTTTTTGCCCCAAAATAAGGAAAATTTCAGACTTATTACCCTGAAGTAAGTGAAATTTCTGCAATTTTGCCCCAAAATAAGGGAAATTTCTGCCTTTTTGCCCCCAAATAAGGGGAATTTCAGGTTTTTACCTCAAAATAAGGGAAATTTCTGCATTTTTGCCACAAAATATTAGGAATTTCTGCCTTTTTGCCCCAAAATAAGGAAAATTTCTGCCTTTTTCCCTGAAATAAGTGAAATTTCTGCAATTTTGCCCCAAAATACGTGAAATTTCTGCAATTTTGCTCCAAAATAAGTGAAATTTCTGAAATTTTGCCCCAAAATAAGTGAAATTTCTGGAATTTTGCCCCAAAATAAGTGGAATTTCTGAGATTTCCCCCAAAATAAAAAGAATTTCTGTCTTTTTGTCCCAACATGTAGGGAATTTCTGCCTTTTTGACCCACAATTAGGATAATTTCTGCAATTTTGCTCCAAAATAAGGGGAATTTCTGCTTTTCTGCCTCTAAATAAGTGGAATTTCTGTCTTTTTCCCCCAAAACAAAAGGAATTTTTGGCTTTTTTGCCCCACAATTAGGGGAATTTCTGCAATTTTGCTCCAAAATATGGGGAATTACTGCTTTTTTACCCGAAAATAAGAAGAATGCATACCTTTTTGCCATAAAAAAAGGAAATTTCTTCATTTTTGCTCCAAAATAAGGGGAATTTCTGCTTTTTTGCCTCTAAATAACTGGAATTTCTGTCTTTTCCCCCAAAACAAAGGGAATTTCTGTCTTTTTGCCCCAAAATAAGGAAAATTTCTGACCAGTTACCTTGAAAAAAGTGAAATTTCTGCAATTTTGCCCCAAAATAAGGGAAATTTCTGCCTTTTTGCCCCCAAATAAGGAGAATTTCAGCCTTTTTACCTCAAAATAAGGAGAATTTCTGCATTTTTGCAACAAAATATTAGGAATTTCTGCCTTTTTGCCCCAAAATAAGAATATTTCTGGCTTTTTTCCCTGAAGTAAGTGAAATTTCTGCAATTTTGCCCCAAAATAAGTGAAATTTCTGGAATTTTGCCCCAAAAGAAGTGGAATTTCTGAGTTTTGCACCAAAATAAAAAGAATTTCTCTTTTTTGCCCTAACATATAGGGAATTTCTACCTTTTTGCCCCACAATTAGGGGAATTTCTGCAATTTGGTTCCAAAATACGGGGAATTTCTGCCTTTTTGCCTCCAAATAAGGGGAATTTCAGCCTTTTTACCTCAAAATAAGGGGAATTTCTGCATTTTTGCCACAAAATATTAGGAATTTCTGCATTTTTGCCCCAAAATATGAAAATTTCTGCCTTTTTTTCTGAAATAAGTGAAATTTCTGCAATTTTGCCGCAAAATAAAAAAAAATTCTGACTTATTACCCTGAAATAAGTGAAATTTCTGCAATTTTACCCCAAAATAAGGGTAATTTCTGCCTTTTTGCCTTTAAATAAGGGGAATTTAAGCCTTTTTACCTCAAAATAAGGGGAATTTCTGCATTTTTGCCACAAAATATTAGGAATTTCTGCATTTTTGCTGCAAAATAAAAAAATTTCTGCATTTTTTCCCTGAAATAAGTGAAATTTCTGCAATTTTGCCCTGAAATATGTGAAATTTCTGCAATTTTGCCCCAAAATAAGTGAAATTTCTGGAATTTTGATTTAAAATAAGTGGAATTTTCAGTTTTGCACCAAAATAAGGAGAATTTCTGTTTTTTGCCCTAACATATAGGGAATTTCTGCCTTTTTGCCCCACAATTAGGGGAATTTCTGCAATTTTGTTCCAAAATACGGGGAATTTCTGCCTTTTTGCCCGAAAATAAGAAGAATGCATACCTTTTTGCCATAAAAAAAGGAAATTTCTTCATTTTTGCTCCAAAATAAGGGGAATTTCTGCTTTTGCCTCTAAATAAGTGGAATTTCTGTCTTTTTCCCCCAAAACAAAGGGAATTTCTGTCTTTTTGCCCCAAAATAAAATAAAATTTCTGACTTATTACCCTGAAATAAGTGAAATTTCTGCAATTTTGCTTCAAAATAAGAAAAATTTCTGCCTTTTTCCCTCAAAATAAGGGAAATTTCTGCATTTTTGCCACAAAATATTAGGAATTTCTGCCTTTTTGCCCCAAAATAAGGAAAATTTCTGCCTTTTTCCCTGAAATAAGTGAAATTTCTTCAATTTTGCCCCAAAATACGTGAAATTTCTGCAATTTTGCTCCAAAATAAGTGAAATATCTGAAATTTTGCCCCAAAATAAGTGAAATTTCTGGAATTTTGCCCCAAAATAAGTGGAATTTCTGAGATTTCCCCCAAAATAAAAAGAATTTCTGTCTTTTTGCCCCAACATATAGGGAATTTCTGCCTTTTTGACCCACAATTAGGATAATTTCTGCAATTTTGCTCCAAAATAAGGGGAATTTCGGCTTTTTTGCCTTTAAATAAGTGGAATTTCTGTCTTTTTCCCCCAAAACAAAAGGAATTTTTGGCTTTTTTGCCCCACAATTAGGGGAATTTCTGCAATTTTGCTCCAAAATACGGGGAATTACTGCTTTTTTAACCGAAAATAAAAAGAATGCATACCTTTTTGCCATAAAAAAAGGAAATTTCTTCATTTTTGCTCCAAAATAAGGGGAATTTCTGCTTTTTTGCCTCTAAATAACTGGAATTTCTGTCTTTTTCCCCCAAAACAAAGGGAATTTCTGTCTTTTTGCTCCAAAATAAGGAAAATTTCTGACCAGTTACCATGAAAAAAGTGAAATTTCTGCAATTTTGCCCCAAAATAAGGGAAATTTCTGCCTTTTTGCCCCCAAATAAGGAGAATTTCAGCCTTTTTACCTCAATATAAAGAGAATTTCTGCATTTTTGCAACAAAATATTAGGAATTTCTGCCTTTTTGTCCCAAAATAAGAAAATTTCTGCCTTTTTTCCCTGAAGTAAGTGAAATTTCTGCAATTTTGCCCCAAAATAAGTGAAATTTCTGGAATTTTGCCCCAAAAGAAGTGGAATTTCTGAGTTTTGCACCAAAATAAAAAGAATTTCTCTTTTTTGCCCAAACATATAGGGAATTTCTAGCTTTTTGCCCCACAATTAGGGGTATTTCTGCAATTTGGTTCCAAAATACGGGGAATTTCTGCCTTTTTGCCTCCAAATAAGGGGAATTTCAGCCTTTTTACCTCAAAATAAGGGGAATTTCTGCATTTTTGCCACAAAATATTAGGAATTTCTGCAATTTTGCCTCAAAATAAGTGAAAATTCTGGAATTTTGATTTAAAATAAGTGGAATTTTCAGTTTTGCACCAAAATAAGGAGAATTTCTGTTTTTTGCCCTAACATATAGGGAATTTCTGCCTTTTTGCCCCACAATTAGGGGAATTTCTGCAATTTTGTTCCAAAATATGGGGAATTTCTGCCTTTTTGCCCGAAAATAAGAAGAATGCATACCTTTTTGCCATAAAAAAAGGAAATTTCTTCATTTTTGCTCCAAAATAAGGGGAATTTCTGCTTTTGCCTCTAAATAAGTGGAATTTCTGTCTTTTTCCCCCAAAACAAAGGGAATTTCTGTCTTTTTTGCCCCAAAATTTAAAAAAATTTCTGACTTATTACCCTGAAATAAGTGAAATTTCTGCAATTTTGCTTCAAAATAAGGGAAATTTCTGCTTTTTGGCCCCAAATAAGGGAAATTTCAGCCTTTTTCTTTCAAAATAAGGGAAATTTCTACATTTTTGCCCGAAAATAAGAAGAATGCATACCTTTTTGCCATAAAAAAGGGAAATTTCTTCATTTTTGCTCCAAAATAAGTGGAATTTCTGCTTTTTTGCCTCTAAATAAGTGAAATTTCTGTCTTTTTCGCCCAAAACAAAGGGAATTTCTGTCTTTTTTGCCCCAAAATAAGGAAAATTTCAGACATATTACCCTGAAGTAAGTGAAATTTCTGCAATGTTGCCAAAAAATTAGGAAAATTTCTGCCTTTTTGCCTCCAAATAAGGGGAATTTCAGCCTTTTTACCTCAAAATAATGGGAATTTCTGCATTTTTGCCACAAAATATTAGGAATTTCTGCCTATTTGCCCCAAAATAAGGAAAATTTCTGCTTTTTTCTCTGAAATAAGTGAAATTTCTGCAATTTTGCCCCAAAATACGTGAAATTTCTGCAATTTTGCTCCAAAATAAGTGAAATTTCTAAAATTTTGCCCCAAAATAAGTGAAATTTCTGGAATTTTGCCCCAAAATGAGTGGAATTTCTTAGATTTGCTCCAAATTAAAAAGAATTTCTGTCTTTTTGCCCCAACATACAGGGAATTTCTGCCTTTTTGACCCACAATTAGGATAATTTCTGCAATTTTGCTCCAAAATAAGGGGAATTTCTGCTTGTTTGCCTCTAAATAAGTGGAATTTCTGTCTTTTTCCCCAAAAACAAATTGAATTTTTGTCATTTTTGCCCCACAATTAGGAGAATTTCTGCAATTCTGCTCCAAAATACGGGGAATTACTGCCCTTTTGCCCAAAAATAAGAAGAATGCATACGTTTTTGCCATAAAAAAAGGAAATTTCTTCATTTTTGCTCCAAAATAAGGGGAATTTCTGCTTTTTTGCCTCTTAATAACTGGAATTTCTTTCTTTTTCCCCCAAAACAAAGGGAATTCCTGTCTTTTTGCCCCAAAATAAGGAAAATTTCTGACCAGTTACCCTGAAATAAGTGAAATTTATGCAATTTTTCCTCAAAATAAGGGAATTTTCTGCCTTTTTGCCCCCAAATAAGGAGAATTTCAGCCTTTTTACCTCAAAATAAGAAGAATTTCTGCATTTTTGCAACAAAATATTAGGAATTTCTGCCTTTTTCCCCAAAATAAGAAAATTTCTGCCTTTTTTCCCTGAAATAAGTGAAATTTCTGCAATTTTGCCTCAAAATAAGTGAAATTTCTGGAATTTTGCCCCAAAATAAGTGGAATTTTAGAGTTTTGCACAAAAATAAAAAGAATTTCTCTTTTTTGCCCTAACATATAGGGAATTTCTACCTTTTTGCCCCACAATTAGGGGAATATCTGCAATTTGGTTCCAAAATACGGGGAATTTCTGCCTTTTTGCCTCCAAATAAGGGGAATTTCAGCCTTTTTACCTCAAAATAAGGGGAATTTCTGCATTTTTGCCACAAAATATTAGGAATTTGTGCATTTTTGCCCCAAAATAAGAAAATTTCTGCTTTTTTTTCTAAAATAAGTGAAATTTGTGCAATTTTGCCCCCAAAAAAAATTTCTGACTTATTACCCTGAAATAAGTGAAATTTCTGCAATTTTGCCCCAAATTAAGGGAAATTTCTGCCTTTTTGCCTCCAAATAAGGGGAATTTCAGCCTTTTTACCTCAAAATAAGGGGAAATTCTGCATTTTTGCAACAAAATATTAAGAATTTCTGCATTTTTGCCCCAAAATAAGAAAATTTCTGCTTTTTTTCCCTGAAATAAGTGAAATTTCTGCAATTTTGCCCCAAAATAATGAAATTTCTGCAATTTTGCCCCAAAATAATGGAAATTTCTGGAATTTTGCCCCAAAATAAGTGGAATTTTGAGTTTTACACCAAAATAAGGAGAATTTCTGTTTTTTGCCCTAACATATAGGGAATTTCTGCGTTTTTGCCCCACAATTAGGGGAATTTCTGCAATTTTGTTCCAAAATACGGGGAATTTCTGCCTTTTTGCCTGAAAATAAGAAGAATGCATACCTTTTTGCCATAAAAAAAGGAAATTTCTTCATTTTTGCTCCAAAATAAGGGGAATTTCTGCTTTTTTGCCTCTAAATAAGTGGAATTTCTGTCTTTTTCCCTCACAACAAAGGGAATTTCTGTCTTTTTTGCCCCAAAATAAAAAAAAAATTTCTGACTTATTACCCTGAAATACGTGAAATTTCTGCAATTTTGCTTCAAAATAAGGGAAATTTCTGCCTTTTTGCCCCCAAATAAGAAAAATTTCAGCCTTTTTCCCTCAAAATAAGGGAAATTTCTGCATTTTTGCCACAAAATATTAGGAATTTCTGCATTTTGCCCCAAAATAAGAAAATTTCTGCTTTTTTTCCCTGAAATAAGTGAAATTTCTGCAATTTTGTCCCAAAATAAGTGATATTTCTGCAATTTTGCCCCAAAAGAAGTGAAATTTCTTGAATTTTGCCCCAAAATAAGTGGAATTTCTGAGTTTTGCCCCAAAATAAGGAGAATTTCTGTCTTTTTGCCCTAACATATAGGGAATTTCTGCATTTTTGCCCCACAATTAGGGGAATTTCTGCAATTTTGCTCCAAAATACGGGGAACTTCTGCTTTTTTGCTGGAAAATAAGAAGAATGCATAACTTTTTGCCATAAAAAAGGTAAATTTCTTCATTTTTACTCCAAAATAAGTGGAATTTCTGCTTTTTTGCCTCTAAATAAGTGGAATTTCTGTCTTTTTCACCCAAAACAAAAGGAATTTCTTTCCTTTTTGCCCAAAATGAGGAAAATTTCAGACTTATTACCCTGAAGTAAGTGAAATTTCTGCAATTTTGCCCCAAAATAAGGGAAATTTCTGCCTTTTTGCTCGCAAATAGGGGAATTTCAGCATTTTTACCTAAAAATAAGGAGAATTTCTGCATTTTTGACACAAAATATTAGGAATTTCTGCCTTTTTGCCCCAAAATAAGGAAAATTTCTGCCTTTTTCCCTGAAATAAGTGAAATTTCTGCAATTTTTCCCAAAATAAGTGAAATTTCTGCAATTTTGCCCCAAAATAAGTGAAATTTCTGGAATTTTGCCCCAAAATAAGGGAAATTTCTGGAATTTTGCCCCAAAATAATTGGAATTTCTGAGCTTTGCCCCAAAATAAGGAGAATTTCTGTCTTTTTGCCCTAACATATATGGAATTTCTGCTTTTTTTGCCCTACAATTAGGAGAATTTCTGCAATTTTGCTCAAAAATACCAGGAATTACTGCCTTTTTGCCCAAAATAAGAAGAATGCATACCTTTTTGCCATAAAAAAAGGAAATTTCTTTATTTTTGCTCCAAAATAAGGGGAATTTCTGCTTTTTGCCTCAAAATAACTGGAATTTCTGTCTTTTTCCCCCAAAACAAAGGGAATTCCTCTCTTTTTACCCCAAAATAAGGAAAAGTTCTTACCAGTTACCCTGAAATAAGTGAAATTTCTGCAATTTTGCCCCAAAATAAGGGAAATTTCTGCCTTTTGGCCACCAAATAAGCAGAATTTCAGCCATTTTACCTCAAAATAAGGGGAATTTCTGCATTTTTGCCACAAAATATTAGGAATTTCTGCCTTTTTGCCCCATAATATGGAAAATCTCTGCCTTTTTTCCCTGAAATAAGTGAAATTTCTGCAATTTTGCCACAAAATATGTGAAATTTCTGCAATTTTGCCCCAAAATAAGTGAAATTTCTGGAATTTTGCCCCAAAATAAGGGAAATTTCTGGAATTTTGCCCCAAAATAATTGGAATTTCTGAGCTTTGCCCCAAAATAAGGAGAATTTCTGTCTTTTTGCCCTAACATATATGGAATTTCTGCTTTTTTTGCCCTACAATTAGGAGAATTTCTGCAATTTTGCTCAAAAATACCAGGAATTACTGCCTTTTTGCCCAAAATAAGAAGAATGCATACCTTTTTGCCATAAAAAAAGGAAATTTCTTTATTTTTGCTCCAAAATAAGGGGAATTTCTGCTTTTTGCCTCAAAATAACTGGAATTTCTGTCTTTTTCCCCCAAAACAAAGGGAATTCCTCTCTTTTTACCCCAAAATAAGGAAAAGTTCTTACCAGTTACCCTGAAATAAGTGAAATTTCTGCAATTTTGCCCCAAAATAAGGGAAATTTCTGCCTTTTGGCCACCAAATAAGCAGAATTTCAGCCATTTTACCTCAAAATAAGGGGAATTTCTGCATTTTTGCCACAAAATATTAGGAATTTCTGCCTTTTTGCCCCATAATATGGAAAATCTCTGCCTTTTTTCCCTGAAATAAGTGAAATTTCTGCAATTTTGCCACAAAATATGTGAAATTTCTGCAATTTTGCCCCAAAATAAGTGATATTTCTGCAATTTTGCCCCAAAATAAGGGAAATTTCTGGAATTTTGCCCCAAAATAAGTGGAATTTCTGAGTTTTGCCCCAAAATAAAGAGAATTTCTGTCTTTTTGCCCCAACATATACGGAATTTATGCCTTTTTGCCCCACAATTAGGAAAATTTCTGCAATTTTGCTCCAAAATACAGGGAATTTCTGCCTTTTTGTTCCAAAATAAGAAGAATGCATACCTTTTTGCCATAAAAAAGGCAAATTTCTTCATTTTTTCTATAAAATAAGGGGAATTTTTGCTTTTTTGCCTCTAAATAAGTGGAATTTCTGTCTTTTTCCCCCAAAACAAAGGGAATTTCTGTCTTTTTTGCCCCAAAATAAGTAAAAATTCTGACTTATTACCCTGAAGTAAGTGAAATTTCTGCAATTTTGCCCCAAAATAAGGGAAATTTCTGCATGATTGCCTCCAAATAAGGGGAATTTCAGCCTTTTTACATCAAAATACAGGGAATTTCTGCCTTTTTGCCACAAAATAAAAAGAATGCATACCTTTTTGCCATAAAAAAGGCAAATTTCTTCATTTTTTCTCTAAAATAAGGCGAATTTTTGCTCTTTTGCCTCTAAATAAGTGGAATATCTGACTTTTTCCCCCAAAACAAAAGGAAGTCCTGTCTTTTTGCCCCAAAATAAGGAAAATTTCTGAACAGTTACCCTGAAATAAGTGAAATTTCTGCAATTTTGCCCCAAATTAGAAAAAATTTCTGCCTTTTTGCTTCCAAATAAGGAGAATTTCAGCCTTTTTAACTCAAAATAAGGGGAATTTCTGCATTTTTGCAACAAAATATTAGGAATTTCTGCCTTTTTGCCCCAAAATAAGAAAATTTCTGCCTTTTTTCCCTGAAATAAGTGAAATTTCTGCAATTTTGCCCCAAAATAAGTGAAATTTCTGGAATTTTGCCCCAAAAGAAGTGGAATTTCTGAGTTTTGCACCAAAATAAAAAGATTTTCTCTTTTTTGCCCTAACATATAGGGAATTTCTACCTTTTTGCCCCAAATTAGGGGAATTTCTGCAATTTGGTTCCAAAATACGGGGAATTTCTGCCTTTTTGCCTCCAAATAAGGGGAATTTCAGCCTTTTTACCACAAAATAAGGGGAATTTCTGCATTTTTGCCACAAAATATTAGGAATTTCTGCATTTTTGCCCCAAAATAAGAAAATTTCTGCTTTTTTTTCTGAAATAAGTGAAATTTCTGCAATTTTGCCTCAAAAATAAAAAAAATTTCTGACTTATTACCCTGAAATAAGTGAAATTTCTGCAATTTTGCCCCAAAATAAGGGAAATTTCTGCCTTTTTGCCTCCAAATAAGGGGAATTTCAGCCTTTTTACCTCAAAATAAGGGGAAATTCTGCATTTTTGCAACAAAATATTAGGAATTTCTGCATTTTTGCCCCAAAATAAGAAAATTTCTGCTTTTTTTCCCTGAAATAAGTGAAATTTCTGCAATTTTGCCCCAAAATAAGTGAAATTTCTGCAATTTTGCCCCAAAATAATGGAAATTTCTGGAATTTTGCCCCAAAATAAGTGGAATTTTGAGTTTTGCACCAAAATAAGGAGAATTTCTGTTTTTTGCCCTAACATATAGGAAATTTCTGCCTTTTTGCCCCACAATTAGGGGAATTTCTGCAATTTTGTTCCAAAATACGGGTGATTTCTGCCTTTTTGCCCAAAAATAAGAAGAATGCATATCTTTTTGCCATAAAAAAAGAAAATTTCTTCATTTTTGCTCCAAAATAAGGGGAATTTCTGCTTTTATGCCTCTAAATAAGTGGAATTTCTGTCTTTTTCCCCCACAACAAAGGGAATTTCTGTCTTTTTTTGCCCCAAAATAAAAAAAAAAATTCTGACTTATTACCCTGAAATAAGTGAAATTTCTGCAATTTTGCTTCAAAATAAGGGAAATTTCTGCCTTTTCCCCCCAAATAAGGGGAATTTCAGCCTTTTTCCCTCAAAATAAGGGAAATTTCTGCATTTTTGCCACAAAATATTAGGAATTTCTGCCTTTTTGCCCCAAAATAAGAAAATTTCTGCTTTTTTTCCGTGAAATAAGTGAAATTTCTGCAATTTTGTTCCAAAATAAGTGATATTTCTGCAATTTTGCCCCAAAAAAAGTGAAATTTCTGGAATTTTGCCCCAAAATAAGTGGAATTTCTGAGTTTTGCCCCAAAATAAGAAGAATTTCTGTCTTTTTGCCCCAACATATAGGGAATTTCTGCCTTTTTGCCCCACAATTACGGGAATTTCTGCAATTTTGATCCAAAATACGAGGAATTTCTGCTTTTTCGTCCGAAAATAAGAAGAATGCATACCTTTATGCCATAAAAAAGGGAAATTTCTTCATTTTTGCTCCAAAATAAGTGGAATTTCTGCTTTTTTGCCTCTAAATAAGTGGAATTTCTGTCTTTTTCGCCCAAAACAAAAGGAATTTCTGTCTTTTTTGCCCAAAATGAGTAAAATTTCAGACTTAATACCCTGAAGTAAGTGAAATTTCTGCAATTTTGCCCCAAAATAAGGGAAATTTCTGCCTTTTTGCTCCCAAATAAGGGGAATTTCAGCCTTTTTACTCAAAATAAGGGGAATTTCTGCATTTTTGCCACAAAATATTAGGAATTTCTGCCCTTTTGCCCCAAAATAAGGAAAATTTCTGCCTTTTTCCCTGAAATAAGTGAAATTTCTGCAATTTTGCCAAAATTAAGTGAAATTTCTGCAATTTTGCCCCAAAATAAGTGAAATTTCTAAAATTTTGATCCAAAAATAGTGGAATTTCTGAGATATGCCCCAAAATAAGGAGAATTTCTTTCTTTTTGCCCCAACATATAGGGAATTTCTGCTTTTTTGACCGACAATTAAAGAATTTCTGCAATTTTGCCCCAAAATAAGGGAAATTTCTGGAATTTTGCCCCAAAATAATTGGAATTTCTGAGTTTTGCCCCAAAATAAGGAGAATTTCTGTCTTTTTGACCTAACATATATGGAATTTCTGCTTTTTTTGCCCCACAATTAGGGGAATTTCTGCAATTTTGCTCCAAAATACCGGGAATTACTTCCTTTTTGCCCGAAAATAAGAAGAATGCATAACTTTTTGCCATAAAAAAAGGAAATTTCTTCATTTTTGCTCCAAAATAAGGGGAATTTCTGCTTTTTTGCCTCTAAATAACTGGAATTTCTGTCTTTTTCCCCCAAAACAAAAAGAATTCCTGTCTTTTTACCCCAAAATAAGGAAAAGTTCTTACCAGTTACCCTGAAATAAGTGAAATTTCTGCAATTTTGCCCCAAAATAAGGGAAATTTCTGCCTTTTGGCCACCAAATAAGCAGAATTTCAGCCATTTTACCTCAAAATAAGGGGAATTTCTGCATTTTTGCCACAAAATATTAGGAATTTCTGCCTTTTTGCCCCATAATAAGGAAAATCTCTGCCTTTTTACCCTGAAATAAGTGAAATTTCTGCAATTTTGCCCCAAAATATGTGAAATTTCTGCAATTTTGCCCCAAAATAATTGATATTTCTGCAATTTTGCCCAAAAATAAGGGAAATTTCTGGAATTTTGCCCCAAAATAAGTGGTTTTTCTGAGTTTTGCCCCAAAAGAAGGAGAATTTCTGTCTTTTTGCCCCAACATATAGGGAATTTCTGCCTTTTTGCCCCACAATTAGGGGAATTTCTGCAATTTTGCTCCAAAATACGGAGAATTTCTGCCTTTTTGCCCGAAAATAAGAAGAATGAATACCTTTTTGCCATAAAAAAGGGAAATTTCTTTATTTTTTTCTCTAAAATAAGGGGAATTTCTGCTTTTTTGCCTCTAAATAAGTGGAATTTCTGTCTTTTTCCCCCAAAACAAAGGGAATTTCTGTGTTTTTTGCCCCAAAATAAGGAAAAATTGTGACTTATTACCCTGAAGTAAGTGAAATTTCTGCAATTTTGCCCCAAAATAAAAGAAATTTCTGCCTTTTTGCCTCCAAATAAAGGGAATTTCAGCCTTTTTACCTCAAAATAAGGGGAATTTCCGCCTTTTTGCCACAAAATATTAGGAATTTCCGCATTTTTGCCCCAAAATAAGCAAAATTTCTGCCTTTTTTCCCTGAAATAAGTGAAATTTCTGCAATTTTGCCCCAAAATACGTGAAATTTCTGCAATTTTGCCCCAAAATAAGTTTAATTCCTAAAATTTGCTTCAAAATAAGTGAAATTTCTAAAATTTTGCCCCAAAATAAGTGGAATTTCTGAGATTTGCCCCAAAATAAGAAGAATTTCTGTCTTTTTGCCCCAACATATTGGGAATTTCTGCCTTTTTGACCCACAATTAGGGTAATGTCTGGATTTTGCTCCAAAATATGGGGAATTACTGCCTTTTTGCCCGAAAAAAAGAACAATGCATACCTTTTTGCCATAAAAAAAGGAAATTTTTTCATTTTTGCTCCAAAATAAGGGGAATTTCTGCTTTTTTGCCTCTAAATAACAGGAATTTCTGTCTTTTTCCCCCAAAATAAAGGGAATTCCTGTGGTTTTGCCCCAAAATAAGGAAAATTTCTGACCAGTTACCCTGAAATAAGTGAAATTTCTGCAATTTTTCCCCAAAATAAGGGAAATTTCTGCCTTTTTGCCCCCAAATAAGGAGAATTTCAGCCTTTTTACCTCAAAATATGGGGAATTTCTGCATTTTTGCCACAAAATATTAGGAATTTCTGCCTTTTTGCCCCAAAATAAGAAAATTTCTGCTTTTTTTCCCTGAAATAAGTGAAATTTCTGCAATTTTGCCCCAAAATAAGTGAAATTTCTGCAATTTTGCCCCAAAATAAGTGGAATTTCTGAGTTTTTCACCAAAATAAAAAGAATTTCTCTTTTTTGCCCTAACATATAGGGAATTTCTGCCTTTTTGCCCCACAATTTGGGGAATTTCTGCAATTTTGCTCCAAAATACGAGGAATTTCTGCATTTTCGCCCGAAAATAAGAAGAATGCATACCTTTTTGCCATAAAAAAGGGAAATTTCTTCATTTTTTCTCCAAAATAAGAGGAATTTCTGCTTTTTTGCCTCTAAATAAGTGGAATTTCTGTCTTTTTTCCCCAAAACAAAGGAAAATTCTGTCTTTTTTGCCACAAAATAAGAAAAAATTCTGACTTATTACCCTGAAGTAAGTGAAATTTCTGCAATTTTGCCCCAAAATAAGGGAAATTTCTGCCTTTTTGCCCACAAATAAGGGGAATTTCAGCCTTTTTACCTCAAAATAAGGGGAAATTCTGCATTTTTGCCACAAAATATTAGGAATTTCTGCCTTTTTGGCCCAAAATAAGGAAAATTTCTGCCTTTTTTCCCTGAAATAAGTGAAATTTCTGCAATTTTGCCCCAAAATAAGTGAAATTTCTGCAATTTTGCCCCAAAATAAGTCAAATTTCTGCAATTTTGCTCCAAAATACGGGGAATTTCTGTCTTTTTGCCCGAAAATAAGAAGAATGCATACCTTTTTGCCATAAAAAAGGGAAATTTCTTCATTTTTTCTCCAAAATAAGAGGAATTTCTGCTTTTTTGCCTCTAAGTAAGTGGAATTTCTGTTTTTTTTCCCCAAGACAAAGGGAAATTCTGTCTTTTTTGCCACAAAATAAGGAAAAATTCTGACTTATTACCCTGAAGTAAGTGAAATTTCTGCAATTTTGCCCCAAAATAAGGGAAATTTCTGTCTTTTTGCCCACAATTAAGGGGAATTTCAGCCTTTTTACCTCAAAATAAGGAGAATTTCTGCATTTTTGCCACAAAATATTAGGAATTTCTGCCTTTTTGCCCCAAAATAAGGAAAATTTCTGCCTTTTTTCCCTGAAATAAGTTAAATTTCTGCAATTTTGCTCCAAAATAAGTGAAATTTCTGCAATTTCGCCCCAAAATAAGTCAAATTTCTGCAATTTTGCCCTAAAATAAGGGAAATTTCTGGAATTTTGCCCCAAAATAAGTGGAATTTCTGAGATTTGCCCCAAATAAGGAGAATTTCTGTCTTTTTGCCCTAACATATAGGGAATTTCTGCTTTCTTGACCCACAATTAGGGAAATTTCTGTAATTTTGCTCCAAAATAAGGGGAATTTCTGCTTTTTTGCCCGAAAATAAGAAGAATGCATACCTTTTTGCCATAAAAAAGGGAAATTTCTTCATTTTTGCTCCAGAATAAGTGGAATTTCTGCTTTTTTGCCTCTAAATAAGTGGAATTTCTGACTTTTTCCCCCTAAACAAAGGGAATTTCTTTTTTTTGCCCCAAAATAAGGAAAATTTCTGACTTATTACCCTGAAGTAAGTGAAATTTCTGCAATTTTGCCCCAAATAAGTGAAATTTCTGCAATTTTGCCTGAAAATAAGTGAAATTTATGGAATTTTGCCACAAAATAAGTGAAATTTCTGAGATTTGCCCCAAAATAATGAGAATTTCTGTCTTTTTGCCCCAACATATAGGGAATTTCTGCCTTTTTGACACACAATTAGGGGAATTTCTGCAATTTTGCTCCAAAATAAGGGGAATTTCTGCTTTGTTGCCTCTAGATAAGTGGAATTTCTGTCTTTTTTCCCCAAACAAAGGGAATTTTTGTATTTTTTGACCCAAAATAAAAAAAAATTTCTGACTTATTACCGTGAAATAAGTGAAATTTCTGCAATTTTGCCCCAAAATAAGAGAAATTTCTGCCTTTTTGTTCCCAAATAAGGGAATTTCAGCATTTTTACCTCAAAATAAAGGGAATTTCTGCATTTTTGCCACAAAATATTAGGAATTTCTGCCTTTTTGCCCCAAAATAAGGAAAATTTCTGCCTTTTTTCCCTGAAATAAGTAAAATTTCTGCAATTTTGCCCCAAAATAAGTCAAATTTCTGCAATTTTGCCCCAAAATAAGGGAAATTTCTGGAATTTTGTCCCAAAATAAGTGGAATTTCTGAGTTTTGCCCCAAAATAAGTGGAATTTCTGAGTTTTTGCCCTAACATATAGGGAATTTCTGGTTTTTTGCCCCACAATTAGGGGAATTTCTGCAATTTTTCTCCAAAATATGGGGAATTACTGCCGTTTTGCACAAAAATAAGAACAATGCATACCTTTTTGCCATAAAAAAAGGAAATTTTTTCATTTTTGCTCCAAAATAAGGGGAATTTCTGCTTTTTTGCATCTAATTAACTGGAATTTCTGTCTTTTTCTCCCAAAACAAAAGGAAGTCCTGTCTTTTTGCCCCAAAATAAGGAAAATTTCTGACCAGTTACCCTGAAATAAGTGAAATTTCTGCAATTTTGCCCCAAAATAAGGGAAATTTCTGCCTTTTTGCTTCCAAATAAGGAGAATTTCAGCCTTTTTACCTCAAAATAAGGGGAATTTCTGCATTGTGGCAACAAAATATTAGGAATTTCTGCCTTTTTGCCCCAAAATAAGAAAATTTCTGCCTTTTTTCCCTGAAATAAGTGAAATTTCTGCAATATTGCCCCAAAATAAGTGAAATTTCTGGAATTTTGCCCCAAAATAAGTGGAATTTCTGAGTTTTGCACCAAAATAACAAGAATTTCTCTTTTTTGCCCTAACATATAGGGAATTTCTGCCTTTTTGCCCCACAATTAGGGGAATTTCTGCAATTTGGTTCCAAAATACGGGGAATTTCTGCCTTTTTGCCTCTAAATAAGGGGAATTTCAGCCTTTTTACCTCAAAATAAGGGGAATTTCTGCATTTTTGCCTCAAAATATTAGTAATTTCTCCATTTTTGCCCCAAAATAAGAAAATTTCTGCTTTTTTTCTGAAATAAGTGAAATTTCTGCAATTTTGTCTCAAAAATAAAAAAAATTTCTGACTTATTACCGTGAAATAAGTGAAATTTCTGCAATTTTGCCCCAAAATAAGGGAAATTTCTGCCTTTTTGCCTCCAAATAAGGGGAATTTCAGCCTTTTTACCTCAAAATAAGGGGAAATTCTGCATTTTTGCAACAAAATATTAGGAATTTCTGCATTTTTGCCCCCAAATAAGAAAATTTCTGCTTTTTTTCCCTGAAATAAGTGAAATTTCTGCAATTTTGCCCCAAAATAAGTGAAATTTCTGCAAATTTGCCCCTAAATAATGGAAATTTCTGGAATTTTGGCCCAAAAGAATTGGAATTTTAAGTTTTGCACCAAAATAAGGAGAATTTCTGTTTTTTGCCCTAACATATAGGGAATTTCTGCCTTTATGCCCCACAATTAGGGGAATTTCTTCAATTTTGTTCCAAAATACGGGGAATTTCTGCCTTTTTGCCCAAAAATAAGAAGAATGCATAGCTTTTTGCCATAAAAAAAGGAAATTTCTTCATTTTTGCTCCAAAATAAGGGGAATTTCTGCTTTTATGCCTCTAAATAAGTGGAATTTCTGTCTTTTTCCCCCACAACATAGGGAATTTCTGTCTTTTTTGTCCCAAAATAAAAAAAAAATTTCTGACTTATTACCCTGAAAGAAGTGAAATTTCTGCAATTTTGCTTCAAAATAAGGGAAATTTCTGCCTTTTCCCCCCAAATAAGGGGAATTTCAGCCTTTTTCCCTCAAAATAAGGGAAATTTCTGCATTTTTGCCACAAAATATTAGGAATTTCTGCCTTTTTGCCCCAAAATAAGAAAATTTCTGCTTTTTTTCCCTGAAATAAGTGAAATTTCTGCAATTTTGTTCCAAAATAAGTGATATTTCTGCAATTTTGCCCCAAAAAAAGTGAAATTTCTGGAATTTTGCCCCAAAATAAGTGGAATTTCTGAGTTTTGCCTCAAAATAAGAAGAATTTCTGTCTTTTTGCCCCATCATATAGGGAATTTCTGCTTTTTTGACAGACAATTAAAGAATTTCTGCAATTTTGCCACAAAATAATTGAAATTTCTGCAATTTTGCCCCAAAATAAGGGAAATTTATGGAATTTTGCCCCAAAATAATTGGAATTTCTGAGTTTTGCCCCAAAATAAGGAGAATTTCTGTCTTTTTGCCCTAACATTTATGGAATTTCTGCATTTTTTGCCCCACAATTAGGGGAATTTCTGCAATTTTGCTCCAAAATACCGGGAATTACTGCCTTTTTGCCCGAAAATAAGAAGAATGCATAACTTTTTGCCATAAAAAAAGGAAATTTCTTCATTTTTGCTCCAAAATAAGGGAAATTTCTGCTTTTTTGCGTCTAATTAACTGGAATTTCTGTCTTTTTCCCCCAAAACAAAAGGAAGTCCTGTCTTTTTGCCCCAAAATAAGGAAAATTTCTGACCAGTTACCCTGAAATAAGTGAAATTTCTGCAATTTTGCCCCAAAATAAGGGAAATTTCTGCTTTTTTGCTTCCAAATAAGGAGAATTTCAGCCTTTTTACCTCAAAATAGGGGGAATTTCTGCATTTTGGCAACAAAATATTAGGAATTTCTGCCTTTTTGCCCCAAAATAAGAAAATTTCTGCCTTTTTTCCCTGAAATAAGTGAAATTTCTGCAATTTTGCCCCAAAATAAGTGAAATTTCTGGAATTTTGCCCCAAAATAAGTGGAATTTCTGAGTTTTGCACCAAAATAACAAGAATTTCTCTTTTTTGCCCTAACATATAGGGAATTTCTGCCTTTTTGCCCCACAATTAGGGGAATTTCTGCAATTTGGTTCCAAAATACGGGGAATTTCTGCCTTTTTGCCTCCAAATAAGGGGAATTTCAGCCATTTTACCTCAAAATAAGGGGAATTTCTGCATTTTTGCCTCAAAATATTAGTAATTTCTCCATTTTTGCCCCAAAATAAGAAAATTTCTGCTTTTTTTCTAAAATAAGTGAAATTTCTGCAATTTTGCCTCAAAAATAAAAAAAAATTCTGACTTATTACCGTTAAATAAGTGAAATTTCTGCAATTTTGCCCCAAAATAAGGGAAATTTCTGCCTTTTTGCCTCCAAATAAGGGGAATTTCAGCCTTTTTACCTCAAAATAAGGGGAAATTCTGCATTTTTGCAACAAAATATTAGGAATTTCTGCATTTTTGCCCCCAAATAAGAAAATTTCTGCTTTTTTTCCCTGAAATAAGTGAAATTTCTGCAATTTTGCCCCAAAATAAGTGAAATTTCTGCAAATTTGCCCCTAAATAATGGAAATTTCTGGAATTTTGCCCCAAAAGAAGTGGAATTTTGAGTTTTGCACCAAAATAAGGAGAATTTCTGTTTTTTGCCCTAACATATAGGGAATTTCTGCCTTTTTGCCCCACAATTAGGGGAATTTCTTCAATTTTGTTCCAAAATACGGGGAATTTCTGCCTTTTTGCCCAAAAATAAGAAGAATGCATAGCTTTTTGCCATAAAAAAAGGAAATTTCTTCATTTTTGCTCCAAAATAAGGGGAATTTCTGCTTTTATGCCTCTAAATAACTGGAATTTCTGTCTTTTTCCCCCCAAAAAATGGAATTCCTGTCTTTTTACCCCAAAATAAGGAAAAGTTCTTACGAGTTACCCAGAAATAAGTGAAATTTCTGGAATTTTGCCTCAAAATAAGGGAAATTTCTGCCTTTTGGCTACTTACTAAGCAGAATTTCAGCCATTTTCCCTCAAAATAAGGGGAATTTCTGCATTTTTGCCACAAAATATTAGGAATTTCTGCCTTTTTGCCCCATAATAAGGAAAATCTCTGCCTTTTTTCCATGAAATAAGTGAAATTTCTGCAATTTTGCCCCCAAATATGTGAAATTTCTGCAATTTTGCCCCAAAATAAGTGGAATTTCTGAGTTTTGCCCCAAAATAAGGAGAATTTCTGTCTTTTTGCCCCAACATATAGGGAATTTCTGCCTTTTTGCCCCACAATTAGGGGAATTTCTGCAATTTTGCTCCAAAATACGGGGAATTTCTGCCTTTTTGCCCGAAAATAAGAAGAATGAATACCTTTTTGCCATAAAAAAGGGAAATTTCTTCATTTTTTCTCTAAAATAAGGGGAATTTCAGCCTTTTTACCTCAAAATAAGGGGAATTTCTGCATTTTTGCCACAAAATATTAGGAATTTCTGACTTTTTGCCCCAAAATAAGAAAATTTCTGCTTTATTTCCCTGAAATAAGTGAAATTTCTGCAATTTTGCCCCAAAATAAGTGATATTTCTACAATTTTGCCCCAAAATAAGGGAAATTTCTGGAATTTTGCCCCAAAGTAAGTAGAATTTCTGAGTTTTGCCCCAAAATAAGGAGAATTTCTGTCTTTTTGCCCCAACATATAGGGAATTTCTGCCTTTTTGCCCCACAATTTGGGGAATTTCTGCAATTTTGCTCCAAAATACGGGGAATTTCTGCATTTTTGCCTGAAAATAAGAAGAATGCATACCTTTTTGCCATAAAAAAGGGAAATTTCTTCATTTTTTCTACAAAATAAGAGGAATTTCTGCTTTTTTGCCTCTAAATAAGTGGAATTTCTGTATTTTTTCCCCAAAACAAAGGAAAATTCTGTCTTTTTTGCCACAAAATAAGGAAAAATTCTGACTTATTACCCTGAAGTAAGTAAAATTTCTGCAATTTTGCCCCAAAATAAGGGAAATTTCTGCCTTTTTGCCCAGAAATAAGTGGAATTTCAGCCTTTTTACCTCAAAATAAGGAGAATTTCTGCATTTTTGCCACAAAATATTAGGAATTTCTGCCTTTTTGCCCCAAAATAAGAAAATTTCTGCCTTTTTTCCCTGAAATAAGTGAAATTTCTGCAATATTGCCCCAAAATAAGTGAAATTTCTGGAATTTTGCCCCAAAATAAGTGGAATTTCTGAGTTTTGCACCAAAATAACAAGAATTTCTCTTTTTTGCCCTAACATATAGGGAATTTCTGCCTTTTTGCCCCACAATTAGGGGAATTTCTGCAATTTGGTTCCAAAATACGGGGAATTTCTGCCTTTTTGCCTCCAAATAAGGGGAATTTCAGCCTTTTTACCTCAAAATAAGGGGAATTTCTGCATTTTTGCCTCAAAATATTAGTAATTTCTCCATTTTTGCCCCAAAATAAGAAAATTTCTGCTTTTTTTCTGAAATAAGTGAAATTTCTGCAATTTTGCCTCAAAAATAAAAAAAATTTCTGACTTATTACCGTGAAATAAGTGAAATTTCTGCAATTTTGCCCCAAAATAAGGGAAATTTCTGCCTTTTTGCCTCCAAATAAGGGGAATTTCAGCCTTTTTACCTCAAAATAAGGGGAAATTCTGCATTTTTGCAACAAAATATTAGGAATTTCTGCATTTTTGCCCCCAAATAAGAAAATTGCTGCTTTTTTTCCCTGAAATAAGTGAAATTTCTGCAATTTTGCCCCAAAATAAGTGAAATTTCTGCAAATTTGCCCCTAAATAATGGAAATTTCTGGAATTTTGGCCCAAAAGAAGTGGAATTTTAAGTTTTGCACCAAAATAAGGAGAATTTCTGTTTTTTGCCCTAACATATAGGGAATTTCTGCCTTTATGCCCCACAATTAGGGGAATTTCTTCAATTTTGTTACAAAATACGGGGAATTTCTGCCTTTTTGCCCAAAAATAAGAAGAATGCATAGCTTTTTGCCATAAAAAAAGGAAATTTCTTCATTTTTGCTCCAAAATAAGGGGAATTTCTGCTTTTATGCCTCTAAATAAGTGGAATTTCTGTCTTTTTCCCCCACAACAAAGGGAATTTCTGTCTTTTTTGCCCCAAAATAAAAAAAAAATTTCTGACTTATTACCCTGAAAGAAGTGAAATTTCTGCAATTTTGCTTCAAAATAAGGGAAATTTCTGCCTTTTCCCCCCAAATAAGGGGAATTTCAGCCTTTTTCCCTCAAAATAAGGGAAATTTCTGCATTTTTGCCACAAAATATTAGGAATTTCTGCCTTTTTGCCCCAAAATAAGAAAATTTCTGCTTTTTTTCCCTGAAATAAGTGAAATTTCTGCAATTTTGTTCCAAAATAAGTGATATTTCTGCAATTTTGCCCCAAAAAAAGTGAAATTTCTGGAATTTTGCCCCAAAATAAGTGGAATTTCTGAGTTTTGCCCCAAAATAAGAAGAATTTCTGTCTTTTTGCCCCATCATATAGGGAATTTCTGCTTTTTTGACCGACAATTAAAGAATTTCTGCAATTTTGCCACAAAATAATTGAAATTTCTGCAATTTTGCCCCAAAATAAGGGAAATTTCTGGAATTTTGCCCCAAAATAATTGGAATTTCTGAGTTTTGCCCCAAAATAAGGAGAATTTCTGTCTTTTTGCCCTAACATTTATGGAATTTCTGCATTTTTTGCCCCACAATTAGGGGAATTTCTGCCATTTTGCTCCAAAATACCGGGAATTACTGCCTTTTTGCCCGAAAATAAGAAGAATGCATAACTTTTTGCCATAAAAAAAGGAAATTTCTTCATTTTTGCTCCAAAATAAGGGGAATTTCTGCTTTTTTGCGTCTAATTAACTGGAATTTCTGTCTTTTTCCCCCAAAACAAAAGGAAGTCCTGTCTTTTTGCCCCAAAATAAGGAAAATTTCTGACCAGTTACCCTGAAATAAGTGAAATTTCTGCAATTTTGCCCCAAAATAAGGGAAATTTCTGCTTTTTTGCTTCCAAATAAGGAGAATTTCAGCCTTTTTACCTCAAAATAAGGGGAATTTCTGCATTTTGGCAACAAAATATTAGGAATTTCTGCCTTTTTGCCCCAAAATAAGAAAATTTCTGCCTTTTTTCCCTGAAATAAGTGAAATTTCTGCAATTTTGCCCCAAAATAAGTGAAATTTCTGGAATTTTGCCCCAAAATAAGTGGAATTTCTGAGTTTTGCACCAAAATAACAAGAATTTCTCTTTTTTGCCCTAACATATAGGGAATTTCTGCCTTTTTGCCCCACAATTAGGGGAATTTCTGCAATTTGGTTCCAAAATACGGGGAATTTCTGCCTTTTTGCCTCCAAATAAGGGGAATTTCAGCCATTTTACCTCAAAATAAGGGGAATTTCTGCATTTTTGCCTCAAAATATTAGTAATTTCTCCATTTTTGCCCCAAAATAAGAAAATTTCTGCTTTTTTTCTAAAATAAGTGAAATTTCTGCAATTTTGCCTCAAAAATAAAAAAAAATTCTGACTTATTACCGTTAAATAAGTGAAATTTCTGCAATTTTGCCCCAAAATAAGGGAAATTTCTGCCTTTTTGCCTCCAAATAAGGGGAATTTCAGCCTTTTTACCTCAAAATAAGGGGAAATTCTGCATTTTTGCAACAAAATATTAGGAATTTCTGCATTTTTGCCCCCAAATAAGAAAATTTCTGCTTTTTTTCCCTGAAATAAGTGAAATTTCTGCAATTTTGCCCCAAAATAAGTGAAATTTCTGCAAATTTGCCCCTAAATAATGGAAATTTCTGGAATTTTGCCCCAAAAGAAGTGGAATTTTGAGTTTTGCACCAAAATAAGGAGAATTTCTGTTTTTTGCCCTAACATATAGGGAATTTCTGCCTTTTTGCCCCACAATTATGGGAATTTCTTCAATTTTGTTCCAAAATACGGGGAATTTCTGCCTTTTTGCCCAAAAATAAGAAGAATGCATAGCTTTTTGCCATAAAAAAAGGAAATTTCTTCATTTTTGCTCCAAAATAAGGGGAATTTCTGCTTTTATGCCTCTAAATAACTGGAATTTCTGTCTTTTTCCCCCCAAAAAATGGAATTCCTGTCTTTTTACCCCAAAATAAGGAAAAGTTCTTACGAGTTACCCAGAAATAAGTGAAATTTCTGGAATTTTGCCTCAAAATAAGGGAAATTTCTGCCTTTTGGCTACTTACTAAGCAGAATTTCAGCCATTTTCCCTCAAAATAAGGGGAATTTCTGCATTTTTGCCACAAAATATTAGGAATTTCTGCCTTTTTGCCCCATAATAAGGAAAATCTCTGCCTTCTTTCCCTGAAATAAGTGAAATTTCTGCAATTTTTCCCCCAAATATGTGAAATTTCTGCAATTTTGCCCCAAAATAAGTGATATTTCTGCAATTTTGCCCCAAAATAAGGGAAATTTCTGGAATTTTGCCCCAAAATAAGTGGAATTTCTGAGTTTTGCCCCAAAATAAGGAGAATTTCTGTCTTTTTGCCCCAACATATAGGGAATTTCTGCCTTTTTGCCCCACAATTAGGGGAATTTCTGCAATTTTGCTCCAAAATACGGGGAATTTCTGCCTTTTTGCCCGAAAATAAGAAGAATGAATACCTTTTTGCCATAAAAAAGGGAAATTTCTTCATTTTTTCTCTAAAATAAGGGGAATTTCAGCCTTTTTACCTCAAAATAAGGGGAATTTCTGCATTTTTGCCACAAAATATTAGGAATTTCTGACTTTTTGCCCCAAAATAAGAAAATTTCTGCTTTATTTCCCTGAAATAAGTGAAATTTCTGCAATTTTGCCCCAAAATAAGTGATATTTCTACAATTTTGCCCCAAAATAAGGGAAATTTCTGGAATTTTGCCCCAAAGTAAGTAGAATTTCTGAGTTTTGCCCCAAAATAAGGAGAATTTCTGTCTTTTTGCCCCAACATATAGGGAATTTCTGCCTTTTTGCCCCACAATTTGGGGAATTTCTGCAATTTTGCTCCAAAATACGGGGAATTTCTGCATTTTTGCCTGAAAATAAGAAGAATGCATACCTTTTTGCCATAAAAAAGGGAAATTTCTTCATTTTTTCTACAAAATAAGAGGAATTTCTGCTTTTTTGCCTCTAAATAAGTGGAATTTCTGTATTTTTTCCCCAAAACAAAGGAAAATTCTGTCTTTTTTGCCACAAAATAAGGAAAAATTCTGACTTATTACCCTGAAGTAAGTAAAATTTCTGCAATTTTGCCCCAAAATAAGGGAAATTTCTGCCTTTTTGCCCAGAAATAAGTGGAATTTCAGCCTTTTTACCTCAAAATAAGGAGAATTTCTGCATTTTTGCCACAAAATATTAGGAATTTCTGCCTTTTTGCCCCAAAATAAGGAAAATTTCGGCCTTTTTTCCCTGAAATAAGTGAAATTTCTGCAATTTTGCCCCAAAATAAGTGAAATTTCTGCAATTTTGCCCCAAAATAAGTCAAATTTCTGCAATTTTGCTCCAAAATACGGGGAATTTCTGTCTTTTTGCCTGAAAATAAGAAGAATGCATATCTTTTTGCCATAAAAAAGGGAAATTTCTTCATTTTTTCTCCAAAATAAGAGGAATTTCTGATTTTTTGCCTCTAAATAAGTGGAATTTCTGTCTTTTTTCCCCAAAACAAAGGGAAATTCTGTCTTTTTTGCCACAAAATAAGGAAAAATTCTGAATTATTACTCTGAAGTAAGTGAAATTTCTGCAATTTTGCCCCAAAATAAGGGAAATTTCTGCCTTTTTGCCCACAAATAAGGGGAATTTCAGCCTTTTTACCTCAAAATAAAGAGGATTTCTGCATTTTTGCCACAAAATATTAGGAATTTCTGCCTTTTTGCCCCAAAATAAGGAAAATTTCTGCCTTTTTTCCCTGAAATAATTGAAATTTCTGCAATTTTGCCCCAAAATAAGTGAAATTTCTGCAATTTTGCCCCAAAATAAGTCAAATTTCTGAAATTTTGTCCCAAAATAAGGGTTATTTCAGGAATTTTGCCCCAAAATAAGTGGAATTTCTGAGATTTGCCCCAAATAAGGAGAATTTCTGTCTTTTTGCCCAAACATATAGGGAATTTCTGCTTTCTTGACCCACAATTAGGGGAATTTCTGTAATTTTGCTCCAAAATAAGGGGAATTTCTGTTTTTTTGCCCGAAAATAAAAAGAATGCATACCTTTTTGCCATAAAAAAGGGAAATTTCTTCATTTTTGCTCCAGAATAAGGGGAATTTCTGCTTTTTTGCCTCTAAATAAGTGGAATTTCTGACTTTTACCCCCAAAACAAAGGGAATTTCTTTTTTTTGCCCCAAAATAAGGAAAATTTCTGACTTATTACCCTGAAGTAATTGAAATTTCTGCAATTTTCCACAAAATACGTGAATTTTCTGCAATTTTTCCCCAAAATAAGTTTAATTCCTGAAATTTTGCTTCAAAATAAGTGAAATTTCTAAAATTTTGCCCCAAAATAAGTGGAATTTCTGAGATTTGCCCCAAAATAAGAAGAATTTCTGTATTTTTGCCCCAACATATTGAGAATTTCTGCCTTTTTGACCCACAATTAGGGTAATTTCTGCAATTTTGCTCCAAAATATGGGGAATTACTGCCTTTTTTCCCGAAAATAAGAACAATGCATACCTTTTTGTCATAAAAAAAGGAAATTTTTTCATTTTTGCTCCAAAATAAGGGGAATTTCTGCTTTTTTGCCTCTAAATAACTGGAATTTCTGTCTTTTTCCCCCAAAATAAAGGGAATTCCTGTCTTTTTGCCCCAAAATAAGGAAAATTTCTGACTAGTTAGCCTGAAATAATTGAAATTTCTGCAATTTTGTCCCAAAATAAGGGAAATTTCTGCCTTTTTGTCCCCAAATAAGGAGAATTTCAGCCTTTTTACCTCAAAATAAGGGGAATTTCTGCATTTTTGCCACAAAATATTAGGAATTTCTGGCTTTTTGCCCCAAAATAAGAAAATTTCTGCTTTTTTTCCCTGAAATAAGTTAAATTTCTGCAATTTTGCCCCAAAATAAGTCAAATTTCTGCAATTTTGCTCCAAAATACGGGGAATTTCTGTCTTTTTGCCCGAAAATAAGAAGAATGCATACCTTTTTGCCATAAAAAAGGGAAATTTCTTCATTTTTTCTCCAAAATAAGAGGAATTTCTGCTTTTTTGCCTCTAAATAAGTGGAATTTCTGTCTTTTTTCCCCAAAACAAAGGGAAAATCTGTCTTTTTTGCCACAAAATAAGGAAAAATTCTGACTTATTACCCTGAAGTAAGTGAAATTTCTGCAATTTTGCCCCAAAATAAGGGAAATTTCTGCTTTTTTGCCCACAAATAAAGGGAATTTCAGCCTTTTTACCTCAAAATAAAGAGAATTTCTGCATTTTTGCCACAAAATATTAGGAATTTCTGCCTTTTTGCCCCAAAATAAGGAAAATTTATGCTTTTTTTCCCTGAAATAAGTGAAATTTCTGCAATTTTGCCCTAAAATAAGTGAAATTTCTGCAATTTTGCCCCAAAATAAGACAAATTTCTGCAATTTTGCCCCAAAATAAGGGAAATTTCTGGAATTTTGCCCCAAAATAAGTGGAATTTCTGAGATTTGCCACAAATAAGGAGAATTTCTGTCTTTTTGCCCAAACATATAGGGAATTTCTGCTTTCTTGACCCACAATTAGGGGAATTTCTGTAATTTTGCTCCAAAATAAGGGGAATTTCTGCTTTTTTGCCCGAAAATAAGAAGATTCCATACCTTTTTGCCATAAAAAAGGGAAATTTCTTCATTTTTGCTCCAGAATAAGGGGAATTTCTGCTTTTTTGCCTCTAAATAAGTGGAATTTCTGACTTTTTCCCCCAAAACAAAGGGAATTTCTTTTTTTTGCCCCAAAATAAGGAAAATTTCTGACTTATTACCCTGAAGTAAGTGAAATTTCTGCAATTTTGCCCCAAATAAGTGAAATTTCTGCAATTTTGCCTGAAAATAAGTGAAATTTCTGGAATTTTGCCACAAAATAAGTTAAATTTCTGAGATTTGCCCCAAAATAATGAGAATTTCTGTCTTTTTGCCCCAACATATAGGGAATTTCTGCCTTTTTGACACACAGTTAGGGGAATTTCTGCAATTTTGCTCCAAAATAAGGGGAATTTCTGCTTTTTTGCCTCTAAATTTTGGAATTTCTGTCTTTTTCCCCAAAAACAAAGAAAATTTTTGTCTTTTTTGCCCCAAAATAAGGAAAATTTCTGACTTATTACTGTGAAAAAAGTGAAATTTCTGCAATTTTGACCCAAAAAGAGAAATTTCTGCATTTTTGCCCCCAAATAACGGGAATTTCAGCATTTTTACCTCAAAATAAGTGCAATTTCTGCATTTTTGCCACAAAATAAAAAAAATTTCTGCCTTTTTTCCCTGAAATAATTGAAATTTCTGCAATTTTGCCCCAAAATAAGTGAAATTTCTGCAATTTTGCCCCAAAATAAGTCAAATTTCTGCAATTTTGCCCCAAAATAAGGGAAATTTCTGGAATTTTGCCCCAAAATAGGTGGAATTTCTGAGATTTGCCCCAAATAAGGAGAATTTCTGTCCTTTTGCCCAAACATATAGGGAATTTCTGCTTCCTTGACCCACAATTAGGGGAATATCTGTAATTTTGCTCCAAAATAAGGGAAATTTCTGCTTTTTTGCCTCTAAATAAGTGGAATTTCTGTCTTTTCCCCCCAAAACAAAGGGAATTTCTGTCTTTTTGCCCCAATATAAGGAAAATTTCTGACTTATTACCCTGAAATAAGTGAAATTTCTGCCATTTTGCCCCAAAATAAGAAAAATTTCTGCCATTTTGCCCCCAAATAAGGGGAATTTCAACCTTTTTACCTCATAATAAGGGGAATTTCTGCTTTTTTGCCTGTAAATAAGTGGAATTTCTGACTTTTCCCCCCAAAACAAAGGGAATTTCTTTTTTTTGCCCCAAAATAAGGAAAAATTCTGACTTATTACCCTGAAGTAAGTAAAATTTCTGCAATTTTGCCCCAAACAAGTGAAATTTCTGCAATTTTGCCGAAAAATAAGTGAAATTTCTGCAATTTTGCCCCAAATAAGTGAAATTTCTGCAATTTTGCATGAAAATAAGTGAAATTTCTGGAATTTTGTCCCAAAGTAAGTGGAATTTCTGAGATTTGCTCCAAAATAAAAAGAATTTCTGTCTTTTTGCCCCAACATATAGGGAATTTCTGCCTTTTTGACCCACAATTAGGGGAATTTCTGCAATTTTGCTCCAAAATAAGAGGAATTTCTGCTTTTTTGCCTCTAAATAAGTGGAATTTCTGTCTTTTTCCCAAAAAACAAAGGGAATTTTTGTTATTTTTGCCCCAAAATATGGAAAATTTCTCACTTATTACCGTGAAATAAGTGAAATTTCTGCAATTTTGCCCCAAAACGAGAAATTTCTGCATTTTTGCCCCCAAATAAGGGGAATTTCAGCATTTTTACCTCAAAATAAGGGCAATTTCTGCATTTTTGCCACAAAATATTAGGAATTTCTGCCTTTTTTCCCCAAAATAAGGAAAGTTTCTGCCTTTTTTCTAAGAAATAAGTAAAATTTCTGCAATTTTGCCCCAAAATTAGTGAAATTTCTGCAATTTTGCCCCAAAATAAAAGAAATTTCTGCAATTTTGTTCCAAAATAAGTGGAATTTCTGAGTTTTGCTCTAAAATAAAAAGAATTTCTGTATTTGCCCTAACATATAGGGAATTTCTGCTTTTTGCCACACAATTAAGGTAATTTCTGCAATTTTGCTCCAAAATACACGGAATTTCTGCCTTTTTACTCGAAAATAAGAAGAATGCATACCTTTTTGCCATAAAAAAAGGAAATTTCTTCATTTTTGCTCCAAAATAAGGGGAATTTCTGCTTTTTTGCCTCTAAATAAGTGGATTTTCTGTCTTTTTCCCCCAAAACAAAGGGAATTTCTGTCTTTTTTGCCCCAAAATAAAAAAAAATTCTGACTTATTACCCTGAAATAAGTGAAATTTCTGCAATTTTGCCCTAAAATAAAGGAAATTTCTCCCTTTTTGCCCCCAAATAAGAGGAATTTCAGCCTTTTTCCCTCAAAATAAAAGGAATTTCTGCATTTTTTGCCACAAAATATTAGGAATTTCTGAATTTTTGCCCGAAAATAAGAAAATTTCTGCATTTTTTCCCTGAAATAAGTGAAATTTCTGCAATTTTGCCCCAAAATAAGTGATATTTCTGCAAATTTGCCCCAAAATAAGGGAAATTTCTGGAATTTTGCCCCAAAGTAAGTGGAATTTCTGAGTTTTGCCCCAAAATAAGGAGAATTTCTGTCTTTTTCCCCCAACATATAGGGAATTTCTGCCTTTTTGCCCCACAATTAGGGGAATTTCTGCTATTTTGCTCCAAAATACGGGGAATTTCTGCCTTTTTGCCCTAAAATAAGAAGAATGCATACCTTTTTGCCATAAAAAAGAGAAATTTCTTCATTTTTTCTCCAAAATAAGAGGAATTTCTGATTTTTGCCTCTAAATACCTGGAATTTCTGTCTTTTTGCCCCAAAACAAAGGGAATTTCTTTCTTTTTTGCCACAAAATAAGGAAAAATTCTGACTTATTAACCTGAAGTAAGTGAAATTTCTGCAATTTTGCCCCAAAATAAAGGAAATTTCTGCTTTTTTACCCATATAAGGGGAATTTCAGCCTTTTTACCTCAAAATAAGTGGAATTTCTGCATTTTTGCACTCAAATATTAGGAATTTCTTACTTTTTGCTTCAAACAAGGAAAATTTCTGCAATTTGTACCAAAATAAAAGAAATTTCTGCCTTTTTGCCCCAATATAAGAAAATTTCTGCTTTTTTTCTGAAATAAGTGAAATTTCTGCAATTTTGCCCCAAAATAAGTGAAATTTCTGAGTTTTGCCTCAAAATAATTAGAATTTCTGTCTTTTTGCACCAACATATAGCGAATTTTTGCCTTTTTGCCCCACAGTTACGTTAATTTCTGCAATTTTGCTCCAAAATACGGGGAATTTCTGCCTTTTTGCCAGAAAATAAGAAGAATGCTTACATTTTGCCATAAATAAAGGAAGTTTCTTCATTTTTGCTCCAAAATAAGGGGAATTTATGCTTTTTTGCCTCTAAATAAGTGGAATTTCTGTGTTTCTCCCCGAAAACAAAGGGAATTTCTGTCTTTCTTGCCCAAGAATAAGGAAAAATTCTGACTTATTACACAGAAGTAAGTGAAACTTTTGCAATTTTGCCCCAAAATAAAGAAAATTTCTGCCTTTTTGCCCTAAAAAGAGGGGAATTTCAGCCTTTTTACCTCAAAATAAGGGGAATTTCTGCATTTTTGCCACAAAATATTATTAATTAATGCTTTTTTTGCCCCAAAATAAGGAAAATTTTTGCCTTTTTTCCCTGAAATAAGTGAAATTTCTGCAATTTTGCCTTAAAATAAGTAAAATTTCTGCAATTTTGCGCCAAAATAAGTGAAATTTCTGCAATTTTGCCACAAAATAAGTGAAATTTCTGGAATTTTGCCCCAAAATAAGTGGAATTTCTGAGATTTGCCCCAAAATAAGGAGAATTTCTGTCTTTTGCCCCAACATATAGGGAATTTCTGCCTTTTTGACCCAAAATTAGGGGAAATTGTGCAATTTTGCTCCAAAATAAGGGGAATTTCTGCTTTTTTGCCACTAAATATGTGGAATTTCTGTCTTTTCCCCAAAATAAGAAAAATTTCTGCCTTTTTTCCCTGAAATAAGTGAAATTTCTGCAATTTTGCCCAAAATACGTGAAATTTCTGCAATTTTGCCCCAAAATAAGTGAAATTTCTGCAATTATGCCCCAAAATAAGGGAAATTTCTGCCTTTTTGCCTCCAAATAAGGGGAATTTCAGCCTTTTTACCTCAAAATAAGGGGAATTTCTACATTTTTGCCACAAAATATTAGGAATTTCTTCTTTTTGCCCCAAAATAAGGAAAATTTCTGCCTTTTTACCCTGAAATAAGTGAAATTTCTGCAATTTTGCCCCAAAATACGTGAAATTTCTGCAATTATGCCACAAAATAAGTGAAATTTCGGAAATTTTGGCCCAAAATAAGTGGAATTTTTTAGATTTGCCCCAAAATAAGGAGAATTTCTGTCTTTTTGCCCCAACATATAGGGAATTTCTGCCTTTTTGACCCACAATTAGGAGAATTTCTGCAATTCTGCTCCAAAATAAGGGGAATTTCTGCATTTTTGCCTCTAAATAAGTGGAATTTCTGTGTATTTCTCCCAAAACAAAGGGAATTTCTGTCTTTTTGCCCCAAAATAAGGAAAATTTCTGACCAGTTACCCTGAAATAAGTGAAATTTCTGCAATTTTGCCCCAAAATAAGGGAAATTTCTGCCTTTTTGCTTCCAAATAAGGAGAATTTCAGCCTTTTTACCTCAAAATAAGGGGAATTTCTGCATTGTGGCAACAAAATATTAGGAATTTCTGCCTTTTTGCCCCAAAATAAGAAAATTTCTGCCTTTTTTCCCTGAAATAAGTGAAATTTCTGCAATATTGCCCCAAAATAAGTGAAATTTCTGGAATTTTGCCCCAAAATAAGTGGAATTTCTGAGTTTTGCACCAAAATAACAAGAATTTCTCTTTTTTGCCCTAACATATAGGGAATTTCTGCCTTTTTGCCCCACAATTAGGGGAATTTCTGCAATTTGGTTCCAAAATACGGGGAATTTCTGCCTTTTTGCCTCCAAATAAGGGGAATTTCAGCCTTTTTACCTCAAAATAAGGGGAATTTCTGCATTTTTGCCTCAAAATATTAGTAATTTCTCCATTTTTGCCCCAAAATAAGAAAATTTCTGCTTTTTTTCTGAAATAAGTGAAATTTCTGCAATTTTGCCTCAAAAATAAAAAAAATTTCTGACTTATTACCGTGAAATAAGTGAAATTTCTGCAATTTTGCCCCAAAATAAGGGAAATTTCTGCCTTTTTGCCTCCAAATAAGGGGAATTTCAGCCTTTTTACCTCAAAATAAGGGGAAATTCTGCATTTTTGCAACAAAATATTAGGAATTTCTGCATTTTTGCCCCCAAATAAGAAAATTGCTGCTTTTTTTCCCTGAAATAAGTGAAATTTCTGCAATTTTGCCCCAAAATAAGTGAAATTTCTGCAAATTTGCCCCTAAATAATGGAAATTTCTGGAATTTTGGCCCAAAAGAAGTGGAATTTTAAGTTTTGCACGAAAATAAGGAGAATTTCTGTTTTTTGCCCTAACATATAGGGAATTTCTGCCTTTATGCCCCACAATTAGGGGAATTTCTTCAATTTTGTTCCAAAATACGGGGAATTTCTGCCTTTTTGCCCAAAAATAAGAAGAATGCATAGCTTTTTGCCATAAAAAAAGGAAATTTCTTCATTTTTGCTCCAAAATAAGGGGAATTTCTGCTTTTATGCCTCTAAATAAGTGGAATTTCTGTCTTTTTCCCCCACAACAAAGGGAATTTCTGTCTTTTTTGCCCCAAAATAAAAAAAAAATTTCTGACTTATTACCCTGAAAGAAGTGAAATTTCTGCAATTTTGCTTCAAAATAAGGGAAATTTCTGCCTTTTCCCCCCAAATAAGGGGAATTTCAGCCTTTTTCCCTCAAAATAAGGGAAATTTCTGCATTTTTGCCACAAAATATTAGGAATTTCTGCCTTTTTGCCCCAAAATAAGAAAATTTCTGCTTTTTTTCCCTGAAATAAGTGAAATTTCTGCAATTTTGTTCCAAAATAAGTGATATTTCTGCAATTTTGCCCCAAAAAAAGTGAAATTTCTGGAATTTTGCCCCAAAATAAGTGGAATTTCTGAGTTTTGCCCCAAAATAAGAAGAATTTCTGTCTTTTTGCCCCATCATATAGGGAATTTCTGCTTTTTTGACCGACAATTAAAGAATTTCTGCAATTTTGCCACAAAATAATTGAAATTTCTGCAATTTTGCCCCAAAATAAGGGAAATTTCTGGAATTTTGCCCCAAAATAATTGGAATTTCTGAGTTTTGCCCCAAAATAAGGAGAATTTCTGTCTTTTTGCCCTAACATTTATGGAATTTCTGCATTTTTTGCCCCACAATTAGGGGAATTTCTGCAATTTTGCTCCAAAATACCGGGAATTACTGCCTTTTTGCCCGAAAATAAGAAGAATGCATAACTTTTTGCCATAAAAAAAGGAAATTTCTTCATTTTTGCTCCAAAATAAGGGGAATTTGTGCATTTTTGCGTCTAATTAACTGGAATTTCTGTCTTTTTCCCCCAAAACAAAAGGAAGTCCTGTCTTTTTGCCCCAAAATAAGGAAAATTTCTGACCAGTTACCCTGAAATAAGTAAAATTTCTGCAATTTTGCCCCAAAATAAGGGAAATTTCTGCTTTTTTGCTTCCAAATAAGGAGAATTTCAGCCTTTTTACCTCAAAATAAGGGGAATTTCTGCATTTTGGCAACAAAATATTAGGAATTTCTGCCTTTTTGCCCCAAAATAAGAAAATTTCTGCCTTTTTTCCCTGAAATAAGTGAAATTTCTGCAATTTTGCCCCAAAATAAGTGAAATTTCTGGAATTTTGCCCCAAAATAAGTGGAATTTCTGAGTTTTGCACCAAAATAACAAGAATTTCTCTTTTTTGCCCTAACATATAGGGAATTTCTGCCTTTTTGCCCCACAATTAGGGGAATTTCTGCAATTTGGTTCCAAAATACGGGGAATTTCTGCCTTTTTGCCTCCAAATAAGGGGAATTTCAGCCATTTTACCTCAAAATAAGGGGAATTTCTGCATTTTTGCCTCAAAATATTAGTAATTTCTCCATTTTTGCCCCAAAATAAGAAAATTTCTGCTTTTTTTCTAAAATAAGTGAAATTTCTGCAATTTTGCCTCAAAAATAAAAAAAAATTCTGACTTATTACCGTTAAATAAGTGAAATTTCTGCAATTTTGCCCCAAAATAAGGGAAATTTCTGCCTTTTTGCCTCCAAATAAGGGGAATTTCAGCCTTTTTACCTCAAAATAAAAGGAAATTCTGCATTTTTGCAACAAAATATTAGGAATTTCTGCATTTTTGCCCCCAAATAAGAAAATTTCTGCTTTTTTTCCCTGAAATAAGTGAAATTTCTGCAATTTTGCCCCAAAATAAGTGAAATTTCTGCAAATTTGCCCCTAAATAATGGAAATTTCTGGAATTTTGCCCCTAAAGAAGTGGAATTTTGAGTTTTGCACCAAAATAAGGAGAATTTCTGTTTTTTGCCCTAACATATAGGGAATTTCTGCCTTTTTGCCCCACAATTAGGGGAATTTCTTCAATTTTGTTCCAAAATACGGGGAATTTCTGCCTTTTTGCCCAAAAATAAGAAGAATGCATAGCTTTTTGCCATAAAAAAAGGAAATTTCTTCATTTTTGCTCCAAAATAAGGGGAATTTCTGCTTTTATGCCTCTAAATAACTGGAATTTCTGTCTTTTTCCCCCCAAAAAATGGAATTCCTGTCTTTTTACCCCAAAATAAGGAAAAGTTCTTACGAGTTACCCTGAAATAAGTGAAATTTCTGGAATTTTGCCTCAAAATAAGGGAAATTTCTGCCTTTTGGCTACCAACTAAGCAGAATTTCAGCCATTTTCCCTCAAAATAAGGGGAATTTCTGCATTTTTGCCACAAAATATTAGGAATTTCTGCCTTTTTGCCCCATAATAAGGAAAATCTCTGCCTTTTTTCCCTGAAATAAGTGAAATTTCTGCAATTTTGCCCCCAAATATGTGAAATTTCTGCAATTTTGCCCCAAAATAAGTGATATTTCTGCAATTTTGCCCCAAAATAAGAAAAATTTCTGGAATTTTGCCCCAAAATAAGTGGAATTTCTGAGTTTTGCCCCAAAATAAGGAGAATTTCTGTCTTTTTGCCCCAACATATAGGGAATTTCTGCCTTTTTGCCCCACAATTAGGGGAATTTCTGCAATTTTGCTCCAAAATACGGGGAATTTCTGCCTTTTTGCCCGAAAATAAGAAGAATGAATACCTTTTTGCCATAAAAAAGGGAAATTTCTTCATTTTTTCTCTAAAATAAGGGGAATTTCAGCGTTTTTACCTCAAAATAAGGGGAATTTCTGCATTTTTGCCACAAAATATTAGGAATTTCTGACTTTTTGCCCCAAAATAAGAAAATTTCTGCTTTATTTCCCTGAAATAAGTGAAATTTCTGCAATTTTGCCCCAAAATAAGTGATATTTCTACAATTTTGCCCCAAAATAAGGGAAATTTCTGGAATTTTGACCCAAAGTAAGTAGAATTTCTGAGTTTTGCCCCAAAATAAGGAGAATTTCTGTCTTTTTGCCCCAACATATAGGGAATTTCTGCCTTTTTGCCCCACAATTTGGGGAATTTCTGCAATTTTGCTCCAAAATACGGGGAATTTCTGCATTTTTGCCTGAAAATAAGAAGAATGCATACCTTTTTGCCATAAAAAAGGGAAATTTCTTCATTTTTTCTACAAAATAAGAGGAATTTCTGCTTTTTTGCCTCTAAATAAGTGGAATTTCTGTATTTTTTCCCCAAAACAAAGGAAAATTCTGTCTTTTTTGCCACAAAATAAGGAAAAATTCTGACTTATTACCCTGAAGTAAGTAAAATTTCTGCAATTTTGCCCCAAAATAAGGGAAATTTCTGCCTTTTTGCCCAGAAATAAGTGGAATTTCAGCCTTTTTACCTCAAAATAAGGAGAATTTCTGCATTTTTGCCACAAAATATTAGGAATTTCTGCCTTTTTGCCCCAAAATAAGGAAAATTTCGGCCTTTTTTCCCTGAAATAAGTGAAATTTCTGCAATTTTGCCCCAAAATAAGTGAAATTTCTGCAATTTTGCCCCAAAATAAGTCAAATTTCTGCAATTTTGCTCCAAAATACGGGGAATTTCTGTCTTTTTGCCTGAAAATAAGAAGAATGCATATCTTTTTGCCATAAAAAAGGGAAATTTCTTCATTTTTTCTCCAAAATAAGAGGAATTTCTGCTTTTTTGCCTCTAAATAAGTGGAATTTCTGTCTTTTTTCCCCAAAACAAAGGGAAATTCTGTCTTTTTTGCCACAAAATAAGGAAAAATTCTGAATTATTACTCTGAAGTAAGTGAAATTTCTGCAATTTTGCCCCAAAATAAGGGAAATTTCTGCCTTTTTGCCCACAAATAAGGGGAATTTCAGCCTTTTTACCTCAAAATAAGGAGAATTTCTGCATTTTTGCCACAAAATATTAGGAATTTCTGCCTTTTTGCCCCAAAATAAGGAAAATTTCTGCCTTTTTTCCCTGAAATAATTGAAATTTCTGCAATTTTGCCCCAAAATAAGTGAAATTTCTGCAATTTTGCCCCAAAATAAGTCAAATTTCTGAAATTTTGTCCCAAAATAAGGGTTATTTCAGGAATTTTGCCCCAAAATAAGTGGAATTTCTGAGATTTGCCCCAAATAAGGAGAATTTCTGTCTTTTTGCCCAAACATATAGGGAATTTCTGCTTTCTTGACCCACAATTAGGGGAATTTCTGTAATTTTGCTCCAAAATAAGGGGAATTTCTGCTTTTTTGCCCGAAAATAAAAAGAATGCATACCTTTTTGCCATAAAAAAGGGAAATTTCTTCATTTTTGCTCCAGAATAAGGGGAATTTCTGCTTTTTTGCCTCTAAATAAGTGGAATTTCTGACTTTTACCCCCAAAACAAAGGGAATTTCTTTTTTTTGCCCCAAAATAAGGAAAATTTCTGACTTATTACCCTGAAGTAATTGAAATTTCTGCAATTTTCCACAAAATACGTGAATTTTCTGCAATTTTTCCCCAAAATAAGTTTAATTCCTGAAATTTTGCTTCAAAATAAGTGAAATTTCTAAAATTTTGCCCCAAAATAAGTGGAATTTCTGAGATTTGCCCCAAAATAAGAAGAATTTCTGTCTTTTTGCCCCAACATATTGGGAATTTCTGCCTTTTTGACCCACAATTAGGGTAATTTCTGCAATTTTGCTCCAAAATATGGGGAATTACTGCCTTTTTTCCCGAAAATAAGAACAATGCATACCTTTTTGTCATAAAAAAAGGAAATTTTTTCATTTTTGCTCCAAAATAAGGGGAATTTCTGCTTTTTTGCCTCTAAATAACTGGAATTTCTGTCTTTTTCCCCCAAAATAAAGGGAATTCCTGTCTTTTTGCCCCAAAATAAGGAAAATTTCTGACTAGTTAGCCTGAAATAATTGAAATTTCTGCAATTTTGTCCCAAAATAAGGGAAATTTCTGCCTTTTTGACCACAAATAAGGAGAATTTCAGCCTTTTTACCTCAAAATAAGGGGAATTTCTGCATTTTTGCCACAAAATATTAGGAATTTCTGGCTTTTTGCCCCAAAATAAGAAAATTTCTGCTTTTTTTCCCTGAAATAAGTTAAATTTCTGCAATTTTGCCCCAAAATATGTCAAATTTCTGCAATTTTGCTCCAAAATACGGGGAATTTCTGTCTTTTTGCCCGAAAATAAGAAGAATGCATACCTTTTTGCCATAAAAAAGGGAAATTTCTTCATTTTTTCTCCAAAATAAGAGGAATTTCTGCTTTTTTGCCTCTAAATAAGTGGAATTTCTGTCTTTTTTCCCCAAAACAAAGGAAAAATCTGTCTTTTTTGCCACAAAATAAGGAAAAATTCTGACTTATTACCCTGAAGTAAGTGAAATTTCTGCAATTTTGCCCCAAAATAAGGGAAATTTCTGCTTTTTTGCCCACAAATAAAGGGAATTTCAGCCTTTTTACCTCAAAATAAAGAGAATTTCTGCATTTTTGCCACAAAATATTAGGAATTTCTCCCTTTTTGCCCCAAAATAAGGAAAATTTATGCTTTTTTTCCCTGAAATAAGTGAAATTTCTGCAATTTTGCCCTAAAATAAGTGAAATTTCTGCAATTTTGCCCCAAAACAAGACAAATTTCTGCAATTTTGCCCCAAAATAAGGGAAATTTCTGGAATTTTGCCCCAAAATAAGTGGAATTTCTGAGATTTGCCACAAATAAGGAGAATTTCTGTCTTTTTGCCCAAACATATAGGGAATTTCTGCTTTCTTGACCCACAATTAGGGGAATTTCTGTAATTTTGCTCTAAAATAAGGGGAATTTCTGCTTTTTTGCCCGAAAATAAGAAGAATCCATACCTTTTTGCCATAAAAAAGGGAAATTTCTTCATTTTTGCTCCAGAATAAGGGGAATTTCTGCTTTTTTGCCTCTAAATAAGTGGAATTTCTGACTTTTTCCCCCAAAACAAAGGGAATTTCTTTTTTTTGCCCCAAAATAAGGAAAATTTCTGACTTATTACCCTGAAGTAAGTGAAATTTCTGCAATTTTGCCCCAAATAAGTGAAATTTCTGCAATTTTGCCTGAAAATAAGTGAAATTTCTGGAATTTTGCCACAAAATAAGTTAAATTTCTGAGATTTGCCCCAAAATAATGAGAATTTCTGTCTTTTTGCCCCAACATATAGGGAATTTCTGCCTTTTTGACACACAATTAGGGGAATTTCTGCAATTTTGCTCCAAAATAAGGGGAATTTCTGCTTTTTTGCCTCTAAATTTTGGAATTTCTGTCTTTTTCCCCAAAAACAAAGAAAATTTTTGTCTTTTTTGCCCCAAAATAAGGAAAATTTCTGACTTATTACTGTGAAATAAGTGAAATTTCTGCAATTTTGACCCAAAAAGAGAAATTTCTGCATTTTTGCCCCCAAATAAGGGGAATTTCAGCATTTTTACCTCAAAATAAGTGCAATTTCTGCATTTTTGCCACAAAATAAAAAAAATTTCTGCCTTTTTTCCCTGAAATAATTGAAATTTCTGCAATTTTGCCCCAAAATAAGTGAAATTTCTGCAATTTTGCCCCAAAATAAGTCAAATTTCTGCAATTTTGCCCCAAAATAAGGGAAATTTCTGGAATTTTGCCCCAAAATAGGTGGAATTTCTGAGATTTGCCCCAAATAAGGAGAATTTCTGTCCTTTTGCCCAAACATATAGGGAATTTCTGCTTCCTTGACCCACAATTAGGGGAATATCTGTAATTTTGCTCCAAAATAAGGGAAATTTCTGCTTTTTTGCCTCTAAATAAGTGGAATTTCTGTCTTTTCCCACCAAAACAAAGGGAATTTCTGTCTTTTTGCCCCAATATAAGGAAAATTTCTGACTTATTACCCTGAAATAAGTGAAATTTCTGCAATTTTGCCCCAAAATAAGAAAAATTTCTGCCATTTTGCCCCCAAATAAGGGGAATTTCAACCTTTTTACCTCATAATAAGGGGAATTTCTGCTTTTTTGCCTGTAAATAAGTGGAATTTCTGACTTTTCCCCCCAAAACAAAGGGAATTTCTTTTTTTTGCCCCAAAATAAAAAAAAATTCTGACTTATTACCCTGAAGTAAGTAAAATTTCTGCAATTTTGCCCCAAACAAGTGAAATTTCTGCAATTTTGCCGAAAAATAAGTGAAATTTCTGCAATTTTGCCCCAAATAAGTGAAATTTCTGCAATTTTGCATGAAAATAAGTGAAATTTCTGGAATTTTGTCCCAAAGTAAGTGGAATTTCTGAGATTTGCTCCAAAATAAAAAGAATTTCTGTCTTTTTGCCCCAACATATAGGGAATTTCTGCCTTTTTGACCCACAATTAGGGGAATTTCTGCAATTTTGCTCCAAAATAAGAGGAATTTCTGCTTTTTTGCCTCTAAATAAGTGGAATTTCTGTCTTTTTCCCAAAAAACAAAGGGAATTTTTGTTATTTTTGCCCCAAAATATGGAAAATTTCTCACTTATTACCGTGAAATAAGTGAAATTTCTGCAATTTTGCCCCAAAACGAGAAATTTCTGCATTTTTGCCCCCAAATAAGGGGAATTTCAGCATTTTTACCTCAAAATAAGGGCAATTTCTGCATTTTTGCCACAAAATATTAGGAATTTCTGCCTTTTTTCCCCAAAATAAGGAAAGTTTCTGCCTTCTTTCTAAGAAATAAGTAAAATTTCTGCAATTTTGCCCCAAAATTAGTGAAATTTCTGCAATTTTGCCCCAAAATAAAAGAAATTTCTGCAATTTTGTTCCAAAATAAGTGGAATTTCTGAGTTTTGCTCTAAAATAAAAAGAATTTCTGTATTTGCCCTAACATATAGGGAATTTCTGCTTTTTGCCACACAATTAAGGTAATTTCTGCAATTTTGCTCCAAAATACACGGAATTTCTGCCTTTTTACTCGAAAATAAGAAGAATGCATACCTTTTTGCCATAAAAAAAGGAAATTTCTTCATTTTTGCTCCAAAATAAGGGGAATTTCTGCTTTTTTGCCTCTAAATAAGTGGATTTTCTGTCTTTTTCCCCCAAAACAAAGGGAATTTCTGTCTTTTTTGCCCCAAAATAAAAAAAAATTCTGACTTATTACCCTGAAATAAGTGAAATTTCTGCAATTTTGCCCTAAAATAAGGGAAATTTCTCCCTTTTTGCCCCCAAATAAGAGGAATTTCAGCCTTTTTCCCTCAAAATAAAAGGAATTTCTGCATTTTTGCCACAAAATATTAGGAATTTCTGCATTTTTGCCCGAAAATAAGAAAATTTCTGCATTTTTTCCCTGAAATAAGTGAAATTTCTGCAATTTTGCCCCAAAATAAGTGATATTTCTGCAAATTTGCCCCAAAATAAGGGAAATTTCTGGAATTTTGCCCCAAAGTAAGTGGAATTTCTGAGTTTTGCCCCAAAATAAGGAGAATTTCTGTCTTTTTCCCCCAACATATAGGGAATTTCTGCCTTTTTGCCCCACAATTAGGGGAATTTCTGCTATTTTGCTCCAAAATACGGGGAATTTCTGCCTTTTTGCCCTAAAATAAGAAGAATGCATACCTTTTTGCCATAAAAAAGAGAAATTTCTTCATTTTTTCTCCAAAATAAGAGGAATTTCTGATTTTTGCCTCTAAATACCTGGAATTTCTGTCTTTTTGCCCCAAAACAAAGGGAATTTCTTTCTTTTTTGCCACAAAATAAGGAAAAATTCTGACTTATTAACCTGAAGTAAGTGAAATTTCTGCAATTTTGCCCCAAAATAAAGGAAATTTCTGCTTTTTTACCCATATAAGGGGAATTTCAGCCTTTTTACCTCAAAATAAGTGGAATTTCTGCATTTTTGCACTCAAATATTAGGAATTTCTTACTTTTTGCCTCAAACAAGGAAAATTTCTGCAATTTGTACCAAAATAAAAGAAATTTCTGCCTTTTTGCCCCAATATAAGAAAATTTCTGCTTTTTTTCTGAAATAAGTGAAATTTCTGCAATTTTGCCCCAAAATAAGTGAAATTTCTGAGTTTTGCCTCAAAATAATTAGAATTTCTGTCTTTTTGCACCAACATATAGCGAATTTTTGCCTTTTTGCCCCACAATTACGTTAATTTCTGCAATTTTGCTCCAAAATACGGGGAATTTCTGCCTTTTTGCCAGAAAATAAGAAGAATGCATACATTTTGCCATAAATAAAGGAAGTTTCTTCATTTTTGCTCCAAAATAAGGGGAATTTATGCTTTTTTGCCTCTAAATAAGTGGAATTTCTGTGTTTCTCCCCGAAAACAAAGGGAATTTCTGTCTTTCTTGCCCAAGAATAAGGAAAAATTCTGACTTATTACACAGAAGTAAGTGAAATTTTTGCAATTTTGCCCCAAAATAAAGAAAATTTCTGCCTTTTTGCCCTAAAAAGAGGGGAATTTCAGCCTTTTTACCTCAAAATAAGGGGAATTTCTGCATTTTTGCCACAAAATATTATTAATTAATGCTTTTTTTGCCCCAAAATAAGGAAAATTTCTGCCTTTTTTCCCTGAAATAAGTGAAATTTCTGCAATTTTGCCTTAAAATAAGTAAAATTTCTGCAATTTTGCGCCAAAATAAGTGAAATTTCTGCAATTTTGCCACAAAATAAGTGAAATTTCTGGAATTTTGCCCCAAAATAAGTGGAATTTCTGAGATTTGCCCCAAAATATGGAGAATTTCTGTCTTTTGCCCCAACATATAGGGAATTTCTGCCTTTTTGACCCAAAATTAGGGGAAATTGTGCAATTTTGCTCCAAAATAAGGGGAATTTCTGCTTTTTTGCCACTAAATATGTGGAATTTCTGTCTTTTCCCCAAAATAAGAAAAATTTCTGCCTTTTTTCCCTGAAATAAGTGAAATTTCTGCAATTTTGCCCAAAATACGTGAAATTTCTGCAATTTTGCCCCAAAATAAGTGAAATTTCTGCAATTTTGCCCCAAAATAAGGGAAATTTCTGCCTTTTTGCCTCCAAATAAGGGGAATTTCAGCCTTTTTACCTCAAAATAAGGGGAATTTCTGCATTTTTGCCACAAAATATTAGGAATTTCTTCTTTTTGCCCCAAAATAAGGAAAATTTCTGCCTTTTTTCCCTGAAATAAGTGAAATTTCTGCAATTTTGCCCCAAAATACGTGAAATTTCTGCAATTATGCCACAAAATAAGTGAAATTTCGGAAATTTTGGCCCAAAATAAGTGGAATTTTTTAGATTTGCCCCAAAATAAGGAGAATTTCTGTCTTTTTGCCCAACATATAGGGAATTTCTGCCTTTTTGACCCACAATTAGGAGAATTTCTGCAATTCTGCTCCAAAATAAGGGGAATTTCTGCATTTTTGCCTCTAAATAAGTGGAATTTCTGTGTATTTCTCCCAAAACAAAGGGAATTTCTGTCTTTTTTGCCCCAAAATAAAAAAAAAAATTCTGACTTATTACCCTGAAGTAAGTGAAATTTCAGCAATTTTGCCCCGTTAAGGGAAATTTCTGCCTTTTTGCCCCCAAATAAGGAGAATTTCAGCCATTTTACCTCAAAATAAGGGGAATTTCTGCATTTTTGCCTCAAAAATATTAGGAATTTCTGCCTTTTTGCCCCAAAATAAGGAAAATTTCTGCCTTTTTTCCCTGAAATAAGTGAAATTTCTGCAATTTTTCCCCAAAATAAGGAAAATTTCTGCATTTTTGCCCCCAAATAAGGGGAATTTCAGCCTTTTTACCTCAAAATAAGGGGAATTTCTGCATTTTTGCCACAAAATATTAGGAATTTCTGCCTTTTTGCCCCAAAATAAGGAAAATTTCTGCATTTTTTCCTGAAATAAGTAAAATTTCTGCAATTTTGCCCCAAACTAAGTGAAATTTCTTCAATTTTGCCCCAAAATAAGGGAAATTTCTGGAATTTTTCCCCAAAATAAGTGGAATTCTGAGTTTTTCCCCAAAATAAGGAGAATTTCTGTCTTTTTGCCTAAACATATAAGGAATTTCTGCTTTTTTGCCCCACAATTAGGGGAATTTCTGCAATTTTGCTTCAAAATTCGGGGAATTTCTGTCTTTTTGCCCGAAAATAAGAAGAATGCATACCTTTTTGCCATAAAAAAGGGAAATTTCTTCATTTTTGCTCCAAAATAAGGGGAATTTCTGCTTTTTTGCCTCTAAATAAGTGGAATTTATGACTTTTTCCCCAAAAACAAAGGGAATTTTTTTTTTGCCCCAAAATAAATAAAATTTTTGACTCATTACTCTGAAGTAAGTAAAATTTCTGCAATTTTGCCCCAAATAAGTGAAATTTCTGCAACTTTGCCCGAAAATAAGTGAAATTTCTGGAATTTTGCCACAAAATAAGTGGAATTTCTGAGATTTGCCCCAAAATAAGGAGAATTTATGTCTTTTTGCCCCAACATATAAGGAATTTCTGCCTTTTTGACCCACAATTTGGGGAATTTCTGCAATTTTGCTCCAAAATAAGGGGAATTTCTGCTTTTTTGCCTCTAAATAAGTGGAATTTCTGTCTTTTTCCCCCAAAACAAAGGGAATTTCTGTCTTTTTTGCCCCAAAATAAGGAAAATTTCTGACTTATTACCCTTAAATAAGGGAAATTTCTGCAATTTTGCCTCAAAAAAAGAAAATTTTCTGCTTTTTTGCACCCAAATAAGGGGAATTTCAGGCATTTTACCTAAAAATAAGTGGAATTTCTGCATTTTTGCCCTAAAATAAGGGAAATTTCTTCCTTTTTGCCCTAAAATAAGGAAAATTTCTGCAATTTTGTATCAAAATAAAAGAAATTTCTGCCTTTTTGCCCCATATAAGAAAATTACTGCTTTTTATTTAAATAAGTGAAATTTCTGCTTTTTTGCCCCAAATAAGGGGAATTTCAGCCTTTTTACCTCAAAAAAAGTGGAATTTCTGCATTTTTACCCCCAAATATTAGGAATTTCTGACTTTTTGCCTCAAACAAGGAAAAGTTCTGCAATTTTGTACCAAAATAAAAGAAATTTCTGCCTTTTTGCCCCAATATAAGAAAATTTCTGCTTTTTTTTCTGAAATACGTGAAATTTCTGCAATTTTGCCCTAAAATAAGTGAAATTTCTGAGTTTTGCCCCAAAATAATTAGAATTTCTGTCTTTTTGTCCCAACATATAGCGAATTTCTGTCTTTTTGCCCCACAATTAAGGGAATTTCTGCAATTTGGCTCGAAAATATGGGGAATTTCTGCCTTTTTGCCTGAAAATAAGAAGAATGCATACTTTTTTGCCATAAAAAAGGGAAATTTCTTCATTTTTGCTCCAAAATAAGGGAATTTATGCTTTTTTGCCTTTAAATAAGTGGAATTTCTGTGTTTTTCCCCCAAAACAAAGGGAATTTCTGTTTTTTTTGCCCCACAATAAGGAAAAATTCTGACTTATTACACAGAAGTAAGTGAAATTTCTGCAATTTTGCCCCAAAATAAGGGAAATTTCTGCCATTTTGCCCTAAAATAAGGGGAATTTCAGCCCTTTTACCTCAAAATAAGGGGAATTTCTGCATTTTTGCCACAAAATATTATTAAATTTATGCCTTTTTTTGCCCCAACATAAGGAAAATTTCTGCCTTTTTTCCCTGAAATACGTGAAATTACTGCAATTTTGCCCCAAAATAAGTGAAATTTTTGCAATTTTGCCCCAAAATAAGTGAAATTTCTGCAATTTTGCCCCAAAATAAATGAAATTTCTGGAATTTTGCCCCAAAATAAGTGGAATTTCTGAGATTTGCCCCAAAATAAGGAGAATTTCTGTCTTTTGCCCCAACATATAGGGAATTTCTGCCTTTTTGAACCAAAATTAGGGGAAATTGTGCAATTTTGCTCCAAAATAAGGGGAATTTCTGTTTTTTGCCTCTAAATAAGTGGAATTTATGTCTTTTTCCTCCAAAACAAAGGGAATTTTTTTTTTGCCCCAAAATAAGGAAAATTTCTGACTTATTACCCTGAAATAAGTGAAATTTCTGCAATTTTGCCACAAAATAAGGGAAATTTCTGCCTTTTTTGCCCCAAAATAAGGGGAATTTCAACCTTTTTACCTCAAAATAAGTGGAATATCTGCATTTTTGTCTCAAAATAAGGGAAATTTCTGCCTTTTTGTCCCAAAATAAAAAAAATTTCACCAATTTTGTACCAAAATAAAAGAAATTTCTGGCTTTTTGCCCCAATATAAGAAAATTTCTGCTTTTTTTTCTGAAATAAGTGAAATTTCTGCAATTTTGCCCCAAAATAAGTGAAATATCTGAGTTTTGCCCCAAAATGAGGAGAATTTCTGTCTTTTTGCCCCAACATATAGAAAATTTCTGCCTTTTTGCCCCACAATTAGGGGAATTTCTGAAATTTTGCTCTAACATACAGGGAATTTCTGCCTTTTTGCCCGAAAATAAGAAGAATGCATACCTTTTTGCCATAAAAAAAGGGAAATTTCTTCATTTTTGCTCCAAAATAAAGGGAATTTCTGCTTTTTTGCCTCTAAATAAGTGGAATTTCTGTCTTTTTCCCACAAAAAAGAGGGAAGTTCTGTCTTTTTTGCCCCAAAATAAAGAAAAATTCTGACTTATTACCCTGAAGTAAATGAAATTTCTGCAATTTTGGCTGAAAATTAGGGAAATTTCTGTTTTTTTATCCCCAAATAATGAGAATTTCAGCCTTTTTACCTCAAAATAAGGGGAATTTCTGCATTTTTGCCCCAAAATAAGGAAAATTTCTGCAATTTTTTACCAAAATAAAAGAAATTTCTGCCTTTTTGCCCCAATATAAGAAAATTTCTGCTTTTTTTTCTGAAATAAGTGAAATTTCTGGAGTTTTGCCCCAAAATAAGGAGAATTTCTGTCTTTTTGTCCCATCATATACGTAATTTCTGCCTTTTTGCCCCACAATTAGGGGAATTTCTGCAATTTTGCTCCAAAATACGAGGAATTTCTTCCTTTTTGCCCGAAAATAAGAAGAATGCATACCGTTTTGCCATAAAAAAGGGAAATTTCTTCATTTTTGCTTCAAAATAAGGAAACTTTCTGCTTTTTTGCCTCTAAATAATTGGAATTTCTGTATTTTCCCCCAAAACAAAGGGAATTTTTGTCTTTTTGCCCCAAAATAAAGAAAAATTCTGACTTATTACCCTGAAATAAGTGAAATTTCTGCAATTTTACCCCAAAAAAAAAGAAAATTTCTGCTTTTTTGCCCCCAAATAAGGGGAATTTTAGCCTTTTTACCTCAAAATAAGGGGAATTTCTGCATTTTTGCCCTAAAAGAAGGGAAATTTCTGCCTTTTTGCCCCAAAATAAAAAAAAATATCTGCAATTTTGTATCAAAATAAAAGAAATTTCTGCCTTTTTGCCCCAATATAGGAAAATTTCTGCTTTTATTCTGAAATAAGTGAAATTTCTGCAATTTTGCCCCAAAATAAGTAAAATTTCTGCTTTTTTGCCCCAAATAAGAAGAATTTAAGCATTTTTACTTCAAAATAAGTGGAATTTCTGCATTTTTGCCCCAAAATATTAGGAATTTCTGACTTTTTGCCCCAAAACAAGGAAAATTTCTGCAATTTTGTACCAAAATAAAAGAAATTTCTGCCTTTTTGCCCCAATATGAGATAATTTCTGCTTTTTTTTTCTTAAATAAGTGAAATTTCTGCAATTTTGCCACAAAATAATTAGAATTTCTCTCTTTTTGCCCCAACATATAAGGAATTTCTGCCTTTTTGCCCCACGATTAAAGGAATTTCTGCAATTTTGCTCCAAAATACGGGGAATTTCTGCCTTTTTGCCCGAAAATAAGAAGAATGCATACCTTTTTGCCATAAAAAAGGGAAATTTCTTCATTTCTGCTCCAAAATAAGGGGAATTTCTGCTTTTTTTGCCTCTAAATAAGTGGAATTTTTGTGTTTTTCCCCCAAAACAAAGAAAATTTCTGTCTTTTTTGCCCCAAAATAAGGAAAAATTCTGACTTATTACACAGAAGTAAGTGAAATTTCTGCAATTTTGCCCCAAAATAAGGGAAATTTCTGCCTTTTTGCCTTAAAAAAAGGGGAATTTCAGCCTTTTTACCTCAAAATAAGTGGAATTTCTGCATTTTTGCCACAAAATATTAGAAATTTATGCTTTTTTGCCTCAAAATAAGGAAAATTTCTGCCTTTTTCCCTGAAATAAGTGAAATTTCTGCAATTTTGCCCCAAAATAAGTGAAATTTCTGCAATTTTGCGCCAAAATAAGTGAAATTTCTGCAATTTTGCCCCAAAATAAGTGAAATTTCTGGAATTTTGCCCCAAATTAAGGGAAATTTCTGCCTTTTTGCCCCAAAATGAGGAAATTTCTGTAATTTTGCTGAAATAAGTGAAATTTCTGCAATTTTGCCCCAAAATAAGTGAAATATCTGAGTTTTGCCCCAAAATAAGGAGAATTTCTGTCTTTCTGCCCAAACATATAGGGAATTTCTGCATTTTTGCCCCACAATTAGGGGAATTTCTGCAATTTTGCTCCAAAATACAAGGAATCTGCCTTTTTGTTCGAAAATAAGAAGAATGCATACCTTTCTGCCATAAAAATGCAAATTTCTTCATTTTTGCTTCAAAATAAAGGGAATTTCTGCTTTTTTGCCACTAAATAAGTGGAATTTCTATCTTTTTCCCACAAAACAAAGGGAAGTTCTGTCTTTTTTTCCCAAAAATAAGGAAAATTCCTGACTTATTACCCTGAAGTAAGTTAAATTTCTGCAATTTTGCCTGAAAATTAGGGAAATTTCTGCATTTTTATCCCCAAATATTGGGAATTTCAGCCTTTTTACCTCAAAATAGGAGGAACTTCTGAATTTTTGCCACAAAATATTAGGAATTTCTGCATTTTTGCCCCAAAATAAAAAAAATTTCTGCCTTTTTTCCCCGAAATAAGTGAAATTTCTGCAATTTTGCGCCAAAATAAGTGAAATTTTTGCAATTTTGCCCCAAAATATGTGAAATTTCCTGAAATTTGCCCCAAAATAAGTGTAATTACTGAGATTTGCCCAAAAATAAAGAGAATTTCTGCCTTTTTGCCCCAACATATAGAAAATTTCTGCTTTTTTGACCCACAATAAGGGGAATTTCTGAAATTTTGCTCCAAAATAAGGGAAATTTCTGCTTTTTTGACTCTAAATAAGTGGAATTTCTGTCTTTTTCCCCCAAAACAAAAGGAATTTCTGTTTTCTTTGCCCCAAAAGAAAGAAAATTTCTGACTTATTACCCTGAAATAAGTGAAATTTCTGCACTTTTGCCCCAAAATAAGGGAAATTTCTGCTTTTTTGTCACCAAATAAGGGAAATTTCAGCCTTTTTACCTAAAATAAGTGGAATTTCTGCATTTTTGCCCCAAAATAAGGGAAATTTCTCCCTTTTTGCCCCAAAATAAGGAAAATTTCTGCAATTTTTTACCAAAATAAAAGAAATTTCTGCCTTTTTGCCCCAATATAGGAAAATTTCTGCTTTTTTTTCTGAAATAAGTAAAATTTCTGGAATTTTGCCCCAAAATAAGGGAAATTTCTGAGTTTTGCCCTAAACTAAGGAGAATTTCTGTCTTTTTGTCCCATCATATAGGGAATTTCTGCCTTTTGCCCCACCATTAGGGGAATTTCTGCAATTTTTCCCCAAAATACGATGAATTTCTGCATTTTTGCCCGAAAATAAGAAGAATGCATACCGTTTTGCCATAAAAAAGGGAAATTTCTTCATTTTTGCTTCAAAATAAAGGGAATTTCTGCTTTTTTGCTACTAAATAAGTGGAATTTCTGTCTTTTTCCCACAAAACAAAGAGATGTTCTATCTTTTTTGCCCTAAATAAAGAAAATTTCTGACTTACTACCCAGAAGTAAGTGAAATTTCTGCAATTTTGCCTGAAAATTAGGGAAATTTCTGCCTTTTTATCCCCAAATAATGAGAATTTCAGCCTTTTTACCTAAAAATAAGGGGAATTTCTGCATTTTTCCACAAAATATGAAAAATTTCTGCCTTTTTGCCCCAAAATAAAAAAAATTTCTGCCTTTTTTCCCTGAAATAAGTGAAATTTCTGCAATTTTGCCCCAAAATAAGTGAAATGTCTGCAATTTTGTTCCAAAATATGTGAAATTTCTGGAATTTTGCCCCAAAATAAGTGAAATTTCTGGAATTTTGCCCCAAAATAAGTGGAATTTCTGAGATTTGCCCCAAAATAAAGAGAATTTCTGTCTTTTGCCCTAACATATAGGGAATTTCTGCCTTTTTGAACCAAAATTATGGGAAATTGTGCAATTTTGCCTCAAAATAAGGGGAATTTCTGCTTTTTTGCCTCTAAATAAGTGGAATTTCTGTCTTTTTCCCCCAAAACAAAGGGATTTTTTTTTGCCCCCAAATAAGTAAAATTTCTGACTTATTACCATGAAATAAGTGAAATTTCTGCAATTTTGCCCCAAAATAAGGGAAATTTCTGCTTTTTTGTCACCGAATAAGGGGAATTTCAGCCTTTTTTCCTAAAACAAGTGGAATTTCTGAATTTTTGCCCCAAAATAAGGGAAATTTCTCCCTTTTTGCCCCAAAATAAGGAAAATTTCTGCAATTTTTTACCAAAATAAAAGAAATTTCTGCCTTTTTGCCCCAATAAAAGAAAATTTCTGCTGTTTTTTTTTGAAATAAGTGAAATTTCTGGAATTTTGCCTCAAAATAAGGGAAATTTCTGAGTTTTGCCCCAAACTAAGGACAATTTCTGTCTTTTTGTCCCATCATATAGGGAATTTCTGCCTTTTTGCCCCACCATTAGGGGAATATCTGCAATTTTGCTCCAAAATACGGGGAATTTCTGCCTTTTTGCCTGAAAATAAAAAGAATGCATACCGTTTTGCCATAAAAAAAGGGAAATTTCTTCATTTTTGCTCCAAAATAAGGGGAATTTCTGCTTTTTTGCCTCTAAATAAGTGGAATTTCTGTCTTTTTCCCCCAAAACAGAAGGAATTTCTGTTTTTTTTTTGCCCCAAAATAAGGAAAATTTCTGACTTATTACCCTGAAATAAGTGAAATTTCTGCAATTTTGCCCCAAAATAAGGGAATTTTCTGCTTTTTTGTCACCAAATAATGGGAATTTCAGCCTTTTTACCTAAAATAAGTGGAATTTCTGCATTTTTGCTATAAATTAATGGAAATTTCTGCTTTTTTGCCCCAAAATAAGGAAAATTTTTGCAACTTTTTACCAAAATAAAAGAAATTTCTGCCTTTTTGCCCCAATATAAGAAAATTTCTGCTTTTTTTTTTCTGAAATAAGTGAAATTTCTGGAGTTTTGCCCCAAAATAAGGAGAATTTCTGTTTTTTTGTCCCATCATATACGGAATTTCTGCATTTTTGCCCCACAATTAGGGGAATTTCTGCAATTTTGCTCCAAAATACGAGGTATTTCTTCCTTTTTGCCCGAAAATAAGAAGAATGCATACCGTTTTGCCATAAAAAAGGGAAATTTCTTCATTTTTGCTCCAAATTAAGGAAACTTTCTGCATTTTTGCCTCTAAATAATTGGAATTTCTGTATTTTCCCCCAAAACAAAGGGAATTTCTGTCTTTTTGCCCCAAAATAAGAAAAAATTCTGACTTATTACCCTGAAATAAATGCAATTTTACCCCAAAAAAATGAAAATTTCTGTTTTTTGCCCCCAAATAAGGGGAAATTCAGCCTTTTTACCTCAAAATAAGTGGAATTTCTGCATTTTTGCCCTAAAATAAGGGAAATTTCTGCCTTTTTGCCCCAAAATAAGGAAAATATCTGCAATTTTGTATCAAAATAAAAGAAATTTCTACCTTTTTGCCCCAATATAAGAAAATTTCTGCTTTTTTTTCTGAAATAAGTGAAATTTCTGCAATTTTGCCCCAAAATAAGTAAAATTTCTGCTTTTTTGCCCCAATAAAGGGAATTTCAGCCTTTTTACTTCAAAATAAGTGGAATTTCTGCATGTTTGCCCCAAAATATTAGGAATTTCTGACTTTTTGCCCCAAAACAAAGAAAATTTCTGCAATTTTGTACCAAAATAAAAGAAATTTCTGCCTTTTTGCCCCAATATAATTCATGCTTTTTTTTCTGAAATAAGTGAAATTTCTGCAATTTTGCCACAAAATAATTAGAATTTCTGTCTTTTTGCCACAAATATAGGGAATTTCTGCCTTTTTGCCCCACCATTAGGGGAATTTCTGCAATTTTTCTCCAAAATACAGGGAATTTCTGCCTTTTTGCCGGAAAATAAGAAGAATGCATACCGTTTTGCCATAAAAAAGGGAAATTTCTTCATTTTTGCTTCAAAATAAAGGGAATTTCTGCTTTTTTGCCACTAAATAAGTGGAATTTCTGTTTTTTTCCTACAAAACAAAGAGATGTTCTATCTTATTTGCCCTAAAATAAGGAAAATTTCTGACTTATTACCATGAAGTAAGTGAAATTTCTGCAATTTTGCCTGAAAATTAGGGAAATTTCTGCCTTTTTATCCCCAAATAATGAGAATTTCAGCCTTTTTACCTAAAAATAAGGGGAATTTCTGCATTTTTGCCACAAAATATGAGGAATTTCTGCCTTTTTGCCCCAAAATAAAGAAAATTTCTGCCTTTTTTTCCTGAAATAAGTGAAATTTCTGCAATTTTGCCCCAAAATAAGTGAAATGTCTTCAATTTTGTTCCAAAATATGTGAAATTTCTGGAATTTTGCCCCAAAATAAGTAGAATTTCAGAGATTTTCCCCAAAATAAAGAGAATTGCTGTCTTTTTGCCCCAAGATATAGAAAATTTCTGCCTTTTTGACCCACAATTAGGGGAATTTCTGCAATTTTGCTCCAAAATAAGGGGAATTTCTGCCTTTTTGCCTGAAAATAAGAAGAATGCATACATTTTTGCCATAAAAAACGGAAATTTCTTCATTTTTGCTCCAAAATAAGGGGAATTTCTGCATTTTTGCCTCTAAATAAGTGGAATTTCTGTCTCTTTCCCCCAAAACAAAGGGAATTTCTGACTTTTTCGCCGCAAAGTAAGGAAAAATTCTGACTTATTACCCTGAAGTAAGTGAAATTTCTGCAATTTTGCCCCAAAATAAGGAAAATTTCTGCATTTTTCCCTGAAATAAGTGAAATTTCTGCAATTTTGCCCCAAAATAAGTGAAATTTCTAGAATTTTGTCCCCAAAAAAGTGGAATTTCTGAGATTTGCCCCAAAATAAGAAGAATTTCTGTCTTTTTGCCCCAACATATAGGGGATTTCTGCTTTTTTGACCCACAGTTAGGGGAATTTCTGCAATTTGCTCCAAAATAAGGGGAATTTCTGCTTTTTTGCCTCTAAATAAGTGGAATTTCTGTCTTTTTTTCCAAAACAAAGGAAATTTCTGCCTTTTTGCCCCAAAATAAAAAATTTCTGACTTATTACCCTGAAATAAGTGAAATTTCTGCAATTTTGCCCCAAAATAAGAGAAATTTCTGCTTTTTTGCCCCCAAATAAGGGGAATTTCAGCCTTTTACCTCAGAATAAGTGGAATTTCTGCATTTTTTCCCCAAAATATGGGAAATTTCTGCCTTTTTGCCTTAAAATAAGAAAAATTTCTAAAATTTTTTACCATAATAAAAGAAATTTCTGCCTTTTTGCCCCAAAATAAGTAAATTTCTACTTTTTTCTGCAATATGTAAAATTTCTGCAATTTTGCCCCAAAATAAGTCAAATTTCTGCAATTTTGCCCCAAAATAAGGGAAATTTCTAGAATTTTGCCCCAAAAAGTGGAATTTCTTATTTGGCCCCAAAATAATGAGAATTTCTGTTTTTTGCACTAACATATAGGGAATTTCTGCCTTTTTGCCCCACAATTAGGGGAATTTCTGCAATTTTGCTCCAAAATACGGGGAATTTCTGCCTTTTTGCCCGAAAATAAGAAGACTGCATACATTTTTTGCCATAAAAAAAGGAAATTTCTTCATTTTTGCTCCAAAATAAGGGGAATTTCTGCTTTTTTGCCTCTAAATAAGTGGAATTTCTGTCTTTTTCCCCCAAAACAGAAGGAATTTCTGTTTTTTTTTTGCCCCAAAATAAGGAAAATTTCTGACTTATTACCCTGAAATAAGTGAAATTTCTGCAATTTTGCCCCAAAATAAGGGAATTTTCTGCTTTTTTGTCACCAAATAATGGGAATTTCAGCCTTTTTACCTAAAATAAGTGGAATTTCTGCATTTTTGCTATAAATTAAGGGAAATTTCTGCTTTTTTGCCCCAAAATAAGGAAAATTTTTGCAATTTTTTACCAAAATAAAAGAAATTTTTGCCTTTTTGCCCCAATATAAGAAAATTTCTGCTTTTTTTTTTCTGAAATAAGTGAAATTTCTGGAGTTTTGTCCCAAAATAAGGAGAATTTCTGTCTTTTTGTCCCATCATATACGGAATTTCTGCATTTTTGCCCCACAATTAGGGGAATTTCTGCAATTTTGCTCCAAAATACGAGGAATTTCTTCCTTTTTGCCCGAAAATAAGAAGAATGCATACCGTTTTGCCATAAAAAAGGGAAATTTCTTCATTTTTGCTCCAAATTAAGGAAACTTTCTGCATTTTTGCCTCTAAATAATTGGAATTTCTGTATTTTCCCCCAAAACAAAGGGAATTTCTGTCTTTTTTGCCCCAAAATAAGAAAAAATTCTGACTTATTACCCTGAAATAAGTGAAATTTCTGCAATTTTACCCCAAAAAAATTGAAAATTTCTGCTTTTTTGCCCCCAAATAAGGGGAATTTCAGCCTTTTTACCTCAAAATAAGTGGAATTTCTGCATTTTTGCCCTAAAATAAGGGAGATTTCTGCCTTTTTGCCCCAAAATAAGGAAAATATCTGCAATTTAGTATCAAAATAAAAGAAATTTCTGCCTTTTTGCCCCAATATAAGAAAATTTCTGCTTTTTTTTCTGAAATAAGTGAAATTTCTGCAATTTTGCCCCAAAATAAGTAAAATTTCTGCTTTTTTGCCCCAAATAAGAGGAATTTCAGCCTTTTTACTTCAAAATAATTGGAATTTCTGCATTTTTGCCCCAAAATATTAGGAATTTCTGACTTGTTGCCCCAAAACAAGGAAAATTTCTGCAATTTTGTACCAAAATAAAAGAAATTTCTGCCTTTTTGCCCCAATATAAGATAATTTCTGCTTTTTTTTCTGAAATAAGTGAAATTTCTGCAATTTTGCCCCAAAATAATTAGAATTTCTGTCTTTTTGCCCCAACATATAGGGATTTCTGCCTTTTTGCCCCACAATTAAGGGAATTTCTGCAATTTTGCTCCAAATTATGGGGAATTTCTGCCTTTTTGCCCGAAAATACGAAGAATGCATACCTTTTTGCCATAAAAAAGGGAAATTTCTTCATTTTTGCTCCAAAATAAGGGGAATTCCTGCTTTTTTGCCTCTAAATAAGTGGAATTTCTGTGTTTTTCCCCCCCAAAAAAGAGAATTTCTGTCTTTTTTGCCCCAAAATAAGGAAAAATTCTGACTTATTACACAGAAGTAAGTGAAATTTCTGCAATTTTGCCCCAAAATAAGGAAATTTCTGCCTTTTTGCCCTAAAATAAGGGGAATTTCAGCCTTTTTACCTCAAAATAAGGGGAATTTCTGAATTTTTGCCACAATATATTAGGAATTTATGCTTTTTTGCCACAAAATAAGGAAAATTTCTGCCTTTTTCTCCTGAAATAAGTGAATTTTCTGCAATTTTGCCCCAAAATAAGTGAAATTTCTGCAATTTTGCCCCAAAATAAGTGAAATTTCTGCAATTTTGCCCCAAAATAAGTGAAATTTCTGGAATTTTGCCCCAAAATAAGTGGAATTTCTGAGATTTGCCCCAAAATAAGGAGAATTTATGTCTTTTGCCCTAACATATAGGGAATTTCTGCCTTTTTGACCCAAAATTACGGGAAATTGTGCAATTTTGCCTCAAAATAAGGGGAATTTCTGCTTTTTTGCCTCTAAATAAGTGGAATTTCTGTCTTTTTCCTTCAAAACAAAGGGATTTTTTTTTGCTCCCAAATAAGTAAAATTTCTGACTTATTACCCTGAAATAAGTGAAATTTCTGCAATTTTGCCCCAAAATAAGGGAAATTTCTGCTTTTTTGTCACCAAATAAGGGGAATTTCAGCCTTTTTTCCTAAAATAAGTGGAATTTCTGAATTTTTGCTCTAAAATAAGGGAAATTTCTCCCTTTTTGCCCCAAAATAAGGAAAATTTCTGCAATTTTTTACCAAAATAAAAGACATTTCTGCCTTTTTGCCCCAATAAAAGAAAATTTCTGCTTTTTTTTCTGAAATAAGTGAAATTTCTGGAATTTTGCCTCAAAATAAGGGAAATTTCTGAGTTTTGCCCCAAACTAAGGACAATTTCTGACTTTTCGTCCCATCATATAGGGAATTTCTGCCTTTTTGCCCCACCATTAGGGGAATTTCTGCAATTTTGCTCCAAAATACGGGGAATTTCTGCCTTTTTGCCCGAAAATAAGAAAAATGCATACCGTTTTGCCATAAAAAAGGGAAATTTCTTCATTTTTGCTCCAAAATAAGGGGAATTTCTGCTTTTTTGCCTCTAAATAAGTGGAATTTCTGTCTTTTTCCCCAAAAACAGAAGAAATTTTGGTTTTTTTGCCCCAAAATAAGGAAAATTTCTGACTTATTACCCTGAAAAAAGTGAAATTTCTGCAATTTTTCCCCAAAATAAGGGAAATTTCTGCTTTTTTGTCACCAAATAATGGGAATTTCAGCTTTTTTACCAAAAATAAGTGGAATTTCTGCATTTTTGCTCCAAAATAAGGGAAATTTCTGCCTTTTTGCCCCAAAATAAAGAAAATTTTTGCAATTTTTTACCAAAATAAAAGAAATTTCTGCCTTTTTGCCCCAATATAAGAAAATCTGCTTTTTTTTCTGAAATAAGTGAAATTTCTGGAGTTTTGCCCCAAAATAAGGAGAATTTCTGTCTTTTTGTCCCATCATATACGGAATTTCTGCCTTTTTGCCCCATAATTAGAAGAATTTCTGCAATTTTGCTCCAAAATACGACGAATTTCTTCTTTTTGCCCGAAAATAAGAAGAATGCATACCGTTTTCCATAAAAAAGGGAAATTTCTTCATTTTTGCTCCAAAATAAGGAAACTTTCTGCTTTTTTGCCTCTAAATAATTGGAATTTCTGTATTTTCCCCCAAAACAAAGGGAATTTCTGTGTTTTTTGCCCCAAAATAAGGAAAAATTCTGACTTATTACCCTGAAATGAGTGAAATTTCTGCAATTTTACCCCAAAAAAAGGAAAATTTCTGCTTTTTTGCCCCCAAATAAGGGGAATTTCAGCCTTTTTACCTCAAAATAAGTGGAATTTCTGCATTTTTGCCCTAAAATAAGGGAAATTTCTGCCTTTTTGCCCCAAAATAAGGAAAATATCTGCAATTTTGTATCAAAAAAAAGAAATTTCTGCCTTTTTGCCCCAATATACGAAAATTTCTGCTTTATTTTCTGAAATAAGTGAAATTTCTGCAATTTTGCCCCAAAATAAGTAAAATTTCTGCTTATTTGCCACAAATAAAGGGAATTTCAGCCTTTTAACTTCAAAATAATTGGAATTTCTGCATTTTTGCCCAAAAATATTAGGAATTTCTGACTTTTTGCCCCAAAACAAAGAAAATTTCTGCAATTTTGTACCAAAATAAAAGAAATTTCTGCCTTTTTGCCCTAATATAAGATAATTTCTGCTTTTTTTTCTGAAATAAGTGAAATTTCTGCAATTTTGCCCCAAAATAATTAGAATTTCTGTCTTTTTGCCACAACATATAGGGAATTTCTGCCATTTTGACCCAAAATTACGGGAAATTGTGCAATTTTGCCTCAAAATAAGGGGAATTTCTGTCTTTTTCCCCCAAAACAAAGGGATTTTTTTTTGCCCCCAAATAAGTAAAATTTCTGACTTATTACCCTGAAATAAGTGAAATTTCTGCAATTTTGCCCCAAAATAAGGGAAATTTCTGCTTTTTTGTCACCAAATAAGGGGAATTTCAGCCTTTTTTCCTAAAATAAGTGGAATTTCTGAATTTTTGCCCGAAAATAAGGGAAATTTCTCCTTTTTTCCCCAAAATAAAGAAAATTTCTGCAATTTTTTATCAAAATAAAAGAAATTTCTGCCTTTTTGCCCCAATTAAAAGAAAATTTCTGCTTTTTTTTTCTGAAATAAGTGAAATTTCTGGAATTTTGCCCCAAACTAAGGAGAATTTCTGTCTTTTTGTCCCATCATATAGGAAATTTCTGCCTTTTTGCCCCACCATTAGGGGAATTTCTGCAATTTTGCTCCAAAATATGGGGAATTTCTGCCTTTTTGCCCGAAAATAAGAAGAATGCATACCGTTTTGCCATAAAAAAGGGAAATTTCTTCATTTTTGCTCCAAAATAAGGGGAATTTCTGCTTTTTTGCCTCTAAATAAGTGGAATTTCTGTCTTTTTCCCCCAAAACAGAAGAAATTTCTGGTTTTTTTGCCCCAAAATAAGGAAAATTTCTGACTTATTACCCTGAAATAAGTGAAATTTCTGCAATTTTGCCCCAAAATAAGGGAAATTTCTGCTTTTTTGTCACCAAATAATGGGAATTTCAGCTTTTTTACCTAAAATAAATGGAATTTCTGCATTTTTGCTCCAAAATAAGGGAAATTTCTGCCTTTTTGCCCCAAAATAAAGAAAATTTTTGCAATTTTTTACCAAAATAAAAGAAATTTCTGCCTTTTTGCCCCAATATAAGAAAATTTCTGCTTTTTTTCTGAAATAAGTGAAATTTCTGGAGTTTTGCCCCAAAATAAGGAGAATTTCTGTCTTTTTGTCCCATCATATACGGAATTTCTGCCTTTTTGCCCCACAATTAGAAGAATTTCTGCAATTTTGCTCCAAAATACGGGGAATTTCTGCCTTTTTGCCCGAAAATAAGAAGAATGCATACCGTTTTGCCATAAAAAAGGGAAATTTCTTCATTTTTGCTCCAAAATAAGGGGAATTTCTGCTTTTTTGCCTCTAAATAAGTGGAATTTCTGTCTTTTTCCCCCAAAACAGAAGAAGTTTCTGGTTTTTTTGCCCCAAAATAAGGAAAATTTCTGACTTATTACCCTGAAATAAGTGAAATTTCTGCAATTTTGCCCCAAAATAAGGGAAATTTCTGCTTTTTTGTCACCAAATAATGGGAATTTCAGCTTTTTTACCTAAAATAAATGGAATTTCTGCATTTTTGCTCCAAAATAAGGGAAATTTCTGCCTTTTTGCCCCAAAATAAAGAAAATTTTTGCAATTTTTTACCAAAATAAAAGAAATTTCTGCCTTTTTGCCCCAATATAAGAAAATTTCTGCTTTTTTTCTGAAATAAGTGAAATTTCTGGAGTTTTGCCCCAAAATAAGGAGAATTTCTGTCTTTTTGTTTCATCATATACGGAATTTCTGCCTTTTTGCCCCACAATTAGAAGAATTTCTGCAATTTTGCTCCAAAATACGAGGAATTTCTTCCTTTTTGCCCGAAAATAAGAAGAATGCATACCGTTTTGCCATAAAAAAGGGAAATTTCTTCATTTTTGCTCCAAAATAAGGAAACTTTCTGCTTTTTTGCCTCTAAATAATTGGAATTTCTGTATTTTCCCCCAAAACAAAGGGAATTTCTGTCTTTTTTGCCCCAAAATAAGGAAAAATTCTAACTTATTACCCTGAAATAAGTGAAATTTCTGCAATTTTACCCCAAAAATAGGAAAATTTCAAATTTTTTGCCCCCAAATAAGGGGAATTTCAGCCTTTTTACCTCAAAATAAGTGGAATTTTTGCATTTTTGCCCTAAAATAAGGGAAATTTCTGCCTTTTTGCCCCAAAATAAGGAAAATATCTGCAATTTTGTATCAAAATAAAGAAATTTCTGCCTTTTTGCCCCAATATAAGAAAATTTCTGCTTTTTTTTCTGAAATAAGTGAAATTTCTGCAATTTTGCCCCAAAAAAAGTAAAATTTCTGCTTTTTTGCCCCAATAAAGGGAATTTCAGCCTTTTTACTTAAAAATAAGTGGAATTTCTGCATTTTTGCCCCAAAATATTAGGAATTTCTGACTTTTTGCCCCAAAACAAAGAAAATTTCTGCAATTTTGTACCAAAATAAAAGAAATTTCTGCCTTTTTGCCCCAATATAGGATAATATCTGTTTTTTTTTTGAAATAAGTGAAATTTCTGCAATTTTGTCCCAAAATAATTAGAATTTCTGTCTTTTTCCCCTAACATATAGGGAATTTCTGCCTTTTTGCCCCACAATTAAGGGAATTTCTGCAATTTTGCTCCAAAATACGGGGAATTTCTGCCTTTTTGCCCGAAAATAAGAAGAATGCATTCCTTTCTGCCATAAAAATGGAAATTTCTTCATATTTGCTTCAAAATAACGGGAATTTCTGCTTTTTTGCTACTAAATAAGTGGAATTTCTGTCTTTTTCCCACAAAACAAAGGAAAGTTCTGTCCATTTTCCCCAAAATAAGGAAAATTCCTGACTTATTACCCTGAAGTAAGTGAAATTTCTGCAATTTTGCCCAAAAATTAGGGAAATTTCTGCCTTTTTATCCTCAACAAATGGGAATTTAAGCCTTTTTACCTTAAAATAGGGGGAATTTCTGCATTTTTGCCACAAAATATTAGGAATTTCTGCCTTTTTGCCCCAAAATAAAGAAAATTTCTGCCTTTTTTCCCCGAAATAAGTGAAATTTCTGCAATTTTGCCCAAAAATAAGTGAAATTTCTGCAATTTTGCCCCAAAATATGTGAAATTTCCTGAATTTTGCCCCAAAATAAGTGGAATTTCTGAGATTTGCCCAAAAATAAAGAGAATTTCTGTCTTTTTGCCCCAACATATAGAAAATTTCTGCCTTTTTGAGCCACAATTAGGGGAATTTCTGCAATTTTGCTCCAAAATAAGGGGAATTTCTGCTTTTTTGCCTCTAAATAAGTGGAATTTCTGTCTTTTTCCCCCAAAACAAAAGGAATTTCTGGTTTTTTTTGCCCCAAAATAAGGAAAATTTCTGACTTATTACCATGAAATAAGTGAAATTTCTGCAATTTTGCCCCAAAATAAGGGAAATTTCTGCTTTTCTGTCACCAAATAAGGGGAATTTCCGCCTTTTTACCTAAAATAATTGGAATTTCTGCATTTTTGCCCCAAAATAAGGGAAATTTCTCCCTTTTGCCCCAAAATAAAGAAAATTTCTGCAATTTTTTACCAAAATAAAAGAAATTTCTTCCTTTTTGCCCCAATATAAGAAAATTTCTGCTTTTTTTTGTGAAATAAGTGAAATTTCTGGAATTTTCCTTCAAAATAAGGGAAATTTCTGAGTTTTGCCCCAAACTAAGGAGTATTTCTGTCTTTTTGTCCCATCATGTATGGAATTTCTGCCTTTTCGCCCCACCGTTAGGGGAATTTCTGCAATTTTGCTCCAAAATACGGGGAATTTCTGCCTTTTTGCCCGAAAATCAGAAGAATGCATACCGTTTTGCCATAAAAAGGGGAAATTTCTTCATTTTTGCTCCAAAATAAGTGGAATTTCTGCTTATTTGTTTCTAAATAAGTGGAATTTCTGTCCTTATCCCGCAAAACAAAGGGAATTCCTGTCTTTTTTGCCCCAAAATATGAAAATTTATGACCTATTACAATGGAATAAGCGAAATTTCTGCAATTTTGACCCAAAATAAGGGAAATTTCTGCCTTTTTGCCTCCAAATAAGAGGAATTTCAGCCTTTTTACCTCAAAATAAGGGGAATTTCTGCATTTTTGCCCCAAAATATGGGAAATTTCTGACCTTTTGCCCCAAAATAAGAAAAATTTCTGTAATTTTGTACCAAAATAAAAGAAATTTCTGCCTTTTTGCCCCAAAATAAGAAAATATCTGCTTTTTTTTCAAATAAGTGAAATTTCTGCAATTTTGCCACCAAAAAAGTCAAATTTCTGCAATTTTGCCCCAAAATAAGGGAAATTTCTAGAATTTTGCCCCAAAATAAGTGGAATTTCTGAGTTTTGCCCCAAAATAAGGAGATTATCTGTCTTTTTGCCCCAACATATAGGGAATTTCTGCCTTTTTGCGGCACAATAAGGGGATTTTCTGCAATTTTGCTCCAAAATACGGGGAATTTCTGCCTTTTTGCCAGAAAATAAGAAGAATGCATACCTTTTTGCCATAAAAAAAGGAAATTTCTTCATTTTTGCTCGAAAATAAGGGGAATTTCTTCTTTTTTGCCTCTAAATAAGTGGAATTTCTGTCTTTTTCCCCAAATACAAAGGAAATTTCTGAGATTTTTGCCACAAAATAAGGAAAATTTCTGACTTATTTCCCTGAAATAAGTGAAATTTCTACAATTTTGCCCGAAAATAAGGGAAATTTCTGCATTTTTGCCTCCAAATAAGAAGAATTTCAGCCTTTTTACCTCAAAATAAGGGGTATTTCTGGATTTCTGCCCCAAAATATGAAAAATTTCTGCCTTTTTGCCCCAAAATAAGAAAAATTTCTGCAATTTTGTACCAAAATAAAAGAAATTTCTGCAATTTTGCCCCAAAATAAGTCAAATTTCTTCAATTTTGCCCCAAAATAAGGGAAATTTCTGGAATTTTGCCCCAAAAAAAGTGAAATTTCTGAGTTTTGCCCCAAAATAAGAATTTCGATCTTTTTGCCCCAACACATAGGGAATTTCTGCCTTTTTGCCCCACAATTAGGGGAATTTCTGCAATTTTGCTCCAAAATACAAGGAATTTCTGCCTTTTTGCCTGAAAATAAGAAAAATGCATACCTTTTTGCCATAAAAAAAAGGAAATTTCTTCATTTTTGCTCCAAAATAAGGGGAATTTCTTCTTTTTTGCCTCTAAATAAGTGGAATTTCTGTCTTTTTCCCCCAATACAAAGGAAACTTCTGAGATTTTTGCCACAAAATAAGGAAAATTTCTGACTTATTACCCTGAAATAAGTGAAATTTCTACAATTTTGCCCAAAAATAAGAGAAACTTTCTGCCTTTTTGCCTCCAAATAAGAAGAATTTCAGCCTTTTTACCTCAAAAAAAGGGGTATTTCTGGATTTCTGCCACAAAATATGAAAAATTTCTGCCTTTTTGCCCCAAAATAAGAAAAATTTCTGCAATTTTGTACCAAAATAAAAGAAATTTCTGCAATTTTGCCCCAAAATAAGTCAAATTTCTTCAATTTTGCCCCAAAATAAGGGAAATTTCTGGAATTTTGCCCCAAAAAAGTGAAATTTCTGAGTTTTGCCCCAAAATAAGAATTTCGATCTTATTGCCCCAAAATATAGGGAATTTCTGCCTTTTTGCCCCACAATTAGGGGAATTTCTGCAATTTTGCTCCAAAATATGGGGAATTTCTGCCTTTTTGCCCGAAAATAAGAAGAATGCATACCTTTTTGCCATAAAAAAGGGAAATTTCTTCATTTTGGCTCCAAAATAAGGGGAATTTCTGCTTTTTTGCCTCTAAATAAGTGGAATTTCTGTCTTTTTCCCCCAAAACAAAGGGAATTTCTGTCTTTTTTGCCCCAAAATAAGGAAAATTTCTGACTTATTACCCTGAAATAAGTGAAATTTCTGCAATTTTGCTCCAAAATAAGGGAAATTTCTGCTTTTCTGTCACCAAATAAGGGGAATTTCCGCCTTTTTACCTAAAATAATTGGAATTTCTGCATTTTTGCCCCAAAATAAGGGAAATTTCTCCCTTTTGCCCCAAAATAAAGAAAATTTCTGCAATTTTTTACCAAAATAAAAGAAATTTCTGCCTTTTTGCCCCAATATAAGAAAATTTCTGCTTTTTTTGTGAAATAAGTGAAATTTCTGGAATTTTGCTTCAAAATAAGGGAAATTTCTGAGTTTTTCCCCAAACTAAGGAGTATTTCTGTCTTTTTGTCCCATCATGTAGGGAATTTCTGCCTTTTCGCCCCACCGTTAGGGGAATTTCTGCAATTTTGCTCCAAAATACGGGGAATTTCTGCCTTTTTGCCCGAAAATAAGAAGAATGCATACCGTTTTGCCATAAAAAGGGGAAATTTCTTCATTTTTGCTCCAAAATAAGTGGAATTTCTGCTTATTTGTTTCTAAATAAGTGGAATTTCTGTCCTTATCCCGCAAAACAAAGGGAATTCCTGTCTTTTTTGCGCCAAAATATGAAAATTTATGACCTATTACAATGGAATAAGTGAAATTTCTGCAATTTTGACCCAAAATAAGGGAAATTTCTGCCTTTTTGCCTCCAAATAAGAGGAATTTGAGCCTTTTTACCTCAAAATAAGGGGAATTTCTGCATTTTTGCCCCAAAATATGGGAAATTTCTGACCTTTTGCCCCAAAATAAGAAAAATTTCTGCAATTTTTAACCAAAATAAAAGAAATTTCTGCCTTTTGCCCCAAAATAAGAAAATTTTTGCTTTTTTTCTGAAATAAGTAAAATTTCTGCAATTTTGCCCCAAAATTAGGGGAATTTCTGCATTTTTGCCCCCAAATAAAGGGAATTTCAGCATTTTTAACTCAAAATAAAGGGAATTTCTGCATTTTTGCCTCAAAATATTAGGAATTTCTGCATTTTTGCACCATAATAAAAAAATTTCTGCCTTTTTTCCCTGAAATAAATGAAATTTCTGAAATTTTGCCCCAAAATAAGGGAAATTTCTGGAATTTTGCCCCAAGATAAGCGGAATTTCTGAGTTTTGCACCAAAATAAGGAGAATTTCTGTTTTTTGCCCTAACATATAGGGTATTTCTGCCTTTTTGCCCCACAATTAGGGGAATTTCTGCAATTTTGCTCCAAAATACGGGGAATTTCTGCCTTTTTGCCCAAAAATAAGAAGAATGCATACCTTTTTGCCATAAAAAAGGGAAATTTCTTCATTTTTGCTCATAATTAAGAAGAATTTCTGCTTTTTTGCCTCTAAATAAGTGGAATTTCTTTCTTTTTCCCGAAAAACAAAGGGAATTCCTGTCTTTTTTGCCCCAAAATAAGGAAAATTTCTGACTTATTACCCTGAAATAAGTGAAATTTCTCCAATTTTGCCCGAAAATTAGGGAAATTTCTGCCTTTTTGCCCTCAAATAATGGGAATTTCATCCTTTTAACCTCAAAATAAGGGGAATTTCTGCATTTTTGCCACCAAATATTAGGAATTTCTGCCTTTTTGTTTCAAAATAAAAAAAAATTCTGCCCTTTTTCCCTGAAATAAGTGAAATTTCCTCAATTTTGCATCAAAATAAGTCAAATTTCTGCAATTTTGCCCCAAAATAAGGGAAATTCCTGGAATTTTGCCCCAAAATAAGTGGAATTTCTGAGTTTTGCCCCAAAATAAGGAGAATTTCTTTCTCTTTGCCCCAACATATCGGGAATTTCTGTGTTTTTGCCCCACAATTAGAAGAATTTCTGCAATTTTGCTCCAAGATATGGAGAATTTCTGCTTTTTTTCCCCGAAAATAAGAAGAATGCATACCTTTTTGCCATAAAAAAGGGAAATTTCTTCATTTTTGCTCCAAAATAAGGGGAATTTCTGCATTTTTGCCTCTAAATAACTGGAATTTCTGTATTTTTCCCCCCAAAAAAAGGGAATTTCTGTATTTTTTGCCCCAAAATAAGGAAAATTTCTGACTTATTACCCTGAAGTAAGTGAAATTTCTGCAATTTTGCCCCAAAATAAGGGAAATTTCTGCCTTTTTGCCCTAAAATAAGGGGAATTTCAGCCTTTTTACCTCAAAATAAGGGGAATTTCTGCATTTTTGCCACAAAGTATTAGGAATTTATGCTTTTTTGCCACAAAATAAGAAAAATTTCTGCCTTTTTTTTCTGAAATAAGTGAAATTTTTGCAATTTTGCGCCAAAATAAGTGAAATTTCTGCAATTTTGCGCCAAAATAAGTGAAATTTCTGGAATTTTGCCCCAAAATAAGTGGAATTTCTGAGATTAGCCCCAAAATAAGGAGAATTTCTGTCTTTTGCCCCAACATATAGGGAATTTCTGCCTTTTTGACCCAAAATTAGGGGAAATTGTGCAATTTTGCCCCAAAATAAGAGGAATTTCTGCTTTTTTGCCTCTAAATAAGTGGTATTTCTGTCTTTTTCCCCCAAAACAAAGGGATTTTTTTTGCCCCAAAATAAGTAAAATTTCTGACTTATTACCCTGAAATAAGTGAAATTTCTGAAATTCTGCCCCAAAATAAGGGAAATTTCTGCTTTTTTGCCCCCAAATAAGGGGAATTTCAACCTTTTTACCTCAAAATAAGTGGAATTTCTGCATTTTTGCCCCAAAATAAGGGAAATTTTTGCCTTTTTGCCCCAAAATAAAGAAATTTCTGTAATTTTGTACCAAAATAAAAGAATTTTCTGGCTTTTTACCCCAATATAAGAAAATTTCTGCTTTTTTTTCTGAAATAAGTGAAATTTCTGCAATTTTGCCCCAAAATAAGTGAAATTTCTGAGTTATGCCCCAAAATAAGGAGAATTTCTGTCTTTTTGCCCAAACATATAGGAAATTTCTGACTTTTTGCCCCACAATTAGGGGAATTTCTGCAATTTTGCTCCAAAATACGGGTAATTTCTGCCTTTTTGCCCGAAAATAAGAAGAATGCATACCTTTCTGCCAGAAAAATGGAAATTTCTTCAGTTTTGCTGCAAAATAAAGGGAATTTCTGCTTTTTTGCCACTAAATAAGTGGAATTTCTGTCTTTTTCCCACAAAACAAAGGGAAGTTCTGTCTCATTTTCCCCAAAATAAGAAAAATTCCTGACTTATTACCCTAAAGTAAGTGAAATTTCTGCAATTTTGCCCGAAAATTAGGGAAATTTCTGCATTTTTATCCCCCCAAAAATGGGAATTTCAGCCTTTTTACCTCAAAATAGGGGAAATTTCTGCATTTTTGCCACAAAATATTAGGAATTTCTGTATTTTTGCCCCAAAATAAAGAAAATTTCTGCTTTTTTTTTCCGAAAAAAGTGAAATTTCTGCAATTTTGCCCCAAAACAAGTGAAATTTCTGCAATTTTGCCCCAAAACAAGTGAAATTTCTGCAATTTTGCCCCAAAATATGTGAAATTTCCTGAATTTTGCCCCAAAATAAGTGGAATTTCTGAGATTTGCCCAAAAATAAAGAGAATTTCTGTCTTTTTGCCCCAACATATAGAAAATTTCTGCCTTTTTGACCCACAATTAGGGGAATTTCTTCAATTTTGCTCCAAAATAAGGGGAATTTCTGCTTTTTTGCCTTTAAATAAGTTGAATTTCTGTCTTTTTCCCCCAAACAAAAAAGAATTTCAGTTTTTTTTGCCCCAAAATAAGGAAAATTTCTGACTTATTACTCTGAAATAAGTGAAATTTCTGCAATTTTGCCCCAAAATAAGGGAAATTTCTGCTTTTTTGTCACCAAATAAGGGGAATTTCAGCCTTTTTACCTAAAATAAGTGGAATTTCTGCATTTTTGCCCCAAAATAAGGGAAATTTCTCCCTTTTTACCCCAAAAAAGGAAAATTTCTGCAATTTTGTACCAAAATAAAAGAAATTTCTGCCTTTTTACCACATTATAAGAAAATTTCTGCTTTTTTTCTGAAATAAGTGAAATTTCTGGAATTTTGCTTCAAAATAAGAAAAATTTCTGAGTTTTGCCCCAAACTAAGGAGAATTTCTGTCTTTTTGTCCCATCATATAGGGAATTTCTGCCTTTTTGCCCCACCCTTAGGGGAATTTCTGCAATTTTGCTCCAAAATACGGGGAATTTCTGCCTTTTTGCCCGAAAATAAGAAGAATGCATACCGTTTTGCCATAAAAAAGGGAAATTTCTTCATTTTTGCTCCAAAATAAGGGGAATTTCTGCTTTTTTGCCTCTAATAATTGGAATTTCTGTATTTTCCCCCAAAACAAAGGGAATTTCTGTCATTTTTGCCCCAAAATATGAAAATTTCTGACTTATTACCATGAAATAAGTGAAATTTCTGCAATTTTGACGCAAAATAAAGGAAATTTCTGCCTTTTTGCCCCCAAATAAGAGGAATTTCAGCCTTTTTACCTCAAAATAAGGGGAATTTCTGCATTTTTGCCCCAAAATATGGGAAATTTCTGACTTTTTGCCCCAAAATAAGAAAAATTTCTGCAATTTTGTACCAGAATAAAAGAAATTTCTGCCTTTTTGCCCCAAAATATGAAAATATCTGCTTTCTTTGAAATAAGTGAAATTTCTGCAATTTTGCCACCAAAAAAGTCAAATTTCTGCAATTTTGCCCCAAAATAAGGGAAATTTCTAGAATTTTGCCCCAAAATAAGTGGAATTTCTGAGTTTTGCCCCAAAATAAGGAGAATTTCTGTCTTTTTGCCCCAACATATAGGGAATTTCTGCATTTTTGCGGCACAATAAGGGGAATTTCTGCAATTTTGCTCCAAAATACCAGGAATTTCTTCCTTTTTGCCCGAAAATAAGAAGAATGCATACCTTTTTGCCATAAAAAAAGGAAATTTCTTCATTTTTGCTCCAAAATAAAAGGAATTTCTTCTTTTTTGCCTCTAAATAAGTGGAATTTCTGTCTTTTTCTACCAAAACAAAGGAAATTTCTGAGTTTTTCGCCCCAAAATAAGGAAAATTTCTGGCTTATTACCCTGAAGTAAGTGAAATTTCTGCAATTTTGCCCGAAAATAAGGGAAATTTCTCCCTTTTTGCCCCCAAATAAGAAGAATTTCAGCCTTTTTACCTCAAAATAAGAGGAATTTCTGGATTTCTGCCCCAAAATATGAAAAATTTCTGCCTTTTTGACCCAAAATAAGAAAAATTTCTGCAATGTTGCCCCAAAATAAGGGAAATTTCTGGAATTTTGCCCCAAAAAAGGGAAATTTCTGAGTTTTGCCCCAAAATAAGAATTTTGATCTTTTTGCCCCAACATATAGGGAATTTCTGCCTTTTTGCCCCACAATTAGGGGAATTTCTGCAATTTTGCTCCAAAATACAGGGAATTTCTGCCTTTTTGCCCGAAAATAAGAATAATGCATACCTTTTTGTCATTAAAAAGGGAAATTTCTTCATTTTTGCTCCAAAATAACGGGAATTTTTTCATTTTTCCCTCTAAATAAGTGGAATTTCTGTCTTTTTCCCCCAAAACAAAGGAAATTTCTGTCTTTTTTGCCCCAAAATAAGGTAAATTTCTGACTTATTACCTGAAATAAGTTAAATTTCTGCAATTTTGCTCCAAAATAAGGGAAATTTCGGCCTTTTGCCCCCGAAAAAAGGGAATTTCAGCCTTTTTACCACAAAATAAGGGAAATTCTGCATTTTTGCCCCAAAATATGGGAAATTTCTGCTTTTTTGCCCCAAAATAAGAAAAATTTCTGCAATTTTGTAACAAAATAAAAGAAATTTCTGCCTTTTGACCCAAAATAAGAAAATTTCTGCTTTTTTTCTGAAATAAGTAAAATTTCTTCAATTTTGCCCCCAAATTAGGGGAATTTCTGCCTTTTTGCCCCCAAATAAAGGGAATTTCAGCCTTTTTACCTCAAAATAAAGGGAATTTCTGCATTTTTGCACAAAATATTAGGAATTTCTGCTTTTTTGCACCATAATAAAAAAATTTCTTCCTTTTTTCCCTGAAATAAGTGAAATTTCTGAAATTTTTCCCCAAAATAAGGGAAATTTCTGGAATTTTGCCCCAAAATAAGTGGAATTTCTGAGTATTGCACCAAAATAAAGAGAATTTGTGTTTTTTGCCCTAACATATAGGGAATTTCTGCCTTTTTGCCCAAAAATAAGAAGAATGCATACCTTTTTGCCATAAAAAAGGGTAATTTCTTCATTTTTGCTCCAAAATAAGGGGAATTTCTTCTTTTTTGCCTCTAAATAAGTGGAATTTCTCTCTTTTTCCCGCAAAACAAAGGGAATTCCTGTCTTTTTTGCCCCAAAATAAGAATAATTTCGGACTTATTACCCTGACATAAGTGAAATTTCTCCAATTTTGCCCGAAAATTAGTGAAATTTCTGCCTTTTTGCCCCCAAATAATGGGAATTTCAGCCTTTAACCTCAAAATAAAGGGAATTTCTGCATTTTGCCACAAAATATTAGGAATTTCTGCCTTTTTATTTCAAAATAAGGAAAATTTCTGCCTTTTTTCCCTGAAATAAGTGAAATTTCTGCAATTTTGCCCCAAAATAAGTCAAATTTCTGCAATTTTGCCCCAAAATAATGGATACTTCTGGAATTTTGCCCCAAAATAAGTGGAATTTCTGAGTTTTGCCCCAAAATAAGGAGAATTTCTGTCTCTTTGCCCTAACATATAGGGAATTTCTCCGTTTTTGCCCCACAATTAGGGGAATTTCTGCAATTTTGCTCCAAGATATGGGGATTTTCTGCCTTTTTGCCCGAAAATAAGAAGAATGCATACCTTTTTGCCATAAAAAAAGGGAAATTTCTTCATTTTTGCTCCAAAATAAGGGGAATTTCTGCTTTTTTCCTCTAAATAACTGGAATTTCTGTCTTTTTCCCCCAAAACAAAGGGAATTACTGTCTTTTTGCCCCAAAATAAGGAAAATTTTTGACTTATTACCCTGAAGTAAGTGAAATTTCTGCAATTTTGCCCCAAAGTAAGGGAAATTTCTTCTTTTTGCCCCCAAATAAAGAAAATTTCAGCTTTTTTACCTCAAAATAAGGGGAATTTCTGCATTTTTGCCCCAAAATAACAGAAATTTCGGCCTTTTTGCCTCAAAATAAGGAAAATTTCCGCCTTTTTTCCCTGAAATAAGTGAAATTTCCGAAATTTTGCCCTACAATAAGGGAAATTTCTGGAATTTTGCCCCAAAATAAGTGGAATTTCTGAGTTTTGCCCCAAAATAAGGAGAATTTCTGTCTTTTTACCCTAACATATAGGGAAATTCTGCCTTTTTGCCCCACAATTCGGGGAATTTCTGCAATTTTGCTCCAAAATACAGGGAATTTCTCCCTTTTTGCCCGAAAATAAGAAGAATGCATAAATTTTTGCCATAAAAAAAGAGAAATTTCTTTATTTTTGCTCCAAAATAAGGGGAATTTCTGCTTTTGCCTCTAAACTAGTGGAATTTCTGTATTTTTCCCTCAAAACAAAGGGAATTCCTGTCTTTTTTGCCCCAAAATAAGGAAAATTTCTGACTTATTACTCTGAAATAAGTGAAATTTCTGCAATTTTGCCCCAAAATTAGGGAAATTTCTGCCTTTTTCCCCCTAAATAAGAGCTATTTCAGCCTTTTTACCTCAAAATAAGGGGAATTTCTGCATTTTTGCCACAAAATATTAGGAATTTCTGCCTTTTTGCACCAAAATAAAAAAATTTCTGCCTTTTATCCCTGAAATAATTGAAATTTCTGCAATTTTGCCCCAAAATAAGTGAAATTTCTGCAATTTTGCCCCAAAATAAGGTTAATTTCTGGAATTTTGCCCCAAAATAAGTGGAATTTCTGAGATTTGTCCCAAAATAAGGAGAATTTCTGTTTTTTTGCCCCAACATAAAGGGAATTTCTGCCTTTTTGCCCCAAAATTAGGGGAATTTCTGCAATTTTGCTCCAAAATAGGGGAAATTTCTGCCTTTTTGCCCAAAAATAAGAAGAATGCATCCCTTTTTTGCCATAAAAAAGGGAAATTTCTTCATTTTTTCTCCAAAATAAGGGGAATTTCTGCTTTTTTGCCTCTAAATATGTGGAATTTCTGTCTTTTTCCCCCAAAACAAAGGGAATTCCTGTCTTTTTTGCCCCAAAATAAGGAAAATTTCTGACTTATTACCCTGAAGTAAGTGAAGTTTCTGCAATTTTGCTCCAAAATAAGAGAAATTTCTTCCTCTTTGCCCCCAAATAAGGGGAATTTAATCCTTTTTTACCTCAAAATAAGGGGAATTTCTGCATTTTTGCCACAAAATATTAGAAATTTCTTTCTTTTTGCACCAAAATAAGAAAATTTCTGCCTTTTTTCCCTGAAATAAGTGAAATTTCTGCAATTTTGCCCCAAAATAAGGTAAATTTTTGGAATTTTGCCCCAAAATAAGTGGAATTTCTAAGTTTTGCCCCAAAATAAGAAGAATTTCTGTCTTTTTTCCCTAACATATAGGGAATTTCTGCCTTTTTGCCCCACAATTAGGAGAATTTTTGCAATTTTGCTCCAAAATACAGGGAATTTCTGCCTTTTTGCCCGAAAATAAGAAGAATGCATAAGTTTTTGCCATAAAAAAGGGAAATTTCTTTATTTTTGCTCCAAAATAAGCGGAATTTCTGCTTTTTTGCCTCTAAATTAGTGGAATTTCTGTCTTTTTCCCTCAAAACAAAGGGAATTCCTGTCTTTTTTGCACCAAAATAAGGAAAATTTCTGACTCATTACTCTGAAATAAATGAAATTTCTGCAATTTTGTTCCAAAATTATTGAAATTTCTGCCTTTTTGTCCCCAAATAAGGGAATTTCAGCCTTTTTTACCTCAAAATAAGGGGAATTTCTGCATTTTTGCCACAAAATATTAGGAATTTCTTCCTTTTTGCACCAAAATGAGAAAATTTCTGCATTTTTTCCCTGAAATAAGTGAAATTTCTGCAATTTTGCCTCAAAATAAGTGAAATTTCTGCAATTTTGCCCCAAAATAAGGGAAATTTCTGGAATTTTGCCCTAAAATAAGTGGAATTTCTGAGATTTGCCACAAAATAAAGAGAATTTCTGTCTTTTTGCCCCAACATATAGGGAATTTCTGCCTTTTTGCCCCACAATTAGGGGAATTTCTGCAATTTTGCTCCAAAATACGGGAAATTTCTGCCTTTTTGCCCAAAAATAATAAGAATGCATACCTTTTTGCCATAAAAAAAAATTTCTTCATTTTTGCTCCAAAATCAGGGGAATTTCTGCTTTTTTACCTCTAAATATGTGGAATTTCTGTCTTTTTCCCCCAAAACAAAGGGAATTCCTGTCTTTTGTGCCCCAAAATAACAAAAATTTCTGACTTATTACCCTGATATAAGTGAAATTTCTCCAATTTTGCCACAAAATAAGGGAAATTTCTGCATTTTGCCCCCAAATAAGGGGAATTTTAGCCTTTTTACCTCAAAATAAGGGGAATATCTGCATTTTTGACACAAAATATTAGGAATTTCTGTTTTTTTGCCCCCAATTAAGAAAATTTCTGCTTTTTTCCTCTGAAATAAGTGAAATTTTGCAATTTTGCCCCAAAATAAGTCAAATTTCTGCAATTTTGCCCCAAAATAATTAGAATTTCTGTCTTTTTGCCCCAACATACAGGGAATTTCTGCCTTTTTGCCCCACAATTAGGGGAATTTCTGCAATTTTGCTCCAAAATACGGGGAATTTTTACTTTTCAGCCCGAAAATAAGGGGAATGTTTACCTTTTGCCACAAAAAGGGAAATTTCTTCATTTTTGCTCCAAAATAATGGGAATTTCTGCTTATTTGCCTCAAAATAAGTGAAATTTCTGCGTTTTTACGGAAAAATAAATGGAATTTCTGTCTTTTTGCCCCAAAATAAAAGGAATTTTTGAATTGTGACCTGAAATAAGTGAAATTTCTTCAATTTTGCCTTAAAACAAAAGAAATTTCTGCCTTTTTGCGACAAAATAAGGGGAATTTCTGTCTTTTTGCACCAAAATAAGGGAAATTTCTGCCTTTTTGCACCCAAATAAGGGGAATTTCAGCCTATTTATCTCAAAATAAGGGGAATTTCTGGATTTCTGCCTCTAAATAAGTGGAATTTCTGTCTTTTTCCCCCAAAACAAAGGGAATTTCTGTCTTTAATGCCCCAAAATAAGGAAAATTTCTGACTTATTACCCTGAAATAAGTGAAATTTTTGCAATTTTATCCCAAAATAAGAGAAATTTCTGCCTTTTGCCCCCAAATAAGAGGAATTTCAGCCTTTTTACCTCAAAATAAGGGGAATTTCTGCATTTTTGCCCCAAAATATGGGAAATTTCTGCCTTTTTGCCCCAAAATAAGAAAAATTTCTGCAATTTTGTACCAAAATAAAAGAAATTTCTGCCTTTTGTTCCAAAATAAGAAAATTTCTGCTTTTTTTCTGAAATAAGTAAAGTTTTGCAATTTTGCCCCAAAATTAGGGGAATTTCTGCCTTTTTGCCCCCAAATAAAAGGAATTTCAGCCTTTTTACCTCAAAATAAAGGGAATTTCTGCATTTTTGCCACAAAATATTAGGAATTTCTGCATTTTTGCACCATAATAAGAAAATTTCTGCCTTTTTTCCCTTAAATAAGTGAAATTTCTGAAATTTTGCCCCAAAATAAGGGAAATTTCTGGAATTTTGCCCCAAAATAAGTGGAATTTCTGAGTTTTGCACCAAAATAAGGAGAATTTCTGTTTTTTGCTCTAACATATAGGAAATTTCTGCCTTTTTGCCCCACAGTTAGGGGAATTTCTGCAATTTTGCTCCAAAATACAGGGAATTTCTGCCTTTTTCCCGAAAATTAAGAAGAATGCATACCTTTTTGCCATAAAAAAGGGAAATTTCTTTATTTTTGCTCATAATTATGGGGAATTTCTGCTTTTTTGCCTCTAAATAAGTGGAATTTCTGTCTTTTTCCCGCAAAACAAAGGGAATTCCTGTCTTCTTTGGCCCAAAATAAGGAAAATTTCTGACTTATTACCCTGAAATAAGTGAAATTTCTCCAATTTTGCCCGAAAATTAGGGAAATTTCTGGCTTTTTGCCCCCAAATAATGGGAATTTCAGCCTTTTAATCTCAAAATAAGGGGAATTTCTGCATTATTGCCACAAAATATTAGGAATTTCTGCCTTTTTGTTTCAAAATAAGGAAAATTTCTGCCTTTTTTCCTGAAATAAGTGAAATTTCTGCAATTTTTCCCCAAAATATGTCAAATTTCTGCAATTTTGCCCCAAAATAAGACAAATTTCTGGAATTTTGCCCCAAAATAAGTGGAATTTCTGAGTCTTACCCAAAATAAGGAGAATTTCTGTGTCTTTGCCCCAACATATAGGGAATTTCTGCGTTTTTGCCCCACAATTAGGGGAATTTCTGCAATTTTGCTCCAAGATATGGGGAATTTCTGCATTTTTGCCCGAAAATAAGAAGAATGCATACCTTTTTGCCATAAAAAAAGAGAAATTTCTTCATTTTTGCTCCAAAATAAGGGAAATTTCTGCTTTTTTGCCTCTAAATTAGTGGAAATTCTGTATTTTTCCCTCAAAACAAATGGAATTCCTGTCTTTTTTGCCCCCAAATAAGGAAAATTTCTGACTTATTACTCTGAAATAAGTGAAATTTCTGCAATTTTGCCCCAAAATTAGGGGAATTTCTGCCGTTTTGCGCCCAAATAAGAGAAATTTCAGCCTTTTTACCACAAAATAAGGGGAATTTCTGCATTTTTGCCACAAAATATTAGGAATTTCTGCCTTTTTGCACCAAAATAAAAAAATTTCTGCCTTTTTTCCCAAAATAAGTGAAATTTCTGCAATTTTGCCCCAAAATAAGTGAAATTTCTACAATTTTGCCCCAAAATAAGGGAAATTTCTGGAATTTTGCCCCAAAATAAGTGGAATTTCTGAGATTTGCCCCAAAATAAGAAGAATTTCTGTCTTTTTGCCCCAACATATAGGGAATTTCTGCCTTTTTGCCCCACAATTAGGGGAATTTCTGCAATTTTGCTCCAAAATATGGGAAATTTCTGCCTTTTTGCCCAAAAATAAGAAGAATGCATACCTTTTTGCCATAAAAAAGGGAAATTTCTTCATTTTTTCTCCAAAATAAGGGGAATTTCTGCTTTTTTGCCTCTAAATATGTGGAATTTCTGTCTTTTTCTCCCAAAACAAAGGGAATTCCTGTCTTTTTTGCCCCAAAATAAAGAAAATTTCTGAAATATTACCCTGAAGTAAGTGAAATTTCTGCAATTTTGCCCCAAAATAAGAAAAATTTCTTCCTTTTTCCCCCAAATAAAAGGAATATCAGCATTTTTACCTAAAATTGAGGGGAAATTCTGCATTTTTGCCCCAAAATAAGAAAATTTCGGCCCTTTTGCCTCAAAATAAAGAAAATTTCTGCTTTTTTTCCCTGAAATAATTGAAATTTCTGCAATTTTGCCCCAAAATAAGGTAAATTTTTGGAATTTTGCCCCAAAATAAGTGGAATTTCTAAGTTTTGTCCCAAAATAAGGAGAATTTCTGTCTTTTTGCCCTAACATATAGGGAATTTCTGCCTTTTTCCCCCACAATTAGGGGAATTTCTGCAATTTTGCTCCAAAATACGGGGAATTTCTGCCTTTTTGCCCAAAAATAAGAAGAATGCATACCTTTTTGCCATAAAAAAGGGAAATTTCTTCATTTTTGCTCCAAAATAAGCGGAATTTCTGCTTTTTTGCCTCTAAATTAGTGGAATTTCTTTTTCCCTCAAAACAAAGGGAATTCCTGTCTTTTTTGCACCAAAATAAAGAAAATTTCTGACTTATTACTCTGAAATAAGTGAAATTTCTGCAATTTTGCCCCAAAATTAGGGAAATTTCTGCCTTTTTGCCCCCAAATAAGGGGAATTTCAGCCTTTTTTACCTCAAAATAAGGGGAATTTCTGCATTTTTGCCACAAAATATTAGGAATTTCTTCCTTTTTGCACCAAAATAAAAAAATTTCTGCCTTTTTTCCCTGAAATAAATGAAATTTCTGCAATTTTGCCCCAAAATAAGTGAAATTTCTGCCTTTTTGCCTCCAAATAAGGGGAATTTCAGCCTTTTTACATCAAAATAAGGGAAATTTTTGCATTTTTGCTACAAAATATGGGAAATTTCAGCCTTTTTGCCCCCCAAAAAAAAAAATTCTGCAATTTTGTACCAAAATAAAAGAAATTTCTGCCTTTTTGCCCCAAAATAAGGAAAATTTCTGCCTTTTTTTCTCTGAAATAAGTGAAATTTCTGCAATTTTGCCCCAAAATAAGTCAAATTTCTGCAATTTTGCCTCAAAATAAGGGAAATTTCTGGAATTTTGCCCCAAAATAAGTGGAATTTCTGAGTTTTGCCCCAAAATAATAAGAATTTCTTTCTTTTTGCCCCAACATATAGGGAATTTCTGCATTTTGCCCCACAATTAGGGGAATTTCTGCAATTTTGCTCCAAAATACGTGGAATTTCTACTTTTTAGTCCGAAAATAAGGGGAATGTATACCTTTTGCCACAAAATAGGGAAATTTCTTCATTTTTGCCCAAAAATAAGAGGAATTTCTGCCTTTTTACCTCAAAATAAGTGAAATTTCTGCCTTTTTACCTAAAAATAAACGGAATTTCTGTCTTTTTGCCCCAAACTAAAAGGAATTTTTGAATTTTGCCTTGAAATAAGTGAAATTTCTGCAATTTTGCCCCAAAATAAGGGAAATTTCTGCCTTTTGCCACAAAATAAGGGGAATTTCTGTATTTTTACTCCAAAATAAAGGGAATTTCAGCCTTTTTACATCATAATAAGGGGAATCTCTGCCTTTTTGCCCTAAAATATGGGGAATTTCTGTATTTTTGCCCCAAAATAAAGAAAATTTCTACAATTTTGTACCAAAATGAAAGTTATTTCTGCCTTTTTGCTCCAAAATAAGAGAAATTTCTGCGTTTTCCCCTGAAATAAGTTAAATTTCTATAATTTTGCCCCAAAATAAGGGAGATTTCTGCAATTTTGCCTCAAAATAAAGGAAATTTCTGAAATTTTGCCCCAAAATAAGAAGAATTTCTGACTTTTTGCCCTGAAATAAGGAGAATTTCTGTTATTTTGTAACAAAATAATGTGAATTTCTGCATTTTCCCTCAAAATTAGGAGAATATGTGCAATTTTGCTTCAAAATACAAGGAATTTTTGCCTTATTGAACCAAAATAAAGGGAATTTCTGCATTTTTGCAAAAATATAAGGGGAATTTCTGAAATTTTACTCCAAAATACAAGGAATTTCTGCATTATTGCTCGAAATACAGTAGAATTTCTGCCTTTTTGCAGTGAAATATTTGAAATTTCCACAATTTTACCCCAAAATAAGAGGAATTTCTGTTTTTGGCCCCAAAATTAGGAGAATTTCTGCTTTTTGCCCCAAAATAAGGCAAATTTCTGACTTTTTGCCCTGAAATAAGTGAAATTTCTGCCATTTTGCCCCAAAATAAGGGGAATTTCAGCCTTTTGCCAAAATAAGGGGAATTTCAGCATTTTACCTCCAAATAAAGAAAATTTTTGCCTTTTTGCCACAAAATATGGAGAATTTCTGCCTTATTGCCCCCCAATAAGAAAAATTTTTGCTTTTCTGCCCCAATTAATGGGAATTTCTGCCTTTTTGCCACAAAGTAAAGGGAATTTCTGCCTTTTTGCCCCAAAATAACGGGAATTTCAGCCTTTTTACCTCAAAATAAGGGGAATTTCTGCCTTTTGCTCAAAATATGAGGAATTTCTGACTTTTTGTTCCAAATAAGGAAAATTTCTTCAATTTTTTACCAAAATAAAAGAAATTTATGTTTTTGCCCCAAAATAAAATTAATTTCTGACTTTTTGCCCTGAAATAAATGAAATTTCTGCAATGTTGCCCGAAAATAATGGAAATTTGTGCTTTTTTGCCCCAAACTGAGAGGAATTTCAGCCTTTTGCCCCAAAATATGGGGAATTTCAGCATTTTACCAAAAAATAAGGGGAATTTCTTCCTTTTTGCACCAAAATATAAAAAATTTCTGCCTTTTTGCCACAAAATAAGAAAAATTTCTGCAATTCTGTACCAAAATAAAAGAAATTTCTAAAATTTTGCCCCAAAATAAGGGATATTTCTGATTTTTGCCCCGAAATAAGAAGAATTTCTGTATTTTTGCCCCAAAATAAAGGGAATTTCAGCCTTTTTGCACCAAAATTAGGAGAGTTTCTGCAATTTTGGTTCAAAGTACAGGGAATTTCTGCCGCTTTTCCTGAAAATAAGGGGAACTTCTGCCGATTTGCCCCAAATAAAGGGAATTTCTGCATTTTTGCCCCAATATTAGAGGAATTTCTGCTATTTTGCTCCAAAATACGGGGAATTTCTGCCTTTTTGCCCGAAATTAAGGGGATTTTCTGCCTTTTTGCCCGAATCTAAGGGGATTTTCTGCCTTTTTGCCCCCAAACAAGGGAAATTTCTGCAATTTTATCCCAAAATAAGGGGAATTTCTGCCTTTTTGCCCTGAAATATGTGAAATGTCTGCAATTTTACCCCAAAATAAGGTGAATTTCTGCCTTTTTGCCCCAAAATAAGGTGAATTTCTGCATTTTTGCCCTAAAATAAGAAAAATTTTTGCTTTTTTTCTCTGAAATAAGTGAAATTTCTGCAATTTTGCCTTAAAATAAAAAAAATATCTGCAATTTTTCCCCATAATAAAGGAATTTTCTGCAATTTTGACCCAAAATAAAGGTAATTTCTGTTTTTTGTCCCCAAATAAGAGAAATTTCTGCAATTTTGCCCTAAAATAAGGGGAATTTCTGCCTTTTGCCCCAAAATAAGGGGAATTTCTGCATTTTTGACACAAAATAAGGGTAATTTCTGTCTTTTTACCCCAAAATAAAGGAAATTTCAGCCTTTTTACCTCATAATAAGGGGAATCTCTGCTTTTTTGCCCTAAAATATAGGGAATTTCTGTATTTTTGCCTCAAAATAAAGAAAATTTCTGCAATTTTGAACCAAAATGAAAGTTATTTCTGCTTTTTGCTCCAAAATAAGAGAAATTTCTGCGTTTTTTCCCTGAAATAAGTTAAATTTCTATAATTTTGCCCCAAAATAAGGGAGATTTCTGCAATTTTGCCCCAAAATAAAGGAAATTTCTGAAATTTTGCCCCAAAATAAGGGGAATTTCTGACTTTTTGCCCTGAAATAAGGAGAATTTCTGTTATTTTGTAACAAAATAATGTGAATTTCTGCATTTTCCCTCAAAATTAGGAGAATATGTGCAATTTTGCTTCAAAATACGTGGAATTTCTGCCTTATTGAACCAAAATAAAGGGAATTTCTACATTTTTGCAACAATATAAGAGGAATTGCTGAAATTTTACTCCAAAACACAAGGAATTTATTTCTTATTGCCCGAAATACAGTGGAATTTGTGCCTTTTTGCACTGAAATATTTGAAATTTCCACAATTTTACCCCAAAATAAGAGGAATTTCTGTTTTTGGCACCAAAATTAGGAGAATTTCTGCTTTTTGCCCCAAAATAAGGCAAATTTCTGACTTTTTGCCCTGAAATAAGTGAAATTTCTGAAATTTTGCCCCAAAATAAGGGGAATTTCTGCCTTTTTGCCAAAATAAGGGGAATTTCAGCATTTTACCTCCAAATAAGGAAAATTTCTGCCTTTTTGCCACAAAATATGGGGAATTTCTGCCTTATTGCCCCCAAATAAGGAAAATTTTTGCTTTTCTGCCCCAATTAACGGGAATTTCTGCCTTTTTGCCACAAAGTAAAGGGAATTTCTGCCTTTTTGCCCCAAAATAACGGGAATTTCAGCCTTTTTACCTCAAAATAAGGGGAATTTCTGCCTTTTGCTCAAAATATGAGGAATTTCTGACTTTTTGTTCCAAATAAGGAAAATTTCTTCAATTTTGTACCAAAATAAAAGAAATTTCTGTTTTTGCCCCAAAATAAAAGTAATTTCTGACTTTTTGCCCTGAAATAAATGAAATTTCTGCAATTTTTCCCGAAAATAAGGGAAATTTGTGCCTTTTTGCCCCAAAATGAGGGGAATTTCAGCCTTTTTGCCCCAAAATATGGGGAATTTCAGCATTTTACCTAAAAATAAGGGGAATTTCAGCCTTTTTGCACCATAATATGGAAAATTTCTGCCTTTTTGCCACAAAATAAGAAAAATTTCTGCAATTCTGTACCAAAATAAAAAAAATTTCTAAAATTTTGCCCCAAAATAAGGGAAGTTTCTGATTTTTGCCCCGAAATAAGAAGAATTTCTGTATTTTTGCCCCAAAATAAAGAGAATTTCTGCCTTTTTGCACCAAAATTAGGAGAGTTTCTGCAATTTTGGTTCAAAGTACAGGGAATTTCTGCCGCTTTTCCGAAAATAAGGGGAACTTCTGCCGATTTGCCCCAAATAAAGGGAATTTCTGCATTTTTGCCCCAATATTAGGGGAATTTCTGCAAATTTGCTCCAAAATACGGGAAATTTCTGCCTTTTTGCCTGAAATTAAGGGGATTTTCTGCCTTTTTGCCCCCAAACAAGGGAAATTTCTGCAATTTTATCCCAAAATAAGGGGAATTTCTGCCTTTTTGCCCCAAAATAAGGTGAATTTCTGCCTTTTTGCCCTAAAATAAGAAAAATTTTTGCTTTTTTTCTCTGAAATAAGTGAAATTTCTGCAATTTTGCCTTAAAATAAAAAAAATATCTGCAATTTTTCCCCATAATCAAGAAATTTTCTGCAATTTTGACCCAAAATAAAGGGAATTTCTGTTTTTTGTCCCCAAATAAGGGAAATTTCTGCAATTTTGCCCTAAAATAAGGGGAATTTCTGCCTTTTGCCCCAAAATAAGGGGAATTTCTGCCTTTTTGCCCCAAAATAAAGAAAATTACTGCATGTTTTACCCCAAAATTAGGTGAATTTCTACAATTTTGCTCCAAAATACGGGGATTTTCTGCCTTTTTCGCCAAAAATAAAGGGAATTTCTGCCATTTTGCCGCGAAATAAGTGAAATTTCTGCAGTTTTACCCCAAAATAAGGGGAAGTTCTGCCTTTTTGCCCCAAAATTAGGGGAATTTCTGCAATTTTGCTCCAAAATACAGGGAATTTCTGCCTTTTTGCCCGAAAATAAAGGGAATGTATACCTTTTTGCCATAAAAAATGGATATTTCTTGATTTTTACCCCAAAATAAGGGGATTTTCCGCCTTTTTGACTACAAATAAGTGCAATTTCTGACTTTTCCCCAAAAATAAATGGAATTTCTGTGTTTTTGCCCTAAAATAAGGGGAATTTCTGACTTTTTGCCCTGAAATAAGTTAAATTTCTAAAATTTTCCCTAAAATAAAGGAAATGTCTGCTTTTTGCCCCAAAATAAGGGGAATTTCTGCCTTTTTGCCCCAAAATAGGGGGAATTTCAGCCTTTTTACCTCAAAATAAGGGGAATTTCTGCATTTTTGCCCCAAAATATCGGAAATTTCTGCCTTTTTGCTTAAAATAAGAAGAATTTCTGCAATTATGTACCAAAATAAAAGAAATTTCTGCCATTTTGCCCCAAAATAAGAAAATTTCTGCTTTTTTTCCCTGAAAAAGTGAAATTTCTGCAATTTTGCCCCAAAATAAGGGAAATTTCTGCCTTTCTGCCTCAAAATAAGGGGAATTTCTGTCTTTTTACCCCAAAATAAAGGGAATTTCAGCCTTTTTACCTCATAATAAGGGGAATCTCTGCCTTTTTGCCCTAAAATATAGGGAATTTCTGTATTTTTGCCTCAAAATAAAGAAAATTTCTGCAATTTTGTACCAAAATGAAAGTTATTTCTGCCTTTTTGCTCCAAAATAAGAAAAATTTCTGTATTTTTTCCCTGAAATAAGTTAAATTTCTATAATTTTGCCCCAAAATAAGGGAGATTTCTGCAATTTTGCCCCAAAATAAAGGAAATTTCTGAAATTTTGCCCCAAAATAATGGGAATTTCTGACTTTTTGCCCTGAAATAAGGAGAATTTCTGTTATTTTGTAACAAAATAATGTGAATTTCTGCATTTTCCCTCAAAATTAGGAGAATATGTGCAATTTTGCTTCAAAATACGGGGAATTTCTGCCTTATTGAACCAAAATAAAGGGAATTTCTACATTTTTGCAACAATATAAGGGGAATTGCTGAAATTTTACTCCAAAACACAAGGAATTTATTTCTTATTGCCCGAAATACAGTGGAATTTCTGCCTTTTTGCAGTGAAATATTTGAAATTTCCACAATTTTACCCCAAAATAAGAGGTATTTCTGTTTTTGGCCCCAAAATTAGGAGAATTTCTGCTTTTTGCCCCAAAATAAGGCAAATTTCTGACTTTTTGCCCTGAAATAAGTGAAATTTTTAAAATTTTGCCCCAAAATAAGGGGAATTTCTGCCTTTTTGCCAAAATAAGGGGAATTTCAGCATTTTACCTCCAAATAAGGAAAATTTCTGCCTTTTTGCCACAAAATATGGGGAATTTCTGCCTTATTGCCCCCAAATAAGGAAAATTTTTGCTTTTCTGCCCCAATTAACGGGAATTTCTGCCTTTTTGCCACAAAGTAAAGGGAATTTCTGCCTTTTTGCCCCAAAATAACGGGAATTTCAGCCTTTTTACCTCAAAGTAAGGGGAATTTCTGCCTTTTGCTCAAAATATGAGGAATTTCTGACTTTTTGTTCCAAATAAGGAAAATTTCTTCAGTTTTGTACCAAAATAAAAGAAATTTCTGTTTTTGCCCCAAAATAAAAGTAATTTCTGACTTTTTGCCCTGAAATAAATGAAATTTCTGCAATTTTTCCCGAAAATAAGGGAAATTTGTGCTTTTTTGCCCCAAAATGAGGGGAATTTCAGCCTTTTTGCTTCATAATATGGGGAATTTCAGCATTTTACCTAAAAATAAGGGGAATTTCAGCCTTTTTGCACCAAAATATGGAAAATTTCTGCCTTTTTGCCACAAAATAAGAAAAAATTTCTGCAATTCTGTACCAAAATAAAAGAAATTTATAAAATTTTGCCCCAAAATAAGGGAAATTTCTGATTTTTGCCCCGAAATAAAAAGAATTTCTGTATTTTGCCCCAAAATAAAGGGAATTTCTGCCTTTTTGCACCAAAATTAGGAGAGTTTCTGCAATTTTGGTTCAAAGTACAGGGAATTTCTGTCGCTTTTCCGAAAATAAGGGGAACTTCTGTCGATTTGCCCCAAATAAAGCGAATTTCTGCATTTTTGCCCCAATATTAGGGGAATTTCTGCAAATTTGCTCCAAAATACGGGAAATTTCTGCCTTTTTGCCTGAAATTAAGGGGATTTTCTGCCTTTTTGCCCACAAACAAGGGAAATTTCTGCAATTTTATCCCAAAATAAGGGGAATTTCTGCCTTTTGCCCTGAAATATGTGAAATGTCTGCAATTTTACCCCAAAATAAGGTGAATTTCTGCCTTTTTGCCCCAAAATAAGGTGAATTTCTGCCTCTTTGCCCTAAAATAAGAAAAATTTTTGCTTTTTTTCTCTGAAATAAGTGAAATTTCTGCAATTTTGCCTTAAAATAAAAAAAATATCTGCAATTTTTCCCCATAATCAAGAAATTTTCTGCAATTTTGACCCAAAATAAAGGGAATTTCTGTTTTTGTCCCCAAATAAGGGAAATTTCTGCAATTTTGCCCTAAAATAAGGGGAATTTCTGCCTTTTGCCCCAAAATAAGGGGAATTTCTGCCTTTTTGCCCCAAAATAGGGGGAATTTCAGCCTTTTTACCTCAAAATAAGGGGAATTTCTGCATTTTTGCCCCAAAATATCGGAAATTTCTGCCTTTTTGCTTAAAATAAGAAGAATTTCTGCAATTATGTACCAAAATAAAAGAAATTTCTGCCATTTTGCCCCAAAATAAGAAAATTTCTGCTTTTTTTCCCTGAAAAAGTGAAATTTCTGCAATTTTGCCCCAAAATAAGGGAAATTTCTGCCTTTCTGCCTCAAAATAAGGGGAATTTCTGTCTTTTTACCCCAAAATAAAGGGAATTTCAGCCTTTTTACCTCATAATAAGGGGAATCTCTGCCTTTTTGCCCTAAAATATAGGGAATTTCTGTATTTTTGCCTCAAAATAAAGAAAATTTCTGCAATTTTGTACCAAAATGAAAGTTATTTCTGCCTTTTTGCTCCAAAATAAGAAAAATTTCTGTATTTTTTCCCTGAAATAAGTTAAATTTCTATAATTTTGCCCCAAAATAAGGGAGATTTCTGCAATTTTGCCCCAAAATAAAGGAAATTTCTGAAATTTTGCCCCAAAATAATGGGAATTTCTGACTTTTTGCCCTGAAATAAGGAGAATTTCTGTTATTTTGTAACAAAATAATGTGAATTTCTGCATTTTCCCTCAAAATTAGGAGAATATGTGCAATTTTGCTTCAAAATACGGGGAATTTCTGCCTTATTGAACCAAAATAAAGGGAATTTCTACATTTTTGCAACAATATAAGGGGAATTGCTGAAATTTTACTCCAAAACACAAGGAATTTATTTCTTATTGCCCGAAATACAGTGGAATTTCTGCCTTTTTGCAGTGAAATATTTGAAATTTCCACAATTTTACCCCAAAATAAGAGGTATTTCTGTTTTTGGCCCCAAAATTAGGAGAATTTCTGCTTTTTGCCCCAAAATAAGGCAAATTTCTGACTTTTTGCCCTGAAATAAGTGAAATTTTTAAAATTTTGCCCCAAAATAAGGGGAATTTCTGCCTTTTTGCCAAAATAAGGGGAATTTCAGCATTTTACCTCCAAATAAGGAAAATTTCTGCCTTTTTGCCACAAAATATGGGGAATTTCTGCCTTATTGCCCCCAAATAAGGAAAATTTTTGCTTTTCTGCCCCAATTAACGGGAATTTCTGCCTTTTTGCCACAAAGTAAAGGGAATTTCTGCCTTTTTGCCCCAAAATAACGGGAATTTCAGCCTTTTTACCTCAAAGTAAGGGGAATTTCTGCCTTTTGCTCAAAATATGAGGAATTTCTGACTTTTTGTTCCAAATAAGGAAAATTTCTTCAGTTTTGTACCAAAATAAAAGAAATTTCTGTTTTTGCCCCAAAATAAAAGTAATTTCTGACTTTTTGCCCTGAAATAAATGAAATTTCTGCAATTTTTCCCGAAAATAAGGGAAATTTGTGCTTTTTTGCCCCAAAATGAGGGGAATTTCAGCCTTTTTGCTTGATAATATGGGGAATTTCAGCATTTTACCTAAAAATAAGGGGAATTTCAGCCTTTTTGCACCAAAATATGGAAAATTTCTGCCTTTTTGCCACAAAATAAGAAAAAATTTCTGCAATTCTGTACCAAAATAAAAGAAATTTATAAAATTTTGCCCCAAAATAAGGGAAATTTCTGATTTTTGCCCTGAAATAAAAAGAATTTCTGTATTTTGCCCCAAAATAAAGGGAATTTCTGCCTTTTTGCACCAAAATTAGGAGAGTTTCTGCAATTTTGGTTCAAAGTACAGGGAATTTCTGTCGCTTTTCCGAAAATAAGGGGAACTTCTGCCGATTTGCCCCAAATAAAGCGAATTTCTGCATTTTTGCCCCAATATTAGGGGAATTTCTGCAAATTTGCTCCAAAATACGGGAAATTTCTGCCTTTTTGCCTGAAATTAAGGGGATTTTCTGCCTTTTTGCCCACAAACAAGGGAAATTTCTGCAATTTTATCCCAAAATAAGGGGAATTTCTGCCTTTTGCCCTGAAATATGTGAAATGTCTGCAATTTTACCCCAAAATAAGGTGAATTTCTGCCTTTTTGCCCCAAAATAAGGTGAATTTCTGCCTCTTTGCCCTAAAATAAGAAAAATTTTTGCTTTTTTTCTCTGAAATAAGTGAAATTTCTGCAATTTTGCCTTAAAATAAAAAAAATATCTGCAATTTTTCCCCATAATCAAGAAATTTTCTGCAATTTTGACCCAAAATAAAGGGAATTTCTGTTTTTTGTCCCCAAATAAGGGAAATTTCTGCAATTTTGCCCTAAAATAAGGGGAATTTCTGCCTTTTGCCCCAAAATAAGGGGAATTTCTGCCTTTTTGCCCCAAAATAAAGAAAATTACTGCATGTTTTACCCCAAAATTAGGTGAATTTCTACAATTTTGCTCCAAAATACGGGGATTTTCTGCCTTTTTCGCCAAAAATAAAGGGAATTTCTGCCATTTTGCCGCGAAATAAGTGAAATTTCTGCAGTTTTACCCCAAAATAAGGGGAAGTTCTGCCTTTTTGCCCCAAAATTAGGGGAATTTCTGCAATTTTGCTCCAAAATACAGGGAATTTCTGCCTTTTTGCCCGAAAATAAAGGGAATGTATACCTTTTTGCCATAAAAAATGGATATTTCTTGATTTTTACCCCAAAATAAGGGGATTTTCCGCCTTTTTGACTACAAATAAGTGCAATTTCTGACTTTTCCCCAAAAATAAATGGAATTTCTGTGTTTTTGCCCTAAAATAAGGGGAATTTCTGACTTTTTGCCCTGAAATAAGTTAAATTTCTAAAATTTTCCCTAAAATAAAGGAAATGTCTGCTTTTTGCCCCAAAATAAGGGGAATTTCTGCCTTTTTGCCCCAAAATAGGGGGAATTTCAGCCTTTTTACCTCAAAATAAGGGGAATTTCTGCATTTTTGCCCCAAAATATCGGAAATTTCTGCCTTTTTGCTTAAAATAAGAAGAATTTCTGCAATTATGTACCAAAATAAAAGAAATTTCTGCCATTTTGCCCCAAAATAAGAAAATTTCTGCTTTTTTTCCCTGAAAAAGTGAAATTTCTGCAATTTTGCCCCAAAATAAGGGAAATTTCTGCCTTTCTGCCTCAAAATAAGGGGAATTTCTGTCTTTTTACCCCAAAATAAAGGGAATTTCAGCCTTTTTACCTCATAATAAGGGGAATCTCTGCCTTTTTGCCCTAAAATATAGGGAATTTCTGTATTTTTGCCTCAAAATAAAGAAAATTTCTGCAATTTTGTACCAAAATGAAAGTTATTTCTGCCTTTTTGCTCCAAAATAAGAAAAATTTCTGTATTTTTTCCCTGAAATAAGTTAAATTTCTATAATTTTGCCCCAAAATAAGGGAGATTTCTGCAATTTTGCCCCAAAATAAAGGAAATTTCTGAAATTTTGCCCCAAAATAATGGGAATTTCTGACTTTTTGCCCTGAAATAAGGAGAATTTCTGTTATTTTGTAACAAAATAATGTGAATTTCTGCATTTTCCCTCAAAATTAGGAGAATATGTGCAATTTTGCTTCAAAATACGGGGAATTTCTGCCTTATTGAACCAAAATAAAGGGAATTTCTACATTTTTGCAACAATATAAGGGGAATTGCTGAAATTTTACTCCAAAACACAAGGAATTTATTTCTTATTGCCCGAAATACAGTGGAATTTCTGCCTTTTTGCAGTGAAATATTTGAAATTTCCACAATTTTACCCCAAAATAAGAGGTATTTCTGTTTTTGGCCCCAAAATTAGGAGAATTTCTGCTTTTTGCCCCAAAATAAGGCAAATTTCTGACTTTTTGCCCTGAAATAAGTGAAATTTTTAAAATTTTGCCCCAAAATAAGGGGAATTTCTGCCTTTTTGCCAAAATAAGGGGAATTTCAGCATTTTACCTCCAAATAAGGAAAATTTCTGCCTTTTTGCCACAAAATATGGGGAATTTCTGCCTTATTGCCCCCAAATAAGGAAAATTTTTGCTTTTCTGCCCCAATTAACGGGAATTTCTGCCTTTTTGCCACAAAGTAAAGGGAATTTCTGCCTTTTTGCACCAAAATAACGGGAATTTCAGCCTTTTTACCTCAAAGTAAGGGGAATTTCTGCCTTTTGCTCAAAATATGAGGAATTTCTGACTTTTTGTTCCAAATAAGGAAAATTTCTTCAGTTTTGTACCAAAATAAAAGAAATTTCTGTTTTTGCCCCAAAATAAAAGTAATTTCTGACTTTTTGCCCTGAAATAAATGAAATTTCTGCAATTTTTCCCGAAAATAAGGGAAATTTGTGCTTTTTTGCCCCAAAATGAGGGGAATTTCAGCCTTTTTGCTTCATAATATGGGGAATTTCAGCATTTTACCTAAAAATAAGGGGAATTTCAGCCTTTTTGCACCAAAATATGGAAAATTTCTGCCTTTTTGCCACAAAATAAGAAAAAATTTCTGCAATTCTGTACCAAAATAAAAGAAATTTATAAAATTTTGCCCCAAAATAAGGGAAATTTCTGATTTTTGCCCCGAAATAAAAAGAATTTCTGTATTTTGCCCCAAAATAAAGGGAATTTCTGCCTTTTTGCACCAAAATTAGGAGAGTTTCTGCAATTTTGGTTCAAAGTACAGGGAATTTCTGTCGCTTTTCCGAAAATAAGGGGAACTTCTGCCGATTTGCCCCAAATAAAGCGAATTTCTGCATTTTTGCCCCAATATTAGGGGAATTTCTGCAAATTTGCTCCAAAATACGGGAAATTTCTGCCTTTTTGCCTGAAATTAAGGGGATTTTCTGCCTTTTTGCCCACAAACAAGGGAAATTTCTGCAATTTTATCCCAAAATAAGGGGAATTTCTGCCTTTTGCCCTGAAATATGTGAAATGTCTGCAATTTTACCCCAAAATAAGGTGAATTTCTGCCTTTTTGCCCCAAAATAAGGTGAATTTCTGCCTCTTTGCCCTAAAATAAGAAAAATTTTTGCTTTTTTTCTCTGAAATAAGTGAAATTTCTGCAATTTTGCCTTAAAATAAAAAAAATATCTGCAATTTTTCCCCATAATCAAGAAATTTTCTGCAATTTTGACCCAAAATAAAGGGAATTTCTGTTTTTTGTCCCCAAATAAGGGAAATTTCTGCAATTTTGCCCTAAAATAAGGGGAATTTCTGCCTTTTGCCCCAAAATAAGGGGAATTTCTGCCTTTTTGCCCCAAAATAAAGAAAATTACTGCATGTTTTACCCCAAAATTAGGTGAATTTCTACAATTTTGCTCCAAAATACGGGGATTTTCTGCCTTTTTCGCCAAAAATAAAGGGAATTTCTGCCATTTTGCCGCGAAATAAGTGAAATTTCTGCAGTTTTACCCCAAAATAAGGGGAAGTTCTGCCTTTTTGCCCCAAAATTAGGGGAATTTCTGCAATTTTGCTCCAAAATACAGGGAATTTCTGCCTTTTTGCCCGAAAATAAAGGGAATGTATACCTTTTTGCCATAAAAAATGGATATTTCTTGATTTTTACCCCAAAATAAGGGGATTTTCCGCCTTTTTGACTACAAATAAGTGCAATTTCTGACTTTTCCCCAAAAATAAATGGAATTTCTGTGTTTTTGCCCTAAAATAAGGGGAATTTCTGACTTTTTGCCCTGAAATAAGTTAAATTTCTAAAATTTTCCCTAAAATAAAGGAAATGTCTGCTTTTTGCCCCAAAATAAGGGGAATTTCTGCATTTTTGCCCCAAAATAGGGGGAATTTCAGCCTTTTTACCTCAAAATAAGGGGAATTTCTGCATTTTTGCCCCAAAATATCGGAAATTTCTGCCTTTTTGCCAAAAATAAGAAGAATTTCTGCACTTATGTATCAAAATAAAAGAAATATCTGCCATTTTGCCCCAAAATAAGAAAATTTCTGCTTTTTTTCCCTGAAATAAGTGAAATTTCTGCAAGTTTGCCCCAAAATAAGTGAGATTTCTGCAATTTTGCCCCAAAATAAGGAAAATTTCTGGAATTTTGCCCCAAAATAAGTGAAATTTCTGAGTTTTGCCCCAAAATAAGGATAATTTCTGTCTTTTTGCCCAAACATATAGGGAATTTCTGCCTTTTTGCCCCACAATTAGTGGAATTTCTGCAATTTTGCTCCAAAATATGGGGAATTTCTGCCTTTTTGCCCGAAAATAAGAAGAATGCATACCTTCCTGCCAGAAAAATGGAAATTTCTTAATTTTTGCTTCAAAATAACGGGAATTTCTGCTTTTTTTGCCACTAAATAAGTGGAATTTCTGTCTTTTTTCCACAAAACAAAGGAAAGTTCTGTCTCATTTTCCCCAAAATAAGGAAAATTCCTGACTTATTACCCTAAAGTAAGTGAAATTTCTGCAATTTTGCCCAAAAATTAGGGAAATTTCTGCCTTTTTATCCTCAAATAATGGGAATTTCAGCCTTTTTACCTCAAAATAGGGGGAATTTCTGCATTTTTGCCACAAAATATTAGGAATTTCTGCCTTTTTGCCCCAAAATAAAGAAAATTTCTGCCTTTTTTCCACGAAATAAGTGAAATTTCTGCAATTTTGCCCAAAAATAAGTGAAATTTCTGCAATTTTGCCCCAAAATATGTGAAATTTCCTGAATTTTGCCCAAAATAAGTGGAATTTGTGAGATTTGCCCAAAAATAAAGAGAATTTCTGTCTTTTTGCCCCAACATATAGAAAATTTCTGCCTTTTTGACCCACAATTAGGGGAATTTTTGCAATTTTGCTCCAAAATAAGGGGAATTTCTGCTTTTTTGCCTCTAAATAAGTGGAATTTCTGTCTTTTTCCCCCAAAACAAAAGGAATTTCTGATTTTTTTGCCCCAAAATAAGGAAAATTTCTGACTTATTACCCTGAAATAAGTGAAATTTCTGCAATTTTGCCCCAAAATAAGGGAAATTTCTTCTTTTTTGTCACCAAATAAGGGGAATTTCCGCCTTTTTACCTAAAATAATTGGAATTTCTGCATTTTTGCCCCAATAGAAGGGAAATTTCTCCCTTTTTGCCCCAAAATAAAGAAAATTTCTGCAATTTTTTACCAAAATAAAAGAAATTTCTGCCTTTTTGCCCCAATATAAGAAAATTTCTGCTTTTTTTTCTGAAATAAGTGAAATTTCTGGAATTTTGCTTCAAAATAAGGGAAATTTCTGAGTTTTGCCCCAAACTAAGGAGAATTTCTGTCTTTGTGTCCCATCATGTAGGGAATTTCTGCCTTTTTGCCCCACCATTAGGGGAATTTCTGCAATTTTGCTCCAAAATACGGGGAATTTCTGCCTTTTTGCCCGAAAATAAGAAGAATGCATACCGTTTTGCCATAAAAAAGGGCAATTTCTTCATTTTTGCTCCAAAATAAGTGGAATTTCTGCTTTTTTGCCCCTAAATAATTGGAATTTCTGTATTTTCCCCCAAAACAAAGGGAATTTCTGTCTTTTTTGGCCCAAAATATGAAAATTTCTGACTTATTACCATGAAATAAGTGAAATTTCTGCAATTTTGACCCAAAATAAAGGAAATTTCTGCCTTTTTGCCCCCAAATAAGAGGAATTTTAGCCTTTTTACCTCAAAATAAGGGGAATTTCTGCATTTTTGCCCCAAAATATGGGAAATTTCTGACTTTTTGCCCCAAAATAAGAAAAATTTCTGCAATTTTGTACCAAAATAAAAGAAATTTCTGCCTTTTTGCCTCAAAATAAGAAAATATCTGCTTTTTTTGAAATAAGTGAAATTTCTGCAATTTTGCCCCCAAAAAAGTCAAATTTCTGCAATTTTGCCCCAAAATAAGGGAAATTTATAGAATTTTGCCCCAAAATAAGTGGAATTTCTGAGTTTTGCCCCAAAATAAGGAGAATTTCTGTCTTTTTGCCCCAACATATAGGGAATTTCTGCCTTTTTGCGGCACAATAAGGGGAATTTCTGCAATTTTGCTCCAAAATACCAGGAATTTCTGCCTTTTTGCCCGAAAATAAGAAGAATGCATACCTTTTTGCCATAAAAAAAGGAAATTGCTTCATTTTTGTTTCAAAATAAGGGGAATTTCTTCTTTTCTGCCTCTAAATAAGTGGAATTTCTGTCTTTTTCCCCCAAAACAAAGGAAATTTCTGAGTTTTTTGCCACAAAATAAGGAAAATTTCTGGCTTATTACTCTGAAATAAGTGAAATTTCTGCAATTTTGCCCGAAAATAAGGGAAATTAATCCTTTTTGCCCCCAAATAAAAAGAATTTCAGCCTTTTTACCTCATAATAAGGGGAATTTCTGGATTTCTGCCCCAAAATATGAAAAATTTCTGCCTTTTTGCCCCAAAATAAGAAAAATTTCTGCAATTTTGTATCAAAATAAAAGAAATTTCTGCCTTTTTGCCCCAAAATAAGAAAATTTCTCCTTTTTTTCGGAAATAAGTGAAATTTCTGCAATTTTGCCCAAAAATAAGTCAAATTTCTGCAATTTTGCCCCAAAATAAGGGAAATTTCTGGAATTTTGCCCCAAAAAAGGGAAATTTCTGAGTTTTGCCCCAAAATAAGAATTTTGATCTTTTTGCCCCAACATATAGGGAATTTCTGCCTTTTTGCCCCACAATTAGGGGAATTTCTGCAATTTTGCTCCAAAATACGGGGAATTTCTGCCTTTTTGCCTGAAAATAAGAAGAATGCATACCTTTTTGTCATAAAAAAGGGAAATTTCTTCATTCTTGCTCCAAAATAACGGGAATTTCTTCATTTTTGCCTCTAAATAAGTGGAATTTCTGTATTTTTCCCCCAAAACAAAGGAAATTTCTGTCTTTTTTGCCCCAAAATAAGGAAAATTTCTGACTTATTACCTGAAATAAGTTAAATTTCTGCAATTTTGCCCCAAAATAAGGGAAATTTCTGCCTTTTGTCCCCAAATAAGGGGAATTTCAACCTTTTTACCTCAAAATAAGGGAAATTCTGCATTTTTGCCCCAAAATATGGTAAATTTCTGCTTTTTTGCCCCAAAATAAGAAAAATTTCTGCAATTTTGTACCAAAATAAAAGAAATTTCTGCCTTTTGACCCAAAATAAGAAAATTTCTGCTTTTTTTTCTGAAATAAGTAAAATTTCTGCAATTTTGCCCCAAATTAGGGGAATTTCTGCCTTTTTGCCCCCAAATAAAGGGAATTTCAGCCTTTTTACCTCAAATAAAGGGAATTTCTGCATTTTTGCCACAAAATATTAAGAATTTCTGCTTTTTTGCACCATAATAAAAAAATTTCTTCCTTTTTTCCCTGAAATAAGTGAAATTTCTGAAATTTTTCCCCAAAATAAGGGAAATTTCTGGAATTTTGCCCCAAAATATGTGGAATTTCTGAGTATTGCACCAAAATAAAAAGAATTTCTGTTTTTTGCCCTAACATATAGGGAATTTCTGCCTTTTTGCCCCACAATTAGGGGAATTTCTGCAATTTTGCTCCAAAATATGAGGAATTTCTGCCTTTTTGCCCAAAAATAAGAAGAATGCATACCTTTTTGCCATAAAAAAGGGTAATTTCTTCATTTTTGCTCCAAAATAAGGAAAATTTCTTCTTTTTTGCCTCTAAATAAGTGGAATTTCTGTCTTTTTTTCGCAAAACAAAGGGAATTCCTTTCTTTTTTGCCCCAAAATAAGAAAAAATTCTGACTTATTACCCTGAAATAAGTGAAATTTTTCCAATTTTGCCCGAAAATTAGGGAAATTTTTGCCTTTTTGCCCCCAAATAATGGGAATTTCAGCCTTTAACCTCAAAATAAGGGGAATTTCTGCATTTTTGCCACAAAATATTAGGAATTTCTGCCTTTATGTTTCAAAATAAGGAAAATTTCGGCCTTTTTTCCCTGAAATAAGTGAAATTTCTGCAATTTTGCCCCAAAATAAGTCAAATTTCTGCAATTTTGCCCCAAAATAAGGGATATTTCTGGAATTTTGCCCCAAAATAAGTGGAATTTCTGAGTTTCGCCCCAAAATAAGGAGAATTTCTGTCTCTTTGCCCCAACATATAGGGAATTTCTGCGTTTTTGCCCCACAATTAGGGGAATTTCTGCAATTTTGCTCCAAGATATGGGGAATTTCTGCCTTTTTGACCGAAAATAAGAAGAATGCATACCTTTTTGCCATAAAAAAGGGAAATTTCTTCATTTTTGCTCCAAAATAAGGGGAATTTCTGCTTTTTTGCCTCTAAATAACTGGAATTTCTGTCTTTTTCCCCCAAAACAAAGGAAATTTCTGTCTTTTTTGCCCCAAAATAAGGAAAATTTCTGACTTATTACCCGGAAGTAAGTGAAATTTCTGCAATTTTGCCCCAAAGTAAGGGAAATTTCTTCCTTTTGCCCCCATATAAGGGGAATTTAAGCCTTTTTACCTCAAAATAAGGGGAATTTCTGCATTTTTGCCCCAAAATAAGAGAAATTTCGGCTCTTTTGCCTCAAAATAAGGAAAATTTCTGCCTTTTTTCCCTGAAATAAGTGAAATTTCCGAAATTTTGCCCTACAATAAGGGAAATTTCTGGAATTCTGTCCCAAAATAAGTGGAATTTCTGAGTTTTGCCCCAAAATAAGGAGAATTTCTGTCTTTTTGCCCTAACATATAGGGAAATTCTGGCTTTTTGCCTCACAATTCGGGGAATTTCTGCATTTTGCTCCAAAATACAAGGAATTTCTTTCTTTTTGCCCGAAAATAAGAAGAATGCATACATTTTTGCCATAAAAAAAGAGAAATTTCTTTATTTTTGCTCCAAAATAAGGGGAATTTCTGCTTTTGCCTCTAAATTAGTGGAATTTCTGTATTTTTCCCTCAAAACAAAGGGAATTCCTGTCTTTTTTGCCCCAAAATAAGGAAAATTTCTGACTTATTACTCTGAAATAAGTGAAATTTCGGCAATTTTGCTCCAAAATTAGGGAAATTTCTGCCTTTTTGCCCCCAAATAAGAGCTATTTCAGCCTTTTTACCTCAAAATAAGGGGAATTTCTGCATTTTTTGCCACAAAATATTAGGAATTTCTGCCTTTTTGCACCAAAATAAAAAAATTTCTGCCTTTTATCCCTGAAATAAGTGAAATTTCTGCAATTTTGCCCCAAAATAAGTGAAATTTCTGCAATTTTGCCCCAAAATAAGGGAAATTTCTGGAATTTTGCCCCAAAATAAGTGGAATTTATGAGATTTGCCCCAAAATAAGGAGAATTTCTGTTTTTTTGCCCCAACATATAGGGATTTTCTGACTTTTTGCCCCACAATTAGGGGAATTTCTGCAATTTTGCTCCAAAATACGGAAAATTTCTGCCTTTTTGCCCAAAAATAAGAAGAATGCATCCCTTTTTGCCATAAAAAAGGGAAATTTCTTCATTTTTTCTTCAAAATAAGGGGAATTTCTGCTTTTTTTTGCCTCTAAATATTTGGAATTTCTGTCTTTTTCCCCCAAAACAAAGGGAATTCCTGTCTTTTTTGCCCCAAAATAAGGAAAATTTCTGACTTATTACCCTGAAGTAAGTGAAGTTTCTGCAATTTTGCTCCAAAATAAAGGAAATTTCTTACTTTTTGCCCCCAAATAAGGGGAATTTAAGCCTTTTTTACCTCAAAATAAGGGGAATTTCTGCATTTTTGCAACAAAATATTAGGAATTTCTTCCTTTTTGCACCAAAATAAGAAAATTTCTGCCTTTTTTTCCTGAAATAAGTGAAATTTCTGCAATTTTGCCCCAAAATAAGGTAAATTTTTGGAATTTTGCCCCAAAATAAGTGGAATTTCTAAGTTTTGCCCCAAAATAAGAAGAATTTCTGTCTTTTTGCCCTAACATATAGGGAATTTCTGCGTTTTTGCCCCACAATTAGGGGAATTTCTGCAATTTTGCTCCAAAATACGGGGAATTTCTGCCTTTTTGCCCGAAAATAAGAAGAATGCATAAGTTTTTGCCATAAAAAAGGGAAATTTCTTTATTTTTGCTCCAAAATAAGCGGAATTTCTGCTTTTTTGCCTCTAAATTAGTGGAATTTCTGTTTTTTCCCTCAAAACAAAGGGAATTCCTGTCTTTTTTGCACCAAAATAAGGAAAATTTCTGACTTATTACTCTGAAATAAAAGAAATTTCTGCAATTTTGCCCCAAAATTATGGAAATTTCTGCCTTTTTGCCCCCAAATAAGGGAATTTCAGCCTTTTTTACCTCAAAATAAGGGGAATTTCTGCATTTTTGCCACAAAATATTAGGAATTTCTTCCTTTTTGCACCAAAATAAGAAAATTTCTGCATTTTTTCCCTGAAATAAGTGAAATTTCTGCAATTTTGCTTCAAAATAAGTGAAATTTCTGCAATTTTGCCCCAAAATAAGGGAAATTTCTGGAATTTTGCCCTAAAATAAGTGGAATTTCTGAGATTTGCCACAAAATAAAGAGAATTTCTGTCTTTTTGCCCCAACATATAGGGAATTTCTGCCTTTTTGCCCCACAATTAGGGGAATTTCGGCAATTTTGCTCCAAAATACGGGAAATTTCTGCCTTTTTGCCCAAAAATAATAAGAATGCATACCTTTTTGCCATAAAAAAAAATTTCTTCATTTTTGCTCCAAAATCAGGGGAATTTCTGCTTTTTTACCTCTAAATATGTGGAATTTCTGTCTTTTTCCCCCAAAACAAAGGGAATTCCTGTCTTTTGTGCCTCAAAATAACAAAAATTTCTGACTTATTACCCTGATATAAGTGAAATTTCACCAATTTTGCCCCAAAATAAGGGAAATTTCTGCATTTTGCCCCCAAATAAGGGGAATTTTAGCCTTTTTACCTCAAAATAAGGGGAATATCTGAATTTTGAACACAAAATATTAGGAATTTCTGTTTTTTTGCCCCAAAATAAGAAAATTTCTGCTTTTTTCCTCTGAAATAAGTGAAATTTTGCAATTTTGCCCCAAAATAAGTGAAATTTCTGCAATTTTGCCCCAAAATATTTAGAATTTCTGTCTTTTTGCCCCAACATACAGGGAATTTCTGCCTTTTTGCCCCACAATTAGGGGAATTTCTGCAATTTTGCTCCAAAATACGGGGAATTTCTACTTTTCAGCCCGAAAATCAGGGGAATGTTTACCTTTTGCCACAAAAAAGGGAAATTTCTTCATTTTTGCTCCAAAATAATGGGAATTTCTGCTTATTTGCCTCAAAATAAGTGAAATTTCTGCCTTTTTACCGAAAAATAAATGGAATTTCTGTCTTTTTGCCCCAAAATAAAAGGAATTTTTAAATTTTGCCTTGAAATAAGTGAAATTTCTGCAATTTTGCCCCAAAATAAGGAAAATTTCTGCCTTTTACCACAAAATAAGGGAAATTTCTGTATTTTTACCCCAAAATAAAGGGAATTTCAGCCTTTTTACCTCATAATAAGGGGAATCTCTGCCTTTTTGCCCTAAAATATGGGGAATTTCTGTATTTTTGCCCCAAAATAAAGAAAATTTCTACAATTTTGTACCAAAATAAAAGTTATTTCTGCCTTTTTGCTCCAAAATAAGAGAAATTTCTGCGTTTTTCCCCTGAAATAAGTTAAATTTCTATAATTTTGCCCCAAAATAAGGGAGATTTCTGCAATTTTGCCCCAAAATAAAGGAAATTTCTGAAATTTTGCCCCAAAATAAGAAGAATTTCTGACTTTTTCCCCTGAAATAAGGAGAATTTCTGTTATTTTGTAACAAAATAATGTGAATTTCTGCATTTTCCCTCAAAATTAGGAGAATATGTGCAATTTTGCTTCAAAATACAAGGAATTTTTGCCTTATTGAACCAAAATAAAGGGAATTTCTGCATTTTTGCAAAAATATAAGGGGAATTTCTGAAATTTTACTCCAAAATACAAGGAATTTCTGCATTATTGCTCGAAATACAGTGGAATTTCTGCCTTTTTGCAGTGAAATATTTGAAATTTCCACAATTTTACCCCAAAATAAGAGGAATTTCTGTTTTTGGCCCCAAAATTAGGAGAATTTCTGCTTTTTGCCCCAAAATAAGGCAAATTTCTGACTTTTTGCCCTGAAATAAGTGAAATTTCTGCCATTTTGCCCCAAAATAAGGGGAATTTCAGCCTTTTGCCAAAATAAGGGGAATTTCAGCATTTTACCTCCAAATAAAGAAAATTTCTGCCTTTTTGCCACAAAATATGGGGAATTTCTGCCTTATTGCCCCCAAATAAGGAAAATTTTTGCGTTTCTGCCCCAATTAACGGGAATTTCTGCCTTTTTGCCACAAAGTAAAGGGAATTTCTGCCTTTTTGCCCCAAAATAACGGGAATTTCAGCCTTTTTACCTCAAAATATAGGAAATTTCTGCATTTTGCTCCAAAATAAGAAAAATTTCTGCAATTTTGCCCCAAAATAAGTCAGATTTCTGCAATTTTGCCCCAAAATAAGGGAAATTTCTGGAATTTTGCCCCAAAATAAGGGAAATTTCTGAGTTTTGCCCCAAAATAAGGAGAATTTCTGTCTTTTTGCCCAAACATATAGGCAATTTCTGCCTTTTTGCCCCACAATTAGTGAAATTTCTGCAATTTTGCTCCAAAATACGAGGAATTTCTGCCTTTTTGCCCGAAAATAAGAAGAATGCATACCTTTCTGCCATAAAAATGGAAATTTCTTCATTTTTGCTTCAAAATTACGGGAATTTCTGCTTTTTTGCCACTAAATAAGTGGAATTTCTGTCTTTTTCCCACAAAACAAAGGAAAGTTCTGTCTCATTTTCCCCAAAATAATGAAAATTCCTGACTTATTACCCTGAAGTAAGTGAAATTTCTGCAATTTTGCCCAAAAATTAGGGAAATTTCTGCCTTTTTATCCTCAAATAATGGGAATTTCAGCCTTTTTACCTCAAAATAGGGGGAATTTCTGCCTCTTTGCCCCAAAATAAAGAAAATTTCTGCGTTTTTTCCCCGAAATAAGTGAAATTTCTGCAATTTTGCCCAAAAATAAGTGAAATTTCTGCAATTTTGCCCCAAAATATGTGAAATTTCCTGAATTTTGCCTCAAAATAAGTGGAATTTCTGAGATTTGCCCAAAAATAAAGAGAATTTCTGTCTTTTTGCCCCAACATATAGAAAATTTCTGCCTTTTTGACCCACAATTAGGGGAATTTCTGCAATTTTGCTCCAAAATAAGGGGAATTTCTGCTTTTTTGCCTCTAAATAAGTGGAATTTCTGTCTTTTTCCCCCAAAACAAAAGGAATTTCTGTTTTTTTTGCCCCAAAATAAGGAAAATTTCTGACTTATTACCCTGAAATAAGTGAAATTTCTGCAATTTTGCCCCAAAATAAGGGAAATTTCTGCTTTTTTGTCACCAAATAAGGGGAATTTCCGCCTTTTTACCTAAAATAATTGGAATTTCTGCATTTTTGCCCCAAAATAAGGGAAATTTCTCCCTTTTGCCCCAAAATAAAGAAAATTTCTGCAATTTTTTACCAAAATAAAAGAAATTTCTGCCTTTTTGCCCCAATATATAAAAATTTCTGCTTTTTTTTCTGAAATAAGTGAAATTTCTGGAATTTTGCTTCAAAATAAGGGAAATTTCTGAGTTTTGCCCCAAACTAAGGAGAATTTCTGTCTTTTTGTCCCATCATGTATGGAATTTCTGCCTTTTTGCCCCACCATTAGGGGAATTCCTGCAATTTTGCTCCAAAATACGGGGAATTTCTGCCTTTTTGCCCGAAAATAAGAAGAATGCATACCGTTTTGCCATAAAAAGGAAAATTTCTTCATTTTTGCTCCAAAATAAGTGGATTTTCTGCTTTTTTGTTTCTAAATAAGTGGAATTTCTGTCTTTTTCTTGCAAAACAAAGGGAATTTCTATCTTTTTTGCCCCAAAATATGAAAATTTATGACCTATTACCATGAAATAAGTGAAATTTCTGCAATTTTGACCCAAAATAAGAGAAATTTCTGCCTTTTTGCCTCCAAATAAGAGGAATTTCAGCCTTTTTACCTCAAAATAAGGGGAATTTCTGCATTTTTGCCCCAAAATATGGGAAATTTCTGACTTTTTGCCCCAAAATAAGAAAAATTTCTGTAATTTTGTACCAAAATAAAAGAAATTTCTGCCTTTTTGCCCCAAAATAAGAAAATATCTGCTTTTTTTTCATAAATGTGAAATTTCTGCAATTTTGCCCCCAAAAAAGTCAAATTTCTGCATTTTTGCCACAAAATATTAGGAATTTCTGCCTTTTTGTTTCAAAATAAAAAAAATTTCTGCCTTTTTTCCCTGAAATAAGTGAAATTTCTTTAATTTTGCATCAAAATAAGTCAAATTTCTGCAATTTTGCCCCAAAATAAAGAAAATTTCTGGAATTTTGCCCCAAAATAAGTGGAATTTCTGAGTTTTGCCCCAAAATAAGGAGAATATCTGTCTTTTTGCCCAAACATATAAGGAATTTCTGCCTTTTTGCCCGAAAATAAGAAGAATGCATACCTTTTTGCCATAAAAAAAGGAAATTTCTTCATTTTGCTCCAAAATAAAGAGAATTTCTTATTTTTTGCCTCTAAATAAGTGGAATTTCTGTCTTTTTCCCCCAATACAAAGGAAATTTCTGAGTTTTTTGCCACAAAATAAGGAAAATTTCTGACTTATTACCCTGAAATAAGTGAAATTTCTACAATTTTGCCCGAAAATAAGGGAAATTTCTGCCTTTTTGCCCCCAAATAAAAAGAATTTCAGCCTTTTTACCTCAAAACAAGGGGTATTTCTGGATTTCTGCCCTAAAATATGAAAAATGTCTGCCTTTTTGCCCCAAAATAAGAAAAATTTCTGCAATTTTGTACCAAAATAAAAGAAATTTCTGCAATTTTGCCCCAAAATAAGTCAAATTTCTTCAATTTTGCCCCAAAATAAGGGAAATTTCTGGAATTTTGCCCCAAAAAAGTGAAATTTCTGAGTTTTGCCCCAAAAATAAGAATTTCGATCTTTTTGCCCCAACATATAGGGAATTTCTGCCTTTTTGCCCCACAATTAGGGGAATTTCTGCAATTTTGCTCCAAAATACGGGGAATTTCTGCCTTTTTGCCCGAAAATAAGAAGAATGCATACCTTTTTGCCATAAAAAAGGGAAATTTCTTCATTTTTGCTCAAAAATAAGGGGAATTTCTGCTTTTTTGCCTCTAAATAAGTGGAATTTCTGTCTTTTTCCCCCAAAACAAAGGGAATTTCTGTCTTTTTTGCCCCAAAATAAGGAAAATTTTTGACTTATTACCCTGAAATAAGTGAAATTTCTGCAATTTTGCCCCCAAATAAGGGAAATTTCGGCCTTTTGCCCCCAAATATGGGGAATTTCAGCCTTTTTACCTCAATATAAGGGGAATTTCTGCATTTTTGCCCCAAAATATGGGAAATTTCTGCCTTTTTGCCCCAAAATAAGAAAAATTTCTGCAATTTTGTACCAAAATAAAAGAAATTTCTGCCTTTTGCCCCAAAATAAGAAAATTTTTGCTTTTTTTCTGAAATAAGTAAAATTTCTGCAATTTTGCCCCAAAATTAGGGGAATTTTTGCCTTTTTGCCCCCGAATAAAGGGAATTTCAGCCTTTTTAACTCAAAATAAAGGGAATTTCTGCATTTTTGCCACAAAATATTAGGAATTTCTGCATTTTTGCACCATAATAAAAAAATTTCTGCCTTTTTTCCCTGAAATAAGTGAAATTTCTGAAATTTTGCCCCAAAATAAAGGAAATTTCTGGAATTTTGCCCCAAAATAAGTGGAATTTCTGAGTTTTGCACCAAAATAAGGAGAATTTCTGTTTTTTGCCCTAACATATAGGGAATTTCTGCCTTTTTGCCCCACAATTAGGGGAATTTCTGCAATTTTGCTCCAAAACACGGGGAATTTCTGCCTTTTTGCCCAAAATAAGAAGAATGCATACCTTTTTGCCATAAAAAAGGGAAATTTCTTCATTTTTGCTCATAATTAAGAAGAAGTACTGCTTTTTTGCCTCTAAATAAGTGGAATTTCTTTCTTTTTCCCGGAAAACAAAGGAAATTCCTGTCTTTTTTGCCCCAAAATAAGGAAAATTTCTGACTTATTACCCTGAAATAAGTGAAATTTCTCCAATTTTGCCCGAAAATTAGGGAAATTTCTGCCTTTTTGCCCGCAAATATTGGGAATTTCATCCTTTTAACCTCAAAATAAGGGGAATTTCTGCATTTTTGCCACAAAATATTAGGAATTTCTGCCTTTTTGTTTCAAAATAAAAAAAATTTCTGCCTTTTTTCCCTGAAATAAGTGAAATTTCTTTAATTTTGCATCAAAATAAGTCAAATTTCTGCAATTTTGCCCCAAAATAAAGGAAATTTCTGGAATTTTGCCCCAAAATAAGTGGAATTTCTGAGTTTTGCCCCAAAATAAGGAGAATTTCTTTCTCTTTGCCCCAACATATAGGGAATTTCTGCGTTTTTGCCCCACAATTAGAAGAATTTCTGCAATTTTGCTCCAAGATATGGGGAATTTCTGCTTTTTTACCCGAAAATAAGAAGAATGCATACCTTTTTGCCATAAAAAAGGCAAATTTCTTCATTTTTGCTCCAAAATAAGGGGAATTTCTGCATTTTTGCCTCTAAATAATTGGAATTTCTGTCTTTTTCCCCCAAAACAAAGGGAATTTCTGTCTTTTTTGCCCCAAAATAAAGAAAATTTCTGACTTATTACCCTGAAGTAAGTGAAATTTCTGCAATTGTGCCCCAAAATAAGGGAAATTTCTGCCTTTTTGCCCTAAAATAAGGGGAATTTCTGCATTTTTGCCACAAAATATTAGGAATTTATGCTTTTTTTGCCACAAAATAAGGAAAATTTCTGCCTTTTTTCCCTGAAATAAGTGAAATTTCTGCAATTTTGCGCCAAAATAAGTGAAATTTCTGCAATTTTGCGCCAAAATAAGTGAAATTTCTGGAATTTTGCCCCAAAATAAGTGGAATTTCTGAGATTTGCCCCAAAATAAGGAGAATTTCTGTCTTTTGCCCCAACATATAGGGAATTTCTGCCTTTTTGACCCAAAATTAGGGGAAATTGTGCAATTTTGCCCCAAAATAAGAGGAATTTCTGGTTTTTTGCCTCTAAATAAGTGAAATTTCTGTCTTTTTCCCCCAAAACAAAGGGATTTTTTTTGCCTCACAATAAGTAAAATTTCTGACTTATTACCCTGAAATAAGTGAAATTTCTGAAATTTTGCCGCAAAATAAGGGAAATTTCTGCTTTTTTGCCCCCAAATAACGGGAATTTCAACCTTTTTACCTCAAAATAAGGGGTATTTCTGGATTTCTGCCACAAAATATGAAAAATGTCTGCTTTTTTGCCCCAAAATAAGAAAAATTTCTGCAATTTTGTACCAAAATAAAAGAAATTTCTGCAATTTTGCCCCAAAATAAGTCAAATTTCTTCAATTTTGACCCAAAATAAGGGAAATTTCTGGAATTTTGCCCCAAAAAAGTGAAATTTCTGAGTTTTGCCCCAAAATAAGAATTTCGATCTTTTTGCCCCAACATATAGGGAATTTCTGCCTTTTTGCCCCACAATTAGGGGAATTTCTGCAATTTTGCTCCAAAATACGGGGAATTTCTGCCTTTTTGCCCGAAAATAAGAAGAATGCATACCTTTTTGCCATAAAAAAGGGAAATTTCTTCATTTTTGCTCAAAAATAAGGGGAATTTCTGTCTTTTTTGCCAAAAATAAAGAAAATTTTTGACTTATTACCCTGAAATAAGTGAAATTTCTGCAATTTTGCCCCAAAATAAGGGAAATTTCGGCCTTTTGCCCCCAAATAAGGGGAATTTCAGCCTTTTTACCTCAAAATAAGGGAAATTCTGCATTTTTGCCCCAAAATATGGGAAATTTCTGCCTTTTTGCCCCAAAATAAGAAAAATTTCTGCAATTTTGTACCAAAATAAAAGAAATTTCTGCCTTTTGCCCCAAAATAAGAAAATTTTTGCTTTTTTTCTGAAATAAGTAAAATTTCTGCAATTTTGCCCCAAAATTAGGAGAATTTCTGCTTTTTTGCCCCCAAATAAAGGGAATTTCAGCCTTTTTAACTCAAAATAAAGAGAATTTCTGCATTTTTGCCACAAAATATTAGGAATTTCTGCATTTTTGCACCATAATAAAAAAATTTCTGCCTTTTTTACCTGAAATAAGTGAAATTTCTGAAATTTTGCCCCAAAATAAGGGAAATTTCTGGAATTTTGCCCCAAAATAAGTGGAATTTCTGAGTTTTGCAGCAAAATAAGGAGAATTTCTGTTTTTTGCCCTAACATATAGGGAATTTCTGCCTTTTTGCCCCACAATTAGGGGAATTTCTGTAATTTTGCTCCAAAATACGGGGAATTTCTGCCTTTTTGCCCAAAAATATGAGGAATGCATACCTTTTTGCCATAAAAAAAGGAAATTTCTTCATTTTTGCTCATAATTAAGAAGAAGTACTGCTTTTTTGCCTCTAAATAAGTGGAATTTCTTTCTTTTTCCCGAAAAACAAAGGGAATTCCTGTCTTTTTTGTCCCAAAATAAGGAAAATTTCTGACTTATTACCCTGAAATAAGTGAAATTTCACCAATTTTGCCCGAAAATTAGGGAAATTTCTGCCTTTTTGCCCGCAAATATTGGGAATTTCATCCTTTTAACCTCAAAATAAGGGGAATTTCTGAATTTTTGCCACAAAATATTAGGAATTTCTGCCTTTTTGTTTCAAAATAAAAAAAAATTCTGCCTTTTTTCCCTGAAATAAGTGAAATTTCTTCAATTTTGCATCAAAATAAGTCAAATTTCTGCAATTTTGCCCCAAAATAAGGGAAATTTCTGGAATTTTGCCCCAAAATAAGTGGAATTTCTGAGTTTTCCCCAAAATAAGGAGAATTTCTGTCTCTTTGCCCCAACATATAGGGAATTTCTGCGTTTTTGCCACACAATTAGAAGAATTTCTGCAATTTTGCTCCAAGATATGGGGAATTTCTGCTTTTTTCCCCGAAAATAAGAAGAATGCATACCTTTTTGCCATAAAAAAGGCAAATTTCTTCATTTTTGCTCCAAAATAAGGGGAATTTCTGCATTTTTGCCTCTAAATAACTGGAATTTCTGTCTTTTTCCCCCAAAACAAAGGGAATTTCTGTCTTTTTTGCCCCAAAATAAGGAAAATTTCTGACTTATTACCCTGAAGTAAGTGAAATTTCTGCAATTTTGCCCCAAAATAAGGGAAATTTCTGCCTTTTTGCCCTAAAATAAGGGGAATTTCAGCCTTTTTACCTCAAAATAAGGGGAATTTCTGCATTTTTGCCACAAAATATTAGGAATTTATGCTTTTTTGCCACAAAATAAGGACAATTTCTGCCTTTTTTCCCTGAAATAAGTGAAATTTCTGCAATTTTGCGCCAAAATAAGTGAAATTTCTGCAATTTTGCGCCAAAATAAGTGAAATTTCTGGAATTTTGCCCCAAAATAAGTGGAATTTCTGAGATTTGCCCCAAAATAAGGAGAATTTCTGTCTTTTGCCCCAACATATAGGGAATTTCTGCCTTTTTGACCCAAAATTAGGGGAAATTGTGCAATTTTGCCCCAAAATAAGAGGAATTTCTGGTTTTTTGCCTCTAAATAAGTGGAATTTCTGTCTTTTTCTCCCAAAACAAAGGGATTTTTTTGCCCCAAAATAAGTAAAATTTCTGACTTATTACCCTGAAATAAGTGAAATTTCTGAAATTTTGCCCCAAAATAAGGGAAATTTCTGCTTTTTTGCCCCAAATAAGGGGAATTTCAACCTTTTTACCTCAAAATAAGTGGAATTTCTGCATTTTTGCCTCAAAATAAGGGAAATTTCTGCCTTTTTGCCCCAAAATAAAGAAATTTCTGTAATTTTGTACCAAAAATAAAAGAAATTTCTGGCTTTTTGCCCCAATATAAGAAAATTTCTGCTTTTTTTTTCTGAAATAAGTGAAATTTCTGCAATTTTGCCCCAAAATAAGTGAAATTTCTGAGTTTTGCCCCAAAATAAGGAGAATTTCTGTCTTTTTGCCCAAACATATAGGGAATTTCTGACTTTTTGCCCCACAATTAGGGGAATTTCTGCAATTTTGCTCCAAAATACGGGTAATTTCTGCCTTTTTGCCCGAAAATAAGAAGAATGCATACCTTTCTGCCAGAAAAATGAAAATTTCTTCATTTTTGCTTCAAAATAAAGGGAATTTCTGCTTTTTTGCCACTAAATAAGTGGAATTTCTGTCTTTTTCCCACAAAACAAAGGGAAGTTCTGTCTCATTTTCCCCAAAATAAGAAAAATTCCTGACTTATTACCCTGAAGTAAGTGAAATTTCTGCAATTTTGCCCGAAAATTAGGTATATTTCTGCCTTTTTATCCCCAAATATTGGGAATTTCAGCCTTTTTACCTCAAAATAGGGGAAATTTCTGCATTTTTGCCACAAAATATTAGGAATTTCTGCCTTTTTGCCCCAAAATAAAGAAAATTTCTGCTTTTTTTTCCCGAAATAAGTGAAATTTCTGCAATTTTGCCCCAAAACAAGTGAAATTTCTGCAATTTTGCCCCAAAATATGTGAAATTTCCTGAATTTTGCCCCAAAATAAGTGGAATTTCTGAGATTTGCCCAAAAATAAAGAGAATTTCTGTCTTTTTGCCCCAACATATAGAAAATTTCTGCCTTTTTGACCCACAATTAGGGGAATTTCTGCAATTTTGCTCCAAAATAAGGGGAATTTCTGCTTTTTTGCCTTTAAATAAGTGGAATTTCTGTCTTTTTCCCCCAAAACAAAAAGAATTTCTGTTTTTTTTGCCCCAAAATAAGGAAAATTTCTGACTTATTACCCTGAAATAAGTGAAATTTCTGCAATTTTGCCCCAAAATAAGGGAAATTTCTGCTTTTTTGTCACCAAATAAGGGGAATTTCAGCCTTTTTACCTAAAATAAGTGGAATTTCTGCATTTTTTTCCAAAATAAGGGAAATTTCTCCCTTTTTGCCCCAAAATAAGGAAAATTTCTGCAATTTTGTACCAAAATAAAAGAAATTTCTGCCTTTTTACCCCATTATAAGAAAATTTCTGCTTTTTTTTCTGAAATAAGTGAAATTTCTGGAATTTTGCTTCAAAATAAGAAAAATTTCTGAGTTTTGCCCCAAACTAAGGAGAATTTCTGTCTTTTTGTCCCATCATATAGGGAATTTCTGCCTTTTTGCCCAATCATTAGGGGAATTTCTGCAATTTTGCTCCAAAATATGGGGAATTTCTGCCTTTTTACCCGAAAATAAGAAGAATGCATACCGTTTTGCCATAAAAAAGGGAAATTTCTTCATTTTTGCTCCAAAATAAGGGGAATTTCTGCTTTTTTGCCTCTAAATAATTGGAATTTCTGTATTTTCCCCCAAAACAAAGGGAATTTCTGTCTTTTTTGCCCCAAAATATGAAAATTTCTGACTTATTACCATGAAATAAGTGAAATTTCTGCAATTTTGACCCACAATAAAGGAAATTTCTGCCTTTTTACCCCCAAATAAGAGGAATTTCAGCCTTTTTACCTCAAAATAAGGGGAATTTCTGCATTTTTGCCCCAAAACATGGGAAATTTCTGACTTTTTGCCCCAAAATAAGAAAAATTTCTGCAATTTTGTACCAAAATAAAAGAAATTTCTGCCTTTTTGCCCCAAAATAAGAAAATATCTGCTTTTTTTGAAATAAGTGAAATTTCTGCAATTTTGCCACCAAAACAGTCAAATTTCTGCAATTTTGCCCCAAAATAAGGGAAATTTCTAGAATTTTGCCCCAAAATAAGTGGAATTTCTGAGTTTTGCCCCAAAATAAGGAGAATTTCTGTCTTTTTGCCCCAACATATATGGAATTTCTGCCTTTTTGCGGCACAATAAGGGGAATTTCTGCAATTTTGCTCCAAAATACCAGGAATTTCTGCCTTTTTGCCCGAAAATAAGAAGAATGCATACCTTTTTGCCATAAAAAAAGGAAATTGCTTCATTTTTGCTCCAAAATAAGGGGAATTTCTTCTTTTCTGCCTCTAAATAAGTGGAATTTCTGTCTTTTTCCCCCAAAACAAAGGAAATTTCTGAGTTTTTTGCCCCAAAATAAGGAAAATTTCTGGCTTATTACTCTGAAATAAGTGAAATTTCTGCAATTTTGCCCGAAAATAAGGGAAATTTCTCCCTTTTTGCCCCCAAATAAGAAGAATTTCAGCCTTTTTACCTCAAAATGTGGGGAATTTCTGGATTTCTGCCCCAAAATATGAAAAATTTCTGCCTTTTTGCCCCAAAATAAGAAAAATTACTGCAATTTTGTATCAAAATAAAAGAAATTTCTGCCTTTTTGTTCCAAAATAAGAAAATTTCTGCTTTTTTTCTGAAATAAGTGAAATTTCTGCAATTTTGCCCCAAAATAAGTCAAATTTCTGCAATTTTGCCCCAAAATAAGGGAAATTTCTGGAATTTTGCCCCAAAAAGGGAAATTTCTGAGTTTTGCCCCAAAATAAGAATTTTGATCTTTTTGCCCCAACATATAGGGAATTTCTGCCTTTTTGCCCCACAATTAGGGGAATTTCTGCAATTTTGCTCCAAAATACGGGGAATTTCTGCCTTTTTGCCTGAAAATAAGAAGAATGCATACCTTTTTGTCATAAAAAAGGGAAATTTCTTCATTTTTGCTCCAAAATAACGGGAATTTCTTCATTTTTGCCTCTAAATAAGTGGAATTTCTGTCTTTTTCCCCCAAAACAAAGGAAATTTCTGTCTTTTTTGCCCCAAAATAAGGAAAATTTCTGACTTATTACCTGAAATAAGTTAAATTTCGGCAATTTTGCCCCAAAATAAGGGAAATTTCTGCCTTTTGCCCCCAAATAAGGGGAATTTCAGCCTTTTTACCTCAAAATAAGGGAAATTCTGCATTTTTGCCCCAAAATATGGGAAATTTCTGCTTTTTTGCCCCAAAATAAGAAAAATTTCTGCAAGTTTGTACCAAAATAAAAGAAATTTCTGCCTTTTGACCCAAAATAAGAAAATTTCTGCTTTTTTTCTGAAATAAGTAAAATTTCTGCAATTTTGCCCCAAAATTAGGGGAATTTCTGCCTTTTTGCCCCCAAATAAAGAAAATTTCAGCCTTTTTACCTCAAAATAAAGGGAATTTCTGCATTTTTACCACAAAATATTAGGAATTTCTGCTTTTTTGCACCATAATAAAAAAATTTCTTTCTTTTTTCCCTGAAATAAGTGAAATTTCTGAAATTTTTCCTCAAAATAAGGGAAATTTCTGGAATTTTGCCCCAAAATAAGTGGAATTTCTGAGTATTGCACCAAAATGAGGAGAATTTCTGTTTTTTGCCCTAACATATAGGGAATATCTGCCTTTTTGCCCCACAATTAGGGGAATTTCTGCAATTTTGCTCCAAAATACGAGGAATTTCTGCCTTTTTGCCCAAAAATAAGAAGAATGCATACTTTTTTGCCATAAAAAAGGGTAATTTCTTCATTTTTGCTCCAAAATAAGGAAAATTTCTTCTTTTTTGCCTCTAAATAAGTAGAATTTCTGTCTTTTTACCACAAAACAAAGGGAATTCTTGTCTTTTTTGCCCCAAAATAAGAAAAAATTCTGACTTATTACCCTGAAATAAGTGAAATTTCTCCAATTTTGCCCGAAAATTAGGGAAATTTCTGCCTTTTTGCCCCCAAATAATGGGAATTTCAGCCTTTAACCTCAAAATAAGGGGAATTTCTGCATTTTTGCCACAAAATATTAGGAATTTCTGCCTTTTTGTTTCAAAATAAGGAAAATTTCTGCCTTTTTTCCCTAAAATAAGTGAAATTTCTGCAATTTTGCCCCAAAATAAGTCAAATTTTTGCAATTTTGCCGCAAAATAAGGGATATTTCTGGAATTTTGCCCCAAAATAAGTGGAATTTCTGAGTTTTGCCCCAAAATAAGGAGAATTTCTGTCTCTTTGCCCCAACATATATGGAATTTCTGCGTTTTTGCCCCACAATTAGGGGAATTTCTGCAATTTTGCTCCAAGATATGGGGAATTTCTGCCTTTTTGACCGAAAACAAGAAGAATGCATACCTTTTTGCCATAGAAAAGGGAAATTTCTTCATTTTTGCTCCAAAATAAGGGGAATTTCTGCTTTTTTGCCTCTAAATAACTGGAATTTCTGTCTTTTTCCCCCAAAACAAAGGAAATTTCTGTCTTTTTTGCCCCAAAATAAGGAAAATTTTTGACTTATTACCCTGAAGTAAGTGAAATTTCTGCAATTTTGCCCCAAAGTAAGGGAAATTTCTTCTTTTTGCCCCCAAATAAAGAAAATTTCAGCCTTTTTACCTCAAAATAAGGGGAATTTCTGCATTTTTGCCCCAAAATAAGAGAAATTTCGGCCCTTTTGCCTAAAAATAAGGAAAATTTCTGCCTTTTTTCCCTGAAATAAGTGAAATTTCCGAAATTTTGCCCTACAATAAAGGAAATTTCTGGAGTTTTGCCCCAAAATAAGTGGAATTTCTGAGTTTTGCCCCAAAATAAGGAGAATTTCTGTCTTTTTGCCCTAACATATAGGGAAATTCTGGCTTTTTGCCTCACAATTCGGGGAATTTCTGCAATTTTGCTCCAAAATACAAGGAATTTCTCCCTTTTTGCCCGAAAATAAGAAGAATGCATACCTTTTTGCCATAAAAAAAGAGAAATTTCTTTATTTTTGCTCCAAAATAAGGGGAATTTCTGCTTTTGCCTCTAAATTAGTGGAATTTCTGTATTTTTCCCTCAAAACAAAGGGAATTCCTGTCTTTTTTGCCCCAAAATAAGGAAAATTTCTGACTTATTACTCTGCAATAAGTGAAATTTCGGCAATTTTGCCCCAAAATTAGGGAAATTTCTGCCTTCTTGCCCCCAAATAAGAGCTATTTCAGCTTTTTTACCTCAAAATAAGGGAAATTTCTGCATTTTTTGCCACAAAATATTAGGAATTTCTGCCTTTTTGCACCAAAATAAAAAAAATTTCTGCCTTTTATCCCTGAAATATGTGAAATTTCTGCAATTTTGCCCCAAAATAAGTGAAATTTCTGCAATTTTGCTCCAAAATAAGAGAAATTTCTGAAATTTTGCCCCAAAATAAGTGGAATTTCTGAGATTTGCCCCAAAATAAGGAGAATTTCTGTTTTTTTGCCCCAACATATAGGGAATTTCTGCCTTTTTGCCCCACAATTAGGGGAATTTCTGCAATTTTGCTCCAAAATACGGGAAATTTCTGCCTTTTTGCCCAAAAATAAGAAGAATGCATCCCTTTTTGCCATAAAAAAGGGAAATTTCTTCATTTTTTCTCCAAAATAAGGGGAATTTCTGCTTTTTTTGCTTCTAAATACTTGGAATTTCTGTCTTTTTCCCCCAAAACAAAGGGAATTCCTGTCTTTTTTGCCCCAAAATAAGGAAAATTTCTGACTTATTACCCTGAAGTAAGTGAAGTTTCTGCAATTTTGCTCCAAAATAAGGGAAATTTCTTCCTTTTTGCCCCCAAATAAGGGGAATTTAAGCCTTTTTTACCTCAAAATAAGGGGAATTTCTGCATTTTTGCCACAAAATATTAGGAATTTCTTCCTTTTTGCACCAAAATAAGAAAATTTCTGCCTTTTTTTCCTGAAATAAGTGAAATTTCTGCAATTTTGCCTCAAAATAAGTGAAAATTCTGCAATTTTGCCCCAAAATAAGGGAAATTTCTGGAATTTTGCCCTAAAATAAGTGGAATTTCTGAGATTTGCCACAAAATAAAGAGAATTTCTGTCTTTTTGCCCCAACATATAGGGAATTTCTGCGTTTTTGCCCCACAATTAGGGGAATTTCGGCAATTTTGCTCCAAAATACGGGAAATTTCTGCCTTTTTGCCCGCAAATATTGGGAATTTCATCCTTTTAACCTCAAAATAAGGGGAATTTCTGAATTTTTGCCACAAAATATTAGGAATTTCTGCCTTTTTGTTTCAAAATAAAAAAAAATTCTGCCTTTTTTCCCTGAAATAAGTGAAATTTCTTCAATTTTGCATCAAAATAAGTCAAATTTCTGCAATTTTGCCCCAAAATAAGGGAAATTTCTGGAATTTTGCCCCAAAATAAGTGGAATTTCTGAGTTTTCCCCAAAATAAGGAGAATTTCTGTCTCTTTGCCCCAACATATAGGGAATTTCTGCGTTTTTGCCACACAATTAGAAGAATTTCTGCAATTTTGCTCCAAGATATGGGGAATTTCTGCTTTTTTCCCCGAAAATAAGAAGAATGCATACCTTTTTGCCATAAAAAAGGCAAATTTCTTCATTTTTGCTCCAAAATAAGGGGAATTTCTGCATTTTTGCCTCTAAATAACTGGAATTTCTGTCTTTTTCCCCCAAAACAAAGGGAATTTCTGTCTTTTTTGCCCCAAAATAAGGAAAATTTCTGACTTATTACCCTGAAGTAAGTGAAATTTCTGCAATTTTGCCCCAAAATAAGGGAAATTTCTGCCTTTTTGCCCTAAAATAAGGGGAATTTCAGCCTTTTTACCTCAAAATAAGGGGAATTTCTGCATTTTTGCCACAAAATATTAGGAATTTATGCTTTTTTGCCACAAAATAAGGACAATTTCTGCCTTTTTTCCCTGAAATAAGTGAAATTTCTGCAATTTTGCGCCAAAATAAGTGAAATTTCTGCAATTTTGCGCCAAAATAAGTGAAATTTCTGGAATTTTGCCCCAAAATAAGTGGAATTTCTGAGATTTGCCCCAAAATAAGGAGAATTTCTGTCTTTTGCCCCAACATATAGGGAATTTCTGCCTTTTTGACCCAAAATTAGGGGAAATTGTGCAATTTTGCCCCAAAATAAGAGGAATTTCTGGTTTTTTGCCTCTAAATAAGTGGAATTTCTGTCTTTTTCTCCCAAAACAAAGGGATTTTTTTGCCCCAAAATAAGTAAAATTTCTGACTTATTACCCTGAAATAAGTGAAATTTCTGAAATTTTGCCCCAAAATAAGGGAAATTTCTGCTTTTTTGCCCCAAATAAGGGGAATTTCAACCTTTTTACCTCAAAATAAGTGGAATTTCTGCATTTTTGCCTCAAAATAAGGGAAATTTCTGCCTTTTTGCCCCAAAATAAAGAAATTTCTGTAATTTTGTACCAAAAATAAAAGAAATTTCTGGCTTTTTGCCCCAATATAAGAAAATTTCTGCTTTTTTTTTCTGAAATAAGTGAAATTTCTGCAATTTTGCCCCAAAATAAGTGAAATTTCTGAGTTTTGCCCCAAAATAAGGAGAATTTCTGTCTTTTTGCCCAAACATATAGGGAATTTCTGACTTTTTGCCCCACAATTAGGGGAATTTCTGCAATTTTGCTCCAAAATACGGGTAATTTCTGCCTTTTTGCCCGAAAATAAGAAGAATGCATACCTTTCTGCCAGAAAAATGAAAATTTCTTCATTTTTGCTTCAAAATAAAGGGAATTTCTGCTTTTTTGCCACTAAATAAGTGGAATTTCTGTCTTTTTCCCACAAAACAAAGGGAAGTTCTGTCTCATTTTCCCCAAAATAAGAAAAATTCCTGACTTATTACCCTGAAGTAAGTGAAATTTCTGCAATTTTGCCCGAAAATTAGGTATATTTCTGCCTTTTTATCCCCAAATATTGGGAATTTCAGCCTTTTTACCTCAAAATAGGGGAAATTTCTGCATTTTTGCCACAAAATATTAGGAATTTCTGCCTTTTTGCCCCAAAATAAAGAAAATTTCTGCTTTTTTTTCCCGAAATAAGTGAAATTTCTGCAATTTTGCCCCAAAACAAGTGAAATTTCTGCAATTTTGCCCCAAAATATGTGAAATTTCCTGAATTTTGCCCCAAAATAAGTGGAATTTCTGAGATTTGCCCAAAAATAAAGAGAATTTCTGTCTTTTTGCCCCAACATATAGAAAATTTCTGCCTTTTTGACCCACAATTAGGGGAATTTCTGCAATTTTGCTCCAAAATAAGGGGAATTTCTGCTTTTTTGCCTTTAAATAAGTGGAATTTCTGTCTTTTTCCCCCAAAACAAAAAGAATTTCTGTTTTTTTTGCCCCAAAATAAGGAAAATTTCTGACTTATTACCCTGAAATAAGTGAAATTTCTGCAATTTTGCCCCAAAATAAGGGAAATTTCTGCTTTTTTGTCACCAAATAAGGGGAATTTCAGCCTTTTTACCTAAAATAAGTGGAATTTCTGCATTTTTTTCCAAAATAAGGGAAATTTCTCCCTTTTTGCCCCAAAATAAGGAAAATTTCTGCAATTTTGTACCAAAATAAAAGAAATTTCTGCCTTTTTACCCCATTATAAGAAAATTTCTGCTTTTTTTTCTGAAATAAGTGAAATTTCTGGAATTTTGCTTCAAAATAAGAAAAATTTCTGAGTTTTGCCCCAAACTAAGGAGAATTTCTGTCTTTTTGTCCCATCATATAGGGAATTTCTGCCTTTTTGCCCAATCATTAGGGGAATTTCTGCAATTTTGCTCCAAAATATGGGGAATTTCTGCCTTTTTACCCGAAAATAAGAAGAATGCATACCGTTTTGCCATAAAAAAGGGAAATTTCTTCATTTTTGCTCCAAAATAAGGGGAATTTCTGCTTTTTTGCCTCTAAATAATTGGAATTTCTGTATTTTCCCCCAAAACAAAGGGAATTTCTGTCTTTTTTGCCCCAAAATATGAAAATTTCTGACTTATTACCATGAAATAAGTGAAATTTCTGCAATTTTGACCCACAATAAAGGAAATTTCTGCCTTTTTACCCCCAAATAAGAGGAATTTCAGCCTTTTTACCTCAAAATAAGGGGAATTTCTGCATTTTTGCCCCAAAACATGGGAAATTTCTGACTTTTTGCCCCAAAATAAGAAAAATTTCTGCAATTTTGTACCAAAATAAAAGAAATTTCTGCCTTTTTGCCCCAAAATAAGAAAATATCTGCTTTTTTTGAAATAAGTGAAATTTCTGCAATTTTGCCACCAAAACAGTCAAATTTCTGCAATTTTGCCCCAAAATAAGGGAAATTTCTAGAATTTTGCCCCAAAATAAGTGGAATTTCTGAGTTTTGCCCCAAAATAAGGAGAATTTCTGTCTTTTTGCCCCAACATATATGGAATTTCTGCCTTTTTGCGGCACAATAAGGGGAATTTCTGCAATTTTGCTCCAAAATACCAGGAATTTCTGCCTTTTTGCCCGAAAATAAGAAGAATGCATACCTTTTTGCCATAAAAAAAGGAAATTGCTTCATTTTTGCTCCAAAATAAGGGGAATTTCTTCTTTTCTGCCTCTAAATAAGTGGAATTTCTGTCTTTTTCCCCCAAAACAAAGGAAATTTCTGAGTTTTTTGCCCCAAAATAAGGAAAATTTCTGGCTTATTACTCTGAAATAAGTGAAATTTCTGCAATTTTGCCCGAAAATAAGGGAAATTTCTCCCTTTTTGCCCCCAAATAAGAAGAATTTCAGCCTTTTTACCTCAAAATGTGGGGAATTTCTGGATTTCTGCCCCAAAATATGAAAAATTTCTGCCTTTTTGCCCCAAAATAAGAAAAATTTCTGCAATTTTGTATCAAAATAAAAGAAATTTCTGCCTTTTTGTTCCAAAATAAGAAAATTTCTGCTTTTTTTCTGAAATAAGTGAAATTTCTGCAATTTTGCCCCAAAATAAGTCAAATTTCTGCAATTTTGCCCCAAAATAAGGGAAATTTCTGGAATTTTGCCCCAAAAAGGGAAATTTCTGAGTTTTGCCCCAAAATAAGAATTTTGATCTTTTTGCCCCAACATATAGGGAATTTCTGCCTTTTTGCCCCACAATTAGGGGAATTTCTGCAATTTTGCTCCAAAATACGGGGAATTTCTGCCTTTTTGCCTGAAAATAAGAAGAATGCATACCTTTTTGTCATAAAAAAGGGAAATTTCTTCATTTTTGCTCCAAAATAACGGGAATTTCTTCATTTTTGCCTCTAAATAAGTGGAATTTCTGTCTTTTTCCCCCAAAACAAAGGAAATTTCTGTCTTTTTTGCCCCAAAATAAGGAAAATTTCTGACTTATTACCTGAAATAAGTTAAATTTCGGCAATTTTGCCCCAAAATAAGGGAAATTTCTGCCTTTTGCCCCCAAATAAGGGGAATTTCAGCCTTTTTACCTCAAAATAAGGGAAATTCTGCATTTTTGCCCCAAAATATGGGAAATTTCTGCTTTTTTGCCCCAAAATAAGAAAAATTTCTGCAAGTTTGTACCAAAATAAAAGAAATTTCTGCCTTTTGACCCAAAATAAGAAAATTTCTGCTTTTTTTCTGAAATAAGTAAAATTTCTGCAATTTTGCCCCAAAATTAGGGGAATTTCTGCCTTTTTGCCCCCAAATAAAGAAAATTTCAGCCTTTTTACCTCAAAATAAAGGGAATTTCTGCATTTTTACCACAAAATATTAGGAATTTCTGCTTTTTTGCACCATAATAAAAAAATTTCTTCCTTTTTTCCCTGAAATAAGTGAAATTTCTGAAATTTTTCCTCAAAATAAGGGAAATTTCTGGAATTTTGCCCCAAAATAAGTGGAATTTCTGAGTATTGCACCAAAATAAGGAGAATTTCTGTTTTTTGCCCTAACATATAGGGAATATCTGCCTTTTTGCCCCACAATTAGGGGAATTTAGCAATTTTGCTCCAAAATACGAGGAATTTCTGCCTTTTTGCCCAAAAATAAGAAGAATGCATACTTTTTTGCCATAAAAAAGGGTAATTTCTTCATTTTTGCTCCAAAATAAGGAAAATTTCTTCTTTTTTGCCTCTAAATAAGTAGAATTTCTGTCTTTTTACCACAAAACAAAGGGAATTCTTGTCTTTTTTGCCCCAAAATAAGAAAAAATTCTGACTTATTACCCTGAAATAAGTGAAATTTCTCCAATTTTGCCCGAAAATTAGGGAAATTTCTGCCTTTTTGCCCCCAAATAATGGGAATTTCAGCCTTTAACCTCAAAATAAGGGGAATTTCTGCATTTTTGCCACAAAATATTAGGAATTTCTGCCTTTTTGTTTCAAAATAAGGAAAATTTCTGCCTTTTTTCCCTAAAATAAGTGAAATTTCTGCAATTTTGCCCCAAAATAAGTCAAATTTTTGCAATTTTGCCGCTAAATAAGGGATATTTCTGGAATTTTGCCCCAAAATAAGTGGAATTTCTGAGTTTTGCCCCAAAATAAGGAGAATTTCTGTCTCTTTGCCCCAACATATATGGAATTTCTGCGTTTTTGCCCCACAATTAGGGGAATTTCTGCAATTTTGCTCCAAGATATGGGGAATTTCTGCCTTTTTGACCGAAAACAAGAAGAATGCATACCTTTTTGCCATAGAAAAGGGAAATTTCTTCATTTTTGCTCCAAAATAAGGGGAATTTCTGCTTTTTTGCCTCTAAATAACTGGAATTTCTGTCTTTTTCCCCCAAAACAAAGGAAATTTCTGTCTTTTTTGCCCCAAAATAAGGAAAATTTTTGACTTATTACCCTGAAGTAAGTGAAATTTCTGCAATTTTGCCCCAAAGTAAGGGAAATTTCTTCTTTTTGCCCCCAAATAAAGAAAATTTCAGCCTTTTTACCTCAAAATAAGGGGAATTTCTGCATTTTTGCCCCAAAATAAGAGAAATTTCGGCCCTTTTGCCTAAAAATAAGGAAAATTTCTGCCTTTTTTCCCTGAAATAAGTGAAATTTCCGAAATTTTGCCCTACAATAAAGGAAATTTCTGGAGTTTTGCCCCAAAATAAGTGGAATTTCTGAGTTTTGCCCCAAAATAAGGAGAATTTCTGTCTTTTTGCCCTAACATATAGGGAAATTCTGGCTTTTTGCCTCACAATTCGGGGAATTTCTGCAATTTTGCTCCAAAATACAAGGAATTTCTCCCTTTTTGCCCGAAAATAAGAAGAATGCATACCTTTTTGCCATAAAAAAAGAGAAATTTCTTTATTTTTGCTCCAAAATAAGGGGAATTTCTGCTTTTGCCTCTAAATTAGTGGAATTTCTGTATTTTTCCCTCAAAACAAAGGGAATTCCTGTCTTTTTTGCCCCAAAATAAGGAAAATTTCTGACTTATTACTCTGCAATAAGTGAAATTTCGGCAATTTTGCCCCAAAATTAGGGAAATTTCTGCCTTCTTGCCCCCAAATAAGAGCTATTTCAGCTTTTTTACCTCAAAATAAGGGAAATTTCTGCATTTTTTGCCACAAAATATTAGGAATTTCTGCCTTTTTGCACCAAAATAAAAAAATTTCTGCCTTTTATCCCTGAAATATGTGAAATTTCTGCAATTTTGCCCCAAAATAAGTGAAATTTCTGCAATTTTGCTCCAAAATAAGAGAAATTTCTGAAATTTTGCCCCAAAATAAGTGGAATTTCTGAGATTTGCCCCAAAATAAGGAGAATTTCTGTTTTTTTGCCCCAACATATAGGGAATTTCTGCCTTTTTGCCCCACAATTAGGGGAATTTCTGCAATTTTGCTCCAAAATACGGGAAATTTCTGCCTTTTTGCCCAAAAATAAGAAGAATGCATCCCTTTTTGCCATAAAAAAGGGAAATTTCTTCATTTTTTCTCCAAAATAAGGGGAATTTCTGCTTTTTTTGCTTCTAAATACTTGGAATTTCTGTCTTTTTCCCCCAAAACAAAGGGAATTCCTGTCTTTTTTGCCCCAAAATAAGGAAAATTTCTGACTTATTACCCTGAAGTAAGTGAAGTTTCTGCAATTTTGCTCCAAAATAAGGGAAATTTCTTCCTTTTTGCCCCCAAATAAGGGGAATTTAAGCCTTTTTTACCTCAAAATAAGGGGAATTTCTGCATTTTTGCCACAAAATATTAGGAATTTCTTCCTTTTTGCACCAAAATAAGAAAATTTCTGCCTTTTTTCCTGAAATAAGTGAAATTTCTGCAATTTTGCCTCAAAATAAGTGAAAATTCTGCAATTTTGCCCCAAAATAAGGGAAATTTCTGGAATTTTGCCCTAAAATAAGTGGAATTTCTGAGATTTGCCACAAAATAAAGAGAATTTCTGTCTTTTTGCCCCAACATATAGGGAATTTCTGCGTTTTTGCCCCACAATTAGGGGAATTTCGGCAATTTTGCTCCAAAATACGGGAAATTTCTGCCTTTTTGCCCAAAAATAATAAGAATGCATACCTTTTTGCCATAAAAAAAATTTCTTCATTTTTGCTCCAAAATCAGGGGAATTTCTGCTGTTTTACCTCTGAATATGTGCTATTTCTGTCTTTTTCCCCCAAAACAAAGGGAATTCCTGTCTTTTGTGCCCCAAAATAACAAAAATTTCTGACTTATTACCCTGATATAAGTGAAATTTCTCCAATTTTGCCCCAAAATAAGGGAAATTTCTGCATTTTGCCCCCAAATAAGGAGAATTTTAGCCTTTTTACCTCAAAATAAAAGGAATATCTGAATTTTTGACACAAAATATTAGGAATTTCTGTTTTTTTGCCCCGAAATAAGAAAATTTCTGCTTTTTTCCTCTGAAATAAGTGAAATTTTGCAATTTTGCCCCAAAATAAGTGAAATTTCTGCAATTTTGCCCCAAAATAATTAGAATTTCTGTCTTTTTGCCCCAACATGCAGGGAATTTCTGCCTTTGCCCCACAATTAGGGGAATTTCTGCAATTTTGCTCCAAAATACGGGGAATTTCTACTTTTCAGCCCGAAAATCAGGGGAATGTTTACCTTTTGCCACAAAAAAGGGAAATTTCTTCATTTTTGCTCCAAAATAATGGGAATTTCTGCTTATTTGCCTCAAAATAAGTGAAATTTCTGCCTTTTTACTGAAAAATAAATGGAATTTCTGTCTTTTTGCCCCAAAATAAAAGGAATTTTTGAATTGTGCCCTGAAATAAGTGAAATTTCTGCAATGTTGCCTTAAAACAAAAGAAATTTCTGCCTTTTTGCGACAAAATAAGGGGAATTTCTGTCTTTTTGCACCAAAATAAGGGAAATTTCTGCCTTTTTGCACCCAAATAAGGGGAATTTCAGCCTATTTATCTCAAAATAAGGGGAATTTCTGGATTTCTGCCTCTAAATAAGTGGAATTTCTGTCTTTTTCCCCCAAAACAAAGGGAATTTCTGTCTTTTTTGCCCCAAAATAAGGAAAATTTCTGACTTATTACCCTGAAATAAGTGAAATTTCTGCAATTTTGCCCCAAAATAAGGGAAATTTCGGCCTTTTGCCCCCAAATAAGGGGAATTTCAGCCTTTTTACCTCAAAATAAGGGGAATTTCTGCATTTTTGCCCCAAAATATGGGAAATTTCTGCCTTTTTGCCCCAAAATAAGAAAAATTTCTGCAATTTTGTACCAAAATAAAAGAAATTTCTGCCTTTTGCCCCAAAATAAGAAAATTTCTGCTTTTTTTCTGACATAAGTAAAGTTTTTGCAATTTTGCCCCAAAATTAGGGGAATTTCTGCATTTTTGCCCCCAAATAAAGGTAATTTCAGCCTTTTTACCTCAAAATAAAGGGAATTTCTGCATTTTTGCCACAAAATATTAGGAATTTCTGCCTTTTTGCACCATAATAAGAAAATTTCTGCCTTTTTTCCCTTAAATAAGTGAAATTTCTGAAATTTTGCCCCAAAATAAGGGAAATTTCTAGAATTTTGCCCCAAAATAAGTGGAATTTCTGAGTTTTGCACCAAAATAAGGAGAATTTCTGTTTTTTGCCCTAACATATAGGAAATTTCTGCCTTTTTGCCCCACAGTTAGGGGAATTTCTGCAATTTTGCTCCAAAATACAGGGAATTTCTGCCTTTTTGCCCAAAAATAAGAAGAATGCATACCTTTTTGCCATAAAAAAGGGAAATTTCTTTATTTTTGCTCATAATTAAGGGGAATTTCTGCTTTTTTGCCTCTAAATAAGTGGAATTTCTGTCTTTTTCCTGCAAAACAAAGGGAATTCCTGTCTTTTTTGCCCCAAAATAAAAAAAATTTCTGACTTATTACCCTGAAATAAGTGAAATTTCTCCAATTTTGCCCGAAAATTAGGGAAATTTCTGCCTTTTTGCCCCCAAATAATGGGAATTTCAGCCTTTTAACCTCAAAATAAGGGGAATTTCTGCATTTTTGCCACAAAATATTAGGAATTTCTGCCTTTTTGTTTCAAAATAAGAAAAATTTCTGCCTTTTTTTCCTGAAATAAGTGAAATTTCTGCAATTTTGCCCCAAAATATATCAAATTTCTGCAATTTTGCCCCAAAATAAGGGAAATTTCTGAAATTTTGCCCCAAAATAAGTGGAATTTCTGAGTCTTACCCAAAATAAGGAGAATTTCTGTCTCTTTGCGCCAACATATAGGGAATTTCTGCGTTTTTGCCCCACAATTAGGGGAATTTCTGCAATTTTGCCCCAAGATATGGGGAATTTCTTCCTTTTTGCCCGAAAATAAGAAGAATGGATACCTTTTTGCCATAAAAAAGGGAAATTTCTTCATTTTTGCTCCAAAATAAAGGGAATTTCTGCTTTTTTGCCTCTAAATAACTGGAATTTCTGTCTTTACCCCAAAACAAAGGGAATTTCTGTCTTTTTTGCCCCAAAATAAGGAAAATTTCTGACTTATTACCCGGAAGTAAGTGAAATTTCTGCAATTTTGCCCCAAAGTAAGGGAAATTTCTTCCTTTTGCCCCCAAATAAGGGGAATTTCCGCCTTTTTACCTCAAAATAAGGAGAATTTCTGCATTTTTGCTCCAAAACAAGGGAAATTTCGGCCCTTTTGCCTCAAAATAAGGAAAATTTCTGCCTTTTTTCCCTGAAATAAGTGAAATTTCCGAAATTTTGCCCTACAATCTGGAATTTTGCCCCAAAATAAGGGGAATTTCTGAGTTTTGCCCCAAAATAAGGAGAATTTCTGTCTTTTTGCCCTAACATATAGGGAAATTTTGCCTTTTTGCCCCACAATTAGGGGAATTTCTGCAATTTTGCTCCAAAATACGGGGAATTTCTGCATTTTTGTCCAAAAATAAGAAGAATGCATACCTTTTTGCCATAAAAAAGGGAAATTTCTTCATTTTTGCTCCAAAATAAGCGGAATTTCTGCTTTTTTGCCTCTAAATTAGTGGAATTTCTTTCTTTTTCCCTCAAAACAAAGGGAATTCCTGTCTTTTTTGCACCAAAATAAGGAAAATTTCTGACTTATTACTCTGAAATAAGTGAAATTTCTGCAATTTTGCCCCAAAATTAGGGAAATTTCTGCCTTTTTGCCCCCAAATAAGGGGAATTTCAGCCTTTTTTACCTCAAAATAAGGGGAATTTCTGCATTTTTGCCACAAAATATTAGCAATTTCTTCCTTTTTGCACCAAAATAAGAAAATTTCTGCCTATTTTTCCCTGAAATAAGTGAAATTTCTGCAATTTTGCCCCAAAATAAGTGAAATTTCTGCCTCTTTGCCTCCAAATAAGGGGAATTTCAGCCTTTTTACCTCAAAATAAAAGAAATTTTTGCATTTTTGCTACAAAATATGGAAAATTTCAGCCTTTTTGCCCCAAAATAAAAAAAAATTCTGCAATTTTGTACCAAAATAAAAGAAATTTCTGCCTTTTTGCCCCAAAATAAGGAAAATTTCTGCCTTTTTTCCCTGAAATAAGTGAAATTTCTGCAATTTTGCCCCAAAATAAGTCAAATTTCTGCAATTTTGCCTCAAAATAAGGGAAATTTCTGGAATTTTGCCCCAAAATAAGTGGAATTTCTGAGTTTTGCCCCAAAATAATAAGAATTTCTTCCTTTTTGACCCAACATATAGGGAATTTCTGCATTTTGCCCCACAATTAGGGGAATTTCTGCAATTTTGCTCCAAAATACGTGGAATTTCTACTTTTTCGTCCGAAAATAAGGGGAATGTATACCTTTTGCCACAAAATAGGGAAATTTCTTCATTTTTGCCCAAAAATAAGAGGAATTTCTGCCTTTTTACCTCAAAATAAGTGAAATTTCTGCCTTTTTACCTAAAAATAAACAGAATTTCTGTCTTTTTGCTCCAAACTAAAAGGAATTTTTAAATTTTGCCTTGAAATAAGTGAAATTTCTGCAATTTTGCCCCAAAATAAGGGAAATTTCTGCCTTTTGCCACAAAATAAGGGGAATTTCTGTATTTTTACCCCAAAATAAAGGGAATTTCAGCCTTTTTACCTCATAATAAGGGGAATCTCTGCCTTTTTGCCCTAAAATATGGGAATTTCTGTATTTTTGCCCCAAAATAAAGAAAATTTCTACAATTTTGTACCAAAATAAAAGTTATTTCTGCCTTTTTGCTCCAAAATAAGAGAAATTTCTGCGTTTTTCCCCTGAAATAAGTTAAATTTCTATAATTTTGCCCCAAAATAAGGGAGATTTCTGCAATTTTGCCCCAAAATAAAGGAAATTTCTGAAATTTTGCCCCAAAATAAGAATTTCTGACTTTTTGCCCTGAAATAAGGAGAATTTCTGTTATTTTGTAACAAAATAATGTGAATTTCTGCTTTTTCCCTCAAAATTAGGAGAATATGTGCAATTTTGCTTCAAAATACAAGGAATTTTTGCCTTATTGAACCAAAATATAGGGAATTTCTGCATTTTTGCAAAAATATAAGGGGAATTTCTGAAATTTTACTCCAAAAAACAAGGAATTTCTGCATTATTGCTCGAAATACAGTGGAATTTCTGCCTTTTTGCACTGAAATATTTGAAATTTCCACAATTTTACCCCAAAATAAGAGGAATTTCTGTTTTTGGCCCCAAAATTAGGAGAATTTCTGCTTTTTGCCCCAAAATAAGGCAAATTTCTGACTTTTTGCCCTGAAATAAGTGAAATTTCTGCCATTTTGCCCCAAAATAAGGGGAATTTCAGCCTTTTGCCAAAATAAGGGGAATTTCAGCATTTTACCTCAAAATAAAGAAAATTTCTGCCTTTTTGCCACAAAATATGGGGAATTTCTGCCTTATTGCCCCCAAATAAGGAAAATTTTAGCTTTTCTGCCCCAATTAACGGGAATTTCTGCCTTTTTGCCACAAAGTAAATGGAATTTCTGCCTTTTTGCCCCAAAATAACGGAAATTTCAGCCTTTTTACCTCAAAATAAAGGGAATTTTTGCCTTTTGCTCAAAATATGAGGAATTTCTGACTTTTTGTTCCAAATAAGAAAAATTTCTTCAATTTTTTACCAAAATAAAAGAAATTTCTGTTTTTGCCCCAAAATAAAAGTAATTTCTGACTTTTTGCCCTGAAATAAATGAAATTTCTGCAATTTTGCCCGAAAATAAGGGAAATTTGTGCTTTTTTGCCCCAAAATGAGAGGAATTTCAGCCTTTTTGCCCCAAAATATGGGGAATTTCAGCATTTTACCAAAAAATAAGGGGAATTTCAGCCTTTTTGCACCAAAATATGGAAAATTTCTGCCTTTTTGCCACAAAATAAGAAAAATTTCTGCAATTCTGTACCAAAATAAAAGAAATTTCTAAAATTTTGCCCCAAAATAAGGGATATTTCTGATTTTTGCCCCGAAATAAGGAGAATTTCTGTATTTTTGCCCCAAAATAAAGGGAATTTCTGCCTTTTTGCACCAAAATTAGGAGAGTTTCTGCAATTTTGGTTCAAAGTACAGGGAATTTCTGCCGCTTTTCCTGAAAATAAGGGGAACTTCTGCCGATTTGCCCCAAATAAAGGGAATTTCTGCATTTTTGCCCCAATATTAGGGGAATTTCTGCTATTTTGCTCCAAAATACGGGGAATTTCTGCCTTTTTGCCCGAAATTAAGGGGATTTTCTGCCTTTTTGCCCGAAATTAAGGGGATTTTCTGCCTTTTTGCCCCCAAACAAGGGAAATTTCTGCAATTTTATCCCAAAATAAGGGGAATTTCTGCCTTTTTGCCCTGAAATATGTGAAATGTCTGCAATTTTACCCCAAAATAAGGTGAATTTCTGCCTTTTTGCCCCAAAATAAGGTGAATTTCTGCCTTTTTGCCCTAAAATAAGAAAAATTTTTGCTTTTTTTCTCTGAAATAAGTGAAATTTCTGCAATTTTGCCTTAAAATAAAAAAAATATCTGCAATTTTTCCCCATAATAAAGGAATTTTCTGCAATTTTGACCCAAAATAAAGGGAATTTCTGTTTTATGTCCCCAAATAAGAGAAATTTCTGCCTTTTTGCCCTAAAATAAGGGGAATTTCTGCCTTTTGCCCCAAAATAAGGGGAATTTCTGCATAATTGCCACAAAATAAGGGGAATTTCTGTCTTTTTACCCCAAAATAAAGGGAATTTCAGCCTTTTTATCTCATAATAAGGGGAATCTCTGCCTTTTTGCCCTAAAATATAGGGAATTTCTGTATTTTTGCCTCAAAATAAAGAAAATTTCTGCAATTTTGAACCAAAATGAAAGTTATTTCTGCTTTTTGCTCCAAAATAAGAGAAATTTCTGCGTTTTTTCCCTGAAATAAGTTAAATTTCTATAATTTTGCCCCAAAATAAGGGAGATTTCTGCAACTTTGCCCCAAAATAAAGGAAATTTCTGAAATTTTGCCCCAAAATAAGGGGAATTTCTGACTTTTTGCCCTGAAATAAGGAGAATTTCTGTTATTTTGTAACAAAATAATGTGAATTTCTGCATTTTCCCTCAAAATTAGGAGAATATGTGCAATTTTGCTTCAAAATACGGGGAATTTCTGCCTTATTGAACCAAAATAAAGGGAATTTTTACATTTTAGCAACAATATAAGGGGAATTGCTGAAATTTTACTCCAAAACACAAGGAATTTATTTCTTATTGCCCAAAATACAGTGGAATTTGTGCCTTTTTGCACTGAAATATTTGAAATTTCCACAATTTTACCCCAAAATAAGAGGAATTTCTGATTTTGGCACCAAAATTAGGAGAATTTCTGCTTTTTGCCCCAAAATAAGGCAAATTTCTGACTTTTTGCCCTGAAATAAGTGAAATTTCTGAAATTTTGCCCCAAAATAAGGGGGATTTCTGCCTTTTTGCCAAAATAAGGGGAATTTCAGCATTTTACCTCCAAATAAGGAAAATTTCTGCCTTTTTGCCACAAAATATGGGGAATTTCTGCCTTATTGCCCCCAAATAAGGAAAATTTTTGCTTTTCTGCCCCAATTAACGGGAATTTCTGCCTTTTTGCCAAAAAGTAAAGGGAATTTCTGCCTTTTTGCCCCAAAATAACGGGAATTTCAGCCTTTTTACCTCAAAATAAGGGGAATTTCTGCCTTTTGCTCAAAATATGAGGAATTTCTGACTTTTTGTGCCAAATAAGGAAAATTTCTTCAATTTTGTACCAAAATAAAAGAAATTTCTGTTTTTGCCCAAAATAAAAGTAATTTCTGACTTTTTGCCCTGAAATAAATGAAATTTCTGCAATTTTTCCCGAAAATAAGGGAAATTTGTGCCTTTTTGCCCCAAAATGAGGGGAATTTCAGCCTTTTTGCCCCAAAATATGGGGAATTTCAGCATTTTACCTAAAAATAAGGGGAATTTCAGTCTTTTTGCACCAAAATATGGAAAATTTCTGCCTTTTTGCCACAAAATAAGAAAAATTTCTGCAATTCTGTACCAAAATAAAAGAAATTTCTAAAATTTTGCCCCAAAATAAGGGATATTTCTGATTTTTGCCCCGAAATAAGGAGAATTTCTGTATTTTTGCCCCAAAATAAAGGGAATTTCTGCCTTTTTGCACCAAAATTAGGAGAGTTTCTGCAATTTTGGTTCAAAGTACAGGGAATTTCGGCTGCTTTTCCCAAAAATAAGGGGAACTTCTGCCGATTTGCCCCAAATAAAGGGAATTTCTGCATTTTTGCCCCAATATTAGGGGAATTTCTGCTATTTTGCTCCAAAATACGGGGAATTTCTGCCTTTTTGCCCGAAATTAAGGGGATTTTCTGCCTTTTTGCCCGAAATTAAGGGGATTTTCTGCCTTTTTGCCCCCAATCAAGGGAAATTTCTGCAATTTTATCCCAAAATAAGGGGAATTTCTGCCTTTTTGCCCTGAAATATGTGAAATGTCTGCAATTTTACCCCAAAATAAGGTGAATTTCTGCCTTTTTGCCCCAAAATAAGGTGAATTTCTGCCTTTTTGCCCTAAAATAAGAAAAATTTTTGCTTTTTTTCTCTGAAATAAGTGAAATTTCTGCAATTTTGCCTTAAAATAAAAAAAATATCTGCAATTTTTCCCCATAATAAAGGAATTTTCTGCAATTTTGACCCAAAATAAAGGGAATTTCTGTTTTTTGTCCCCAAATAAGAGAAATTTCTGCAATTTTGCCCTAAAATAAGGGGAATTTCTGCCTTTTGCCCCAAATTAAGGGGAATTTCTGAATTTTTGCCACAAAATAAGGGGAATTTCTGTCTTTTTACCCCAAAATAAAGGGAATTTCAGCCTTTTTATCTCATAATAAGGGGAATCTCTGCCTTTTTGCCCTAAAATATAGGGAATTTCTGTATTTTTGCTTCAAAATAAAGAAAATTTCTGCAATTTTGAACCAAAATGAAAGTTATTTCGGCTTTTTGCTCCAAAATAATAGAAATTTCTGCGTTTTTTCCCTGAAATAAGTTAAATTTCTCTAATTTTGCCCCAAAATAAGGGAGATTTCTGCAATTTTGCCCCAAAATAAAGGAAATTTCTGAAATTTTGCCCCAAAATAAGGGGAATTTCTGACTTTTTGCCCTGAAATAAGGAGAATTTCTGTTATTTTGTAACAAAATAATGTGAATTTCTGCATTTTCCCTCAAAATTAGGAGAATATGTGCAAATTTGCTTCAAAATACGGGGAATTTCTGCCTTATTGAACCAAAATAAAGGGAATTTTTACATTTTAGCAACAATATAAGGGGAATTTCTGAAATTTTACTCCAAAAAACAAAGAATTTATTTCTTATTGCCCGAAATACAGTGGAATTTGTGCCTTTTTGCACTGAAATATTTGAAATTTCCACAATTTTACCCCAAAATAAGAGGAATTTCAGTTTTTGGCACCAAAATTAGGAGAATTTCTGCTTTTTGCCCCAAAATAAGGCAAATTTCTGACTTTTTGCCCTGAAATAAGTGAAATTTCTGCAATTTTGCCCCAAAATAAGGGGAATTTCTGCCTTTTTGCCAAAATAAGGGGAATTTCAGCATTTTACCTCCAAATAAGGAAAATTTCTGCCTTTTTGCCACAAAATATGGGGAATTTCTGCCTTATTGCCCCCAAATAAGGAAAATTTTTGCTTTTCTGCCCCAATTAACGGGAATTTCTGCCTTTTTGCCAAAAAGTAAAGGGAATTTCTGCCTTTTTGCCCCAAAATAACGGGAATTTCAGCCTTTTTACCTCAAAATAAGGGGAATTTCTGCCTTTTGCTCAAAATATGAGGAATTTCTGACTTTTTGTTCCAAATAAGGAAAATTTCTTCAATTTTGTACCAAAATAAAAGAAATTTCTGTTTTTGCCCCAAAATAAAAGTAATTTCTGACTTTTTGCCCTGAAATAAATGAAATTTCTGCAATTTTTCCCGAATATAAGGGAAATTTGTGCCTTTTTGCCCCAAAATGAGGGGAATTTCAGCCTTTTTGCCCCAAAATATGGGGAATTTCAGCATTTTACCTAAAAATAAGCGGAATTTCAGCCTTTTTGCACCAAAATATGGAAAATTTCTGCCTTTTGCCACAAAATAAGAAAAAATTCTGCAATTCTGTACCAAAATAAAAGAAATTTCTCAAATTTTGCCCCAAAATAAGGGAAATTTCTGATTTTTGCCCCGAAATAAAAAGAATTTCTGTATTTTTGCCCCAAAATAAAGGGAATTTCTGCCTTTTTGCACCAAAATTAGGAGAGTTTCTGCAATTTTGGTTCAAAGTACAGGGAATTTCTGCCGCTTTTCCGAAAATAAGGGGAACTTCTGCCGATTTGACCCAAATAAAGGGAATTTCTGCATTTTTGCCCCAATATTAGGGGAATTTCTGCAAATTTGCTCCAAAATACGGGAAATTTCTGTTTTTTTGCCTGAAATTAAGGGAATTTTCTGCCTTTTTGCCCCCAAACAAAGGAAATTTCTGCAATTTTATCCCAAAATAAGGGGAATTTCTGCCTTTTGCCCTGAAATATGTGAAATGTCTGCAATTTTACCCCAAAATAATGTGAATTTCTACCTTTTTGCCCCAAAATAAGGTAAATTTCTGCCTTTTTGCCCTAAAATAAGAAAAATTTTTGCTTTTTTTCTCTGAAATAAGTGAAATTTCTGCAATTTTGCCTTAAAATAAAAAAAATATCTGCAATTTTTCCCCATAATAAAGAAATTTTCTGCAATTTTGACCCAAAATAAAGGGAATTTCTGTTTTTTGTCTCCAAATAAGGGAAATTTCTGCAATTTTGCCCTAAAATAAGGGGAATTTCTGCCTTTTACCCCAAAATAAGGGGAATTTCTGCCTTTTTGCCCCAAAATAAAGAAAATTACTGCATGTTTTACCCCAAAATTAGGTGAATTTCTGCAATTTTGCTTCAAAATACGGGGATTTTCTACTGTTTTCGCCAAAAATAAAGGGAATTTCTGCCATTTTGCCGCGAAATAAGTGAAATTTCTGCAGTTTTACACCAAAATAAGAAGAAGTTCTGCCTTTTTGTTCCAAAATTAGGGGAATTTCTGCAATTTTGCTCCAAAATACAAGGAATTTCTGCCATCTTGCCCGAAAATAAAGGGAATGTATACCTTTTTGCCATAAAAAATAGATATTTCTTGATTTTTACCCCAAAATAAGGGGATTTTCTGCCTTTTTGACTCCAAATAAGTGCAATTTCTGATATTTCCCCAAAAATAAACGGAATTTCTGTCTTTTTGCCCCATAATAAGGGGAATTTCTGACTTTTTGCCCTGAAATAAGTTAAATTTCTAAAATTTTCCCCAAAATAAGGGAAATGTCTGCTTTTTGCCCCAAAATAAGGGGAATTTCTGCCTTTTTGCCCCAAAATAGTGGGAATTTCAAGCTTTTTTTCTCAAAATAAGGGGTATTTCTGCATTTTTGCCACAAAATATGGAAATTTCTGCCTTTTTGCCCAAAATAAGAAAAATTTCTGCAATTATGTATCAAAATAAAAGAAATTTCTGCCATTTTGCCCCAAAATAAGAAAATTTCTGCTTCTTTTCCCTTAAATAAGTGAAATTTCTGCAATTTTGCCCCAAAATAAGTGAAATTTCTGCAATTTTGCCCCAAAATAAGGGAAATTTCTGAAATTTTGCCCCAAAATAATTGGAATTTTTGAGTTTTGCCCCAAAATAAGAAGAATTTCGGTCTTTTTGCCCCAACATATAGGGAATTTCTGCCTTTTTGTACCACAATTAGGGCAATTTCTGCAATTTTGCTCCAAAATACGGGGAATTTCTGCATTTTGCCCGAAAATAAGAAGAATGCATAACTTTTTGCCATATAAATGGGAAATTTCTTCATTTTTGCTCCAAAATAAGAGGAATTTCTGCATTATTGCCTCTAAATAAGTGGAATTTCTGCCTTTTCCTCCAAAACAAAGGGAATTTCTGTCTTTTTGCCCCAAATTACGGAAAATTTCTGACTCCTTACCCTGAAATAAGTGAAATTACTGCAATTTTGCCCCAAAATAAGGGAAATTTCTGCCTTTTTGCCCCCAAATAGGGGAATTTCAGCTCTTTTACCTCAAAATAAGAGGACTTTCTGCATTTTTGCCACAAAATATTAGGAATTTCTGCCTTTTTGCCCCAAAATAAAAAAAATTTCTGCCTTTTTTTCCTGAAATAAGTGATATTTCCGAAATTTTGCCTCAAAATAAGTGAAATTTCTGCAATTTTGCCCCAAAATAAAGGAATTTTCTGGAATTTTGCCCCAAAATAAGGAGAATTTCTGTCTTTTTGCCCTAACATATAGGGAATTTCTTCCTTTTTGCCCCACAATTAGGGGAATTTCTGCTATTTTGCCTCAAAATACGGGGAATTTCTACTTTTCATCCCGAAAATTAGGGGAATGTTTACCTTTTGCCACAAAAAAGGGAAATTTCTTCATTTTTGCTTCAAAATAATGGGAATTTCTGCTTTTTTTCCTCTCAATATGTGGAATTTCTGTCTTATTCCCCCAAAACAAAGGGAATTTCTGTCTTTTTTGCCTCAAAATAAGGAAAATTTCTGAATTATTACCCTGAAATAAGTGAAATTTCTGCAATTTTGCCCCAAAATAAAGGAAATTTCTACCTTTTTGCCCCCAAATAAGGGGATTTCAGCCATTTTACCTCAAAATAAGGGAAATTTCTGCATTTTTGCCACAAAATATTAAGAATTTCTGCCTTTTTGCCCCAAAATAAGGAAAATTTCTGCCTTTTTTCCCTGAAATAAGTGAAATTTCTGCAATTTTGACCCTAAAATAAGTAAATTTCTGCAATTTTGCCCCAAAATAAGGGAAATTTCTGGAATTTGGCCCCAAAGTAACTGGAATTTCTGAGTTTTGCCCCAAAACAAGGAGAATTTCTGTCTTTTTGCCCTAAAATATAGGGAATTTCTGCCTTTTTGCTCCACAATTAGGGGAATTTCTGCATTTTTCTCCAAAATACTGGAATTTCTGCTTTTTAGCCCGAAAATAAGGGGAATGTATATCTTTTGCCATAAAAAAGGGAAATTTCTTCATTTTTGCCCAAAAATAAGAGGAATTTCTTCCTTTTTACCTCAAAATAAGTGAAATTTCTGCCTTTTTACCCAAAAATAAACGGAATTTCTTTCTTTTTGCCCCAAAATAAAAGGAATTTTTGAATTATGCCCTTAAATAAGTGAAATTCTTGCAATTTTGCCCCAAAACAAAAGAAATTTCTGCCTTTGTGCCACAAAATAAAGGGAATTTCTGCAATTTTGCTCCAAAATAAGGGAAATTTCTGCCTTTTTGCCCCCAAATAAGGGGAATTTCAGCCTTTTTATCTCCAAATAAGGGGAATTTCTGCATTTTTTCTACAAAATATTAAGAATTTCTGCCATTTTCCTCCAAAATACAGAAAATTTCTGCCTTTTTTCCCTGAAATAAGTGAAATTTCTGCAATTTTGCCCCAAAATAAGGGAAATTTCTGGAATTTTGCCCCAAAATAAGTGGAATTTCTGAGTTTTGCCCCAAAATAAGGAGAATTTCTGTCTTTTTGCCCCAACATATAGGGAATTTCTGCATTTTTGCCCCACAATTAGGGGAATTTCTGCAATTTTGCTCCAAAATACGGGTAATTTCTGCATTTTTGCGTGAAAATAAGAAGAATGCATACCTTTTTGCCAATAAAAAAGGAAATTTCTTCATTTTTGCTCCAAAATAAAGGGAATTTCTGCTTTTTTGCCTCTAAATGAGTTGAATTTCTGTCTTTTTTGCTCCAAAATAAGGAAAATTTCTGACTTATTACCCTGAAATAAGTGAAATTTCTGCAATTTTGCCCAAAATAAGGGAAATTTCTGCCTTTTTGACCCCAAATAAGGGGAATTTCAGCCTTTTTACCTCAAAAAAAAGGAATTTCTGCATTTTTGCCACAAAATATTAGGAATTTATGACTTTTTGCCAAAAAATAAGGAAAATTTCTGCCTTTTTTCCCTGAAATATGTGAAATTTCTGCAATTCTGCCCCAAAATAAGTGAAATTTCTGCCTTTTTGCCTCCAAATAAGGGGAATTTCAGCCTTTTTACCTCAAAATAAGGGGAATTTTTGCATTTTTGCCCCAAAAGATTGGAAATTTCTGCCTTTTTGCCCGAAAATAAGAAAAATTTCTGCAATTTTGTACCAAAATAAAAGAAATTTTTGCCTTTTTGCCCCAAAATAAAGAAAATTTCTGCCTTTTTTCCCTCAAATAAATGAAATTTCTGCAATTTTGCCCCAAAATAAGTCAAATTTCTGATATTTTGCCCCAAAATAAGGGAAATTTCTAGAATGTTGCCCCAAAATAAGTGGAATTTCTGAGTTTTGCCCCAAAATAAGGGGAATTTTTGTTTTTTGCCCCAACATATAGGGAATGTCTGCCTTTTTGCCCCACAATTAGGGGAATTTCTGCAATTTTGCTCCAAAATACGTGGAATTTCTACTTTTTAGTCCGAAAATAAGGGGAATGTATACCTTTAGCCACAAAAAAGGGAAATTTCTTCATTTTTGCCCAAAAATAAGAGGAATTTCTGCCTTTTTACCTCAAAATAAGTGAAAATTATGCCTTTTTACCCAAAAATAAACGGAATTTCTCTCTTTTTGCCCCAAACTAAAAGGAATTTTTGAATTTTGACTTGAAATAAGTGAAATTTCTGCAATTATGTCCCAAAATAAGGGAAATTTCTGCCCTTTGCCACAAAATAAGGGGAATTTCCGTCTTTTTACCCCAAAATAAAGGGAATTTCAGCCTTTTTACCTCATAATAAGGGGAATCTCTGCCTTTTTGCCCTAAAATATGGGGAATTTCTGTATTTTTGCCCCAAAATAAAGAAAATTTCTGCAATTTTGTACCAAAATAAAAGTTATTTCTGCCTTTTTGCTCAAAAATAAGAGAAATTTCTGCGTTTTTTCCCTAAAATAAGTTAAATTTCTATAATTTTGCCCCAAAATAAGAGAGATTTCTGCAATTTTGCCCCAAAATAAAGGAGATTTCTGAAATTTTGCCCCAAAATAAGGGGAATTTCTGACTTTTTGCCCTGAAATAAGGAGAATTTCTGTTATTTTGTAACAAAATAATGTGAATTTCTGCTTTTTCCCTCAAAATTAGGAGAATATGTGCAATTTTGCTTCAAAATACGAGGAATTTCTGCCTTATTGAACCAAAATAAAGGGAAATTCTGCATTTTTGCAACAATATAAGGGGAATTTCTGAAATTTTACTCCAAAATACAAGGAATTTCTGTCTTATTGCCCGAAATACAGTGGAATTTCTGCCTTTTTGCACTGAAATATTTGAAATTTCCACAATTTTACCGCAAAATAAGAGGAATTTCTGTTTTTGGCCCCAAAATTAGGAGAATTTCTGCTTTTTGCCCCAAAATAAGGCAAATTTCTGACTTTTTGCCCTGAAATAAGTGAAATTTCTGCAATTTTGCCCCAAAATACGGGAAATTTCTGCCTTTTGCCAAAATAAGGGGAATTTCAGCATTTTACCTCCAAATAAGGAAAATTTCTGCCTTTTTGCCACAAAATATGGGGAATTTCTGCCTTATTGCCCCCAAATAAGGAAAATTTTTGCTTTTCTGCCCCAATTAACGGGAATTTCTGCCTTTTTGCCACAAAGTACAGAAAATTTCTGCCTTTTTGCCCCAAAATAACGGGAATTTCAGCCTTTTTACCTCAAAATAAGGGGAATTTCTGCCTTTTGCTCAAAATATGAGGAATTTCTGACTTTTTGTTCCAAATAAGGAAAATTTCTTCAATTTTGTACCAAAATAAAAGAAATTTCTGTTTTTGCCCCAAAATAAAAGTAATTTCTGACTTTTTGCCCTGAAATAATGAAATTTCTGAAATTTTGCCCGAAAATAAGGGAAATTTGTGCCTTTTTGCCTTAAAATGAGGGGAATTTCTGCCTTTTTGCCCCAAAATATGGGGAATTTCAGCATTTTACCTCAAAATAAGAAGAATTTCAGCCTTTTTGCACCAAAATATAGAAAATTTCTGCCTTTTTGCCACAAAATAAGAAAAATTTCTGCAATTCTGTACCAAAATAAAAGAAATTTCTCAAATTTTGCCCCAAAATAAGGGAAATTTCTGATTTTTGCCCCGAAATACGTAGAATTTCTGAATTTTTGCCCCAAAATAAAGGGAATTTCTGCCTTTTTGCACCAAAATTAGGAGAGTTTCTGCAATTTTGGTTCAAAATACAGGGAATTTCTGCCGCTTTTCCCGAAAATAAGGGGAACTTCTGCCGATTTGCCCCAAATAAAGGGAATTTCTGCATTTTTGCCCCAATTTTAGGGGAATTTCTGCAATTTTGCTCCAAAATATGGGGAATTTCTGCCTTTTTGCCCAAAATTAAGGGGATTTTCTGCCTTTTTGCCCCCAAACAAAGGAAATTTCTGCAATTTTATCCCAAAATAAGGGGAATTTCTGCCTTTTTGCCCTGAAATATGTGAAATGTCTGCAATTTTACCCCAAAATAAGGTGAATTTCTGCCTTTTTGCCCCAAAATAAGGTGAATTTCTGCCTTTTTGCCCTAAAATAAGAAAAATTTTTGCTTGTTTTCTCTGAAATAAGTGAAATTTCTGCAATTTTGCCCTAAAATAAAAGAAATATCTGCAATTTTTCCCCATAATAAAAGAATTTTCTGCAATTTTGACCCAAAATAAAGGGAATTTCTGTTTTTTGTCCCCAAATAAGGGAAATTTCTGCAATTTTGCCCTAAAATAAAGGGAATTTCTGCCTTTTGCCCCAAAATAACGAGAATTTCTGCCTTTTTGCCCCAAAATAAAGAAAATTACTGCATGTTTTACCCCAAAATTAGGTGAATTTCTGCAATTTTGATCCAAAATACGGGGATTTTCTGCCTTTTTCGCCAAAAATAAAGAGAATTTCTGCCATTTTGCGGCGAAATAAGTGAAATTTCTGCAGTTTTACCCCAAAATAAGGGGAAGTTCTGCCTTTTTGCCCCAAAATTAGGGGAATTTCTGCAATTTTGCTCCAAAATACGGGGAATTTCTGCCTCTTTGCCCAAAAATAAAGGGAATGTATACCTTTTTGCCATAAAAAAGTGATATTTCTTCATTTTTACCCCAAAATAAGGGGATTTTCCACCTTTTTGACTCCAAATAAGTGCAATTTCTTACTTTTCCCCAAAAATAAACAAAATTTCTGTCTTTTTTGCCCCAAAATAAGGGGAATTTCTGACTTTTTGCTCTGAAATAAGTTAAATTTCTAAAATTTTCCCCAAAATAAGGGAAATGTCTGCTTTTTGCCCCAAAATAAGGGGAATTTCTGAATTTTTGCCCCAAAATAGGGGGAATTTCAGCCTTTTTACCTCAAAATAAGGGAAATTTCTGCATTTTTGCCCCAAAATATGGGAAATTTCTGCCTTTTTGCCCAAAATAAGAAAAATTTCTGTAATTATGTATCAAAATAAAAGAAATTTCTGCCATTTTGCCCCAAAATAAGTAAATTTCTGCTTTTTTTCCCTGAAATAAGTGAAATTTCTGCAATTTTGCCCCAAAATAAGTGAAATTTCTGCAATTTTGCCCCAAAATAAGGGAAATTGGAATTTTGCCCCAAAATAATTGGAATTTTTGAGTTTTGCCCCAAAATAAGAAGAATTTCGTTCTTTTTGCCCCAACATATAGAAAATTTCTGTCTTTTTGCCCCACAATTAGGGGAATTTTTGCAATTTTGCTCCAAAATACGGGGAATTTCTGCCTTTTTGCCAGAAAATATAAGGAATGTATATCTTTTTGCCATAAAAAAGAGATATTTCTTCATTTTTACCCCAAAATAAGGGGATTTTCCACCTTTTTGACTCCAAATAAGTGCAATTTCTGACTTTTCCCCAAAAATAAACAAAATTTCTGTCTTTTTGCCCTAAAATAAGGGGAATTTCTGACTTTTTGCCCTGAAATAAGTTAAATTTCTAAAATTTTCCCCAAAATAAGGGAAACGTCTGCTTTTTGCCCCAAAATAAGAGGAATTTCTGCCTATTTGCCCCAAAGTTGGGGGAATTTCAGCCTTTTTACCTCAAAATAAGGGGAATTTCTGCATTTTTGCCCCAAAATATGGGAAATTTCTGCCTTTTTGCCCAAAATAAGAAAAATTTCTGCAATTATGTATCAAAATAAAAGAAATTTCTGCCATTTTGCCCCAAAATAAGTAAATTTCTGCTTTTTTTCCCTGAAATAAGTGAAATTTCTGCAATTTTGCCCCAAAATAAGTGAAATTTCTGCAATTTTGCCCCAAAATAAGGGAAATTGGAATTTTGCCCCAAAATAATTGGAATTTTTGAGTTTTGCCCCAAAATAAGAAGAATTTCGGTCTTTTTGCCCCAACATATAGGGAATTTCCTTCTTTTTGCCCCACAATTAGGGGAATTTCTGCAATTTTGCTCCAAAATACGGGGAATTTCTGCCTTTTTGCCCGAAAATAAGAAGAATGCATAACTTTTTTCCATATAAATGGGAAATTTCTTCATTTTTGCTCCAAAATAATAGGAATTTCTGCTTTATTGCCTCTAAATAAGTGGAATTTCTGTCTTTTCCCCAAAAACAAAGGGAATTTCTGTATTTTTTGCCCCAAAATAAAGAAAATTTCTGACTTCTTTCCCTGAAATAAGTGAAATTACTGCAATTTTGCCCCAAAATAAGGGAAATTTCTGCAATTTTGCCCCAACATAAAAGAAATTTCTGCCTTTTTGACACAAAATAAAGGGAATTTCTGCATTTTTGCCCCAAAATATTAGGAATTTCTGCCTTTTTGCCCCAAAATAAGGAAAATTTCTGCCTTTTTACCCTGAAATAAGTGATATTTCTGAAATTTTGCCTCAAAATAAGTGAAATTTCTGCACTTTTGCCCCAAAATAAGGGAAATTTCTGGAATTTTGCCCCAAAATAAGTGGAATTTCTGAGTTTTGCCCCAAAATAAGGAGAATTTCTGTCTTTTTGCCCTAACATATAGGGAATTTCTGCCTTTTTGCCCCACAATTAGGGGAATTTCTGCAATTTTGCTTCAAAATATGTTGAATTTCTACTTTTCATCCCGAAAATATGGGGAATGTTTACCTTTTGCCACAAAAAAGGGAAATTTCTTCATTTTTACTCCAAAATAATGGGAATTTCTGTTTTTTTTCCTCTAAATATGTGGAATTTCTGTCTTTTTCCCCCAAAACAAATGGAATTTCTGTCTTTTTTGCCCCAAAATAAGAAAAATTTCTGACTCATTACCCTGAAATAAGTGAAATTTCTGCAATTTTGTCCCAAAATAATGGAAATTTCTGCAATTTTGCCCCAAAATAAGGGAAATTTCTGGAATTTTGCCCCAAAGTAAGTGGAATTTCTGAGTTTTGCCACAAAATAAAGAGAATTTCTGTCTTTTTGCCCCAAAATTAGGGGAATTTCTGCAATTTTGCTCCAAAATACGAGGAATTTCTGCCTTTTTGCCCGAAAATAAAGGGAATGTATAACTTTTTGCCATAAAAAAGAGATATTTCTTCATTTTTACCCCAAAATAAGGGAATTTTCCAACTTTTTGACTCCAAATAAGTGCAATTTCTGACTTTTCCCCAAAAATAAACAAAATTTCTGTCTTTTTGCCCTAAAATAAGGGGAATTTCTGACTTTTTGCCCTGAAATAAGTTAAATTTCTAAAATTTTCCCCAAAATAAGGGAAACGTCTGCTTTTTGCCCCAAAATAAGAGGAATTTCTGCCTATTTGCCCCAAAGTTGGGGGAATTTTAGCCTTTTTATCTCAAAATAAGGGGAATTTCTGCATTTTTGCCCCAAAATATGGGAAATTTCTGCCTTTTTGCCCAAAATAAGAAAAATTTCTGCTATTATGTATCAAAATAAAAGAAATTTCTGCCATTTTGCCCCAAAATAAGTAAATTTCTGCTTTTTTTCCCTGAAATAAGTGAAATTTCTGCAATTTTGCCCCAAAATAAGTGAAATTTCTGCAATTTTGCCCCAAAATAAGGGAAATTGGAATTTTGCCCCAAAATAATTGGAATTTTTGAGTTTTGCCCCAAAATAAGAAGAATTTCGGTCTTTTTGCCCCAACATATAGGGAATTTCTGTCTTTTTGCCCCACAATTAGGGGAATTTCTGCAATTTTGCTCCAAAATACGGGGAATTTCTGCCTTTTTGCCCGAAAATAAGAAGAATGCATACCTTTTTGCCATATAAATGGGAAATTTCTTCATTTTTGCTCCAAAATAAGAGGAATTTCTGCTTTATTGCCTCTAAATAAGTGGAATTTCTGTCTTTTCCCCCAAAACAAAGAGATTTTCTGTCTTTTTTGCCCCAAAATAAAGAAAATTTCTGACTTCTTACCCAGAAATAAGTGAAATTACTGCAATTTTGACCCAAAATAAGGGAAATTTCTCCCTTTTTGCCCCCAAATAGAGGAATTTCAGCTTTTTTACCTCAAAACAAGAGGACTTTCTGCATTTTTGCCACAAAATATTAGGAATTTCTGCCTTTTTGCCCCAAAATAAGGAAAATTTCTGCCTTTTTACCCTGAAATAAGTGATATTTCTGAAATTTTGCCTCAAAATAAGTGAAATTTCTGCAATTTTGCCCCAAAATAAGGGAAATTTCTGGAATTTTGCCCCAAAATAAGTGGAATTTCTGAGTTTTGCCCCAAAATAAGGAGAATTTCTGTCTTTTTGCCCTAACATATAGGGAATTTCTGCCTTTTTGCCCCACAATTAGGGGAATTTCTGCAATTTTGCTCCAAAATACGGGGAATTTCTGCCTTTTTGCCCGAAAATAAGAAGAATGCATACCTTTTTGTGATATAAATGGGAAATTTCTTCATTTTTGCTCCAAAATAATAGGAATTTCTGCTTTATTGCCTCTAAATAAGTGGAATTTCTGTCTTTTCCCCAAAAACAAAGGGAATTTCTGTCTTTTTTGCCCCAAAATAAAGAAAATTTTTGACTTCTTACCCTGAAATAATTTAAATTACTGCAATTTTGCCCCCAAATAAGGGAAATTTCTGCCTTTTTGCCCCCAAATAGGGGAATTTCAGCTTTTTTACCTCAAAACAAAAGGACTTTCTGCATTTCTGCCACAAAATATTAGGAATTTCTGCCTTTTTGCCCCAAAATAAGGAAAATTTCTCCCTTTTTTCCCTGAAATAAGTGATATTTCTGAAATTTTGCCTCAAAATAAGTGAAATTTCTGCAATTTTCCCCCAAATAAGGGAAATTTCTGGAATTTTGACCCAAAATAAGTGGAATTTCTGAGTTTTGCCCTAAAATAAGGAGAATTTCTGTCTTTTTGCCATAACATATAGGGAATTTCTGCCTTTTTGCCCCACAAGTAGTGGAATTTCTGCAATTTTGCTCCAAAATATGTTGAATTTCTACTTTTCAGCCCGAAAATATGGGGAATGTTTACCTTTTGCCACAAAAAAAAAGAAATTTTTTCATTTTTGCTCCAAAATAATGGGAATTTCTGCATTTTTTCCTCTAAATATGTGGAATTTCTGTCTTTTTCCCCCAAAACAAATGGAATTTCTGTCTTTTTGCCCCAAAATAAAGAAAATTTCTGACTTATTACCCTGAAATAAGTGAAATTTCTGCAATTTTCCCCAAAATAATGGAAATTTCTGCAATTTTGCCCCAAAATAAGGGAAATTTCTGGAATTTTGCCCCAAAGTAAGTGGAATTTCTGAGTTTTGCCCCAAAATAAGGAGAATTTCTGTGTTTTTGCCCCAAAATAAGGGGAATTTCTGCAATTTTGCTCCAAAATACGGGGAATTTCTGCCTTTTTGCCCGAAAATAAAGGGAATGTATAACTTTTTGCCATAAAAAAGAGATATTTCTTCATTTTTACCCCAAAATAAGTGGATTTTCCACCTTTTTGACTCCAAATAAGTGCAATTTCTGACTTTTCCCCAAAAATAAACAATATTTCTGTCTTTTTGCCCTAAAATAATGGGAATTTCTGACTTTTTGCCCTGAAATAAGTTAAATTTCTAAAATTTTCCCCAAAATAAGGGAAACATCTGCTTCTTGCCCCAAAATAAGAGGAATTTCTGCCTATTTGCCCTAAAGTTGGGGGAATTTCAGCCTTTTTTTTCTCAAAATAAGGGGAATTTCTGCATTTTTGCCCCAAAATATGGGAAATTTCTGCCTTTTTGCCCAAAATAAGAAAAATTTCTGCAATTATGTATCAAAATAAAAGAAATTTCTGCCATTTTGCCCCAAAATAAGTAAATTTCTGCTTTTTTTCCCTGAAATAAGTTAAATTTCTGCAATTTTGCCCCAAAATAAGTGAAATTTCTGCAATTTTGCTCCAAAATACGGGGAATTTCTGCCTTTTTGCCCGAAAATAAGAAGAATGCATACCTTTTTGCCATATAAATGGGAAATTTCTTCATTTTTGCTCCAAAATAATAGGAATTTCTGCTTTATTGCCTCTAAATAAGTGGAATTTCTGTCTTTTCCCCAAAAACAAAGGGAATTTCTGTCTTTTTTGCCCCAAAATAAAGAAAATTTTTGACTTCTTACTCTGAAATAAGTGAAATTACTGCAATTTTGCCCCAAAATAAGGGAAATTTCTGCCTTTTTGCCCCCAAATAGGGGAATTTCAGCTTTTTTACCTCAAAACAAAAGGACTTTCTGCATTTCTGCCACCAAATATTAGGAATTTCTGCCTTTTTGCCCCAAAATAAGGAAAATTTCTGCCTTTTTTCCCTGAAATAAGTGATATTTCTGAAATTTTGCCTCAAAATAAGTGAAATTTCTGCAATTTTCCCCCCAAATAAGGGAAATTTCTGGAATTATGCCCCAAAATAAGTGGAATTTCTGAGTTTTGCCCTAAAATAAGGAGAATTTCTGTCTTTTTGCCCTAACATACAGGGAATTTCTGCATTTTGCCACACAATTAGGGGAATTTCTGCAATTTTGCTCCAAAATACGTTGAATTTCTACTTTACAGCCCGAAAATAAGGGGAATGTTTACCTTTTGCCACAAAAAAGGGAAATTTCTTCATTTTTGCTCCAAAATAATGGGAATTTCTGCTTTTTTTCCTCTAAATATGTGGAATTTCTGTCTTTTTCCCCCAAAACAAATGGAATTTCTGTCTTTTTTGCCCCAAAATAAAGAAAATTTCTGACTTATTACCCTGAAATAAGTGAAATTTCTGCAATTTTGCCCCAAAATAATGGAAATTTCTGCAATTTTGCCCCAAAATAAGTGAAATTTCTGAAATTTTGTCCCAAAGTAAGTGGAATTTCTGAGTTTTGCCCCAAAATAAGGAGAATTTCTGTCTTTTTGCCCCAACATATAGGGAATTTCTGCCTTTTTTGCTCCACAATTAGGGGAATTTCTGCAATTTTGCTCCAAAATACGTGGAATTTCTACTTTTTAGTCCGAAAATAAGGGGAATGTATACCTTTTGCCACAAAATGGAAATTTCTTCATTTTTGCCCAAAAATAAGAGGAATTTCTGCTTTTTTACAACAAAATAAGTGAAATTTCTGCCTTTTTACCCAAAAATAAACGGTATTTCTGTCTTTTTGCCCCAAACTAAAAAGAATTTTTGAATTTTGCCTTGAAATAAGTGAAATTTCTGCAATTTTGCCTCAAAATAAGGGAAATTTCTGCCTTTTTGCCTCAAAATAAGGGGAATTTTTGTCTTTTTACCCCAAAATAAAGGGAATTTCAGCCTTTTTACCTCATAATAAGGGAAATCTCTGCCTTTTTGCCCTAAAATATGGGGAATTTCTGTATTTTTGCCCCAAAATAAAGAAAATTTCTGCAATTTTGTACCAAAATAAAAGTTATTTCTGCCTTTTTTCTCCAAAATAAAAGAAATTTCTGCGTTTTTTCCCTGAAATAAGTTAAATTTCTATAATTTTACCCCAAAATAAGGGAGATTTCTGCAATTTTGCCCCAAAATTGAGGAAATTTCTGCAATTTTGCCCCAAAATAAGTGAAATTTCTGCAATTTTGCCCCAAAATAAGGGAAATTGGAACTTTGCCCCAAAATAATTGGAATTTTTGAGTTTTGCCCTAAAATAAGAAGAATTTCGGTCTTTTTTCCCCAACATATAGGGAATTTCTGTCTTTTTGCCCCACAATTAGGTGAATTTCTGCAATTTTGCTCCAAAATACGGGGAATTTCTGCCTTTTTGCCCCAAAATAAAGGGAATGTATACCTTTTTGCCATAAAAAAGGGATATTTCTTCATTTTTACCCCTAAATAAGGGGATTTTCCACCTTTATGACTCCAAATAAGTGCAATTTCTGACTTTTCCAAAAAATAAACAAAATTTCTGTATTTTTTGCCCCAAAATAAGGGGAATTTCTGACTTTTTGCTTTGAAATAAGTTAAATTTCTAAAATTTTCACCAAAATAAGGGAAATGTCTGCTTTTTGCCCCAAAATAAGAAAAATTTCTGAATTTTTGCCCCAAAATAGGGGGAATTTCAGACTTTTTATCTCAAAATAAGGGGAATTTCTGCATTTTTGCCCCAAAATATGGGAAATTTCTGCCTTTTTGCCCAAAATAAGAAAAATTTCTGCAATTATGTATCAAAATAAAAGAAATTTCTGCCATTTTGCCCCAAAATAAGTAAATTTCTGCTTTTTTTCCCTGAAATAAGTGAAATTTCTGCAATTTTGCCCCAAAATAAGTGAAATTTCTGCAATTTTGCCCCAAAATAAGGGAAATTGGAATTTTGCCCCAAAATAAGTGGAATTTTTGAGTTTTGCCCCAAAACAAGAAGAATTTCGGTCTTTTTGCCCCAACATATAGGGAATTTCTGTCTTTTTGCCCCACAATTAGGAAAATTTCTGCAATTTTGCTCCAAAATACGGGGAATTTATGCCTTTTTGCCCGAAAATAAGAAGAATGCATAACTTTTTTCCATATAAATGGGAAATTTCTTCATTTTTGCTCCAAAATAATAGGAATTTCTGCTTTATTGCCTCTAAATAAGTGGAATTTCTGTCTTTTCCCCAAAAACAAAGGGAATTTCTGTCTTTTTTGCCCCAAAATAAAGAAAATTTTTGACTTCTTACCCTGAAATAAGTGAAATTACTGCAATTTTGCCCCAAAATAAGGGAAATTTCTGCCTTTTTGCCCCCAAATAGGGGAATTTCAGCTTTTTTACCTCAAAACAAAAAGACTTTCTGCATTTCTGCCACAAAATATTAGGAATTTCTGCATTTTTGCCCCAAAATAAGGAAAATTTCTGCCTTTTTAGCCTGAAATAAGTGATATTTCTGAAATTTTGCCTCAAAATTAGTGAAATTTCTGCAATTTTCCCCCCAAATAAGGGAAATTTCTGGAATTTTGCCCCAAAATAAGTGGAATTTCTGAGTTTTGCCCTAAAATAAGGAGAATTTCTTTCTTTTTGCCCTAACATATAGGGAATTTCTGCCTTTTTGCCCCACAAGTCAGGGAATTTCTGCAATTTTGCTCCAAAATACGTTGAATTTCTACTTTTCAGCCCGAAAATAAGGGGAATGTTTACCTTTTGCCACAAAAAAGGGAAATTTCTTCATTTTTGCTCCAAAATAGTGGGAATTTCTGCTTTTTTTCCTCTAAATATGTGGAATTTCTGTCTTTTTCCCCCAAAACAAATGGAATTTCTGTCTTTTTTGCCCCAAAATAAGGAAAATTTCTGACTTATTACCCTGAAATAAGTGAAATTTCTGCAATTTTGTCCCAAAATAATGGAAATTTCTGCAATTTTGCCCCAAAATAAGGAAAATTTCTGACTTATTACCCTGAAATAAGTGAAATTTCTGCAATTTTCCCCAAAATAATGGAAATTTCTGCAATTTTGCCCCAAAATAAGGGAAATTTCTGGAATTTTGCCCCAAATTAAGTGGAATTTCTGAGTTTTGCCCCAAAATTAGGAGAATTTCTGTCTTTTTGCCCCAAAATTAGGGGAATTTCTGCAATTTTGCTCCAAATACGGGGAATTTCTGCCTTTTTGCCCGAAAATAAGAAGAATGCATACCTTTTTGCCATATAAATGGGAAATTTCTTCATTTTTGCTCCAAAATAAGAGGAATTTCTGCTTTATTGCCTCTAAACCAGTGGAATTTCTGTCTTTTCCCCCAAAACAAAGGGAATTTCTGTCTTTTTTGCCCCAAAATAAAAAAAATTTCTGACTTCTTACCCTGAAATAAGTGAAATTACTGCAATTTTGCCCCAAAATAAGGGAAATTTCTGCCTTTTTTTCCCCCAAATAGAGGAATTTCAGCTTTTTTACCTCAAAACAAGAGGACTTTCTGCATTTTTGCCACAAAATAGTAGGAATTTCTGCCTTTTTGCCCCAAAATAAGGAAAATTTCTGTCTTTTTACCCTGAAATAAGTGATATTTCTGAAATTTTGCCTCAAAATAAGTGAAATTTCTGCAATTTTGCCCCAAAATAAGGGAAATTTCTGGAATTTTGCCCCAAAATAAGTGGAATTTCTGAGTTTTACCCCAAAATAAGGAGAATTTCTGTCTTTTTGCCCTAACATATAGGGAATTTCTGCCTTTTTGCCCCACAATTAGGGGAATTTCTGCAATTTTGCTCCAAAATACGTTGAATTTCTACTTTTCAGCCCGAAAATAAGGGGAATGTTTACCTTTTGCCACAAAAAAGGGAAATTTCTTCATTTTTGCTCCAAAATAATGGGAATTTCTGCTTTTTTTCCTCTAAATATGTGGAATTTCTGTCTTTTTCCCCCAAAACAAATGGAATTTCTGTCTTTTTTGCCCCAAAATAAGGAAAATTTCTGCCTTTTTTCCCTGAAATAAGTGATATTTCTGAAATTTTGCCTCAAAATAAGTGAAATTCTGCAATTTTCCCCCGAAATAAGGGAAATTTCTGGAATTTTGCCCCAAAATAAGTGGAATTTCTGAGTTTTGCCCTAAAATAAGGAGAATTTCTTTCTTTTTGCCCTATCATATAGGGAATTTCTGCCTTTTTGCCCCACAAGTAGGGGAATTTCTGCAATTTTGCTCCAAAATACGTTGAATTTCTACTTTTCAGCCCGAAAAAAAGGGGAATGTTTACCTTTTGCCACAAAAAAGGGAAATTTCTTCATTTTTGCTCCAAAATAATGGGAATTTCTGCTTTTTTTCCTCTAAATATGTGGAATTTCTGTCTTTTTCCCCAAAACAAATGGAATTTCTGTCTTTTTTGCCCCAAAATAAGGAAAATTTCTGACTTATTACCCTAAAATAAGTGAAATTTCTGCAATTTTGTCCCAAAATAATGGAAATTTCTGCAATTTTGCCCCAAAATAAGGAAAATTTCTGACTTATTACCCTGAAATAAGTGAAATTTCTGCAATTTTCCCCAAAATAATGGAAATTTCTGCAATTTTGCCCCAAAATAAGGGAAATTTCTGGAATTTTGCCCCAAATTAAGTGGAATTTCTGAGTTTTGCCCCAAAATTAGGAGAATTTCTGTCTTTTTGCCCCAAAATTAGGGGAATTTCTGCAATTTTGCTCCAAATACGGGGAATTTCTGCCTTTTTGCCCGAAAATAAGAAGAATGCATACCTTTTTGCCATATAAATGGGAAATTTCTTCATTTTTGCTCCAAAATAAGAGGAATTTCTGCTTTATTGCCTCTAAACCAGTGGAATTTCTGTCTTTTCCCCCAAAACAAAGGGAATTTCTGTCTTTTTTGCCCCAAAATAAAAAAAATTTCTGACTTCTTACCCTGAAATAAGTGAAATTACTGCAATTTTGCCCCAAAATAAGGGAAATTTCTGCCTTTTTTTCCCCCAAATAGAGGAATTTCAGCTTTTTTACCTCAAAACAAGAGGACTTTCTGCATTTTTGCCACAAAATAGTAGGAATTTCTGCCTTTTTGCCCCAAAATAAGGAAAATTTCTGTCTTTTTACCCTGAAATAAGTGATATTTCTGAAATTTTGCCTCAAAATAAGTGAAATTTCTGCAATTTTGCCCCAAAATAAGGGAAATTTCTGGAATTTTGCCCCAAAATAAGTGGAATTTCTGAGTTTTACCCCAAAATAAGGAGAATTTCTGTCTTTTTGCCCTAACATATAGGGAATTTCTGCCTTTTTGCCCCACAATTAGGGGAATTTCTGCAATTTTGCTCCAAAATACGTTGAATTTCTACTTTTCAGCCCGAAAATATGGGGAATGTTTACCTTTTGCCACAAAAAAGGGAAATTTCTTCATTTTTGCTCCAAAATAATGGGAATTTCTTCTTTTTTTCCTCTAAATATGTGGAATTTCTGTCTTTTTCCCCCAAAACTAATGGAATTTCTGTCTTTTTTGCCCCAAAATAAGGAAAATTTCTGACTTATTACCCTGAAATAAGTGAAATTTCTGCAATTTTGCCCCAAAATAATGGAAATTTCTGCAATTTTGCCCCAAAATAAGGGAAATTTCTGGAATTTTGCCCCAAAGTAAGTGGAATTTCTGAGTTTTGCCCCAAAATAAGGAGAATTTCTGTCTTTTTGCCCCAACATATAGGGAATTTCTGCCTTTTTTGCCCCACAACTAGGGGAATTTCTGCAATTTTGCTCCAAAATACGTGGAATTTCTACTTTTTAGTCCGAAAATAAGGGGAATGTATACCTTTTGCCACAAAATGGAAATTTCTTCATTTTTGATCAAAAATAAGAGGAATTTCTGCCTTTTTACAACAAAATAAGTGAAATTTCTGCCTTTTTACCCAAAAATAAACGGTATTTCTGTCTTTTTGCCCCAAACTAAAAAGAATTTTTGAATTTTGCCTTGAAATAAGTGAAATTTCTGCAATTTTGCCTCAAAATAAGGGAAATTTCTGCATTTTTGCCTCAAAATAAGGGGAATTTTTGTCTTTTTACCCCAAAATAAAGGGAATTTCAGCCTTTTTACCTCATAATAAGGGAAATCTCTGCCTTTTTGCCCTAAAATATGGGGAATTTCTGTATTTTTGCCCCAAAATAAAGAAAATTTCTGCAATTTTGTACCAAAATAAAAGTTATTTCTGCCTGTTTTCTCCAAAATAAAAGAAATTTCTGCGTTTTTTCCCTTAAATAAGTTAAATTTCTATAATTTTGCCCCAAAATAAGGGAGATTTCTGCAATTTTGCCCCAAAATTGAGGAAATTTCTGCAATTTTGCCCCAAAGTAAGTGGAATTTCTGAGTTTTGCCCCGAAATAAGGAAAATTTCTGTATTTTTGCCCCAACATATAGGGAATTTATGCCTTTTTTGCCCCACAATTAGGGGAATTTCTGCAATTTTGCTCCAAAATACGTGGAATTTCTACTTTTTAGTCCGAAAATAAGGGGAATGTATACCTTTTGCCACAAAATGGAAATTTCTTCATTTTTGCCCAAAAATAAGAGGAATTTCTGCCTTTTTCCTTCAAAATAAGTGAAATTTCTGCCTTTTTACCCAAAAATAAACGGTATTTCTGTCTTTTTGCCCCAAACTAAAAAGAATTTTTGAATTTTGCCTTGAAATAAGTGAAATTTCTGCAATTTTGCCTCAAAATAAGGGAAATTTCTGCCTTTTTGCCTCAAAATAAGGGGAATTTTTGTCTTTTTACCCCAAAATAAAGGGAATTTCAGCCTTTTTACCTCATAATAAGGGAAATCTCTTCCTTTTTGCCCTAAAATATGGGGAATTTCTGTATTTTTGCCCCAAAATAAAGAAAATTTCTGCAATTTTGTACCAAAATAAAAGTTATTTCTGCCTTTTTTCTCCAAAATAAAAGAAATTTCTGCGTTTTTTCCCTTAAATAAGTTAAATTTCTATAATTTTGCCCCAAAATAAGGGAGATTTCTGCAATTTTGCCCCAAAATTGAGAAAATTTTTGAAATTTTGCCCCAAAATAAGGGGAATTTCTGACTTTTTGCCCTGAAATAAGGAGAATTTCTGTTATTTTGTAACAAAATAATGTGAATTTCTGCTTTTTCCCTCAAAATTAGGAGAATATGTGCAATTTTGCTTCAAAATACGGGGAATTTTTACCTTATTGAACCAAAATAAAGGGAATTTCTGCATTTTTGCAACAATATAAGGGGAATTTCTGAAATTTTACTCCAAAACACAAGGAATTTATTTCTTATTGCCCGAAATACAGTGGAATTTCTGCCTTTTTGCACTGAAATATTTGAAATTTCCACAATTTTACCCCAATTTAAGAGGTATTTCTGTTTTTGGCCCCAAAATTAGAAGAATTTCTGCTTTTTGATCCAAAATAAGGCAAATTTCTGACTTTTTGCCCTGAAATAAGTGAAATTTCTGCAATTTTGCCCCAAAATAAGGGGAATTTCTGCCTTTTGCCAAAATAAGGGGAATTTCAGCATTTTACCTCCAAATAAGGAAAATTTCTGCCTTTTTGCCACAAAATATGGGGAATTTCTGCCTTATTGCCCCCAAATAAGGATAATTTTTGCTTTTCTGCCCCAATTAACGGGAATTTCTGCCTTTTTGCCACAAAGTAAAGGGAATTTCTGCCTTTTTGCCCCAAAATAACGGGAATTTCTGCCTTTTTACCTCAAAATAAGGGGAATTTCTGCCTTTTGCTCAAAATATGAGGAATTTCTGACGTTTTGTTCCATATAAAAAAAAATTTCTTCAATTTTGTACCAAAATAAGAGAAATTTCTGTTTTTGCCCCAAAATAAAAGTAATTTCTGACTTTTTGCCCTGAAATAAATGAAATTTCTGCAATTTTGCCCGAAAATAAGGGAAATTTGTGCCTTTTTGCCCCAAAATGAGGGGAATTTCTGCCTTTTTGCCCCAAAATATGGGGAATTTCAGCATTTTACCTCAAAATAAGAGGAATTTCAACCTTTTTGCACCAAAATATAGAAAATTTCTGCACTTTTGCCACAAAATAAGAAAAATTTCTGCAATTCTGTACCAAAATAAAAGAAATTTCTAAAATTTTGCCCCAAAATAAGGGAAATTTCTGATTTTTGCCCTGAAATAATTAGAATTTCTGAATTTTTGCCCCAAAATAAAGGGAATTTCTGCCTTTTTGCACCAAAATTAGGAGAGTTTCTGCAATTTTGGTTCAAAATACAGGAAATTTCTGCCGCTTTTCCCGAAAATAAGGGGAACTTCTGCCGATTTGCCCCAAATAAAGGGAATTTCTGCATTTTTGCCCCAATATTAGGGGAATTTCTGCAATTTTGCTCCAAAATACGGGGAATTTCTGCCTTTTTGCCCAATATTAATGGGATTTTCTGCCTTTTTGCCCCCAAAAATGGGAAATTTCTGCAATTTTATCCCAAAATAAGGGGAATTTCTGCCTTTTTGCCCTGAAATATGTGAAATGTCTGCAATTTTACCCCAAAATAAGGTGAATTTCTGCCTTTTTGCCCCAAAATAAGGTGAATTTCTGCTTTTGCCCTAAAATAAGAAAAATTTTTGCTTTTTTTCTCTGAAATAAGTGAAATTTCTGCAATTTTGCCTTAAAATAAAAGAAATATCTGCAATTTTTCCCCATAATAAAGGAATTTTCTGAAATTTTGACCCAAAATAAAGGGAATTTCTGTTTTTTGTCCCCAAATAAGGGAAATTTCTGCAATTTTGCCCTAAAATAAGGGGAATTTCTGCCTTTTTGCCCCAAAATAATGAAAATTACTGCATGTTTTACCCCAAAATTAGGTGAATTTCTGCAATTTTGCTCCAAAATACGGGGATTTTCTGCCTTTTTCGCCAAAAATAAAGAGAATTTCTGCCATTTTGCCGCAAAATAAGTGAAATTTCTGCAGTTTTACCCCAAAATAAGGGGAAGTTCTGCCTTTTTGCCCCAAAATTAGGGGAATTTCTGCAATTTTGCTCCAAAATACGGGGAATTTCTGCCTTTTTGCCCGAAAATAAAGGGAATGTATAACTTTTTGCCATAAAAAAGGGATATTTCTTCATTTTTACCCCAAAATAAGGGGATTTTCCACCTTTTTGACTCCAAATAAGTGCAATTTCTGACTTTTCCCCAAAAATAAACAAAATTTCTGTCTTTTTTGCCCCAAAATAAGGGGAATTTCTTACTTTTTGCCCTGAAATAAGTTAAATTTCTAAAATTTTCCCCAAAATAAAGGAAATGTCTGCTTTTTGCCCCAAAATAAGGGGAATTTCTGCCTTTTTGCCCCAAAATAGGGGGAATTTCAGCCTTTTTACCTCAAAATAAGTGGAATTTCTGCATTTTTGCCCCAAAATATGGATAATTTCTGCCTTTTTGCCCAAAATAAGAAAAATTTCTGCAATTATGGATCAAAATAAAAGAAATTTCTGCCATTTTGCCCAAAAATAAGAAAATTTCTGCATTTTTCCCTGAAATAAGTGAAATTTCTGCAATTTTGCCCCAAAATAAGTGAAATTTCTGCAATTTTGCCCCAAAATAAGGGAAATTTCTGGAATTTTGTTCCAAAATAATTGGAATTTCTGAGTTTTGCCCCAAAATAAGAAGAATTTCGGTCTTTTTGCCCAAAAATATAGGGAATTTCTTCCTTTTTGCCCCAGAATTAGGGGAATTTCTGCAATTTTGCTCCAAAATACGGGGAATTTCTGCCTTTTTGCCCGAAAATAAGAAGAATGCATACCTTTTTGCCATATAAATGGGAAATTTCTTCATTTTTGCTCCAAAATAAGAGGAATTTCTGCTTTATTGCCTCTAAACCAGTGGAATTTCTGTCTTTTCCCCCAAAACAAAGGGAATTTCTGTCTTTTTTGCCCCAAAATAAAAAAAATTTCTGACTTCTTACCCTGAAATAAGTGAAATTACTGCAATTTTGCCCCAAAATAAGGGAAATTTCTGCCTTTTTGCACCCAAATAGGGGAATTTCAGCTTTTTTACCTCAAAACAAGAGGACTTTCTGCATTTTTGCCACAAAATATTAGGAATTTCTGCCTTTTTGCCCCAAAATAAGGAAAATTTCTGCCTTTTTACCATGAAATAAGTGATATTTCTGAAATTTTGCCTCAAAATAAGTGAAATTTCTGCAATTTTGCCCCAAAATAAGGGAAATTTCTGGAATTTTGCCCCAAAATAAGTGGAATTTCTGAGTTTTGCCCCAAAATAAGGAGAATTTCTGTCTTTTTGCCCTAACATATAGGGAATTTCTGCCTTTTTGCCCCACAATTAGGGGAATTTCTGCAATTTTGCTCCAAAATACGTTGAATTTCTACTTTTCAGCCCGAAAATAAGGGGAATGTTTACCTTTTGCCACAAAAAAAGGAAATTTCTTCATTTTTGCTCCAAAATAATGGGAATTTCTGCTTTTTTTCCTCTAAATATGTGGAATTTCTGTCTTTTTCCCCCAAAACAAATGGAATTTCTGTCTTTTTTGCCTCAAAATAAAGAAAATTTCTGACTTATTACCCTGAAATAAGTGAAATTTCTGGAATTTTGCCCCAAAATAATGGAAATTTCTGCAATTTTTCCCCAAAATAAGGGAAATTTCTGGAATTTTGCCCCAAAGTAAGTGGAATTTCTGAGTTTTGCCCCGAAATAAGGAAAATTTCTGTATTTTTGCCCCAACATATAGGGAATTTATGCCTTTTTTGCCCCACAATTAGGGGAATTTCTGCAATTTTGCTCCAAAATACGTGGAATTTCTACTTTTTAGTCCGAAAATAAGGGGAATGTATACCTTTTGCCACAAAATGGAAATTTCTTCATTTTTGCCCAAAAATAAGAGGAATTTCTGCCTTTTTCCTTCAAAATAAGTGAAATTTCTGCCTTTTTACCCAAAAATAAACGGTATTTCTGTCTTTTTGCCCCAAACTAAAAAGAATTTTTGAATTTTGCCTTGAAATAAGTGAAATTTCTGCAATTTTGCCTCAAAATAAGGGAAATTTCTGCCTTTTTGCCTCAAAATAAGGGGAATTTTTGTCTTTTTACCCCAAAATAAAGGGAATTTCAGCCTTTTTACCTCATAATAAGGGAAATCTCTGCCTTTTTGCCCTAAAATATGGGGAATTTCTGTATTTTTGCCCCAAAATAAAGAAAATTTCTGCAATTTTGTACCAAAATAAAAGTTATTTCTGCCTTTTATCTCCAAAATAAAAGAAATTTCTGCGTTTTTCCCTTAAATAAGTTAAATTTCTATAATTTTGCCCCAAAATAAGGGAGATTTCTGCAATTTTGCCCCAAAATTGAGGAAATTTCTGCAATTTTGCCCCAAAGTAAGTGGAATTTCTGAGTTTTGCCCCGAAATAAGGAAAATTTCTGTATTTTTGCCCCAACATATAGGGAATTTATGCCTTTTTTGCCCCACAATTAGGGGAATTTCTGCAATTTTGCTCCAAAATACGTGGAATTTCTACTTTTTAGTCCGAAAATAAGGGGAATGTATACCTTTTGCCACAAAATGGAAATTTCTTCATTTTTGCCCAAAAATAAGAGGAATTTCTGCCTTTTTCCTTCAAAATAAGTGAAATTTCTGCCTTTTTACCCAAAAATAAACAGTATTTCTGTCTTTTTGCCCCAAACTAAAAAGAATTTTTGAATTTTGCCTTGAAATAAGTGAAATTTCTGCAATTTTGCCTCAAAATAAGGGAAATTTCTGCCTTTTTGCCTCAAAATAAGGGGAATTTTTGTCTTTTTACCCCAAAATAAAGGGAATTTCAGCCTTTTTACCTCATAATAAGGGAAATCTCTTCCTTTTTGCCCTAAAATATGGGGAATTTCTGTATTTTTGCCCCAAAATAAAGAAAATTTCTGCAATTTTGTACCAAAATAAAAGTTATTTCTGCCTGTTTTCTCCAAAATAAAAGAAATTTCTGCGTTTTTTCCCTTAAATAAGTTAAATTTCTATAATTTTGCCCCAAAATAAGGGAGATTTCTGCAATTTTGCCCCAAAATTGAGGAAATTTTTGAAATTTTGCCCCAAAATAAGGGGAATTTCTGACTTTTTGCCCTGAAATAAGGAGAATTTCTGTTATTTTGTAACAAAATAATGTGAATTTCTGCTTTTTCCCTCAAAATTAGGAGAATATGTGCAATTTTGCTTCAAAATACGGGGAATTTTTACCTTATTGAACCAAAATAAAGGGAATTTCTGCATTTTTGCAACAATATAAGGGGAATTTCTGAAATTTTACTCCAAAACACAAGGAATTTATTTCTTATTGCCCGAAATACAGTGGAATTTCTGCCTTTTTGCACTGAAATATTTGAAATTTCCACAATTTTACCCCAATTTAAGAGGTATTTCTGTTTTTGGCCCCAAAATTAGAAGAATTTCTGCTTTTTGATCCAAAATAAGGCAAATTTCTGACTTTTTGCCCTGAAATAAGTGAAATTTCTGCAATTTTGCCCCAAAATAAGGGGAATTTCTGCCTTTTGCCAAAATAAGGGGAATTTCAGCATTTTACCTCCAAATAAGGAAAATTTCTGCCTTTTTGCCACAAAATATGGGGAATTTCTGCCTTATTGCCCCCAAATAAGGATAATTTTTGCTTTTCTGCCCCAATTAACGGGAATTTCTGCCTTTTTGCCACAAAGTAAAGGGAATTTCTGCCTTTTTGCCCCAAAATAACGGGAATTTCAGCCTTTTTACCTCAAAATAAGGGGAATTTCTGCCTTTTGCTCAAAATATGAGGAATTTCTGACGTTTTGTTCCATATAAAAAAAAATTTCTTCAATTTTGTACCAAAATAAGAGAAATTTCTGTTTTTGCCCCAAAATAAAAGTAATTTCTGATTTTTGCCCTGAAATAAATGAAATTTCTGCAATTTTGCCCGAAAATAAGAGAAATTTGTGCCTTTTTGCCCCAAAATGAAGGGAATTTCTGCCTTTTTGCCCCAAAATATGGGGAATTTCAGCATTTTACCTCAAAATAAGAGGAATTTCAACCTTTTTGCACCAAAATATAGAAAATTTCTGCACTTTTGCCACAAAATAAGAAAAATTTCTGCAATTCTGTACCAAAATAAAAGAAATTTCTAAAATTTTGCCCCAAAATAAGGGAAATTTCTGATTTTTGCCCTGAAATAATTAGAATTTCTGAATTTTTGCCCCAAAATAAAGGGAATTTCTGCCTTTTTGCACCAAAATTAGGAGAGTTTCTGCAATTTTGGTTCAAAATACAGGAAATTTCTGCCGCTTTTCCCGAAAATAAGGGGAACTTCTGCCGATTTGCCCCAAATAAAGGGAATTTCTGCATTTTTGCCCCAATATTAGGGGAATTTCTGCAATTTTGCTCCAAAATACGGGGAATTTCTGCCTTTTTGCCCAATATTAATGGGATTTTCTGCCTTTTTGCCCCCAAAAAAGGGAAATTTCTGCAATTTTATCCCAAAATAAGGGGAATTTCTGCCTTTTTGCCCTGAAATATGTGAAATGTCTGCAATTTTACCCCAAAATAAGGTGAATTTCTGCCTTTTTGCCCCAAAATAAGGTGAATTTCTGCTTTTGCCCTAAAATAAGAAAAATTTTTGCTTTTTTTCTCTGAAATAAGTGAAATTTCTGCAATTTTGCCTTAAAATAAAAGAAATATCTGCAATTTTTCCCCATAATAAAGGAATTTTCTGAAATTTTGACCCAAAATAAAGGGAATTTCTGTTTTTTGTCCCCAAATAAGGGAAATTTCTGCAATTTTGCCCTAAAATAAGGGGAATTTCTGCCTTTTTGCCCCAAAATAAAGAAAATTACTGCATGTTTTACCCCAAAATTAGGTGAATTTCTGCAATTTTGCTCCAAAATACGGGGATTTTCTGCCTTTTTCGCCAAAAATAAAGAGAATTTCTGCCATTTTGCCGCAAAATAAGTGAAATTTCTGCAGTTTTACCCCAAAATAAGGGGAAGTTCTGCCTTTTTGCCCCAAAATTAGGGAAATTTCTGCAATTTTGCTCCAAAATACGGGGAATTTCTGCCTTTTTGCCCGAAAATAAAGGGAATGTATAACTTTTTGCCATAAAAAAGGGATATTTCTTCATTTTTACCCCAAAATAAGGGGATTTTCCACCTTTTTGACTCCAAATAAGTGCAATTTCTGACTTTTCCCCAAAAATAAACAAAATTTCTGTCTTTTTTGCCCCAAAATAAGGGGAATTTCTTACTTTTTGCCCTGAAATAAGTTAAATTTCTAAAATTTTCCCCAAAATAAGGGAAATGTCTGCTTTTTGCCCCAAAATAAGGGGAATTTCTGCCTTTTTGCCCCAAAATAGGGGGAATTTCAGCCTTTTTACCTCAAAATAAGTGGAATTTCTGCATTTTTGCCCCAAAATATGGATAATTTCTGCCTTTTTGCCCAAAATAAGAAAAATTTCTGAAATTATGGATCAAAATAAAAGAAATTACTGCCATTTTGCCCAAAAATAAGAAAATTTCTGCATTTTTCCCTGAAATAAGTGAAATTTCTGCAATTTTGCCCCAAAATAAGTGAAATTTCTGCAATTTTGCCCCAAAATAAGGGAAATTTCTGGAATTTTGTTCCAAAATAATTGGAATTTCTGAGTTTTGCCCCAAAATAAGAAGAATTTCGGTCTTTTTGCCCAAAAATATAGGGAATTTCTGCCTTTTTGCCCCAGAATTAGGGGAATTTCTGCAATTTTGCTCCAAAATATGGGGAATTTCTGCCTTTTTGCCCGAAAATAAGAAGAATGCATACTTTTTTGCCATAAAAATGGGAAATTTCTTCATTTTTGCTCCAAAATCAGAGGAATTTCTGCTTTATTGCCTTTAAATAAGTGGAATTTCTGTCTTTTCCCCCAAAACAAAGGGAATTTCTGTCTTTTTTGCCCCAAAATAAGGAAAATTTTTGACTTCTTACCCTGAAATAAGTGAAATTACTACAATTTAGCCCCAAAATAAGGGAAATTTCTGCCTTTTTCTCCCAAATAGGGGAATTTCAGCTTTTTTACCTCAAAATAGAGGACTTTCTGCATTTTTGCCACAAAATATTAGGAATTTCTGCCTTTTTGCCACAAAATAAGGAAAATTTCTGCCTTATTCCCCTGAAATAAGTGATATTTCTGAAATTTTGCCTCAAAATAAGTGAAATTTCTGCAATTTTGCCCCAAAATTAGGAAACTTTCTGGAATTTTGCCCCAAAATAAGTGGAATTTCAGTGTTTTGACCCAAAATAGGGAGAATTTCTGTCTTTTTGCCCTAACATATAGGGAATTTCTGCCTTTTTGCCCCACAATTAGGGGAATTTCTGCAATTTTGCTCCAAAATACGGGGAATTTCTACTTTTCAACCCGAAAATAATGGAATGTTTTTTGCCACAAAAAAGGGAAATTTCTTCATTTTTGCTCCAAAATAATGGGAATTTCTGCTTTTTATCCTCTAAATATGTGGAATTTCTGTCTTTTTTCCCCAAAACAAAGGGAATTTCTGTCTTTTTTGCCCCAAAATAAGGAAAATTTCTGACTTATTACCCTGAAATAAGTGATATTTCTGCAATTTTGCCCCAAAATAAGGGAAATTTCTGCATTTTTGCACCCAAATAAGGGGATTTCAGCCTTTTTATCTCAAAATAAAAGAAATTTCTGCATTTATGCCACAAAATATTTGGAATTTCTGCCTTTTTGCCTCAAAATAAGGGGATTTCAGTTTTTTACCTCAAAATAAGGGATATTTCTGCATTTTTGCCACAAAATATTAGGAATTTCTGCCTTTTTGCCCCAAAATAAAAAAAATTTCTGCCTTTTTTTCTCTGAAATAAGTTAAATTTCTGAAATTTTGACCCCAAAATAAGTGAAATTTCTGCAATTTTGCCCCAAAATAAGGGAAATTTCTGGAATTTTGCCCCAAAGTAAGTGGAATTTCTGAATTTTGCCCCAAAATAAGGAGAATTTTTGTTTTTTTGCCCTAACATATAGGGAATTTCTGCCTTTTTGCCCCACAATTATAAGAATTTCTGCAATTTTGCTGCAAAATTCGGGGAATTTCTGCTTTTAAGCCCGAAAATAAGGGGAATTTATACCTTTTGCCACAAAAAAAGGGAAATTTCTTCATTTTTGCCCCAAAATAAGAGGAATTTCTGCCTTTTTACCTGAAAATAAGTGAAATGTGTGCCTTTTTACCCAAAAATAAACGGAATTTCTGTTTTTTTGCCTCAAAATAAAAGGAATTTTTGAATTATGACCTGAAATAAGTGAAATTTCTGCAATTTTGCCCCAAAATAAAAGAAATTTCTGCTTTTGCCACAAAATAAGGGGAATTTCTGTCCTTTTACCCCAAAATAAGGGAAATTTCTGCCTTTTTGCTTCCAAATAAGGGGAATTTCAGCCTTTTTACATCAAAATAAAAGGAATTTATGCATTTTTGCCACAAAATATTAAGAATTTCTGCCATTGTGTTCCAAAATATGGAAAATTTCTGACTTTTTTCCCTGAAATAAGTGAAATTTCTGCAATTTTGCCCCAAAATAAGGGAAATTTCTGCCTTTTTGCCCCCAAATAAGGGGAATTTCAGCCTTTTTACCTCAAATAAGGGGAATTTCTGCATTTTTGCCACAAAATATAAAAAATTTGTGCCTTTTTGCCCCCAAATAAGGAAAATTTTTGCCTTTTTTCCCTGAAATAAGTAAAATTTCTGCAATTTTGCCCCAAAATAATTCAAATTTCTGCAATTTTGCCCCAAATTAAGGGAAATTTCTGGAATTTTTCCCTAAAATAAGTGGAATTTCTGAGTTTTACCCCAAAATAAGAAGAATTTCTGTCTTTTTGCCAAAACATATAGGGAATTTCTGCCTTTTTGCCTCACAATTTGGGGAATTTCTGCAATTTTGCTCCAAAATACGTGGAATTTCTACTTTTTAGTCCGAAAATAAGGGGAATGTATACCTTTTCCCAATAAAAAGGGAAATTTCTTCATTTTTGCCCAAAAATAAGAGGAATTTCTGCCTTTTTACCTCAAAATAAGTGAAATTTCTGCCTTTTTACACAAAAATAAACGGAATTTCTGTCTTTTTGCCCCAAAATAAAAGAAATTTTTGAATTTTGCCTTGAAATAAGTGAAATTTCTGCAATTTTGCCCCAAAATAAGGGAAATTTCTGCCTTTTTGCCACAAAATAAGGGGAATTTCTGTCTTTTTACTCCAAAATAAAGGGAATTTCATCCTTTTTATCTAATAATAAGGGAAATCTCTGCATTTTTGCCCTAAAATATGGGGAATTTCTGTATTTTTGCCCCAAAATAAAGAAAATTTCTGCAATTTTGTACCAAAATAAAAGTTATTTCTGCCTTTTTGCTCCAAAATAAAAGAAATTTCTGCGTTTTTTCCCTGAAATAAGTTAAATTTTTATAATTTTGCCTCAAAATAGGGGAGATTTCTGCAATTTTGCTTCAAAATAAAGGAAATTTCTTAAATTTTGCCCCAAAATAAGGGGAATTTCTGACTTTTTGCACTGAAATATTTGAAATTTCCACAATTTTTCCCCAAAATAAGAGGAATTTCTGCTTTTTGCCCCAAAATAAGGCAAATTTCTGACTTTTTGCCCTGAAATAAGTGAAATTTTTGCAATTTTGCCCCAAAATAAGGGGAATTTCTGCCTTTTTTCCAAAATAAGGAAAATTTCAGCATTTTACATCCAAATAAGAAAAATTTCTGCCTTTTTGCCACAAAATATGGGGAATTTCTGCCTTATTGCCTCCAAATAAGGAAAATTTTTGCTTTTCTGCCCATATTAACGGGAATTTCTGCATTTTTCCCACAAAGTAAAGGGAATTTCTGCCTTTTTGCCCCAAAATAATGGAAATTTCAGCCTTTTTACCTCAAAATAAGGGGAATTTCTGCCTTTTGCACAAAATATGAGGAGTTTCTGACTTTTTGTTTCAAAATAAGTAAAATTTCTTCAATTTTGTACCAAAATAAAAGAAATTTCTGCTTTTTGCCCCAAAATAAAAGTAATTTCTAACTTTATGCCATGAAATAAATGAAATTTCTGCAATTTTGCCCGAAAATAAGGAAAATTTGTGCCTTTTTGCCCCAAAATGAAGGGAATTTCTGCCTTTCTGCCCAAAAATATGGGGAATTTCAGCATTTTACCTCAAAATAAGGGGAATTTCAGACTTTTTGCACCAACATATGGAAATTTTCTGTTTTTTTGCCACAAAATAAGAAAAATTTCTGCAATTCGGTACCAAAATAAAAGAAATTTCTAAAACTTTGCCTCAAAATAAGGGAAATTTCTTCTTTTTGCCCCGAAATAAGGAGAATTTCTGTATTTTTGCCCCAAAATAAAGGGAATTTCTGCCTTTTTGCACCAAAATTAGGGGAGTTTCTGCAATTTTGCTTCAAAATACAGGGAATTTCTGCCTCTTTTCCCGAAAATAAGGGGAACTTCTGCCGATTTGCCCCCAAAAAATGGAATTTCTGCATTTTGGCCCCAATATTAGGGGAATTTCTGCAATTTTGCTAAAAAATACGGGGAATTTCTGACTTTTTGCCCGAAATTAAGGGGATTTTCTTCCCTTTTGCCCCCAAACAAGGAAATTTCTGCAATTTTATCCCAAAATAAAGGGAATTTCTGCCTTTTTGCCCTGAAATGTGTGAAATGTCTGCAATTTTAACCCAAAATAAGGTGAATTTCTACCTTTTTGCTTCAAAATAAGGTGAATTTCTTCCTTTTTGCCCTAAAATAAGAAAAATTTTTGCTTTTTTTTCTCTGAAATAAGTGAAATTTCTGCAATTTTGCCTTAAAATAAAAGGAATTTCTGCAATTTTTCCACATAATAAAGGAATTTTCTGCAATTTTGACCCAAAATAAAGGGAATTTCTGTTTATTTTCCTCCAATAAGGAAAATTTCTGCAATTTTACCCTAAAATAAGAAGAATTTCTACCTTTTGCCCCAAAATAAGGGGAATTTCTACCTTTTTGCCCCAAAATAAAGAAAATTACTGCATTTTTTACCCCAAAATTAGGTGAATTTCTGCAATTTTGCTCCAAAATACGGGGATTTTCTGCCTTTTTCTCCGAAAATAAAGGGAATTTCTGCCATTATGCCGTGAAATAAGTGAAATTTCTGCAGTTTTACTCCAAAATAAGGAGAAGTTCTGCGTTTTTGCCCCAAAATTAGGGGAATTTCTGCAATTTTGCTCCATAATACGGGGAATTTCTGCCGTTTTGCCTGAAAATAAAGGGAATGTATACCTTTTTGCCATAAAAAAGAGAAATTTCTTCATTTTTACCCCAAAATAAGGGGATTTTCCGCCTTTTTGACTCCAAATAAGTCCAATTTCTGAATTTTCCCCCAAAATAAATGGAATTTCTCTATTTATGCCCCAAAATAAGGGGAATTTCTGACTTTTTGCCCTGAAATAAGTTAAATTTCTAAAATTTTCCCCAAAATAAGGGGAATGTCAGCTTTTTGCCCTAAAATAAGGGGAATTTCTGCATTTTGCCCCAAAATAGACGGAATTTCAGCGTTTTTACCTCAAAATAAGGGGAATTTCTGCCTTTTTGCTTCAAAATAAGAAAAATTTCTGCCTTTTTTCCCTGAAATAAGTGAAATTTCTGCAATTTTGCCCCAAAATAAGTGAAATTTCTGCAATTGTGCCCCAAAATAAGGGAAATTTCTGGAATTTTGCCCCAAAATAAGTGGAATTATTGAGTTTTGCCCCAAAATAAGGAGAATTTCTGTCTTTTTGCCCCAACATATAGGGAATTTCTGCCTTTTTGCCCCACAATTTGGGGAATTTCTGCAATTTTGCTCCAAAATACGTGGAATTTCTGCCTATTTGCCCGAAAATAAGAAGAATGCATACCTTTTTGCCATAAAAAAGGGAAATTTCTTCATTTTTGCTCCAAAATAAGTGAAATTTCTGCTTTATTGCCTGTAAATAAGTGGAATTTCTGTCTTTTCCCCCAAAACAAAGGGAATTTCTGTCTTCTTTGCCCCAAAATAGGAAAACTTTCTGACTTATTACCCTGAAATAAGTGAAATTACTGCAATTTTGCCCCAAAATAAGGGAAATTTCTGCCTTTTTGCACCCAAATAGGGGAATTTCAGCGTTTTTACCTCAAAATAAGAGGACTTTCTGCATTTTTGACACAAAATATTAGGAATTTCTGCCTTTTTGCCCCAAAATAAGGAAAATTTCTGCCTTTTTTTCCTGAAATAAGTGATATTTCTGCAATTTTGCCTCAAAATAAGTGAAATTTCTGGAATTTTGCCCCAAAATAAGTGGAATTTCTGAGTTTTGCCCCAACATAAGGAGAATTTCTGTCTTTTTGCCGTAACATATAGCGAATTTCTGCCTTTTTGCCCCACAATTTGGGGAATTTCTGCAATTTTGCTCCAAAATACAAGGAATTTCTGCTTTTCAGCCCGAAAATAAAGGGAATGTTTTCCTTTTGGCACAGAGAAGGGAAATTTCTTCATTTTTTCTACAAAATAAGGGGAATTTCTGCTTTTTTTCCTCTAAATATGTGGAATTTCTGTCTTTTTCCCCCAAAACAAAGGGAATTTCTGTATTTTTAGCCCCAAAATAAGGAAAATTTATGACTTATTACCCTGAAATAAGTGAAATTTCTGCAATTTTGCCCCAAAATAAGGGAAATCTCTGGCTTTTTGCCCCCAAATAAGGGGATATCACCCTTTTTACCTCAAAATAAGGGAAATTTCTGCATTTTTGCCACAATATATTAGGAATTTCTGCCTTTTTGCCCCAAAATAAGAGAAATTTCTGCCTTTTTTCCCTGAAATAAGTGAAATTTCTACAATTTTGACCCCAAAATAAGTGAAATCTCTGCAATTTTGCCCCAAAATAAGGGAAATTTCTGGAATTTTGCCCCAAAGTAAGTGGAATTTCTGAGTTTTTTCTTAAAATAAGGAAAATTTCTTTTTTTTGCCCTAACATATAGGGAATTTCTGCCTTTTTGCCCCACAATTAGGGGAATTACTGCAATTTTGCTCCAAGATACTGGGAATTCCTGCTTTTTTGCCCGAAAATAAGGAGAATGTATAGCTTTTGCCACAAAAAAGGGAAATTTCTTCATTTTTGCCCCAAAATAAGAGGAATTTCTGCCTTTTTTCCTCAAAATATGTAAAATTTCTGCCTTTTTACCCAAAAATAAACAAAATTTCTGTCTTTTTGCCTCAAAATAAAAGGAATTTTTGAATTATGCCCTGAAATAAGTGAAATTTTTGCAATTTTGCCCCAAAATAAAAGAAATTTCTGCAATTTTTCCCCATAATAAAGGAATTTTCTGCAATTTTGCCCCAAAATAAAGGGAATTTCTGTTTTTTGTTTCCAAAAAGAGAAATTTCTGAAATATTGCCATATAATAAAAGGAATTTCTGCCTTTTGCCCCAAAATAAGGCGAATTTCTGCCTTTTTGCCCCTAAATAAAGAAAATTACTGCATGTTTTACCCCAAAATTAGGTGAATTTCTGCAATTTTGCTTTGAAATACGGGAATTTTCTGCCTTTTTCACCGAAAATAAAGGGAATTTCTGCCATTTTGCTGCGAAATAAGTGAAATTTCTGCAGTTTTACCCCAAAATAAAAGGAAGTTCTGCGTTTTTACCCCAAAATTAGGGTAATTTCTGCAATTTTGCTGCAAAATACGGGGAATTTCGGCCTTTTTGCCCGAAAATAAAGGGAATGTATACCTTTTTGCCATAAAAAAGGGAAATTTCTTCATTTTTACCCCAAAATAAGGGGGTTTTCCTCCTTTTAGACTCAAAATAAGTGCAATTTCTGACTTTTCACAAAAATAAACGGAATTTCTGTATTTTTGACCCAAAATAAGGGAAATTTCTGACTTTTTGCCCTGAAATAAGTTAAATTTCTAAAATTTTTCCCCAAAATAAGGGAAATGTCTCCTTTTTGCACCAAAATAAGAAGAATGTTTAATTTTTTGCCCCAAAATAAGGGGAATTTCATCCTTTTTACCTCAAAATAAGGGGAATTTCTGCATTTTTGCCCCAAAATATCGGAAATTTCTGCCTTTTTGCCCAAAATAAGAAAAATTTCTGCAATTTTGTATCAAAATAAAAGAAATTTCTGCCTTTTTGCCCTAAAATAAAAAAAGTTTTGCTTTTATTCTTTGAAATAAGTGAAATTTCTGCAATTTTTCCCTAAATAAGTGAAATTTCTGCAATTTTGCCCCAAAATAAGTGGAATTTCTGAGTTTGGCCCCAAAATAAGGAGAATTTCTGTCTTTTTGCGCCAACATATAGAAAATTTCTGCCTTTTTGCCCCACAATTAGGGGAATTTCTGCAATTTTGCTCCAAAATATAAAGAATTTCTGCCTTTTTGCCCCAAAATAAGAAAAATTTCTCCTTTTTTTCCCTGAAATAAGTGAAATTTCTGCAATTATGCCCCAAAATAAGTGAAGTTTCTGCAATTATGCCCCAAAATAAGGGAAATTTTTGGAATTTTTCCCCAAAATAAGTGGAATTTCTGAGTTTTACCCCAAAATAAGGAGAATTTCTGTTTTTTGCACTAACATATAGTGAATTTCTGCCTTTTTGACCCACAATTAGGGAATTTCTGCAATTTTGATCCAAAATACAGGGAATTTCTGCTTTTTAGCCCCAAAATAATGAAAATGTATACCTTTTGCCACAAAAAAGGGAAATTTCTTCATTTTTGCTCCAATATAAGGGGAATTTCTGCTTTTTTGCCTCTAAATAACTGGAATTTCTGTCTTTTTCCCCCAAAACAAAGGGAATTTCTTTCTTTTTTGCCTCAAATTAAGGAAAATTTCTGACTTATTTCCATGAAATAAGTGAAATTTCTGCAATTTTGCCCCCAAATAAGGGAAATTTCTGTCTTTTTGCCCCCAAATAAGAAAATTTCAGCATATTTACCTAAAAATAAGAGGAATTTCTGAATTTTGCCCCAAAATATGAGAAATTTCTGCCTTTTTGCCCCAAAATAAGAAAAATTTCTGCAATTTTGTACCAAAATAAAAGAAATTTCTGCCTTTTTGCCCTAAAATAAGAAAATTTCTGCTTTTTTTCTGAAATAAGTGAAATTTCTGAAATTTTGCCCCAAAATAAGTGGAATTTCTGAGTTTTGCACCAAAATAAGGAGAATTTCCGCCTTTTGCCCCACAATTAGGGGAATTTCTACAATTTTGCTCCAAAATATGGGGAATTTCTGCATTTTTGCCCGAAAATAAGAAGAATGCATACCTTTTTGCCATAAAAAAAAGAAATTTCTTCATTTTTGCTTCAAAATAAGAGGATTTTCTGCTTTTTTTCCTCTAAATATGTGGAATTTCGGTCTTTTTCCCCTAAAACAAAGGGAATTTCTATATTTTTTGCTCCAAAATAATGAAAATTTCTGACATATTACCCTGAAATAAGTGAAATTTCTGCAATTTTGAACCAAAATAATGGAAATTTCTGCCTTTTTGCACCCCAAAAAGGGGAATTTCAGCCTTTTTACATCAAAGTTAGGGGAATTTCTTCATTTTTGCCCCATAATATGGGAAATTTCTGCCTTTTTGCCCCAAAATAAGAAAAATTTCTGCAATTTTGACCCAAAATAAATTTCTGCCTTTTTGACCCAAAATAAGAGAATTTCTGCTTTTTTCTGAAAGAAGTGAAATTTCTGCAATTTTGCCCCAAAATAAGTCAAACTTCTGCAATTTTGCCCCAAAATAAGTGGAATTTCTGATTTTTGCCCCAGAATAAGGAGAATTTCTGTCTTTTTGCCCCAACATATAGGGAATTTCTGCCTTTTTGCCACACAATTAGGGGAATTTCTGCAATTTTGCTCCAAAATACGGGGAATTTGTGGCTTTTTGCCCGAAAATAAGAAGAATGCATACCTTTTTTCCATAAAACAGGGAAATTTCTTCATTTTTGCTCCAAAATAAGGGGAATTTCTGCTTTTTTGCCTCTAAATAAGTGGAATTTCTGTTTTTTTTCCCCCAAAACAAATGGAATTTCTGTATTTTTTGCCCCAAAATAAGGAAAATTTCTGACTTATTACCCTGAAATAAGTAAAATTTCTTCAATTTTGCCCCAAATTAAGGGAAATTTCTGCCTTTTTGCCCCCAAATAAGGGGAATATCAGCTTTTTACCTCCAAATAAGGGGAATTTCTGCATTTTTGCCCCAAAATATGGGAAATTTCTGCCTTATTGCCCCAAAATAAGAGAAATTTCTGTAATTTTGTACCAAAATAAGAGAAATTTCTGCCTTTTTGCCCCAAAATAATAAAATTTCTGCTTTTTTTCTGAAATAAGTGAAATTTCTGCAATTTTGCCCCAAAAATAAGTGAAATTTCTGAGTTTTGCCCCAAAATAAGGAGAATTTCTGTCTTTTTGCCCCAACATATAGGGAATTTCTGCATTCTTGCCCCAAAATTAGGGGAATTTCTGCAATTTTCCTCCAAAATACGGGGAATTTCTGCTCTTTTTACCGAAAATAAGAAGAATGCATACATTTTTGCCATAAAAAAAGGGAAATTTCTTTATTTTTTGCACCAAAATAAGGGGAATTTCTGCTTTTTTGCCTCTAAATAAGTGGATTTTCTGTCTTTTTCCCCAGAAACAAAAGAAATTTCAGTCTTTTTGCCCCAAAATAAGGAAAATTTCTGACTTATTACCCTGAAATAAGTGAAATTTCTGCAATTTTGCCCCAAAATAAGAGTAATTTCTGCCTTTTTGCTCCTAAATAAGGGGAATTTCAGCCTTTTTACCTCAAAATAAGGGGAATTTATGCATTTTTACCCCAAAATATGAGAAATTTCTGCCTTTTTGACCCAAAATAGAAAAAAAATTTGCAATTTTGTACCAAAATAAAAAAAATTTCTGCCTTTTTGCCCCAAAATAAGAAAATTTCTGCTTTTTTCTGAAATAAGTCAAATTTCTTCAATTTTGCCCCAAAATAAGGAAAATTTCTGGAATTTTGCCCCAAAATAATTGGAATTTCTGAGTTTTGCCCCAAAATAAGGAGAATTTCTGTCTTTTTGCCCCAAAATATAGGGAATTTCTACCTTTTTGCCCAACAATTTGGGGAATTTCTGCAATTTTGCTAATAAAATACAAGGAATTTCTGCATTTTTGCCCAAAAATAAGAATAATGCATACCTTTTTGCCATAAAAAAAGGAAATTTCTCCATTTTTGCTCAAAAAATAAGGGGAATTTCTGCTTTTTTGCCTCTAAATAAGTAAAATTTCTGTCTTTTTCCCCCAAAATAAAGGGAATTTCTATATTTTTGCCCCAAAATTAGGAAAATTTCTGACTTATTACCCTGAAGTAAGTAAAATTTCTGCAATTTTGCCCCAAAATAAGGGAAATTTCTGCCTTTTTGCCCCCAAATAATGGGAATTTCAGCCTTTTTACCTCAAAATAAGAAGAATTTCTGCATTTTTGCCCCAAAAGATGAGAAATTTCTGCCTTTTTGCCCCAAAATAAGAAAAATTTCTGCAATTTTGTACCAAAATAAAAGAAATTTCTGCCTTTTTGCCCTAAAATAAGAAAATTTCTACTTTTTTTAATGAAATGAGTGAAATTTCTGCAATTTTGCCCCAAAATAAGTCAAATTTCTGCAATTTTTCTCCAAAATAAGGGAAATTTCTAGAATTTTGCCCCAAAATAAGTGGCATTTCTGAGTTTTGCCCCAAATTAAGGAGAATTTCTGTCTTTTTTCTCCAACATATAGGGAACTTCTGCCTTTTTGCCCCAAAATTAGGGGAATTTCTGTAATTTTGCTCCAAAATACGGGGAATTTCTGCCTTTTTGCGTGAAAAATAGAAGAATGCATACTTTTTTGCCATAAAAAAGGGAAATTTCTTCATTTTTGCTCAAAAGTAAGGGAAATTTCTGCTTTTTTGCCTCTAAATAAGTGGAATTTCTGTCTTTTTCCCCCAAAACAAAGGGAATTTCTGTCTTTTTTGCCCCCAAATAAGGAAAATTTCTGACTTATTACCCAGAAATAAGTGAAATTTCTGCAATTTTGCCCCAAAATAAGGGAAATTTCTGCCTTTTTGCCCCCAAATAATGGGAATTTCAGCCTTTTTACCTCAAAATAAGAAGAATTTCTTCATTTTTGCCCCAAAAGATGAGAAATTTCTGCCTTTTTGCCCCAAAATAAGAAAAATTTCTGCAATTTTGTACCAAAATAAAAGAAATTTCTGCCTTTTTGCCCTAAAATAAGAAAATTTCTACTTTTTTAATGAAATGAGTGAAATTTCTGCAATTTTGCCCCAAAATAAGTCAAATTTCTGCAATTTTTCTCCAAAATAAGGGAAATTTCTAGAATTTTGCCCCAAAATAAGTGGAATTTCTGAGTTTTGCCCCAAATTAAGAAGAATTTCTGTCTTTTTTCTCCAACATATAGGGAACTTCTGCCTTTTTGCCCCACAATTAGGGGAATTTCTGTAATTTTGCTCCAAAATACGGGGAATTTCTGCCTTTTTGCATGAAAAATAGAAGAATGCATACTTTTTTGCCATAAAAAAGGGAAATTTCTTCATTTTTGCTCAAAAGTAAGGGAAATTTCTGCTTTTTTGCCTCTAAATAAGTGGAATTTCTGTCTTTTTCCCCCAAAACAAAGGGAATTTCTGTCTTTTTTGCCCCCAAATAAGGAAAATTTCTGACTTATTACCCAGAAATAAGTGAAATTTCTGCAATTTTGCCCCAAAATAAGGGAAATTTCTGCCTTTTTGCCCCCAAATAAGGGGAATTTCAGCCTTTTTACCTCAAAATAAGGAGAATTTCTGCATTTTGGCACAAAATACTAGAAATTTCTGCCTTTTTGCCCCAAAATAAGGAAAACTTCTGCCTTTTTTCCCTGAAATAAGTGAAATTTCTGCAATTTTGCCCCAAAATAAGTGAAGTTTTTGCAATTTTGCCCCAAAATAAGGGAAATTTTTACAATTTTGCCCCAAAATAAGTGGAATTTCTTAGTTTTACCACAAAATAAGGAGAATTTCTGTTTTTTTGCCCTAACATATAGGGAATTTCTGCCTTTTTGCCCCACAATTAGGGGAATTTCTGCAATTTTGCTCCAAAATACTGGGAATTCCTGCTTTTTTGCCCGAAAATAAGGAGAATGTATACCTTTTGCCACAAAATAGCGAAATTTCTTCATTTTTGCCCCAAAATAAGAGGAATTTCCGCCTTTTTTCCTCAAAATAAGTGAAACTTCTGCCTATTTACCTAAAAATAAACAAAGTTTCTGTCTTTTTGCCCCAAAATAAAATGAATTTTTGAATTATGCCCTGAAATAAGTGAAATTTCTGCAATTTTGCCCCAAAATAAAAGAAATTTCTGCAATTTTTTTCCATAATAAAGGAATTTTCTGCAATTTTGCCCCAAAATAAAGGGAATTTCTGTTTTTTGTCCCCAAATAGGAGAAATATCTGTAATATTGCCATATAATAAGAGGTATTTCTGCCTTTTGCCCAAAAATAATAGGAATTTCTGCCTTTTTCCCCGAAAATAAAGGGAATTTCTGCCATTTTGCTGCGAAATAAGTGAAATTTCTGCAGTTTAACCCCAAAATAAGGGGAAGTTCTGTGTTTTTGCCCGAAAATTAGGGGAATTTTTGCAATTTTGCTCCAAAATACGGGGAATTTCTGCCTTTTTGCCTGAAAATAAAGGAAATGTATACCTTTTTGCCATAAAAAGGGAAATTTCTTCATTTTTACCCCAAAATAAGGGGATTTTCCGCCTTTTTGACTCAAAATAAGTGCAATTTCTGACTTTTCCACAAAAATAAATGAAATTTTTGTCTTTTTCTCCAAAATAAGGGGAATTTCGGACTTTTTGCCCTGAAATATGTTAAATTTCTAAATTTTTCCCCAAAATAAGGGAAATGTCTGCTTTTTGCCTTAAAATATGAAGAATGTTTGACTTTTTGCCCCCAAATAATGGGAATTTCAGCATTTTTACCTCAAATAAGGGAAATTTCTGCATTTTTGCCCCAAAATATGGGAAATTTCTGCCTTTTTGCCCAAAATAAGAAAAATTTCAGCAATTTTGTACTAAAATAAAAGAAATTTCTGCCTTTTTGCCCTAAAATAAGAAAATTTCTGCTTTTTTTCTGAAATAAGTGAAATTTCTGCAATTTTGCCCCAAAATAAGTGGTATTCCTGCTTTTTGCCCCCAAATAAGGGGAATTTCAGCCTTTTTACCTCAAAATAAGGGGAATTTCTGCATTTTTGCCACAAAATATAAAGAATTTCTGCATTTTTGCCCCAAAACACTGAAAATTTCTCCCTTTTTCCCTGAAATAAGTAAAATTTCTGCAATTTTGCCCCACAATTAGGGGATTTTCTGCAATTTTGCTCCAAAATACTGGGAATTCCTGCTTTTTTGCCCGAAAATAAGGAGAATGTATACCTTTTGCCACAAAAAAGGGAAATTTCTTCATTTTTGCCCCAAAATAAGAGAAATTTCTGCCTTTTTTCCTCAAAATAAGTGAAATTTCTGCCTATTTACCTAAAAATAAACAAAATTTCTGTCTTTTTGCCCCAAAATAAAAGGAATTTTTGAATTATGCCCTGAAATAAGTGAAATTTCTGCAATTTTGCCCCAAAATAAAAGAAATTTCTGCAATTTTTCCCCATAATAAAGGAATTTTTTGCAATTTTGCCCCCAAATAAAGGGAATTTCTGTTTTTTGTCCCCAAATAAGAGAAATTTCTGCAATATTGCCATATAATAAAAGGAATTTCTGCCTTTTGCCCGAAAATAATGGGAATTTCTGCCTTTTTGCCCCAAAATAAAGAAAATTACTGCATGTTTTACCCCAAAATTAGGTGAATTTCTGCAATTTTGCTTCAAAATACGAGGATTTTCTGCCATTTTCGCTGAAAATAAAGGGAATTTCTGCCATTTTGCCACGAAATAAGTGAAATTTCTGCAGTTTTACCCAAAAATAAGGGGAAGTTCTGCATTTTTGCCCCAAAATTAGGGGAATTTTTTACAATTTTGCTCCAAAATACAGGAAATTTCTGCATTTTTGCCCGAAAATAAAGGGAATGTATACCTTTTTGCCATAAAAAAGGGAAATTTCTTCATTTTTACCCGAAAATAAAAGGATTTTCTGCCTTTTTGACTCCAAATAAGTGCAATTTCTGACATTTCCCCAAAAATAAATGGAATTTCTGTCTTTTTCCCCCAAAATAAGGGGAATTTCTGACTTTTTGCCCTGAAATAAGTTAAATTTCTAAAATTTTTCCCCAAAATAAAAGAAATGTCTGCTTTTTGCCCCAAAATAAGAAGAATGTTTGACTTTTTGCCCCAAAATAAGGGGAATTTCAGCCTTTTTACCTCAAAATAAGGGGAATTTCTGCCTTTTGCCCCAAAATATGGGAAATTTCTGCCTTTTTGCCCAAAATAAGAAAAATTTCTGCAATTTTGTACCAAAATAAAAGAAATTTCTGCCTTTTTGGCCGAAAATAAGAGAATTTCTGCTTTTTTTCTGAAATAAGTAAAATTTCTGCAATTTTGCCCCAAAATAAGTGGAATTTCTGAGTTTTGACCCAAAATAAGGAGAATTTATGTCTTTTTGCCCCAACATATAGGGAATTTCTGCCTTTTTGCCCCACAATTACGGGAATTTCTGCAATTTTGCTCCAAAATACAGGGAATTTCTGCTTTTTTGCCCGAAAATAAAAAGAATGCATACCTTTTTGCCATAAAAAAGGGAAATTTCTTCATTTTTGATCCAAAATAAGGGGAATTTCTGCTTTTTTGCCTCTAAATAAGTGGAATTTCTGTCTTTTTCCCCCAAAACAAAGGGAATTTATGACTTTTTTGCCCCAAAAATAAGGAAAATTTCTGACTTCTTACTTTGAAATAAGTGAAATTTCTGCAATTTTGCCCCAAAATAATGGAAATTTCTGCCTTTTTGCACCCAAAAAAGAGGAATTTCAGCCTTTATACCTCAAAATAAGGGGAATCTCTGCATTTTTGCCCCATAATATGGGAAATTTCTGCCTTTTTGTCCCAAAATAAGAAAAATTTCTGTAATTTTGTACCAAGATAAAAGAAATTTCTGTCTTTTTTCCCCAAAATAAGAGAATTTCTGCTTTTTTTCTGAAATAAGTGAAATTTCTGCAATTTTGCCCCAGAATAAGTCAAATTTCTGCAATTTTGCCCCAAAATAAGTGGAATTTCTGAGTTTTGCCCCAAAATAAGGAAAATTTCTGTCTTTTTGCTCCAACATATAGGGAATTTCTGCATTTTTGCTCCACAATTAGGGGAATTTCTGCAATTTTGCTCCAAAATACGGGGAATTTCTGCTTTTTTGCCCTAAAATAAAAAGAATGCATACCTTTTTGCTATAAAAAAGGGAAATTTCTTCATTTTTGCTCCAAAATAAGGGGAATTTCTGCTTTTTTACCTCGAAATAAGTGGAATTTCTGTCTTTTTCCCCCAAAACTAAAGAAATTTCTGTCTTTTTTGCCCCAAAATAAGGAAAATTTCTGACTTCTTACCCTGAAATAAGTGAAATTTCTGCAATTTTGCCCAAAAATAAGAGAAATTTCTGCCTTTTTGCACCCAAAAAAGAGGAATTTCAGCCTTTATACCTCAAAATAAGGGGAATTTCTGCATTTTTGCCCCATAATATGGGAAATTTCTGCCTTTTTGTCCCAAAATAAGAAAAATTTCTGTAATTTTGTACCAAAATAAAAGAAATTTCTGTCTTTTTTCCCCAAAATAAGAGAATTTCTGCTTTTTTCTGAAATAAGTGAAATTTCTGCAATTTGGCCCCAGAATAAGTCAAATTTCTGCAATTTTGCCCCAAAATAAGTGGAATTTCTGAGTTTTGCCCCAAAATAAGGAAAATTTCTGTCTTTTTGCTCCAACATATAGGGAATTTCTGCATTTTTGCTCCACAATTAGGGGAATTTCTGCAATTTTGCTCCAAAATACGGGGAATTTCTGCATTTTTGCCCGAAAATAAAAAGAATGCATACCTTTTTGCTATAAAAAAGGGAAATTTCTTCATTTTTGCTCCAAAATAAGGGGAATTTTTGCTTTTTTACCTCGAAATAAGTGGAATTTCTGTCTTTTTCCCCCAAAACTAAAGAAATTTCTGTCTTTTTTGCCCCAAAATAAGGAAAATTTCTGACTTCTTACCCTGAAATAAGTGAAATTTCTGCAATTTTGCCCAAAAATAAGAGAAATGTCTGCCTTTTTGCCCCCAAATAAGGAGAATTTCAGCCTTTAACCTCAAAATAAGGGGAAATTCTGCATTTTGCCCCAAAATATGGGATATTTCTGCCTTTTTGTCCCAAAATAAGAAAAATTTTTGATATTTTGTAACAAAATAAAAAAAATTTTCTACCTTTTTCCCCCAAAATAAGAAAATTTCCGCTTTTTTTCTGAAATAAGTGAAATTTCTGGAATTTTGCCCCAAAATAAGTGGAATTTCTGAGTTTTGCCCCAAAATAAGGAGAATTTCTGTCCTTTTGCCCCAACATATAGGGGATTTCTGCCTTTTTGCCCAGCAATTATAGAAATTTCTGCAACTTTGCTTCAAAATACAAGGAATTTCTGCCTTTTTGCCCAAAAATAATAAGAATGCATACCTTTTTGCCATAAAAAATGGAAATTTCTTCATTTTTTCTCCAAAATAAGAGGAATTTCTGCTTTTTTGCCTCTAAATAAGTGGAATTTCTGTCTTTTTCCCCCAAAATAAAGGGAATTTCTGTCTTTTTGCCCCAAAATAAGGAAAATTTCTGACTTATTACCCTTAAGTAAGTGAAATTTCTGCAATTTTGCCCCAAAATAAACGAAATTTCTGCTTTTTTGCCCCCAAATAATTGGAATTTTAGCCGTTTTACCTCAAAATATAGGAAATTTTTGCATTTTTGCCCCAAAATATGAGAAATTTCTGCCTTTTTGCCCCAAAATAAGAAAAAATTCTGCAATTTTGTACCAAAATAAAAGAAATTTCTGCCTTTTTGCCCCAAAATAAAAAAATTTCTGCTTTTTTTTGAAATAAGTGAAATTTCTGCAATTTTGCCCCAAAATAAGTGGAATTTTTGAGTTTTGCCACAAAATAAAAAAAATTCTGCCTTTTTGCCCCAAAATAAGAAAAATTTCAGCAATTTTGTACCAAAATAAAAGAAATTTCTGCCTTTTTGCCCCAAAATAAGAAAACTTCTGCTTTTTTAATGAGATAAGTGAAATTTCTGCCTTTTTGCCCCAAAACAAAAAAAATTCCTGCCTTTTCCCCTGAAATAAGTGAAATTTCTGCAATTTTGCCCCAAAATAAGTGAAGTTTCTTCCATTTTGCCCCAAAATAAAGGAAATTTTTGGAATTTTGCCCCAAAATAAGTGGAATTTCTGAGTTTTACCAAAAAATAAGGAGAATTTCTGTCTTTTTACCATAACATATAGGGAATTTCTGCCTTTTTGCCTCACAATTAGGGGAATTTCTGCAATTTTGCTCCAAAATGCGGTGATTTTCTGCCTTTTTCACCGAAAATAAGGAGAATTTCTGCCATTTGGCCGCGAAATAAGAAAAATTTCTGCAATTTTGTACCAAAATAAAAGAAATTTCTGCCTTTTTGAACCAATATAAGAAAATTTCTGCTTTTTTTCCCTTAAATAAGTGAAATTTCTGCAATTTTGCCCCAAAGGAAGAGAAATTTCTGTAATTTTGCCCCAATGTAAAGGAAATTTCTGCAATTGTGCCCCAAAATAAGAGGAATTTCTGACTTTTTGCCCTGAAATAAATGAAATTTCTGCAATTTTTCCTGAAAATAAGGGAAATTTGTGCCTTTTTGCCCCAAAATAAGAGGAATTTCTGCCTATTGCCCCAAAATATGGGGAATTTCATCATTTTACCTCAAAATAAGAGGAATTTTAGCCTTTTTGCACCAAAATATGGAGAATTTCTGCCTTTTTGCCCCAAAATAAAGGGAATTTCTGCATTTTTGCACAAATATTAGGGGAATTTCTGCAATTTTGCTCCAAAATACTGGTCATTTCTGTCTTTTTTGCCAGAAATTAAGTGGAATTTCTGCCTTTTTGTCCCGAAATATGTGAAATTTCTTCAATTTTAGCCAAAAATTAGGGATTTCATCTTTTTGCCCCAAAATAAGGGGAATTTCTGCCATTATGCCCTGAAATATTTGAAATTTCTGCAATTTTACCCAAAAATAGGGGGAATTTCTGCCTTTTTGTTCCAAAATAAAGGGGAATTTCAGCCTTATTACCTCAAAATAAGGGAAATTTCTGCCTTTTTGCCACAAAATATAAGGAATTTCTGCCTTTTTGCCCCAAAATAAGGAAAATTTCTGCAATTTTGCCCCAAAATAAGAGGAATTTCTCCCTTTTTGCCCCAAAATAAAGGAAATTTCAGCCTTTTTACTTGAAAATAAGTGAAAATTCTGCAATTTTGCCCCAAATAAGGCAAATTTCTGCAATTTTGCCCCAAAATAAGGTAAATTCCTGTAATTTTGCCCCAAAATAAAGGAAATTTCTGGAATTTTGCCGCAAAGTAAGGGGAATTTCTGATTTTTGCCCCAAAATAAAAGGGAATTTCTGCCTTTTGCCCCAAAATTAGGAGAATTTCTGAATTTTGCTCTAAAATACGGAGAATTTCTGACTTTTTGCCTGAAAATAAGGGGAATGCATATCTTTTTTGCCATAAAAAAAAGAAATTTCTTCATTTTTGCTCCAAAATACGGGGAATTTCTGCCTTTTTGCCTCTAAATAAGTGGAATTTCTGTTTTTTCCCCCAAAACAATGGGAATTTCTGTCTTTTTTGCCCCAAAATAAGGGGAATTTCTGACTTATTACCCTGAAATAGGTAAAATTTCTGCAATTTTGCCTCAAAATTAGGGTAATTTCTGCCTTTCTGCCCCCAAATACGGGAAATTTCAGCATTTGTACCTCAAAATTAGGGGAATTTCTGCATTTTTGCCACAAAATATTAGGAATTTATGCCTTTTTCTCCCAAAATAAGGAAAATTTCGGCCTTTTTTTTCTGAAATAAGTGAAATTTCTGCAATTTTGCCCCAAAATAAGTGAAATTTCTGCAATTTTGCCCCAAAATAAGGGAAATTTCTGGAATTTTGCCCCAAAGAAGTGGAATTTCTGAGTTTTGCCCCAAAATAAGGAGAATTTCTGTATTTTTGCCCCAACAAATTGGGAATTTCTGCATTTTTGCCCCACAACTAGGGGAATTTCTGCAATTTTGCTCCAAAATACGGGGAATTTCTGCTTTTTTCCTGAAAATAAAGGGAATGTATACCTTTTGCCACAAAGAAAGTAAATTTCTTCATTTTTGCCCCAAAATATGGGGAATTTCTGCCTTTTTACCTCAAAATAAGTGAAATTTCTGCCTTTTTACCAAAAATAAATGGAATTTCTCTCTTTTTGCTCCAAAATAAAAGGAATTTTTGAATTATGCTCTGAAATAAGTGAAATTTCTGCAATTTTGCCCCAAAATAAGTGAAGTTTCTTCCATTTTGCCCCAAAATAAAGGAAATTTTTGGAATTTTGCCCCAAAATAAGTGGAATTTCTGAGTTTTACCAAAAAATAAGGAGAATTTCTGTCTTTTTACCATAACATATAGGGAATTTCTGCCTTTTTGCCTCACAATTAGGGGAATTTCTGCAATTTTGCTCCAAAATGCGGTGATTTTCTGCCTTTTTCACCGAAAATAAGGAGAATTTCTGCCATTTGGCCGCGAAATAAGAAAAATTTCTGCAATTTTGTACCAAAATAAAAGAAATTTCTGCCTTTTTGAACCAATATAAGAAAATTTCTGCTTTTTTTCCCTTAAATAAGTGAAATTTCTGCAATTTTGCCCCAAAGGAAGAGAAATTTCTGCAATTTTGCCCCAATGTAAAGGAAATTTCTGCAATTGTGCCCCAAAATAAGAGGAATTTCTGACTTTTTGCCCTGAAATAAATGAAATTTCTGCAATTTTTCCTGAAAATAAGGGAAATTTGTGCCTTTTTGCCCCAAAATAAGAGGAATTTCTGCCTATTGCCCCAAAATATGGGGAATTTCATCATTTTACCTCAAAATAAGAGGAATTTTAGCCTTTTTGCACCAAAATATGGAGAATTTCTGCCTTTTTGCCCCAAAATAAAGGGAATTTCTGCATTTTTGCACAAATATTAGGGGAATTTCTGCAATTTTGCTCCAAAATACTGGTCATTTCTGTCTTTTTTGCCAGAAATTAAGTGGAATTTCTGCCTTTTTGTCCCGAAATATGTGAAATTTCTTCAATTTTAGCCAAAAATTAGGGATTTCATCTTTTTGCCCCAAAATAAGGGGAATTTCTGCCATTATGCCCTGAAATATTTGAAATTTCTGCAATTTTACCCAAAAATAGGGGGAATTTCTGCCTTTTTGTTCCAAAATAAAGGGGAATTTCAGCCTTATTACCTCAAAATAAGGGAAATTTCTGCCTTTTTGCCACAAAATATAAGGAATTTCTGCCTTTTTGCCCCAAAATAAGGAAAATTTCTGCAATTTTGCCCCAAAATAAGAGGAATTTCTCCCTTTTTGCCCCAAAATAAAGGAAATTTCAGCCTTTTTACTTGAAAATAAGTGAAAATTCTGCAATTTTGCCCCAAATAAGGCAAATTTCTGCAATTTTGCCCCAAAATAAGGTAAATTCCTGTAATTTTGCCCCAAAATAAAGGAAATTTCTGGAATTTTGCCGCAAAGTAAGGGGAATTTCTGATTTTTGCCCCAAAATAAAAGGGAATTTCTGCCTTTTGCCCCAAAATTAGGAGAATTTCTGAATTTTGCTCCAAAATACGGAGAATTTCTGACTTTTTGCCTGAAAATAAGGGGAATGCATATCTTTTTTGCCATAAAAAAGGGAAATTTCTTCATTTTTGCTCCAAAATATGGGGAATTTCTGCCTTTTTGCCTCTAAATAAGTGGAATTTCTGTTTTTTCCCCCAAAACAATGGGAATTTCTGTCTTTTTTGCCCCAAAATAAGGGGAATTTCTGACTTATTACCCTGAAATAGGTAAAATTTCTGCAATTTTGCCTCAAAATTAGGGTAATTTCTGCCTTTCTGCCCCCAAATACGGGAAATTTCAGCATTTGTACCTCAAAATTAGGGGAATTTCTGCATTTTTGCCACAAAATATTAGGAATTTTTGCCTTTTTCTCCCAAAATAAGGAAAATTTCGGCCTTTTTTTTCTGAAATAAGTGAAATTTCTGCAATTTTGCCCCAAAATAAGTGAAATTTCTGCAATTTTGCCCCAAAATAAGGGAAATTTCTGGAATTTTGCCCCAAAGAAGTGGAATTTCTGAGTTTTGCCCCAAAATAAGGAGAATTTCTGTCTTTTTGCCCCAACAAATTGGGAATTTCTGCATTTTTGCCCCACAACTAGGGGAATTTCTGCAATTTTGCTCCAAAATACGGGGAATTTCTGCTTTTTTCCTGAAAATAAAGGGAATGTATACCTTTTGCCACAAAGAAAGTAAATTTCTTCATTTTTGCCCCAAAATATGGGGAATTTCTGCCTTTTTACCTCAAAATAAGTGAAATTTCTGCCTTTTTACCAAAAATAAATGGAATTTCTCTCTTTTTGCTCCAAAATAAAAGGAATTTTTGAATTATGCTCTGAAATAAGTGAAATTTCTGCAATTTTGCCCCAGAATAAAAAATTTCTGCCTTTTTGCCACAAAATAAGGGGAATTTCTGTTTTTTTGCCCCAAAATAAGGGAAATTTCAGCCTTTTTGCCCCCAAATAAGGGAGAATTTCCGGCTTTTTACCTCAAAATAAAGGGAATTTCTGCATTTTTGCCACAAAATGTTAAGAATTTCTGCCATTGTGCTCCAAAATATGGAAAATTTCTGCCGTTTTTCTTTGAAATAAGTGAAATTTCTACAATTTTGCCCCAAAATAAGTGAAATATCTGCAATTTTGCCCCAATATAAGGGAAATTTCTGAAATTTTGTTCCAAAATAAGTGGAATTTCTGAGTTTTGCGCCAAAATAAGGAGAATTTCTGTCTTTTTGCCCCAACATATAAGGAATTTCGTTATTTTTGCACCACAGTTAGGGGAATTTCTGCAATTTTGCTCCAAATTATGGGGAATTTCTTCTTTTTTGCCCAAAAATAAGGGGAATGTATACCTTTTGCCACAAAATAGGGAAATTTCTTCATTTTTGGCCCAAAATAAGAGGAATTTCTGCCTTTTTACCTCAAAATAAGTGAAATTTCTGACTTTTTACCCAAAAATAAACGGAATTTCTGTCTTTTTGCTTAAAATAAAAGGAATTTTTGAATTATGCCCTGAAATAAGTGAAATTTCTGCAATTTTGCCCCAAAATAAAAGAAATTTCTTCTTTTTGCCACAAAATAAGAGGAAATTCTGTCTTTTTGGCCCAAAATAAGGGAAATTTCTGCCTTTTTGCCCCCATAAAGAGGGAATTTCATGCTTTTTACCTCAAAATAAGGGGAATTTCTGCATTTTTGCCACAAAATATTAAGAATTTCTGACATTGTGCTTCAAAATACGGAAAAATTCTGTCTTTTTTCCCTGAAATAAGTGAAATTTCTGCAATTTTTCCCCAAAATAAATGAAATTTCTGCAATTTTGCCCTAAAATAAGTGGAATTTCTGAGTTTTGCCCCAATATAAGGAGAATTTCTGTCTTTTTGCCCCAATATATAGGGAATTTCTGCATTTTTGCCCCACAATTAGGGGAATTTCTGCAATTTTGCTCCAATATACGGTGATTTTCTGCCTATTTCATCGAAAATAAGGAGAATTTCTGCCATTTGGCCGCGAAATAAGAAAAATTTCTGCAATTTTTTACCAAAATAAAAGAAATTTCTGCCTTTTTCCCTCAAAATCAGAAAATTTCTGCTTTTTTTCCCTTAAATAAGTGAAATTTCTGCAATTTTGCCCGAAAGGAAGGGAAATTTCTGCAATTTTGCCCCAATGTAAAGGAAATTTCTGCAATTGTGCCCCAAAATAAGAGGAATTTCTGACTTTTTGCCCTGAAATAAATGAAATTTCTGCAATTTTTCCTGAAAATAAGGGAAATTTGTGGCTTTTTGCCCCAAAATAAGAGGAATTTCTGCCTTTTGCCCCAAAATATGGGGAATTTCATCATTTTACCTCGAAATAAGAGGAATTTCAGCCTTTTTGCACCAAAATATGGAGAATTTCTGCCTTTTTGCCCCAAAATAAAAGGAATTTCTGCATTTTTGCACAAATATTAAGGGAATTTTTGCAATTTTGCTCCAAAATACGGGTCATTTCTGCCTTTTTTGCCAGAAATTAAGTGGAATTTCTGCCTTTTTGTCCCGAAATAAGTGAAATTTCTTCAATTTTAGCCAAAAATTAGGGATTTCATCTTTTTGCCCCAAAATAAGGGAAATTTCTGCCATTTTGCCATGAAATATTTGAAATTTCTGCAATTTTACCCCAAAATAAGGGGAATTTCTGCCTTTTTGTTCCAAAATAAAGGGGACTTTCAGCCTTATCACCTCAAAATAAGGGAAATTTCTGCCTTTTTGCCACAAAATATAAGGAATTTCTGCCTTTTTGCCCCAAAATAAGGAAAACTTCTGCTATTTTCCCCAAAATAAAAGGGATTTCTCCCTTTTTTCCCCAAAATAAAGAAAATTTCAGCCTTTTTACCTGAAAATAAGTGAAAATTCTCCAATTTTGCCCCAAATAAGGGAAATTTCTGCAATTTTGCCTCAAAATAAGGTAAATTCCTGCAATTTTGCCCCAAAATAAAGGAAATTTCTGGAATTTTGCTCAAAGTAAGGGAAATTTCTGATTTTTGCCCCAAAATAAAGGGAATTTCTGCCTTTTGCCCCAAAATTAGGGGAATTTCTGAATTTTGCTCCAAAATACGGAGAATTTCTGCCTTTTTGCCTGAAAATAAGGGGAATGCATATTTTTTTGCCATAAAAAAGGGAAATTTCTTCAGTTTTGCTCCAAAATACGGGGAATTTGTGCCTTTTGGCCTCTAAATAAGTGGAATTTCTGTTATTTTTCCCCCAAAACAAAGGGAATTTCTGTCTTTTTTGCCCCAAAATAAGGGGAATTTCTGACTTATTACCCTGAAATAAGTGAAATTTTTGCAATTTTGCCTCAAAATAAGGGTAATTTCTGCCTTTCTGACCCCAAATAAGGGAAATTTCAGCATTTTTACCTCAAAATTAGGGGAATTTCTGCAATTTTGCCACAAAATAAGAGAAATTTCTGCAATTTTGCCCCAAAATAAGAAAAAATTCTGGAATTTTGCCCCAAAAAAAGTGGAATTTCTGAGTTTTGCCCCAAAATAAGGAGAATTTCTGTCTTTTTGCTCCAACATATAGAGAATTTCTGCCTTTATGCCCCACAATTAGGGGAATTTCTGCAATTTTGCTCCAAAATACGGGGAATTTCTGCCTTTTTGCCCGAAAATAAGGGGAATGCATAACTTTTTGCCATAAAAAAGGGAAATTTCTTCATTTTTGCTCCAAAAAAAGGGGAATTTCTGCATTTTTGCCTCTAAATAAGTGGAATTTCTGTATTTTTCCCCCAAAACAAAGGGAATTTTTGTCTTTTTTCCCCAAAATAAGGAAAATTTCTGACTTATTACCCTGAAATAAGTGAAATTTCTGCAATTGTGCCCTAAAATAAGGGAAATTTCTGCAATTTTTCCTCATAATAAGGGAAATTTCTGCAATTTTTCTCAATAATAAGGGGAATTTTTGTTTTTTGCCCCCAAATAAGGGAAATTTCTGCAATATTGCCCTAAAATAAGGGGAATTTCTGCCTTTAGCCCCAAAATATGGAGAATTTCTGCATTTTTGCCCAAAATAAAGAAAATTACTCTGTTTTTTACCCCAAAATTATTTGAATTTCTGCAATTTTGCTCCAAAATATGGGGATTTTCTGCCTTTTTCCCTGAAAATAATGAAAATTTCTGCCATTTTGCCACGAAATAAGTGAAATTTCTGCAGTTTAAGGCCAAAATTAGGGGAATATCTGCCTTTTGCACCAAAATTAGGGGAATTTCTGCAATTTTGCTCCAAAATACGGGGAATTTCTGCATTTTTGCCTGAAAATAAAGGGAATGTATACCTTTTTGCCATAAAAAAAGAAAATTTCTTCATTTTTGCCCCAAAATAAGGGGATTTTCTGCTTTTTAGACTCAAAATAAGTGCAATTTTTGCTTTTTCTCCCAAAATAAATGAAATTTCTGACGTTGATTCCCCAAAATAAAGGGAATTTCTGACTTTTTGACTGAAAATAAGGGGAATTTCAGCCTTTTTACCTCAAAATAAGAGGAATTTCTGCCTTTTTGCCCTAAAATATGGGAAATTTCTGCCTTTTTGCCCCAAAATAAGAAAAATTTCTGCAATTTTGTACCAAAATAAAAGAAATTTCTGCCTTTTTGCCCCAAAATAAGAAAATTTCTGCCTTTTTTCTGAAAAAAGTGAAATTTCTGCAATTTTGCCCCAAAATAAGGGAAATTTCTGCAATTTTGCCCAAATGTAAAGGAAATTTCTGAAATTTTGCCCCAAAATAAGGGGAATTTCTGACTTTTTGCTCCTGAAAAAAAGAGATTTTTTGTCTTTTTGCCCCAAAATAAGGAGAATTTCTGCCTTTTTGCCCGACAATTATGAGAATTTCTGCAATTTTGCTTCAAAATACGGGGAATTTCTGCCTTTTAGCCCCAAAATAAAGGGAATTTTTGCATTTTCCCCCAATATTTGGGGAATTTCTGCATTTTACCTCTAAATAAGGGGAATTTCTGCATTTTACCTAAAATAAGAAGAATTTCTTCCTTTTGCCCCAAAATATGGGGAATTTCTGCCTTTTTATTCCAAAATAAGAAAAATTTCTTCAATTTTGTACCATAATAAAAGAAATTTCTGCTTTTTGCCCCAAAATAAGAAAAATTTCTGACTTTTTGCCCTGAAATAAATGAAATTTCTGCAATTTTGCCCGAAAATAAGGGAAATTTGTGCCTTTTTGCCCCAAAATAAGGGGAATTTCTGCCTTTTGCCCCAAAATATGGAAAATTTCAGCATTTTACCTCAAAATAAAGGGAATTTAAGCCTTTTTGCACCAAAATATGGAGAATTTCTGCTTTTTTGCCTTTAAATAAAGGGAATTTCTGCATTTTTGCACCAATATTAGGGGAATTTCTGCAATTTTGCTCCAAAATACGGGTCATTTCTGCCTTTTTGCCCGAAATTAAGTTGAATTTCTGCTTTTTTGTCCCGAAATAAGTGAAATTTCTTCAAATTTAGCCAAAAATTAGGGATTTCATTTTTTTGCCCCAAAATAAGGGGAATTTCTGCCATTTTGCCCTGAAATATTTGAAATTTCTGCAATTTTACCCCAAAATAAGGGGAATTTCTGCCTTTTTGTTCCAAAATAAAGGGGAATTTCAGCCTTATCACCTCAAAATAAGGGAAATTTCTGCCTTTTTGCCCCAAAATAAAAGGAATTTCTCCCTTTTTGCCCCAAAATAAAGGAAATTTCAGTCTTTTTACCTTAAAATAAGTGAAAATTCTGCAATTTTGCCCCAAATAAGGCAAATTTCTGCAATTTTGCCCCAAAATAATGTAAATTTCTGCAATTTTGCCCCAAAATAAAGGAAATTTCTGAAATTTAGCCTCAAAGAAAGGGGAATTTCTGATTTTTGCCCCAAAATAAAAGGGAATTTCTGCCTTTTGCCCCAAAATTAGGGGAATTTCTGAATTTTGCTCGAAAATACGGAGAATTTCTGCCTTTTTGCCCGAAAATAAGGGGAATGCATAACTTTTTGCCATAAAAAAGGGAAATTTCTTCATTTTTGCTCCAAAATAAGGGGAATTTCTGCATTTTTGCCTCTGAATAAGTGGAATTTCTGTTTTTTTCCCCCAAAACAATGGGAATTTCTGTCTTTTTTGCCCCAAAATAAGGGGAATTTCTGACTTATTACCCTGAAATAAGTGAAATTTCTGCAATTTTGACTAAAAATAAGGGTAATTTCTGCCTTTCTGCCCCCAAATAAGGGAAATTTCAGCATTTTTACCTCAAAATTAGGGGAATTTCTGCATTTTTGCCACAAAATATTAGGAATTTCTGCCTTTTTGTCCCAAAGTAAGGAAAATTTCTGCCTTTTTTCCCTGAAATAAGTGAAATTTCTGCAATTTTGCCTCAAAATAAGTGAAATTTCTGCAATTTTGCCCCAAAATAAAAGAAATTTCTGGATTTTTGCCCCAAAAGAAGTGGAATTTCTGAGTTTTGCCCCAAAATAAGGAGAATTTCTGTTTTTTTGCTCCAACATATAGAGAATTTCTGCCTTTATGCCCCACAATTAGGGGAATTTCTGCAATTTTGCTCCAAAATACGGGGAATTTCTGCCTTTTTGCCCGAAAATAAGAGGAATGCATAACTTTTTGCCATAAAAAAAGGAAATTTCTTCATTTTTGCTCCAAAATAAGGGGAATTTCCTCATTTTTGACTCTAAATAAGTGGAATTTCTCTGTCTTTTTTCCCCAAAACAAAGGGAATTTCTGTTTTTTTTCCCCAAAAGAAGGAAAATTTCTGACTTATTACCCTGAAATAAGTGAAATTTCTGCAATTTTGCCAGAAAATAAGTGAAATTTCTGCAATTTTGCCCCAAAAAATAGGAAATTTCTGGAATTTTTCCCAAAAATAAGTGGAATTTCATAGTTTTGCCCCAAAATAAGAAGAATTTCTGTCTTTTTGCCCTAACATATAGGGAATTTCTGCCTTTTTGACCCACAATTAGAGGAATTTCTGCAATTTTGCTCCAAAATAAGGGGAATTTCTGCTTTTTTGCCTAAAAATAAGGGGAATGTATACCTTTTGCCACAAAAAAGGTAAATTTCTTCATTTTTGCCCCAAAATAAGAGTTATTTCTGCCTCTTTACCTCAAAATAAGTGAAATTTCTGCCTTTTTACCCCAAAATAAATAGAATTTCTGTCTTTTTGTCCCAAAATAAAAGGAATTTTTGAATTATGTCTTGAAATATGTGAAATTTCTGCAATTTTGCCCGAAAATAAAAAAAAAATTCTGCCTTTTTGCCACAAAATAAGGGGAATTTCTGTCTTTTTGTCCAATAATAAAGGGAAATTTCTTCATTTTTGCCCCCAAATAAGGGGAATTTCAGCCTTTTTACCTCAAAATAAGGGGAATTTTGCATTTTTGCCACAAAATATTAAGAATTTCTGCCATTGTGCTCCAAAATATGGAAAATTTCTGCAATTTTTCTCTGAAATAATTGAAATTTCTGCAATTTTGCCTTAAAATAAGTGAAATTTCTGCAATTTAGCCCCAAAATAAGAGAAATTTTTGGAATTTTGCCCTAAAATAAGTGGAATTTCTGAGTTTTGCCCCAAAAAAAGGAGAATTTCTGTCTTTTTGCCCCAATAAAGAGGGAATTTCTGCATTTTTGCCCCACAACTAGGGGAATTTCTGCAATTTTGCTCCAAAATAGGGAGAATTTCTGCTTTTTTCCCGAAAATAAAGGGAATGTATACCTTTTGGCACAAAGAAAGGAAATTTCTTCATTTTTGCCCCAAAATATGGGGAATTTCTGCCTTTTTACCTCAAAATAAGTGAAATTTCTGACTTTTTACCAAAAATAAACGGAATTTCTGGCTTTTTGCTCCATAATAAAAGGAATTTTTTAATTATGCCCTGAAATAAGTGAAATTTCTGCAATTTTGCCCCAAAATAAAAGAAATTTCTGCCTTTTTTCCACAAATTAAGGGGAATTTCTGTCTTTTTGCCCAAAAATAAGGGAAATTTCAGCCTTTTTGCCCCCAAATAAGGGGGAATTTCAGGCTTTTTACCTCAAAATAAGGGGAATTTCTGCATTTTTTGCCACAAAATATTAAGAATTTCTGACATTGTGCTTAAAATGCAGAAAAATTCTGCCTTTTTTCCCTGAAATAAGTGAAATTTCTGCAATTTTGTCCCAAAATAAGTGAAATTTCTGCAATTTTGCCCCAAAATAAGAAAAATTTCTGGAATTTTGACCCAAAATAAGTGAAATTTCTGAGTTTTGCCCCAATATAAGGAGAATTTCTGTGTTTTTGCCCCAACATATAGGGAATTTCTGCATTTTTGCCCCACAATTAGGGAAATTTCTGCAATTTTGCTCCAAAATACGGTGATTTTCTGCCTTTTTCGCCGAAAATAAGTAGAATTTCTGCCATTTGGCTGCGAAATTAGAAAAATTTTTGCAATTTTGTACCAAAATAAAAGAAATTTCTGCCTTTTTGCCCCAAAATAAGAAAATTTCTGCTTTTTTCCCTGAAATAAGTGAAATTTCTGCAATTTTGCCCCAAAATAAGGGAAATTTCTGCAATTTTGCCCCAATGTAAAGGAAATTTCTGCAATTTTGCCCAAAAATAAGAGGAATTTCTGACTTTTTGCCCTGAAATAAATAAAATTTCTGCAATTTTTCCTGAAAATAAGGGAAATTTGTGCCTTTTTGCCCCAAAATAAGAGGAATTTCTGCCTTTTGCCCCAAAATATGGAGAATTTCATCATTTTACCTCAAAATAAGGGGAATTTCAGCCTTTTTGCACCAAAATATGGAGAATTTCTGCCTTTTTGCCCCAAAAATAAAGGGAATTTCTGCATTTTTGCACAAATATTAGGGGAATTTCTGCAATTTTGCTCCAAAATACGGGTCATTTCTGCCTTTTTTGCCAGATATTAAGTGGAATTTCTGCCTTTTTGTCCCGAAATAAGTGAAATTTCTTCAATTTTAGCCAAAAATTAGGGATTTCATCTTTTTGCCCCAAAATAAGGGGAATTTCTGCCATTTTGCCATGAAATATTTGAAATTTCTGCAATTTTACCCCAAAATAAGGGGAATTTCTGCCTTTTTGTTCCAAAATAAAGGGGAATTTCAGCCTTATTATCTTAAAATAAGGGAAATTTCTGCCTTTTTGCCACAAAATATAAGGAATTTCTGAATTTTTGCCCCAAAATAAGGAAAACTTCTGCTATCTTGCCCCAAAATAAAAGGAATTTCTCACTTTTTGCCCCAAAATAAAGGAAATTTAGGCCTTTATACCTGAAAATAAGTGAAAATTCTGCAATTTTGCCCCAAATAAGGGAAATTCCTGCAATTTTGCCCCAAAATAAAGGAAATTCTTGAATTTTGCCTCAAAGTAAGGGAAATTTCTGATTTTTGCACCAAAATAAAGGGAATTTCTGCCTTTTGCCCCAAAATTAGGGGAATTTCTAAATTTTGCTCCAAAATACGGAGAATTTCTGCCTTTTTTGCCTGAAAATAAGGGGAATGCATATTTTTTTGCCATAAAAAAGGGAAATTTCTTCATTTTTGCTCCAAAATACAGGGAATTTCTGCCTTTTGGCCTCTAAATAAGTGGAATTTCTGTATTTTTTCCCCCAAAACAAAGGGAATTTCTGTCATTTTTGCCCCAAAATAAGGGGAATTTCTGACTTATTACCCTGAAATAAGTGAAATTTTTGCAATTTTGCCTCAAAATAAGCGTAATTTCTGCCTTTCTGCCCCCAAATAAGGGAAATTTCAGCATTTTTGCCTCAAAATTAGGGGAATTTCTGCAATTTTGCACCAAAATAAGAGAAATTTCTGCAATTTTGCCCCAAAATAAGGGAAAATTCTGGAATTTTGCCCCAAAAGAAGTGGAATTTCTGAGTTTTGCCCCAAAATAAGGAGAATTTCTGTCTTTTTGCTCCAAATATAGAGAATTTCTGCCTTTATGCCCCACAATTAGGGGAATTTCTGCAATTTTGCTCCAAAATACGGGGAATTTCTGCCTTTTTGCCGGAAAATAAGGGGAATGCATACCTTTTTGCCATAATAAATGGAAATTTCTTCATTTTTGCTCCAAAATAAGGGGAATTTCTGCCTTTTTGCCTCTAAATGAGTGGAATTTCTGTATTTTTCCTCCAAAACAAAGGGAATTTCTGTCTTTTTTGCCCCAAAATAAGGAAAATTTCTACTTATTACCCTGAAATAAGTGAAATTTCTGCAATTTTGCCCCAAAATAAGAGAAATTTCTGCCTTTTTGCCCTGAAATATGTGAAATTTCTGCAATTTTACCTCAAAATAAGATGAATTTCTGCCTTTTTGCCCCAAAATAGTGGGAATTTCTTCCTTTTTGCCCAAAAAGAATAAAAATTTTTGCTTTTTTTCTCTAAAATAAGTGAAATTTCTGCAATTTTGCACTAAAATAAGGGAAATTAATGCAATTTTTTCTGATAATAAAGGAAATTTCTGCAATTTTGCCCCAAAATAAGGGGAATTTCTGTTTTTTGCCCCCAAATAAGGGAAATTTTTGCAATTTTGCCCTAAAATAAGGGGAATTTCTGCCTTTTGCCCCAAAATAAGGAGAATTTCTGCATTTTTGTCCCAAAATAAAGAAAATTACTGTATTTTTTTACCCCAAATTTGGTGAATTTCTGCAATTTTGCTCCAAAATATTAGGATTTTCTGCCTTTTTCGCCGAGAATAAGGGGAATTTCTGTCATTTTGCCGTGAAATAAGTGAAATATCTGCAGTTTTACCCCAAAATAAGGGAATTTTGGCCTTTTTGCCCCAAAATTAGAGGAATTTCTGAAATATTGCTCCAAAATACGGGAAATTTCTGCCTTTTTGCCCGAAAATAATGGGAATGTATACCTTTTTGCCATAAAAAAGGAAAATTTCTTCATTTTTGCCCCAAAATAAGGAGATTTTCCGACTTTTTGACTCAAAATAAGTGCAATTTCTGCCTTTTCTCCAAAAATAAACGAAATTTCTGTCTTTTTGCCCCAACATAAGGGGAATTTCTGACTTTTTGCCCGAAAATAAGGGGAATTTCAGCCTTTTTACCTCAAAATATGGAGAATTTCTGCCTTTTTGCCCCAAAATAAGAAAAATTTCTGCAATTTTGTACCAAAATAAAAAAAATTTCTGCCTTTTTGCCCCAAAATAAGAAAATTTCTGCATTTTTTTCTGAAATAAGTGAAATTTCTGCAATTTTGCCCAAATGTAAAGGAAATTTCTGCAATTTTGCCCCAAAATAAGGGAAATTTCTGATTTTGCTCCCGAATAAAAGGAGATTTTCTGTCTTTTTGCCCCATAATAAGGAGAATTTCTGCCTTTTTGCCTGAAAATTATGAGAATTTCTGCAATTTTGCTTCAAAATATGGAGAATTTCTGCCTTTTAGCCACAAAATAAAGGAAATTTCTTCATTTTCCCCCAATATTTGGGGAATTTCTGCATTATACCTCTAAATAAGGGGAATTTCTGCATTTTACCTCAAAATAAGAACAATTTCTGCCTTTTGCCCCAAAATATGGGGAATTTCTGCCTTTTTGTTCCAAAATAAGGAAAATTTCTTCAACTTTGTACCATAATAAGAGAAATTTCTGCTTTTTGCCCCAAAATAAGGGGAATTTCTGACTCTTTACCCTGAAATAAATGAAATTTCTGCAATTTTGCCCGAAAATAAGGGAAATTTTTGCATTTTTGCCCCAAAATGAGGGGAATTTCTGCCTTTTGCCCCAAAATAAGAAGAATTTCTGTCTTTTTGCCCCAACATATAGAGAATTTCTGCGTTTTTGCCACACAATTACGGGTATTTCTGCAATTTTGCTCCAAAATACAAGGAATTTCTGCCTTTTTGCCCGAAAATAAGGGGAATGCATACCTTTTTGCCATAAAAAAGTGAAATTTCTTCATTTTTGCTCCAAAATAAAGGGAATTTCTGCCTTTTTGCCTCTAAATAAGTGGAATTTCTGACTTTTTCCCCCAAAACAAAGGGAATTTCTGTCTTTTTTGCCCCAAAATAAAGAAAATTTCTGACTTATTACCCTGAAATAAGTGAAATTTCTGTAATTTTGCCCCCAAATAAGGAAAATTTGGGCCTTTTTGCCCTCAAATATGTGAAATTTCTGCAATTTTACCCCAAAATAAGGTGAATTTCTGCCTTTTTGCCCCAAAATAATGGAAATTTCTGCTTTTTTGCCCCAAAATATGAAAAATTTTTCTTTTTTTTTTATCTGAAATAAGTGAAATTTCTGCAATGATGCCCTAAAATAAGGGAAATTTTTGCAATTTTTCCCCATAATAAGGGAAATTTCTGCAATTTTGCCCCAAAATAAGGGATATTTCTGTTTTTTGCCCCCAAATAATAGAAATTTCTGCAATTTTGCCCTAAAATAATGGGAATTTCTGCCTTTTGCCCCAAAATAAAAAGAATTTCTGCCTTTTTGCCTCTAAATGAGTGGAATTTCTGTATTTTTCCCCCAAAACAAAGGGAATTTCTGTCTTTTTTGCCCCAAAATAAGGAAAATTTCTACTTATTACCCTGAAATAAGTGAAATTTCTGCAATTTTGCCCCAAAATAAGGGAAATTTCTGCCTTTTTGCCCTGAAATATGTGAAATTTCTGCAATTTTACCTCAAAATAAGATGAATTTCTGCCTTTTTGCTTCAAAATAATGGGAATTTCTTCCTTTTTGCCCCAAAAGAAGAAAAATTTTTGCTTTTTTTCTCTAAAATAAGTGAAATTTCTGCAATTTTGCACTAAAATAAGAGAAATTAATGCAATTTTTTCCGATAATAAGGGAAATTTCTGCAATTTTGCCCCAAAATCAGGGGAATTTCTGTTTTTTGCCCCCAAATAAGGGAAATTTTTGCAATTTTGCCCTAAAATAAGGGGAATTTCTGCCTTTTGCCCCAAAATAAGGAGAATTTCTGCATTTTTGTCCCAAAATAAAGAAAATTACTGTATTTTTTACCCTAAAATTAGGTGAATTTCTGCAATTTTGCTCCAAAATATGGGGATTTTCTGCCTTTTTCACCGAGAATAAGGGGTATTTTTGTCATTTTGCCGCGAAATAAGTGAAATATCTGCAGTTTTACCCCAAAATAAGTGGAATTTCGGCCTTTTTGCCCCAAAATTAGAGGAATTTCTGCAATTTTGCTCCAAAATACGGGAAATTTCTGCCTTTTTGCCCGAAAATAATAGGAATTTATACCTTTTTGCCATAAAAAAGGGAAATTTCTTTATTTTTGCCCCAAAATAAGGGGATTTTCCGCCTTTTTGACTCAAAATAAGTGCAATTTCTGCCTTTTCTCCAAAAATAAACGAAATTTCTGTCTTTTTGCCCCAACAAAGGGGAATTTCTGACTTTTTGCCCGAAAATAAGGGGAATTTCAGCCTTTTTACCTCAAAATATGGAGAATTTCTGCCTTTTTGCCCCAAAATAAGAAAAATTTCTGCAATTTTTTACCAAAATAAAAGAAATTTTTGCCTTTTGCCCCAAAATAAGAAATTTTTTGCATTTTTTTCTGAAATAAGTGAAATTTCTGCAATTTTGCCCCAAAATAAGGGAAATTTCTGATTTTGCTCCCGAATAAAAGAAGATTTTCTGTCTTTTTGCCCCAAAATAAGGAGAATTTCTGCCTTTTTGCCTGAAAATTATGAGAATTTCTGCAATTTTGCTTCAAAATACGGGGAATTTCTGCCTTTTAGGCCCAAAATAAAGGGAATTTCTGCCTTTTCCCCCAATATTTGGGGAATTTCTGCATTTTACCTCAAAATAAGAAGAATGTCTGCCTTTTGCCCCAAAATATGGGGAATTTCTGCCTTTTTGTTTCAAAATAAGGAAAATTTCTTCAATTTTGTACCATAATAAAAGAAATTTCTGCTTTTTGCCCCAAAATAAGGGGAATTTCTGACTCTTTACCCTGAAATAAATGAAATTTCTGCAATTTTGCCCGAAAATAAAGGAAATTTGTGCATTTTTGCCCCAAAATGAGGGGAATTTCTGCCTTTTGCCCCAAAATAAGAAGAATTTCTGTCTTTTTGCCCCAACATATAGAGAATTTCTGCGTTTTTGCCACACAATTACGGGAATTTCTAAAATTTTGCTTCAAAATACGAGGGATTCCTGCCTTTTTGCCCGAAAATAAAGGGAATGCATAACTTTTTGCCATAAAAAAATGAAATTTCTTCATTTTTGCTCCAAAATAAAGTGAATTTCTGCCTTTTTGCCTCTAAATAAGTGGAATTTCTGACTTTTTCTCCCAAAACAAAGGGAATTTCTGTCTTTTTGCCCCAAAATAAAGAAAATTTCTGACTTATTACCCTGAAATAAGTGAAATTTCTGCAATTTTGCCCCCAAATAAGGGAAATTTCTGCCTTTTTGCCCTGAAATATGTGAAATTTCTGCAATTTTACCCTAAAATAAGGTGAATTTCTGCCTTTTTGCCCCAAAATAATGGGAATTTCTGCCTTTTGCCCCAAAATAAGAAAAATATTTCCTTTTTTTCTCTGAACTAAGTGAAATTTCTGCAATGTTGTCCTAAAATAAGGGAAATTTCTGCAATTTTTCCCCATAATAAGGGAAATTTCTGCAATTTTGCCCCCAAATAAGGGGAATTTCTGTTTTTTGCCCCCAGATAAGGGAAATTTCTGCAATTTTGCCCTAAAATAAGGGGAATTTCTGTATTTTGCCCCAAAATAAGGAGATTTTATGCAATATTGCCCTAAAATAATAGGAATTCCTGCCTTTTGCCCCAAAATAAAAAGAATTTCTGCCTTTTTGCCCCAAAATAAAGAAAATTACTGTATTTTTAACCCAAAATTAGGTGAATTTCTGCAATTTTGCTCCAAAATATTGGGATTTTCTGCCTTTTTCGCCGAAAATAAGGGGAATTTCTGCCATTTTGCCGCGAAATAATGAAATTTCTGCAGTTTTATCTCAAAATAAGGGGAATGTCTGCTTTATTGCCACAAAATTAGGAGAATTTTTGGAATTTTGCTCCAAAATATGAGGAATTACTACCTTTTTGCTCGAAAATAAAGGGAATGTATACCTTTTTGCCATAAAAAAGGGAAATTTCTTCATTTTTGCCCCAAAATAAAAGGATTTTCTGCCTTTTTGACTCAAAATGAGTGCAATTTCTGCCTTTTCCCAAAAAATAAACAAAATTTCTGTCTATTTGCCCCAAAATAATGGGGAATTTCTGACTTTTTGCCCGAAAATAAGGGGAATTTCAGCCTTTTGCCCCAAAGTAAGAAGAATTTCGGCCTTTTTGCCCCAAAATAAAGAAAATTACTGTATTTTTAACCCAAAATTAGGTGAATTTATGCAATTTTGCTCCAATATATGGGGATTTTCTGCCTTTTAGCCCCAAAATAAAGGGAATTTCTGCATTTTCCCCCAATATTTGGGGAATTTTTGCATTTTACCTCTAAGTAAGGGGAATTTCTGCATTTTACCTCAAAATAAGAAGAATTTCTTCCTTTTGCCCCAAAATATGGGGAATTTCTGCCTTTTTGTTACAAAATAAAAAAAATTTCTTCAATTTTGTACCATAATAAAAGAAATTTCTGCTTTTTGCCCCAAAATAAGGGGAATTTCTGTCTTTTTGCCCTGAAATAAATGAAATTTCTGCAATTTTGCTCGAAAATAAGGGAAATTTGTGCCTTTTTGCCCCAAAATAAAAATAATTTCTGCCTTTTGCCCCAAAATATGGGGAATTTCAGCATTTTACCTCAAAATAAGGGGAATGTCAGCCTTTTAGCACCAAAATATGGAGAATTTCTGCCTTTTTGCCCCAAAATAAAGGGAATTTCTGCATTTTTGCACCAATATTAGGGGAATTTTTGCACTTTTGCTCCAAAATAAGGGTCATTTCTGCATTTTTGCCCGAAATTAGGTGGAATTTCTGCCTTTTTGTTCCGAATAAGTGAAATTTTTTCAATTTTAGCCAAAAATTATGGATTTCATTTTTTGCCCCAAAATAAGGGGAATTTCTGCCATTTTGCCATGAAATATTTGAAATTTCTGCAATTTTACCCCAAAATAAGGGGAATTTCTGCTTTTTGCCCCAAAATAAGGGGAATTTCACCCTTATTACCTCAAAATAAGGGAAATTTCTGCCTTTTTGCCACAAAATATAAGGAATTTCTGCCTTTTTGCCCCAAAATAAGGAAAATTTCTGCAATCTTGCGCCAAATAAGGGGAATTTCTCCTTTTTTGCCCAAAATAAAAGAAATTTGAGCCTTTCTACCTGAAAATAAGCGAAATTTCTGCAATTTTGCCCCAAATAAGGAAAATTTCTGCAATTTTGCCCCAAAATAAGGTAAATTCCTGCAATTTTGCCCTAAAATAAGTGAAATTTCTGCAATTTTGCCCCAAAATAAGGGAAATTTCTGGAATTTTGCCCCAAAATAAGTGGAATTTCTGAGTTTTGCCCCAAAATAAGGAGAATTTCTGTCTTTTTGCCTCAACATATAGAGAATTTCTGCCTTTTTGCCCCACAATTAGGGGAATTTCTGCAATTTTGCTTTAAAGTACGTGGAATTTCTGCCTTTTTGCCCGAAAATAAGGGGAATGCATACCTTTTTGCCATAAAAAATGGAAATTTCTTCATTTTTGCTCCAAAATCAGAAGAATTTCTGCCTTTTTGCCTCTAAATAAGTGGAATTTCTGTCTTTTTCCCCCAAAACAAAGAGAATTTCTGTTTTTTTTGCCCCAAAATAATAAAAAATTTCTGATTTATTACCCTGAAATAAGTGAAATTTCTGTAATTTTGCCCCAAAATAATGGAAATTTCTGCCTTTTTGCCCAGAAATATGTGAAATTTCTGCAATTTTACCCCAAAATCAGGTGAATTTCTGACTTTTTGCCCCCAAAGAAGTAAAATTTTTGCTTTTTTTTCTGAAATAAGTGAAATTTCTGCAATTTTGCCCTAAAATAAGGGAAATTTCTGCAATTTTTCCCCATAAGAAGGGAAATTTCTGGAATTTTGCCCCAAAATAAGTGGAATTTCTGTTTTTTGCCCACAAATAAGGGAAATTTCTGCAATTTTGCCCTAAAATAAAGGGAATTTCTGTCTTTTGCCCCAAAATAAGGAGAATTTCTGCAATTTTGCCCTAAAATAAGGGGAATTTCTGCCTTTTGCCACAAATAAAAATAATTTCTGCATTTTTGCCCCAAAATAAAGGAAATTACTGTATTTTTAACCCAAAATTAGGTGAATTTCTGCAATTTTGCTCCAATATACAGGGATTTTTTTGCCTTTTAGCCCCAAAATAAAGGGAATTTTTGCATTTTCCCCCAATATTTGGGGAATTTCTGCATTTTACCTCAAAATAAGAAGAATTTCTGCCTTTTGCCCCAAAATATGGGGAATTTCTGCCTTTTTATTCCAAAATATAAAAAATTTCTTCAATTTTGTACCATAATAAAAGAAATTTCTGCTTTTTGCCCCAAAATAAGAAGAATTTCTGACTTTTTGCCCTGAAATAAATGAAATTTCTGCAATTTTGCCCAAAATAAAAGAAATTTGTGACTTTTTGCCCAGAAATAAAGGTAATTTCTGCCTTTTGCCCCAAAATATGGGGAATTTCTGCCTTTTGCCCCAAAATATGGGGAATTTCAGCATTTTACCTCAAAATAAGGGAAATTTCAGCCTTTTTGCACAAAAAAATATGGAGCATTTCTGCCTTTTTGCCCCAAAATAAAATGAATTTCTGCATTTTTGTTCAAATATTAGGGGAATTTCTGCACTTTTGCTTCAAAATACGGGTCATTTCTACCTTTTTGCCCGAAATTAAGTGGAATTTCGGCCTTTTGTCCCGAAATAAGTAAAATTACTTCAATTTTAGCCAAAAATTAGGGATTTCATCTTTTTGCCCCAAAATAAGGGAAATTTCTGCCATTTTGCCCTGAAATATTTGAAATTTCTGCAATTTTACCCCAAAATAAGGGGAATTTCTGCCTTTTTGCTTCAAAATAAGGGGAATTTCAGCCCTATTACCTCAAAATAAGGGAAAATTCTGCCTTTTTGCCACAAAATATAAGGAATTTCTGCCTTTTTGCCCCAAAATAAGTAAAATTTCTGCAATTTTGCTCTAAAATAAGGGGAATTTGTCCCTTTATGCCTTAAAAAAAAGGAAATTTCAGCCTTTTTACCTGAAAATAAGTGAAATTTCTGCAATTTTGCCCCAAATAAAGGAAATTTCTGCAATTTTACCACAAAATAAGGTAAATTCCTGCAGTTTTGCCCCAAAATGAAGGAAATTTCTGGAATTTTGCCCCAAAGTAAGGGGAATTTCTGACTTTTGCCCCAAAATAAAGAGAATTTCTGCCTTTTGCCCCAAAATTAGGGGAATTACAGCAATTTTACTCCAAAATATGGGGAATTTCTGCCTTTTTGCCCGAAAATAAGGAGAATGCATACCTTTTTGCCATAAAAAAAGAGAAATTTCTTCATTTTTGCTCTGAAATAAGGGGAATTTCTGCATTATTGCCTCTAAATAAGTGGAATTTCTGTCTTTTTCCCCCAAAACAAAGGGAATTTCTGTCTTTTTGCCCCAAAATAAAAGGAATTTCTGACTTATTACTCTGAAATAAGTGAAATTTCTGCAATTTTGCCCCAAAATAAGGGAAATTTCTGCCTTTTTGCCCCCAAATAAGGGTAATTTCAGCCTTTTTACCTCAAAATAAGGGGAATTTCTGCATTTTTGCCACAAAATATTAGGAATTTCTGCCTTTTTGCCCCAAAATAAGAAAAATTTCTGCCTTTTTTCCCTGAAATAATGAAATTTCTGCAATTTTGCCCCAAAATAAGTGAAATTTCTGCAATTTTGCCCCTAAATATGGGAAATTTCTGGAATTTTGCCCCAAAAGAGTGAAATTTCTGAGTTTTGCCCCAAAATAAGGAGAATTTATGTCTTTTTGCCCCAACATATAGGGAATTTCTACCTTTTTGTCCCACAATTTGGGAAATTTCTTCAATTTTGCTCCAAAATACGGGGAATTTCAGCCTTTTTGCCAAAAAATAAGAGGAATGCATACCTTTTAGCCATAAAAAAGGGAAATTTCTTTATTTTTGCTCCAAACTAAGAAGAATTTCTGACTTTTTGCCTCTAAATAAGTGGAATTTATGTCTTTTTCCCCCAAAACAAAGGGAATTTCTGTCTTTTTGCCCCAAAATAAGGAAAATTTCTGACTTATTACCCTGAAATAAGTGAAATTTCTGCAATTTTGCTCCAAAATACGGGAAATTTCTGCCTTTTTACCCAAAAATAAACGGAATTTCTGTTTATTTGCCCCAAAATAAAAGGAATTTTTGAGTTATGCTCTGAAATAAGTGAAATTTCTGCAATATTGACCCAAAATAAAAGAAATTTCTGTCTTTTTGCCACAAAATAAGGGGAATTTCTGTCTTTTTGCCCCAAAATAAGGGAAATTTCTGCCTTTTTGCCCCTAAATAAGGGGAATTTCAGCTTTTTACCTCAAAATAAGGGGCATATCTGCATTTTTGCCACAAAATATTCAGAATTTTTGCCATTTTGCTCAAAAATATGGAAAATTTCTGGTTTTTTCCCTTGAAATAAGTGAAATTTCTGCAATTTTGCCCCAAAATAAGTGGAATTTCTGAGTTTTGCCCAAAAATAAGGAGAATTTCTGACTTTTTGCCTCAACATATAGGGAATTTCTGTATTTTTGCCCCACAATTATAGGAATTTCAGCAATTTTGCTCAAAAATATGGGGAATTTCTGCTTTTTTGCCAGAAAATAAGGGGAATGTATACCTTTTGCCACAAAAAAACGGAAATTTCTTCATTTTTGCCCCAAAATAAGAGGAAATTCTGCCTTTTTACCTCAAAATAATTGAAATTTCAGCCTTTTTACCCAAAAATAAATGGAATTTCTCTTTTTTTGCCCCAAAATAAAAGGAGTTTTTGAATTATGCCCTGAAATAAGTGAAATTTCTGCAATTTTGCCCTAAAATAAAAGAAATTTCTGCATTTTTGACACAAAATATGGGGAATTTCTGCCTTTTTGCCCCCAAGTAAGGGGAATTTCAGCCTTTTTACCACAAAATAAGGGGAATTTCTGCATTTTTGACACAAAATATTAGGAATTTCTGCATTTTTGCTACAAAATAAGGAAAATTTCTGCCTTTTTTCCCTGAAATAAGTGAAATTTCTGCAATTTTGCCCCAAAATAAGGGAAATTTCTGAATTTTTGCAACAAAATAAGGGGAATTTCTGTCTTTTTGCCTCAAAATAAGGGGAATTTCAGCATTTTTACCTTATAATAAGGGGAATCTCTGCGTTTGTGCCCCAAAATTAGTGAAATTTCTGCAATTTTGCCGAAAATAAGAAAAATTTTTGCAATTTTGCCATAATATAAGGGAAATTTCTGCAATTTTGCCTCAAAATAAGGGGAATTTCTGATTTTTTGTCATGAAATAAGAAAAATTTCTGTCTTTTTGCCCCAAAATAATGTATATTTCTGCATTTTCCCTCAAAATTAGGGGAATTTGTGTAATTTTGCTTCAAAATACGGGGAATTTCTGCTTTATTTCACCAAAATAAAGAGAATTTCTGCATTTTTGCACCAATATAAGGGGAATTTCTGAAATTTTGCTCAAATTACGGGGAATTTCTGCCTTATTGCCCGAAATAAAGTGGAATTTCTGCCTTTTTTCCCTGAAATATTTGAAATTTCCGCAATATTACCCCAAAATAAAGGGGAATTTCTGTTTTTGGCCACAAAATTAGGGGAATTTCTGCTTTTTGCCCCAAAATAAGGCAAATTTCTGACTTTTTGCCCTGAAATAAGTGAAATTTCTGCAATTTTGCCCAAAATAAGGGGAATTTCTGCCTTTTTGCCCAAAATATGGGGAATTTCAGCATTTTACCTCCAAATAAGGGGAATTTCTGCCTTTTTGCCACAAAATATGGGGAATGTCTGCCTTATTGCCCCCAAATAAAGAAAATTTTTGTTTTTCTGCCCCTATTAATGGGAATTTCTGCTTTTTTGCCACAAAGTAAAGAGAATTTCTGCTTTTTTGCCCCAAAATTAGGGGAATTTCAGACTTTTTACCTCAAAATAAGAGGAATTTCTGCCTTTTGCCCCAAAATATAGGGAATTTCTGCCTATTTGTTTTAAAATAAGGAAAATTTCTTCAATTTTGTACCAAAATAATAGAAATTTCTGTTTTTTGCCCGAAAATAAAAAGAATTTCTGACTTTGCCCTGAAATAAATGAAATTTCTTCAATTTTGCCCAAAAATAAGAAAAATTTGTGCCTTTTTGCCACAAAATGAGGGGAATTTCTGCCTATTTGCCACAAAATAAAAAAAATTTCTGCAATTCTATACCAAAATAAAAGAAATTTATACAATTTTGCTTCAAAATTTGGAAAATTTCTGCAATTTTGCCCCAAAATAAGGGAAATTTCTTCAATTTTGCCCCAAAATAAGTGGAATTTCTGAGTTTTGCCCCAAAATAAGGAGAATTTCTGTCTTTTCGTCCCAACATATAGGGAATTTCTGAGTTTTTGCCCCCAAATTAGGGGAGTTTCTGCAATTTTGCTTCAAAATACAGGAAATTTCTGCCTCTTTTCCCGAAAATAATGAAAACTTCTGCTTTTTGCCCCAAATAAAGGGAATTTCTGCATTTTTGCCCCAATATTAGAAGAATTTCTGCAATTTTGCTCCAAAATATGGGGAATTTCTGCCTTTTTGCCCAAAATTAAGGGGATTTTCTAACTTTTTGCCCCCAAACAAAGGAAATTTCTGCAATTTTATCCCATAATAAGAGGAATTTCTGCCTTTTTGCCTTAAAATAAGAGGAATTTCTCCCTTTTGCCCTAAAATATGTGAAATTTCTGCAATTTTACCCCAAAATAAAGTGAGTTTCTGCCTCTTTGCCCCAAAATAATGAGAATTTCTGCCTTTTTGCCCCAAAAGAAGAAAAATTTTTGCTTTTTTTTCTCTGAATTAAGTGAAATTTCTGCAATTTTGCCCTAAAATAAGGGAAATTTCTGCAATTTTTCTCCATAATAAGGGAAATTTCTCAATTCTGCCCGAAAATAAGGGGAATTTCTGTTTTTTGCTTCCAAATAAGGAAAATTTCTGCAATTTTGCCCTAAAATAAGGGGAATTTCTGCCTTTTGCCCCGTATTAAGAGGATTTTCTGCTATTTTGCCCCAAATTAAAGTAAATTACTGCATTTTATACCCCAAAAATTTGGTAATTACTGCAATTTTGCTCCAAAATACGCGAATTGTCTGCCTTTTTCGCCGAAAAGAAGGGGAATTTCTGCCATTTTGCCGCGAAATAAGTGAAATTTCTGCAGTTTTACCCGAAAATAAGAAGAATTTCTGCCTTTTTGCCCCAAAATTAGGGAAATTTCTGCAATTTACTCCAAAATACGGGGAATTTCTGCCTTTTTGCCCGAAAATAAAGGGACTGTATACTTTTTTGCCATAAAAAAGGGAAATTTCTTTATTTTTGCACCAAAATAAGGGGATTTTCCGCCTTTTTGACTCAAAATAATTGCAATTTCTGCCTTTTCCCCAAAAATAAATGGAATTTCTGTCTTTTTGCCCCCCAAAAAAGGGGAATTTCTTACTTTTTGCCCTGAAATAAGTGAAATTTCTAAAATTTTACCCCAAAATAAGAAAAATGTCTGCTTTTTGCCCCAAAATAAGGGGAATTTCTGCCTTTTTGCCCCAAAATAAAAGAAATTTCAGCCTTCTTACCTCAAAATAAGGGGAATTTCTGCCTTTTTGCCCCAAAATATGGGGAATTTCTGCTTTTTGCCCCAAAATAAGGAAAATTTCTTCAATTTTGTACCAAAATAAAAGAAATTTCGGCCTTTTTGCCCAAAAATAAAGGAAATTTCTGCATTTTTGCACCAATATTAGTGGAATTTCTGCAATTTTGCTCCAAAATACGGGTCATTTCTGCCTTTTTGCCTGAAATTAAGTGGAATTTCTGCCTTTTTGTCCCGAAATATATGAAATTTCTTCAATTTTAGCCAAAAATTAGGATTTCATCTTTTTGCTCCAAAATAAGGGGAATTTCTGCCATTTTGCCCTGAAATATTTGAAATTTCTGCAATTTTACCCCAAAATAAGAGGAATTTTAGCCTTTTTGCTTCAAAATAAGGGGAATTTCAGCCTTATTACCTCAAAATAAGTGAAATTTCTGCCTTTTGGCCTCAAAATATAAGGAATTTCTGCTTTTTTGCCCCAAAATAAGGAAAATTTCTGCAATTTTGCCTTAAAATAAGGGGAATTTCTTTCTTTTTGCCCCAAAATAAAGGAAATTTCAGCCTTTTTACCTGAAAATAAGAAAAATTTCTGCAATTTTGCCCCAAATAAGGAAAATTTCTGCAATTTTGCCCCAAAATAATGTAAATTCCTGCAATTTTGTCCCTAAATAAAGGAAATTTCTGGAATTTTGCCTCAAAGTAAGAGGAATTTCTGATTTTTGACCCAAAATAAAGGGAATTTCTGCCTTTTGCCCAAAAATTAGGGGAATTTCTGCAATTTTTCTCTAAAATACAGGGAATTTCTGCCTTTTTGCACGAAAATAAGGGGAATGCATACCTTATTGCCACAAAAAGGGAAATTTCTTCATTTTTGCCCCAAAATAAGAGGAAATTCTGCCTTTTTACCTCAAAATAATTGAAATTTCCGCCTTTTTACTCAAAAATAAACAGAATTTCTCTCCTTTTGCCCCAAAATAAAATGAGTTTTTGAATTATGCCCTGAAATAAGTGAAATTTCTGCAATTTTGCCCTAAAATAAAAGAAATTTCTGCCTTTTGCCAGAAAATATGAGGAATTTCTGCCGTTTTGCCCCCAAGTAAAGGGAATTTCAGCCTTTTTACCTCAAAATACGGGAAATTTCTGCATTTTTGCCACAAAATATTAGGAATTTCTGCCTTTTTGCTCCAAAATAAAGAAAATTTCTGCCTTTTTCCCTGATATAAGTGAAATTTCTGCAATTTTGCCCCAAAATAAGAGAAATTTCTGCATTTTTGCAACAAAATAAGGGGAATTTCTGTCTTTTTTCCCCAAAATAAGGGGAATTTCAGCATTTCTACCTCATAATAAGGGGAATCTCTGCGTTTGTGCCCCAAAATAAGTGAAATTTTTGCAATTTTGCCGAAAATAAGAAAAATTCTTGCAATTTTGTCATAAAATAAGGGAAATTTCTGCAATTTTTCCACAAAATAAGGGGAATTTCTGATTTTTTGTCATGAAATAAGAATAATTTCTGTCTTTTTGCTCTAAAATAATGTAAATTTCTGCATTTTCCCTCAAAATTAGGGGAATTTGTGAAATTTTGCTTCAAAATACAGGGAATTTCTGCCTTATTGCACCAAAATAAAGAGAATTTCTGCATTTTTGCACCAATATAAGGGAAATTTCTGAAATTTTGCTCAAAAATACGGGGAATTTCTGCGTTATTGCCCGAAATAAAGTGGAATTTCTGCCTTTTTGCCCTGAAATATTTGAAATTTCCTCAATTTTACCCCAAAATATGGGGAATTTCTGGTTTTGGCCACAAAATTAGGGGAATTTCTGCTTTTTGCCCCAAAATAAGGCAAATTTCTGACTTTTTGCCCTGTAATATGTGAAATTTCTGCAATTTTGCCCCAAAATAAGGGGAATTTCTGCCTTTTTGCCCAAAATATGGGGAATTTCAGCATTTTACCTCCAAATAAGGGGAATTTCTGCCTTTTTGCCACAAAATATGGGGAATGTCTGCCTTATTGTCCCCAAATAAAGAAAATTTTTGCTTTTCTGCCCCAATTAACGGGAATTTCTGCCTTTTTGCCACAAAGTAAAGGGAATTTCTGCCTTTTTGCCCCAAAATAAGGGGAATTTCAGACTTTTTACCTCAAAATAAGGGGAATTTCTGCCTTTTGCACCAAAATATGGGGAATTTCTGCCTTTTTGTTTTAAAATAAGGAAAATTTCTTCAATTTTGTACCAAAATAATAGAAATTTCTGCTTTTTGCCTCAAAATAAAAGGAATTTCTGACTTTGCCCTGAAATAAATGAAATTTCTGCAATTTTGCCAAAAATAAGAAAAATTTGTGCCTTTTTGCCACA